>NC_084495.1:9360000-10707500 GCF_030035675.1 Rhineura floridana | reverse complement strand
GAGGAGTAAGCAAGACTACGACCTGGGAGACCAGAGTTCGAATCCCCACATAGCCATGAAGCTCACTGGGTGATCTTGGGCCAGCCAGTGCCTTTCAGCCTCATGAAAACCCTATTCAGAGGGTCACCATAAGTCGGAATCGACTTGAAGGCAGAACATTTACATTTACATTTAAGCAAGTCCCAAGGAGATCACTTCTTTCCATGTGAGAAGAACGATCATGAATTATGTGTTCAATTAGTTTTTACAATTTGCAACAGGAAGCAGATTAAGGCTGCAATCAGAGCCCCAGTTACCTGGGAGTAAGTCCCACAGAAATCATTGGAATCTATTTCTTAGTAGGCATAGTTAGGATTGTAGCTTTTGTGACTTTAGGCAACAACTTCCAGGCATTCAAAGTCAACAGCCTTCAGAAAAAAGAAAAACAACAAGGCCAGAAGCAATTATACATTAATGAATATGTAAATAACATAGATTGCAAAGCAATTTGCATATCTAATTACATATAATGTGTGAATGTTTTTTTAAAAAAAGTTTGTTGAAGCAAACTAAGCCCGAAAGCATTCACAGCAAGAGTCTGTGCCATGATGGGGGTCGAATAGGCAGATGGAAGGAAATCATCTTGATCCTCTGACAATGGGGTCTTTCTGTCTCCCCACGCCCCCAGGGTTGGGACTCCACATTTTTGAAAAATCCATTTATGGTTCTTTTTCTCTCTATGTACTGTAGGGAGGGATAAAAGCAGGACCAAACATTTATCCCACTTTACACTTGAACAAAAGTACAGTAGGAGATGGAGTTGTTTGCTCAAAAGCCCACTTGTTAAATCAATCAGATTGGTAGGCAGTCCAGTAATGTCGTGGCAAATTCAGAAGTGCAGGGTCCCTTCATGATAGTCACAGACACACACCCTTCTAAAACTGTACAACTTTCTAAGATTATAGAATAGTCTGGCCAGGCTTGAATTACTGTCACAATTTGACTGTCCTTTAGGAACTAATAGGACCTCCTTTCACTCTGATTGGCTCCCATCATCAGGAAACAACAAGGAAGCAAGTTGTGTGACTCTTCCCAGTGGCTAACACACTTCCCTTTCATGCTGATTGGCTCATAGGACACTGGAGACACAGAGACCCTGCTCCCAAAAAAGAAAGAGGTCTATGACCCCCTGAGACCCTGGATGACTACATCCCTAATTGTGTTTATGTATATAGATATTATTCATTTGTTTTCAATTTTTTCAAAAATCATTTGACATGATTTTGATTGTACTTGCTGTGGTTATATATATGTATGTGTTTTTTTATTGTAAACCGCTTCAAGACCTTCAGATAGTAAGTCGTCTATACATGGAAATAAAAATAAAAATAAATAAAAAATGTAGGAAACACCTCTTCCAACCAAGGGCCAATGCGCATTTTCAAGGCAGAGTACCACTGTGGTTAATAGTTGCTGATGGAATGTTAACGTATCAATGCTTTGTGCATGCAAATATCTCTTGGAGCTAGAACCTTGGTTGAAGCAGAAGGCATGGGGATTTGGCATGCAGGAGAACATTTAGGAACATTGGAAGCTGCCTTATACAGAGTCAGACCACTGTTCCGTTTAGCTCAATAGTGTCTTCGCTGGCAGCGGTTCTGCAAGGTTGCAGGCAGAGTTCTCTCCCAGCCCTGCCCGGGCATGGCGGGGATTGAACTTGGGACCTTCTGCATGCAAAGTAAATGCTCTTACACTGAGCTACGGCCCTTCACCAAACCATATGCATTTCCACAAGGAAACTGGCATGGGAAGAGAGGGCATCCCAAAGAGTTGTCCCATGCATGGAAAACCTAGCTTCTCAATCGTCCCTCAGTGCTGTTACAAAGGAGTGCAAAGCTGTGAAAGCTAATCCAGTGGGATTGCAGTGGACTGTGCCATCCTGGAGAGCTCCTGCAGCATTTGCTCCAGGAGTGGGACATTTCAGGGCTGTGCAGCCATGCAAATTAACAGTGGGGTGGCCCAGCTGGCAGATGCATCCAGTTTTGATGCAAAAAGTTGCATCCTTTTTCACTTTTGTATTCAGCAGCTGCCAATCCCACATTTCTGCCATCCTCCCTTCCTGCCTTCTGATGTCATATTTTTTAAAGGTACCAGTGTGCAGCAGTCCCGTGTCTTTAAGATGCTGGCAATAGAAAAGACAGGATGGAGAGATGAAAGGCAGGAGAGCACCACCAGGGTTCCATTGCACAAGGGCAAACATGTCTGCCACATGGGGAGGAGACGTTTTTATTTTATTTTATTTATTTATTATTTGATTTATATCCCACCCTTCCTCCCAGCAGGCACCCAGGGCGGCAGGGTGACCATGTTACTACACCATGGTCTTCCACGTCCATAAGAACAGCCTGCTGGATTAATGGCCCACCTAGGCCAGCATCCTGTTCTCACAGTAGCCAACCAAACACCCGTGGGAAGCCCACAAGCAGAATCTGACTGCAAGAGCACTCTCCCCTCCTGCCGTTTCCAGCAACTGGTATTCAGAAGCATGCCGCCTCTGACTATAGAGGAAGAGCAAAGCCATCATGATTAGTAGCCACTGATAGCCTTATCCACATCAGCTATGGATATGTTACATATCTCATCCCCACCAGTGCCACCAAGCATTACAAATGGGGTGGAAAAATGGGGTGGGTGGGTGGTGGAAATTCAATTCAATTCACATTTAAATTAGGCAAACCTGTCCCCTCATTCTGAAACAATACACAATCCGAAAAACAGTAATCCTTTGAAATTCACGCTCTTTGAATTTTGCAGTGCAGTTCTCGAGCCAAGTAACGTGTCCTAAAATGCATCAACCGGGGAAACCATGCATAGAAATGCATATGTTAGTGCAAACAGCATTCAAACGTACATTATAACAGGGGAAAGTGTTTCACAAAAATGCGTGTATGAGGAACACTCCATACAAAAACGCAGATAGTAAGAGAAACTTGCACTAAAATGCCAATGAGTTTTCGTGATGACTTCTTTTTTAACTGCAAACTAGTGTGGGAATGTGGAGAATTGGACTTAAAGCTGGAAAAATGAGAAACTAAGGGAAACCATCCCTATTCCTGAATGGTGTTCCAGGAAAGGGGATGCAAGTAAGAGCACAATGGGAAGCTGCTTTATACAGTCAACTGTTGGTCCATGTAACCCAGCCTTGCCTGCTCTGGCAAGGAACAGCTCTCCCTGGCCTCAGGCAAAGGCCTTTGATCTCACCTGTGAGCTGATCCACTTTCAACTGGAGATGCCGGGACTGAAACTGGGATCTCCTGCATGCAAAGCATGTGTTCTACCATAGGAATGCGGGGAGCTGCCTTATGCTGAACCAGACCATTGGTCCACCCAGCTCTGTATTGTCTACACTGAGTGGCAGCAGCTCTGCAGGGTCTCAGGCAGGGACCCTCTCCCAGCCCTACCTGGAGACGCCGGGGATTGCACCTGGGACCCTCTGCATGCAAAGCAGACGCTCTCGCCGTTGAGCTACGGCCCTTTCCGTTCACTGAGCCTCCCCCAAACGCTTCCAAGAAGAAAAATGCAACGGAAGCACACAAAGAGGAACTAAACTGTTTGTCTGAAAAAGCAGCTATTCAACCAGGTTGAGCCATGCAGCAGTAGTGCAGTGGCAAATTCAGAAGCGCAGGGTCCCTTCAAGTTAGTCACAGCCAGGACCGGCTCCAGGCATGTCGGGGCCCTTGGACATCAGCTTGCCCTGGGCTCTGGAGTGTGTGCGCACGTGCACTTTCGCATTTGTGCGGCCCCCCACACCTACCTGTTTCCTGTCTTTTACCATTGCCATTAACCAAGATGGCAGCCGCGGTTTCCCTAAGTTGATGAAGCCTCCGCTGCCATCCTGGTTGATGGCACGTGTGTGTGCTACGTACGCGCATCTCTGCCATCAACTAAGATGGCGGCAGGGGCTTCAGTACTTTAGGGAGACCGCTGCCGCCTTCTTCATTAAGGGCAATGCTAAAAGGCAGGAGACAGGTAGGTAGGGGGGTGGAGGGGTGCGGATCGTGGAAGGGAAGCGGAGATGCTGCTGAGGGGCCCCCTGTAGCTCCAGGGGCCTTCAGACAGTGCCCCACCTGGCCGCCCTTTAGAACCGGCCCTGGTCACAGCCATACCTCCCCCATTTTTTTGCTGATGGGTTGAGAATGAGATCCTTGCTAATGCCTTCTCCCATAACAACAGATATCCCTAGGAGCCAATAAGCACGAAAGAGGAGAGAGTTAGCTGCTAAGAAGAGCCTTCTCAGTGGCTGACCCACCTCCTTTCACTCTGATTGGCTCCAATCAGCAGAAAAGGACAAGGAAGCATGTTAGAAGACTCTTCTTCATAGCTAACACGCTCCCCTTTCATGCTGATTGGTTGTTTGTTTTTAAATGGAAACATGATAACTGTATGCTTTTTGTGAGGTTTTTGCCATCAAAGGTAGACTAGGAATAGTTAAATAAAAATAGATAGATATCAGGGGCAAGGAGCCCTTTTCAGCCTGAGGGCCAGACTGAGATCTGTCCAACCTTCTAGAGGCAAGAGGTGTAGAGGCAAAACTTGCTGGAGACCATTTTTAAAACGTATTTTGTATGTGTTTCTGTGGTTTTCCTAGGGTTAGACTTAACATGTTGTGCATTTTATAAACATTTTATATGTTTTATGTACAGAGGTGTACATAAAAATATGTAAGCTGTTTATAAAATGAGCAGCAATGTACTGTAGGTCTAACCCCAGGAAAGTCACAGAAAGTGCAGAAAGAGGCAGATCAAAATGATGGAAAGGTGACCTCAAATGGCATCACAGACGAGAAATGGCCTCGTGGGCCACTGAGAGGAGTCTGCTGGGCCGAATCTGGCCTGCAGGCTGGAGGTTTCCCCATAGGTGTCATAGGTGTTCTGAGCTAGACAGACAATGATCTGACTCAGCATAAAGTGGCCTCCTATCTCAGATGCTTGGAACAAAGAGTTGCTGCTTGCTCGTGATATCTTCCCATCAGTATCAAGTTCCTCATCGATGATCAAGTCACAGGGAAACGTGCAGGGAAATATGGGTGGGGGAGAAATTCTATTCCATTTGCATTTAAAGCGGAATTTATCAAATTTGCATTTTCTGAAACAATATGAGAAACTGAAACATAGTCTTCTTTCAAAATTCACACTCATTCAAATTGTGGGATGCAGCTCTCCAGCTGAACAGCGTTTACAGAAATGCATATATTAGGGAGATATATGCATATATTAGCAAAATTAACTTACAGAAATGTGTTATATTCGGAGAAATTACTTGCAAAAATGTGTTTATTAGGAGAAATTCGCACTAAAATGCTGAGGAATTTTCATGTGGATTTTTTTTTTTTAAAAAAGCACAAATTGCTTCGGAAACACAGAGGACGTAATTTAAGATTGGATAAATAAGAAGCGAAGATAACTGAAATTGACCGATCCATCCCTACAGGGAAGGTTGATTTCCAAAGCAGGAGCGTGTGGCTCTTTGTGCTATATTATTCTTTAAAAAATAACCCATATAATTTTCATGGTGTAGTAAAGTGCTTGCTGCACCCCCCCCACTCTCAGAATAAATGCAGATGAAATGTTAATGAAGAGAGTCTAATGGCACAGGGGATTCTTTTGTTCCAACCCTATTGATGTCAAGAGTCTTCCTTCATTATTGAAAATTGGCTAAGCATTATGGAATGAGGTCAGGGAAGGAAAGGGAAGAATTGTTTAAAATATCCATGTTTGAAATTTCCTCTCCATCTCTGCTTCTCATCCTGCCTCCCTGCTCTTACTATTATGATCACTATGCAAATGCAAGTAAATGCTTTATTGGCGAGTTCAGCCTGTTGATTGCATTTTTAAAAGAGGCCCTGGTTTTTAAGGTCATCTTTCACAGCAAAGCATTAGCATACTCTATGCTCTGTTCTTCCAGGCAGACCAAATATTAAATGGCATTTGGGTGCCAATATACACCAGCAACTGATGCATGACAACATTATCTCCATTATGCATTAATTGGATTGGGATAATTGGTGCCAAGAGAGCTGAGTAAGCTGGCTTTGGAGTAAGGTGAACATCAGCAGGAAGAAGGGGAAAAGGCTCCTTTTGACCATGAAAGATTAGCTATGAGAATTGGTGCTTCCCATGGACTAATGGCGGCTGGTATAGCACAGTGGGGAGGAGAGCCTGGCTGGGAGTTCAGAGTCTGTGAGTTCAAATCCCTGCTCGTGTCTCCTGGGTGTCAAGAGCCAGCTAAAGATCACCCCCACAGGCAGTGGCTCACGGTTTACGTGCCCTGCCACCTGTGCAGCCGTGGGCAAGCTGCATAGTCCCAAGCAGCCCAGTTGCCCCCCAGCTGGTGGTCGCGGACAAGGAAGGGGCTGGCTTGTGCAGCTGTGGCAAGCTGAGCAGGCCCGAGCCAGCTGGGGAGGACTAGCTCAGAGGGAGGCAATGGTAAATCCCCTCTGAATACTGCTTACCATGAAAACCCTATTCATAGGGTAGGCATACGTTGGGATCAACTTGAAGGCAGTCCATTTCTATTTCATAGACTGATGTGTTTTCAGAAACTAATGAGGAGATGCAGAATGGACCTCACATGTAAAATCTTTGGCAATGGGCTTCACTCAAGAGTAGGGATGGGAGGATCTGCCAATTTTGGTTCTCCAACTTTCTCATTTTTCCAACCTTAAATTCAGTTCTCTACATTTCTGCATTTTTTAAAAAATATCCTCATGAAAATTCTTCAGCATTTGAGTGCACATTTCTCCTAATAAACACAGTTTGTTGGCAGTTTTGACTAATGTATACATTTCTTTAAGCAATATCTCCTAATGTTTTCTGCTATGTTACTTCCACTAATATCTGCATTTTCATGCATTCCTTCCCCTAACATGCATTTAAAACACTGGCTGGAGAGCTGCATTGAAAAAATTGGATGTGTGAATTCCAAAGGTTAGCTGTATTTCGATTCTCATACTTTTTTGGAAAGTGCAGCTTTGAACTGAACATAAAATTAGAAAAATATGAAACTGAAAGAACCCAAATTGGCAAATCCATCCCTTCCTGAAGTAGGCAGCACTCTGCCAGTCAGAGTAAGCTATATGGAAAATAGTATAGCCTGATCTTAGGCAACTTCCAGTGTTGCAGTCACTCAGCCTGACGCATCTCACACCCTTGTGGTGAGCATAAAATAGAATGGTAGTCAGGTACACTGGGTGTGGGAAACATTTGGTCCTCCAGATGTTGCTGAACTACAACTCCCATCATCCCTGGCCATTGGTCATGCTTGCTGGGGCTGATGGAAGGATATTATAGAGTTGGAAAAGGTTCAGAAGAGGGCAACCAGAATGATCAAGGGGATGGAGCCACTCTCTTATGAGGAAAGGTTGCAGCATTTGGGGCTTTTTAGTTTAGAGAAAAGGCGGGTCAGAGGAGACATGATAGAAGTGTATAAAATTATGCATGGCATTGAGAAAGTTTTTCTCCCTCTCTCACAATACTAGAACTCGTGCACATTCAAAGAAGCTGAATGTTGGAAGATTCAGGACAGACAAAAGGAAGCACATTGGTAAACTATGGAATTTGCTCCCACAAGATGCAGTAATGGCCACCAGCTTGGACAGCTTTAAAAGAAGATTAGACAAATTCATGGAGGACAGGGCTATCAATGGCTACTAGCCATGATGGCTGTGCTCTGCCACCCTAGTCAGAGGCAGCATGCTTCTAAAAACCAGTTGCCAGAAGCCTCAGGAGGGGAGAGTGTTCTTGCACTCGGGTCCTGCTTGCGGGCTTCCCCCAGGCACCTGGTTGGCCACTGTGAGAACAGGATGCTGGACTAGATGGGCCACTGGCCTGATCCAGCAGGCTCTTCTTATGTAGTTCAGTAACATCTGGAGGGCCAAAGGTTCTCCACACCGGATGCATGCTTCTTTGAACTCCTTGGAGGAAAGGCAGATGTGTGTGAAATACATGCATGTATGAATCATCCTTGAGATCAAGACTGATGATTTTTGCACTTTTAAAGCAACAACAGTACAACAGGAAAGATAGACAGTAGTCTACAGGCCTGGCTTCGCCTAGGTATTGAAACCAAATTTTATTTTGGAAAATGACATTACACACACCTTGCAAATGTACATTTAGATGAAAGGGAAAATGTGTAACAAATATTAAGAGCAAAGCTATCGAATGAATGGGTGCCTCCATTGCATGGCATCCAATTACAGAAATGATCCAGTTGGGGTGAGGAAGAGGTTGGGTGGGATATAACAAGCAATAAAAACAGCTCACAACACTTCACTGGCAGAAGGGAAAAGAAGTAAATGAAAATTGGCTCTAGAACATCAGACCTTCTAAGAAATACTCCTATAGGGAAAGAGGCATAAGACGCATGGATCCAGGACACATCTGTTTCGTTCGTTCTTCTGTGCAAGTTCCACAAAAGCCCCTGGTTTGTGTGCAGAACCACAGATTCTAAGGCTTTGTCTATTTTGTTCTTTATCAACACAGGAGCCATGATCACTTGACACATGAAATAGTAAGCCCTCTGATCACCAATGTCTGTGGAGGAGGAAACAGCTTTATAACCCATAGCATTCCTACAATGTGCTACTACGTTGGATGCTTCCTACCCCATGTCAAAAAATGCAAGTGAAATTGGTACATGAAGATCTGTTAGGTTATTGACATAATTAAAAAGAGAAACCCTATGAAACTACAACCCTGAATTGCACTTTGTATAATGCTCTGTTTCCATAAAGAGATAAAATCAAAGCAGCCTGCTTTCGGAAGCATTTAATAAGGTGATACAAACAAAGGCAGCTGACTGAATAGTACCTGTTTGTTACAAAAGTTTACAGTCAGTGATTGTTTAGGCTTTGCTCTGTCATTTCTCTATGTCCATATCTATCACTTAAAAACTACGAGAGACCAAGGGAGTGAAGGCGAGGGAAAGGGATTTAAAACCATGAGATGTCAGTACCATGCATTTACTCTCAAAAGCTTGTTCACTAGCAAGCTAAAATGGCCACAACTACCACCACTAATTGACATTTGTCAACTAAGCACCCTACATTCTACCTCTAGCCATGGAACTGAAGCTTTCTTTTTAATAATAAAAAGACACCCCCCAAAGAACTCTCATCAATAAAATTGTTTTCTGTACAAGTTGAATGGCACAAAAAAAGGGGACAGAATGCTTTAAGCAGCCCACCACAATCGGAGAATGCAGAATTTGTTCAAAACATGCACCTTAAGAGAGGAAAGCAGAATCATTGGTTTAAAGCTGCAATATATTACAAAATGATGTGGGTGAGACCTCTTGGCATGGAGCCTCCAATGATCATTTGTTTTGTGGAACATTTTTTCAAAATCCCCAAACGATATGTTAAGAATAACGGTAGATTTATCTAAGTGAGACCAAGGTACTTAAAAAAAATAGAATCACCTTCTGCTGGGATCCCCACTGAAAGTTAATTTACAAGAAGAGTGGATTTCCCCCCCTCCGACCACAAGAACAAGGAGAACGCAGCACATGAGCCTAAGGTTCTGTGCGGTTTCCCAGTGGTGACTGACCTGACCTCAGTGGGTAAAAAAATCATGCCACTGCAGCCACAAAAATCCCTTGTGGGAGCCAGTTCCTTCATGTGGCTATAGCCATGAATGACTCTGCATGAGGTATTGTAGAACAATGATATGGGACGCCACTCTGCTGGGTGAATTTGCCACACACACATCCTTTTGGGAGAAGACGTGTGTTGGTCTCTCCCAGTGGGGGTCTGGGAGCAGAGCTTGGAAAAGTTACTTTTTTGAACTACAGCTCCCATCAGCCTAATCCAGTGGCTATGTTGCCTAGGGCTGATGGGAGTTGTAGTTCAAAAAAGTAACTTTTCCAAGCTCTGTCTGGGAGCTATAGGAATATGAGAGCTCAATTGGATTTAAGGTAAGAGTTTGGCTACTGAAGCCCACCTGGCCCCCTACACAGCATCCTCCTCTTTGCAGCATCCATCCTCCTGCTCTTTACATTACGGGCTTTTACTAGCCACCCTTTATGAGGGCTGAGTAGGATTTTGGGTAAGGGAGGATTCCCTGATTGGCCATTGGGACTCCTCTTTTTTCACACATTCCCTATTGTAGAGTTTTTTTTAAGATGGCTTTTGAATTGTTATTGCGCATGTTTGGCATGCAATGTAGGCAGGGAAGAAAATTTAAGAACGTAATTAACACCCTGAGGTGTTATTGGGTTAAGGGCACCCTTGAGACCCCTTTTGCAGTCTCTGGGTTGGGGGTCCTTCTGGGTGCGCTTTAGGCCTGGGGTGCCCATCCTGATGAATGCTGGATAGCTGGGCCTAGGGGTGCATTATGAGTGCATATCCTCAAGGCTCACTTCACAAGGAAGTAGAATTTTCTCCCAGTCCTTGTCTGAGGAGCCAAGGAATGTGGGTGTTTGCTTGCCCAAGGGTTTTGGAGGGATGCTTCCCTCCCAGATGTGAATTCAGCCTCCACTCCTTCCCCTGCCACCCACACTTCCATAATTCTCATTGGCTTGCAGATCTTCTGTTGCTATATTTAATAAATACAACCTTTCCACCATTACTCCTCTTCTTCCCAAGTCAAACAACCAGAGAGAGAGAGCAGAAGGCAAGTGGTGCATGATGCTCCATCTCATTGCTCATGTCACATACTCAGAGAGAATGGCTCAATGGGCAGTGACATCAAGGAAGAGGAGGAGGAGAAGGGTCAGAGGACTGCTTGCTGGGGTGTGGGCCTTGGTAAGTGCCCATTTCCAGCCCAAGGGCTATGCACCCCCATGGGCAATCTTTTGGAAGTAGCATACCAGTGGTCAGCGAGGCCAGAGGCCAAAGACCAAAGTAGATGGAGCAACAAATCTCTCTCTTTCTCTCTCTCTCTCTCTCTCTCTCTCTCTCACACACACACACACACACACACACACACACAAACACACACACAGCTCCACCTTGTCCATACCAGCAAGTGGCATTATCACAGTTCACAGACACATTCCAGCCAGCAAAAAGCACTCAAAGAGGGTGCAGAAAAGGGCAAATGAGGGGGTGTGGTCTGGGGAGAGGGGTGTGATCTAGGGAAGCATGTGGCCTGAAGAGATCAATATAGTGACTTGAGGTTCCTCACCCCCAATTTAAGTCAATTAACATCCTACTTTCACAGGTTGTTTACCTAATGAAATGAGTGATATTTTGTTGGGGAAGCGTGTCAGTTCGAGTTTGGCAAACCAGATTTTTGAGGCATGGGAATTGATGCCATCACACAGTCTCAGCATGTGTTGACCTCCTTCTGTGATGCAGTTCCATGTGGACCTTACTCAGAGGTGATTAGGAAAAAATGATCTCTTGATGAAAAGCATCTTGAAGATCTGCTCAAAGGTACATGATCTTTGTTGGACAAAAGACCCCAGTTTGTCCAGTGACATAAACCATAAAAATCCTTCCCCAAATTTATCATATTACTGTGCTGATATTCCTCAAAGGTGGCTTATGAAACCTTTTGCTAAAAAGAAGTATTAGACAAATCCATTAGAGAAAGAAACAAAAGCCACCCCTTAATCTAAATTAATTCATCCTTTTTTACAAACATTCGTTAAATATGTCATTTAAACAAAGCAAAAATTCCCCGACCCTGTAAAATGCAACAGCTTCTATAAAGGACATGACCTTCAAGGTTCTGTACAGGGAGTTTAAAGTATGCCAGCTAAACTTTAAACCCTGCCTTTTTTTATTGGTCTTTCAAAACTCCCGTGCTCTTTTATTCCACCCTCATCCAACACAGAAGAAAATATGTTATGACCTCTTGGTTATATTATACTGCAGCTTTTTTTTAATGAATGGGGGGGGGAATCATACAAAATCAGCTCAGAAACTCAAGACAATAACTGACCATCAGGTTTTCTTTCAGCTGCCTATTTCCCTGGCCACAGTTCACTTCGCTAAAGAGCTGTAGTTCAGATTCCAGAAGGCAGCACATGTTTCATGCAGATGACATTGGGAGATTATTATTACTGCTATTTTTGTCAATGTGCAGTGCATGTTCATGATTAAGAACACTGGCTAGTGGCATATATGCATCCAATTAGAGCATTTTTTTTTGGCCTGTGCTTCTCAGAACTCTTCTTTGTAAAGTCACATCCAGACTCTTAGTATTTTGCAGGAGGAATTCAGTCACATACTGGATATTCAGGTTTGCACAATTAAAGTGGATTGCTCTGTCACAACCAATCCACTTTTTTTAAAAAAAAATCCAGACTTCTGCAGTTAGGAAAGTGATGGGGAAATGCACAAGCAAGTGTGGGATAAAAGATGGTTTAATGGGAAGATGTATAAGCACCCTGCAAGCAAATCAGGATGAATGCTCAATAAAGAACAGACACTGTCTAACCTCCTCCATCAACTTTGTGCAAGCCAGTCAGGTTCAATTCTCAATAGATGGGTCATCTGGAGGAACCATAAGATAACAGGGTGCCAAGACAAGGAAAGGGAGAAGTGGAAAGTTGGACGAGCTACTAGAAGCCGTACACCGGATGTGGTGGAGCCTGCTACACTAGTTTCCTGGCGGGTGGGTTACCATGGTTTACGGTGAAGTGGCTGGACAGGATGAAGTGGCATGGAGGTTGGTGAAGTGGAAACGCAGAGGTGGAGCCAATCCGGTACACCTGCTGGTGTGTTTGCACTATGTTTCCACCTTGGCCCTCCCTCTGTGAGTAAGCAACAGTAACTCACCTGCTGTGAAGCATTGTAGCTCCATCCTACCCAACAATCCTTTTCTGCTTGCTACTTTCCAGATCTTGCTAACATTTTGTTAACTGAAAAGACAAGTCGTGTATAAAAGTTTCTTCTTTGTAAAAGTGCTCTCTCTCTCTCTCCTAAGCTGACAAATGTCAGTTGCTGGGATGATCTGCAGTTGAAATGAGAAGTGATCTGACAGGTCATTCCTATTTTAGTGTGTGGTCTGTGTCATGGTTTCTTGTGAATATGGATAGTGGAGAAATTCAGTTTAGTTCACACTGTAATGCGAACCTACCTAATTTGCTCTTATGCGGGCCCTTCCCTAGGATACTTAAACCTTCTCTGGAAGGATGCTTTCATTAGCTCAAATGATAATGCTTTCATTATCAAAATCTTTCTTGATAAATTGAATCGGTTAGGTTTCTCATTGGACTTTCTTTCCACACGAGTTTGAGACGGCAAAACGGGTTATTGAAAAACAGATTAAAGATATTGACTTTCAATACTCAATGTCAAATGCTTGTAAAACCTGCTCACCTTTGCACTTAGATCTGAGCTTTGAATTCCCTAAATACACTGCATATTTGGATAATTTGACCATTCCAAAATATCACCATGCCTTTTCCAGAGTCAGATTTAATTGTCTTCCCTCAGCAATATTAGAAGGACATTATCAAGGTGTGCCCTATGAAAATCGGTGATGTGCCTGTAGGAATGCTGATGTTGAATCACTGGCCCATGTCTTTTTTGTCTGTAACTTCTATAAGGATGAACATACTAGATTTCTACACCCTATTATGGAAAATTTTCCTGGTAGGTCTGTGGATTGGTACTTGAAATATCTCTTGGCTGATACCAACAAGTCGACCACAGAGTTAGTAGCCAAGTTCCTTAATTCAATTCAAAGAATACGCAAGATGGTCCTCCTTTTAAATACTAATGTCTCTTTTTAAAAGTTATATTTACATTTATATTCTATTGCATATTTTAAATGTTTTATGGAATCCTTTTCTATTTAATGATTTGTCTATTGGGTCTGTGACCACACAATAAAGTATATTGTGTTATATTATACTAACTTGCACTTCCTGAAACAATACGCAAACCGTACAATCAGGCAACACGTGATCTGAGGCAGATTTGAGGATCGGCGGCTTCGTGGGGGTGGGGAGCACAAGAACAAATGAGCTCTGCTAGATTAGACTGCAGGTCCATCCAGTCCGCCTCTTGTTTCCTTCGATGGCCTATCAGATAGCTTTGGGAAGCCAATATGGAGGCCATCAGCAACATTCTTCACTGCTGTCTCTCAGCAACTGGTATTGAGTGGCATCCTGCCTCTGAACCTAGACGTTCCATATACCCCTCATGGTGAATAGTCCCTGGGAGCCTTGTTCTTCTCCTGATGAATTTGTCAAACCTCATTTTAAAGCCATCTAAGCCGGTGGCCTAGAGAGCCAGTGTGGTGTAGTGGTTAAGGTGCTGAACTACGATCTGGGAGATCAGGGTTTGAATCCCCACACAGCCATGAAGCTCACTGGGTGACCTTGGGCCAGTCACTGCCTCTCAGCCTCAGAGGGAGGCAATGGTAAAAACCCCTCTGACTACCGCTTACCATGAAAACCCTATTCGTAGGGTCGCCATAAGTCAGGATCGACTTGAAGGCAGTCCATTTCCATTTTCAAGCCAGTGGCCATCATTATTTGTTGTGGCAGTTAATCTAACCTCTGCGGTCAACTCTGTGCAAGCCAGTCAGGTTCATTTCTCAATAAATGAATTGCACATCTTGTCCTGTAGCAACAGCACCAGTTTCTCCAGCTCAGTTCTCTTAGAATTTCTGGGTCTTCACAGAGGAATCTTGGATGAACTCATAAGGCATCCTTAACCCAGGTTCTGATTCATTCCCTAATTGTCAGACCTTCCTCCTAAGCAAGTAAAATGTAACACCTTTATTTCAGCGGATGGCAAATACCAACATTTTACATCATGTAAAAAGACAGGGTTGGATTTAAATAAATCCTGCCCAGAGTTGACCCACTGAAATTAATAAACCTATGTTAGTAATGTCTATTGACTTCAGTGGGTCTAGTCTGCATAAGATTAACATGGAATAACAACCATTATTCTTATAAAAGATTGGGAGGATCTAAACTAAGTTAGTTGAAATTAGTGTCCATTCAAATCTGTTGCGCTTAAATCATGACTAGGGGTGGGGTAGTTAATTGATTCAGTTTACATTTAAAGCTGAATCTATCAAATTTGCACATTCTGAAACAGTATAACTGAAACACAGCCATCTTTCAAAATTTGTGGTTATCCGAATTTTGTAATGCAGTTCTCCAACCAAAAACTGTTTACAAAAATGCATATATTAGGGGAAAATGAATATATTAGTGAAAATAACATACAAAAATGCATATTAGGAGAAATTGCTTTCAAAATGTGTTCAAAAGGAGAGAACTGAAACTGCCAGACCTTCCATCCTTAGCAGTGACAAACTTGTCCCATTGATTTTAGTGGGAATTAAGTTCAGCTAATTTTGTCTGAATGCAACCAGCGCTGTGCTGAGCTCTGCTCATGTTTTGTTTGTCTGTTAAGATCTTTGATCCCTGCATGACATGCATTCTTTTTTTTTCTCCCTCGTTTTGCAGGGAGTGGAGCATCTTTGGAGAAAAAAGTGTGGGATTTTTTTCTCAAGAAAAGAACTTTAAACTTGAGAAAAATGCCATTTGTGGTCAGAACCCTTGCAGACAAGCGTCCAGCCAGCAGGCCTTTTTGGGATGACCATGTGGCCACACGATATTGTAAAGTCACAAGACTATTCCATGAAATGATGCGGGGCCATCAGCCCATCTGCAAAGCACCCCATGCTGCTATGAATGCAAACTGGACTTAAAAAACATATTTGCCCTAACATTTCTATTAAATTATTTAATTCGTACAGTAGGACAACCCTACTTGCCCTGTTCCATGACTTTTGGGAGGGGGTAAAATTCTAGCCCACCGGCTCTTTTAGGAAGGGTCTTTGCTTCACCTCAAATGATCAAAATGAAGCCTTGGATAGAGTCCCATAAATACAGCTGACACCGCCTTTTCTCTATGAACACATGTGGACGATGCAGTTTTTTGCTGTATGCCAGTTGTGAGGAGAATGTAGCTGGTGTAGGCTGCTTCCATGTGATGCCCCAGAAGCTTGATGGGATGTGGGGGCATCCAGACTAGAAGTGAGGGTACGTGAGAGCAACACCCTTAAGGACAACATAACCCATGCACAGCTGTTGGATACAATGTGGTGCCTGGAGACTTTAGAGGCAAGTCCCACTGGGGAAGATACAGAGGAGGGGAACAAGGAAAGCACAAGGAAAGAGGCTTTGACCGAGGAGGAAAGGGACAAAAGAAGGAGGCTGCTTTCCCTCAGCAAGGGCTGAGGAACCAGGAAGGGAAGAGAAAAAGGGAAGAAAGAGGGGAGAGCCTGGGGCTATTAACCCCAGTGGTGAGCCAAGAGAAGAGAAAAGAGGAAGGAAGAAGCATGGGACCAGAGGAGACTGCTGGCTCCAATGGCAGTGGGGCAGTGAATCCACTTTGGGTTTTAGTCTGAACTTTCAAGGAGCTGTCCAAGGTGCTGAACCTATTTTGGACTAAAACCCAGAGTGGATTCACTGCCCCACTGACATCAAAGCCACCAGTCTCCACTGGGTGAAACATAGGGAAACTATATATATATATATATATATATATATATATATATATATATATAAAACACATTTAAAAAAAGGCTCTAAGATGAAATGGGATAACCAAAGTCTCTGAAGCTAAAAGACCACCTGGAGTTCTGAGGATCTTTGGAACCTTAGGCAGGGCAAATTCATCATTAATGCCCCCTCTTGTTCAATTTTCCTTTTGAAAAATGCTTGAGCACTAGAAAACTTGGGTATGGGGGTAAGCAACAGCTGATGTATGTGTGTGTGTTTGTGCACACCCATTTGTTTGTGTAAAAACAGAAGGCAAAATGTGACAGCTGCATTGTGAGCAAAATTTACTTTAATCATTAGGGTTGGAGCTCCATTTTCTTACGTCCTTTCTTTCAGAATATATACAGATGTTAGGCATGCAAATAGTTTTATGGCAGATGGTCATCTCACCCTTCTAGCTTCACTCTCATGGAAATGTGCCAAGTTGAAACTGATTTGACTTTAAATATTTACATCTACTGTTGGGTCACTGCAAACCTACATCATTTTCAAGTTGGAGAATCAGCGTGGGGGTTATGTATCTATGTATGTATTATTTAGGGCCCCTCTAGATATCTTTCTTATTGTGCATTCATGGTGATTTGTGCCCATGACAATATTGAGACAGTTATACCGAATCCCGCTTTTAATACTGTTTTTGCCTGCAAAAGTTTCAGGGTGGACACACTGCTTTGTTTCTAATCAGTGCGTGTCCCGTAACTTCTTGCTGAAATCCTGTAACTTTCTATACCGGAGGTGGTGGTGGCGGCAATAATGCAGTAAAACTGAGGAAGCATCCAAGAACAATTAGTAAAGCAGAATGATGTGTGGATGGTCCAGTATAAATCCACCACTAATCCACTATTATTGGGTCAATGACTCATGGCCGAATACACTTGCAAAAAAATACCAGTCTGGAGGGCCCTTAACCATCTCAGTGTCTGTTATTTCAATTTCTAGCCCACCCTTCAGTGAGTTACATTACCAGGGTGGGTTACAATATACAAGATAAACCTTAAAAATCAGTAACATGGCTGTCTGTTTCCCCCAGACCTGTAGATTCTAATCCAAAATTGTCTGTGTTTATACAGAAGAAAAGAAAAAGACATCAGAAGTACTAGTACCACAACTTCCATGACGCATCTAGCTTGGCCCTGACACCCTCACCTTTCTTGAAAGGATGTCCCATCAAATTTATCCGAACTTAGTTTATGGATTCCAATAGGCCATACACAGCTATCCCAGCCACTTGGAGGAGCAACAAAGCATTGGATGCACACTGTGGATGTCACCCAAAGCATGTGCAGAGCATTCCTTTAACACTAAAAAGAACAGGAGTAAATTTAGCAGAACTCCAGGGAACTTGAGATGGTAGTCTTGGAATTGAAAGAGATTGGAAGATTATAAAGATTTAAGGCTCCTGTAAGACTGCTGCCCAATCTAGAACAATACTATCTATTCTAGGGGTAGCCATCATTTACCTTAGATATGTTTTTTTTGGACTACAACTCTCATAGTTCCTGACCACTGGCCATGCTGGCTGGGCCCGATGGGAGATGAAGTCCAGCAGCATTTTGAGGACATGATTTTGGCTCCTCCTAATCTACTGAAGTTGGCAATAATTCACAGACAAGTTCTATTTCCCCATCTCTGCTTGGGGATATCCAGTCCTGGACTTGTGCTCTTATGCATATGAAACATGGATAACACCAGTAAGCTCCACCCTCCTCCTCAGTTCTATAATATGTTTGAGAATATGAATGGCTTAAAATGCTTGGTTTTGAATGACAGCATCCTTAGAATGATCCCAGTTAATCTCTGGAAGCAAGAAGACACCCTCCTCTAAGGGAAATTTAGCAGTGCCTTTTGCAGCAGAGTCAGTGCAACTGTCCTGTCCTATAGAACTTGGTGAGGAAGATTATTTAAAAACAAGAGGAGGAAGAGATGGTAAACTGGTGTTTGAACATAACAACAGCCCTTCTGGATCAGGCCAAAGGGGGCCTAACTAGTCCAGCATCTTGTTCTCACAGTGGCCAACCAAATGCCCCAATGGGAAGCCTGCAAGCAGGACGTAAGTGGAACAGCATTCTCCACACCTGAAATTCCCAGCAGATGAGATTCAGAGGCATGCTGCCTGCAACATTTGTTAGACCAGAGTTTTTTAGTTGCATTCCAGGAACCTCTGGGGTTCCTGGAAGACTTAGCAACAGTTCTTCAGTGACAAAATCAGTAGTAGCAGCAGCCAGGCTCCTCCAAAACTTGCCAACTATTCTCAGTTGTCTCCTGTCATTTGCTCTAATTGCAGAAGAATGTTGGGTGTGTTCTAGGGAGGCCCAATGCCAGCACATAGCTCTACTTGGGCCATCCAGACAAGCTAGCAGAACCACCTGCTGATGCCTCCACAAGCCAGTCAATGGATACTGGGTGGCTCCAGTGGGTGTTTCGGAGCCATCATTTCAGTTTCCCACATGGCCCTGATGTGGCGTCCCTCTCAGGTATTGTGAGAAACCAAAAATTCAATTCAAACTTAAATGAGGCTTCCAGAAGCTATCCCCAGTTTTAGGGCCTACTCTCAATTCACATGGGATGATAATGAGGGCCCAACAGTCCTGTCTGGTGATTTCTTGTGGATTTGAATCCTAGAACACTTCCAGCATGCTCTGTAATGTAGAGGAGACAAGCCAATGAAGATATTGATTCTCTCCAGCTAGGATGTACGGAAAACCACCATCCTAGAAAGTCATTGTTAGTACCAGTGTTGAGACCACCCGCCTCATGCGTACCAAATGTGCTTACACCAATAAGTCAGGTATAAGAGAAGTGCCCTGTAATCCTCTTTTTCTTTTTTCTTTTAAATAACATTTCCAAGAGTTTGGAGCTGAACACACCTAGCATTGTACACAGTGCTATTCTGCATGCATTTTTTAATTTTATTTTGTACAAAGATTCATGCAACATCAACTATACAAGCAGTTTCACATCAGACATGGTCACTGATTTCTACCTACAGCAAGAATGTTTACCTGAAGAATTGCTTCTAAAACCTGGGAGTCTGGCCCTTTACCCTGTTTCTCTTTTGTAGGCTTTGAATGGCTTTTCTTTTCCTTGTGGAAACAAAAGAACTACCTTCTCTTTCCATTAGACTGCTGTATATTTGCTTGCTGATGCGATGTGTGGCATTACATGAACTCTTATAAAAGCCTAATCTTGCCACAGTCCTCTATGCAGGAGAGTCTTGCACATTATCGGTGCGCATCAGGCAAGGAAGTCTTTATTGGACCAGGCTCTCAGATATGCCACTATTAAGTGCAGGGGTGGGGAACCTTTGGCCTTCCAGATGTTGCTGAACTACATCTCTCATCATCCCCGGCCTTGGCCACACTTTTCAGGGCTGATGGGAGTTTGTAGTTCGACAACATCTGGATGGCCAAACGTTCCCCACTCCTGATTAACTGCAATCAAATATAAAAGCCTATTGCTGAATTATTTCTTTAAAGAAAGTATTGTTGTTGTTGGTAAATTGGGAGCCCACTCCATGTAAACAATGTTCTACTTAAGTAAATAAGAAAATAAAAAACCCTGATGGATTGGAGCGAAAGTCCAACACTTTGTCTACCAACAGGGACCAGCATCTGGAAAGCTAGCAAACAAGGGATGAAGGCGACAGCTTTTCCCAGCTGCTTGCCACCAGCATTTGCCATTCAGAGGAATGCTGCCTCTGAGGTTCCATTTAGCTATCGTGATGAACAGCATTAACCATCTAGCTTGTCTCCTGTTGATGGGACGAAGAGTAGAGAACAGAGTATAACATTCAAAAGACTCGACAGTACACCTGCCAATTGTAGGCTCCGTTCCTGGGCCTTGCACAAGAATAGCAATCAAATGGACGGTAACCAAGTGTGTGTAGGATCTATTTCTAGGGAGGTGAGGGGCAGGAAAAGGAGTGGTGGTGTGTATTCCACATGGCCCACTTGATGTGGATCATTTACTTCCTGTTTACTAACTGGATTGTAGATAAGGGCAAGAACTTTTAGTTTCTGGATGGAGAAATACGAATATTGCTGCTCCATATTACTGTGAAGTGGTGCTATCACAGAGTAGTGCTGCCTGACCATCTTGTAACCAAACAGAATTGCTCCGCTCCACATCCATCCAGTGCATTGCCTCTGGTCCCAGTCTGAGGGCAAGTGAGGAGCAGCCCTTCAAGACTGAGCGGAGAGAGAACAGAAGATCAAAGCTGGAGCAAAGCTACAATGTCACAAGCAAGGCCCCATCTGCACTAAACATTTAAAGCAGCACCATGCCACTTAAAACAATCATGGCTTCCTCCAAAGAATCCTGGGGACTGTAGTTTGTAGACGGTTTTGAGGGTTGTTAGGAGACCCCCTTTTCCCTTCACAGAGTTAAAATTTCCAGAGTTGCCTGGGGAGAGGGATTGACAGATCAACCACTCTGGGAACCATAGCTCTGTGAGGGGAATAGGGGTCTCCTAACAACTACACTTCCCAGGATTCTCTGGGGGAAGCCATGGCTGTTTACAGTGGCAAGATACTGCTATAAAAATGAGGTGCAGATGAGACCCCCAAGCACAACTCCAAGTCGCCTGGGGCATGGTTTTCAGCAAGTCACAATCTACGCTGTTGTTCACACCCAGGATTCAGAGCCTCATACGGGTACACAGTGCCCCCTCTGTGAGGGACAGCTTGCTGCTTCTGTTACCAATACCTGGGGGCATGAACTGGCTCTGTTTCAGAGCCATTTGGCAGCTTTAGGGGCAGTGCCTTCTAGGTTAGTCCCAGGAAGCCATCTCCAGAATTGACCAAAAAACAACACCCTACCAAAGTCATCCTTGACACCAGTCCCTAGGAGGCTGTAGAGAGCACTTTCCCACCAGATGATCCAAAAATATTTTACGGCATCAACAAAAGGACTCACTTGCCAACCCCTCCCCAATCCCTCCCCATGAGGTAGAGAATTACTGTCCCTATTTGACAGATAAGGTAAATTGAGGCACCAAGAAATTAAGAGACCTGCTCCAATTCGTACACCAGATCTGCCAGATATCAAACACGCATTGGAAAAAAAATTCTCCTGGAGGCCTTCCCTGTACTTTCTCATCAAGGCCAGCCTTCCCCACAGTGATCTGACCACTGAACTTACATGAATGCTGAATCTTCTGAACCAAAGTTTAGATAGATTTGGCCAAACAATGGCATAGTGGTAAGGAAATCCTAGATTTTTATTGCTTGGCTTAACAAATGGTAGAGCTTCACATGCACTTGTGACGTAGGGTCCCTATTAAAACTGTAGTGTTTGGGTAGTCGGAACCTTTCTGTTTTTAAATATATATATATAAATCACAAGCTTGGCTTACTCACATTGCCAAATGAATCTCAAACATGCCAGTGGCCAACAATGCAAAAGCCAACCACCAAATAACAATTTCAAGAAATAGCTAAGCTTTGTTTTTCTCGAATAGCCAAGAGTTGTTGTAAAGTTAAGTACCCCAGGGGTAGTGTTATTAATTAATAGCATTTACTAGTCTGTATGGCCTTTCCACTGTATACAAATTGCTCAAGGCGGCTCACAGAAAGAAGTTGCGAAATGAAAAGCATAACCTTGCCAAAAGTACAATTATCACAATACATTCTCACAACTTTCAACGCGATTGCAAAGGAATCTAAAGAAGAGTGGGATAAGCAATCTGGAAGGTGGGCTTGTATGAGTATTGCTCTGAAAACAGTTTGCAAGATTACAGAAAGCTTATTCCAACAGATAAGGAATAAGGCAATAAATCTGGTGCCTATATCCAAGCCCAGGAAAAATGGCCAGGTCTGTATAAAACTGTGAACTTTGCATCAATGATTTTTTTTAAAAAAAATGAAATTATTTCTTTAGCTTTCCATTTCAATAGAATGTGTTGCTTCCAGGTAAAAGTTTAAAACACTGTACCATGAACATCCTAACAGTTCTAAAGTCTGAACATCTGGCCGTAGTTAGGATTATTGAAATACAGAAAATGAAAAACGTAAGCTTAAATATATTACAAACACTCTCAAAGTATTAACCATTTTGAACTGATTGCAATATCCCTCCCCACCCCACCCCATGCAGCCCCTTCCCTGTTTGTGTATCTTTGATGTCAGTTTGGCAGTGACTTCTAAACACTTTACTGTGTTGAACTTTTTTGTATATCTTTTTTTAAAAAAGTGTTTTTTTAAGCAAAAGAAAGTCACCAGCTTTTGTTTTTATTTCTTTAAAAAAGGTTCTTGAAGGACTGACTTTAAAACACAGCTAAAATTATTTGTTTTCCTCTACAAAAGTTTCTTGTCATAAAAAAAAAATAACCTAGAGGTGTTAAGACCTGAAAACAATTTTTTTCACAGTGTTTTCAGTGTTGGCTGTTTACAAGGCATTAACAGAGTCCACAGAGACAAACAGATACCATTTCAGTAACTTCATGTCAAGCAGGCCATGTTTATTGCCGGTCATATGTGTGTATATACTAGAGGGGGCTGTACCACCACCACCGTACTGCAGTGGCCAATCTCTGGGGTGGTGGTGGGATGAAACGGAGCAGGAGGAAAAGAAGAGGCTGAGGTGAGTTGAGGGTTGAGGTGAAACAGAAGAGAAAAAGATGAGAAGATGGGACTGAGTTGATTTTTGCTGAGGTGAGGCAGTTTTGGGAGTGGAGAAGCGGGCAGAGAGAGCAAGGTAGGCCCAAATCCCACACAGCTAAAGTATCCTTGTGTATTTATTAAAACATACCCCAGTGTCCAATTTGAGAAGAAAATCATGATATTGAGTTCTCATTCTTTTTTCCTTAACATTGTCTAATCCCCCTTGAACTGGAACGGATTTTAGAAATTGAATTGTCTCCCCCTGGCTGTAAGTAAATTAGAGTTAGGCAATACGCAGCCATCAAACTCGGAGGTGTAAAACTGGAAACAGGTCTGCTTTTGCAGAGTTGCTGGTATTTCATTGGTATTTGGAAAGAAAGAAAAAGTTGCTGGTGGATATACCTGTTTCCCCTCTTGGCCTTCGCACCGAGTTGCTAATGGAAAACTTGCGAAAGGATGTTGTCACCTGCCTTACAGCCAAATATACGATCAGGACTTTGGAGATGTTGGAACTGAAATGTCTGGGGAGGGGATGAAGGTCATGTGCCCTCTGATTTCATGCTGCCAACGATGGCCATTGAGCTTCCCAATGAAGTTACGATTGGCATCCCTTTATCTCTGTCGGTTCATGGGTGTTGGTTTTGTGGCACAGAGGAGAAATCATAGAAAGAAAGAAAGGGAAAAAAAAGACATAACTTTTTGTGTCCTTAGTTTGGTGTGCAAGCACCAGTGACCTCTCTGCTCCTTTTGGCAGAAGTACTGCACCAGAGCATGTGCGACGGACACGGGGAACTGGATTTCTTTACATGGAGTCTCCAAGGGAATCAGAGTCATCCAAGGATAGAGGCAGGTACAAGTCCTGTAGGAAGAAAGGGGGAAAATGTTAACTCCCACAATTGGCCTCTTCTACATCCGCGAGGACTTGCTTCAGTGACTCAGTGACTTGACCAGTCCTATTCATGCATTCATGAAGGGCTGCTGTGTGGAGGAAGAGGAAGACGTTGCCTCTGGGTTCTCGCAGCAACACTGCATACCTCAGCATCTCCACGTCCATCTGTCTCCACCCCCTCGGACCATAGTTGAACTATGGGATTCGCTCCCACAAGAGGCAGTGATGGCCACCAACTTGGATAGCTTTAAAAGAGGCTTAGAAAAATTCTTGGAGCATAAGGCTATCAGTGGCTATGAACCAAGAAGGCCATGCTCGGCTTCCATGGTCAGAGGCAGCATGCTTCTGAATACCAGTTGCTAGAAAACCAAGGAGGGGAGAGTGCTATTGCACTCAGGTCCTGATTGTAGGCTTCCCAGAGAGGCATCTGGTTAGCCACTGTGAGAACAGGAAGTCGGACTAGGTGGGCCATTGGCCTGACCCAGAAGGGCTGTTCTTATGTTCTTACCGCTGAATATCTGAAGGGGGAGTAAGCTCTACTTGCATAGTCTCCCCCACATGATCTGCAGAGGAGCATACACGAGACTAGATGGCTTCAGAAAACCTTCAGAGTTTCACTGAACATGCTTACATCAGAGGGGGAGACCTCATCAGGGCAGTGACACTGGGGTAGGGATGGAAAGATCCTTTCTCTCAGTTTCTCATTTTTCCAATCTTAAACTGAGTTCTCCACATTTCTGCACCAATTTGCAACTTTTTTTAAAAAAAGCTTCATGAAAATTCTCCAGCATCTTAGAGAGAATTTCTCCTAACAAATACATTTTTGTAGGCTGTTCTGACTAATGTACACCCTTTTGCAAGCAATTTCTCATCGTATAATGCATTTTTGTATGGTATTTTCACTCGTATATTCATTTTTATGCACACTTTCCCGTAACATAAACATTTCAAAGGATGGCCGTGTTTCAGTTCTCGTATTATTTCAGAAAGTGCGAATTTGATACATTTGGCTTGAAATTCGAACTGAATCAAATTTCTCACTCATCCCTACACCAGGAGCAGGGCTAGAAAGGCTAATACTTGAGTAGAGCCATAGTCTAGTTCCCCTCTATTCAGCACTGGTTAGGCCTCATCTTGAATACTGCGTCCAGTTCTGGTTTCCGCACTTCAAGAAGTATGCAGACAAACTGGAACAGGTTCAGAGGAGGGCAACAAAGATGATCAGGGGAGTGGAAACCAAGCCCTATGAGGAGAGACTGAAAGAACTGGGCATGTTTAGCCTGCAGAAGAGAAGACTGAGGCGAGATATGATAGCACTCTTCAAGTACATGAAAGGTTGTCACATAGAGGAGGGCTGGGATCTCTTCTCAATCATCCCAGAGTGCAGGACATGGAATAATGGGCTCAAGTTGCAGGAAGCCAGATTTCGACTGGACATCAGGAAAAACGTCCTAACTGTTACAGCCATATGACAATGGAACCAATTACCTAAAGAGGTAGTGGGCTCTCCGACACTGGAGGCATTCAAGAGGCAGCTGGACAGCCATCTGTCGGGAATGCTTTGATTTGGATTCCTGCATTGAACAGGGGGTTGGACTTGATGGCCTTGTAGGCCCCTTTCAACTCTACTATTCTATGATTCTATTATTCATTCTTAGCTACTAGAGGCGTGCTGTGAATAGTACTTTACAGAGCAGGGAGATGGGGCGGGGGTATAGATCTCTGACGGAGGATTCTTAGCACTGCAAGATGCTACAATTCTCAGGATTTGGGGGGGGGAAGCCATGACAGTTAAAGTGGACCAAAAAAAAAAGTTCTAACATGAGCAAAGATATGCCCTGGTTTAGTCACTAAATAAGGATTATGAAAACAAGGATGCATTGCCATTTATTATTTATTTCCATCGCTTCTAAACTGCTCCCCCCATGCCTTTCTCAGCTCCCAAATCAATGCGAAACGCATAAACAAACAAAATCCTCCTGAATGAATTGAGGCCTGAAATATATCAGATAACATCTGAGGACCATCCTTGCTGTGACTATTATCATCATCATTATGAATTGATTAATTAATATACCATTAATATACCGTTTAGTGCCCAAATGGCTTCCAAGCAGTTTACAAATCATAAAAACAACAACTGCACAACATTGTTAAAATATAGCTTAATTAAAAAATACACCATAATTAAAACATACAATAAGGCAGTTCCATTAAAGCATTAAAATATGAATGTCCGTGATTAAAATACACGACAAAACAATCCCATTAAAACAGCACAGCACTTATACCAGAAAAGTGGGGTTAAGAGGTCAAAGGAATGCATGATTAAACAGGTCAATCTTCAAAGTACTTGGGGCGCTGACAATACTGGGGCGTTCTGATGCGACGTGCCACTCAGGCACCACTAGTGGAGACTGGTTCTCATTAGGACTGGTAGGTTGGAAGGCAAGGAGGCCAACAGTACGTGCTCTGGCAAATGGCTAGTGGAGCTAGAGCCAATGACAGGCAGAGCCACCTCATTCTGCTTTTGTCCCCATCTTCTTCCCTGTTAAGTGCCACCAGAACAACGACGAAACAAAGGAGGAGAGTGACAGCCAGTGACACTCCCGAAACCAAGGGTGCAGTCGTCCAGGGTCTCAGAGGGTCTTAGACCCTTTACTTTTTTGGGAGCCAGGCCCCAGCAGGGTCCCTATGTCCCCAGCATCCTATGAGCCAATCAGCATGAAAGGAGAGTGTGTTAGCCACTGGGAAGAGTCTTCTCACTTGCTTCCTTGTCCTTTCCTGCTGATTGCAGCCAATCAGAGTGAAAGGAGTTCCTATTCGTTCCTACTGCAACAAGCAACGTTATGGAGAGTGAGAATTCTGTCACTGCAGAAGAAGAGACAGTGAACACCAATGGTAGCATCCCATCCACACCATCAAGTAGTATGCTGAACTCAGTAATTCAAGCAATATCAGAAAGGACAGTCAAATGGTGACAGTGATAGAGAAGCAGATAGCTGTATTCAAGAATGACCAGATTATTCTATAGATTATTCAGATTATTCTTAGAGTGTTGGATGATCTTAGAAGGGCTGTGAGGGGGCGTGGCTGTGACTATTATGAAGGAAGCCTGCACTTCTGAATTGGCCACTACACTACTGCCCAAGACTGGCTGTCAGTAAGGAGGTAGGCAGGTGGGATGGGGGTGGGCAGCTGAAGGCAGACTGAGCTTGGTGGGGTAGTGCCCCACTTGCCTTAATGAACCAGCCTCCACTGGCCACCACTCACTTGTATGGCCCTGACAGCTTCTCTCTACCTCAGGGGGATCCAATATAGCACTAACAGTAGTATAGTGGTAACTTCAGAAGTGCAGGGCCCCTCCATGATAGTCACGCCACACCGTCTCACAGCCACACCCCCTTTTCCACTTCCCCTGCTCTCCCTGTCATCTCGCGAGTCCACACTCCACTACAACAGACGTCCCTAGGAGCCAATCAGCATGAAAGAGGAGGCTGTGCATTAGCTACCGGGAATAGTCTTCTCTGTGGCTGAATCACCTCCTTTCACTTTGATTGGATGCAATCAGCATGAAAGGGCAAGGACTCTTCTCCGTGGCTGACACGCTCCCTTTTCATGCTGATTGGCTCATACATAGGGACCTGGGTGGCCCCCTGCTCCCCCCCAAAGTAACAGGCCTATAACCCCCCCATGACCCCGGACTACTATACTCCTGAGTGCCAAGTAAGCCCCAGGATTACTGCTAGTGCAGTGGGACTTCCTTCCCTTTCCTTGCCCTGCAACCCTCCCTAAATCTTTTCTTGAGGTTCTTCCAACCCTCTGGAACAGATTTGGGGAAGGTGTGGGGGTGCATGGGGGAAGGGGGGGAAGTCTCATGGTACAAGTGGAAATGATTAATTGAATACTACCCCAACTCTCAAACTGCCAAGTAAATGTGTTTAGGATCATATGAATATATCTGCCTGTTCTGAATTCTGATGGAGCTCTTCTCTGTTAAAATATAATAGTAGTGGTTAAGGTGTTGGACGTAGTGGTTAAGGTGTTAGACTAGGACCTGGGATACCAGGGTTGAATTCCCTACTCATCCATGAAGCTCATTGGGTGACCGTGGGCCAGTCACTGTCTCTCAGCCTAACCTACCTTGCAGGGTCGTTGTCAGGATAAAATGGGAAGGGGGAGAACCATGTATACCACTTGCGAGTCTTTGGAGGAAAGGTGGGAGATAATTGTAATAATAAAAAAGCAAAACCCAGCTGCCAGTGTTGGTGAAACATTTTTTTGCACAACCCATGTGTCACTGAAAATGAAATCAGTGTCATCATCCCATGGTTTTAAATGACAGCTGCCCCTCATTTTGTACGACATGATCCATTGTGGTGGCATGGCTGGGGGGGGGGGGTTCATGGAAAATTAAAATATGTTAGCAACAAACCCCAAGAGCTCCTGCAGGCATTCCTGTCCCAGAAGGCTGCTATGACAGCACCAGCAAAATGTAATTATATAGTACATTACAGCTGGCAGAATGAAGCATTAGCCTCAACATTTTTGACAAGGCTCCTTATAAGGGAATATCAAACTAGCTGCTTAAAGCTTTGTAGATATCCTCATTTCTTCCATTGCTTAATGGAATAGAATTGGCAGTGTTTCAGAATTTTGATGATCAAAAAAGATTCTGTGGTTGATAGTGGAGTAATGAGTGTGCCCAGTTTCCACTCTCATGTGGACAGACTTCGCCCCTTCCTCCCCAGCTGCAATGTAAGTAGTGGATATTGCCAACATTTGGATTTCCTGGCTCCAAAATACAAATTCGGGTTGCAGGTACAGCTTGATTGAAATAAGATGTGAGCATTACAGCCTCAAATGTTCATCTCTGTCTGAGATTCTAATAGCTCTCTGGATTTTGGGATACGAACATTCACAGCCCAGCATTGGAGGTGTCCGGGATTGAACCTGGGACCCTTTATATGAAAAGCTTGTGTTCCATCCCTGAGCGTGTGTTCTACCACATTCCCCAGATACTGATGAAACAAACTTTTTTCCATGTTTCACTCTAAATTCTAAGCCCAAAAGAAGAAGCCAGCTGGAGTGAGCTCCTTCTAAGAAATTCCATCTAATCCCAGATTCTTTTGAGGCCACCATTGGTATGTCAAGACCAGTGTTGTCAGGAAATAGTTTTTCTCAGATTGTTCACTGGAACAAAAAGGTGTGAACTTATAACACCAGTTCTGGACCGACGAACACCAGTTCAGGCTGCCCCTCCGGACCACTAGCCCACTTCCTGACCTGCTATTGTTCTTCCTAGTGGCCAGATGCTCATGAATGCTGTCACAAGGACATCTGCAGCAGGAATGGGGAAAATGAGGCCCACCAGAAGCTGATGGACTCCAATGGTCCATTATATGTGGAGCTGCCTTTGAAGACTGTCCAGCATAGCTTATGCAGAACACGGTAGCTAGATTGTTGACTGGGACAAGATACAAGACAACATGAACACTGGTTCTGGCCCAACTGCACTGGCTGCCAATTTGTTTCTGGGCCCAGTTCAGTTTCTGGGGAAGGGCTATAGCGGAGTGGTTAGAGCATCTGTTTGGCATGCAGAAGGTCCCAGGTCCAATCCCCAGAATGTCCTGGTAGGGCTGAGAAACACTCCTGCCTGAAACCATGGGGAGCGACTGCCAGTCAGTGTAGGCAAGACTACGGTAGGCGGACCACGACATAAGGCAGCTTCCTGTGCTCTAAGTGCTGATTTTAACCTTTAAAGCCTTATACAGCTTGAGACCCCTATACCTAAAGGACCATCTTTCCCCATATGAACATGTCCAGATCCAGAGATCAGCAGCAGAGGCCCTTCACTGCATTCCACCTCCAAGGGAGGTCTGAAGGATGGCAACAAGAGAGCAGGCCTTCTTTGTAGTAACCCCCATTTATGGAATGCTGTCCCCAGGGAAGCCCACCTGGTGCCAGCCTTGTCACTCTTTTGGTGCTGGGCAAATACATTTTAGTTTTCTTGGGCATTTGGGCAGTACCTATGATATGATAATTGTACTGTTATATCTGTTTTCAATAATGTTTTATTATTTATTGCATTTTTTATTTTGGTTTAGGTCACTTTGGAATTTTTTTTTTTTTAGTGGAAAGCAATGCATTCCTTGAATAAACCCCAACCTCAGCACAGCTACCCAAAATCCTTTGTAAAATGGCATCAGACAGCATGTGCTTCATCATGGCCTACTCCTGCCTGTAGATGGCACAACCTGTGCTGCTCTTGCCCTGAAAATCTATACCTTCCAGAAACTGAAACATACAAGTAAGAACATGAAATGCTATGTGAACAGAATGCTGATGAAAAATGGCAGATGACTAGGTTTATGAATTAAAACCTGCATTTCTGGTGTTGTTGGTGAACAGAGTGAGTATTGTGGGGTATTGTGTTTCAAGGCATATTCTTGCTGTCCTTTCATCAAAACCACAACATTCAGATGAAGCCCGGGATCTTTGAGCATAACCATTGCATTGTAGACCCAGTGTGAGGCAGGTGTGAAAAAGGCAAATTCCATGCTAGGGATCATTAGGAAAAGAACCGAAAATGAAACTGCTGATATCATAGCGCTGTTATACAAATCTAGGGTGCGACCACATTTGGAACACTGTGGACAGTTCTGGTTGCCTTACCTCAAAAAAAAGGATACCTCAGAGTTGGAAAAGTTTCAGAAAAGGGCAACCAAAATGATCAAAGGGATGGAGTGGCTCTCCGACACTGGAGGCATTCAAGAGGCAGCTGTCGGAAATGCTTTGATTTGGATTCCTGCATTGTGCAGGGGGTTGGACTTGATGGCCTTATAGGACCCTTCCAACTCTACTATTCTATGATTCCTCTGAGGAAAAGTTGCAGCATTTGGGGTTTTTTTAGGTTAGAGAAAAGGGGAGTAAGAGGTTTATAAAATTATGTGTGACATCGAGAAAGTGGATAGAGAAAAGTTTTTCTCCCTCTCTCGTAACACTAGAACTCATGGACATTCAATGAAGCTGAATGCTGGAAGATTCAGGACAGACAAAGAAAGGACTTCTTCACCTAGCACATAGTTCATTTATGGAATTCACTCCCACAAGAGCCAGTTATGGCCACCAACTTGTATGGCTTTAATAGCAGACTAACCAAATTCATGGAGCCACAATGCCTCCACAGTTAGAGGTAGCATGCTTCTGAATATCAGTTGCTAGAAACCGCAACTGCTGATATTCAGTTGCGCTCAGATCCTGCTTCTGGGTTTCTCACAGGCATCTGGTTGGCCACTGTGAGAACAGGATGCTGGACTAGATAATCCATTGACCTGATTATTTATTATTATTTATTGAATTTATTAGTCACCCATCTGGCTGGCTGTCCAGCCACTCTGGGCGACGAACAAAATAGGCATACCATACCTAGACATTAAAAATCTAAAAAAATGAAGATAAAATCTAGCCAACCCCAAAAGCCTGCCTGAAGAGCCAGGTCTGATCCAGCAGGGCTCTTCATATGTACTATTGACTTCTGTTCTTTTATATCCTTGCATGAGCATCATCTGCTCAAAGGAAATGTATTGCTCCTGTACTGACGTCCTTGTGATTATTTATTTATTTATTTTTTATTAAATTTAAATACCACCCTTCCTCCCAGTAGAGACCAATGGGGGGATCTCAGCCAGATGCTTCTCATTAGGAAGATTCTAAACAAAATTCCTACAGGATAAACACTGTAGGGGAAAATCCTAGGGGAAAACACACCATGAGGATTTGAAACGTTTTTTGTTGTATGCTGTCATCACTGAAAGCTCCTGCCGACTATCCTTATTGAGGGCCAGTTTGCTCAATTCTTTTTCTGTCCATGTATGAATCTGTGGATGCTCCATGTGGAGAAATATAATGCATTAACCAGAAAAGGAACAGATGCTGCAATATATATATATATATATTTAAAGTCTGGACTTAGAGAGTCTACCTTCATGGATCCATTTCATTCCTGGTCAAACCCAAAATGTATCCAGACTAGCTATTAACTTAAACAATATGTTGGGGGTCCAGAAAGGATGTTTTTGGAAATTAATCTAGTTACTTGGTATTATTTCTGAAGGAGATTTGCTGGGTTGTGGTGGTGGTGCAGTCTCTGCCCATCCCAAATCAATGGATACCACTCACAGTCATGTATAATTGGAAGCAATTCCCAGGACTGCGGGGTCAGGGAGGGGGAACAGCACAACAGTGACAAAGGTATTCCCAAGTTATTGTCTTTAGTAGAAAGCAGCTGTAATCACTCAGGCAACAACAAGCAAAGTCTCTGTTCTTCATCAGCACTGTCCATTCATTCTGGCTTTCATGGTACAAAAAGCCTCATTTTCTGCTGATAAGGCAGGAGACGATATGTGTAATACATATGAATGACTTGGCATTAACGAATGTACTTTCTAGAGTGACAAAGTGTGAGAGTGCGCACATATCTATCTATCTATCTATCTATCTATCTATCTATCTATCTATCTATCTATCTATCTATCTATCTATCTGTCTGTCTGTCTGTCTGTCTGTCTGTCTGTTCCTGATCTCTATGTATGGATGTGAAAGTTGAACAGTGAAAAAAGTGGATAAGAGAAAAATCAACTCATTTGAAATGTGGTGTTGGAGGAGAGCTTTGCGCATACCATGGACTGTGAAAAAGACAAATAATTGGCTGTTAGGTCAAATTAAACCAGAACTATCATTAGAAGCCAAAATGATGAAACTGAGGTTATCATACTTTGGACACATAATGAGAAGACATGATTCACCAGAAAAGACAATAATGCTGGGAAAAATAGAAAGTAACAGAAAAAGAGGAAGGCCAAACAAGAGATGGACTGATTCCATAAAGGAAGCCACAGACCTGAACTTACAAGATCTGAACAGGGTGGTTTATAACAAATGCTATTGGAGGTCGCTGATTCATAGGGTCACCTTAATTTGTAATCGACTTGAAGGCACATAACTCTCTCTCATTTTCAAAGGATTTCAGTAAGCCTTACAGCAGTTTACAGCACTGTAAGGCCAATATTATATAAAGGGACATCTGAAACTAACTGTTTGCACCACCAACACAAAGGTTGACCCCTAGACTTTTTAAGTCTCCCATTTGATTTGACCAAAACCCAGTGAGATACAGATATCCATAATTGGTTTTTGTTTTTTACTTTAAAGTAGCCCAGCATATGGGATGGAAGTGAGGATGCAAATTTGATTGGAGCAGCAATACTGGGAGAAGGAATGTTTGCCCTTTCCCTCGTGCCTTTCCAAAGTCAACCCCACCCTTTAAAAAATCCATATGCCATTACTTCTGCTGTATGGAACATACAAGACAGCCGCCCAACATTCCTCAGAGGCTGCCGAATGGCTTCCATGGGTTGAGTGCTCTTGAGTGAGGATACCATGGGCACCTCCCTGCTGCAGAAGTGCCAGTTTGAGTAGGCTCCCCAGAATATGTTCATAGGAACATAGGAAGCTGCCTCTATCTCATTGTTGTCTCCACTGACTAACAGTGGCTCCCCAGGATTTCAAATAGGGGGTGTTTCAAAGCCCTACTTGGGATCTTCTAAATGCAAAGCTGATGGTCTACCAATAAGACTGTTGGTCATCTTGTGGATTTCTTTAAGTTCCTCTGATGCTACCCATCCTAGAAATAATAAGTGCTACAGGGCTGGAAGCCTAGAAGCAAGCTTGGAAGCAGGCAGGCAATGAAACAGATAACTTTCTCAGACTGAGATGGTACATCAGAGTCAGTAGTGTCATAGGGTCAGACGGAAGTGGAACCTTGTTGGTGCCTTCTGCCACATGACTGCTGCTGAGCTGGTGACTGCATTAGCATCATCTGGCCATTTCCAGTGGTGGTGCTGTGGTACAGCAGAGAGCAGCCTTAAGAACTCTCCCCTCTGGCAAGCTGTTGAAGTGATGCAGGCCACGCAAGAAGAAGATAGGAGGTTTAGTAAGGTATAAGAAACGTAATACCTTGTGCTTACGGAGGCTCCCTGGACTGGTAGGTGTGGAGATCGGGGACTGCTTTGATTTGGGCGTGGACAGCTGGCTGCTTGATGTTCCATTTGCTGTTGGAAAACAAGGGAGAAATCAGTAATGAACAAAGACAAAAAAATCTTTTAAAATGCCCATCCAGTTTCCATCAAAACTTTCCAGTCTATGAAAAATAATTCCTAAATAGAAATTCTGATCACAATTTGCAAGTTTGGATGAATTTGTTTTCCAGCATCACAGGTGAGGTAACTGTCTCTGTCTGCACATCTTTTGTTTTGCAAGTAGAAATGGGGGAGAAATTCAAATCAGTTTGCATTTAATGGTGAATCTGTCAAATGTGCACTTTCAGAAACTATATCAGAACCAAAACACAGGTGTCCTTCAAAATTCGCACTTACTTGAGTTTTGCAGTGCAGTTCTTCAACCAACCAATGCATACTAAACACATGTATTTAGGGAAGTGTGCATAAAAATGAATATATAGCTTAAATGAGAAAATAGCATAGAAAAATGCATTATATGACAAGAAAGTGCTTGCAAAAATGTGTACTTTAGTCAAAACTACATACAAAAATGTGCGTACTACAAGAAATTCACACTACGTGGGCTGCAACTGCTCTAAATAAAGTTGGAAGGATATACACACCCACCATCCATCACTCAGTGGAGAACTTACTTCCTTTTCTACATTTAAAGGTATGTCTTATTATTATATTAATTGATTAATTAATATATTATGATATATATCATAACTCTATTGTGGCTGGTGAGGTCTTCTTGCAAATTCCACAACAACAAACTAGAGACAAGCTTGCAGTATCCCCTAATTTGGATGAAGTCAGTAAAGCCATCAATCAAATGAAGAACAACAAAGCTAGTGGACCTGATGAGATTCCTGCTGAAGTCTTTAAAGAAGGTGGGCCTGAGTTTACACAACAACTTCATAAACTCATTGAAAAAATCTGGATGAGGGAGGAGATCCTGGAAGACACTTTAGGTACGTCATAATTATCACCCTTTTTAAGAAGGGTGATAGAACAGATTGTGGGAACTATCCAGGTATCTCTCTTCTTGCTACCACAGATAAAATCCTTGCAAGGATCCTCGCAAATTGCCTCCTACTGATCTCAGAGGATGTCCTCCCCAAATCTCAAAATAGTTTCCGCCCTTCCAGGGGGACAGTGGACATGATCTTCACTGCACGACAGCTTCAAGAAAAATGCCGGGAGCAGAACCAACTTTTATATATGGCGTTTGTTGATCTGACTAAGGCCTTTGATACTGTGAATTGAACAGCTTTCTGGACCATCCTTCTGAAAACTGGATGCCCTGATAAATTTGTGAATATTTTGTGACGCCTTCATGACAACATGACAGCAACAATTTTGGATAACAATGGCTTTCAAAGCGATCCATTCAGAGTCGGATCAGGCATAAAACAGGGATGTGTCATTGCTCCTACCTTATTTGCTATCTTCATTGCTATGATTCTACACCTTATTGAAGGGAAACTTCCTACTGGTGTGGAAATCATATATCGAATAGATGGAAAGCTCAGTAGGCTGAAAGCAAAAAGTAAGGTAATGTCAACCTCTGTCGTAAAACTTTAATATGCTCATGGTAACGTAGTCTCCGCACATCTCCGCACAGAGAAAGATCTTCAAACTATCCCAAATGTCTTTGCAGAAGCATATGGAAAGCTTGGCCTTTCACTTAATATTAAAAAAACCAAAGTGCTTCATCAACAGGTGCGAACTAATCCCTCTGTAGCACCATCAATCCAGCTTAATGGTGTGACGCTGGAGAACGTTGATCACTTCCCCTATCTTGGCAGCCATCTCTCTGTAAAAACTGACATCGATGCTGAAATTCAGCATTGTCTGATCTCTGCGAGTGCCGCATTCTCCTGAATGAAACGTAGAGTGTTCGAGGATCGGGATATTCGCAGGGAGACCAAAATGCTTATTTACAAAGTCATTGTACTACCGACCTTACTGTACACCTGTGAAACATGGACCATTTATAAACATCACTCCCAAATTCTTGAAAGATTCCACCAACGCTGCCTCCGGAAAATTCTGCAAATTACTTGGGAAGAAAGACGGACTAATGTTAGCGTTTTGGAAGAAGCAAAGACTACCAGTGTTGAAACAATGATTCTTCAACATCAACTTCGCTGGACTGGCCATGTTGTTCGAATGCCTGATCACCGTCTTCCAAAGCATGAATACAGGGCGAATGGGACGAACGAGCTAAGCGGAAGGCACATCAAACAAATCCTCATTGCGACCATCTTCCATCTGGAAACCTATGTCCTCACTGTGGGAGGCTGTGTGCATACAGAATTGGCCTCCACAGTCACTTATGGACCCACTGTTAAAGATCTGATCTTGGAAGACAATCTTACTCAGCCACAAGTGATCGCCAATGACTAACTGACTGACTGAATATATATTTATGTTAGGACTGGTGGATCATCCTTATTGATAGTGTAAGCTGACAACATTTCTTTCTTTTTTCTGTCTGTTTTATTTGCCGTAAAAAATGGGGACAACGACCATGAAGTGGATCAGAAACTGTCACCCTAACCTACCTCACAGAGTTGTTGTGGGGAAGATAAAATGAGGGAGAAGGCATGTTAAGGGATAAAGGTGGGATCATGAAATGTGTAAATATTTGTTACACAGTCTACAGGTAAAGTGTTAAGCAGTAATATAGAGTTGCCTCCTGCATGCTATCCAAACTTCCACTTAATACATTCATTTGTAATAAGAATTCTTGAGAGCCATTCAGAAATCAAGCCAGACTGACATTCGGTGGACACTGCTAGATCTTACACCCTCGTGGAAGTGCACTAATTTCTCTGCAGGCCTTTACAAAGCAATGAATGAGAGGAGCCCATCCAGATTCTCATTGGCTAGAACAGTGATTCCCAATGTGGGTGGTAGCGCCCCCCTGGGGGCATTACAGCCTTTCAGGGGGGCGTTGGCATGACTACAAACTTTAGGGGAGCATTTGGGTTCATTAGGGGGGCATTGACATTTGGCGGTCTGATGCGACAGTTGAAGCATTTAAGTTTAATTTTATTTAATACACAAATCATTAATTTTTAAATTGTTTTGTCCCCAGTTACAATGTATTTAACAGTTTCAATTCATGGAAATAACACTATAAATAGCATGTGCTCTTTAGTAAAGAAATTCTGAATAGTGGCCAGTGTCATATCAAGGAATGGGGATATTAGCCACGCCCCAGCACTAGGTAATGTTCCGATGCTGTCTTGAGGGATGTTGGAACCAATCACGAGAGAGTGTTTGATAAGCTGGGTGTATTGGTGGAGGGCGCATTCTTCCAACGGATGAGTGCCGTGTGCAAACGAGTGACGCAGACCGTCAGTTATTCGCTGGTTTTCTTCAGGAATGGGATACACTCGCTACCTGTTGTTTCTGTGATGTTTAGATGAACTCGTTTAATGAAACAATGCCGGTAAACTGAATGAGTTTGTTGTTAAGTAACACAGTGTATTCTATTGGTTCATACTGTGTGGACTTAGGCTGCTTTCACACATGGAGCTGATTGCGTTAGTTTAACGGATTAAAAAGGAAGCGCTTCTGTCCTGATTTCTAAAACCCCTTTCACACTGCAGTACCTGTTATACCGGCATTTCATGCAACAGTCTTTCACACACACACAGAGCTACAGTGAACAGAGCAGAGTTTTTCTCCCCCCCTTCATTTTAGGGGGTTTGGTGTATTTCCCCCCCCAACTTGGTTTTTGAGGCTCATGGAGGCGGCCCTGGTGGTTGGGGGGCGGCAGTGCCTGCCATTGTGGCCACTGAGAGGTGGCTCTCCTTATTCTTAATTTTTATTTTGGAGGCTACGGGCGGCGGTGCCAGCTTCAGCAGCCGTTGGTAGTTCACTGAGGCAGCTCCTTTTACCCTTGCTCTCCCCATCTCAGACTATACCAGAGCGGGTGGCTGTGGCTCCAGTCAATTGATAACGCACCTCCCTTCGGCCCCAGTCCTCATTTCCCCCTTCTATTTAAGGTGGCTCTTGCTAAGTTCCCCCCTCTGTTTTAAGGTGGCTCCTGCTTTTTTCCCCTGTTCCACACTGCATGCTGGGATGCCTGTCATGTGAGCGGCAGCAGCTAGCGCAAAACTCCTGCGATCTTCTGGGTTCCCAGCCTTGCTAACGGATTATTTCTGGTATCATTTATTGTGGAAATTAGCGCTATACTTGCACTACATTCCACCAGAATTCCAGAGCTACCCAGTATGCCGTGTGAAAGCTCAAATATGATGCACAAATTGCCAGGTAAGAAATCATCAGAATAACGAAATAAACTGCAGTGTGAAAGCACCCATGATTAGTTTTTGCTTAGGTTTTTAGGATTTGTGAAATAAGAAACAACTCCTATATCTGACTTAAGACTATTACTATCCAAGTATACTCCAGATATTGTGAAGTTAGCCAAAACTCATCAAGGTCAAGGATCACACTAGTATTTTATAATAATCTAAGGCCCTCCTCCGAGTACCATCCCATCGAGAAGCTCGGAGGGTGATGACTAGAACCAGGGCCTTTTCAGTGGTGGCCCCCGAACTGTGGAACAGTCTCCCCGATGAGGTGCGCCTGGCACCGACGCTACTATCTTTTCGGCGCCAGGTGAAAACCTTTTTATACTCCCAGGCATTTTAAAGTGTATTTTAACAGCATTTCTGTATTTTGGACGTTTTTTGGTTCTTTTGTTGTTTGTTTGTTTTGTTTCTTGATTTATTGTATTTATTGTATTTATATATTATGCTTGTTTTTATCTTTTTGTACACCGCCCAGAGAGCCTTCGGGCTTAGGGCGGTATATAAATTAAACTAAATAAATAAATATAAATAAATAAATCTCATTTTATTTACTTTTCTATAACTATGTATGTATATTAATAAATCATACTAAGAATTCAATGTGTAATCTAAGTGCAATAAAAAGGCATGATAAAAACAATCAGTAATAATAACTGAAAATACCTTTTATGCATTACTCATATTTTAAGGGAAGAATAGGAAGCATTGGCATATACTTAATCTGAGGGCACAAAAAGATTTTGCAGAGGGGTGTTGGGTTGAAAAAGGTTGGGTAACGCTGGGCTAGAAGATCATGCCTTCTGCATTCAGGCACAGCCTGCTAGACACTAATGCAAGAAGGTCCTATTTTTGTAAAATTCTCTGCCCGCCATGTAAGAAGTGCTTGTTTTCCCCTCCCTGCCTCTTTCTTGGGGGGGGGGGTACCTATTTTAAGAATCTCACAATGTGGCTGAGAATATCTCTGTGTTGTTTTCTTTCTATCTGAAAAAAAATATTTTACTGAAGTTTTCAAACACAGACCAAAGAGGAAATGGTTGATCTACAGAATTTAGGACGAATTTACTGATTTTATCAAAAGGAGATTAGAGCACAGTTTATATTTTGTGTACTTCTTTGGTTTCAAATTCCAAAAACTTGCAAACGTGTTCCGCTGTTCTTGCAAGTGGTTTTAGCTTCCTTTACTTCCCCTAAATCTAATCAAATGAAATAGTTGTATTACAAGTAGCGCATTTCAGATCTACTTTTGCATTAAATTTAATTATAAGAAATAATTTTCCTAACGGTGTGTTTTTAGCTATACCTGGGGAGTCTCCACTCATATTTTCCTATCTTGTGTTGGGGGTATTCCTTAGAATATCTTTGAGAACGCCTGATCTAGACTGAGTCTTAAAAGAAGGCTTATTTTGTCACAGAATATGATTAAAGAGGTATGTATTTTTTAAAATTATTATTAAGGCAGACTTTCCTGATGTACAAGGTGGAGTTTATATAAATTGCAACCACTGTGTGATGCCCTGGGGTAGATCAAACAGGAAAAAGAAATTCTGAGCAACTCATCTGTGATTCCAGGACTAATCAGCTGCCCCAATGAATCTGTGCAACTCTTCACTTCATTTTAAAGAGATGTAATGCTTTAGCCAGTGAAGAAGGCCATAGGATGAACTAAGTCAAAATAGATGTTCTGGCTAATGAAGACTTGGTTTCATTTCTAACCATTGTTAGTCAATATCTGTACCAGGCATAGATCTGAGTTGGAATTTCTCATTTTTAATCATAGGTTTTACCCTCAAGCTTTTGTATATTTATTTTTGCATTTAACTGTTGTTTTGCTGAATATATTGTGTGTGTATTTATTTCTGTTTGATCTGCTGGGAAAAAAAACTGTCACTCACCATCCTGATGGTTACCTGAATCAGCTGGGGATTTGCTCCTGCGCACGGGACCTGGGCTCTTTGCAGAACTTTTCTGAGGTGTTGGGGAGGACTTGCTGCCTGGAGTAGTCGGAGGGTTCCCTTTCATTACCCGGCACTCTGATAAGCAAACACACAAACAAAACCATAGTAAGCATTTGCATTGATCCTTCAGATGTCTTTAGGGTTGCCAGGTCCATGGCCTGAGACTGATCCTGTATCTTTAGGAGAAGAGAAAGTCAGCCAAGTGCAGGTGTTCTTGAAACTCTATAATGGGAAAAACCACAAGGTGGAATTCTCCCTTCCCACTGCACAACTTTTAAAGATACAGAAGACCTCTTGGAGGCTGGGCCTGGCAACCAAGAGGTCTTCTGTATCTTTAAAAGTTGTGCAGGGGAAGGGAGAATTCCACCTTGTGGCTTTTCCCATTACAGTGTTGCAAGAACACCTGCACTTGGCTGACTTTCTCTTCTCCTAAAGATACAAGATCAGTCTCAGGCCATGGACCTGGCAACCCTACGTGTCTTACAGATCTGCAGCACCTAGAGTGTGAAATGGTAGCACAATGCTTGAATTGAATGCCATGCTTTAAAAAACAAAACACTGAGGAAGCTCCATATAGCTCTGCAGTAGAGGACATGGTCTGCGTACAAAACGGTAGGATAGGCTCCTGTATGATACCCTGGAGAGCCACTGTCAGTTAAATCAACCTAAGTCCTCTTCCTCTTTCCCCAGTTTCTGGTTTCCACTCTTTCCCATCTCCCTGGGCTCCTGGAGAGTTCTGGAGTTGATTCTCTTTGACTGGTGCCTGGCTGGCTTATGGACAGTCAGCTCCAGGCTTAACAGGAACTTCCACACCTTAGCCACAACCTCTGACACATCTGTACTTCCTGGCGAGAAAGGAAGTATCTCCACCACAGTGACAATGAAGCATGCCTCTCTATCATCTCTCTCTCTCAGCAAGCCTTGTCTATGGCTCTGATGCTAATTGGGTGCAACTGGACTGTTTGCTTATGCATGTAGCATCCTATTGTGTGCTAGAGGTCTCCACTCCAATGGCATGCAGGGATCATTGTAAGGGGATCCCCAACACCATCACTCTTTGGACTCTACCATCTTAGGGATGTGCTAGAATTCTGCTCAGTTTGGATTTGGGACCAAATTTTCCATTAATTTGCTTATTCGCCATCATTGTGACCAGATTTTTATGTAGCATTTTCCTGCGGCTATTTTTGTAAATAGGTTTCCTTTTTTAAAACAAAAAATCTGCCTCTAAAATATTGATATTAAGGACAATAATTTTGTTGATATTTCCTATCATTTATTGACATTTCCTTTCAAAATATCAATATTTCATTTCAAAATATTGATATTTTCTTTCAAATTATTATTGCTTTAAAAATATCAGTATTAATATCAACATTTTTTGCAAGGGGAAAAAAATACCTGGATTGGCTAGCAGACAGGGAATGAACTCAAATAGAAACCAGCCTGTTAGTCGATGGAATTTTTCTGAACCGGCGTCAGCCAACAGATCCCACCCCTATTCTAGACAATCTGCCAGAGTCTAGCTCCAGGGTCACACAACACAATAAGGAGAGTGGAGCCTGCTGGCTCTGGGGACAGTGCACTGTTCTAATTAATATAAGATCATTTCATAATCCTATACAACATCTCATATATAGCTATGCAAATACTAAACCTACAGATTACACAGCAAGGGCTGAGTTGAGAGCTAAGCAATTGTATACACCAAAGGTCAGGGTGAAGGTTGGCAATAAAGTCCCCCACGTTTCCATAAAATTAGTGGGGTGCGGAGGCACAATATGGTATCTTCTGAGCTGGTGCTATAATGTAATGTCACCATGGGAAATGCCAATACATTCGGAGCCACGCCATCGGAGCGAGCCATGGGGGTTGGAAAAGTAGAAAGGGATTTTAACAAGCTCTGGGAGTCAGTCTTGCTACACAGCCCCAATACGCTGCCAAGATTAATAGATTTATGGTGGATGGGGTACACTTTTTCCAAAGCAGCTCAGAGGCACAGAAGCAGGAAGGAGAGAGCTGAATGCATGAAAGGCATATAAGACAGAGAATACTTGTCCTATGTCATCATGGCCCACCAGACAGCAGCTGATGAACCTCAAAAGCCATCACAGTAAGAGACACACGCCTTCAGGACATCAGAAAGTGCAGGCATGTCAATTCCAACTGTTGGGCTGCGTAATAAAAGCTGAGAAAGGAGGGTGACAATTCAGAGACTCTGGTGCATGTACAGGAGCTCAAATATACATTATAAAACATGGGGGCAACCCTGGACAACCCAACTCTCACAGAGTCCTTGTAGCTGACACCAGTTCAGAGTCCTTGTAGCTGACACCAGTCAGCCATGGACACTGAACTTTCCAATACAGTACCTCTCTATCTATCTTGCTGAAAGAATTGCACTGGCTGCCAATTAGCTACTGGGTTAAGTTCAAGGTGCTGATTCTGGTGTAAAAAGCCATAGAGCTTGGGACCAGGATATCTGAAAGATTGCCTCACCCCTTATTTACCCAGCCGATCACTGTACTCTGAAGGTGAAGGCCTGCAGATGCCATCTCATCAGGAGGTCCATTCTGCACAATAGAACTAGCTTTTAGTGTTGCACCACCTATCCTTTGGAACTCCCTCTCGTTATATGTCAGACGCTGTTTTCATTTCAGAGCCTACTAAGACCTTTCTCTTTCAACTAGCCTTTTATGTAGAGACCTTCATCCTAATCTGCATCTGCCCTGGAATTGTTTTTTAAGGTGGTCTTATTGCTTTATTGCTTGTTGTTTGCCATCCTTTCAGGGGAAGGCGGATATAAATTTAATAATAAATCCACATCCACATAATCCATGCAGAACTCAAGTATAATTACTCTGGGCCCAATACAGACTTGTAACACAGACCCCCTTCCCCCCAAAAAAGACCTTATTTGTTTTGAAGAATGGGAAGATCCTTTAGCTTCCCTGTGTTTAAGTTCTTTCTGTTTTGAAATGCTTGATTTTTATTTATATACCCAAATGTGGTGGTAAGGCATGTATAATATTTATACCTGATGCACTGACAATAAATACCTGTTAGGCACTGACTAGACAGACAGTGGAGACTGGTGGCTCTGATGTCAGTGGGGCAGTGAATCTGCTCCACGTTTTAGTGAGAACTTTCAAGGAGCTGTCCAACAAGCATAAACCTATAGGTTCAGCACCTTGGACAGTTCTTTGGAAGTTCAGACTAAAACCTGGAGCAGATTCACTGCCCCACTGACATCAGAGCCACCAGTCCCCACTGGGTTCACACGCCCCTCTCCTCATTCATAAAAGCATGCAGGAGTGATAATAGAGTGTATATTGTATATTTTTAATTGTTTTTATTGAAATTCTGTTTGGGGTGTTTTTTATGACAGGGGAAGCTGCCCTAGGTATTAGTTTGAAGGGTGGGGAAGGCCCCCCATACAAACAAATAAGCAAGCCAGCTACTGGGGACACTTGGTATGGGACTAGGGTTCCTCAATTCCCATCTCATTCCTTCGTTCCAACAAGAAGCAAGTTATACTCATGTATTAATACTTACAAATTTATGCTGCAGAAATAATAGTATCATGCGGGGCTTGACTCTGTCATATCATCCGTATAATATCTGGTTTTGTGTCTATAATTTTGCACATGATTAGTTGGGGAGGGGGTGAAAATGCACAAGAGGCTCAGAAATAAGTGGGTGGTGTAGTGGTTGTGGTGTTGGACTATGACCTGGGAGACCAGGGTTCGAATCTCTACATAGCCATGAAGCTCACTGGGTGACCTTGGGCCAGTCACTGCCTCTCAGCCTCAGAGGGAGGCAATGGTAAAACCCCCTTTGAATACCGCTTACCATGAAAACCCTATCCATAGGGTCGCCATAAGTTGGGATTGACTTGGAGGCAGTCCATTTCCATTTTTTTTTTTCATTTTGATGCATTTTGACACAGTGGCAGGACACGGAACAATGGGCTCAAATTACAGGAAGCCAGATTTCGACTGGACATCAAGAAAGACTTCCTGTTAGAGCCATACGACAATGGAACCAATGACCTAGAGAGGTGGTGGGCTCTCCGACACTGGAGGCATTCAAGAGGCAGCTGGACAGCTATCTGTCAGGAATGCTTTGATTTGGATTCCTGCATTGAGCAGGGGGTTAGACTAGATGGCCTTATAGGCTCCTTCCAACTCTACTATTCTATGATTCTATGATGAGGGCAAAGCTTGATTGGATCAGAACCATAAAATTTTGCATATAAATCCATTTAAAATGTATTCTTCCTCCATCTCTAACTAGAACTCTCTCTACTCCTTCAATGTGGCCACTGTTAACAAAGGGTGCATGTGTATGGTGTTTGTGTGTGTGCCTGGCATAAGTCTTAGAGGACACAGTCCTAATGCTGTAAAGGTGAGTTGCTGGGTCCCTGGTGCTTTCCTTTTCTGTTGATGACACATGGTATGGGCTAAAGCTCACATCAGCAGCATCACCTCAAGGCTGCAGCTCTCTCTCCCTGCGCCACAAGCTGGCCACTGAAGCTGCAGGATTCAAGGAAGCTCCTTCCTGTGCTATCATAGCTGTGGATGCAGCTGCAGGATATGCTGTTCTGTTTCCAGGGCTGGCCCTGCCATTAGGCAGAGTTTTTAGGTGACAGAAAAGGGGATTGCTAGTTATTTAATCAGTTATTATTGTAGATTTTACTCCCAGTGATACAGAGAGGTGCTTGTGGGGTCATTTATTTATTTATTTTGCCAAGGGTGCCTTGGATTAGGGATGGAATGATCTGTCCATTTTGGTCTCTCAGTTTCTCATTTTTCTAATTTTAAATTCTGTTCTCTGTACATCTGTAGCAATTTGCTAATTTTTTTTAAAAAAAATCTCATGAAAATTCATCAGCACTTTAGGACACAATCCAACTTGATTTTGCATCGAGCTGGGGGGGGTTTGGATGAGATGGACCCCCAGCTGAGCTGGTAGGCTCCTGGCTTTGCCGGGTTCTGCCAAGCTCCACAGGCCAAAGCCCCCCATCCTGACTGAGCTGTGGTGCTGCCAGGACCCTGCCAGTGCTGCCTGGGGTCCGCCAAGGATGGCCAGCCTAGTGGACAGAGAGCCGGCAGAAGCTGGGGGCAATCCTCAAAATGGGTTGTTTGGGGGTTGTGGTGATGGAGGAGCTGGGGGGGGACTTACACAAGACCCAAGTCCACCTCAGAGCACTCCCTTGGGTCTCTCTGCACACAAGAATTCCACCAGCAAAAAGGTCCATCGCCCTCACAATCCTTACAATTTCCAGAGTGGTTTAACAATCAATCCCACTTTTCAGGGAACAAGGATAGGGCTTCATACAATAGCCACTGAGACAGCCTTGCCTTCCATGACTTTGTCTAAACCCCTTTTCAGACCCATCCAAGATGGGGGCCACCACTCCATCTCGTGGAAGCAGTTTCCATTGTTTCACTATGAGCTGTGTGAAGAAGTATTTTCTTTTGTGCATCTGGAATCTCCCTCCACTACAGGCTCATCGCATGAGCTAACGTTAATAAGACAGGCAGGAATACTTCTCTTTGTCCACTTTGCCCATGCCATGGAGAATTTGTTAAATCTCTATCATTCCTTCCACCACACACTAAGGATGTGCTAGAATTCCACCCAGTTTGGATTTGATATCGAATTTTCCATTAATCTGGTTGTTTGCTTTCATTGCAGATTGGGTTTTTATGTAGTGATCGTCCATGGCTGTTTTTTTTCAGTTTACTGATATTTCCTATAATTTACCAACATTTCCTTTAAAATATTGATATTTCTTTAAAAAAATCAATATTTCCTTCAAAAATATAGACATTAATATCAATATTTCAGAGGGGGGAAAATAGACCGGTAAAAGCAGCAGAGGACAAAAAATGAACTCAAATCGATACCACCTGTTAGGTTGATGGAATGCTTTTTAAGCATCCGTGGCCAATGGATCCCATCCCTACCCCACACATGCATGCATATACTTCCTCCCCTATACTAAATGCTCCCAAATGTTGTAACCTTTCTTCATGGAGAACGTTACTCCACCCCATGGATCATTTTGGCTGCCCTTTCCTGCCAAATGAGAGTGGAAAAAAACCTAGAGGAGAACCCTCCCATAAATTCAGACACTGCCCTAGAGGACAGACGTACAACCTCTATGCAAAAAGATAAGCCATAGTGGCCTCTGTGCTAGCCTACAGCAGACAAATACCTTTGCTGTTCATCTCCATGCCAATGATGATGCATTCTGCAAACAGTATAAAATGTAAATGTACTGCCTTCAAGTCGATTCCGACTTATGGCGACCCTATCAATAGGATTTTCATGAGGCTGAGAGGCAGTGATTGGCCCAAGGTCACCCAGTGAGCTTCATGGCTATGTGGGGATTTGAACCCTGGTCTCCCAGGTCGCAGTCCAACACCTTAACCACTACATTACAACTTGCATAGATTTGCTTATTCTGCATAATTACTGACTGGGATTCCATTTAGATCTCATGTGACCCCTGCTTTAAAACAGCTGCATTGGTTGCCAGTTCATTTCTGGGCTCAATTTGTGACCCGCCATGGGACCTTCTGGTGAAGGGTGGATGATGATGATGATGATGATGATGATAATAATAATAATAATAATAATAATAATAATAATTTTGCTTCTCAGTTAGGGTGCTGGTGGTGATAAGGAGCTATGGGGGACCTCCTACTGGGCTTCAGAGATTTCATCCAACCAAGTCTTGCTTTATTAAGAAAGAAAGAAAAAATTCTCAGAGTGCTGCATTCTGTATACAAAGCACTTGACAAATTCACATTAAAAAAATTAACAGGAGCAATTAAGTGTCTTATACAAAATGCATCCATATGGCTATGGGAATATGCCACTTCTGTGAATTATATTATTTTGGCACTGTTAATAAGATGACCTATTCTGCCTTGTGGCAAATCTGTCATTGTCCATTAGATGATGACATGCACAAACTGCTCAATTACTGGGAAACCAAGTCATCCATGTTCATAGGCTGCATTGTGATATATCTATGTATATATAAAGGCAGTTGAGTCTCATCAGCAATGGTAGGAACACATGTCTGCATATAATAAAAATATGAAATTTGGTGCATAGTTGCATAGGACAATTAATCCCAATTAGTAGAATATTATGGAAGGAGGGAGTTTTATTCTTTGTCACTTGATATCCAGGCATCAAGTCTGCTTCGTAAGTAGCCAGAGGTCAGCACAGAGTGAGTCGTGACCGAAATAAGACAGGATATTGGACTGTGGGAATTGTGCTACTGTCACAATTTTTTCCAATGTAAAATTCCCAGCCAATTTGGGGGTTCAAGCAAAACAGGAATTTTAGGAGGAGACAAAGGCATTTCAGTAAAACTGGCAACATTTCTCAAAGAAGAGGTGTGGTTGCAGATTCTTAAGCTGTCAATGGGTATTGGCTCAAGCAAAATTTGCAGCAAATGTAAAGCTTTGATAAGACTTTCTAAATTTCTCAGGGGGAGGTCATTTGTCTTGGTTCTTCATGCACTTCAGATGCAGCAAGGAAGACACACTGCGATACTCAGGAACATAAATCTCGAAACTGGCCAAGCCACACTGTTAGAGTTTAAAAATATGATTTTTTTAAGGAATATGCGTCATATATCAGCTGATACATATAGCATATAGATGCATAGGCATAGGCTTCTTGATATGAGTTGACATATTATTGTAAAAGGCAGAGGGAGCAATCAAATGCTGGAGGGGGTAACTGAGGGTGACAAAAGGTCACAACTGTGGTCAAAAGAACTTTGGCAAGGGACCTTTGGTCAGCTAAAAGCACAGAAATTCCAGCTGTGTGATTAAGAATTGGGGCAAAAGCTTGCAAGAAAGAAATCATGTCATTGTCAGAAATGGGCTGAAATTATGAGGGGCGGAGATCATCTTTAGCCAACCATGGAAGAAGGTTAAGCATTAATGAATACTAATAATATGATAAAGATGGGAGCACACTGAGGTAGTGGCCATTCCTGAGCAGAGGTGTAGTCATCCAAAGTCACGGTATGTGTGTGTCACAGACCCCTTACATTTTAGGGAGCAGGGTACATATATATAAGCACATCAGCATGAAAGGGGAGCATGTTAGCCACTGAGAAGAGTCTTCTCACTTAGCTAACAACATGCTTCCTTGTCCTTTCATCCTGATTGGAGCCAATCAGAGTAAAAGGAGGTTAGTCAGTGACTGAGAAGACACTTTTCAGTAGCTAACACATACCTCCCCTTTCATGCTGATTAGCTCATAGGGTAAGTGAGAGGTGAATGTGCTACTATACTACTGTTCCTGAGACTTCCAAGTCTTGATGTGGTCCCCCTCTTCTCATACTTTGCTAAGATCTGCAAGTGTTTATGTTCTTGCTGTAAGTAAGGGTATGGATGACTTTTCTTTGTCATCCCCTGGCTTATAAATAAAGTGCTCGATTGTCATTTAACTATCTGTCTGTTGATTGTGCATTACTCTGGTTCAGATGGTGTGATAGTGAGGCAACACACCAGCAAGTCTGGGGAGTTGCTGGTTGTCTGTAGGCTGAGCCCTTACAGCCTGTAACAATCAGTAACTTCAAAACCCTAAAAAACACTCAGGTAGACATTTCATAAACTTTAAATATCACTGGATTGGCAGAGTCAGTATTGGGGGAGTGGGGATGGAAATTCCACAGGCAGCAGGAGAACCACTTGTGCATACAGAATTCAAGCTGAATTTTCCAGGGTGTGCACCGATGACAAGATTTTACTTATATTAGTATATGTGAGAAGCAGCCCAGTCTGTTTGGAGCAGTGGTGGCTAGTGGCTCCATGTCAGTGGGGTAGTGGAATCCATTCTGGGTTTTAGTCTGAACTTTCAAGGAGCTATCCAAGACACTTTAGTTTTGACTAAAACCTGGAGCGGATTCCACTGCCCCACTGACATGGAGCCACCAGCCACCACTGGTTTGGAACTACCCTGTGTCTTTCCAATTCAATTTGTTATTCAGGACCAAATTAGATTTGTTAAAAACAAAGCTCTGCCCTCCCCCATTCACTATATAGTGGGCTATGATTCCCCCCCTCTTTTCACAGATGTCGGTGAAATTTGTAGCCATAGCAGCAGCACCAGAGTGGATTTAGCCTGCCAAATTGTAGGCAGATACATCCATGGGGTGAAGAATTTTCATGAGGATTTTTAAAAATACAAAATGGCAAATTGCTGCAGAAATGTGGAGAACCAACTTTAAGATCAGGAAAATGAGGAACTGAGAGAACCGAAACGGACAGATCATTCCATCCCTAGCATGCACCCACTCACCCACATCTGAAATAAGCTGTCCTGTGGAAATAGCTTCAAGCCAAGAAAGGCAGAAGGAGATTCTGTCTCTGCCCCCTGATAGGCCAACCACAATGTGACTACTGCTATTACCATTTTCATCCAGGGAGAAGTCATCCTGCGCATAGCGGAATTTTTCTGGACCACAGGCAATAAACACGTCATCATCCCCAAAGAAATCGTGGAGACAGGTCACCTACCAAGAAAGCAGAAATCATTCATTTTAGTTGTAATTCATGGCACACACTTACCTTCATGTAAAGGTAAAGCAACTTCTTCCCTTCCCCTCTGTTCCTGTTTATCCCAGCTCCCATTCATCCATTGCCAAATGTCATTTATTCTCAACAAAACAAGGATAAACTATTGTTAAAAACAAGAGGGAAGACCAACCACCTTCCAAAATGCAATGATGTGTGACCTTTCCACTTAATTAATCTGGCTAAAGTAGAGGCAGAGACAAGCAACTCTGGGGCTACTCTCTCCTTGCGCTGTTTTCTATTCTAGCTGGCTGTTCCAAGAACTCTGTAACTAATTCCTGGGTTGGTTTTTCTCCTCTTCCCTCTGCAACAGAGAACAAGTCTCTGAGTTTACTTCTCTCCTCGTTCCTCCCAATCCCTTTTCCTTTTGTGCTGTGACTTTCAGAGAAGCCAGAGAATGGTATTGTGGCATCCCGGGTCCTGGGCCTACAATCCTTCCTGCTCCTTCATGCCTGAAACAGAGAACCCCAAAGACACCTGCCTCAACTTTGGCCAGTTACCTAATGCACCATAAGCCTCAGCAGTTCTGCTTCCTCCCTGGAAGAAGCCAATGGGTTAAATACATCTGTGGGTTTATCTGTAGTTATTAGGTTTAGAACCTTGTTTGGCAGCGAAATAATGACCAAGCATGCACATGGATTTATTTCAATATACAAACAAATATTTATTATGTTTACAGAATCAGTTAAAGATGTTATATACGATGTTGTTCTGTAGCTAACCGACCAACCTAGCCATACTAAAACCAACTCCCAATGACCTAAACTCCACTCACTAGTTGTCAACAGATCAAGCCCTATTCAAACCCTAACTACCCCATAAAAGTAACCCTGTCTAAATAATACCTTTCACTTTAAAAATGTAAATATACTGCCTTCAAGTCAATTCCGACTTATGACAACCCTATGGATAGGGTTTTCATGGTAAGCAGTATTCAGAGGGGGTTTACCATTGCCTTCCTCTGAGGCTGAGAGGCAGTGACTGGGCCAAGGTCACCCAATGAGCTTCATGGCTGTATGGGAATTCAAGCCCTGGTCTCCCAGGTTGTAGTCCAACATCTTAACATCTACACCACACTGTCTCTCTTACCTTTTACTTTAGCCCCTTTTCAGCCTTTCACTCCCTCACTCCCTGCTCCCTTGCAAATACTCCAGCCAATCACACTCAACATTCTATTAATGCTAACATCCCTAAACATGAGTTAACAGAAATAAATATTGTGCTTTCATTACAGGTGTCTTTTCACCAATATGTATATAGGAACCTAAGAAGCTGCCTTATACCGAGTCAAACCATCGGTTCTTCTAGCTCAGAACTGTCTGCACTGACTGGCAGCGGCTCTCCAGGGTTTCAAGCAAGGGTCTCTCACGGCCACACATGGAGATGCTGGGGACTGAGTTTAGGACATTCTCTATGCAAGGCAGATGCTCAGCCACTTAGATATGGCCCTTGCCACTGTTGACAAGCAGGGTTAAAATGCTTTAAATAGAAAATAGAATACATGACTATGAGTAGGCTTGGTGTCAAGTCTAGACTCCTTCACAGGCCAAATTTTGTTTATGATATCAGGCATACAGAATAGTCAAGGGGGTCTCCCAGTCCTCTGAAAAGATGGGGGAGAAAGTTGATTCAGTTTGTATTGAAAGCCAAATCTATCAAATCCGCCCTTTCCGAAACAATATGAGTACCATAACACAGCCATCCTTCGAAATGTGCACTTATCTGAATTTTAAGATGCAATTCTCCAACCATCCAGTGTTTACAAAAATGTATATATTAGGGGAAAGTGTGCAGACAATATATGCGTGAATATCATACACAAAATGCATGATATTAGGACAAATTGCTTGGAAACGTGTGTATTAGTCAAACCTGCACACAAAAATGTGTAGTGGGAGAAATTCACTTTTAAATGCTGATGCATTTGCACGAGGATTTTTTTTTAAAAAAATCACAAATTGCTGCAGAAATGTGGATAACTGAATTTAAGATTGGAAAAAAAAATGAGAAACAGAGAGAACCAAAATGGACAAATCCTCTCAGCTAAGGATGGAGGGAGAAATGTGTTTGGTTAGCATGTTAATGGAGGAGCACAACAGGATCCCAAGCACCTGCCGGCTCCCTTTCCTTCTTTAGACAATGATTGCGTAGAAGAAGGAGGATGTTTGACTGTCTCTCCACGTGTGAGCGATGCCAAGGACAATGGAAGCAACACAAGTAATAAGCAAGAAGTCAACAATGCTCCCATGTGCTGTTCAGTAGCTACAGTCATGACAACTTAATTGTACCTTGTGTGTGAAATATCAGTTACGATTACACAGTAGCAAGAAGATAACTACATTCCTGATGAATCTTCTGGAAATAGTAATAATTTCACGGTAAGTCATGCCACCTTATCTTTGGAGAGCTCAGCTTTAAGGTGAGTCAGAACAACAGAGCCACCAGGAAGGGAAACAAGAGCCTTTGGGTATAAAGTTTTTCCCCAGAGTGTTTCCAAAAACTTGTTAAATATGAATTTGATCATTAGCTAGGCATAAATACTTGGGGATCCTGTGCTTGTTAAGCCTGTCATCAGCTACTGATTGATTGCTCTCACATGTATTCACCTAAGTCCTCCTCAGAGTGGACCCACTGAAATGAATGAACCTAAGCCAGTTGGAGGAAAGGCTACAGCGTCTGGGGCTCCTTAGTTTAGAGAAAAGGTGAGTAAGAGGTGACATGATAGAAGTGCATAAAACTATGCATAGCATGGAAAATGTGGATAGAGAAAGGTTTTTTCCTCTCCCTTTCATAACACTAGAACTCGTCAATGTCCAATGAAGCTGAATATTCAGGACAGACCAAAGAAAGGACTTCTTCACACATTGCATAGTTACACTATGGATTTCACTCCCACGGGAAGCAGTGATGGCCACCAACTTGGGTAGTTCTGAAAGAGAATTAGCCAATGTCATGGCTACAAGCCATGACAGCTATGCTCTGACCCCAAGGTTGGAGGTAGCATGCTTCTGAAAAACAGTTGCTGGAAACCCCAGGAGAGGGGAATGCTCCTGTGCTCAGGCCCTGCTTGAGGGCTTCTCATAGGCATTTGGTTAGTCACTGTGAGAACAGGATGCTGGACTAGATGGCCCACAGGCCTGACCCAGCAGGCTCTTCTTCAAAAGAATGAAATGGCACTGAGACATGTTCCTGCTTCACAGTAGGTGTGCATAAGATTGTGATGTAAAGGTGCAGAACTATACACACCTGAAAGTAAGCCTCACTGATCACAATGGGGCTTACTTCAGCATAGAATTGCACTGTAAATATGACATTAAACTAGTATTCATAGTGATGAGCAGACTTGATGGCATGTGAGTATGGATGAAAATAGTAACCATTTATTGTGAATACTTTAAAAAATGGAAACAGATGCAGGAATGTGGGAATTAAACTGAATATTGGAAAAATTAGAAACTAAGAGAAACTGAGGGGGGGAAGTGTCTATCCTTACATGCGAGACCTTTTTTAAATGTGGATGTGGATGAGAATGCTGACTCCTTGGTGAGGACCTGCATAGGATCTAAGGCAGCCTTTCCCAACTAGTGTGCCTCCAGATGTTGTTGGACTACAACTCCCATCAGCCTCAGCTAGCATTGCCAATGGTCAGGAAGATGGGAGTTGTAGTCCAACAACATCTGGAGGCACACTGGTTGGGAAAGGCTGATCTAAGGTCAGGGGGAGGGGCTCGCTTTGGGATCTTGGATTCAGGATTGTCTTATTCAGAAGCTCCTCTATTTCCCGGGTTCAGGATCATTGTAGGAGTCCAGATCCAGCACATCTGTGGATGTTATGATAGCTGGGTTGATTCAGCTAGCCCCACATCTCTAGGCTGCTGCTAGAAGTCCAGGTCATCATGACACCAAACATGTTCAGGAGGAGTGGCTCATGTTGGACTAGTTCCTAGCTTCCCTGACCATTGGCTATGATGCCTGGGGCTGATGGGATTTGGAGCTTAACAACATCTAGAGCACTGTTCTTTGACCTTGGGTCCACTACAGGCCTCATCAACCCCAGCCAGCTTGACCAATGGCCAAGGATGGTGGGAACTGTAGTCCAACATCTGGCAACCTAAAGTTGAAGAATAGTGATCTAGAGGGCCACAAGTTAGCCAACTGCAATATGCAGACTACTTAGAATGCCTACCCTGAACTACTGAGTTGTCACAGTCAATTTACACTCATCTAAGATTGAGACATGCCCTCCAGATGGATTTGGACTCCAAACCTTCGCCGTTACACAAATGTAAGCACCAGGCATTGCCCTATGCAAGCCATATTTGTAGTGTTCCCAGTTTTCTGGCATATATCCTGAGCATGCCATGCCTAGTGGGCACAATGTGTACATCATCTTACTGACTGCTGAGCCAGAAGTAGTTGCCACAGACTGATCTGAATTGGACTGTGAGTAAATTAATTTCAGGCTATAATAAATCAAATGCAAAGCTTTCCATTACCTCAGTGGGTTACAGCATTTCACACAGGTGATTATTCTAGCAGACTGAGCCTAAATAGCCAGACAGATAAAAGTGCAAAATAATTGCCATTACATTTCTTGGCTTTCACATATCTTTCCTTTTCCAAGCCATACATTTTGGAGAAATAAAAATTCATTTCAAAATACTATTTTATGTCAAATATCCCCCCCACACACACACAGTTCCTCTAATGAATGAGACCTAATTTATGGTTGATAAGGGCCATGCACTTACACAAGTAAGGATTCCATGCAGATTCCTCCCATCATTTCATAATGAGCAGGTGACATATACAATGATGGGGAAGGGTCATAGCTCAGTGGCAGAGGAGAGGATTGAAAGGGGATGGGGAGGGAGGAGCAAAGGAAGGGGGAATGGCCACTCTGGCCACTGGAGCCAGGGTCTGCTCCAAAGGGTGGCCAAGTGGGCCCCTGGCTGAGGGCCCCTGCGGTACAGTGGCCCCTGAGGGCCCCTTCTAATCCCCTTCTGCAAGTTGTGGCAGGATCACTGCCACGGATCCCAGAGTGGGAGCTTTGGAGCCCCCGTCATTCCCTCATTCAACCTACATTTCCTGGCTGTGTTTTGAGGCTGCATGTGTAGTGTGCACAGGACTGCCCTTAACGAAGATGGTGGTCGAGGTTTCCCTAAGGGGCTGAACCCTCAGCTGCCATCTTGGTTAAGGATAGACCTGTGTGCACAGTGTGTGTAGCCACAAAACACAGCTAAGAAAGGCAGGTTGAGCAAGGGAATGGTGGGGGCTCCGAAGTTCCTGCCCTGCGATGCGCAACAGCAATCCTGCCATGAATCATGGAAGGGGAATGCCGGGGCCTGGGGCAGGGTGGTGCCCCAGCAGGGCCGGCTCCAGGAATGCCAGGGCCCTTGGGCACCAGGTTGCCCTGGCCCCTGGCATGTGTGTGTGTGCACGCTTGTGCACGTGCACATGCCCCCCCACCTACCTGTCTGCTGTCTTTTATCATTGTCCTTCACGAAGATGGTGGCCGCGGTTTCCCTAAGGGGATGACACCTCCGCCGCCATCTTTGTTGATGGCATGCGTGCGTGCTACGCCCGCGCATCTCTGCCATCAACTAAGATGGCGGCAGGGGCTTCAGTACCTTAGGGAAACTGCAGCCGCCATCTTCGTTAAGGGCTATGGTAAAAGACAGCAGACAGGTAGGTGGGGGGCGTGAATTGCAGAAGGGGAGTGGAGGGGTGGCTGAGGGGCCCCTCGTAGCTCCAGGAGCCATCGGGCCAGTGCCCCACCTGGCTGCCCTTTAGAACCGGCCCTGTGCCCCAGGGCCCTGGCATACCTGAGCCCGGCCCTGACTGGAGCTCTCTCAGGGGAATAGGAGTCTCCTCTCAGCACCCTGCACAAACTACACTTCCAGGATTCTTTGGGGGAAGCCATGACTGTCTCAAGTGAAATAAAGATCTGGCATGGGTGTGGACTCCTGATGAGCCAAGCAAACAGCTATGAGTCTGGCTTTTGGAACACTGACAGTTGGTTCTTACTGAGCATGCCCGGGCTTATCACTGAGTTCAATGCTAAATTTCTTAAAATAATTAAAAATTAGCCAGGCATTTTTTTTAACTTTTACACTGCAGAAAATGAAAGTCAGAGTATGGGGTAACAGGATTACAGGTACTCAGTGAACACGGCTGATTTTTAATTAAGTTCAACAGATTATGAGAATTCTGACAGAAAAAAGTCCAAAAGGGCTCTGAGGTTTTTCTCTCTCTCTTTAGACTTTGAACTCTCTATTCTCTCTGACTGTTTTGTGTATCGCCATGAAAATTGACAGAGTTGTTAAGCAAGCGTTTCTGAGTTCAGGACTATAAGTTATGTAAGGTTTTGTTTTGGAATGACCTTATGGGAAGCATCAGAATGGCATGGGGGTATTTTCAATTTAACATTGCAGAATGTGAAAAATCCATGCTGGCTATAGTATAAATTTGTATTTTGTATTTTTGTGTGTATATATTTTGTTTAAATTAGCATCAGTCTTCAGTCCTCAGAGTGTTGAGGTGGCCAGTTGTATTTGCAAGAGAACACTTGCACAGAGGCAAAGCACAAACGTAGAAAAGGAGAGGAGATTAAAGAAAATTCAGAATTGAGCAAAACACAGCAAAGGGGCAAGGAAGATAAGAGGAAAGAGTTTGGCTCAGGTAGCAGTTAGCTACTATGATGAACAAAGAACAGGTGATAGTAAATCATTTTCTATTAGTATTATGCAAGCTTATATAGGGCCAGTCATGTCATTAGACCCAGTGAGGCATCTGCCTCAGAGAACAGATGCCGGGGCTGGGGGCCCTGCCAATGTGATAAGAAGAAAGTTATGTGTGCCACATGAACTGTCCAGTGTTCCCTAATCTAGCCTGTGCTCTTAGTTGTAGTGGAAACAGTTGTCCCATTGCCACTATTGACCTGAATGTTCAGTGGAAGAGCATCTGCTTTGCATGCAGAAGGTCCCAGTTTCAGTCCCTGGCACCTCCAGGAAAAGCTGGGAGAGAACCCTGTCTGAAACCTTGGAGAGCCCCTGCCAGCCAGTGCAGTGAGGTAGATAAACCATTGCTCTGATTCAGTATAAGGCAGCATTTTCCTGTTTTCCTGTGCTCCTAACAGCCAGCCAGTAGATGGAATGGGGGAGGCACCATCTTGTCCTTTGACTGGGGCAGGAGAATGCCTTGTTCCTCAATCCTCTGCAGCATATTTTGAGGCTGCCCAGGGGGCTGCAGGGGAGAGGAGAGGAGGGGAGAACTTTTGTTGCACAAGTGGAATGGCAGCATTGGATTCAGCCCTTATATTGTGGACTAATTTCTGAAAGGAGAGAATCGGTATTTAAACCTCCAAGTTAGATTACTGCAATGCACTCTACGTGGGGCTGCCTTTGAAGACTTTTCGGAAACTGCAGCTTGTGCAAAATGCAGCAGCCAGATTGGTAACAGGGACCAGGCGGTCCCAACATATAAAACCGATTCTGGCCCACTTACATTGGCTGCCTGTGTTTCTGAGCTCGATTCAAGGTGCTGGTTTTAACCTATAAAGCCTTACACAGCTTAGGACCACAATACCTGATGGACCGCTTCTCCCGATATGAACCCACCCGTACACTACGCTCAACATCCAAGGCCCTCCTCCGGGTGCCTACTCGGAGGGAAGCTGGAAGTGTGGCAACAAGGGAGAGGGCCTTCTCAGTGGTGGCCCCCAAATGATGGAATGATCTCCCTGACGAGGTGCACCTGGCACCAACACTGTTATCTTTTTGACACCAGGTCAAGACTTTCCTCTTCTCCCAGGCATTTTAGCATGTGTTTTTAAAATTGTTTTAATTGTGTTTTAAATTGTTTTTAAAATATGTGTTTTAATTTTTGCATATTTGTTTTTAATGTTTTTAGTTGCTGTAAATCGCCCAGAGAGCTTCGGCTATGTGGGGGTATATAAATACAATAATAAATAAATAAATAAACTGTATCAATAAAATACATGCATATTTTTGTAAATTGTATTATTTTATTGATGCATTTTATATTGTATTTTGTATTTGTGTTTTTTGTAAGCTGCCTTGAGGGCCTTTGGCCGGAAGGCGGGGTATAAACAACAACAAGAAGAATAATAAATATTTTTAATTACACTTTGAGATACTTTTTTTAAATACAGAGAATCACAAGGGCAGGGAAGTTTGATGCCACTTCCTCCAATTTCCCCCCCGAATGAAACACACTCGTGGGTACTGTTTGGATGCCTGCTAAAAACTTCAGGCTTGTCACTTTATTATGTACATTTGGTTGTTGGTGTTTTCAAACTTGTTGTTGTTTCAACATTGTTGAAGGTTGATTTTACCAATATTTTGATCATTTTATTATGTTTACTGTTTTTCAAAGTCTGCCTCTATTGTTGTTTTTAATTAATATTTTATATTATTTTATGTAAACCACTTATAATGGGTTTCATTATTATTAAGTGGTCAATCTCACTAAATAAAACAAAACAATAAGTGGGAGGCTGAAATCTGGAGCAGAAGTCCATCAGGGCTAGTTACCTCTAACCCTCTTTCTCTTCTCAAGATCCCCCTCACTCCAAAAAACATTTTTCTTCCTTTGCAGGAAAAGTTAACAAAGTAGGCTCTCTACTCTGTCTCGAACCTCTGGGAATAAAATCCTTTGCAATATCATCTGTACAGATAATCATCATGACCAGTACAGAAAAGGTCTGTCATGGGAAATTACAGACCTTTTGGGTACAAACTACAGCAATTTGGGGAAGAAGGACCACAGCTCAGTGGCAGAGCATCTGCCTTACATGCAGAAGGTCTCAAATTCAATCCCTGGCAACCCAGGTGGGGATTGGAGGCCCTCCATGAAACCCTGGAGTGCCACTGCCAGCCAGTGGAGACGGTACTGAGCAAAATGGACGGACGGTCTTCTGACACACTGTAGGGCATCTTCTTGTGTTTCTAGGAAAAGCTTGTCCCTTAAATGAAGTAGCGACTTCTTCAAAACAATAGCAGGATTTGGCACAGATACTCCCCAGGATCAGGTGCAGATTACATCAGCATGTTCATAGCATGTCCTGGGACATAGCATAGTGGGAGTGGGGAAACAGCTGGTGCAGATATGGGCTTGTGTGCACATGACTTTTATGGGGAGCGTCTGATTGTTATAACAAAGCAAGGTGTCTATTTAATCTACTGAACCCATAATTTTGTGGAATACAAAGAGAAAGGTCAAATGAATTTGTTGTTTAACCCTCTTTGTGCTGTTGATTGGATTTGTTTTCCCAAATCCAAAATGTTGCTTATATTCTGGCTATGACAGTTTGAACCATCATCCTTTGCATGTACTGCAATTCATTTATTAATTCATTCACTCACTACACTTTTACAGCTATGACTTTAAGCCAGAGGTTCTCAGAGATCCTCAGATTTTCCCTAAAGGCGCATTACAGACCACAATTTCCTGGCTTTACGTGTGCAATTTGTGTGGTTAATAGAAAGTGCGGGAACCTGGACTGTCTAATCCAGGTGTCCTTCCCTTCGAAGCATGGAAATACTGGCATATGCAGACTGTGGAAAACAGATGCCTGCTGGATGCTCATATTGCCCTCTTGAAAGCTGCAATCCTAATATTACTGGGGGTGGGGGTAGTGCTTAAGTTTTCTTTCCCCCCGTTTAATTGTTTTTATTGAAATGTAACTAAAAGATGCATCCTGGATGCACGTTTTTGCTCTCTTTAAAACTGCAGTCCTAATATTAAGAATGGAACTCAGCTAAAATTCCTTGAAGACATTGGGTGTTTTTTTTTTTTGAGATTTTTGTTTTTCTTTTAAATGTTTTTATTGCAAATATAACAGAAGTAGAGAGAGCGGAAATGAAATGAAATGAAAGAACAGCAGCCCACACTAATGTCGACAATAATCCATCAGCCCACAAAAAAAATAAGAATACAGTAGAGCCCCACTCATATGGCGGGTTACATTCCAGACCTCCGCCTAACAGTGAAACCTGCCAAAAAGCAGAACTCTGTCAATAAAATGCCGCCCAATGCCTGAAAAACGCCGTAAAAGCGGAACAAGCACCGTATAAGTGGCCCTTACTCTAATTGAAAACCGCCGTATTAATGGAACGCCGAAAAGCGGGCCGCCGAAAAGCAGGGCCCTCAATCCTTATCTTAAGTATATCCATTAACATAAACTGTTTGTACGTCCAAGTAGGCATCCAAACAAGATTGACAAATGTAAGATATATGATCTTCAGGCCACTGAGCAATGGATGGTGGGTGTTTGTCCTTCCAGGCTTGAAGTATGTATCTCTTTGCAACCATAAGAGTTCACAGGATCTACATTTGTTGTCCATCTGTTAGTCTCCACATCACAGAAATATAGTTTAAAAGTGCATGGACCTCTGCAAATATCAAGGATTTCTCCAAAACCAAGTTACTACAGACAACAATTTCTGACCAAAATGGAGACACCACAAGACACACCCACATCATATGCCTCAATTTTAGTTGTATTGTTTTAGTACTGATATTTTTGCTGCCCTCGGCTCCTTTGGAGGAAGGTGTGGGATAAAAATTTAATAACTAATAATTTAATAACTAATAATAATAATCAGTATTACATCACCAGCATCTTACCAAGGTGGCCAGTTCCTGAACAGACCTGGCTCCCCAACCTACCCATAGGAGTGCCCTCTTGCTCACCCAGTCCTGAACTGAGGCAGTCCCCACTCAAGTAGTATGCCTACCCAGACTCTTCATAAGGGGGGGATGTCTTTGGGACCATGTCTAATGTTGCAAGAATATCTTCGCTTGAGTAGCCATGCCTAATAGTGCTTTGAGGAGACCTACAGACCTGTGAAACCTGCTGTCTGATCTATGTGCCGGTCATGCAGCAGGTTTTAGATTAAAGCCTTTGGCAATAATCACATCCGTGGTTCCAAGTTTGAATCTGCGGGTGGTAGTAGCCAGGACAGTCTGGCCCTTGGAACTCTCAAGGGGCCACACCCCTCACTGGCCCTGCTTTACACCCAAAGGTTCTTGCCTGGCTGGAAGGTGTCCTCAAACTCTGATCGTGCCTCTTGCCTATTGGATGAAGAAGAAAAGGGAAAAAGAAGGGGGAACCCCAGAATGCTAGAAAAAATGTATTTTATTTGTAATCCAAGCCCAACGCGTTTCAGTCTGTGTGTATTTAGGCCTTTGTGTGTATATATATGAATATGCTTTGTGAATTATTCTCTGTGGTGGTTGTACTAATGAAAGCAGCTTTGCTCACGGGAAGACACTTCACACCAGCTGTTGTTGTAAGTGAAAAGATTTTTTTAATGTATGTTTTCATTTTTTATCAAAGTAATATGCCCCGCCATTTTATTTACAGCCCCTGACGAAGGCCTAAAGACACACAGGCTGAAACGCGTTGGGCTTGGATTACAAATAAAATACATATTTTTCTAGCATTTTGGGGGGGGCCCCCTTCTTTTTCCCTCTTCTGGTTTTAGATACTAGCCACTTTTAGCTGTTTATTGGATGAAGGACAGAAAGGAATAAGTGAATATGTGTCGAAATTAGTCCACTATACACAGGTAAAATTTACACCCTTTGCCCACTTTTGCCCCTGGTTTTGTCCACCGTTGGCAGGTGGCCCTTGGAAGGCTGCCCAGAAAGGAATGCGGCCCTCAGGCTGATAAAGTTCCCCATCCCTGTCCTGCTTGAATTCCTTTCCTATTCAGAGGAGAGTTACTTACAATACATTCTTTCTTTCTTTCTTTCTTTCTTTCTTTCTTTCTTTCTTTCTTTCTTTCTTTCTTTCTTTCTTTCTTTCTTTCTTTCTTTCTTTCTTTCTTTCTTTCTTTTAGTTGCTCCCAGTTAGTGCATACAGAGGAGGCTGACTTAGATTGGATTGGGCCACTGGTCCATTTTGCTCAATAGCAGCATTTAGCATTTAAAGCCACCACTGACATTTTGCCTAATTCAAAGAGAGGTTTCTTTCTTCAGGGAAAAAAAACTCTGGGTTTTTTAGAAGGAATGCCTTGTGGCATTATCATCATCGTTATGCTATTTCAACTATTTTTTGCAGCACAAGATATTGTGTGTTATGCCATCTGTGCTGCCAAAATATAACATTTGTTTCTTTTGCAGTGTTGAAGAGCTGGGATAAAGGAGGAAGCGAGCAGATGGAGAATGTTGAGGAAAAGACTTTTCCAACTTGTAGATGATTTCATGAAACAAATTCCTTCCAGAATCTCATTAATTAAGCTTTGGACAGCAAAATCTAGCCCATATACATTTAATATGGCTTACAAAGTTCAGACTCAGTTGCATAAAGAGTTCAGAATAACATCTTTCTTTTTGCTTGCAACACTTATGATATCATGCAGTCAATCCAGACTGCAATGATGTCACTGAAGGCAAAGTGAGTTGAGAGTGAGATCATTGCCCTCATTTTGAACTAGCTTCATGTGTCAATGACTATCACACACAATCAGATTGGACTGGCAAAGCCTGAGTATGTCATTATTGGTTTTGTGAAAAAGAGCTACATTTAAGTAAAAATGGCACAGTCTGGAATTGTGAATGTAAGCAAATTGGTATGATAGGTAAGCCTTTAAGGAACTTCCAGGAAACAGGTTGGATCCATCCTGAAAGTCCTGTTTTGTGCCAATTTGTTTTTGTTGGGGGAACATTCATATCAGCCCTGTCACATGAATAAATACGTTCTGCTCTATATAAAAAGCTCGCTCACCCCCCAGCTGCATGCCACTTTGAAATAAAGTAGAATGTAACTTGGCCAATTGCCAAGTTGCCCAATATAAACATTAAAAGGAAATTGAATATGTCTGGTGAACTTTTGGTGCCTCCAAAATGTGAGAAATCAAATTAGTCCCAAGCTGAGTCGCTATTTTCTTCCATATAAACAATGCATTTACAGCCAATGGTGTCAGCGGTTGGATTATTGACCTGTATTAGAGAAGAGATTCATTGGCCTACAGTCAACAATTCTGGCACCGGTTCAGTCAAACATTTGCTGCAAACGTGTTGAGGGCATCAATACTAAAATAGTTGTGGATTACCATTCCAGTTGACAGCAAACAAGCACTGATTTCTCCTCTCCCTCCACATTGTATGGGTAAACTCTAGAGACATCTTTGAAATTCCTGGATATCTCCTTCCACTCCAGGCTAATGAGACCTCCCGCCCTCCCCTGCTTACAAGGCACTGCAGAAATGGCATGCAATGGGAAGAAAAGCTTTCTTTCTAGAAAATATATTCCACCGCCTGACTGTTAACTCTCTCATACACCCCACGTACATTGTGGGTGGAAGGAGCAGAAGAAGTGGAGATCCAGTTAGCTTGGAAAAAAGATAACATTGGCAAGCTGGCAGTCCTCCAGACATGAGACGCAAAACAAGGAGCTGCCATTTCATCTTCTTCATTGATTGGAACCCTGTCTTTGTCCAGAGGCATTTAAGCTCATCATGCACTCTGCCCATCTGTCAAACCTGGCCCACTAAGAATAAGGAAGATTTGGCCCTCCAGCAAGATTCAGTTCCCCACCTTTGTCATAAAGTCTGAGGCTTTATCCAGGTATGGGGAATATTTGGCCCTCCAGGTGCTGCTGAACTACAACCCCCACCATCCCTAGCCATGAGTCATGCTTGCAGGGGCTTATGGGAGTTGTAGTTCAGCAACAACAAAGGTTACCCACAGGCCTGGAGCCAGCGGGTGGCCAGGTTGGGCCCTGGCCAAGGGCCCCTGGTGCTGAGAGGGGCCCCTGCTGCTGGGGCTGGGCAGGTGTAGCTCCTGTTCCTGCTCCACAAACCGTGAAAGCATTGGGTCACGGAGCATGTGCCCCACGACCCAAGGCTGACATGGATAATGGAATGGCAGCCACCCTCCTAATCACACACACCCGTCACTGGCATGGGCTGGCAGCGCAACTTCCTGTGGCACCATGGCACCATGACAGTGTGCTGTGTGCACATGTTGCCATTACCCAAGATGGTGGCAGGGGCTTCAACACCCATCTTGGGTGATGGGAGGGGTATGTGCACAGTGCACTAATCCATGACACAGCCAGGCCTGTTTAAGCCCTCAGCAGCAGTTGTGCTGTTGCCACTGAGGGCTCTTGCAATCTGGTGTTCAAAGGCCCACTGTAGGCTGGTGCCAGCCTTGATTCTCCACACCTGCTCTACCCCTTAACATATGTGCCTGGCACGACCCACTTCTTCCCCCACTGCATGCACCATCAGGAGAAGATGATTTTTTTCTTTCCAGTGACCCTTACAAGTATTAATAGCTCACAGGATCCCCTTTCTTTGGAAAAGGAGGCACACTACTGCCTATATAATATCCAGTGGCTTCACTGGATATTCAGACCTGTAAAGTCACTTTTTTATGTTATGTACACTTGAAGAATTTGATTTTAGTGAATTCTGATATAAACTGACCCAATCCACTGTTTCCAGGCTAATGTGTGGATTGATAAGTTGTACACTGGCTTTTGCATTTATGAATGTTCCAATGCACTTCTCAAAAAAGTGATCAGAATACATTTTAAAATCCACATTTTGAGAGACATTACCTTTAGAAATGCATATTTGGAGAGAGAATAAAACATGTTTTAAAATAGGTATTTAAATCTTTGTTTAGATGTGAATTTTCATGCAGATTTTTTTTAAAAAAATGGTAAATTAAAGTGGAAACAGGATGGAACAAACATGTGGGTGAACACATGAAAAAGGGACACTGACTGGAAACAGACTAATTTGCCCATTCATGATTGGCCATGTTTACAGTTGTGATGGCAATCCTAAAACTAGCCACGCAGTGCTCCACACAAACGGGAGCCAGAAATGAGAAAGCAGGTTTGCTGATGCCATGGCAACAAAGCTTCCAGCGTTACTCTTTCATCCCCTGCTGATTCCACCACCTCCTACTGAGGTCTTGCCGGAAGCCTTCGGCTGCTTATGACGCAGAAAGATCCCCGTGCTGAGAGAAAAGGGGTGAAAGGGAGAAGAAGCACACAGAGACAAAGAACAAAGTTTGGCTTAGCACAGGGATGGGAAAACTGTTGCTCTCCACATGTTGTTGGACTATAACTCCCAACATCACCTCCCGACGATTGTCCATGCCAGCTGAGGCTGATGTCCAAGGACATCTGAAGAAGCACAGATTCCCCATCCCTGGGATTAGCATTAGGAGCACCACAGCCTTTAATCTAGTCCTGCATTACCGTAGTCTCATTAAGCTGTTCCTGTTCAAATGGCTGGGTCTCTCTCCTCACTCTCCTTTTGCAGCTCTCTGGCGTGTAACCATAGAAACAATCAGTGTGCAACAGATTCTCCAATACATCCCAGATTTGGAGTCTGTTTTTCCCCCTCTCTCCCTCCCTCTCCTCAATATCCCAGGCACACCCCCATCAACGTTAATGTGTGAAGCAGATGTATGAGAGAGCAAGAGAGACAGAGCACATAAGAGCAAGGAGGAGAGTTGGGGGCCCTCCATCATTGTGCAGAGATGATGTAAGGGCAAATTGTTGCAGTGACTGAGGGGATGGCTACCTGTTATCAGCAGTTTTCGGGGTCCCAGAGGAATTCCCTAAAGCAGAAAGAGGAAACACTCTGAAATGTGAAGGGATTTTTTTGCCTCAGTCAGCTCTGTAGGAACATTTCTCTCAGAGTGCCTGTCTGTCATGAAATTCTACAGCTGTTGTTGCACATGGCAACCTTTCCTAGGGATATCAATAGCTCCCGGCTGGAATAAATGCTGAGGGAAATCAATGTGAGACTTAGTGTTATTGCTGTTATTACAGCACCAGGCCTAGTGACTGGTCTTGCTTCTGATGGAACTCGCGTTTGTGTGTGTCTGTTCATTTTTTGGGGGGTGGGGGGAGGTATTGTTGTCTTTAGTGTAAAACAGAACTAGCCTCCATGCCATAATGATTTGGACAGTGTACTTAACTATCTGGATATCCCAAGGCAGTGCTTACAAAATAGCCATTTAAGGAAGAATGTATAGATGAAATGTCCACTATACTCCCATGATAGATGGAAGATTCCATCCTATGAGCCAGCTTGGCCAATTATCCCCAGCCATCTGGTCCTCCACCATGCTATAGCCCCATCATATTTAGGGAGGGTTCTCAGGAGGTAGCAGTAATCTTGAAAGTCAGCCTTTAAGTTTCAAATGATAACATCTTGAAATGGGGCTATTTAATCTAAACAATCTAGCAGGCATGTGTCCCTTCATTCTTGGTGATGGATGCAGTCTTATAGATGGGTGTTTTTGATAGCAGGTTTGCCATTTTTGAGGGGGTTTGAGAGTGCTGAACAAGCTAAGAGCAATGCTGCCAGGAGTCTAGACCAAGAGGCTAGACTCCTAGCAGGGTCACCCAAGGCAGAATGGTCAAACCTGAGACACCAGACTAAGATGCATCCAGACTCAGTGGTTTACCATTGCCCTGTCCGAAGTCGAGAGATGCGGACACATGAGGTTCTGTCAGGTTTTCTCTTTTTATTAAGGTTACAGTTATGTCAAAAGCTTTGCAACTCATTCAGCCAACTATGCTTTCTAGGAACTAATTCCCTTTCTAACATGGACTAAGCATGTCTTCACAACCACAGACATTGACGCATTAACTTCCCCCCCTTCAGCTCCTACTTAAATAGGTTTCTCTTTTGTGCAAAGACATCGGCTCCTCCTTAACCCCGTTGCTCTTTGCACCTCCAAAGCTGCCGGGAACAGGGCAAAAGGGGCTGGACCTCAGCTTCCCCCTCCGAATGATGGGGGCTAACAATCTATTCAGGTTTCAGAAGCAGCTGTGCACCTGGCTGGGGATCAGCAAGTTGGCAAGGCGGAGCTTCAGGCACGGGCGAGGGGGGAGTGTCCAAAGGAGCAGCCTCTGAATGCACAGGCTGCACTTCCACAGGGGGGCCAGGTGACTGGGTGCACTGTTAGTCCTCTTCTCTCAAGTCGTCAAAATCAGAATCCCCCTTCTCAAAGCCCCCCCTGGTTCTGGGTCATAACAACCACCTCTGAATACGTCTTACTGTGAAAATGCTACAAACAGTGTATCCAAAATGCAACACAAGATAGCGCTGGAAGATGAGACCCCCATGTCAGATGGCACTCGAGCTACTGGGGAGGAACAATGGACAAGCATAAGTAGCACTGTGACTAATGACACAACTGGGTCAAAGCCAAAAGGAAGCCCAGAGGCCGATGCGCACAGATGCTAAAGGAGAGTCCAGAGTTGTATGACATACACAACAGGAACATGGAATGTGAGACGCATGAACCAGAGAAAGCTAGAAATTGTCAAGCAAAAAATGCCAGAAAGCAAGCATTAACACTACAATGAGTGAATTAAAATGGATGGGAATGAGACACTTTCAATCAGACAACTACAGAATATTTTATGCAGGAAATGAGAAATTAAGAAGAAATGTGGTTGCTTTAACAGTGAGAAGTGATGTAGCAAAAACAATTAGGAGCTATAACACAAAGTCTGAATGACTGATATCAATGAGATAAACGGGAAACCTATTATCATCCAAGTCTATGCTCCAATGGCAAACACAGAGAGGAATTGGAGAGATTTTATGCAGAAGTACAGGAAGAAATTGATCACACACCAAAGCAAGATGTTCTGATAATCATGGGGGACTGGAATGCAAAAGTAGGGAACAGAGAAGAAATAGGAATTGTGAGGAAATGGGGCTTAGGAGATAGAAATGAAGCAGGAGACAGACATTGAATTCTGTGAAGCCAATAATTGCAAACACATTTTTTGAGCAACCAAAAAGATGACTGTACACATGGACATCACCAAATGGTCAATACAGGAATCAAATCCATTATACAATTGGTAGCAGAAGATGGAGAAGTTAAGATGAGGAGCAGACTGCAGTACAGATCATGAACTGGTAATATCAAAAATCAGAGTAAAGCTAAAGAAGAACAACAAAGCAATCATAATGCCAAAATACAATTTAAATAGCATCCCAGAAGAATATAAAGATCAAATAAGGAACAGATTTGAGGGTTTAAACTTAGTTGATAGAGAACCAGAAGAACTATGGATTGAAGTCAGAGACATTATCACAGAAGTATGCAAGAAGACAATACATCTAGTTACAAAGAGAAAGACCTCACTGGATGACTGATGAAACTCTTAAAATGGTTAAAGAAAGAAGGAAAGCAAAAGCAAAAGAAGATAGAAAAATGGTCAGAACCCTAAATGCAATAATACAATGACTAGTACATAGGGACAAAAAGAACTATTACAATAGTTATTGTATAGAAACAAAAGAGGACAACAAAAAAGGTAGAACAAGAGCCCTATTCCAAAAGATTAGAGAAATTAAAGGGAAATTTAAACCAAGAGAAGGGATGTTGAATAATCAACAGGGGAACACACTGACTGACCGAGATGAAATAAAAGGAAAATGGAAGCAATACACTGAAGAACTCTATAAAAGAGATGCCAGGATGACAGATTCATTCACGGAGGAACCATATGACGAAGGACCAGAAATTTTAGAAGTGAGGTGAAAGGTGCTCTTAAAATATTTGGAAGAAACAAATCACCAGGAACAGATGGCATACCAACAGAGTTGCTACTAGTTACTGAGACTGAATCTGTTCAAATTTTGAGAAAAATTTGTCAACAAATATGGAAAAGAAAACAATGGCCCACAGACTGGAAGCTTTCAATATATATCCCAATTCCAAAGAAAGGGGATTCCAGGGAATGCAGTAATTATCAAACTATTGCCTTAATATCCCATGCAAGTAAAGTAATGCTCAAGATTCTACAACAAAGGCTCTTGCCATATATGGAGCGAGAAATGCCAGACGTCCAAACTGGATTTAGAAAGGGAAGAGGTACCAGAGATCATATAGCAAACATACATTGTATAATGGAAAGGACCAAGGAACTTAGAGAGAGAGAAACAGAGAGAGACTGGCCCAACGTTACCCACTGAGCTTCTTCCTGGGAACTATCCTAAATAACAATGTTGTCTCCTGCAAAATTTTACTCTGGGTACACCCACTGAAATTAATGAACCTACATTAATCATGTCTATTAATTTCAATGGGTTTACTCTGAGTAAAAGTAGCATTGGATACAATCCTATGCCCCAATTTGCACAAAAATGATTAATAGTTGGGCATACATACGGTAAGACGGTTTGACATGTGTGCAAAGATGGAAAAAATATTTGAAAGTGACTCTCATGGAAGCCTTAGGATTCATGAGCCTGATAATCAACATACCTCAGTGCTAATGCACCCAGTATGTGATTTAATAGGATCTCTCTCTCTCTTTTGCTCAGCAGATGAAAGGAGTGAGAGACATGTCAGATTATAACTTCACACCAAATGTTTTCAGTCTGATATCCATTTACAATGAATAGTTTGTAGCTCCACCAACCACAGTCAATGATTGTGAAAGCTAGGATGATTCAGACATTTGCTTATCGTCCTGTGTAATCTTTCCTGAAACATATGGACAATGCTGTGTGCAATTATATTATTATTATTATTATTATTATTATTCCTACTACTACTACTACTACTACAGAGCTAAAGTTTCCAGATTGGCTTAACTCTTCCCAGAGAACTCTGGGAATTGTAGCTCTGAGAGGGGAATAGGGATCTCAGCACCCTTTACAAACTACACTTGCCAGGATTCTTTGGGGAAGACTGTTTAAAATGATAATAGTGTTTTAAATATGAGGCGCACATGTGAGCACAAAAGCTGCTCAAAATGTGATAGCAAGCTGCCTTATACAGAGTCTGATTCATTGCATCTCATTGGCGATCACTCGTGGCCAAGTAAGATTGTCTTCCAAGATAAGGTCTTTAACAGTGGGTCCGTAAGTGACTGTGGAGGCCAATTCTGGATCCACACAGCCTCACACAGTGAGGATATAGGTTTTCAGATAGTCACGATGAGGATTTGTTTGACGTGCCTTCCGCTTAGCTCATTTGCTATGTTTGCCCTATATTTGTGCTTCTTCGAAGTCCATAGCACCTTTGATAATAGCCTACCTCTATTTGGGACGTTCATGGGCCAAGACTTCACAGTTCTTGATGTTCATGTTACATTTTTTTAGATTTGCTTTAAAAACATCTTTAAACCTCTTTTGGTGTCCACCAATATTCCGTTTTCCATCCTTAAGTTGGGAGTAAATAGCTGCTTTGGTAGACGGTGATCAGGCATTCGAACAACATGGCCAGTCCAGCGACGTTGATGTTGAAGGATCATTGTTTCAACACTGGTAGTCTTTGCTTCTTCCAAAACGCTAACATTAGTCCGTCTTTCTTCCCAAGTAATTTGCAGAATTTTCCGGAGGCAGTGCTGGTGGAATCTTTCAAGAAGTTGGGAGTGGCGCTTATAAATGGTCCATGTTTCACAGGCGTACAATAAGGTCGGTAGTACAATGGCTTTGTAAATAAGCATTTTGGTCTCCCTGCGAATATCCCGATCCTCGAACACTTTATGCCTCATTCAGGAGAATGCGGCACTCACAGAGCTCAGACGATATTGAGATAGGGGAAGTGATCGTTCTCCAGCATCACACCATTAAGCTGGATTGATGGTGCTACAGAGGGATTAGTTCGCACCTGTTGATGAAGCACTTTTTTTTTTAATATTAAGTGAGAGCCCAAGCTTTCCATATGCTTCTGCAAAGACATTTAGGATAGTTTGAAGATCTTTCTCTGAATGTGCGGAGACGACATTATCATTGGCATATTGAAGTTCTCATAGGCACAGGGCTGGAACAAGGCATTTTGCTTCCGAGGTCAAAGGGCAAGATGGTGCCTCCTACTTTCTATCTACTGGCTTTTAGGAACATAGGAAGCTGCCTTCTATCAAGTCAGACCAACAGTCCATCTAGCTCAGTATGGTCTGCAGTGACCAGCAGTGGCTCTCTAGCATTTCAGACAAGGGTCTTCTCTAGCCTTACCTGGACTGAGATGCTGGGAACTGAATCTGGGACTTTCTGCATGCAGCACAGATGCTCCACCACTGAGCTACAGCCCTTTGCTGTGATAGCCTTTCCTCACAGACCTCTCAAAACATTTGTTGCCCTTTTCCATGCCTTTTTGTGCATTACGCATGTTTCAGGAGTCAAGAAAATACTCCAGTGTTGCTGTCATCATGAGAACATACACATAGAAATGCCAATTGTTGATTCCCACATGTAAGCCAAAAGAAGACTAAGTTGTTGGGATCTGTTTCCTAAGGAAGGAACAAGTTAATTCCCAAACCTATAATCTTTCTGAATTCTAACCAAGGCTATAAATATCCTAGCTTTTTCCACCCCCTGTCTTAACTAAGCTTAGAGGCTGAAGACTGATGCCACCAAGTCTTTAAATATTAGATAAAGATTCAGGCAGCAGAGCACCCTAATTAAGACATTCTGGTTTTTCCCTGCCTGCCTCCCAAAACTTTGCTCCAAGGTATTAAAGAGAAAATCCCTTGCTAAGCTGTTCTGAAGGGGCTGAAAAGATGTTTTGACTGCCTAAATCCCAATTGTCACAGAGGTCTCTCTTTGACTTGAATTTTAGAGATTAGCAACAGGCTAAAAACACACCCTTAACAATTAAATTGCACCAGAAGCAATACTGAACCGCAGGAACTACAGCAATTGCCATATAGTGATACTTGAAGGTTCAAGCTAATTAAGTAACTTCCTTAGAGAGTTGAAAACCTTCATCGTTTTGTAACATTGCACAGTACTTAAGCCTTGTTTGGTTTCGTTTTCACTTGATTAAGAGAAACCAACTACACGTACAACTATTAAAAATGTTTCTAGCTGAAATAGTTGCTTTAATGAAGTGAACACTAGCATCACTGAAATCACATGCAGGGACAGTTGTGGTCTCTTCCTCAACTGGATTCCGTCCTCTATTCAACAATTGTGGATTCAGGGTCTGCCAAATTATTTTGCTGCCTCAGGCAGAATAGCAGTTGGCCCCTCAGGTCAGCTTGTTCCCATGCCATGCCAGTTTTCCATGTGCTCGATCATAGTTCCATCCTGTCCCAGCTTTTTTTGCAAATTAACCTGCTAATTGTTCCTGTGGAGTCCCACCCTTATCTGCCCCACACCTGATGTCAGGTGTGATGACAGGTGTAAGGTGGGTGGGCATGACTTCACAGGCCAAGTTACCCACCCCTGGGATAATATATGGCTGTGTTCAGGATTCGGCTGAAGCCGGAATCCCAAACTGAATCAGCCTGATTCAGGGGGATCCAGGCTTTGGGCAAGTCAGATGGTGACACCCCTGATAGCCCTGGATCAGGTGGCCTGGATGATCTGGATACTTCAGGGAGTGGGGCATCAGGCAGAAAGCCTCACAGGATGTAATCCTCCACTCACCAGCTGGTCAGCATAGGATTTGATCCTGAGGTGTGTGGGTGCTCCTTCCCCACAGGGATGAAGTTTGGCAAGCAGCGCCCTGAAAAACCCCAGTTCCCCCATCAGGCCTCCTTGCAGCCTGTTTCCAAGGCCCCATTGGCATGGCAACCTCCCGAGTCACAGGCACCACAGGAGCCAGGCCCTAACCAAGGAGAAGTAAGCAGGAAGCCTCAGTGCCAGAAGTAGGCCTGGATGGTTGTCACAGCAACCAGGACTTGGGAATGGGCCACGAGGCCTGGCGGGGAGTCAGTTGGGAATGGCAAGTTGGGAAAGGGAAGGAGATTTCCCCCTTTCCATATGTTTAATTAGGGCTTAATTAAACATTAGCCCCATCCACCAAATTGATTTGGGGCTGGTGGTCCCTGGATTGGGGAGGGTCCCTGGGTTGGGAGGGGTCACTGTGATAGCTGCATGCCAGTCAATAACTGGTTGGTTTGCTTCAAAATAAGGAGCAAATTCATTTGTCCTCCATCCTTACAGGCTAGTAGTAGTACTAAAGGCTGGTCAAGTTATTTTGGCACCTGCGGCAGAAAATCCCACATGCACCTTCTCGCTCTAGGAACAAAACCACAGTAATCGTAAATTAAATAATTAACAACTTGCTGCCTGCCAATTACATCCCTAATCAGCTAACTCTGGTGACTGCCTCCCCTTGCCTATCACGGCAAGTCTCACCATGTCTGTATTTATGATACGGTTTCTAGGTTCAAAATTTGGCAGGCGGGAATCCATTTTGAGTGACAATTTCAGAGTTGCAAGATTTTTCTTGGGAAAACCAAGCCGTTAATTAAAAAGCAGCACAGATTGTCTTATTTGCCAAATAGTGGAGTGATGAAATAGTGTAGCTGTATAGGGAGATCACAAAAGTTTGCAGTCTCAAAAGGAGCAAAACGCAACCATTTGCCGACGTCTTCAGTGGTGAGTTGGTGTTTGCTCCATGCTAGCATTTCCTGGACTGCAGCCTGAACATTAGCCCCACCCATCAAATATTTATATTTATTAAAATATAACAGAATTCAGAAAGTATGGGCAGGTCAGGATTTAAACCAATTCTTTTAGGGAAGCATCCCTCCTCCAGACCCCTGGGCATGTGCGACAGCCACTGGCTGTGGCTCCCCAGCAAAGGATGGGGAAGAAATTGCTAGGTGATCCTTCGGTATGAACCCAACTAGGGATGGGTGAGAATTTTGATTCAGTTCACATTTCAAGCCGAGTTTATAAAATTCGCACTTTCAGTGTTTACAAACATGGATGTCTCTAGGGTAAAGTGTGCATATAAATGGACATATAAAATGAATATCTGAGTGAAAAGAAGCATGCATTATGTGACAAGAAATGGCTTGCAAAAATGTGCATATTAATCAGAACTGGAAGGGTTGGGACTGGTGCGCATCTGGATGGAAGGTGCACCTGGCTCCTTTACTGATGATTGATTGTGGGCATTTTGCCTCCTCGGGTATGGTATTTAAGCTGGTGCCTGACAAGGGCACGAGCAGAAGAGTGTGAGCTGAAGGGCAAGAGTGAAATGGAGGTGACACTGCTTGTTAACTGAGTGTCCAGAACTGCCCAAGGGAGACCACAGGTGTGCAATGTTAGTGCCTTGGATGGCTGTCTTTGGGGTGGATACTGGAGGGGGGACAGCATTTTGGGGGCGGTCTTGTGGAAGATCTGGAATGGAGTCTTGGATCCTCACTTCTCCTAAAGACAGCAAGAGGAAGAGCATCTGGACTACAATTGTTCCTGTTATATTTGTATTTATTGATTTTTACTGTTTTCTTGTTTTACAATATGTAAGTTTAATATTGCACTTTATATTGTATACTGTATTCAGTATTTTATATTGTTTCATATTGTATTTTTTTTCTTCATTGCAAGGTGCTTTGAGCATTTCTGTAATAAAAAAGCAGGGACAAATACTAAATCTAAACCTATGAAAAATGTGTTTATTAGGGAAAATTCATACTAAAATGCTGAAGAATTTCCAAAGTGATGCAGAAATGTGGAAAATGGAATTTATGGTTGAAAATATGAGGAACCAAGAGAACAGAAATTGGCAGGTCTTTCCATCCCTTGACTCAATGCCTTCCCTTGACCCAGGCCCCACTGTGCCAGTGTTCACACAAAATGTATGCCAGGTCAAATGGGCAAACATGCACACCCAGTTCCTCCCAAGCATACAGCATTGGCAGATCCCTAAAGTATGCCCTTAACCCAATAATGCCTCAGTATACCAAATGATCTTTCTCCCCAACTTCCTCACCTGCCCGGACTCTACGTCCCCCCAAAGGCAACCAAACCATGCCACTCCCAAATGCCAAATGAATTCATCCCAACAGTGCAAAGTGGGTGAAAAAGGAAGGAATCCTACAGCCAGTCAAGGATTCCCATAAAAGAGTCCTTTTTAACCCCTTCAACAGGTGACTAGCAAGGCCCACACAGCACACAGGGAGGGTGCAGCAGAAATGCAAGGAGGAAGGCTTGGAGGAGGAACTGGCTTATAAGCCCAACTCCCACCCCCTTCCAGCTCACCATTCGGCAACCCCTCCCTTCAGAAGACAACCTTCCAAATCTTCTTTGATAAACAGGGGATAAGAGAGATCTTTAGGCGCATACCTTAAAAAGTCATGTGGGGAGGAGCCCACAGCCAAATTAAAATATCTTTTCTAAAAAGATGTCCTGATCTTTTCCCATAGGATCAAGCAACAAGCTCCAACTTAGTTCTGGCTACATGAATTGAATAAGTGATGCAGTAGATGGAGTGTAAATTGGAGGCTGAGTAACTGGAGGGAGCACAAATATTTCTACTGTGAAAGATCATCCTGATTTATAACCCTGTCATGTTCCCTTGCTGCTGGGAATCAGGGACATTTCATTTGAAGAGGATCCGAACTTCCAGCTAACAGCCCAGGAGAAAACAGTGGAGGCAGATGGTTTTAAGAATGGATATATTCCTTCTCTTACCCCAAGGAAGACACCAGACAAGGAGAAATGTGATGTGGTATTTAGCAAACTCATATGTATTTTTGCAGGATCTCAAACAACATTAATGTTTTTCTTTTTCTTTTTAACAAGTGAAACCCTTCTTGCATAACAGCTAAGACATAAGACAAATCTCAGGCTAACCATTTTTAGAAATGTAGAAGTTGAGCAGGGAGTGGTAGAAATAGCATGTGCACAGGCAGGCATTAAAATATTTATCAGTTTCCCTTTTCCCAAAAAATACAATAGTACATCCTTGCAGTTCCTCAAGACCACCTCTTGTCAAGCAGTTCAGGAAATTCAAACTGTATTTATTTGTCTCTGCTGAGATTCAAAATTGCGAAATAAATAAATGAATATTCATTATGCCAATTAAGGCATTACTCCTCCTGCTTTTCCTCCTCTGAATAATAATATCTTAATTACCACACAAATTTTAGCCCCAACCCCGACAGGAAAATGTATCCTCCATTCCAGATTCTAGCACTGTTGACAGATCAATTCAGATTAAGAAAGAACCTTCATCTCTCATGTTAAAGAAAACCAAGGAAAGATTGTTAGCTCATCACTTTGCAGAAGAAAAAAGCCATGACTACAACCATCTTTCTCTCTCCCTGGACAAAAATGCATAATTCAGATTGCATCACTTTCAGCGATACTGAAATTCGGTATTCATGCAGTCGTCCAAGGCATCCAGATTAATAGAAGGGAACTGAAATCTGAAGATGAAACATGTGGTTTCTCCCTCAATATGTGGCACATGATGGCATAGCAAAATAACTAAGGCAACCTTCACAACCTGGTGTCCTCCAAATGTTTGGGACTATAACTCCCATCAACCCTAGCCAGCATGGCCCCATCTGGAGGACAACAGGTCCACTTTGGCTAGATAGATGAAACCCAAATGAACTCCGCCACGCCCCTTCTATGACGAGCTTCCGCCGGGCCTTGAAGACCTGGCTCTTCAGGCAGGCTTTTGGGGTGGGCTAGATTTTATCTTCATCGTTTTTAGATTTTTAATGCCTATGTATTGTATGCCTATTTTGTACGTCGCCCAGAGCGACTGGACAGCCAGCCAGATGGGCGACTAATAAATTCAATAAATAAATAAATAAATAAACCTAATAATGAGCTTTCTAGCCTAATAAGATGCCACTTGTCCAAGACAGAGGAAGTTGCTTCAAGTGGGATGGGATGGGACACTGGGGATACTGTTGGTATATGTGCTTGCAGAGACAGTGGAATACTGCCCAATATATTTCTTTTTATCACTCAGTAAATAACAGATTTTCTCCTTGCAGCTCAAAAAACAAACTGTCTCAAGAATCTCTTTCAAAACCTATCCTTGGGGCAATCATACTTGAGGAAAACATATAAAACATAGTGAACAATATTTTCTATCTCTTTCTCTGGATACAAATGCATAAACAGCAATTTACAGCTATTCCAGCGGATCTCCATTCTAAAAGTGCTGTGGGCGTAGTTTGAAGTCTCAATGCAGCAAATGATTTTCTCATCGCCATCAGATAATTTGAAAAAGAAAAAGAAAGTCTGGAAGACCATAATCAGATTTAACAGAACAATGTTAATAGAAATGGGGGGGGGACTGCATAGTTTGAAAATAACATCCACTTAACAAAAGGGACCACTCTTTACCTATATTTTTAATGCACTGTTTTGCAGCTACACAAGTAACATCTTCAAGGGCATTGGGAATCAGTCTGTCATTTAAGCAGGTGCCACTGGCTGTCAGCTTCCTCCTTCTCAGTCTTAGCATTGCCCTTGTAGAACTTGGCAAGGAGAAGGATGGAGACAGAACTAGATTTGATTATCTGTGACTGTCATGAGGTCTGGCTCCATCTACTGTTGGTCTTCCTATCTTCTGCCCTACCAGTCCCAATGGGCATCAGCCAGAACTGGAGAAAACCCGTTTGAAAACCTGGAGAGTTGTGTAAACAGAGCTAGATAGTAACTGAGCTAGCTAGCTAGATGGGACAGACTCATAAGAATATAAGAAGAGCCTGCTGGATCAGGCCAATGGCCCATCTAGTCCAGCATCCTGTTCTCACAGTGGCCAACCAGATGCCTATAGGAAGCCCACAGTATATGGCGGCTTGTTATCTTTCTAAAGCATGTGCTCTACCACTGAGGTATGACTCTTCCGCAGTCTTGGGAGACCAAATGCTCAGCAAAAGAAGCCATTAGTCTCATTTTGTGTTCTATGCCTAGAACATGGAATACACTATTATATCAGTACACTAGAATGATTTAACAAGTGTTTTCTTTTTGCTGGATTACCCTGGACCCAGGCATGCAGAAATAATCACAAAGGCACTCCACTCAGCTCAGCTACACAGATCTTGCTAATGTCCACTGGTGAGTTCTCCATCAGCTATTTTCTTGAGAGTGATTCCAAAAGGAAGGAGACGTTTTCCTATGATTCTCAGCCAATTAAAAGTGTTTTTTTTTTTAAAAAAATCTACCTGAACTAATTCCATGCACAAAGAAAATATTAGACCAATCCATAGATTAAAGTAAATTAATGATCATCTTGATTAAACGATTTAAAGAAGCATGATATTAGCTCAGCACAGATGCTATGATAAAGAGAACTGAATAGTGATTACTCAGCTTAGTCAGCAATCCTAACTCCATTTTCCTGGGAGTAAGCCACCCACCTTTCAATCACACAACATCACAGTGATGTCAGGTGATCCGCTTTTGCTAGTGGAGCTTGAAATCAAACGGTGCAGGTAAAGGCACAGTCCTGAGCTTTGCAAGAGGTGATGATTAGCTGATCTTTGCAAACCTTTGGGCATGGGGTTTGCAAAGTGCTTTGCAGCTGCCACCAATTCAGTCATCAGTGGGGTGCTTTTAGCACAACCGTGTCTTTAGTTGCCCTACACCTGATGTCATATATGATGTAAGGTGTAGGGTGGGTAGGCATGATTCAGTGTCATGGGCCAAATTAGGCCTGCAGACCACAATTCCCTTTCTGCTAGTTTATGCCAAGCTTTTCAGAGGCCTCATATTCCCTGTGAAGTGCAGGAGCAATATAGTGTGCACACCCCAATGCTCTTCTGCTTCTGGTTTTGTAACATCTGCATAATTAGTCTATGTTACTTTCTTAGGCTGGATCCCAGCCTCAGAGCCTGAGAATCCCTTCCAGATCCTCTCCTACTCCTAAAGCCTAGTCTTCAGGGACCGATATATCCCCTTCCCACTATGAGACAGTAAATAAGTGAGCAATTTCCATTGACTACAGTGTCACCTTCAGCGTGGACTTCTGACCTTCAGTTGTAATTGAAATATTGGCTCTCTGTTTGAAGGGCTGACCAGCCCAAGTCCAGTTTGAAGAACCATAACAAGGGTGAGCAGAGGACTTGAAGTTACCCATCAACAGCTAGCACCTGGACACTGGGATTGAGCAGACACGTGCTCACCTGGTCACACACTAGGGATGGGCTAATACGTCAATTCTGGTTTTTCTCAGTTTCTCATTTTTCCAGTTTTAAATTCTTCACATTTACACATCACTTTGCATTTTTTAAAAAAAAGCCCTCATGAAAATTCTTTAGCATTTTAATGTGAATTTCATTTTGTATGAATTTTTCCCTAATATAAGCATTTTTGCAAAGGAATTTTCTAAAATATAATGCATTTTCTTATGTTATTTTTACTAATACTTTCATTTATGTGCACAGTTTACCCTAGCATATGCATTTTTTGTACACATTACTTGGTTGGAGAACTGCATTGCAAAATTCACAGAAGTGCAAATTTCAAAGGATGGTCATCTCCTTGTTCACATAATGTTTTGAAAAATGCAGATTAGGTATATTCTCCTTTAAATGCACACTGAATTGAATTTCTCCCCCATCCCTAATTGTGAGATATATTGTATTTCTATTTGAATGACAGCAATTTAATCGAATGAATTATACACATTGGTGCCCTTTTTCGATGATACATAAGTAGCCAATTTGATGACTCCAGATTCTGGAAAGGGGGTGGTCTTGGGAAAGTTTCCCTCACCAGCTTACCATGGACCCCACTGATCATTCACTTCACACTCCCTTGATTCCTAGGAACATAGGAATCTGCCTTATACTGAGGGGAAGAGCAATAGGTCATGGTAGAGAGCTTTGCATGAAGAAGGTCTCAGGTTCAATTGCAGGAAAGTATCTCCAACTAGGACTTAGAATATCTCCTTCCCAAAACACTGGAGAGCCACTGCCAGTCAGTGTTGACAGTGATGAGCTAAATGGACCAATGGTCTGACTCAGTATAAGGCAGCTTCCTATGTTCTTATGAGTCAGGTCACAGATCCAGCCATTATTGTCAACACTGACTGGCAGTGGTTCCAGGGTTTACGGCAGGAGTCTTTCCCAACCCTATTGGGGTACTACTACCTAGAAGATTAGGTCAAGGCAAATGGAGACTTCTGCTGTTTCTCTTTGTTTTTCTCAGTGCCCACATAGAGATGAGCAAATACCCCTGCAGCAGGCTTCCTGCACGTCCCTGAAGTGTGGTCTTCAGCAGGTGCCCGACTTTGCCAGTCTCTGACATCGGCCGCAATTGACTGGATCCTGTCCATTGCCTGTCTTAAGAGATGCAAATTGATTTGCTGCTGCACCAATGTCTCTGATATTTTCAAACAGGACCATTGTTAAAACCACCACAACAACTAGAATTATACATTTTAAGTGTCTAGTGAATAATGGAAAAACTCTAGCTAACACATTCAAATCACAGGAGGCATCATCAGCATTAAAGAAAGCAAACGGCAGATCGTCACCAATGTAATCCATTCAGATCATTGTGCATAGTTGAGCATGAAATTTTCTCCACTCTCCTAACATACACCGTACTAAACACTTCATGCTTTGCAGGGACTTTTGATGAAAGGTTTGCACAACAAACATTTCATTTGTTTGCAGGGATTGCAGTCTGAAATCAGAATGTTGCATGCTACATTAGAGGGTACAAAAGACAGCCCAATGTTCCAACTCAAGCCTCAAAGAGGATTAGGCAAAGATAATACCTGAGGCCATGTCAGCATTGCTGAAGACTTGATATGTTTCTTTTTTAAAACAGCAGAGCAACCATGAGCAAATCATTATCTCTTGAACAGTAGTGTAGTGGCAAATTCAGAAGTGCAGGGTCCCTTCATGTTAGTCACAGCCACCCCTCCTTTTTCCTGGGGTTGAGAATGAGATCCTTATTAAATGCCTTTTCTTAACAACAACAGACACTCCTAGGAGCCAATAAGCATGAAAGAGTTTTAGCTACTGAGAAAAGTCTTCTCAATTGCTGACTCACCTCCTTTCACTCTGATTGGTTCCAGGAAAGGATAAAGAAGCATGTTTGAACACTTTTCTCAGTAGCTAACACACACCCCTTTCATGATGATTGTCTCATAGCATGCTAGAGGTATAGGGGCCATGCTCCTAAAAAACTAAAGGGTCTAAGACCCCCTAAACCCTTGGACAACTACACCCATGCTCTTAAACTATCTAAACTGGCTTGATCCAGGACGGCTCTTATGTTTTTATGTTCCTTTCTAGACTGATTTGTCTGCCAAAGAGCCCCTGTGTATCTACCATGAAGCTCTTTGCATTATATAGAAGTTTATCAGCATTACTCATGAGTAATGCCCTGTACATGCTAACAGTGGCCCCATCCAGTCCAGCATCCTGTTCTCACAGTGGCCAACCAGATGCTGATAGGAAGTCAAAAGCAAGACCTGAGTGCAACACCACTCTCCCTTCCTGGGAGATACTGCCTCTGACACTAGAGGTGGAACATAACCATCAGGCTTAGTGGCTATTGATAGCCTTATACAATGTGAATTATAACAAATTCTCACAATTTGGGCTTGGGGGCTTGGATCTTTAATAGCTCCTCCTTCCCTGTCCCAGCTCAGCACCATAAATAACTAGGGAATCCCAAGGCTTTCATATCTATCCTTAAAGAATTTACTATGAAGTAGAGTAGTTGCCCTTTTCACAAAGTAAGATTTAACCCAATTTAATTCTCCAGTTGTAATGCCCCCAGTCTTCCTACTGCAAATGTGGCAATGCACCAATTGAACACCCATGGTCTTCCTTTGCAGTAAGAAATCTAACTGGTGATATTGCATTCAGCTCATCCTCCCAAGAAGAACCTGATTTAATATAACTTGCTGTTTTACATCTGTGACAATCAGTCCTGAAAGAATTTGGGGATGGGGCAATATTATATTCTTAATGAAGATTAGCTGAAATTAATGGCTTTTAATTACAAATTACACCACCCTTGGCTCCTGTGTAGAAACTGTCAAGATGGTTTTTGCCTCTGTGCAAATTGGATTTGTACTTTGTCATGGCAAAGCTGATGGTAATTACTGGATAAAGGCTGCAAGTGCTGACGCTGCAAAAAGGGTTACATGCTGGTTAAATCATCCTTCTGAGACATAAGATACCAACTCTTTCCTTTCAATCCTGAGTTATTTCCTGCTCTGACAAATATTAGTTATTTACGGATCTTGCCAGCTATGTGTCTCCAACTTGTAATGGTATTCAAAGTTCCCAGGGTAGGGAGAGGTTCCAGAGCTCACGATGGAGGGGTTTGCTACCTTAGTGATTGGCACTCAGCCATACAGTTTGCTATTTAGAGGAAACAAGTGGGAAGCAGCAACAAAATGTTGCGTCGCTTTTCCAACCCCTAGCCAGAGTGCTCTGTCTTTCAGGGCTCCAGCCAGTCTGGAACAGGGGACAGGAGCCAAGGGGAAGTTTTAGAAAACTATCCTCTGCTGTGGTACATAACGCTAGAGGTCTCAGATTTTGAGCTGGTTGTCAGCTCTGTACATTAGTGCAGTGGTTCCCAACCTTTATGAGCATGGGACCCCCTTTATAAGCTGAAAAAAAAGTGACCCCCTGCCCCCAGGGAGGCAGGCTGGCTGCCAAGAAGGAAGGGGGAAAGCAGCCTTTCTTTGCAGGCTTGCTTCTTTTTGCTTCACAAAAAGCCCTCTCCTCTCATTCTTAGTAAGGGCGCTGTCAGTAGCGGCAGTGCAAGGAGACGGGAATCAGTGATAGTAATCCCCTCTGCTTCCTGGTAGCTCCACCCTCAGCCTCCTTTGGCATCTGCCATGTATTTTATAGGCAGATGCCTGCCCTTAGTGCGCCTGAAAGATGCTCTGGCACGTCAGGAAAAGGCCTCCCCTCTCGTTTGGAGCAAGGGGGAGGTGTCATCTGCAGCGGCAGCGGGAAGCAGACAGTGTAGAGGGAGTGAAGACTTTTTTAAAAAAAATTAATAAATAATTCATTTCTTTACTGTTCACGGCCCCCTCTGGATTACTTCGTGGGGCCCCTGGGGTCCCAGCCCCCGGGTTGGGAACCACTGCATTAGTGCTTTATTGTTAAACAGCAAGGGGAAGTTCTGGAGAGTGGTAAAACAAAACCAAGACCCTTTTCCTGTTTGTGCTCCTTCTGAAACTTCTCTGCACAGTGTGAGATGGACAGCTTTATGTATCCCCCCCTTGACTAATCCCGTCTCCGCAATGGTATAAGGTGTTGGAACATAAGAACAGCCTATTGGATCAGGCTATAAGCCCATCTAGTCCAGCTATCTGGTTAGTGGGGCAGTGCCCCATTTGCCTTAATGGACCAGCCTCCACTGTATCTGACTTAGGCTGAAACCAAAACATAGGGTAGCAATCCAGTCCAATGATACTGGAAACTAAACTGAATTAAACTAAACCTTTTAACATTGCTTTGATTGTGTGTTATGGCTTATCTAGTAATGGTTGTGTTTTCATAGCAGCATGACTGTTTGGGGTCATATTTTGTGCTCTGCCAGGATATCTAACTGCTGAGGGGTGGCCCAAAAATCTTTTAAGAAATTATAAAGACATACCAACTTTTTAGAAGATAGCCAAAACTTATACCATTTTGTGCCAATGGACCCAGCGACTGAAGCATCGGTTCATCTGAAAGCATTTCAGTTCAAATATGAAATGGAGTTTATTTTTAATTTATTGGCAGCTGCTAGGATTTTAATTGTGGGGTTTCAAGTGGAGAGGGGTGGGGTGGGAAGAGAATCAGGCAATGGAAAAATTAACTCTGGGTGGTGATGAGGAGTCTGAAATTAACATATACGTAGTGCTGTAGAAGGGTGGGAATTAAATATAATGAACTCTTTTTGGTGGCTTCAAAAGAGGATCAGACAAATTCATGGAGGAGAAGGCTATCAATAGCCACTAAGCCTGATGGCTATGTTTTATTTATTTATTCATTCATTTATTGAATTTATTAGTTGCCCATCTGGCTGGTTATCCAGCTACTCTGGGCGACGTACAAAATAGACATACAAATACATTAGACATTAAAAATCTGAAAACAATGATAATAAAATCTAGCCCACCCCAAAAGCCTGCCTGAAGAGCCAGGTCTTCAAGGCCCGGCGGAAGCTCATCATAGAAGGGGCATGGCGGAGATCATTTGGGAGGGAGTTCCACAGGGTGGGGGCCACAATTGAAAAAGCCCTCTCTCTAGTCCTCACCAGTCTGGCTGTTTTGACTGATGGGGTGGAGAGAAGGTCTTTTGAGGCTGATTTTGTTGGGTGGCATAGTTCCACCGCCACTGTCAGAGGCAGTATCTCCCAGGAAGGGAGAGTGCTGTTGCACTCAGGTTTTGCTTTTTTTTTTTTTTTTTTCAATAATTTTTATTCAGATTTTCATAAAACATACAAAACAAAATCATAAAACATTCAAAGACAAAAAACAAAATCAAAAATAATTAAACAAAAAGAAAAAAAGAAAAAAAAAACAAAAATAAAAAATAAAAAGTAAAATATTGACTTCCCATTTGTCAAAGATCAAATCAGTTATAAGTCTATAATATATAACAATCCTGTCTCTTAAGTCATATTATAAAATCACTTTCCTCCAGTAGTTATCTTACTTAATCATCAAATCTCATAAACATTACTTTATTCTTTCCACAAAAAGTCAAAGAGAGGTTTCAATTCTTTAAGAAATATATCTATCAATTTTTTTTTCCAGATAAGCATATCGATTAATCCATCTCATTACTAATTATGATAATCTTATTGTCATAACCATAGTCAAAATAAACATTTCAATTAATCCATCACATCAGAATCTGTTAGGTTCAGTAATTTCAGTAGCCATTGTTCTATTATCTCTATTAGTTCCATTTTCCATCTTCCATCTTCAGTAGTCTTGTTAAGTCCAGTAATTTCAATATCCAATCTTCCATTATCAGTATTCCATAATAATCTTGCTGTCAAAGCCATAGTCATATAGTAAGAGTCTGATGGGAATTACCTCTATCCCAAATATTTTCTTGCCATCCATTCTGAATAGGTTGCTGAAATACTGCTGTAAAATCATATCTCTGTTCTTTTTTTCAAAATACACTGGGTCATCTCTTAAAAGTTTTTCCATTGTCACATGGCTGCAGTTAATTCCATAGATTTTCTCTATATTGGGCTCCATCACATCATTCCAGTCCAGAAGATAATCCATGCCATTGATAACTTTATCTCTAGAATCTTCATTAATTTCTTCAGAGATAACATTGAGTTCCAAACAATAAATTTTATTTCTAAAGTCCATAGACTCCAAATCTTGTTCCTGTTCCACGTTTGTTCCAATCTCCGGGATCACCTCTCTCACAGGGACCCCTATTCCAGTCTCCAGGGTCTCCTCTCTCACAGGGACCCCTGTTCCAATCTCCGGGGTCTCCTCTCTCACAGGGACCCCTTCCAGGGTCACCTCTCTCACAGGGACCCTTATATCTTTAATCTCCTGCTTCATTTTACTCAATTCAATTTTCGTTATCTCAATCTCATCCATTATTTTCTGAAACATAGTTATTTCCAGATTCTCAGCCACTTTCTTAATTGCCATTTTAAAAGAAAAATATAGGAAAACCACTTCTTATTTCAGCAACAATTGGGTTAATACTCCAAACTTGGTGACATCACAGTATAAACAAAGCAGACAGCCTTATCTCTCCAATAGTTAAGTAAACAAAATGCAGTTCCCAGGATCGAAACAATTAATGGCAATCGTCAAGAAACAGATTCGTCAAAATAAAATAGACCAAAAAGAGAGTAGTCTCAAAACAGTATAATATTTTTCAAAATAAAAATCTGGAATAGAAATCCCTCTTCTGTGTATATCTTTAGAATGCAAATCCAGGACAGCTTTTTGCAACAAAAACAGAGATAAGCTATTAATTAATGCGTAGCAGAGAGAAGTTACGGCTCCCCAGTGAGATGTCAAAAACCGATCAATCTGGCAAATCTCTTTTAAACAGCAACAATTTAAGTCAAGTAAAAGAAAAATATAGAAAGAAGGGTGCTTGCCTGTTAGTGCGTTCTCTCTTAGAAGATAAGATGAACGTTCGCTTTAACAGATAGAGCTTGCTGTTGAAAATCCGTCCCACCTTCGTCGGCTGGACCTCGTCCCATAAATTAATGAGATCTGGTCGTCCCAACAAAAATAGGCTTTGAGGTTAATCTCTTCGTTTCTCCCTACCCGGGAGAAGTTTAATCAGTCAAAAAAAAAAGAAAAAACTGACTGATATATCTGAATAAGCTTCTTTTGAGGCAGGAGCCCGTCTCAAAAGCAGGCACAGGCTAAGTCACCCTTCCCGGAAGTCTGCACTCAGGTTTTGCTTTTGACTTCCTGTCGGCATCTGGTTGGCCACTCTGAGAACAGGATGCTGGACCAGATGGGGCCACTGGCTTGATCCAGGAGGGCTCTTATGTTTTTATGTTCCTTTCTAGACAGTGATTTGTCTGCCAAAGAACCCCTATGTATCTACCATCAAAGCTCTTTGCATTATACAGAAGTTTATCAGCATGTACAGGACATTACTCAAGTTCAACCTTCCTCCTGCTGGGAGGAAGGGCGGGATATAAATCAAATAATCAATCAATCAAATACAATACAATAAATAATGTAATATTACCCAGCCAGCTGTGACTGATTCCCATCACCTGTCCCTCTTTGGAGGGATACATAAGCCGGCTGGCTGAGGTGGCCTGGGAGACCCAGTGCCTGCAGGAAGAGAAGAACACTGCTGCCCAGGGAAGGAGAGCCTGCTGCTGCTGCTGCTGCTGCTGCTGCTGCTGCTGCTGCTGCTGCTGCTGCTGCTGCTGCTGCTGCTGCTGCTGCTGCTGCTGCTGCTGCTGCTGCGGGATCACCACCTCCAGCATCCTTCCCTGTGGACTTCTGCCTGGCAGATGTACATCTGCAGGACCAGGCCCCAGGTACCCAGCCAGCTGTGACTGATTCCCATCACCTGTCCCTCTTTGGAGGGATACATAAGCCGGCTGGCTGAGGTGGCCTGGGTTTTTTTGTGTGTGCTGTGTCTGTTTGTTTGTTTTTTGCTTGCTTTCCTCTCTGTGGCTGCTGCTGCGGTGTGCTTCTCCATCACTGCTGCTGTTGCAGCTTTGCCCATAGAGACTGCTGCTGCTCTGTGCCTGGCCTGCTGTCGCCTTGTGGCCGCCGCGGCTTTGTTTCTCGCCGCAGCTGACGTTTTTGTGGGCCTTTACCATCATCTGACTGTTTAGGTGGGAAGAAGAGAGATCTTGCAGCTGGCATCTGCGTGCACAGTATGCGGGCCTAGGTTTTGGCATGTTGGCTGAATTTGAATGGTGTGGTTGTATAGTGAGTGTGTGTTGTGTGTGAGTGTGTATGTTTGTATATATGGTTGTTTGTATTTTTGTATTATAGTTTACAATGTGCCTGGGGAAGAGATCTTTCTATCAAGTGGGGAGACTAGAGGGGGCCCCAATTGCCGTAGTGACGGGCAGAGGGAGGTATGGTGTTATGAGAGGGACATGCCAGGTAAGGGGAACGCGGCCCAGACATGTAGTGGCTGTGCCTTGTTCCGGTCCCTCTCATATCCGCAGGGTTGTTGGTTGTCCTCTCAGCCAACCCTCAGATCTCCAGTTGCTGCTTCTTAATGCCAGATCGGTACAAAATAAAACCTCCCTCATCCATGATTTGATTATGGATGAGGCAGCCGATCTGGCATGCATAACCGAGACCTGGGTAAGCGAGCAGGGTGGAGTTAGTCTCTCCCAGCTCTGCCCACCGGGATATTTGGTTCAGCATCATGGGAGATCTGAGGGTCAGGGAAGTGGGGTTGCTGTGGTCTATAAGAGTTCCATCTCACTCACCAAGCACCATGTCCATGCAGTTACGGGTCTGGAGAGTTTGCACCTTGTGTTGGGCCAGAGGGACAGACTGGGAATTCTTTTGGTGTACCGCCCACCTTGCTGCCCAATGGCTTCCCTAACTGAGCTGACGGAAGTGGTCTCGGAGGTATTGTTGAGATCCCCCAGACTATTAGTACTGGGGGATGTCAACATCCATGCCGAGGCTTCTTTGTCTGGGGCGGCTCAGGACTTCATGGACGCCATGACAACCATGGGGCTGTCTCAACGTGTTAGTGGCCCAACACATACATCGGGGCATACTCTCGACCTTGTTTTTACTACTGGACATGGGGATAGTAATCTGGATGTGGGGAGTCTTACATCTCTCCCTTTGTCATGGTCAGATCACTGCTTGCTGAAGTTTAGACTTTCAGTGGCCTTTTCCCTCTGCAAGGGTGGGGGACCTATTAAAATGGTCCACCCCCGGAGACTAATGAATCCTGATGCTTTTCAAAGGGCTCTGGGGGATTTTCCGGCTGATAGGACTGGTGCTCCTGTCGAAGCCCTGGCTAATCTGTGGAATGCAGAGATGACCCGGGCAGTGGACACGATCGCTCCTGCGCGCCCTCTCCTTTGTAGAGCTCATACAGCTCCTTGGTATACTCCAGAGCTAAGAGCGATGAAGCAAGATAGGAGACGGCTTGAGCGGAGTTGGAGACGAACTCCCGACGAATGCAATTATGTGCTGGTTTGTGCTTCTACCAAGCGGTATGTAGGTGCGGTGAGGGCAGTGAAGAAACAACATTTCGCCGCCACTATTAAGTCATCTCTCTCCCGCCCAGCGGAGCTTTTTAGAGTTGTCCGAGGGCTACTCCACCCTGGCCCACAGGACATGGTAGATACATCGGTAGCCCGCTGTAATGAGTTTGCTAAGCACTTCCAGCATAAGATCTTATGCATTCGTCGGGACCTAGATTCCCATTTTATGACAATTAGTCCTAATGAGGTGTCTGGAACACAGTCTAGTCATGTTTTGTTGGATGAGTTTCAGTCGGTTCAGTTTGAGGACGTGGACAAGGTGCTTGGACAGGTACGTGCAACCACTTCGGTACTTGATCCTTGCCCCTCTTGGCTTATAAAAACTAGCAAGGATGGAACAGCTGGCTGGGCCAAGGAAGTGATAAATGCCTCTTTACGAGAGGGAGTGGTCCCTGGCTGTCTGAAAGAAGCGGCGGTGAGACCACTCCTGAAAAAACCTTCCTTGGACCCAGAGGACTTTAACAACTATAGACCAGTGGCAAATGTTCCATTCTTGGGCAAGGTCTTGGAACGAGTGGTTGCTGACCAGCTCCAGGCGCTATTGGATGAAACCGATTATCTAGATCCATTTCAGTCGGGTTTCAGACCTGGTTTTGGCACTGAGACGGCCTTGGTCGCCCTGTGTGATGACCTATATCGGGAGAGAGACAGAGGGAGTGTAACTCTGTTGATTCTCCTTGATCTTTCAGCGGCTTTTGATACCATCGACCATGGTATCCTTCTGGAGAGACTTGCGGAGTTGGGTGTTGGAGGCACTGCTTGGCAGTAGTTCTGCTCCTACTTGGCGGGCCGTCTCCAGAAGATAATACTTGGGGAACATTGCTCGACCCCGTGGGTTCTCCAATATGGGGTCCCGCAGGGTTCGGTCTTGTCTCCCATGCTCTTTAATATCTATATGAAGCTGTTGGGTGCAGTCATCCGGAGTTTTGGAGTGCGTTGTCATCAGTACGCTGATGACACGCAGCTCTACTTCTCCTTTTCATCTTCTTCAGGTGAGGCGGTCGATGTGCTGAACCGTTGTCTGGACGCGACAATGGACTGGATGAGAACTAACAAACTGAGACTCAATCCGGATAAGACTGAGATGCTGCTGGTGGATGGTTTCTCTGGTCAGATGGTGGATACATACCCTGTCCTGGATGGGGTTACACTCCCCCTAAAGGATCAGGTTGGTAGTTTGGGAGTCGTTTTAGACTCTTCCCTATCACTCGAGGCCCATGTAGCCTCAGTGGCACGGAATGCGTTTTTACCAACTTCGGTTGGTAGCCCAGCTACGTCCCTATCTGAGTAAGGAGGACCTTACATCAGTGGTTCATGCTCTGGTAACCTCACGTTTGGACTACTGCAACGCGCTCTACATAGGGCTACCTCTGAAGACGGTTCGGAAGCTACAGCTAGTGCAAAATACGGCGGCCAGACTGCTAACAAGAACTAAGCGGTCTGAGCATATAACACCTGTTCTGGCTCGCCTGCACTGGCTTCCAATATGCTACCGGGCCAGATTCAAAGTGTTGGTATTAACCTATAAAGCCTTATACGGCGCGGGACCACGATACCTGCAGGAACGCCTCTCCCGTTATGAACTGGCTCGTACACTACGGTCTACTACGAAGGCCCTCCTCTGGGTCCCGACCCATAGGGAGGCCCGGAGGGTAGTAACAAGATCTAGGGCCTTCTCAGTGGTGGCCCCCGAATTGTGGAATAGTCTCCCCGAGGAGGTATGCCTGGCGCCGACACTATTATCTTTTCGGCCCCAGGTTAAAACCTTTCTCTTCTCTGAGGCATTTTAATCTAAGTTATTTATGTAAATGTTGTAATTGGTATTTTAGATGATGTACTTTTATATTTGTTATATTGATCTTGTAACTTTATTATTGTATATGTTTCTATGTTTGCCGCCCAGAGAGCTGTTTGCTAGTCGGGCGGGATATAAGCTGAATAAAATAAAATAAATAAAAATACACAGGAAATTCTTGACCCTTCTTTTTTCCCTCCTGCCATTGGCAAACAGAAGATCCCAGTTCTGTTTATGCAGATGACATGGCCCTCATCTCTTTAACTTGTGTGGGCCTGAGAAGGTTAGTTACCAAATTTGGAACTTATTGTAAGCAAGAAGGACTATCTATCAATTATAATAAGACCAAAGTTGCAGTCTTTGCTAAGAGGCATGAGCAGCATAAATGGACTCTGGATGGGCACAGTATAGAACAATGTCACTCATTTAAATACCTAGGGCTCCATTTCTAGGAAAACACCTTGTGGCATACCCACCTTGAGGCAATTACATCCTCAGCTGCCCATTTATTGGGGCCTTTTGTGGTCTGATTTGATTTTGGCATACCAAATGGCAGACTTACAATTCTTTATATATTCAAAATCTTTTTGAGCATCTTTGCCAAAACCTAAGGCAAAGGTTACATTCGGATGCATCCTGCATTGTCATAGCTGAGGAGACTGAGTAACCCAGCAACAGGCATCTGCAGCATTGTCTCCAACCTTCTCGGTTCTGTAGTTCCCAAAAGCAGAATTTTGCTAAATGGTGTTCTGGCATCACTGATAACTTTTTCCAATACAATATAATGGATTTGTGTATACGTGCTTTTAAAGAAGGGAGACCTACATCACTACTTAACAATGTGCCAGGTGTACTATGTGCTATGGCCAAAAGCGGGCGCAGGAACTTGTTTTGGATTATATCCAGTTCATCTCTGCAATGCTCATCCAAAATTACTGCTCCATATAAAAGATGAGACACAATCTTGGCTGCGAAAACTTTTAGCGTTGGTTCTACTAAATGATAACCCTCGGTACAATAAAGCTGAAGGCCCACCAGATGAGCTTAAGATCAGATAGCTGCTGGCAGATACAGATAAATTTGAAACTTATAGGGTAGCCTTGTTTGCAATAGCTGCAACAAAGATCAGAAGGGCCTTCCTGAATTACACCGGTGTTCAAAGCTAAGGGGAGCTCAGCTGAGTGTGCTCCTAATCTAAACAAATGTAGTAAATCCTTATCACTCTCATTCATCATTTAAGGGTTTTATTTATGTTTTATTGGATTGAACTTTAATGGTTTATAAATGTTTTATAAATATATTTTTTGTATGTTTCTCCATACGTAATGGCCATTGGCTAAAAGCAAGAACAATAAAGTCTCTCTCTCTCTACTCATGCCCAGCATGACCTTATACTTGCACATTGCAAGAAAAGGTCTGTCACGATGGATAAGCTATGCAAGGAGAACCACCGGTAAGCTTCCAGGTTCTCTCTTTTGCTGTACAGTTTGGAAATTTTGGAAGAAGTGAATGGAGAGAGGCAGTCAGCACTCTTTTTCTTCCAAGGGTCAGGCTTACAGCTGTAGAATCTATGCCAATACATATTTAATTCTCCTGATGCATGTTTTATTCTGTTTACATTTTGTGCTGATCACTTCAGCATTTCACCACCACATCACCCTCTCTTGTGGTGCATAATAAGTGGCGGAATTTGGGAAAGATGTGGGGAGAAGGAAGTTTTCTAGAGGTGGATGGATCACTCAATTTCTGGTCCATGTCAGTTTCCATGCAGAAATCTGTTCTGGTCGGCCTCCAACTTAATCTGCATTACCACATACAAACATATAAATCCACATTTCTGAACACATTTTCTTACAAAATACACATTTCTAAATGGAGGTTTCCTCCATGATTGCATTTCTAATTGGATTTTATCATACAGCATGTATTTTTATACATTTTTATGTTTTTGAGCTGAGAACTGCATTGCAAAGGTCAGAGAGGTGTGAAATTCAAAGAATTAATGTATTCCAACCTGCACTTCCATCCAGCAGGTGTGGATCAATCAGTTTGCAGCAGAATTTAGATTCCTGCATTGAGCAAAGGGTTGGATTCGATGGCCTCATAGGCTCCTTCCAATTCTATGATTCTATGAGAATTCACAAAGAATAAATTTCTCAAGCATTCCTACTTTGGGCAGGAATTGTATAATTCACTATCATCCACAGGCAGAGTTAGCAGAATGACTTGAATAAACCAGACTGATTCTAGAGCGAAAAGAAATCCTGATGATACTTTTCTGAGGGAAACTGAACAAGAGCAGGTGTGTCTTTCTTAGTTCAGGACTGGCTGAAAGCAGGAAGACATTCAACAACTAAACACCTACAAGAGGAAAACTCCCTCGGATCTACACATCCAATCAGACCATGAGTTACCTCAGCAAGGATCACACCACTTTGACTGATTGCTAGGCAACACCTCCACCGCCCTCTTGGTTAACTGACTAAATGTAGACAGAATTAACCTTTAGGCTGCTAACTATCCCAGGCAGCAGCAAGTATTTCACCTCCACCTTATGACTTCCTCGCCGGCTATGTGCGCTTTGCCGTATTATTCAGTATGTGCATATGAAGCAGCTTTATTTTATTTATTTAATATTTGATTTATATCCCGCCCTTCCACCCAGCAGGAGTCACAGTCAAATGGCTGATCCATCTAGCTAAAGCTGGATTTAAGGGCAAGTGACACAGCCAGGCAAGACCCTGTGACCCTTCAGCTGTTGCTGGACTTCAGCTCTCATCAGCAAGCATGACCAATGGTCAGGGATGATGGGGGATGTAGTCAGAGATGGGAGAATCTGTCAATTTCAGTTTCTCTCAGTTGGTCACCTTCCTAATCTTAAATTCAGCTCTCCACATTCCCATATCGGTTTGCAATTTTTCCGATTAAAAAGTCCTCCTGAAAATTCATCAGCATTTTAGCGCAAATTTCTCCTAATGCACATGTTTTTGCATGCAGTATTAACTAATGGACACGTTCATGCACAGCAATGTCCCCTTATTACATGTTTGTATCTTATTTTCACTAATATATGCACACTTGACCCTAGTATATGCATTTTGTACGCATGACTTGGCTGGAGAAGTGCATTGCAAAATTTGGAGAAGTGCCAAGTTTGAAAGATGGCTGTGGTTTGATTTGCATATTTTTTCAGAAAGTGCAGGTTAGGTAAGTTCACTTTTAAATGCAAACTGAACGATATTTCTCCCCCCCCCAGCTATAGTCCAACAATGTCTGGAGGCGTGTGGGTTCCCCATTCCTGGTCTACTCTGACTTGTTTCTGGAAACCGCAGGAGGGGAGAGTGCTGTTGCTTACATGGGCATCTGCTTGGCCACTGTGAGAACAGGATGCTGGACTAGATGGGCCACTGGCCTGACCTAGCAGGCTTTTTTATGTTCTTATGTCTGGCAGCATCTTTCCAAACATTTTCACAACCTTCACAGAGCTTGGAAAAGTTACTTTTTTGAACTACAACTCCCATCAGCCCAATCCAGTGGCCATGCTGGCTGGGGCTGATGGGAGTTGTAGTTCAAAAAAGTAACTTTTCCAAGCTCTGCTTCACACCTAACTAAAATGGGTGCCTTATATTTGCAAAGCATGTGCTCTACTGCTGAACTATGGTCCGATGGAGAGGCATGCACTGAAGCAAGGCGATCAATATGCTTTCCAAGGCATGATTTATTGAGCTGTATCTTAAATGTGATTGTAAAAAGCTCTGTTTGGCTATCAATCCTAGAAAGATCTCACTGCTTAAACCATCTATTACAGCAATTGCAATATCAAATTAGTTGAGTTCAGGGCTGTCTAGAGAAATCACCACTGGTTTCAATGAGTCATGTTTCCAAGAGCTCTGGAATAGTGCCTGACCTAGGGGATATTTTAAAATAACAAACCATGCCTTATTTTTGCTTCTGTAATTATTTATCAGAAGAGAATTATCTTTCTTCTTCTCCTATGATGCATTACTTTGTGGAGTCAGATTTTCCCAGACAAAATAATCTGTCATGTTGAAAAGATGCAGATCTGTATGAAAACTATCATTTGGTTTTCTCAAAAATGTGCTCTGAAGGAGCATCAGATTGTATTCAGTGTTAGTCCTGCTCAGAGTAGACCCACTGAAAATAATAGACATGATCTTTTATCAACCAGGTTTGAGGCCAGACCTACAGCAATGAGATTCTGGCTATATCTGAGTAGAGAGGTTTTATGCCATAAATATACCCAGATTTGTGAGTCTCTACTCCTGGACCCACCCTACTGGTGCAGGCGGAAGAGGTATCCCCTGGGAGCTTAGATCAGCAGGAGGAGAAAGGAGAGGTAGAGGCAAAGTAAGAGGAAAGTAAATTGCAGCTAATGGTCATCCACCCATTCACAACCCACCCTTATCACTAAATTGCCATACCTATTCCTACCATGTGATTGACATCATTCTAATAATCCACAGAACTGAGCCAACAGTTATCCAACAAGAATCTTCCATTCAAAATGTTGCTGAGGTGTGAGGTGCAGAGAGGAAACATGAACTGAGGTCACCCTGGCTTACTTTTACAACCACCATCAATACCACCGCCTTTTTTGAGCACCGCTAGTTGGCTGTGTACTTTCCAAGGAGCCCACTCTCAGCTTTGATCTGATTGGCACTGAGGGGAGTCCTTTTGAAGTCATCACCTGGCATCATAATGATGTCAGGTGATTGACAGGTGGGCTGTTCTATCAAAGTTGGCCTACAGTGTATGGGGGAGATTGGTCGAATCCAGTTCCAGTCTCCTGATTGAAATGACGCTATGCCATAACATAGCAACATCTTGAAGTGCACTCTAGGGAGCAGGGTGGAGGAAGCAATTGCCACTAGCATTGCTAAGAAGGCACTCCTTTTACTTCCATTTTCACCCTCTCCCCAAATTACCCCAAATCCTTCTCCAGTTTCAATGAATAGGAGAGCAAAATTGAGACCATCTCAGTTTGCCTTTAATAATGCATAATTCCTGAAAGTGCTGAAAGACAGACAGCCCCCACTACCAGATTTTCCCTGCAATGCAGAACAGTAGGAGACAACTAGGTGTGTTCTTGAAGGCATTCTAAGCTCAGGTGGGGCTACAGTGATGCCCAACACACCTGTCATGTGCCCTCCACAAACAATGCACCACAGAATCCTCTCCTGTGTATTAGGTCTCCATAGTGGGGTCCTATTATGGGGTCCTTCCTGGGCAAAGAAATGCATTTGAAAATAGTACCCTAAAGACAGAAAGTTTCAAAAATCCTTGGTCTAGTGTACAAGCTATGGTGCTTGAAAAGCATTCTTAGTAACTAGGGATGCTTGAGGAATACAGTTTTCATGAATTCCAATAGGGCCTGACCTGATCTACATCTGCCAGACTAATGGATTGATTGGAACTTGGATGTCAAATGACTTTCACACTTCCTGAATACTTCAGTGATGTTGCAGGTTCAAATCTACCTGTACCTATCAACATGCATTTTAAAATGTGTTAGATTTCGTTTTGTTCTTAAGAAGAAAATAATGTACAAACATGTACCTGAATGCGAACTTAAAATCACAAATGGTTGCAGACACAAACTGGAATGGGCTTATGAGAAAATGTAAAGACTCTTCAATTCCCAGCAGAATCAGAGGAACATACACAAAACTCCTTCAGAAATTAAATTAAGAGTTACCCAATGTCAATCTGGAAGTGGTGGCAAATCTTCTCACCATGGCCAAAATTTGTATAGCAAAAAAATGGGGGGGAGGAAATACTGCCCTGCTGGTAATCTGGACTCTTGTACAAATGTTTAAATTGGCGTATTATTGAAGGACAAGCAATGCACAACCGAGTAACTTTTTAGAGCGATGAGTGTTATTTGTTATGTGACGTTTAAGGGCAATGGCATCTTGATGTTTTGGCAGTGGCTGATGACATTTTTGTTTAAGAAGGCTTTTCCTGTGACCCAGTCATTTAATGCAATATTAATTGTAAAATAATAGTTGTGTTTTTAATTTTTTATATACATCGTTTTATCTTATTGTGCAGTGCTTTGATAGCTTTGGCTGTGGTGAAGTTTCTACATCTGTAAAATAAACAAACACAATACAATGCTTTTGCTTTATTGAAGCTGTACTGGACAGACAGACAGACAGACAGACAGACAGACAGATAGATAGATAGATAGATAGATAGATAGATAGATAGATAGATAGATAGATAGATAGATAGATAGATAGATAGATAGATAGATAGATAGATAGATAGATAGATAGATAGATAGATAGATAGATAGATAGATAGATAGATAGATAACTCCAGCTAATGCAGAATTCATTGGCCAGATTGTTGACTGGGATGAGGAGAACTGAACAAATAACACTAATCCTGGCCTGACTGCATTGGCTGCTGATTAGTTTCCAGGCTCAATTCAAAGTGTTGGCTTTGAACTATAAATCACTTTGCTTTATAGACCCTAATACCTTAAGGGCCACCTCTCCCCACATGCATACCTGGACCCTGCATTTGCCATCTGCTGTACTTCTTTGTATGCCCTCTCCAAGGATGGTGCAGAGGGCAGCTACATGAGATATACCTGGCACCATCCTTATCAATTATTACCTGCTGGGCAAAGGTGTTTCTGTTTACCCTGGCATTTGGTTCTTACTTGGGATCATATGGTGGGATGATATCCTAGTCTGTTATGCATCTTTTAATAGATAGGGAATGATTTGTTCTTTCTGCAATACTCCAAGATGAGCACTTCTGGTAAATCATATTGTGGTGTTCATAGTTTAGTGAGCTAGGGTAGGGTTTGTCCTTCTATAAATTTGCAGGATGAGCACTTTTAGTAAATAATGGATGGCATTCAGTGGTAGTCCTACTCAGAGTAGATCCATTGAAGTTAATAGACAAGACTACAGTCAGTTCATTAATTTCAATGGGTATAGCTTGAGTAAAATTTAGTTGGAGACAACATTATATAGGATAGAACTGGTCAGGTTCCCAGGAAGAAGCTGAGTGGGTAACTGTTAGGTTGACTAACTTAGGTTGATTAATTTCCATGGGTCTGCTCTGAGTAGGATTCAGTTAAATACAACCCAGTGTTGTTTAATGCTTTTCATGTTATTTTAAATGTTTGGATTTGTATGGGATTTTTTTTTAAATTGTAAGTTGCTTTGAGACATTTAATGTAGTAAACAATGAATATATGTAAACAATGATGATTATAAATGTAATTATAAAAAGTAAAAATACATTTCAAAGAATTAATTTGTTAAAATTATACTGAGATATCTTCTTCTTGCTTACTAGCATTTTCTGCACCCCCTTCATGCATTCCAAATGCACCAAGTCTGCATTTCACCCTCTTCTCCACTGCATTTTTGCTCCATGTTTATCTACTTACACACCTTGCCAGGCTAGGTGGAAGTGATGGAAAATGTTCAGATAGCCCATGACAGTGATTTCTGTGTCCACTTTTGTATCTGTGATTATGGTATTTGATATCTCTATGAGGCCCTGGCTATCTGGACACGTCACATTCCTTCTGCCACATGTCATTCCATATGCAAAGGCTCATCAGGCCCCTGCTCCCTTCTATGTCCTTTGAAAATACCTTTGCATTCTTCAGGGAAATGATTTCGCCCCCTTCTGCTGTTATTGTAGGGTCAGATTAAGGGCTGAATTTGTTAACTCGATATAAATACAGTTGGCAGCTTTTCTAGGAACCCCACCCTTCCCCACGTAAAGGCAGAAGCAAATTGATGGCACTATGTTTGGACAAAATGTAGAATTCACAATAGCTCCCTTTTTAGCAGGCAAGAGAGAAAGATGCAGATAATATCATTTGTATATTAAATGTGTGTGATGGTGAAAACTTGAGTTCAAGAACCAAAGGGTGAAATTCTATCAATATAAACGTAGAATCAATCTATCATCATTATCCTGGGCAAGATCCTGGAATGAGTGGTTGCTGACCAGCTCCAGGCGTTATTGGATGAAACCGATTATCTAGATCCATTTCAGTCAGGTTTCAGGCCCGGTTTTGGTACTGAGACAGCCTTGGTCGCCCTGTATGATGACCTATGTCGGGAAAGAGACAGAGGGAGTGTGACTCTGTTGATTCTCCTTGATCTCTCAGCGGCTTTTGATACCATCGGCCATGGTATCCTTCTGGGGAGGCTTGCGGAGTTGGGAGTCGGAGGTACTGCTTGGCAGTGGTTTCACTCCTACTTGGCGGACCGTCTCCAGAGGGTAGTGCTTGGGGAACATTGCTCAACACCGTGGGTCCTCCAATATGGAGTCCCGCAGGGGTCAGTCTTGTCCCCCATGCTTTTTAATATCTACGTGAAGCCGTTGGGTGAGGTCATCAGGAGTTTTGGAGTGCGTTGTCATCAGTATGCTGATGACACGCAGCTCTACTTCTCCTTTTCATCTTCTTCAGGTGAGGCTGTCAATGCCCTGAACCGATGCCTGGCCGCGACAATGGACTGGATGAGGGTTAACAAGCTGAAGCTCAATCCAGACAAGACTGAGATGCTGTTGGTGGATGGTTTCTCTGATCGGATGGTGGATATATACCCTGTCCTGGATGGGGTTACACTCCCCCCAAGGGAGCGGGTTCGTAGTCTGGGAGTCCTTTTTGACTCTTCCCTCTCACTTGAGGCTCAAGTAGCCTCGGTGGCAAGGAATGCGTTCTACCAACTTCGGTTGGTAGCCCAGCTACGCCCCTATTTGAGTAAAGAGGACCTTACATCAGTGGTACATGCTCTAGTAACCTCACGCTTAGACTACTGCAATGCGCTCTACGTAGGGCTACCTTTGAAGACCGTTCGGAAGCTACAGCTAGTGCAAAATGCGGCAGCCAGACTGCTAACAAGGACCAAGCGGTCCGAGTACATAACACCTGTTCTGGTTCGCTTGCACTGGCTGCCAATAAGCTTCCGGGCTAGATTCAAAGTGTTGGTATTAACCTATAAAGCCTTATATGGCGCAGGGTCATGATACCTGTTGGAACACCTCTCCCGATATGAACCGGCCCGTACACTACGTTCCACAACGAAGGCCCTCCTCTGGGCCCCGACTCATAGGGAGGCCCGGAGGGTGGTGACAAGATCTAGGGCCTTCTCAGTGGTGGCCCCCGAATTGTGGAACAGTCTTCCCGTGGAGGTGCGCTTGGCACCGACGCTGTTTTCTTTTCAGCGCCAAGTGAAAACCTTTCTTTTCACCGAAGCATTTTAATTTAGTTTAACTTAAATTTATACAAATTGTTGTAATTGATTTTTGATTGTTTTTATGTCCTGTGGTATTGTATTATGATTTTACTGTACTTTGTTCACCGCCCAGAGAGCTATTGCTAGTCGGGCGGTTTATAAGCTTAATTAATTAATAATAATAATAATAATAATTACCGACAATCTGCCATGTTCCTCGTACCATTGTCAATGCAGCACTTTCTTTATGTGTGTGGAGTGACTAGTTTGATGGTTTTAGTTCTCAGTGTTAATTCAGCAACTGGAGGAAAGCTGTTGAGGGGGTTAATAGCTGCCCCCCCCAGAGGTACGTGAGCTCCCTCCCAGCTTTAGGAAAACAGGCTCAACTTATTTCTGAGCTAATCCCAAACCAATTTGGATCTGTCAGGAGAGAAACATGGTCCAATCTCTACCCCAGCCCTTAGCCAATCCTGAAACTTTATTTATTTTATTTTAGACATTTATGTGGTGCAGTGGTTAGAGTGTTGGACTATGACCTGGGAGACCAGGGTTCGAATCCCCACACAGCCAGGAAGCTCACTGGGTGACCTTGGGCCAGTCACTGCCTCTCAGCCTCAGAGGAAGGCAATGGTAAGCCACCACTGAATACTGCTTACCATGAAATCCTATTCTTAGGGTCGCCAAAAGATGAAAACAACTTGAAGGCAGTTCATCATCATCATCATATACTGCTCAATCATTTGCATTTCTAAATGGTGTACATAAAAACAGACCATACATAAAATGAAACAATAAAATCAGCACAAAACCAAACACTACCTTAAAATGCCTACTGGAACAAGAAAATCTTGCTCATGCGGCTGAAGTTCAATGGGGAGGAGGTGTGTGCCTGTTTAGTCTTAGTTGGGAGGGAGTTCCAGAGGCTTGGGCCCACTACAATGAATATACAGCTTCCTCCTACCCAACTCAATCCCACCTATTGTCACTGATTCCCCCCCCCAACTCTCCTCTCCCTTTCCTTTCTGGTAGCTACCACTACTGGTCCTGGTCCTTGGTGGCAACAAGAAGGGTGAGCCAAACAGAGAATCCCTGGTGTGCTGTTATGTAGTGTGCCAGGTTCAAAGTGCAGCTTTACCCAAGCCTCATACAATATAAGAAGCTTTTTGGGAAATTAGATTTTCCAGAAACCGCTCTACATAGCTCCCTCCCTCCCTTTCTTCTGCTTGCAGAGCTTGGAAAAGTTACTTTTTTGAACTACAACTCCCATCAGCCCCAGCCAGCACCATGCTGGCTGGGGCTGATGGGAGTTGTAGTTCAAAAAAGTAACTTTTCCAAGCTCTGTTGCCATGGTTGCTGGAGCAGCAGTCAGATAAGTGAGGTCGGAGGGAAGAGGAGGTTGGATAATCATTGGTAGGTGGGTGGAGTTTGGAGACAACTGGCTTGATAGCAGAGAGGGTATTTAGGAGCTGGCTAAGTAGGTGGGGGAAGTAGCAGGTATTCTCTGGCTCAGATCTGAATCCAAGTCATGGAAGAATGTGGTGGTCATGATGATGTATTTGAGATGCGTAGTACCAGCCCCCACAAAATCAAAGACTTGCTGATATTGCTTGCCTCATCGCCCAAGTATAGAAAGGGGGGGGGGGAAATACACCAAGGGTGGCTTCTTCCACCATCCCATCACTATGACAGGAGAAATACAGAGTTTATTATATTCTCCGTTATGTTTAACTCATGGAGGAATGAAGGTCCTAATAGGGTTTGCTCCTGGACATCCTAAGGAGCTAGGGAAATCCAAGAGGCAGAGGAAAGGAGGCCTGATTTTCACAAACAGATGAACCAAATTATCCAGATCTGTCCTGAAAGGAGGGAGGTGGATCAATCCCTGACTAAGGGGGGAGCGGGCCAAACTCAGTGGTAGAGCATCTGCTTTGCAAGCAGAAGGTCCCTGCTTCAGTTCTTGTCATCTCCAGATGAGGCTGTCTGAATTCTGGAGAACCACTCCCAGCCAGGGTTCTGACCAAGATGGGCCAATGGTATAAGGCAGCTTCCTGTGTTCCTATGGAAGGCCATATTGGTAAGAGCACAGGGAATAACCATGATGCATTCTGGTGGTAGCATCAGGGTTGCATTGGTAGTGCAGGGAGTGGAATCACAAGACACAAATGAACTGACAACACTGGAAGCTGAAGCAGAAGTGCTTTGTACAAAATTTCATTGGTGTATTCCTAATGCACTCTACTGTGGAAACAAGGCCAGGTAATGCAGAGCTTTGAAATCTAATGACTAATTAAGAGGAGGGAGAATTTTGGAAGCACAAGCACAAGCAATGTCAATTGGCTGCTAATCAGGAACTCCCTAGGTTTGTTCCTATCATTTAAATTTGGATCATGATCACCCAAAATCCTGGATGGCAACTAAATAACAGGGAAATAATTCTTAAAAAACCAACACAGTTTCTTTTTCTCACCTTGTAAAACAAATAAGCAAGGCAAAAGGAAAGGCATATTGGCAAAATTTCCCCTTTGGACATCTTTCCCTATTAATAAATCCTGCAGGTTGGCCACAACCCAGCCTGTGTTGCTTTTCTTCTGCACTGCAGCAATTGGTTAAACAAAGAGTTTATTGGCAACTTGGCTATGGAAGTAGCAGCGGCAGACTCACTATTGGAAGAGATGTTCAGTTAGCATTCCAGCGAGATTTCTGAATGCCTCCTTATAGGCAAGTGAACAGCATTAAACAGCTGCTGTGAGAGGTAAATTGGTATGGAGTTTGAGCTTCTGTCACACTGCTATATAACAAGTGGAACATAAGAACATAAGAAGAGCCCTACTGGATCAGGCCAAAGCATATCTAGTCCAACGTCCTGTTCTTACAGTGCCTATGGGAAGTCCACAAGGAGAAGCTGAGCGCAACAGCACTCTCCCCACATGCGATACCCAGAAAATGGCATTCAGGGGCCCACTGCTTCTGACAGTGGAGGCAGAATATAGCTATCGTGGCCAGTAACCACTGATAGTCCTATCCATGAATTTATCTAACCCTCTTTTAAAGCCAGTCAAGTTGGAGACCATCAATACCTCTTGTAGGAACAAATTCCATTGTTTAATGATGTGCTGTACCTCCTTTTGACTGTCCTGAATCTTCCAACATTCACCTTCATTTGAATTAAGTGTTGAGGAAGGCATTTACAACTTTGAAATTTCAAACTATGCCCATATCATATTTGAATGGGAGACATGCCAGAATACTTGCCATTTGTGTGTCTGCAGCCAGGGAGAGGTGGGGAATATTGTTCATTGCTCCCTGTACAATTCTCCCTGTATAACTCTCCTAAAGGCTTTCCTTTTTGAATAATAGAGAAATGGATGGGGATAAATATCCTACATATAAGGTTTCAATGTTTGCCCTAGCAGCCAAATGGATCAGACAAATTTTCATTGAAGAACATGGGGTTCTATGTGCTGGGGACCACCAAGGGTAAAATGTACTTCTATACAGTTCATGTTTTGGAATGTTTGTGATGACCAACAGTTTCTAGCAAATAAAAGAGCAATCCAAATTATAGGAAGCCAACATAATTAATGCTGGGGTGAAATATGCGGGTGTAACTTGCTCCCTATTACAGACTCTGTTCAGGAGTGGCACTACTACTGGCTGAGCTGGGTTGCTAGGTCACGTGTCAGAGCTGAATGGAGTTTGGAAGTAAGGAGTAAGTCTCTTTTCTTCCCATTCCACCCATGCTACACCCATGCCACACCCACTCCCCCAGAATGCCCCTTTCTTGAGATTTACCCCAGCCTTGGTTCAGCCAGCTTTGGCTGAGCTGGCTGAGCCAGAATGGAGGACTTACACTGGTGCATCTCCACTGAGGTGGGACAGGAGACTTCAGCTGGCATAGCCCTGGCTGAGTCCAGGCTCAGCTAGTGATCTGCCTTTTCCAAACTCCACTCATCCTGGTGGATCTTGGGTTTCAATTGGTCCCTAAATTTGACTGAATGACATCATGGCTAGTGGCCATTGATAGCCTTCTCCTCCATGCATTTGACAAATCCTCTTTTAAAGCTATCCATGTTCATGGAGCAGCTTCACTGTTTTCGCAGCTCTGAATCATGTCTTTTGTCGTCCCATCCCATCCCTCCTTCCAACATCAACATTGATGGGTGGCAGCAGTTTCATTGGATGGCAGCAGTATCCCCACATGCTTTTACCAGAAAGTAATTCAATGTCTAAGTGGATACATTTTTTTTTATCCTACTGAGGGAAATGGGTAATGGCTGAAATAAATCAAACAATGCTCCCATTATCAGTATTAGGATAAAAATTCCCTGAAGCCTTGTGACTAAATGAATCTGAAAGTGTAAGTACTTAAGCAGTGGAGATAAACAGGAGATGCAATGAGGCAGATCTTCTGAGAGTGTTTTGAGGGTGATTTCAGAGACCCCATGGGGCTCCAGTAGTAATTTGATAAGGAACCATGCATTGGCTCTCTAAACCCTATCCTTAACAACAGAATCAGGAGAAGCCCTTTTAACTTATTAAGTGTGGAAAAAAATAAAGCCATAGTGGAGATACTTGGGGTAAAATATAATGCAGAAATGCAAAGGCTAAAGCTGAAGAGAACTGAGCCTGAAGGATTGCATTACTAGATGCTAGTAACTAACAGATGTTTAGTATGGATTTGACTGTGCCTACTTTGGAGCTTGCATATATCCTAGTCATTTCCCATTGGCCTTGCTTCCATTGAAAACAGGGCCTGATTATTCTCTGTGCCAAGAGTGAAGGAGTGGAAATCATGGGAAGAGATGGACAGTGTAGCTGGTAATGGTCCTACACAAGGTGTGATGTAGTTGTTGACCATGTCACTCTCCTTGGATGTCTCATCCTTCAGCCAGCATTGCATGATTGGTGCAATGGTGGAGCTTGCCTAGACCGGAGTAGGGAAGAGACTGCTCCTCTCCAGCCCACCAAAGGGCTATATAAAAAAGGGAGCCTTATGGCAGAGCCTCGGTCATTGGCTTGCCTTCCCATCCACCCACATTTCCTCACATTATTTGTTCTGCCACTAAACCTCACTGTGGACAGCCAAGATGAGCTACTGAATGATCAAGGTCTTGGGACCTTCTTCAGTAGAGAAGGAATCCTGAGCCACCAAGGAGCCTGATATTGGTGGAAAATCTTTCTTTAATCATCTCAGGAAGCAGCAGCTAGAGACTATGTCCTGTAGAGACCTTCATTAGAGATGATGGAAAAGAACATCCACGGATGGTGCTTCCTTCATCATTCATCCTTGAAGATGTCCCCCTGTTGACATCCCCTGCGTGCCAATGGCTCATCCTTAGAAACTCCCTCAGTTCTTAGAATCCTAATCTCACCACCACACCAGTCCCAGAGGCAGCAGTGGGTATGTTTGAAGGGCCATGGCTCAGTGGTAGAGCACCTCTTTTACATGCAGAATGTTCCAGGTTCAGTTCCCAGCATATCCAGGTAGAACTGGGAGTCAGCTAGATAGTCCAATGTCCTGACTCTGTCTAAAACAGCTTCCTATTTTTCCTATGAAACCATGTGGGGATATAACTATTTAAAATAAACCATTATACTTAATTCCACACACCAGCAATTGTTCTCACATATTTTTAATGGTCAAAAGTCAAAATGAAAAGAATCATATAGATGAAATGAACTGACCCATAATATAGCTTTGATCTGTGCTATTAGTACTTTACTATAGTCTTGTGATGGCATTTTAGAAAGTAAGTGCATGAAATGCATATATGTAAATGTATGACATGACACCAGCCAATCCAGCATTTCAAAAGGGGAAATGGTTCACTGCTTAGCATATTAAAAGCCATTGTGGTATGCTGGTTTTAGAGTATTAGACTAGGACCATGGAGACCTAGGTTCAAATCCCAACAGAATCAGCTAAATGAGTGACATTGAATCAAGCACCCTCTCTCAGCTCAGCCTACCTGACTGAGTTGCTATGAAGATAAAATGGGGTGCAGGAGAGTCCATGCATGTCATCATGAGCCACTCAGAGGAAAGACAGGATAAACACATACAAAAATATTTAGAGGAGGAAGTGGAATAATATCTTAAATTTAAATTACAGTGCAAATATGGACTAAAAACGATAATGCCAAACTTCCTTGTTTCCTTTCCTTTTTCGGCACATTACTGATAACATGTATACCAAATGTAAATGTAGACATTACTCACTGTCAAGATACTCTCCCCTTTTATAGCATGCATTCCTCTCCTTTCTTCAAGAAAGTGGCATGGCAATGATGCCAAAAACATGAACGTGCAATAATTGGTTTATTTTGCAAAGATATCACACTATGGCTACCAAATCATTAGACTAGTCTTCCAGCAGGATACAGTACTGAAGGATCATCACAATTTATTTCACTTTCCATTGTCTAGAGTTACTTGGATGATGGAAACTGCGTTCAGAACCATGAACAGCTCCTCCATGATGGAAAGGGCTTGCTCCTGGCCACTGAACACAATGGAAGTAATGGGGGGGGGGAATGCTTATGAATGGTGACAGTAAAGTTCCTATAAAATTGCACCACTAAATACTACTGATGAGAGGAAAGTGACCAAATGAACCCTCTTGGTTTTAACTGAGCATGGGAGAAAATTCCACCCCCCAAAGAGGGTAATTACAAGGTGCAAAACTCTTTTAAAATGTTATGGGGGCATTTCCTGTTTCTTTTACTATTTTTGCACTGCCAGGGGCAAGACTGGAAGCAAAAGACTTTCTCTTAGTGAATGTCTGCTATTTTGTTTTTCCAGAAATGCCCTGGCATGATGCTATGGCATGGGGCATTTTCCAGACAATGAAATGGTAGGTGGAGGAAACTGATAAAAGCTACACCATGAACACCACAGCCAGGAGCAGAATTAAGACAGTAAAGGGGAGGAAAAGTCATGTCACATAAATGGGAAGCCCACAACATTTTGTAAATTATTTTCATATGAAAATGGAAGTGAACTGCCTTCAAGTCGATCCTGACTTATGGTGACCCTATGAATTGGGTTTTCATGGTAAGCGGTATTCAGAGGGGGTTTACCATTGCTTTCCTCTGAGGCTGAGAGGCAGCGACTGGCCCAAGGTCACCCAGCGAGCTTCCTGGCTGTGTGGGGATTCAAACCCTGGTCTCCCAGGTCATAGTCCAACACTCTAACCAATACACATAACCTGAAAAAAAATCAGCCAAAAATGCCCCTCCCAATTTTACCACTTGCAAATTGGGTAGTGAATTTGGAGGAGGGGCATTCACTAGCAGTTGGTCAAGCTTCCCCCCTTCAATTATGTTGATCCAATGTGGGGGTGCTGCATATAGACAAACAGCAGGCCTTGCTGCATGACATGTGCCTACAATCGTATCAGTCAGTCAGTGAGTGGTCAGCACCACAGATAACTCCCTGTAGTGCTAGATGCAAGAGGAATTGCTGACACAAGCAAGGAACCTGGAATGCCACTGCAAAACTGCTGTGGTGTTTTAAGCCAGGGGTGGCCCTCCAGATGTTGTTGGACTCCAAATTCTGTCAACCCTGGCCAGCATAGCCAGTGGTCAAGGATGATAGCAGTTGTAGTCTAACAACACCTAGAGGGCCACAGGACCCCCATCCCTGCTTTAAGCAGTGCTTGGGCAACAGCAAGAGGTGTGTAAGAAGTCCTACCTCCTTGGAAGTAGCTTGCTCATGAGTGAAATAGGTCATGCTCTGTTAAGTAGGTGTGCACTCCAGCAGAACTGGAATGCCTCCTGAAGCTCCTGGCATTGGCATGGTGATGAAGGTGGGTCCTCCTAGGCTGTAAGTGGTTCTGGGAAGGAGTCTCAGAGCCTGATGAACAAAGCTACCTTTTCAAGGACCAGGCAATGCAGTCCTCTATGTCCCATTTGGCTCTTCAACTATAGAAGTCTCTAAAAGGGTAGCCATGTTATTGACAGAGGTTCAGAAGCCAGTTCTTCAAGGATGTCTTTTAATTGGAGTGTGATGCAGTCTTGAGCCGTGATTCAATGAATGGAGGAAAGCTAGGTTGAACCTTCATCTTTGGACATGCTAGTTTTCTATGAACGTGTGTGTGTGTAACTTTCAGGAATGTAGCTTCACCATCTATGAAAAAGCATGTATCCTTTGATTCTGCTGCATGTCTCATTCAGGCCATGTTCAGTTACACTCAGCTGGTTTTTAAATTACAGTTTGCAAAATGTGGATTTGCCAACCCTCACTCCACAGGACTTTATGACATAAGCAGTATCATTCCCAAGGAAAGCCACAGCCGCTTATGGGAACTGCAGTTCAATCTTTTTAAAGTCAAAATAAACATTTGTAACACTCTGGTAGCCTATCTGACCCCCTCTACAAGCACACACAGAGTGAACTGCCAGCTGGCTCTGGTGATCCCAGCTTGTATTTTGCTGACTCTTTTCTCTCTTTTGCAGGGTTTGAGTCAATGCACTGAAGGGTTTGGATATGAGAAAGGCACAGGTCACATGAACTTGGAAGAAAGAGAGAATGGACCAACTTTGCTAATAGTCTGGACGTGCATGTTGGGGAGACACAATGCCAGGCTGAAAATGTAGTAACAATGGCATGAACAAGGAGCGGCCAAGAGGAACTGAAGCTCCAGGGACAGGAGGGGGCCTGGAATCAAAAGAGCTCTGTGGTGAGAAATAAGCTACAACAAAAGGCTAGTTAGGGAAAAGACTTGGCAGTGGAATTAATAAGCCACATGCATCCAACATTCCTTCCAAAGGACCAGCCAGCCACAGATGCTGGCAAAGCTAGGTTGATGTGATGTACCAGTTGAGAGGAACATCCTCAAATGAGTTTCTGTCCTTGTGGGTACAGCTCATTAGAACACAAAAAAGACACACATATGATGTACCACCAGTTTAGATTTCAGAAGATGCATGTCTTGATCGGTATCCATCCCCCATGTGTCTAGAGATACTGTATGGAACGTGACAAGTATGACTCTGGAGCAGGGTTTATTCTAAGGATTTTTCCTATTACACAAGCGGATAGCACATTACCCACCCCCAAACTAGTCCAGTAATTTGTCCCATAATATATGATTAGCAGAGCTTTTTTTGTGACAGCACTCACCAGTACGGAGCACCTGAACCTTTTTTGCTGCCTATGCCAGGCATTTTGTGCTAGCATCCACAGTACTTTCATCAATATATGAGTACTGGAACCTCATTTTTTTTACCAAAAAAAGCGCTGACTAGTCGTATAAGGTTAGAAAGATTTGAAAGAACCAGTATTTATCTTCATTCTCTATTTCTTTTATCTTTCCTTATTTATTTCTTTTTTTAGAAACTACCTTGCTCCTTTTGAAATCCCATGTGCTCAACCACACAAAAACTTACTTCACACTGCACACTTTTTTTGACACTGCACAAAATGTGACCAGTTGCACATTAGAATAAACCTTGCTCTGGAGTTTAAATACTCTGGCAGCTACAGATCTTGGCTGGAAGAGACCCCTATCTAAAACCCTGGACAGTCACTGCCAGTTGGTGTTGAGTACACAATACTGAGCTAGAGAGATAGGCCAATGATCTATCTCAGTATAAGGCAGCAGGGCCAGCACCAGGCATGACTGGGCCCTTGAGCACCAGCCTGCCCCAGGCCCATGGCACCCACCTGCACCTACCTCTCCCACTGTGTTAAATGCTGGCTGCACTGCACGCACATGCCTACCATCAACACAGATGGCGGCCAAGGCTTCCATAAGGGGCTGATGCCTCCACTGCCATCTTGGTTGGATTGTGGAACCAATGATATCTGGGTTGCCAGGAACAACCTCCTTCTATCATCAAATACCTGGTTAAACAGGAATGTTGTCAAATCCCTCCTAACAGTCACTAACGTAGGAGACAGATGTATCTCATTGCGGAGGGCACTGCACAAATGGGGAGACACCATTGAGAAGTCCCTGAAATCTGCCAGCATCAACCAGGCAGCCCCCAGCCCCTCATGCCTTGATTAAGTATTACCACTTTCTGAACAACAGTCAAAATGGTACCCTTGTTATGGTGCCACATCCTGAACATTTTCCCATAAAAAGGGAAGTAACAATGTTCTAGTTCAGAAGAGACTACTGATAGCCCAGCTAACACAGGACATAAGCAACTGCCTGACTTCTAAGTGGTGTGCATAAAATAAATCATAAATAATAAAACAATAAAATCATCATGAAACCAAGCAGAAACCCAAACATGCATCTCATCTTGGCAATGGAAGAAAAGCTGTGTCTGATTCATTTTCAGTTCAAGGTGTGATTCCTAAGACAGACTCCACATTTTTGAAAAGTGAGCATCCCATGCATGCTCTCAAAAATGTGTTCAAATATTCATTTACTTGGACCACACTTTGAAGTCACATCCTTGTTCTTTTGAGGCCATTGGAGACATAAGAACATAAGAAGAGCCTTGCTGGATCAGGCCAAGGGTCCATCTAGTACAGCATCCTGTCCTCACAGTGACCAACTATATATCTATGGGAAGCCCCAAGGCAGCAGCAGCAACAACAACAACACTCCTTATTTGCAATTCAAGGCAACTGGCATTCACAGCCATAGTGGAGAGTGTTCTTGCACTCGGGTCCTGCTTGCGGGCTTCCCCCAGGCATCTGGTTGGCTACTGTGAGAACAGGATGCTGGACTAGATGGGCCACTGGCCTGATCCAGCAGGCTCTTCTTATGTTCTTATGTTCTTATGCTTTCAACAGTGGAGGTAGAACATGCAGATCAATGAGAATTAACTCAAGAGTGGAGATGGGTAACCGCTCCCTTGGTCACCTAGATTCAATTCAGAAAGCACCTTAAGTTATTTAAAAAATAAATAAAAAAGAACTTGGATAATTTTCTGGGTCAATCCTAGGCTCGAAATTGTCCTCTGCCTCCCAGTAGCTGCTTTTTCTGGGTTCACCATTGGAAAGTCCCCCTATGGAATGGCTAGGAACAATAATCTCCATCTGTTTCCAAGAAACTGCTTTTGAAAGCAACTTCCAGAAAAGCTGCTGTTGGGGGACAAACAGCAAGTAGATCCAACTGTAGCCTATATCTAGTTAATGAACTCATTTCCTGGAAATCCCTGCAAAGTGTCCAAGCATTATCATAGTTGTTGACATGGGGTTAACTGGGTGAAAGAAGATTAGAAGGAAGATTAAATCATGCTAGCTCCATATGACCCACCCACTCATATGCTCAAGGCAAGGTGCCATCTGTCTATCGGCCTTTCTCTGTTGGAACTATCTCCATGTACAATTTAGTGCAACTCTGAAAGACAATATTTATGCATCAGGGTAAGAGGAAAAGAAGAATGTGCCTCTCAGTGGTCATCACACCTGCAACTGGTTGGACAAGCAGTTAGGAAATGCTAATGTACTCAAAGGACAGGTCAGCATCTTTGAGAGGGCTCTTCCAGCCCAGTACTATTCATGGTGAACTATAGTTCCCATCATTCTCACAATGGGTCATGCTGGCTGAGAACTGGAGTGCAACAACAACTAGAAGGCACCACGTTGGCTACCCCTGATCTGAGTCAGTCAGCCACAGAACCTGCTCGTTCTATCCCAAATGAATGTTCCTGGGAAGCCTTGAAGGAATCGTAGTGTTGTATCCAACTTAGTCAGCCTTTCCCAACCATTGGGTCCCCAAATGTTGCTAGACTACAACTCCCATCAGCCCCAGCCAGCATGGCCAATGATCAGGAATTATGAGAATGGTAGTCAAGCAACACCTGGGGACCCAAAGACTGGGAAAGGCTGAACCAAGCTATATCCATTCAAATTAATGGGCCAAAGTTAGTCATACCCATTGGTTTCAATGAGTACTCTAAATAGAAATAATGTTGGACCCAACTCATGTTTTGACATAGGAAGCTGCATTATACCGTGTCAGGCCATTGGTTCATCTATCTCAGTATTGTCTACACTGACTGGCAGGGCCTCCCCAGTGTTTCAGGCAGAAGTCTCTCCCAGCCCGACCTGGAGATGCCAGGGATTGAGCTTAGGACCTTCTCCATTCAAGGCAAATGCTCTATCACTGAGCCATGGCCCTTCCCCATAATGATGCCAGTCATGTCTGAAAGTCTGTCCATCTGTCTATTTGTCTGTCTACTTTCTGATAAACGATGAGTGGGAGAAGATTCACCAGAAAACTGTGAGGTGGTGTTTGGGGACCCTGCAACCTTTTACCTGGGAAAGACCCACACACAAGCACACAGAAAGATTGCACATGGGAATGTCCTTGATTTCCCCTTGTTTTAGGAAGGCATCAGTGCCCTTATGACATTAACAGCCATTGTACCTAATGGGGAATTTTTAGATACAAAAAGTAGGCAAAATGTATTCTTTTAGACAGCTGTAGGGTTTATAATATTTTGATAGTTTAACAGGCCAGCTAAAAGTTCTCTCCTTGATACTGACATCTCAGTGACGCAAATGTATCCATGGCAAGAGGGTATGCATGGAATGCTAGGTACAGCCTGGCTCCATACGATAAGATAAAGGGAAAAGAACACTGGTACTGAACATCTCTGTACTACCCAAGGTCTAAGAAGGATTAGCGTTGGAAGTATTAGCTCATAGTAAAAATGTGCTGGTATTAGATATTGCTTAATATTACCTGATTGGCTAGAAATAATGTAGCCAGTACAACCTCTGAGTAATGCTTACATGTAGCTCCATGCTTGAGAAATGCTAATATGCTTTGTCCTGGAAAATATAAAAACCTCAGGCGAATAGTGCCATGCTGCAGCTCTCCGCTCACTCAGAGGGAGACTGACCGCGCGTCCGCTCATCACCAATAAAGGCCTAACTTTGCTGCAAGCTTGTGTCTTCAATTTCCTCAAGGACCCCTGGTCCAGCGAATCAAAATTCCCCATCATTTCAATCATCACTCTCAATTCAGATCTACTGTATGTGCATGCCTAGTAAGCAACTCATATCACACTAAGGAGGTGGGTGGATTGAGATGATTGCTGTTCATTCCAGCCCTGAGGGCAAAGGGTCAAGAGTTAATGCACATATACAGGTGAGCCACAGCTGGCACAGCTACTGTCTGGAGTGGCAAATAAGAGATAATGTAGAGCCTGTAGAAGCTGGATACGTTCACCAAGATAGGTTTCTTTTTTGGCATGCTGACAAAACCAAAGCTTTTAAAAAATGTTATTATGGAAGGATGTACTCAACCTTGGGCACATTTATACATCCCTGACATCTGCAGGAAGGCCTTGGAAAAACCCCTACTTGGACAGCCACTGCCAGTCAGTGTGGGCAACACTGGGATAGGACGACTAATGGTCTGACTCTGTAGAAGGCAGTTTCCTATGTTCCTAACATGCATCGGCACATGGGAGCAAAATGATCCTACATATGATTTTATCAGGATCCCTTTTGTGTGGAGCTTCTAGCAGTCGTTGTAAAAACTTATAGAGGTTCTCTCAGGTGCACATCCACATATCTGTGCATCAGCAAAACACTCCAAAGAAGGAATCTTGATGCAGTTATATGTCTGATGACAAGGTTGCTTATTGCAGTGTTTTCTCAGTGAACACTTGTAGATCGGTAAAACAGAGGTGGTGGTGGTACAGCCCAGTGAACTAAAGGAAGTGAAAGCAGGATCAATCTGCACAAGCTCTAACTCCAACATTCATTGTAGAAATAGGCAGAGGAAATCAGGAAAACAATGAGGAAATGGACATCATTGCAGATATTTAAGAAGAGGTAGAGTGGCCGTTTGTCAGTGGTGATGTGCTTGCATCCTGCATTGCAGATCCTGCATTAAGAAGGGCATTGGACTAGAAGACCTCAAAGATGCCTTCTAATTCTGCAGGGGGTTGGAGTAGATGACCTCCAAAGTATCTTCCAACTCTATGATTCTATGACTCCTGTTCTCAGATCATTTACTTCTGGAACTTTTTTGCTACACAGACCAAGGACTGGACCTCAGACCTTCACCAGGAAAAGTCCGAATCCCTTCTTTTAAACCAAGAGTGGAGAATGTGCGGCTTTCCAGGGGCTGTTGGATTCCATTCCAATCAACCTCAGCCAGAATGGACAATGCTCAGGGTTGATGGGAGTTGTAGTCCAGCAACATCTGGAGGGCTGCATGTTACCCATGCTTTAAACCATCTTGCACCAGCCATTTTTAATCCACATAGGGTGGGAGCAGGGAACTTTTGGCCCTCCAGATATTGCTGAATTACAAATCCCATCACTCCTAGCAAACATGGCCAATGGCCTGGAAAGATGGGAGCTGTTGTTCAGAAATATCTGGAGGCCCAAAGGTGCACTTCTGATACTAGTTCTCTGCACTGTGCCCATTTTGTCTGCCTTACAGATGGGAAAGGAAATAGTCATATGGCCAGTGCAGTGGCATGGCCTACACCTTCTCAGGAGCAAATCCTGGTACAAAGAGCAGGGATGGGAGAATTGGTCAATCTTGGTTTCTCTCATTTTCTCTATTGTTAGTCTTAAATTCAGGTCTCCACACTTCCACACCAGATTGTGATTTTTAAAAATTAAAAATCCTCATGAAAAGTCATCAGCATTTTAGTGTGAATTGCTTCTTATACGTTTTTCCATGCAGTTTTGACTAACAAACACATTCCTGCAAAGGAAATTTCCCTTACAGTATTGCATGTTTGTATCTTATTTTCAGTAATATATACATTTTATGCACACTTTAACCCGGTATACGCATTGTTGTATACATTACTCGCCGATCGAACTACATCGCAAAATTTAGAGAAGTGTGACTTTTGAAAGATAGCTGTATTGTGGTTTGCGTATTGTTCTGGAAACCGCAAATTAGGTATGTTTGCCTTCAATGCGAGGTGAATCGAATTTTCTCCTTCCCATTGCCACATTTGGCTATATAAAAAGATTTCACATGTGCCCTTTCTTCTTTTGTTCACTCACATGAGGAATCTAGATCTGATTTCCTAGCAGTGCACAGACACAGGAAGTTGCTCTGGAACGGGCCTCAACTTTGCATGAGGGCAAGACCTTTTCATTGTGGGGCAGTCATCTCCCCCTCCCCAAGAACGTCCCTGGGAATGGTCTTCTACGTCATGAGATAGTGACATGTCATTCTCATGGGGCATTCTGGGTTGTATTCAACCTAGAGTAGACCTATGGAAATGAATGAACTTCAGTTAGCCATGTCTATTAACTTCAATGGATCTACTCTGAGTAACTCTCTAACATTGAATACCACTCCCTGTTCCTAATTACAAAGGAGACATTGTGGGACTGCTTAGGGTAGATAAGTGGCTCCTTGAAGTGGCAAGAAAGTTTCTCCCTCGCCACTTAGGAAGGAAAGTAAACTCATACCCCTGGTAGGAATATAGGGAGCTGTCTTAAAAGAGTCAGAGCATCAGACTATTTAACTCACTAACTGCATACACTGACAAGGGATGGAAAGATCTGTCAGTTTCAGTTCTCTCAGTTTCTCATTTTGACATCTTAAATTCATTCTCCGCACTTTTACAGCAATTTGCAATTTAAAAAAAAAAAAAAATCCTTATGAAAATTCTCCAGGATTTTAGTGTGAATTTCTCCCAATAAATACAAATTTGTAGGCAGTTTTGACTCATGTATACATTTATGCAAGCCATTTTTCATCCTATAAGGCCTTTTTGCATATAATTTTCACCTCATATGTTCATTTTTTATGCACATTTCCCCCCAATATATACATTTTTGTAAACATTGTTTGGGTGACAAACTGCATCAGAAAATTCAAATAACTGTGAATTTCAAAGGATTGTGTTCTGCGGTTCTACTCTCATATTGTTTCGGAAATTATGAATTTGATAGATTCAGCTTGAAATGCGAACTGAATCAAAATTCTTGCCCATCCCTAACATTGACAGTGTTTCTCCAGGGTTTCAGAAGGGGGACATTCCCGGCCCTACCTGGAGATGCTAGCATAGCTTGAACCCAGGACCTTATGCATACAAAACAAATGATCTGCCACTGAGCTACAGCCCTTTCCATTTTCTTTAAAGGGAAACTCACCCCACCTGTTCTTCAGTTTTGCCTATTCATCCAATCTTTTTGAGGGCATTTTCACTCATACTCACACACACCCTAAATCCCCCAAAATACTTTGACCCAGTACTAATTTTTAACCCCGTTGGTCTGGCTCTAGTCAAATACAAGCCTGGCCATGTGCAGTAATCTTTTGGCAAGGAAGGGGCATTAAAGAAGAAGAAAGCAAAGAGAGTAACTGCAGCCCTTTAATCTCTATGAGATGTTTTATGCTGATTTGGCTCCCTGTGATTTAGCAACAATGAGAGAAAGGCAAACAGAAATTCTGCACAGCTGTTTGAAAATGGCAGGACTGACCTGCCCAGCTGGAGTTCTTTGTGCTGCAGAGGCTGTCACCTAGCAACTGGTCCTTGCAGCTGCCAGACTGCACAATGGGAGGGAGGAGAGAAACGCATGCGCACATGCACACGCACTCCAGTGAAAGCCATGAGTTATGGGAAGGAAGCATGTGAAGAAGGAAAAGTGGGGATCATTGGAATCAACCAGGCTTTTGTCTCATGGTCTAAATATTGCCCTTGAAAGAAGAAGAGACTCATATCTTGCTGAGGATGGATCTTCAAAACACTTGTGGCTTTTGAGGAGGAGACGGTAGGACTTTTTGATTTTATTTTTAGCTGTAGGACAAACAGTTATGTCTGGCAAGGGGAGGGTACCCCATTAGGGCAAAAGGAACACCGCCCCACCAACCTCAGCCTGTCCGTAGCCAAGCCCCACCTCCTTGCCTTCCGACTTACAGATTGTGCAGGATGAGGAACAAAACTAGAATCTGTTGGTTCTTCTGACTGCTATTGGCTGTGCCTTTGCTCTACTATTGGCTCTGGCGCCATCTACTGTTGGCCTCCCTCCCTTCCCCCCTACAAGTCCCAATGGGTACTAGCCTCTAGTTTTGTCCTCATCAAGGAACACTGAGATTAAGAACATAAGCCTTCGGGCTTCGGGCGGTATATAAATTAAATTAAATAAATAAAATAAATAAATAAGAACATAAGAAGAGCCTGCTGGATCAGGCCAGTGGCCCATCTAGTCCAGCATCCTGTTCTCACAGTGGCCAACCAGGTGCCCGGGGGAAGCCCGCAAGCAGGACCTGAATGCAAGAACACTCTCCCCTCCTGAGGCTTCCGTTAACTGGTTTTCAGAAGCATGCTGCCTCTGACTAGGGTGGCAGAGCACAGCTATCATGGCTAGTAGCCATTGATAGCCCTGTCCTCCATGAATTTGTCTAATCTTCTTTTAAAGCCGTCCAAGCTGGTGGCCATCACTGCATCTTGTGGGAGCAAATTCCATAGTTTAACTATGCGCTGAGTAAAGAAGTACTTCCTTTTGTCTGTCCTGAATCTTCCAACATTCAGCTTCTTTGAATGTCCACGAGTTCTAGTATTATGAGAGAGGGAGAAGAACTTTTCTCTATCCACTTTCTCAATGCCATGCATAATTTTATGCACTTCTATCATGTCTCCTCTGACCTGCCTTTTCTCTAAACTAAAAAGCCCCAAATGCTGCAAACTTTCCTCGTAATGGAGTTGCTCCATCCCCTTGATCATTCTGGTTGCCCTCTTCTGAACCTTTCCTAATTATCCCTAGCATGGAAGAGGAAGAAGTTGACAGGCAGTGACACCCCTTGGACTGCTTGTTAAGTAAGAAGACCAGGTGGTTGAGGTTGGCTGAAGCAAAGCTGAAGTTGGTGGGGCAGTGCCCAGTTTGCCCTATCAGGGTAGCCTCCACAAAGCACAGAGAGGGACCTTGGAGGTTGGGAGTGGCTCTCCTCCAAAGTCATAGCCAGAAATCTTTGGAGCCCAAGTGCCTGAGCCCTTTTTAACAGAGGATGCCTTGGACCTTCCCTCCTGGGCTCTAAAGCTGAGCTATGGCTTGCCATCCTTCAGTCAGAATGCACACCTTGCTGTGCCTCTGCTGATTTTGTGTGTTTGTGTTCCCCAGAGAGTCCAGACTTCAAGTCAGTATTATATCAGCCCAGCATAGGTACCAGCCATGAGCAGCAAATGATGGATTTGCTACCACTGAATGTGTGGGACAGGTGTCACAAGAGCAAGGGGAGAGGCAGGCTTCATGTATATTTTTCAGAGTGTTGTTTTAACTGATTTATCTGGGGGGGGAAGACACCTTTCTATGAGAAGGGTTATAGCTCAGTGGTAGAGCATCTGCTTGGCATGCAGAAGGTCCCAGCTTCAACCCCTGGCATCCCAGGTAGGGTTGGAAAAGAAACCTTGGAGAGCTGCTGCCAGTCAGTGAGGACAATACTGAGCAAGGCGGACCAGCGGTGCCACACAGTCTAAGATAGCTTTCTATGTTCCTACATGTCTCACGGTTGGAATTCTTCATGAGGCCTGTGCAATAACCCTCCTCCAGTTTGGAGATGCCATTTGTGTTCATTGTCAAAAGACTCATGCATGTTGTCTTTAGTTCATTTCCGTTTCTTTTGTTTCGTCCTTCACTCGTATGCATTTGTATTGTCTCAACTTTGTCTATAGGGTGTTTTTTAAAAAAAGCACTTTCTTTTGGGAGTGTTTTCCAGCTGTTAATGGCAGCTGCGGCAGCAAAGTGGGCATTGTCTCCATGCCTCCCCTTGGCCACCGTTTTGTTTTCCTCCCAAAGGACTTGATCCACCATGGTCCTAATTCAACAGCGGAGGAAACAAGCCTCCACCGAAAGATGGTGAGCAAAAGTGGGGGCTGCCATCCTTTTTGAGGAAATTGCCACATTCTCTTCCCCCCCCCAGGAAAAGTGTCATGCAATGGAACGTTGCTACAACAGGGAATTCGGAGGGAAATGAAATACAGTAGGGCCCCACTCATACGGCGGGTTATGTTCCAGACCCCCGCCTAAAAGCGACACCAGCTGAAAAGTGGAACTCCACCAATGAAATGGTGCCCGACGCCTGAAAAATGCTGTGAAAGCGAAACAAGCGCTATATGAGTGGGGCCTTACTCTAATTGAAAGCCGCCGTATTAGCGGAACACCGAAAAGCGGCGCCCTACTGTACTGGTCATCAGGAGTGACTGCTGATGTTTATATCTGCTACTCTTCCCCTCAGTCCCCGACACCACCAGGGACAAGAAACCGCACCCCATGCCCAAAATGCCATAAATGGGGGGAAAGGCCATTTTGTCCATTCCGTCTTCTCTGCATTCAGGATGGGAAATAATGCATGGAAGCAGATAATGCGTGCATGATTCCTTTGGCGGATATCATGTAGCTTTTTTTATATATATAAAGTCTAAATTCCACTGACAAGCAATTCAGGAGAGAAGGAGAGAGTCTCTTTCCCTTCCTTTCCCCCCATCAAACAGCTGATTGACCTAGATTTTTTTTGAATAAGGGCTAATTATTTTCTTATGCCATTTGCTTAGAGCAGCCTTTCCCAGCCAGTGTGCCTCCAGATGTTGTTGGACCACAATTCCCATCTTTCCTGATCATTGGCAATGAGGCTGAGGCTGATGGGAGTTGTGGTCCAGCAACATCTGGAAGCACAGTGGTTGGGAAAGGCTGGCTTAGAGTTTCTCTCTTTACCAGTGAGGAGCAGAAGCTAAAGGCTTAAAAATTATTTCCAGGGTTCTCATTATTTCTGTCTCCTCTGGGATAGTCAACATGATGCTCCCCAGATGTTGTTGGATCCCAACTCCCATCAGCTCCAGCCAACATGGCCAACGGTCAGGGATGATGGGCACTGTAGTCTAATAAAATCTGGAGGGCATCACATTGGCTGCCCCTGGTACAGTCTCTAAAACAAGCATCTTGGACCCTCTTACAGTCTATATATTGCCCACCATTGCTTTTGACCCGGGCACTAATTGGCATGTAATGCAGATAATTTGCCAAATGAATACTTAAGATTAGTAATGAAGAGGTGTCCAAATCCTTGCTATTATGCACAGCTGAGAGTTTCTTTTGCTGCTTCTTACATCTTACTTTTGCAGAGGAAATACAGGCAATGGTGATTTTATGGCAAGTCCCCAATGACAATGAAAAACAAGGATTAAAAGACAGATTAACATCAGAAGTAAAAAAAGGGGGGGAAGGAATTCATTTCAAATGTGTTTCAAATTTTGAACAGTAAATGATGCCAAAAAAGTTAGAAATTTCCTACATAAACCATGAAGCAATTTGTTAACTGGAATGTTTGGCTATATTCTCATCATTTTTGTTTCATCCTCATGTGTATTTATCCAGATATAAACCTCATTGATTGCAGTTGTCTAAAATAATAGAAAATCTATAGGGTCATTGTAAGTAATAACATAGTATTAAAATTTATTTTTTAAAAAAGGGCCTTAAACTTTCAGCAAGAATTAAGAGATGTAGGCTGGGATGCTTTTAATCCACTGTGAAGCCCTCTCGAGCATGCAAGAGACATATTCATCATTGGTAATATTCTAATTCTAGCCTTTGATACTTCATTTACATGTAATCCTGCAGTCTGCCAGCAGCTGATAAGGTTTCTGATATGGCTATAAAAAAGGGAAGCCGGATTGTTTCATTGATTTCTGTTCCCTCACAGCTGAGCTATCCCAAAATGATGAACTCTCTAGGAGAGCTTTTCAGGTTTAGGAAGTTCACAAATCTTTCAGTTTCTCAATTTTTAAAAAATCTGGGCTGGCATCAGCACATGGCATCATTGGGCAGTTCAGTGGCAGCTGGTGCCCATTGGGACTGGTGGGGCGGAATGCAGGGAGCCCAACAGTAGGTGGAGCCAGAGCCAATGACTGGCAGAACTAACCAATTCTAGTTTTGTCCTCCTCCAGCTCCTCCTCCTCCTCCCTGCTGAGTTCTACAAGGGCAACACTGAGAATAAGGAAGAGGAGGAAGCTGACAGCCAGGGCCATGCCCTGGACTGGTTATAAGTAAGAAGGCAGTCAAGTGTAGGCCAGCAGGTGAGGGCAGACTGAGGTTGGTGGGGCAGTGCCCCATTAGCACCAATGGACCAGCCTCCACTGGAGCAGTTGCTGGTGCCTCAACACCTTGGTACGGCCCACTACTGCTGTCCGACATTCCCATGGTGCCTCCCTTTAAGTCTAGCTGCCATGTAAATTACCCACAATGACCCTGGTGTGACATTGCTCCAGGGTACTAGGTGAAGTTAAAATGGCATCTAACCATGACCTTCTTGCAGTATCCAGAGTAGTTCTTCTCACCATTACCAGGTAAGCCCTCCAGGGCCCAGTGATGGAGAAGATACCCACCAGAGGACATTTTGTTCAACAGCCCCCTAAAGCCTGCAGACAGTCCCCTCAAGCTTCAAGAAAGTAGACAGAGGAAGATTTTACTCCCTCTCTCATAATACTAGAATCCAGTGGGGTCATCCAATGAAGTAGAGTGTTGGAAGATTCTGGACAGACAAAAGGAGGCAATTGATTGATTGATTGATATCCCTCCCTTTCTCCCAGAAGGAGTCCAGGGTGGCCGACAAAAATACTTTAAAACATCTTAAAAACAAAAGACTTTAAAACATATTAAAACAAAGCATCTTAAAAACATATCTTTTAAAAAACTTTGAAAACAACTTAAAAAGCATTTCCAACAGATGCAGATTGGGATAAGGCCTCTACTTAAAAGGCTTGTTGAAAGAGGAAGGTCTTCAGTAGGCACCGCAAAGATAACAGAGATGGTGCCTGGCTAATATTTAAGGAAAGGGAATTCCAAAAGGTCAATTTAACAACACTAAAGGTCTGCTTCCTATGTTGTGCAGAGTGGACCTCCTGATAAGATGGTATCTGCAGGAGGCCCTCACCTGCAGAGTGCAGTGATCATCTGGGTATATAAGGAGTAAGACGATCTTTCAGGATCCTGGTCCCAAGCTGTATAGGGCTTTGTACACCAAAACTAGATATAGGTTTCTGTCTCATCCAAACACTTACTGGGTTATCAGCTCTCTTTTGAATGTCTTGGTGTCAGCTCACTAGTTCTGGCTCCGGTTATGACTCTGACTCCAGTTCCCATGTTAGGTGCTAGTCTTGGATAAGATGCCAGTGAAGCTCACTGAGTTTGAGCATAAATATCAGCTTTAGGGGCTAGTAATGCTTCTAAAGTCAGAGTGGCATGGACAATAAACCAACCTACTGCAGATTTTCTTTTGGGGGGGGCAAGTAGCTCAGATTATTTTCTCAGCCAATCCATTATGAGCCTGGAGGGAAGTAGTCCATCTCTCTTGCTGACCGTACTCAGTGGAGCCTGGTCCATTAGGAAGAATGGGACATTGCCCTACCAATTATTGTCTGCCTTCTTACTTTCAGCCTGTCATTGGCTCTGGCTCCATCTACTGTTGGTCTTCCAGCCTCCTGCCTTATTGGTCCCAATAGGCACCAGCCATCACTGACCATACTTGTGTGGAATCTCATTTTACATTTCAGATTTGGAGACCTTCTGGGAGGATGGCACTCGATTTGAAATGGTTGCTTTTGTTGTTGTTGCTTTTAACACAGTGTCGTGTATGTCCACAGCACTTTACAATGAACTGATAGGACAGCTCCCTACCTCTAGGTACTAACAGTCTAAGTCAGATACAGGGAAAATGGCAGAGGAAAGGAATTCATTGAGGCATGGGTAGGCAGGGGGAGAATATGAGAGTATTTCAATTATACATATTTTGGTTTAGTTGCAGTAAGGTATAGGGAGGAATTTAGGGGGTTTCCCAAAGGCTCCCTAGAAAAGGAAAGTATTGAGAAGAGGCTTAAATAAAATAGGGAAGTGATCTAAGGAAAGGACAAAACAGTCTCTGTCCAGTCCATGTGTTATGTTCAGCTAAGTCCTATTCAGAGTAGACCCATTGAAATGAATGAGCCTGTTAGTCCATGGGTTTACAACTGGCAGCAGGCAGGCACCTTGGCTGTATTCCTTTCGGCACCTGCTTAAAACGTTTCCGTTTAGGCTAGCATTTCCATGCACATAGACGTTGACCTGTTTTTAATCTTTTTAGTTAGTGGCTGTTTTAATTGTTTTAAATATGTTTTTAATTATTTGTTTCTGTTTTATTGATAATTTAAATGTTATTTGTAAACCAATTAAGAGTTCTTTGCATTCAAGAGATATATAAATTTTGTTAAATAAATAAATAGATAAAAGTAAGACTAACATTGAATACCACCCTATGCCAATTTCATTCATTCATTTTATGTGTTCATTCATGTGTTATTTGTTCATTTATCCTATCCTGTTTATTGTATCAACCTGCAGTTAAAAAAAGCCATATGAAAGTTTGCATTTAAATATATATTTTATCACAAAAACCATATTTTTATCTCAGTGTGTGCATTTCCAAATGCATTTCATCCTAAAATTTTGCATGCATTTTGGAATTTTTTTAAACTGAGAGCTGTATTTAAAATACAGAGTATGAAATTGGAAGGATACATAAGTTCCAATCTGTGTATAAATCCAGGAGGTATGAAGTAGCTCCATCCCTAAGTTTTATGGGGGCATTCCAGGAGGCAATTCCAAGCACAAGGAGTTCCATGGGAAAACCACTGAAGAAAAGGCCTGTCTAATATGTATTTGATCCATCTTATGTCTTTACCTACGTGTGTGGGTTTTTAAAAATGTGCTAAATATCATATTACTTAACACATGCATTGCTTTACTTATTGTTTTGTAAATTGCTTTGAGACCATCTATGGTGAAAAATGGTCTATGGTTGCTGGAAATAAATAAATTGGTTCCCCTTTTCTATTCCAACCATGGTTTGTTTTGTGGGAGGAGTGTTTGAAAATATATTTTGTTGATTTTTCACATGCAAATATAAGTAAACAGACAAAGAACAAACCATAGCAACAGTAGAGCAGGAGCAATATCCCTATGTCCTTAGACCAAGATCATTGGAGCCTAACCCCAAACAGGCTGACAGGAAAATCCAACAATGTTTATCCCAGAAAGTCATTGGACACACAAGAATTCTCTCCATGTGGAGCCATGAGATATTGGAGGAGGGTATGAGCATTTATATATGTATTTCCAGCGGCGGCTGGTGGGCTCAGAACCTTAAACAGCTCCTTGAAAGTTTCTACTAAAACCCAGAGCAGATTCCACCGCCCCACTGACATGGAGCCACCAGCTGCCAGTGTATATTTCTATTCACATAGCTTACAAGTTGTTGTTGTTGATTACTAAATTTATATCCCGCCCTTCCTCCCAGCAGGAACACAGGGAAATAACTGCACACTTTCAAGTTCATCATGTGTCACCAAGCATTCCAACTACAGTAGTTTTTTAAAAAATATATATTTCAATAATACTTTGCATACGTAAAAATGTGAATGTACTGCCTTCAAGTCGATTCCGACTTATGGTGGCCCTATGAATAGGGTTTTCATGAGGCTGAGAGGCAGCGACTGGCCCAAGGTCACCCAGTGAGCTTCATGGCTGTGTGGGATTCGAACCCTGGTCTCCCTGGTCGTAGTCCAGCACCTTAACCACTACACCACACTGGCTCTCTCAGGAACTGTCATAGTTAGTCAAAAAGGAAAAGAAGGGGAAAACTCTATGCCATTTTCTCTTTTCCCACCATCAGACATTGCATCTGAGGTCAAGTACCTCTAGCAGGTTTCTGAGCCTGCCAGCCCATCAGTATATAGTGCGGACTGATCTCTGCAGAGAGCCAAGAGTGGAACGAGCTTTCGCAGGCCCTGCCAGTGGACCAGATAGCAACTAAGCAGCAGAGAACAGATGGCGAGGGCCGGGGAGAGAATTGCAGGACCTCATCTTCCGGCTCTCCTCTGATGCCCTGCAGGCAGACTGGCTGCATAATTATTCTTGTGGAGTCAATACCACTTATTATTTCCATTGTTTTTTCATGGAGCAGAGCTGCAAAAGCTGCGACCTTCTGTGTGGTTCCAGCTGCTGTATCTGTGCAGTGTGTGTATCCCCCCATCTCCCCAGCTAGTCTTCCATGTATGTAACATAAACAGACTCTTCTCAATCTGATTTTAAATTATCGTCCCTTTCACAAAGTAGGTATATAGTAGAAGTATAAATATTCATTGGAAAAGTTCTGAGCCCTGCTGGCACTATTTTAAAACAAATATTGTTCCTGATATCAGTGGACTGAGCTGGAAAACACACACATTAGATATACTGTATTAGATAGTTATCAATCCAATCTTCATCCTAGGGATCCTTATGAAATCCTACTTTGACACATTTCCCCCTGGATTTGAAGATTCTGAGTAACCTTGTCTAGTCTGCAACAGACACACTGATGTGTGGAATATTTCCCTTCCCCCATTTTAATGATGTGCACAAGGGCTTATTTGCATTGATAAAGCACAGTGCAAAAAGGAATCTTGGTGTGCTCATGTAATTATCTGCTCATGTGCTCAACTGATTGCCTACTCTGTGCCTGTCCTACCCTATGTTCCATCAATACAAGTGATGAGCTTGTCATTTTAAACAACAGGGTGATCCTCAAGCCTTGGATCAGATCTGTTGTATGATGATCCAACTGATATAAAATGGTACAATCTCTTTTGACACAGCATCAATTGATCTATATTGGCCCAAGATCTGATGTCTTGGCACATCAGTGGGTCCATTACATAAGAAGAGCATTGCCATATTAGTTCATTTTGCCCAGGATCCTGCTTTACACAGAGGACAACTGGACACCTTCAAGGAGCCTACAAGCTAGGGCTTGAAGACAATAGCCCTCCCATGCAATTGCCCCCCATTAACTGGTATTCAAAGGCATACTGTCTCTGGACCTTGAGGTTCTATTTATCTACCATGGCTGCTAGCCTTTGATAGAACTGTCCTCTATGAAGTCATCCAATCAATCCCCTCTTTTAACAATAAGTTCCCTAAACCAGTGGCTATCATTACATCTTGGGTTTGAATTGGGTTTTATTCCATTGCATTTAAATTTGTTATATAATCATATTGTTGGCTAATCACAATCATAGAATAAAACTCAATTCAAACTAAAATGAAACAGTACTCTTTAAACTCCTCCTTAAAAAGACCTTCTCCTCACTCTGAAATCTAGCCCTAAAGAAATCAGATTTGTTTAGCTAGCTAGCTAGATTCTATCCCAGGAGTTTGGGGTGCACAATTACCTGTTTGTAGAGTGGCATGAATGTGTTGACACTCATCCATTATTCGTCCTTTTTAAAAAAATTATGGACTTCATAGAGACATTCCTTATGTTTGTTTGTCTCTCCCTGTTCCCCTCCCTATCTAGGTTACCAATACCCATGCATGTGTCTATGGATGAAGCACAGTGCAAAAATGCACAATCACATCAAAATCCCGTTTTGCACTATAATTTACGAGCACACACAGGCATACTCATGCGCATTGAGATAACTTGCAGTCGCACAAGCACATGCATGCAATGAACAGCAGGGTCCTTTAAAGCTGGAGGAAACTGTCCATGTGCCAATTCCAGACTTAATGCTGGAAAAACCTCTGTAATAAACCCAAAGGAAGGTGGAACACGTGTTTAGCCAACCCACAGAAGAATAAGGGGATGGAAGAGGGGAACTCTACTCCTCTCTCATGATCTCTACCACCTCTTTTGCCCACTTTGTTTCTAGGCAGACAGCAATCCTTTTAGCTTTAAAACGTTCTGACTAGTGTGAAGCTTGAGAATTGTTGAAACTATGCCCTAAAGCCAAAATAATACTGTGGCACAATCTGCTTGTATTGTTTATTTTAAAGGCAGGGCGGGGGAGAGAGAGGAATCCTTTGGAGAATATTCATGGCTCACTGGTGCTCAGGACAGAGGTGATGGTGCATCTGTTTTCCTCGATGGTTGGCTGCATTCCCCTGCCTGATACTAATACCAGTGACAATTTAGTAACACAACCACTGGCATGAAAAGTTGAGCTTCTATAGGAACAGATGGTGGCCACTTTGGCAGGTTAATTTTAGGCTTCAGTAGATGTTCACTTAGTCAGCAAGGCTTTAGTATCAGGGAAGGAATATGGAAAACATGGGTAAGGGAAACTTGGGGAGGAGCTGGCAACAGGTCATAAAACAGTAGAGCGAGAGAGGACTGCAATCCTATGCCTCCTGGGGAGGCAGCAAATCCAATGAAACACAGTGAGACTTACTTCTGAGGAAATATCCCTAGGATTGTGCTGCACAGCTTTCAAATATTTAAAGGATCTTTCACTGAGTCTCCCAGTTTTTCACGAACGTCATTAATTAATTGCTTTGAAAAGTTAGCATACTGCATATTGGGCTGAGGGCTACCTGTTTCCTAGCATCATTTACTTCCCCCAAGGGCTGTAATTCAACAGGAAGTTGACGTGATCTTCTCAAACTGCTTATGGATTATGGCAGCCTTCCCCAACATGGTGCCCTCCAGATGGACAACAATTTCCATCAGCACTAGTCAGCGGGAACTGTAGTCCAGATGGAACTAGGTTGTTGAAGGCTGAATTTGAATGTGGAAGAAAGAAAGAAGATTAGGAAGCTGCCTATACTCAGTCAGATCATTAGTCCACCAAGGTCAGTATTATCCACATTGCCTGGCAACAGGGATTTCAGACAGGATTCAATCTCAGACCTTCCTGGAGAAGCCGGGGATTGAACCTGGGGATTTATTTGCTCTCAGGAGATGTAGTGTTGACCACCAACTTGGATGGTTTTAAAGAGAACGAGGCCACTTCATGGAAGCTGTGGCTGTGCTTTACTTCCACCATCAGAGGCTTTAGGCCTCCGAATCACAAGTTGCTGGGAATTACACATGGGGAGAGCACTGTTGCACTCAGGTCTTGCTTGTGGGCTTCTCCTAGGGAACTGGTTGGCCACTGTAAGAAATGGGATACTGGACTCGATGGGCCACTGGCCTGATCCAGCACGGCTCCGATTACATTCTTATGCAAAACAGGGACTCTACCACTGAGCACTGGCCCTTCCTCAGGAAGATGTTTGATGCAGTTATGAAGGTAGCTAACTTGCAAGAGTATAAAGGTGAGAGGCTGCATACACATGACACTTTATTCTAGAATAACTGGAGACTGAGTACTTGGTTTTTTCTATGTAGTCAACACAATCTAGATCTATTGCCTGTTAAGTGTTTCTTGACAAACTGGTTTCATTTCAAAAATGAAAGAGCATTGCAGATTGATTTGGCATTACCCCGCAGCGGGTACATTTGAAAAAAGATGTAGGCAGTCCTGGCAATTTGGGGGGGGGGGAGGCATCCACACCTGCCGAATGTGGTTGTCGCTGGGCTTGCACCAAGATCACAATCACCACTTCCTTCTTCATTCACCTGGCGCATGTCCAGGGAGGAAAAGGCATAGATAACCTAATGAAGGGGAGGGGTTTCAAATGCATATCAAATAGCCACACCTGCCCTTTTGGACAGCAGGATTGTGAAACAATCTAGATTGAAAGCAGCATCTTGAACATGAGCATAAGCAATTGCAAATGGAGAAAAATTACATTTTTATACTAGAAATGCATTACTGTGTATAACCACAATTATTACATGATATTGTGTATTGTGTATAAGCCTCAGGGCAGACATCAGACCTACAAGGGCATCATATGACCAAGTCAGCTTACCTGCCCAAGCATCATGTGAGTAGGCTTAAGATCAGGTAACAGGTGTGGATAAGGGCCAGAACATGAGAAACTCCACTGAGGAAACTGTCTCAGTCCAGGAATGAAACGCCAACCCTGGCTGCTGCACAGTTAGCCTGAGAGGGTAACACCAGTGTTGCAACTGGTCTCCCATTTGGTGGCTCTTAGGCTAGGAATTTGATGAGGTTTATAAGTATCTCGGACAAACATCTCAGAATTCTGCAACTGCATCATTTCTTCCTCTGGTTGTACCAGTGGAGGCCAGTCCATTAGGGTGAATGGGTCACTGTCCCACCAATCTCAGGCTGCGTTCACACATGGGGCTGAATGTGTTGATGGATTTAATGAATTAAAAAGCTGGCACTGCTGTTCTGAAATCCCTTTCACACTGCAGTACCTGTTGCGTTAAGGAACAGCCGTTTTTTCAGCTGATATACTGGCATTACGCACAACTGTCTTTCACACAGCTGTGATGAACGTCTTATTTTTGTCCCTCACTCATTATACACATGCACACTGTAGTTCCCCACTGTGTAGGAGGTCTAAGATCTCATCCTGTCACCATGAACCCCTCTCCTTTTAGCATCTGACTTCTTCTTTTTTTAGTTGTATAGACACAGGGGTGTGTGTGGGAAATGGCGCTGCTACCTGCGCCTATGCTGGAATACCAGTACAATTTTCATCAGGCAAAAAAAAACAACAACCCAAAACACACATGCCTAAAAGGTGGGAACACACTGTATCCTGGAATGCTTGTCACGTGAGTGGCTGCAGCTAGCAAAAAACTCCCCCGATTTTCTGGGTTCCCAGCCTTTGGGTATCATTTATCACAAAAATAGCACTATATTCCACTAGAATTCTGGAGCTAGCTTGTACATCATGTGAAAGATCAAATATAATCTGCAAATTACCAGGTAAGAAGTGGTCAGAATAATGGAATAAAGTGGAGTGTGAAAGCAGCCTCAGTCTGCCCTCAGCCAGCCCTCTCCCCACCTGCCTGCCTTGTTACTTACAGCCAGGCCACCCCCTCCCTGTCACTAGCTGTGGTTATTATTATTATTATTATTATTATTATTATTAGCATCACACTTGGCGTCGTCTTGGGGTTGTTTCAGAGAAAGGAGACAATGGAAGAAATGTTTATAGTGCTATTGGTTATGGAAGATGAGGCTAGGTGGGGAGAAGCACAATGGGACATTGGAGAATATGTTGTAGATATTGTTATAATTGCTATGTTTTGTTTGTTTTATTTATTCTGTTATTACGTTATGTATATTGTTGAGATTTATTGTTTACTTATGTTTATTTAAAATGTGATGTATTGTTTTTCCTTTTAATTGTACCAAATATGAATTGTATATTATATATTGTATATTGATTTTTATGTTGTACACCGCCCAGAGACCTTCGGCTATGGGGCGGTATAGAAATGTAATTAATTAATTATTATTATTATTAATAATAATAATAATAATAATATCCCACCCTTCTTCCCAATAGGAGCCCAGTGGTTCCACCTACTGCTGGTCTCTCTGCTTTGCAGCCCACCAGTTCCAGTGGACACTAGTCACTGGATTGTACTGATGTGAAACTTAAGAGGTTTAGGGGCATTCAAAGAAAGTGACCTTACCTGCTTTCCGTCCAGGGTGTACAGCTTCTTGACGACTCCTGTTTCCAGCTTTATGGCTTCTGTGATATCGGTAAGAACTTGCTCAAATGAATGGGCTGTTTTCTTATTCAGGAGCACACGCACAGCCTTTCTGGGTTTCACCCCACTCCGAATGATGGTCACCAGCTTGGGACGCACAAAATCCTTGTTCTCTCTGGCCTGGGCGCTGTTGCTACTGGCCAGGGACTGAGGTGCTTTCATGTTAGCAGAGGTCTTCACATTGACGGACCAGTTGGGGTTAACATTCTTGGTATACTCCACTTTCTTAAAAAAGTTGTCCGACGAACACACATAACTTTCCCCTTTTGAGGACAGAAAAGAGGGAAGAAGTGGTTATAGAAGGGCAGAGAGACAAACAGCAATGGGATATTTTTTCCAATATTAGAGCCAGATGGAAGAAAAATTGCAACTGAAATAGCATTTCTTAAACACATATGCATTTCCAGAGCAGTGGAAAATGCAATCTATGCTCCCATGTGGTATTATCAAAGTGACGCTCTTCCTGGCAGACCAGTGGCTACTCCAGGGGAGACTCAGTATCTATGGGCTGTATCCACCTAAGTTTTACTCACCCATTGAAATTAGTGGACCAAAGTTAGGTACGCTCATTAATTTCAATGGGTCTACTCTCAGCAGGACTAGCACTGGATACAACTTTATGCCTATATGGATCTTCAAAGTCAAAGATGGTAGGGTCAAGAGCAGAGTTGGACAACCTCATCCCCTTCCCCCAGGTGTCATAGGCCGGCAGTTGGCAGGACCAGTGCTCGGAGATACTTCACTCTCTCTCCCTCTTTCTGTCTCACCCACACACCCACGTTCCATTCAAGGGGAAGGAGAAACTCCAACCTGCTGGCCAAATGTGGCCTGCCAGTTCTCTCCATTTGGCTCACGCGGCTGTTTTTGGCAAGCCATGCCCACTGTCCCAACCCTTGACATCATACATGACATCAAGTGTGGGACAGGTAAGGACAGGCTTAAATGGAACAATCAGGAGCTGAAAGTGAGCTCCTCATTGTTCCTTTACTAGAGCACAGCATGTTGCTCTGTTCTCACCATCTATTTTTTCGTTCCCCCTTTTCACTTTTCTTTCTTTCTTTCTTCTCTCCGCTTCCCCGCTGCCCCACTGTACAACAACTGGACTTAGAAGGCAGCTTACATTGGGACATGAGTAAGAATGTTTAAGTCTAACTTGCTGTCTAGAGGGAGTAGTTGAGAGGTGATCAAAGTGCACAGGTAAGGTTAACCCCACCCCAACTGCAAGCCCCACACTCACCCAAAATTGCTGCTGCATGACAGTTAGGCTTACCAAACAATTTTTATTGGAAAGCCCCATGACAAACAGAAACCCCTAGGATCACTCTCTCAGCTCATGAGCCGAGAGAGTGAGCCTGTGTGATGCTACTTGACAAAAGGCTTTCCCTTGCAAAATAGCACCCACACCCCTGGAGGATTGCTCCCACATCTCATCAGGAAGGAAAGAGAGCTGGGGTGCCTCACCTTCCTGCCCCATGCCCCACCCCCTGACAGCCCCTGGTCATTCTGGGCCATTACATTCAAGCTATAGCAATCTGTGACTGTCAGAACACAACTCAAAAATGTCCAAAAACATCTGAATGGGCCTGATTTGGCCAAATCCGGTGCATAGTCCTAGACCACATTTATACCATACATTTCTTCCACTATTATTCCACTATTCCTCTTTGAACAGTCATGGCTTTCTCCAAAGAATCCTGCAAATGTGCTTTGTGAAGGGTGCTGAGAGGAGATCCCTATTCTCCTCATAGAGCTACAATTTTCAGAGTTTCCTGGGAAGAAGGACTGACTGTTAAATCACTCTGGAAATTGTAGCTCTCAGCACCCCTAACACATACCAGTTCCTAGGATTCTGGGGGGGGGGGAACTATGAATGTTTAAAGTGGAATAAATATCTGGTGTGAATGTGGCCCAAGTGACTGATATAATAAAGCAGTCACAAAACACTGAAACGGCAGAGACACGAAGAGAGATAACAAAAGAGAGATTTTAAAAACACAGCAACCATAACCATCAGAAATAAGTTAACCAAAGACATTTAAACCACTTCAAAAAGGGAATGACCATTATGGTCCCAAAAGCCTTCCTAAAAAGGAAAGTTTTAGAGAATGCTATTAGAGAAGAGGTGATATGAGACATACGCTCTCATACATAATGGAGCATAGAGTCAAGACCAGGGGAGCAACATTGTGGGGGAGTTGAAGCCCCTGACATAAATTGTCTGAGCTGGTTGTGATGTCAACAGAATGTTAACAAACATTTGCTAAGTGCTAAGGAAAAGTGTTCTCTTTCAACCACACACGTTTCTTCCAGACTCATTTCCTGAACAGTTGAGTACATTTAATATAACTACCAACAGGAGCAGTATTTCAACAACAAAAAGAGCTGTTATCCATATTTTTGTAAAAAACTGTACTTTCAAAACATTCCTCAAAGGATTACAACCAACAGAAAAACTGCCAAGAGGATACTATCACAGATCCAAAATGCAAGATTTGTTACCATATACAAAAGGGAAGTCTTATATCATGTACATAAAGGGAGAGGATCTAACTCTCTGATTTGCTTCTTGTAGGAACAGTTTCTTGGACAGCTATTCTGATGAAAACAGAAAAATGTCTCTGCTGTACTGTGGAACCTGTTGAAAGAGATATGACCTTGGGGCAACTTCAATAAAACAACCTGTCAACTAATACTACGGCTGTCACTGATATAATTAGTTCTCTGCATTGCAACATATCTAACAACCCAACACATGTTCACTCATCGCATGGGAAAGATTAAACTGTGTCCAAACTCGACAGACAGTCCTAGAATAAAAAAACAATAATTTAAAATTAATTTTGGTTTCTTACCCCCACCTCACAACCACATCTATGAGGTCTAACCTACCAATTTAAGAACTGTGATCACATTACTGGCCACAGCAACAATCCTACGCCCATTAAATTGGGAGTCATCCCAGTGATGGGGTTTGTAGTCCAAAGTATCTGGAGGGCACCTGGTTGACCGAGGCTGAACTAGACAATGTGCAATCAGCACTGATACCATACTACTAGCAGAAACCAGTAATGATTTGAAACAAATGCTGATGAAAGTTAAAGAGGAAAGCACAAAAGTAGGACTATAGCTGAACATCAAAAAGACTAAAGTAATGACAACAGAAGATTTATGTAACTTTACAGTTGACAATGAGGACATTGAACTTATCAAGGATTTACCTCGGCACAGTCATTAACCAAAATGGAGACAATAAAGAAATCAGAAGGCGGCTAGGACTGGGGAGAGCAACTGTGAGAGAACTAGAAAAGGTCCTCAAATGCAAAGATGTATCACTGAACACTAAAGTCAGGATCATTCAGACCATGGTATTCCTGATCTCTATGTACGGATGTGAAAGTTGGACAGTGAAAAAAGCGGACAAGAGAAAAATCCACTCATTTGAAATGTGGTATTGGAGGAGAGCTTTACGGATACCATGGATTGCAAAAAAGACAAATAATTGGGTGTTAGAACAAATTAAACCAGAACTGCCACTAGAAGCTAAAAAGATGAAACTGAGGTTATCATACGTTGGACACATAATGAGAAGACATGATTCACTAGAAAAGACAATAATGCTGGGAAAACCATCAGGGAGTAGAAAAAGAGGAAGGCCAAACAAGAGATGGATTGATTCCATAAAGAAAGCCACAGACCTGAACTTGCAAGATCTGAACAGGGTGGTTCATGACAGATGCTCATGGAGGTTGCTGATTCATAGGGTCGCCATAAGTCGCAGTCAACTTGGAGGCACATAACAACAACAATTTTTTTTATTTGCTGTTCCCTCCAAGCACCCCTCCCACTGAGTAGAGCGTCCTTGCATGTCCTCAGGTGTTTAGAGCATGCTCAGGAAGCTGATATGAGACAGCCTCAGTTTATTCAACATATGGCAAGGACTCTAATAAGTTTACGATGCAAGGAAGCCTCTAATAAGCTTACAGCAAATGGATGGATAGGATTTATCTCTTTATTATTTCTCCAGGGCTAACATCAAAAGACAACAAGGTGTGTGGATGGGAAGGAAATATATTTATGTTGTTATGGGTTTGGGGGTGGAGATAGATGATTTCTGTGAGTCCCCTTCCAGCCTCTGATTTGGAACCCTGCACCTGGAGGTGGTGGGCTCTGCAGCTGAGAAATTTGCTCTACTGGTCAGATGAGTATCCTTTATTAGTCTAAGAAAGTGGCCAGGTGAGCTAATGGGTCTATCAAGGGCCCATTAACTGGGCCAGGGAGATCTTATTGTTATTGAAACTCTTCAGGGGAGTCCCCCCTCCTGATGCCAACAGAGAGGCTTGTGTTTTTAGCTAGGCTAAGGAAAGGCTGAGTGCTGGAGACAGGCAGAAAGGCTGGCTCCCTGCACCATGGCTTCAGGATGACTCCTGTAAGCCTGATGGAAAAGCAAGATCTACTGGACTGCTGATGCTTTGAACCCCTCCATTTTAAGCTCAGGCTGGAATGTGTGTAAATAAATAAGCCATATTTCATAAAGACACAACAGTCTCTGCTGACCTCCTTTCCAAGGAAACAAAACCCTGGGTAAGTGCAGGGATCGCTGGAGATCTCTCCCCACTCGGAGATTGGGGTGGCACGCAACAATATATTTAAGTTTGAGGTTTGTGCGTCTGTTTTCCAAGCATTCTGAAGCTCTCTTCCTGAACACTTGTCTCCTTCTTTTGCCCATTCTTCTTGAAGAAGGAAAGAAACCTCTGTTCAACATCTCTGCCAAGCAGCATGGCTTTTAATAATGGACATTTTATAGTTGCTTTAATTGAGCTGTTGTTTCAGCGTTGCTTTTACTGCTGGAATTTTATGGAACCAAACTGTACATGTTTTAAATCACTTCCACTTGTAAATTTTCTTGAACACCTTCAGAGTGTGTTGATGGATTAAGGCGATCAATCAATATGTGGTATGAGAATACCCCTTAACAGCATGCAAATGGTCAGCTCAGGAGGACTGAGAATCAAATAGATTGGTGAGAATGAGTGACAAAAATACCCTTGAAGGGGATTCATCCTCTCCTCGCCCATCCAATGATATTTACAGCAGAGATGTAATCCTATCCCAGGAGCATATGCAACTCCATTCTAGAAACCGAAATTCTTTGAGTACCACTCAGTGCAATACTAGAAGCATAACCAGGAAGACTGGCCCAGGGGCTTTGGCTACTCCAAATGGCTGCATCACATGATCCAAGAAACACACACCCTGAAGATTCATTGCAATGTCATAGAGGTGCAATTAATGGGTTGTATGTAGCTAACCAGTTAGACAACCTGTTTCCTGATTCAACTGCCTGCCTGTCTGGTAGAGATATTACTAAAACTCATATTTTTTTCATGCTCAGAAAAATGGGTTTTAGGGAATTGCTGTGCTTACTTCATACAAGGCAAATATATTGGGCTGCTTGAGATGGAACAGAAAACCATGGCTTCCCACTAGTGAATGAGCCTATATGAACACTGAGTGTACATATTTCCCCTTCCCTCCTCTTGTATATACAGGAGGAGGTGATCCAAAACATTTACTTGTGCTGTTAAACAAACAACTGTTGTGTATTACATCTGAATTTGGGAAATGGTGGTTTATTAGAACAAGCTGCAAGATCAACCTGTGGGTTCAGAAGCTGGTATGTTCTGAAACCACAGTTTAAGCAAACCACTGTTCCCTGAGTTTGGAAGTAACAGAGAACTATAGCTTGCTTGAAAACAGAAGTTTCTGATATCTTGTTGATAGCCTTAAAGAGGAAAGGGGGAAATGCAAGCCTATTGCAGGCCCATTTATGAAGTAGGAAATCATGGTCTCATATTAGGCCTGGCCTGATTCTGCAGCTCTAGAATTGTTTTCCAGCTGAGTCACAGAAGAATTCTATTGTCTTTTCTCCCTCCTTCCCACCTGTTTTTGTAAAGGGAGCAGCAGCAACCAGACAGGAGGGAAGGGAAGTCAGGAGAAAATAGCAGGGAAGAGTTAGACCCTGTTGTGTCCTTGATTGTTTTGAGAAATAGCTTCTCTTAATCCAATCTGAGCTGAAGATGGCAGAGCTCAAAGCATCACATCTGGATAGGTTGACTGCCTCCAGATCATCCTAAACCTAATTCTGTCCCCCAGGAGAAGGACAAGGTGGTGGCTGCATCCTTTCTAAGGATCTTGAACCTTTTGAAATGGAAAAAGGCACCATCTCTATGCAACCCTCTTTGCCCTTTTCAAGCGTTTCCAAACTGTCTTGATGAGATATGCCAGAGAATGAATGCAGTTGCTGTTGTTTTGTCCCTGGGAGGCAGCAAAGAACAGAGGGACCCCAACGCTTCTGCACAGACTCTTGATCCACTCTGTCAAAAGGCCAGACCAGTCAGGCTCCTTCCTTGACCATCATCTACAGCAGCCATTCTACCAGGCTGTAGGAAAAGAGAAGAGATGGGACTATGGGATCTTTTCATCAGCTCAGCTATCCGCTTTGGATTCCTCTTCTCCTTGAAATCTTTCCATTCCCATTGGTCATTACAAGAACTTGTGTCTAAGAAATAGAGCCTGATCTTGCTTTTTTTCTCCTCCTTCCCAATCCCTTTTTCCTTTTGTGTTGTATCTTTTAGACTGTAAGTCTGAGGGCAGGAGCTGTCTTATCATTGAGAGTTCACAAGCCACTCTGGGAGTCAGTTTTGGCTGAAGAGTGAGATAAATGGATGTTCTGAAGGCATGAGGGTGGTGTAGTGGATACAGTAGTGAACCGAAACCATGCTTTTGCCTAGCTAGAATTGAACCATAGCAATGCTTCTTGCTTTCCTGGATGGAGAGATGCATGTGATTGTAGTGGAAACCTTTGACTTTTGTATGGCCCTAGAAAAATAAGAGACACATCTGTCGCTGTGGCCACTTTTGCCTCTGCCTGCACCCACCATTGGCGCTTGCCCCCCACCCACGAAGAAGGCTGCCTAGGAGGGAATGTAGCCCCTTTGGAGGAAAAAGTTTCCCCACCCTGGTGTATGCAGTCATCAGAGCCTGCAGATGATCTCATCACTGACAAGTTTACTAGGGCTGTGCACCGGATGCAGCTAAAGTCGAGATCCTGAACTGAATTGGTCTGATCCGTGCTTTGGTTGGGACAAAAGGTGGGTCAGGTCAGCCTACCCGGGGCAATTCAACGTTTTCAAAAGGTGGGACAGTTGGGCAGGGGAAGAGGGGGAGAAAGAGAGGCAGACAGTCTGCAGGGAACATACTGGTGAAGTTGCCCCTAGCAGGACTGAATGCATTGTTCCTTATTTTCCCTGCCCCCTTCTGACCACAAGTTTAATTAGGGTTTAAAATCAGCAGTGGTAGGGAAGGGAGATACAGCATCTCTTTATTCCCCTGCCCCCATCCCACCCACATGTATAATTAAGGTTTAAAGCCCTAAGTAAATATTACCCCCCCCAAATCAATGTGGGTCCCAGATCCAGGTCGACCCCAGATCATTCACCCTTGGATAGGGGCCAGTCTGAAGTGCCAGTTCAGATTGGGGTAAGTGTGTGTGCATCTGCATATGCCACCCTAAAGTTTACCTATGACGCCTGTAATTGCAAATATGTGCGTTTGCCCCGGTCACACATGGCATTTTTGTCGACAATAAATATACATATTTTACAGGTACGCCTTAAACATGTCGCATGCAAAATGCATGCCAAAAAAGCATCTGGTTTTGCAGTGTGAACACCTTGTGCACAAAGGGGTAGGAAACTGTGGTTAGGCCATTTTGAAATTCAGCCATGAAAACTCATTCCACTGAATACTCTCCAGAGGGCTGCAGCCAGTTTCTGACTGTCAGCTGAGCTCTCTCAGTTCATCCATTATGGGCCGTACTTGGATTGCATTTCCACCACATGGGCTCTGCTTTTGCTTTACCAGGATTTACAATTTGATTGGGAATTAAGCATCCTTAGAACCCATCTGGAGTTTTTCTATATTTGCCTTTGTTTCTGCCACCTGAACTTTATATCGCCTCGTTTAAAAGGACTCTGAAAACCCATAAAATATTGAGATTCAAAATATTTCCAGTGTGGTCTTTCCAGAGACTCTCTCCTTGTACAGACATATCACTCAATTCCTCCAAGGGCAGCTGCTATTATAATAAATAATATAATATCTGCACAGCAGGGAAAGCACCCCCCTCGGGGGGGGGAGCATGATAGTATCTTTTTCAGAATGATGTAAGCCATTTTAAAAAAAAAGGCCCACTCTCCACATAGTGCTGCAGCAGATTCAGCTAATATCTCATGGTTCGGGAGGCACGTCTGGATAGCAAATATTTATTTAGCATTCTGGAAAAGGGGCATTTTTTGTGAGTGATGAGGAAAAGAGGTGTCCATAATAATGGATGCAAAGCAAAGGCTGGGCTCTGTGAAACCTTGGAGGGACCACTCCGATTCTTTTCCAGCACAGTCTAAGGGCCCAACCAGATGTGACTTTCATTGTATCAATGCTATGTATGCGCATGTTTTAGTTATGCAAAGAGCATCATTGGGGGAGCCTCAGGATCATGAGGATGAGGCGCTCCTTCCCACACACACACTCACTCACTATGGTCTCAAGAAAAATCACTTCTCCATTTGCATTTCAAGAGAAACCTCTACTGGCACCAATGGAAGCCTCCCTTGAAATGCAAATAGCAGATTCTGAGAGGTGAGTTTCGTCAAGCTTGGAGAGAGATGAGAAAGAGTTAAACTCCCCAACTCCGGTAGTACCGGGACTATTCAGGTTTCCCCATGGCTGCTGTTTTCATAACAATTAACATCGGATCAGGTTTGGCCCTAAGCCAGGTGTGGGGAACCTTTGACCCTCCAGATATTGCTGAAGTACAACTCCCATCATCCTTGGCCATTGGCCATGCTTGCTAGGGCTGATGGAAGCTGTAGTTCAGCAGCTTTTGAAGGGCCAAAGGTTCCCCACACCTGCCTTAAGCTGTAGACCTATTTACTTATCTACCTTGTTCGTCCACAGAGAAAACATGAAATGTAGGAATTGGTTCATCTTCAGTACCCCTGTGAAGGTTTGCCTCAGACAGTGCAGCCTTGGCTTAACCGCACTCACAAGGTGCTCTAGATCCTTTCTCTCTCCCCCCCAAGCAATAGCTTGCCCTAGTCTTAGCAGTCAAGTCTAACTCCCAAATGGGCCTTGCAGGTTGGCATGTACCAGTGCCTCAGATTGGCTCTCCACTGGGGCTTCTGTCCTGGAGCTTGCTAGTACCCATCTGTGTGCCTCTGACAGCTCCCATTTCTCTCACATGGTTGGCTTAATGGCTGGTTGGGCACATGTCTAGACTTACTCAAACTAGTGGCCTTGTGCTTCTTTCTAGGCTAGCCTTTAAAGCAGCGATGGGAATCCCATGGCCCCTCCACATGTTGTTAGACAACAAATCCCATTATCCATGGCCCATTAGCCATGCTGGCTGAAAGTGATGGGAGTTGGAGTCCAACAATGTCTGGAGGACCATGTTTTCCCACCCCTCCTTTAAAGCATCTGACTGACCCAGTTGGGCAGCAGGACCAGCAGACAGCCACAAGCACTGTGGGTTGTATCCAATGTAGCACCAAGTTAAAGTCACTTAGTGATATATTTGTTCCATTGGTAGAATGTTTTGCTCCAGGGTAACATTGTTGCACAAGCAGGTTGCTGGTAACTTTGTTGCATAACAGATTGCAAAGTCTGTTGTGCAACGAATTTCCACTGGCCCTGCTGTTGCGTAGGAGTCCTCTGACATGCAACATTAAAACTCACCTGTCCACTAGTACAAGAGCCCTTGTGCCTGCGGAGAGGAAACAACCCGATGACTCTCAATATTTGGTTGTACAGCTGATTTGGGATGTACTAGAATTCTACCTAATTCAGATTTGGCACCAAATTTTCCATTAATTTGCTTATTCTCTATCGTTACAGATTGGATTTTTATGTAGTGATTTTCCCCAGCTATTTTTGGAAACTTCTAAAATATTGGTATTAAGAAGGATAATTTTATTGATATAAATTTTGATATCTCTATCAAAATATTGATATTAATGCAAATATTTTGGAGGGGAAAATGGATCAGGAAAAGCAACAGCTAGCAGACAAAGAACAAACTCAGATTGATATCGACCTGTTAGATCGAGGGAATGCTTTCGAACTGGCACCGATCCATGGATCCCATCCCTACAGCATATATATGCAGAGCAGAGATTAAAGATTCTTCATCAGAAGACTTTGCCCACATATAAGGTTCAGTGGTGCATTTTTGCCACTTCAGGACTGCAGCATCAAGCAATGTATGAATGAGCCTTTGCTTGATCTAATACCCACATCACAGATATAGCTTCCATATCACCTCAACTGAATTTCAGGACTCCTCTAGTTGGTGTTGGATTCGATCCATGCTGGGACTATTTTCCTCTCAAGGCACCTGCACAGGTGGAGTAACATTTAAATGATGGACCTTTCATTTGAGATCAGTTAGCAAGCCAGATTGTGGCAAGATGTTCCACTTAGTCTCAGTGTCAACACAATGGCATCCAGGGAGATGCCAGGGCCGAAGTGATCTGGCCTGCCCTGGGTCCCTATTCAACCATTTCCCCCTGATGTACTGCCATTCCAGGGCATTGTGGGATCTTAAAGCCATGCCCCCTCCAACCCTTGAATCTAAGATTTCAATTTCCCTCACTAGCATCAGTATTGGGCATGGGGGCGATTAAAATGACAGCTAATAAATCCTTTCTGGGTGCTGCCCAGGGGTGATCAGAACACTGTTATTGTTGTTTACCACCCAGTGGCGACTGGTGGCTCCATGTCAGTGGGGCAGTGGAATCCACTCCAGGTTTTAGTCTGATCTTCCAAGGAGCTGAAGCACAGAGCAGAAATAGGCAGAAATAGGCAGGTCCATTCCCTTCCCCTCCTCTTGCCAGCTATGGATCAGTTTGCATTGACTCTGTTGGGTTGCTACTGGACTGCAAACTGTAGATCAGGCATGGGGAGCCCCCAGACTGTAAGCTGAATCCAGCCCCCTAGGCCTCTTAACCAAGCCCATGGCACTTTCCCCAAATCACACTCCCTTCCCCACTTCTCCCATTCTACAATGAGTTGAGCATGCAGGAAGAGATCTCTGCGTGGCACCAGACAACTTTCCCCTGAGAAACCTATTCTTCGAGGTGTGGAGGTTCCCCAGTCTTCCTGTAGATTCCATCTATAATTTTTAAAATGCCAAGACAAGGAGAGATGAAGCATCACATCAGTTTCTCACCTCATTCCTCTTCTGATCATTTTGTCTACTCTCCTGCCCTGCCCTTGGTGAAGTGAAACTGGGATCCTGTTGTCTACAGGAGGCAAGGAAAGAGGACAAGCAAATGGACCGATAGAAGACTTGGATGGGAGGAGGAGCTGCTCCACAATCTCCTGCTACCTTGGAATTTTGAAAGGTGTAGAAGGCAGGATCCTCACATTTAGGCAAAGGTAGCCTAATAAATCCACTCTGTAAAGGACATCAGCATTTTCCTCCTATGCTTGGTTCTGTCTTGCTTTTCTGATGCATGAACCTAGCCTCAAACCATGAGCAAGGAGGTCATTCCCTGAAATGAATTGCATTGCACGGTAAGTACTAAATCACGTGCAAATGCTGGCGATATATTACAGAGCATAGCCCATTAATGTCTATTTTCATTTCTACTTGGCCTTCAGCAAACACTAGGAAGTCTGGCTGCTTGTTATGCAGCCAACAGCACTTTCCGTTGTTAAATGTAGCATTATTGTTCCCAGATTCATAGCAGAATTATTTCACCAAGTTATCTCTAGCCAGCTTTCCCAACATAGAGCCCTCCAGATGGCTTAGACTACTAAGCGCATCAGCCCAGCCAGCACAGGTAGTTCCCCTGTGATGCCTTCCCGCCCTCCAGTCAATGCCTCTGCTGAGGCATTGATCCAGGGAGAGGAAAGCATTGCAGCACCCTGCAGAATTTACTCTGTCTGGGAAAGCCATGTGGAGAGCATCACTGATCAGGAGTGCCCCTTCGCTGATCAGCTGTTCAGTAGAAGGGTCAATTCTGCAAGGTGCTGTGATGCCTCCCCTCCAATCAGTGCCTCAGCAGAGGAGGGAAAGGCATGGCAGCACCCTGCAGAATTGTCTCCCTGTCCAAGTTGGGGGGAAGATGCAAAGTCTCCTTCTCCACTCCTCTCCTAGCTATATGCTAATGAGGGTTTTAAAACCCTAATTATACATTAGCCCCACACTGAACTTATTCGGGACCAGATCTAGGGCAGGGCTGGTGGTCCCCAGGTCAATCCAGGGCAGATTGGCCTGATGCTCTGCAGAATCAGAGCCATGAGGCCGGGGCGGGGGGGGGGCTGTGCACAGCCCTATAAAATACCAGGAAAGGTAAACAAAATGTTGACTTCTTAGTGATGTTCACATGTTACTTTCAATGAGTGCACAATCTGTGTATACAACTAATTGAGCTGTACACTATTTACATGTAATGTTCAACAGGTGTACAGTCTTTGTACTTAGTAGTTGAGCTGTACAAATCAACAGGTATACACTCTTTCACACAAACACTTGTGAACTGTGTTGAGGCAGCTTGTACCTGTGCCCAGTGTAATGTGTGAACAAGCCTGTAGTCATCTCTATGAATATTCTGCCTGCGCACACCCAAATTATATACACTGCTTAGAGATTACTGTAATTAAGCAGTATATAAATTGTCAGAATAAATAAATACTATATAAATAAATCACTATGGGAGTAAAATATCTCATCCTGGAACTGTTTGAGAATTTTGTTCCATTATAACTGTGGCATCAAATCCATTTTGTTCCACCATCACCCTCAAAAATGTTCATACGTTTACAAGAGGGTGCTGTATGTTATTGTTTTACTTGTATGCTCTTAAACTGGGTTGCAGTATTTTAAGTGTATGGCTAATTGGTTTTAACATATTTATTTATTTATTTTATTTATTTATTAAACTTGTATACCGCCCCATAGCCGAAGCTCTCTGGGCGGTTTACAATAACTAAAAACAAATACAATTTAAAATACATCTTCTAAAAAGCAATTTAAAACACAATTAAAAAATTTAAAACAATATAGAACAATATAGTTTAATTCTGTTTTAATGCTGATTTTTATATGTTTATATGTTTTATATGTTTTATATGTTCTTAATGATATGTACTTACTTTTATCTGGAAGCCACCTTGAGTTCCAGTTTGGAAAAAGGGCGGGGTATTAATAATAATAATAATAATAATAATAATAATAATGGCTTTATAATTATGATTGTATTTATCTTGATAGCACCATCCATGTGCATGGCACTTGACTATGTGGAAATGCAAACACATCAGCTCCCTGCCCCATGGAGCTTCGAATTTAATTTTGTCAGATGACCAGGTGGATTTTTTGGAGGGCGGTGAACAGAGGGAGAAGGGAGGAAAAAAGATGTCATGCAGGTAATGCAAATGCTGTGGCACAAACCTAGGTTTTGCTCCACCTACAGACATTTTCACACGTTATTATCCCCACCGTTCTCACAGACCCACACAGTGGTGGCTGGTGGCTCCATGTCAGTAGGGCAGTGGAATCCACTCCAGGTTTTAGTCCAAACTTTCAAGAAGCTGTCCATGGTGAAAGAGTAAGAGTCATATGTGTTAATGAAAAGCCAGGAAGCAAGGGGCAGGGAGACCATTTGGCCTTCTGCTTCAAAGATGGAACTCAGATGCTGAAACAAAGAATGAAGTTCTACATCAACCTCAGCAGCAGCAGCAGCAGCTACTACTGATAGATGCCCTCTTTAGATTCTATGCACATTGGTTCCAACCTATGCGAAATGGTAACAAAGCAGACCTGGTCAATCGCTGGGACCACTATGTCATTCTTGGAAATCCTAACTTCAGGGATAGCATTTCCAGGGGATGACATCATTCAAAATGGCAGCCCATTGACTTAAAGGCAACTTCAGAGGACATGTTAAGATTGCTCATGGCCTGATTGCTCATGCTCATGAGATTTAACCTTTGTATCTCCAGGAACACAATGAACCGTAGCCTATTTGTGCTCCCACCTCAACAAATCCAGAAACCCCACCTTTATAAAGGACTGAAACCATCTCAATGAGGCTTGCTTATTTATATATACATACTAAGTACAAATCTTTTTATCTGCCTTTCAGATGTACTGTACAGAGTGGTGATTTTTTATATATAAAAAAGATGTCCTTTGTGATCAAGCAGGGAGTCAGCTAACTCTTTGTAGGCATATTTTGCGTAACCATCTGCTTCCACAGACATCCCCTTCAAACTCCTAATGGAACACCACAAGAAACATCACATTATACTCCATCAGCATGAGGATGCTCAATCATCCTTCAGGCAATTCCTGCATCCATTCCTGTCTTTTTTTGACAGGCACATCTCTGCAAACATTTTTTTAAATGTCCTCCTCCTGTCTCTCCGACAGCTTCAGTCCTCATCCTGTATCTATCATCTCCTCTCACTTCAGCAGACTCACCTTCCCCCACGGGGAATATCGTGTAACAGCTCTTCTGAGCTTCCACAGCTGCACCTTATAGACACAGGGAGCACATTCGCCCCAAACAAAGGGACACACCCTGTAGCCACACTGATGCACATGGATAGCAAGTCCTGTGATTTCTTTCCCCCCTCCAAAAAACCCTCAAAAAACATTTCTTAAAGCCACAGGTACGGGAAGCATGAGAAATCTCAACTTGTACTATAAATCTTTTTTTCTTTCATTGTTGCAATAAAGATGAGTAATTTTTTAAAAAGACATTTTTTATGAAAGCAGCCTCTAGCACAAATGATCAAACTAATGATCACATTGGCAATGTGTTCTATTAAGTGATCTCAAATGATCTTATGAGTTTTAAGACAATCTGCCTTGGGGTTTTATTAGCGAGTCGTAACATGAGATTGGAGCATTTGGAGTTGGTGACTTGGCATTCTGCAGACACTGAATCACCTTTACAGGCAGGCAATTTGCTCACAACTACTAACTAAGCCCATCAGGAATAGCTACAGAAATACATACATTACACCCTGTGGAAGATGGTGCAAATTGTTCACACACACCCTGCACAGACACACAGCTTCGCCCAGACACACCCATACAAAAGAGTACTTTTTACAAAACCCTACAGCCACATCCACTCACATTTGTATTCACACTCTTACAGAAATCGTGGACACACACCCTTTCATACAAAGCACACACACTGATGCACTGGGTAAGAGGCGGGGTAGGGAGTGACATTGTAGACATGTTCCTGAGGGAGTATTAAAAACAGCCTTCTCCTCCCTGCTCCAGATCAACACACAGACAGACAATAATCCCAACAGACAGAAGATGTACACCATGATTCCTAGTAATATACTCAGCCTAAAAACTTGCATCCTGCAAATATCCTGGGCATGGCCACTTATGCGCACATATGTTCCAAGCACAGATATGGTCCTAAATGCATCTCCATATCATGGTAGGTACACTGTACCCATACCTTCCTCAGGCAAACACATTAATGTCCTATAGGCAGACTGAACATAATATCCCAAAGCCTCAGGCATGTCTAGCTCTACAAACAGACAAACTAAACATATATGCACCTGTTTGAATACATGACACTCTTTTCCCCCTTCCAGAATGAACAGGCACTCCACTTGAAATGAACATGCATGCAAACACACCCACATTTGCACATATTGCAGAAACACACCAACAATCTGGAAAGAAATGATGCAAATATATCTTCCAATTCTCACAAAAGCATTGCTGATGCCTCCCAACTCATCCTGCAAGTAACAGAGGGAAAACTCCTTATTCAACATTACGGATGGGTGAGAATTCTATTCAGTTTGCATTTGAAGCTGAATTTATCAGATTCGCACTTTCTAAAACAATATGAGGACTGAAACACAGCCATCCTTTGACGTTCACACTTATTTGAATTTTGTGCTGCAATTCACAATTAACAATATTTACAAAAATGCGTATATTATAGGAAAGTGTGCAAAAATAAATATATGAGTGAAAATAACATGCAAAAATGCACTATATGATGAGAAATGTGTATATCAAAAATGTGTTTAGGAGAAATTTGCACTAAAATCCTGGAGAATTTTCATGATTTTTTGAAAGAATTCACAAATTGCATCAGAAATGTGGAGAACTGAATTTAAGATAGGGAAAATAAAAAACTGCAAGAACCCAAATGGTCAGATCTTTCCATCCCTATTCAACAGCTAATGGGGAACTTCCTGTATCTTCTTATATGGACCTATTCCTCCCCCCCCCGGTCCCTGTAGGAACCACAGCTCAGCTGTAGAGCACATGATTTGCATCCAGTTCAGCAGTCTCAGGAAGAAGGAAGACTGGGGAGAGATGTCCACCTGAGACCATGGAAAACTATCACCAGTCAGATATTGAGCCAGATGGATCAACAGTCTGGAACACAGGTGGCTTTGTATGACCTAGATGATGGGTAGGTTCCCACCCAAGGTTCTGAACCAGTTCGAAGGCCATTCATGAAAAAGAAGCAATAGATGAAATGCTGCCTCCAATGACATTCATAGGAGCTGAAGCAGCATGACTTCCTATGTGCCACTATCTAAGCAGAGCATCACTCTCCCACTACCACCCTCCCTGAACCAGCAAGCAATCATTGCTTCCTGCTAATTACCTTCTTCCAGCTCATCCATGCTCCCAATCTTCCTGGTGCCATCAATGGTGTAAATGTAGCGAACTCCCTGAGGCAGGTTAATGTTATCGGACAGAGACCGGGTCAGGTCAGCAAGCAAGGCATCAAAGCTCCGGAAGCGGTCGCCAGAGACAGCATACACAATCCCCTTGAAGTAGCGGTCCCCATTGCGGTAGAAGCGCACCTTCTTGGCTTTCTTCTCGTTGCTCAGTGCTTGCAAGGTCCTGGTTCTGTAGAAGCTGCAATGGGCACTGTGAGTGGGGCTAGGCAGGCCATTCATACGGGAGCCTCGCATGTTTCTGGACGCCTTGTCTCTTTCGTCAAAGTGTCCAAAATCAAGTTCCATAGCTCGGTGAGCCCTAGAGATGTGAAGCTGAGGCGGAGGAGGGGCAGAGGAAGGAAAGGATGCAAAAGGTAAAACGGAGTGAGCCAACCCAACATCTGGACTGCTGGTAATACGTGGTCCTGGATGTGAACTTTATAAAAAATGGAAAGGAACTCCCACTTTTGCTCTATGTTCTGCTTATTGTGCATCAGTCCCAGAGAGGGGCTCTTCTTTGTATCGGGGGGAGAATGGTTCAAGTACCAGGAAGGGTAGGTGTCTGCTAAGCAATATAATGGAGCAGACTTAACATTACATTCAATTTAGTCCTACTCAGAACAGGCCCACTGAAGATAATGAACCTAAGCTAGTCATGTCTGTTAACTTAAATGGGTCTATTCTGAATAGAACTAGTGCCGAACACTACCCTTAATAATGCATAACCTATAATGTTGTGTTGGGCCAAAAGGATTCTAAGGATCCCTTGCTATGTCTGGTTCAGGGCTGGATATCAAGGTGAGGAAACTAGGAGGAAGATGCCCTGTGGGTGCCATTTCAGGATGCACAGACTGCTTAAGGAGAGTGAACAGAAGGTCTCTGCAGGGTCAGTGGGGTGGTGGATGGAAAAACTTCAACTGAGCAGCGGATACATGGAAGTGGCAGACCAACCAGCCCTAATACCTGACCAATTAAGCATCCCAAAGAAGGAAGCACCAGCCCTGCTGTCTGTAAGGTTTCTGACATGCCCATTCACCGATGGGGTGGCAGCCCAAGTCAGAGCCAGAGGTCCATTTCAAATGGGAGATCCTAAACTGAAATGGCTGATAGACCAGAAAGACATGTAAATAGAATGCCGTCTTCTTTGTGACCAGCTGCTCAGGAAGGGAGATCTAGCACTCCCTCCTTACACTCAGAGACCCCCTCCTAGCTATCAATCAGTTTCAGACACTATCCTTGGTTTGCAAGAAAATGGAACTAGAAGGGACGGGTGGTGGACCCCTGCCATTTAAATGGCATCGGAACAAATTTATGTTGAATGGCAATATTTTCCTCCTGCCCAGTTCATCTATGGCACTATTTAATCAGGAAGAGTTTTTTAATCCCCTCCTCCCCTGTTAACGAAGCAATTTTTTTTAATTGCTGAAGGTGCCCTATAGAAGCATTTGCATCACCCCGCTGCCAGTGCACCTTTCATTGTTCAGAGGCTGCAGCACATCATTAAAGGGAGAGGGAGCGGACAAGAGAGTCAATTGAATTTCTGCAGCAGGGGAGGGAGAGAGAGAGGTATAACAGAAATAATCTTGAGCGTATCCTCTTGCAATGGAAAACTCCGAACCCAAAAGAAAGCTCTGAGTGACTGGGAAACCTTATACCACTATCGTTTGGCTGTTCAGTACTATTAGCATGCAACTCACATCTGCTCATCACGGATTCACGCCACAGACATGGTATTAAAGCCCCGGGCTCAGCAATCAGGTACAAATCCTAGGAAAAGCTGTAGCTTTCTTTCTGCTTCCCATCAGGTTAGCCAAACCCTGTCCCTTCATTCATTTTGTAGAGTGCCACAGTGACCTGTCTGTGACCTTCCTATTGTCACTGTTGGTAGCAAAAGGAGTTGCCATTCCCACTAGCCTCTCTTCCTTCCTTCAAGTTGCAAAAATGCTTTCCCCCCCTCCCAGCACTTGGACCCACTAAGTCTATGAATGGTGATCTGCAAACAATGCAGTCTCAACACCACTTTTACCAGCAAGAGATTTTGTTGAGATTCGGGGTAGGGAGTGCTTCGTTCAGTAAGAACGCGAAATCTTTCTCTTCCCTTCTCTTGGACATCTGTCATCTGTTACTTTCCGCCTGGAAAATTGTAAGCTCTACTCACCGGGTTTTTCAGCTCGCAGGGTGGAGATGCTGAGAGAGAGAAACCCAGCCACACTCTGCCTTTGTTGTCTGAGCTCCAAGCAAGAAATTCCTGCCAGTTTGCCTAGGTCTCCTCCTAGGTCCTAGTGCCTTGTGCCTTATGCACACACACACACACACACACCCCTTCTGCAAAGTGATTTTCCCTTAGTGGGCTTCTCCCTCATGTTGGATTGACATTTTGAAGTTCTCCCCCTCCATGCCTAACAGAGGAAAGACAGCATGATGCCAGATTTGGTTTCCTTAAATAGCTGAGGAGGGCTGAATGAGCTACATCTTGGACGCATTGCTCACTCTCTTCCAGGGCAAACCTTCCATTGTCTTCCGTCGTCCTAATGACATTGCAGACCCAGCTGGAATCAGCCAACATTTGATTTATGCCACAGCACAATGAATCTGCATTGATGCAATGAAGGTGTTGGCCTTGCATGTGGGATTCCAGATTCCAGATGAAAATCACACTCCCCTTGTGGTCTAGCAGCAGGAGGGGGAGGTTGCGTGAACAAGAGACAGTGTAAGCTGACACTCCCCTGCCATGCTCACCCACAGAATTTGCCCCACGGAATTGGGAACAAGAACACAAGATACATTGTTGGGATGAACTTTTAGGACCACACCTTCATTCGTTATTAACAACGGATCTGCAACAGAAGTGATCAACAACAATCTCAGCCCTACAGGGTGGGTAACTATTTAGGTTGTAGAGGCATGCATTTGGTTCCTGTCAACAGCAGCATCTTTTGAGGCACAGGGAGCCAATGTGGTGCCCTACAGATGTTTGCTGGACTTCCACGCCCATCATCCCAGCAACGTAGTCAATGATCAGGAATGATGAGTTTTATAGTCCAAAATAGGGCACCACATTGGCTAGCCCTGATTTAGTACAAGCCCACACTGGGTCAGAGCTCAGTCCCTGATTCCAGCTTCTCCAAGCCACACCTCCTTGAGATAATCTTGTCCTCATGACCTATACACCCATTCAACATTGATTGGGTGATGAGGTCAGTTCTCAACTCCCTAGGCTTTGGAAGCCACTTCACTATTTAACTGATGCCTTGAGATGCTTACCCCAAGTACTTAGTTGGGGTGTGGTCCTGGATAAAGTGATATCATTGAAGTTGCAAGTATCCTCACTGTCCAAGAGTTCTTTTTACCAGCTTTGAGTACCAAAGACAGGGCCTTCTCTGTGTTAGCCCTGTACCTCTGGTAGAAATGGGTGAATCTGTCAATTTAGGTTTCTCTCAGTTTCTAATTTTTTTCAGTCTTAAATTCAGTTCTCCACCTTTCTACAATGGTTTGAAGTTTTTTTATTTAATTACTCATGAAATTTAATCAGCGTGTTAGTGCAAACTTCTGTGAATATACACACTTTTGTATGCAATTTTACCTAATATACACATTTTGCAAAGCATATTTTCCCTATTTATATTTTCCCTAATATAATGCATTTTGTTTTGTCATTTTCACAAATATATGCACATTATGCACACTTTACTCTAGTATATGCATTTTTATACACATTACTTAGGTGGAGAACTGCACTTGTGTTCTGTGAACTGTGCAAATTTCGAAGGACAGCTGTGTTTTGGATTGCATATTGTTTCAGAAAAGGTGAATTAGGTAAATTTGCCTTTAAATGAGAACTGAATTGAATTTCTCCCCCATCCCTAATCTTTGAAATGTCCTTCCATGAAAAATTCATATGTTCCACTCTCTGCTTTTTAGGAAAACCTTAATATCCCTGAATTTGGCCATTTTTATGCTTGTTATATATGAGAACTGTTTTATTTCCAGCTGTTTTAATGTTGCTAATTGTGTGCTTGTGTGTTTTGACTGCTATTTTAAACTTTAATTCTTCTTCTTATTATTACTATTATTATTATTACAAATTCCTTACTCCTATACTATTCAGGCAAAGAATGGCAAAGCCAGTTGTGACCTACTGAATTAATTACATCTGTCCTAAGAAATAACACTTTGTCCCATGCACAGTCTGTTGTAGGTAGAAAAAGCTCAAGTCCCTCACCCAATGTGAGGGCTGAAAGGGATGGTCCATGCTTGCTCGGTCCCAACAGGTGGCCAGGTACTCTAATACTGTAACCTTGAGTAGACGGGAGCAGCTTGGAATTGCAAATGCATCTTGGGAAAAGATGCTGGACTATTCCATAGACTTCTCAGCAGCAGTCTAGTGGCATATTCAGACGTGGAGAGTCGCTTCATGTTAGTCAAAGCCATGCCCCCCCCTTTTGTTGCTGGATTGAGAATGAGATCCTTGTTAATGCCATCTCCCACCACAACAGACATCCCCAAGAGCCAATAATCAGGAAAGGAGGGAGTGGTGGCGACTGAAAAGAGTCTTCTCAGTGGCTGGTTCACCTCCTTTCGCTCTGATTGGCTCCAATCAGCAGGAAAGAAACATGTTAGAAGACTCTTCTTAGTGGCTAGCACATTCCCTTTTCATGTGGATTGGTTTATCAGATGCTGGAGGCATAGGGACCCTGCTCCCAGAAGAGTCTTAGCCCCCCGAGACCCCAGAAGACTACATCTCTGTATCCCAGTGTCCTTTCAATTGGCCCCAGCCTTCATGAGGTCATTGTGGGCCTGCCTCCCCTCTCTGTCATTCAGGGCAGGCCCGGTTTTCCGCTGTCACATTGCTTGCCTCTGAATGGTCACAGACACAGCTGACCAGCTCCCTCCCACACTCTGGGCTCATGATTACTCAAACACGTGCAGAAAGCAGTGACATACTCCTGGAGATATGGCTCCCCCCCCCCAGCAACTGGTATTCAGAAGCATCCTGCCTCCGAATGGGAAAGTGCAGCTCCTCTGATGTTGCTGGACCACAACACCCATCATCCCTGCCCATGTTGGAAGTGGGTCAAGAGCAACTCCTGTTTGGGTTCTTTTGTTTGCATTCCAAAGGGAAGATAGAGTTAGGGTCCTCCAGCTGGCTAGACTTGCCTCCCTTTTCCTATGCTGTTCTCTACCTAACCCTTCCGTTGTAAATTGATATGCTCAGGGAAGCTGACCTGCTCCTCCTTCCTTTTCTTCTTCGACTGTCTGAGGAGAGAGGAGACATCTCTGTCTTTGCTCTCTCTCCTGAGCCATAAGGGCAATACCCAAGTCTGGGCATTGTGCTTCCAACTTAGTTAGAACTAGGTATGCCTTTCCTATCTACTATGTACAGTATTTGTATAAATAAAATAGCTTTTCTTATTTTACTATGTCTTAAGTCTCAGTGATTTAAATGCAGGGTAAAAGCCTGCCTGTTAGGTAAACACACACACTGGCACACACAGCTCAGACCACTGAGCTACTCTGCTCATATCCATAACAGGCCACTTGCCCTGCTTGCTGAGATGAATGGAAATTGGAATCCAACAGCATCTAGAAGGCCACAAGTTCCCCATCTCTGCTGTGATGGCCAGAAGTGGCAAATGATTTAGTGAATTTGACTAATTTGCTTTTAGAAAACCACCCAGGCGAATGGGCATCCCCCCCTTCTTGTGGCAGCAAGTTCCATAACATATCTGTGCAATGTCTGTGAAGATCATCACTTCTTTGTTTGTCCTGAATCTCCTGCCCATCAGTATTATAAGATGACCCTGACTTCTGGTATTATTGAAGTGGAAGTGCGAAGAGCATCTCTGTCTGCTTTCTACACATCATGCAAGTCGTTCCTTTCTAAGTCTGATGTTCAGGCTGTGAGTGCCGATGCATAAGTAGCCAAAGCCAAAACAGCACCATCCAAATAGGGTAGAACAAATATGTCAGTTTCAGTTCTCTCAGTTGCGCCATTTTTTTCCAGTCTTAAATTCAGCTCTCCACATTTCTACAGCAATTTGTGGTGGTTGTAATTGTTGTTTACAGAAATCCTCATGAAAATTCAGCAACATCTTACTGTGACTTTTTCCCAATATACACATTTTTGTATGCATTTTTTAAAAATATGGGGTTTTTTTGCCAGCAGTTTCCTCTAATGCAATGCATTTTATGTTATTTTGACTAATATGTGCATTTATGTGCAGACTTTACTTTTTTCTCACATTTATGTGAGAAGCTCAACTGGAGTGCATACCGCAGATCAGAAAAGGTACCGCCAGGGCCAAGAAGATGCCAGCATGGTTAACGAGCAAAGTCAAGGAAGCTCTTAGAGGCAAAAAGTCTTCCTTCAAAAAATGGAAGTCTTGTCCGAATGAAGAAAATAAAAAAGAACACAAACTCTGGCAAAAGAAATGCAAGAAGACAATAAGGGATGCTAAAAAAGAATTTGAGGAGCACATTGCTAAGAACATAAAAACCAACAACAACAAATTCTATAAATACATTCAAAGCAGGAGACCATCTAGGGAGGCGATTGGACCCTTGGATGATAAGGGAGTCAAAGGTGTACTAAAGAACGATAAGGAGATTGCAGAGAAGCTAAATGAATTCTTTGCATCTGTCTTCACAGTGGAAGATATAGGGCAGATCCCTGAACCTGAACTAACATTTGCAGGAAGGGATTCTGAGGAACTAAGACAAATAGTGGTAACGAGAGAGGAAGTTCTAGGCTTAATGGATAATATAAAAACTGACAAATCACCGGGCCCGGATGGCATCCATCCGAGAGTTCTCAAAGAACTCAAATGTGAAATTGCTGATCTGCTAACTAAAATATGTAACTTGTCCCTCGGGTCCTCCTCTGTGCCTGAGGACTGGAAAGTGGCAAATGTAACGCCAATCTTCAAAAAGGGATCCAGAGGGGATCCTGGAAATTACAGGCCAGTTAGCTTAACTAACATGCCGTTGTATAAATCTATGGTGCGGCCACATTTGGAATACTGTGTACAGTTCTGGTCGCCTCATCTCAAAAAGGATATTATAGAGTTGGAAAAGGTTCAGAAGAGGGCAACCAGAATGATCAAGGGGATGGAGCGACTCCCTTACGAGGAAAGGTTGCAGCATTTGGGGCTTTTTAGTTTAGAGAAAAGGTGGGTCAGAGGAGACATGATAGAAGTGTATAAAATTATGCATGGCATTGAGAAAGTGGATAGAGAAAAGTTCTTCTCCCTCTCTCATAATACTAGAACTCGTGGGCATTCAAAGAAGCTGAATGTTGGAAGATTCAGGACAGACAAAAGGAAGTACTTCTTTACTCAGCGCATAGTTAAACTATGGAATTTGCTCCCACAAGATGCAGTAATGGCCACCAGCTTGGATGGCTTTAAAAGAAGATTAGACAAATTCATGGAGGACAGGGCTATCAATGGCTAGTAGCCGTGATGGCTGTGCTCTGCCACCCTAGTCAGAGGCAGCATGCTTCTGAAAACCAGTTGCCGGAACCCTCAGGAGGGGAGAGTGTTCTTGCACTCGGGTCCTGCTCGTGGGCTTCCCCCTGGCACCTGGTTGGCCACTGTGAGAACAGGATGCTGGACTAGATGGGCCACTGGCCTGATCCAGCAGGCTCTTCTTATGTTCTTATGTTCTTTACCCTAATACATACATTTTTGTAAATGTTACTTGGCTGGAAAACTGCATGGCAAAAATCAGAGAAATTTGAATTTTGATGGATGGCTATATTTTGGTTCTTGTATTGTTTTGTAAAGTGTGAATTAGGGAGGTTCACCTGAAATGTGAACTGAATAGAATTTCTCCTCCTTCCCTAAGCATGAACAGACTCAGGGGGGCTTTAGGGTTTGCAGAAGTACAAAAACTCTTTAGGGCAGCCTTTCCCAACCTTTGGGTCTCCAGATGTTACTGAACTACAACTCCCATCAGCCCCAGACAGCATGGTCAATGGCCAGGAGTGCTGGGAATTGTAGTCCAGTGACACCTGGGGACTCAAATGTTGGTAATGGCTGCTTTAAGGAGAAAAAAAACTAGGAGGGAACCCTTTCCTCCATACTCCAATGAGTACTGAGCATGCTCAGTGACCATGGGATGTTGACTAACCAATAAGGGTATGACAGACAATTGGGGGAAGAGTAGGTGAAATGGAATGGAGTGTTGTGGAGGCAGTATGGCTGAATGGGGCACTGAACAGGAGCACTCCACACTGCAACATTTTGTTGCAGGTCCCACTTTTTTCAGAGCTTGGAAAAGTTACTTTTTTGAACTACAGTTCTGATCAGCCCCAGGCAGCATGGCCACTGGATTGGGCTGATGGGATTTGTAGTTCAAAAAAGTAACTTTTCCAAGCTCTGCTTGTATGTGTGTATGTTTTAAAACCTTGGAGCAGCCGTTCCAAACCAGTGTGCCTCCAGATGTTGTTGGACCACATCAGCCTCAGCCAGCATTGCAAATGGCCAGGAAAGATGGGAATTGTAGTCCAGCAACATCTGGAGGCACACTGGTTGGGAAAGGCTGCCTTGGAGGCTTGATAGTGGAAAGGCTGATAGAAACATTTTCATTGGGTAAGTAAATGATTGTCATCCCACCAAACACCATCGGGGTTTTTTTCTGAATTAAAATAACCCAATGCTTTAGCTTTTCATCATAGCCTTTCCTTGATTGTGTACTCTGAGGACGCAAAGGTGCAAGAGTCAGACCCAAGACCACCAGGATGAATCCAGTCAGCACCTTGTTCCAATCTCTCATTAGCTAATCTAATGACTGTTGAGATACTAATGGGCCTCTGTGATGATGTTGCATCAGTTTTTGCTGGGTACAGGAAATATGGCTTTGTGAAGCTATCATCTTAATCATTTCAGACACGGCCAGTGACTGAAGATCTGGGAATACATCAGTTTCCCCCCCACCAATAAATCCATTTAGATAAAAAGGCAGGTTAAATTTAGCTCCTTGAATTCAATTACCTGGCCTAAATGAAGGAAACGCACTGCCCTCCAAACAGTAGCAGAGAGTCAGCATCTTCCCATAGCAATTAAATCAGGCTTAAAATGTAGCTGCCCTGTTCCTTGAGGAGACCCTCCTCCCCTTGGTTTTGAAAAAGGGACATGAAAAGAAATCTGGTTACAAGCAGTCACCACAGCAGTCCTGGTTTGAATCTTACTATAGCCACAACCTCACTACGTGGCCATAGTCAATGTCCTGCCTCCTAACCATAGCTTTCCATCTGCATTATGGAGCTGATAGGTGAGGTCCAGTGTGAGTGATTCTCAGAGCAGACCCAATGAAATCAATGTACTTACATCCACTTATTTCAATGGGTCTGCTCAGAGTATGACTTGTCATTGGATCTCACCCAATCAGATTGGAATAGTGAGATAATGGTGTGCAAAGTGATAGCATTCAAAAGTGTTCAGTTAATGCTAAAGTTTATCACTGCAGAAAGGCAGAGAGACTGTGCTCTACTAGCACAGAAGCCTGGTTTCTACCTGAGGAGCTCTGGAACAGAGTTCTTCAGCTTTGACTGTCCAGATCATAGAATCATAGAATAGTAGAGTTGGAAGGGGCCTATAAGGCCATTGAGTCCAACCTCCTGCTCAATGCAGGAATCCATTTTAAAGCACACCAGAGAGGTGGCTGTCCATCTGCCTCTTGTATGCCTCCAGCAATGAAGACCCCACCACCTCCTTAAGTTGTTGCTTCCATTGTCATTCTCCTCTAACAGTTAGGAAGTTTTTCCTGATGTTCAGTTGAAATCTGGATTCCTGTAACTTGAGCCCATTATTCCGTGTCCTGCACTTGGGATGATGGTGAAGAGATCCTGGTCCTCCTTTCTGTGACAACTTTTCAAGTACTTGAAGAGTGCTATTATATCTCCTCTCAGTCTTCTCTTCTCAAGACTAAACATGCCCAGTTCTTTCAATCTGTCCTCATGGGGCTTTGTTTCTAGTCCTCTGATCATCCTTGTTGCCCTCCTCTGAACCCCTTCCGGTTTGTCTGCTTCCTTCTTAAAGTGTGGTGTCCAGAACTGGATGCAGTACTCAAGATGAGGCCTAACCAGTGCTGAATAGAGAGGAACTAGTACTTCATGTAATTTGGAAACTATGTTGCTGGTGTCCTGCTGTGTGGCTGGACAAGGGCTCAACCAGAGTGCAGGCTTAGGCTGGACAGAAAGAGCGTTGGACCAAGATTCAGGCAGGACACAAGTCTAGGCTCTGGAAAGCGTAGAGCTCTGACGTTGCTCCAGTAAGAAGTAAGTTGAAACCAAGCCCTTTTATAGCAGTACCCCTATAGCAGGTGCTAGCACCACTTGTGGCGCAAAATGCTGTTCTCAGGGATGTAGGGGTGTGGGGTTTTGGAGGGTCTTAGACCCCTTATGTTTTTGGGAGCAGGGTCCCAGCATCCTGCAAGGCAATCAGCATGAAAGGGGAGTGTGTTAGCCACTGAGGAGAATCTTCTGACATGCTTCCTTGTCCTTTCCTGCTGACTGGAGCCAATCAGGGTGAAAGGAGAGGAGTCAAACACTGAGAAGACTCTTCTCAGTGCTAACAATCTCCTCTTTCATGCTTATTGGTTCCTTGGCATTCACAAGGATCTCATTCTGAATCTGAACCCTGCAGCAAAAAAAAAGCGGGGAAAGGGGTATGGCTGTGGCTAACATGAAGGGACCCTGCACTTCTGAATTTGCCATTACATTACTGGCTGTTCTACTTAAAGGGACCTTCTCTTAGTAACCTCCTACTGCAATGGAGTGGGGAAGATTCAGTCTTCCGCTAGAGTTCTTGGAGTCAGAGAATGGCAGTTGCTATATCCTTGGACCAGGGGGAGGGGACACTGGCCCCACAGGTTCACCTGGTGTCAGCCTGTCTAACGCTGGCCCTGTGTGCCCTTCCCCTTCATGTTTGGAGTCCTCACCTCCACCACTTGATGAAGAGGAATCTGACTCCTCGTTCCTGATATTTGAACCCAACTCCCATAACCCTCAGCCAGCTTAGCCAATGACCAGGGATGAAGGGAGTTGTAGTCCATCTGGGGGGGGCACCATGTTGGCTACCCCAGATGTAAACAAATCAACTGTGCCTTTTGATCACAGTCTGAGAAATTGTCTAGCTGCTCAAAAGTATTAGAAGGATATTATATCACCTAGTATTGGCTGTGCGATTCCATCGACAATGCCCAGCGATTTTGTTTGTATATTCAAACCCTTGTGTTAAACTGGAACACAGATAACCAGTGGCTAATTTGTTGACTATGCTAGCTAAACACTGGGGGGGAAGAACATCTGGAGAGTTAAGAATTTGAAAACTATGTTGATGTGTGTACTGACTTATTTCAAACATTTATAGGAAGTTGAGAGTAACTCATCTGAGACTTTGTCAACACAATGGAGTCCATTCATATGTTATTGGAAGAGGCCTATGCCTTGGGTGGGTGGGGGGCATCCACCTGGAAGAATTAGCTCCATTCCAAGCTGACTTGGAATGAATGGGACTTTTGATACATGTGATTATTGTAGGGATTTCTTCATCATTTTTCCTATCTCATAGTCTCTTATAGCAGGGATAGCCAATGTGGTGCACTCCAGATGTTGCAGACTAGAATTTCCATCAGCCCTAGCCAGCATTCCCAATGGTCAGGAACCATGGATGTTGCAGTCCAAAACATCAGAAGGGCATTGCACTGGTTGCCTCTGATTTCGGGCAAGCCCATCCTGACTCAGAGATCATGCTTCATCAACCTTGATACCCACCCATAAAAGCAAGGCTAGAGTGAAAGGCTACAATGATGTCAGCAGATTCCAGGAACCCTTTGTTGTGAGATTTCTGTGGGTGATTGGTGAGTTTGTTTGGGGCCAGGGCGGATAGGTGGAGTCCTGGGTGAGAGCCGGGAAGCTGGGTGGTGTTGAGTGGGGAGGTGTGTCTGAAAGAGAAGGAACTGATATCAGCTATAGATTTATTAGTGACTTGTATTAATGGTTTTGTTGAGCATTTTTGTAAAGTTTGTAATTATTGTTTTAGTTAGATATATTTTTATATGTTTGGCGGTTATAGAAATGATCTAAATAAAAATAAGTAATAAAATGAAAGCCTCTGATTCTAGCTCCTCCAAGCCACACCTCCTTGAGGGGATCCTGTCCTCATCACCTCCCTCCACCAGATCCTCCAGCATTGAATGGGTGAGTAGGTCAGTCCTACAGAAGTTCCACTCCCTGCTTCCTCCTGCCCCACCCCCAAGGCCTGGGAGAAAAATTTAGGGAAGCCTCTTCACTATTTAACTGATGCCTCATGATGTTTACCCAAGCCCTCCATTTGGGAGCACTCCTGGATTAAGTGCTGTCATTGGAAGACCAAGTATCCATTGAGTTGTAGCCAAATAAGTTTTCCTCAGAGTAGATCCACTGAAATTAATGGCCCTAGTTTGCTATGCTCATTAATTTCAATGGGTCTACTCTGAGTAGGACTAGCATTGGACATAACTCTCATTGTCCAGGAATGCTTTTTACCAGCTTCGAGTACTAGGGGCAGGACCTTTTCTGTGGTAGTCCTGTATCTCTGGAATGCCCTCCTTAGAGAAATTCATAATGCAAAACATCTGAAGAGCACAAAGTTGGCTACATCTTACATTATTGGTTTCCCTCCCTGTATCTGTAAGAAAAAAAATTATATTTGGGGAAAGTCAATGGTGCACAGGACAAGAAAGTCAAAGGAAAAGGGGGTCCATCTCAGCCTACCAGCAATGATTCATTGAGACATGAGCACTCAAAGGTGCTGGAGGCAACATCCATTTTCTCAAAGGTTGTAGGTGGGTTTCTTCTCCTGCACTTCTGAACTAGTGGTGGGGTGTCATCATTTGTATTCCTAGGTTCAGAAAAACAAATTTGGCCAGCATTAAACACCTGGAACATTCTTCTCTAGCTCAGATTTTAATCCAAGACAGAGAATTCCTTCGACCCTATCTGCCTGTAGGAATATAAGAAGGAATTGCTTTCCATTCTGTCCTGTATTAGAGACAACATAGGGGCATTTGTACCCACTAATTATTTGGCTAATGATACCATTCCCAAATTTAGAAAAGCGTTTACGCTAGCCAAGTTTAACATCTTGCCATCGGCGCTTTTGGAAGGTAGATTTAAAAATAAAAACTCCTTATAGCGAGCAGGTGTGGCCATGTGATGCCGGAGAAGAAGAGACAGTGGGTCATGTTCTATTTTATTGCTCCTTTTATCAAGACCTTCAATTTTCTCTCATTACCCCAATTTTAGAAAAAAAATTCCAGGTAGAGATTATGCATTTTATCAAGAGTATCTTTGGTCTCATCAGAATGCTCAGGTCACAGTTAAAGTGGCCAGTTTCTGTGCCGTGGCCACAACATGTTGGACAGCTATGCTGAATTAACATAATTAAAAGATTTTATAACTGGGCTTTTTATCAGTGCCTGTATAGTTTGTTTGTTGATGTTTGAATTTTAATTATGCCCTATTGTTTTAATGTTGTGTATTTATATTTATATGCTGATCTCTGATCGTAATAATAAACTTATTTACTTACGTGCCTTATATTTGTCACATACAGCACTGTTTCCATTCCACTGCCATTGGTCTTCCACCAAAAAACCATGTTATTCATCTCGCTGTCCACTGTGGCAAAATTATGTTATTTACATAGCTTATGTAATTAATTCTGTAAATTACATTGTCATCATGTTATTCCACCCCATTCATTTCAGTGCAAAGGAAACACAATGCAAAGGAGTGGGGTGAAGACATGATCAATTATGCACTGTTTGCAGACTGAAATCAACAACAACAGTGAATACTGATTGATCATATTCAGTGGATTGGTTTCTATTCCAGGCATGGGACGAATAAGTGAACACTGGCAATTTCTGCTCCCGTTTGCATTTTCATAAGAATTATCTGACATCCTGATCTGCAGGAGTGCCTACCTTTCTTCTTTCTGACCTCCCAAACCCCTTCCATTTACCTTTGTTTCTGCTCTAACAGTATAGGAATAGAGGAAAGGAGGAAGGTCTCTATCTCCCCCTCTCCATGCACTCTCTGATGCCAGGCAGACTGCTGTGGCTACATGTCAACAGCCAGGAGCAATGGGAAATCTTGTTTTCCCAGTGCTACTCAATAGAGAAATGAGGGATGGGGAGAAAAATCGCTCCCTTCTGCTGCTGCCAGACCAGCAACAGAGGGAATTTGGGGGTGGGAGAGAGGGGCAGAAATGCACGGAGGTGAAAGATCAGTCCCTGTTAGCGGCTTCATCATGGGTGTACCAAGTTTAGAGCTGGGCTTAGAGTTGGGATCAGGAATAAACAGGGAATCTTTCCAATCAACCCTGTGGAAAGTACTTTGGAATTCTGCCCACCACTACTCGGAACCCTCTACTGGGGTTGGGCAACTGGAGCTTTAAACGACAGCACTTTCCCGGATCCCAGCCTGGATTCTTTGACAGATCTGGGGCTGCAGGCAGCTGTCAGCAGCCCTTCCCAAGATTCCTTCTCCTCACCCCACTGGCAGTTGCTGTGGGGGTTGCTGCTGTGGCTAGGGTTGTCCTTGCGGCCCAGGACAGCTGACTGTTTGTGCCACTGCTCCTCAACACGCTGTCAAAGGTGAAGGAGAGAAGACTGTCTGAGCAGAGAGGTCATAAGGACATAAGAAGGGTCCTGCTGGATCAAGCCCATCTCATCCAGCATCCTGTTCCTCCCAGTGGTCAACCAGATGCCAATGGCAAGCCCGCAAGCAGAACCGGACCACGACAGCGCTCTCTAGCCATCGCTAACCTTATCCTCCAAGAATCCTCCCTGTCTGCATCTGTATTGGAACTATTTTTTAAAAAAACATTTTTATGTATATGGAATTGTTTTTAAATGTTTACTATATGGAACTGTTTGGAATGGTTTTTTGACTTCTCTTGTGTTATGGTTGTAATTGTCTTATTTGTTTTATAACTGCAAGTTTTACTGTTGTAACCCATCCTGGGACCTTGCGTCCAAGTTGGTGGCCAACACTAGCTCTTGCGGGAGAGAAATCCATGAAATGCAGCCTGCTTATTGAGTATTCTTCCTGATTTGTGCGCGGGAAAATTAGCCACCATTGGCTGTTTATTGAGCATTCGCTCTGATTTGTTTGCAGGGAGGTTAGATGGCATTGGGTCCAAGGAGGAGTTACCTCGCATTCAGTACATTCCCCCTATCACTTTTCTTGTCACAAAAAGTTCAATTTTTTTGGGAGGGGAGGTTATTGTGCGATTATAATTGTGCCACCTGAATTTGCTGGTATGTGATTGAATCCCACCCAAAAATAGTGACAGTCTAGAAGCACGCCAAGTATTCTGTGAAGAGGCATTTTCTTCTGTCTGTCTTGAATCTTCCAACATTAGATTGTCCTGGGTTCTAGCATTAAAGAAATAAAAAGTTCTCCATTTCCATTCATTCCACAGCATGCCTAATCTGAAACACCTCAATCATGTCTCTCTACTAAGAATGGAAGATGTATTCACCTCCAACTCAGTTCATATTTAAAGGCAAATCTACCTAATTCACACTTTCCGAAACACTACGTGAACCAAAACACAGCCCTCCTTAGAAATGCACCCTTCTCCAGATTTTGCAACGCAGTTCTCCAGCCAAGTGACGCCTACAAAAATGCATATACTAAATGCAAGTGTGCATAAAAATACATCAATTCATAAAAAATAGCATGCACAAACGAAGGAAAGTATAGCTATTAGGGAAAATATGCTTTGCAAAAATGTGTACATTAGGGATGGAATCTGCCCACCCTGCCACTGATCTGCCCAGTGCCCGCCCACCCCACAACATGGAGAAGGGGAAGGCAGGAGAGGAGATGCCACACCGTGGGGCAAGTGACATCATTCAGGCTGGGATGGGCAAAAAAATCCACTTAATTCTGACTCCCCCATGGTCAGAATTAAATGGATTTTTGCCCATCCCAGCCTGCTGCCTGTTGCTTGCCCCGCAGCATGGTGCCTCCTTTTCCTCCCCCATGGCCTGGCCCTGCTGAGGAGCTGCTGCCGTGGCCTTGCTGGATCACTCAGCCTGGGAAGGGGGCTCCTTTTTTGCATCCTCTTCCTCTGTGGTGTGAGGGTGGGCAGGCACTGGGTGGATCTGCAGCAGGTGGATTTCATCCCTAGTGTATATTGGGTAAAACAGCATACAAAAATGTGCGTATTAGGAGAAATTGGCACTTAAATGCTGATGAATTTTCATGAGGACTTTTTTTTTAAAAGAATTTGCAAACTGATGTGAAAATATGGAGAACTGAACTTCAGATCGAAAGAACAAGTAAGTGAGAGAAACCAAAGCTGACCGATTCACCCTTTGCTCCCCTCCACTTCCCCTCCATGTTGCCTCCCCTTTGGGGCCCCTCTTTTCTCCCTGTCTGGCTTTGGTTCAACTGTGGACACAAAGAGTGATGTCTGCCTGCCACACTGGGTTAGCCAATAAGCACAGAGGAAGAGTTTGGCTTTCCCAGCCAAGTAAGTGCCAAAATCTTAAGGATGGAGGCAATTAACAAAAGGAATGACCAAGCGAGCTATTTTCAGGTATGCAAAGGATGGTTGAGTAGTAGGCATAAATGGTTTTGTTTGTCCACTGACCCAAGACAGTGACTTTCTGGAAAAACACAGAACTGCTCAGGGGTGACTTTGTGAAGGCTGAAATCAACTTTCTCCTTGATAAACATGCCAATTGGCCTCAGGTAAAGAAAATCTGGCAAGATTCTCATTGGAGAAATGCTACAGCTACTCTGTATTTATCAAGCAGTGTACATCATACACTGATGTATCATACACAGAGATGTGTATCGCCATAGACAGAGAGTGCATGCTGTGTAGTGGTTAAAGTGTTGGGCAAGGACCTGGGAGACCTGGGTTCAAATCCCGACTCAGCCATAAAGTTCACTGGGTCACCGTCACTCCACCTAAAGAAGAGGGCAGTGAGAGCTATCCAAGACAGTTCACACAGAAGGCAAGCATCTGTGAAAGCATCCTCGTTGACAAAGTCATCAGCTGCCTTCCCAAAAGCCTCACAGTTCTCAAGGAATCGGTCATGAATTTTCACAACTGAGAATTGATACCGGACATTTTAGGCCGACGGAATGCTTTTGAACTGGGACCAGCCAACGGATCCCATCCCTAATCCAGTAGAGGTGTGCATCAGCTATATCTGCCCCCCAAATAATGAAGCAAGTCATGGTGATTCAGGGCAGACTTCTCACGTTCCCCATTTGGATCATGCTGTTAACATGGCATGTCGAAGTGGATGAGAGAGACCCCTGCCTTTTGAGTAACCCTGTGGCCTCTGTTTTTCCATCAGTTTAAAAGCACAACATTTTTTCCTTTTCTGAGAAATGAAAACAAGCTGACTGAGAAAAGGCCCAGAACTTGAAAGGGGAGGGGCACAGGGGAGAGGGAAGGGGGGCAATCTGTCATTTTGATGGGCAGGCCTTGCTTTTAATCACAGTAAATTCTTTTCCCAATGTACTCCAATCACAGTGAATTAAACATAATTGTTCTTCACATGGAGTTTTTTGCTGTGAGAATGGGGTGCAAATGACTGATTATTGGGCTGACCTGCTTCTTTCCTAATCCTACTCTTACCTAGCAAACAATTTATAATCATGGCTCTCCCTTTTTTCTTCAGGGTGGGTACTTCCAGAGAGGGAGGGGGCTAGCAAGAAAAAAAAGGTGACTTTTCCAGTTTTTTTTAATAAAAATATAACAAAGGTAAATTTGCCTAACACAATAGATTACCAAGGGGTACTTCCCTCATGTCTCCAGTTTTTAAACTGATAGCCCTCCAAAAACAAGGAGTGACAACATTATTTCTGTTTTGCCACCCTCAAAATAGTAAAGTCGGGCCTTTTGGGAGAGCTCTACACCTATACTTCTGAAATTTGGCACCCTCCATCCCCTCAGAAGGAGTGACCATGCCTGCAGTTTGCATCCAATTCTGGAAGTAAATAAAAAAGTGAGAGGCTATTTCTTTTCTTTCTTTTTTTAAAGTATAATGAATGCCCTGGGCAGATATGCCTAAAATTTGGCAGGCTTAATCTACTTTGGAGGGGCCCCTTTGTCTGAAAATTTCACCAATTTATGTGAAAAGGGAAAAGGTATAGACATTTTTATTTATAGCTAAGGGAGGCCAAACAGTGCTTCAGATTCAACATCAGATGCGGACCCCAATAACAAATCAAATTGTAATGACACAGAGTGGATCCAGAACAAATTGGGCTGCTTTGAAATGCTACAGGTACAAGGTGAATCTTGTAGTAACTGCACACTCCTTAGTGCAAACAATGTGAAAGTTAGGCAAAATTGCATATAAAAATGTATATATTATGATAAATGCACATGAAAACACATACATGTTTTCATGCAGACTGTTAAAAAGCAAGCCACACACTGAAAGGAAATGTGGTGAACCTAGAGATGGAACTTTCTGAAAATCTCAATGTCAAGTTATAATCCACACAATTTTTTTCTGCTTCCGATCTCACTCCATGTTATCTATTAGAAGCAAGTTTGTTCTCTCTGTGTTTTGTTAAAATAAAAAAATACATTATGTGCATATAATATATGCATATGTACACACATGCACATATAATGTACGTATAATGCAATGCATGCAGAAAATAGAGACTGCTGCAATAGTCAAAACACGTTTTTTGTAAAGTAAATTGCCCAAGCATAATCTTTTAAGTATCTATTTTTCATAACTAAGAATTGGCTGAGGAGGTGACGGACTGGTTGCCATAGGAGCAAATGGCTGGAAGTAAGCTCTGCATTTCAGAGGATGATGAATTATAACAGCATTGCATTATAGCTACAAATCGGTATGTATTGGCAGACTCAATGAATTACTATGTCCTTGGAATGTAGAGACCATACCTTCTCAACTTAAAAATAGAAAAGAAAAAGGGGTTTAAAATTAGATTCCTAACAATTAAGGTTTGTGGACTGCAGTGTAAGTCCTTAATTCAATAGGCAAGTATCCTAGGGTCAAAGCAAAATAAATAGTGGCAGACTTAGCATTTTGGGGGGGACATCTATTTAGGTATTTCAATATGAACTCATGGAGGACTACAATATAATACAATTTTAAAATTATTGCACCTACAGTAATTTGGATTATCCGAATGGAATTTAGCATTCAACAGCACAGTGGCCTATCAGTTGACAGAAGCTTTTCCAGTAGGTGTAATTTTCCCAATCTCTAGACCCCATTGCAGTGGGCTTGCCTGAATTTTTGATTCAAAGAAAGAAAGAAAGAAAGAAAGAAAAAGATTGGGTGAACAATGCCTTAGGGTCAGTTTGGGAGGGGGGGCATACAGATATTTGTGTATTCTTGTTAATACTAATAATAATTAAATTTATATCCCACCCTTCCTCCCAGAAGGAACCCAGGGTGGCAGACAAAAACAGTAAAAGCCTTTAAAAGATCTTAAAAACAAAAGACTTTAAAACATATTGAAATAAAACATCTTTAAAAAAAAAAAAGAAGCAGCTTTAAAATATCTTTAAATAGCTTTAGAATACCAAGAATACTTGGGTGGGGTCTCCAACCATTGAAATCCATGTATTCAGACAACTGCTGTTGGAAACCTGCAAGCTTAGGAAAGCTAACGTCTAACATATAAGGACTCTGAATAGATATGGGTGAAGGGGAGATAGTAAGAGCCCTTGATCCTGTGCATTCACTAGAAAAAAACCATCATGCCAGTTTCAATGGAATTACCTCATTGTTTGTTTGTTTGTTTATTATTTTATTTATATCCCACCCTTCTTCCCAGCAGGAGCCCAGGGTGGCAAACAAAAACACTAAAAACACTTTAAAACATCATAATAACAGACTTTAAAATACATTAAAACAAAACATCTTTTAAAAAAAAAATTAAAAAGTTTTCAAAACATATTTTTTTAAAAAAACATTAAAAACATTTTTAAAAAAGGTTTAAAAACACCTTAAACAGCAATTCCAACACAGATGCAGACTGGGATAAGGTCTCTACTTAAAAGGCTTGTTGAAATAGGAAGGTCTTCCATAAGCACCCAACAGATAACAGAGATGGCACCTATCTGATATTTAAAGGGAGGGAATCCCAAAGGGTAGGTGCCACAACACTAAAGGTCCACTTCCTATGTTGTGTGGAATGGACCTTCCGATATGATGGTATCTGCAGGAGGCCCTCACCTGCAGGACACAGTGATCGACTGGGTATATACAGTAAGGGGTAAGACAGTCTTCCAAGTAGCCTAGTCCCAAGCTGCATAGGGCTTTGCACATCAAAACCAGAAACTTGAACTTGGCCCGGTGTGCATAAGAGAGGAGCAGGAGAGATTCTGAATTTGTATACATCTGTATATGAATTGAAGATATTGTTAAGGTGGATTAGAGTCATTCACTTCACAAAGAAATTGGTTTTGACCATTCATTCATATAAGCTATGGAAAAATGAGCAAGCAGTATGCATTTTATACATATGCATGTGCTGCACATTGCTGGCTAATTGTCCAGTGAAGGAAGTTGGCTTGATGTTTCCTCAACAGAAACCATTGGCTAGACAGTCTTCTGATAGCTGCAGATCTCTCTGTGTTTTTGAATGAAATTTCCATCAGGGAAAGTGATGCCCCTCTCCCCCAGCTGAGCCCAAAATTAGGTTCTTTTTGGCGTTTGTGCCAGATATGGAATTCACCCAGTGCTTGTTAACTGCAGCAAAAATAAGTATAGAATGTCACTGGAAGAAAAGAGTTGTTCCAAATTTATATGACTCGGAGTGGTTCTCAAGAATTTGGGCGACATGCTTTAGGGCCAAATGTACCAGTTATATGTGTGTGACTGAAGGCAGGTGGTCTTTAGCTGATTCATTGAAAGCTTACAGGTCTTGTAATTTTTGCATAGATCAAGGGTGAGGAACCACGTCCAGTCAGAGAGCTGGATCCAGAGGTGGCCTACCTTCAAACCATGTCTGCAAAGGAAGAATCAGGAACACAGCCATGGCTTGAATTCTTTTTGAACCTTCCTAGGATTGATAGGGTAGGATGTCATAATACTATGCCAGGTGTGGCGAAGGTGGCCGTAGTTCACCCAAAATGACCTGGTGGGCCAATATCAAGATGCCTGGTGGGTTCCCCACCACTGGCACTGATATCAGGTCTAACGGATGGCAAATACCAGGCCAAATAGGCAGGTAGTCAGGCTGTCAAAACAGTGGCGAAGAGCTCAGCAACAGGAAGGCTAGCAGATAAGGTGTCAGCAGATAATAAGGTGGTAGCATCATTCTGTGACATATTCAGTAATTGTCCCCTGTATTGGAATAGTGGCTGTTCATTTATTGAAAGCATTTTTACCCCAATCTTCAGCCACAGAGGATTTATTTATTTATTTATTTATTGGCTTCTGTGGGGTGGATAGAATAGCTGAGGACGCTTAAGTGGTTGTCCACTGGAAGACTTTTCCTCATGTAGAAGGAATGAGTTCTCAAGGATCTGAAAGGTGCCTCATCCATGGCAGTGCAGAGCCTTGGCTGAAGGGCAGGATCCCTTGCAGGTTCAGTGCAGTCATCTTCCAGCTGCCATGCCTCTCCAGTAGAGGGCACTGTGACCCTTTCTGACAGTCGGGGCCAGAGTGCTTCCTGCAATGCTTCTGTTCTGGCATATCTTTCCTGTACAGTTTTGAATCTAGAAGAGGAACCCGGCTTACGATAGGGAACTGAGGAATACTTGGAAGAGTGCGCGACTTTCCTGATACAGGTCTCTGCGGCTTTCTGTCTAGTGACCTGCATTCAGTGATACTACAGCAGTAGCTGCCACTCCTTCTGCTACTCCGCCGATCAGATTGAAATTCACTCCTCAACTTCCTCAGGATGAAGTACACTGTAAGCTTTCTAAAAGATGACAAGGGACCAGAGCAGTCTGACCTTCCGCTGCGCACATACATATGCCTGAATCTACACGCAGATTCAAATGCTAGAGCCAGTATGTTTGCATTTCTCAGGATATGCTGCCAATGCTTGCTGAGCAGGTGAGCATTAGTGAGAAGGTATCCAGTATTGGGCCACTTGTGATGCCCTACCAAACAAAATCATTCTTCTGGGCGGTGGTAGTGAGAATATCATTCTAGGAGGCAAACATTAGGTGCCACCTAGAGATGCAACCAGATGTAATCTAGCCTCAGGAGATGGAGCCACCCAAAGAAGGCTCTTGGCACAATCCTATAGAAGTTACTCAGAAGTAAAGTCCCATTGATTTCAGTGAGGTTTATTCCCAGGTACAGGATTACAACCTGACTGAATTTACACCATATGATATGACTCAGTTAAGTCCAGTGCATTACGATTGCTACAATAAACAGAAAAATCTGCCAAGATGATCAGCAATTTTCAAGTAGTCCATGGGGGAAAATGTTTGGGAAGCACTGCTCTGGGCTTTAGACTCTGGCCTAGCGTAGCCCTGGCCTGGAGCCTCAACAGGTTAGCCCCTAGGATAGGCAACCGAAAAAGAAAAAGAGATCTGCCTTTCCAAAATGGAATCTAACATAAGAACATAAGAAGAGGCTGCTGGATCAGGCCAATGGTCCATCTAGTTCAGTATCCTGTTCTCACAGTGGCCAATCAGATATCCATGGGATGCCCACAAGCAGGACCTGAGTGCAAGGAGCCTCGTTCCTTCTGCAGTTTCATGCAACTGATATTCAGAAGCATGCTGCCTCCGACTATGTCCCATAGCCACTATGGCTAGTAACGACTGATAGCCTTATCCTCCATGAATTGCATTTGTATACCGCCCCATAGCCGAAGCTTTCTGGGCAGTTTACAACAATTAACTTTTTTACACTTTTTAAAATAAAAAAACACATATCTCTCTCTCTTTCTCTCCCTCTCTCTCTCACACACACACATCCTTGCCCTCAGGCATACAATCTAAAAGACACAACACAAAAGAAAAAAGAGATAGGGAGGGAGAAGGGAAAAAAGCCACTCTCAGGAACCAGTTTGTAAAGTTCCCGTTCTTATAAAGACCAGCTAGGGTGAAAACGTTCCCATAATGGAATGGCTGCTGCTCGGTTCACTGAATGTGTCCCAAAAGTTCACTTGTCAGCATCACAAGGCGCACATTTAACACTATTTGCATGACACATTTTATGCCATGAGAATTAACATGGGATCCTTTCATGAAATTTGCCTTTAATAATCATTTTTGTGGCTCTCTAGATCCAGTTCCACATAAAAAAAAGAAAAGAAATTACTGGCCGAGATCATTTCCTCTCTAGTTTGTAACAATGGCTTATTAGCCACCATTAATTTCCAGGAGGAACTTGTTGATTTCCCCCCAATTATCTCTTTTCTTAGCCATTTGTAATCAGCCTTCCAAACATTGCTTTTGTGGGGGCATTGCTGAGCAGGGTGATAATACAAAACGATGCATGACGGATTTGAAAATGTACAGCTCTTTTCATTAGCAATTGTAATCATACCTTAAGACTCATAAGCTGTTTGTAGTCTCGGGCTTGGAAAGAGCCAAAAGATTTGTACTGCGGAAAGGCTTCCACAGTTACTGGCCTCTTAACACTGCACAGGTGTTAAGTTGAGGAGGAGATTCCACTACATTATGGATAGGAATAGGGGCAGAAATTCAATTCAGTTCACATTTAAAGGCGAACTCACCTTATTTGTACTTTCCAAAACAAGATGCAAACTGAAACGTAGCCATCCTTCAAAATTCACACTTCTCTGAATTGTGCAGTGCAGTTCTCCAGCCAAGCAATGTGTAAATAAAATGCATATACTAGGATAAAATGTGCATATAATGCATACATTAGTGAAAATGGCATGCACAATGCATTACACTAATTTGATTTGCCAAAAATGTCTATATTAGGTAAAATGGCATGCATAATAGGAGAAATTCACACTAAAATGCAGATGAGTTTGTATTAGGACTTAAAAAGATTGCAAACTGATATGGAAGTGTGGAGAACTGAATTTAAGATTGGGACAATGAGAATCTGAGAAAACCTGAAACTGACTTACTTGCCCATCTCTAATTATAAAGGAGGACAGAGAGGAGGACAAGGAAACCCTTGCTTTGCTTTTGACAGATGATACAGCCTTTCCTTGCCTCCCCCTCCCCTAGTTATTGACTTAACAGCTGTAGCTCAGGGGGAGAGCATCCGCCTTGCATGCTGAAGATCCCAGGTTCAATCTCTAGGTGGCACTGGGAACAACCCCTGCTTGAAAACCTGAAGAGCTGCTGCCAGTCATTGTAGATGATACTGTGCTAATAATAGCCTGACCACTGTTGCCCATGCAGTAAAGCCTGGATTACTGTAACTCGTTATATGTGGAGTTGCCCTTGAGGTTGGTCCAGAAGGTGCAGCTGGTGGACAATGTGGTGGTGTGACTACTCACTGGAGCAGGGTATTGCCAACATGTCACCCCACTGCTGAAAGAATCACAGTGGCTGCCCATTAGCTACCAGGCCAAATTCAAGGTTCTGGTTTTGGTGTATAAAGCCCTATACAGCTTGGGACCAGGATACCTGAAAGACCGTCTTACCCCTTTTATACCCAGTCGTTCACTGCGCTCTGCAGGCGAGGGCCTCCTGCAGATACCATCTTATCAGGAGGTCCACTCTGCACAACATGGGAAGCGGACCTTTAGTCTTGTGGCACCAACCCTCTGGAATTCCCTACCCTTAAATCTTAGACAGGCACCATCTCTGTTATCTTTTTGGCACCTACTGAAGACCTTCCTCTTTCAACAAGCCTTTTAAGCAGAGACATTGTCCCAGTCTGCATCTGTGTTGGAATTGCTTTTTAAGATGCTTTTAAAGTTGTTTTTTAAAATGTTGTTAAAGATGTTGTTAATATGTTTTTAAATGTTTAATATGTTTTTAAGGATGTTTGTTTTAGTAGTAGTAGTAGTAGTAATAATAATAATGTAGCCACTCATGAAGGAGTCAAATTGTATGTCTCCCTTATGACGTCTGGTCCTTAGGCCACTCTCTGGAGAACAGAATAGCCCCAGAGGTTCTAGATTGCCCATCCCTGGTCAATGCAGGTACTACACTGCCACCACATCAGGGGTGAGGAATCTGCACTCGGCTGCATGTGGCCCTTGGCATGATTTCACATTGGCAGTAAGCAGGGAGAAAATAAGAAAAGATGTGGCTCTAGTCCAGGGAATCCCAAGCTGTGGTCTATGGACCACCAGTGATGTGCAAGATTCATTCAGGTGGTCCACGGCATGTCAACATTAAATATTCATATTAATTTTCAGTAGTATTTTGATTGCTTTTTATTGTAAGCATTTTATTTCTATTGAATGGAGATTGCAAGAAAAAGTACAATTCACTAATAGGCAAAAAACCTTGCAGTTTAAGAATGTATCTATAGCCAACAGATATTTCTATCAAACTTTAAAAAGCAGGGAAATTGGGCAGCTATAATGAATGCATTAGGGGAGCAGGAGACCTGACCTCCTCCCTCAGATATTATACTGCCCTACAAATTGGTAAAAATGCAAACACAATTGGGGTTGGTCAGAGTATGGGTCAGTAATAGGATTACAGGTACTCTGTGAACATGGCTGATTTTTAATTAATTTCAACAAATTATGAGAACTCTGACAGAAAAAGTCCATCTGGGGTCTGGTTTTTCTCTCTCTCTTTTAACACTTTGAACCCTTGATTCTCTCTGACTGTTTTGTGTATCGCCATGAAAATTTAGAACGTTGTTAAAAAGTGTTTCTGAGTTCAGGACTATACGTTTTCTAAGGTTTTGTTTTAAAAGGAGCTTATGAGAAGCATCAGAAGAGCATGGGGAGGTATTTTCAATTTAATATTGCGGAATGCGAAAAATCCATGCTGGGTATAGTATACAGCCACTCTCGTGACTGTATAATATAAGTAATAAAAGAAGCAATAAAACTACAGTTAAGTCCAGTGCATTACGATTGCTACAATAAACAGAAAAATCAGCCAAGATGATCAGCAATTTTCAAGTGGTCCATGGGGGAAAATGTTTGGGAAGCACTGCTCTGGGCTTTAGACTCTGGCCTAGTGTAGCCCTGGCCTGGAGCCTCAACAGGTTAGCCCCTAAGATAGGCAACCCTCAGGGGAAAAAAAAGGAATCTGCCTTTCCGAAATGGAATCTAACATAAGAACATAAGAAGAGGCTGCTGGATCAGGCCAATGGTCCATCTAGTTCAGTGTCCTGTTCTCACAGTGGCCAATCAGATATCCATGGGATGCCCACAAGCAGGACCTGAGTGCAAGGAGCCTCGTTCCTTCTGCAGTTTCATGCAACTGATATTCAGAAGCATGCTGCCTCCAACTATGGCCCATATCCATTATGGCTAGTAACGACGGATAGCCTTATCCTCCATGAATTTGTCTAATCCTCTTGTAGCACCATCCAAGTTGGTGGACACTGCGAACGCTTGTGGGAGTGAATTCCATTGTTTAATTACGTGCTGTGTGAAGAAGCACTTTCCTTTCGTCAGTCCTGAATCGTCTATCCTTCAGCGTCATTGGATGTTCCCAAGTTCTAGTTCTTTCACTCTGAGGTATATTCCAATCATAGAATTTACTAGATGCAAAATTGTGTGGATTTTTTTTTTTAAAGGCCAGAATTCTCGCGCCCCTAACGGAACATACTACACTTGTCTGCTTCCATAGGTTTGCAATTGAAACACAGCTCCATGCTTAATGTAGCAGATACTATTCTTAGCTACATGGTATGAAGCCAGTATTTTCTGCATAAAATATAGATTACATAAGCGCATTGTTTATAAACCAATCTCCGAGAGCAACCTATCCATGCCATTTGTTCCACAAGTACTTACTGGAGCAAGTAACTTGTTACTGGAGCAGTTGTGCTTTCTGTGTAAAGTATATAGCTGCCCGAAATTAGACTATAGACCAAGGATGTGGTTGATATCATGGGCAATGGAAAGGAGAGCAAAGGATCAGGGGGGGGGCGCTGAGTAAAACTCCCTCTGCAAGTACTTGCCCAATATCGCTCCCCACCCAAGACAATGTGTTTTAAAATTTGTGTATTTGTTTTTAATGTTTTTAATTGCTGTAAACTGCCCAGAGAGCTTCAGCTGTGGGGTGGTATATAAATGTAATAAATAAATAAATAAAACAGTTGCATTTTCCAGCTGAACTTGCACTGGATCTTGTAATGCTGAATCAATGTGTGTCCTCAGGCTGCAGAATATGGGTGCCAGACATTCCACAGAGTAGCAGTGGGGCCCCGAGGAAGCCTGTCTGTTGGCAGAAGATGAGTAATCAGTCGCGTGAGAGTGTGAGTGTGTGTGGATTCTGGCTCAGCTCAGCTGCTGTGCGTAGAACACCCGGCTGTCGGGCTACATACTAGGAATAATTGCCATTCTGCTTCCACAGCCGCTCCTCCTTTTACCAGCGAGAACAGCTGAGAAACTGAGACTGCACAAATAGCCTGCACCATTCACCGACAAACTGATGTAGGGAAAGAGAAAACCAGGGTGCTCGGTGACAGTTTTACCCCATTCAAAGTCTTCTGCTTTAATTCTCTTTTACAGTAGAGTGGTTGCTGAATGCAACTGTTGCAGAATTTCTCTGCCAAAATTGCAGATAACTATTCCTCTCTCTCTCTCTCTCTCTCTCTCTCTCTCTCTCTCTCACACACACACACACACACACACACACAGTCATTTATCTAGGAATGCAATCCCTGCAAGTTCACAATGAAGATTCAAAGGAGGATAGATAATGACTAAGGGAAATGCTCTCAGTCCCTACAGAATTCCAGGCAGGGTGTGTTCCTTTCCTCCACTTTATTAATTTGGCTCTTGACAGGATCATCACATCATCAGAGAGAGAGAGAGAGGGAGGAAGGGAGGGAGGGAGGGAGGGAGGGAGGGAGAGGGAGCACAGACAGAGACACTTTTACACATGAGCGATGCTTAAGCAATGAATTCCGTTTGCAATCCCTCCGTCTAGACAAATGAAATCGTTTTATTACCCAAACAGCAAAGAGGAAGACCTCGAAACAAAAGGGAAGAGGAAAGCGGCACCTCGCTAGCTCATTCGCTGATCAAATCAATAGATGAAGCAAAGCGTGTGCTGCTCAGAAAACATGGACGTTCTACCAGAACCAACCTCCTATGCTAAATTGGTCCCAAATGCCCAGTTGCCATTCATCTCGACTCCAAGCTATGCGCCAACACAGTGTGGGGAATACATCTGGTTTTTATTCCAGCTAGATTCTGTTCAGTAACAGAAAAAAAGAAATACACTGCATAAGCCCAAAGACAGACACACGGTCTCAGAAATTCCCAAATGGGAGCCTTGCATCTGGGAGTTTATGAACCTCCTGATCCAGGGATGGGGAACCTGAGGCCTAAATGTGTCCCGCAGGCCTCTCTATAAAGCCCTTGGTACTCTCCCTAGGCCAACCCCCTCAGCCCAGGACACATCCCTTGCTGGCTCTGCTTTTCACCTTCCTTGAGTGTTTTGGCCTGGCTGGAATGTGTCCTCGAAGTGTGCTAATGCTCCTTGTTTGTCCAGATGAAGGATAGAGAGGTGTGTGCGAAAGGTGAAATACATACACGTTGTTCTGCTGACTTGGGCATCTGGCCCTGCCCACTACTGGTATTTCGCCCCTGGGAAGGGAAGGCAGCCCTCAGGCTGAAAATGTTTCCCCATTCCAATCTGTTCTATAGACTGAGGTAAATCTACACATAACACATTATTCAAACACAAGTGGCCAGTTAATGGTAGTGGGTAGGGCTGTGCACAGCCCTCCTGATCCACCTCATGGCCCTGATCTGTGGGCTAATCCACCCTGTCCCAAAGATGGGACCACCCACCCCACCCTGGATCCATCCCCAAAGTTATTCGGGGAGCAGGGTTAAGGGCTTTTTAAATGAAAAGTACGGTTGAGGGGTGGGGCAGGAGATGCTATGTCTTCTTCCTTCTCCCAACTGAGAGCAGACGGGTGAGGAGGAGACCATGAGTCAAAGACACTGCTGCCGCCGCCATGATGGAGGTTCAGCTGGCCCAGCACAGCGCCTGTCAGGAACTGCTGTCGATGAGGGCCATGGGGCGATGGGGAGGCCACTTAGGAGAACCAAGATGAAGAAAAGGAAGAAGGAGTTCAGCCTCCACCATTGCCTCATTGAAGGACACCCCCGACCGCCCCCTTATGCTCTCTCTCTCTCTCTCTCTCTCTCAGCCTGCAAGCATCCCCTCCCTGTCCATGCCACAGCCTACCTCCATCCTCCGGCCCTCGCTTTGCCTCCCCCTCATGCTCCATTTGCTGCCACCAACACCACTACCATGTCCTGTGTGCACCACGCCTTTTCTTCCTGCCCTGTAGCCCTAGATCACTCTGGGCCACTGTACCTGACCTGTAGCAGTCCCGGGCTATCTGAACCCAACTTGGCCAAGGCCCAAAAGCTTCTGAAGAGGCCCGATTTGGCTCAGTCCTCGTAGAGAAGAACTAACAAACAGGAGAATGCTTGCCCCTCCCCCCCAGTTGTCAGTTCACCACAAACCCTCATCCAGTCCTCCCTCCACTGGGGCTTATTTTGGGTCTCAGATACAGCTGGTAGTGAGAAAGGGGGAAGCTGAAGATGGGTATGCATGGAGAAAGAGAGGGCAAGGGAAGATTTAAGCAATCAGTCCCTCCCTCTCACAATAGTCCTCTGCAAAAAAACCTCCTCTCTCCCATGTTAGTGTAATGAGGCAGTTTGTACAATTCTGGCAATGGATAATTGCTCATGTGCAATTGCATTCCTCTTTTATCATGCTTTTAGAGCTATTTTTATGACTCCAATGATAACAAAAACTCCCAGCAGAGCTGACTTATTTTATTTAGAGTACTTGTTGTCTGACCAGAACCTCCAGGTCACAATGAAACTGGCCAGCTTCCTTGCAGCTGCTATTGATTGTCAGAGAGTAATGATTAAATAATATTTTCATAATTTTAATCTTTAATATTTTCATGCTTTACAAGGAAATCTGCTATTATTGCTTGGTTTTATTATGTACAAGAGTTACATTATTTTACTTTTTTCTGTTTCTCACTTGTTTTTGTACATTCTGTATGGACTGGTCTTTGACCATAATGATCAATCCATCCATCAATCAATCAATTTTGGCAACACTGAGCACACAGGAGTCTGGAGGATGCAAGTCAGAGAGTGATCTGGAGCAAACATCTCAAGGAGAGGACTACCAGAAGGTCAAGAGTCAATAGAAATAGGTTCTTCAGGACCCTGGACAGGTCACAAGGAGGAGGCAACTTATTCCAATACATGCTGAATGCAAACTGAGCCCTTCCATGAGAGATGTTGGACCTGTGGCCCTCAGGTGTCGCTGAACTTCCAACATCTCTGGCCATTGGTCATTCTGGTTGGGGCTAATCAGAGTTGGACTCCAACAACAGCTGAAGGGCCACAGGTTCCACGTCCCTGCCTTACATAATTTCTGAGCTTGACAGTCCTGTGCTGGAGAATGAAGGTCTTTAAAGGGGCACCTTCCGGACTAGAGTTTGACACTCCATGACTTCATCATCTTTTGCAAGGCATGCTGTCTGTAATGATGAGCAGGTTTGGCACCGGAGACCTTTGGGGACAAAGATCATGGTTCTGCAGTGGAGTCTAGTTGTTGCCGTCCTTGGAGGGTCTTGGCTTGGAAGTCTCAGGTTCAGAACAGAACACAAAGGTTTTCTGAAAAACATCAAAGCTGTTTACAATGTTAAAAAACAACATCCATACAATAATAACATTAAAAATACAATAAAAACAAAGACATCTTCTTGATTGTCTGCATAAGCCTGGCGTTTTCAGCAGGCATTTAAAAGTTAACACAGAAGGCACCTGCTGAACCTCTGTGCCAGAGAACTGGGCCTATGACACAGAAAGCTCAATTTCATGTCAATGTTAAATGAGCCTCACCAACATCTTCTTGGTGGAGCTTGAAAAGCTTGCAAGTTCTTTAGATTCAAGGGGAGAGGGAGCCCTTTGTGAAAATCTGGACTCAAGAGCCACCTCTGCACAAGTTGTGAAGCAAGCTTTTCTTCTATCTACATCTCTCCAATGACTCCAACTCCTGTCAGTTCCAGCCAGCATCACCAATGGTCACAGATGATGGGACTTGTAGTCCAACCACATGTAGAGGGCACCACACTGGCTACCTTTGAAAGCCCTACAGATGGTGCTTTGGTCTTTTCCACCTGAGCTGTGTAATGCTCAGCAGCTTGCTCTTTCTGATGATCAGGGGAGTGGAAACCAAGCCCTATGAGGAGAGACTGAAAGAACTGGGCATGTTAGCCTAGAGAAGAGAAGACTGATAGCACTCTTCAAGTACATGAAAGGTTGTCACATAGAGGAGGGCCAGGATCTCTTCTCGGTCATCCCAGAGTGCAGGACATGGAATAATGGTCTCAAGTTGCAGGAAGCCAGATTTTGACTGGACACCAGGAAATCTTCCTAACTGTTAGAGCCATACAACAATGTAACCAATGACCTAGAGAGGTAGTGGGCTCTCCAACACTAGAGGCATTCAATAGGCAGCTGGACAGCCATCTGTCGGGAATGCTTTGATTTGGATTCCTGCATTGAGCAGGGGGTTGGACTTGATAACCTTATAGACCCCTTCCAACTCTACTATTATATGATTCTATAATTCATCCAGGCAAAAATACCCAAGGAAAGTACAGAGTTAGTTTGGTGAGGGATGTGGCCCAGTGAGAGTTCTAATGGCCAGATAGAGAGGCCCAGGAGGATGCATTTGGACCCCATGCCTGAGGTTCCCCAGTCCTGGTCTACACTGACTGGCAGCAGATCTCAAGCATTTCAGAAAAGAATATTTCCCGGCCATACCTGGATATGCTAAAGAATAAACTGGAGGGCATTTGTATGCAAAGCAGGTGCTCAGCCACTGAGCTGTGTCCCTTTCCCAGAATTGTTTTCAGCAGTGTAGTCATCCAGGGTCACTGGGGGGGGGGGCATAGGCCCCTTACTTTTTGGTGAGCAGCATCCCAGCAGGGCCCTTATGTAGAAGTCAATCCCATGAAAGGGAGGCATGTTAGCCACTGAGAAGAGGCTTCTCACTTGGCTAACAACATGCTTCCTTGTCCTTTGGTCCTGATTAGAGCCAATCAGAATGAAAGGAGGTGAGTCAGCCACTGAGAAGACTCTTTTCAGTAGGCAACACATACATCTCCTTTCATGCTAATCTGTTCTTAAGATAAGTGAGAAGTGAGGTTCATGGTCTCCCAAATCCTAGTCCCACACTTGCCTTAATTCTAGAATTCTTAAAATCAAAAGATTTCTGGCAACATTGACCCCCAGAGAGAAATATTTTTTTGTGGGGAGAGTAGCCTATGTACACAGCAGTTTTATTCTGGTTCTATAATTCTGTAATCACAGAAGAGACAGTGAATCCCAGGGGCATGGCTGCGAGGGGACATGGTGTGACTATCATGAAGAGGCCCTGCTCTTCTGAATTTGCCACTACACTACTGTCTTTGATACACAAATTTAAATAATAAAAAAATTGTTAAATCCATAGTAAAATCCACTCTGCACTTGGATGCTTATGTTAAACAAATCTTATTATCCCAAATTTTTCAAAGGTCCCAATTTGGGGCAAAAGTTAGATAAGAAATGTGAGAAGCAGAATTGGGCCTTTGGTCTGACCCAGCCAGGCCCTTCTGCTCTCACATGAAGGCACGTGTTTAAAGGGGTTATTTCCAGTAATTGAGTGGATTTGAGAAAGCAATCATTTTCCATTCTGCCCTGTATCCTTTGCATGCAGCACTGTTTCCATTTTGCTGCGGTTTGCCTCCTGCCAAAAATGATGCTATTCATCTTGTGGTCTGATGTGGCAAAATTACATAGCTTATGTAAATGTATGTAATTCATTACATAAATTACATTCTCTTTATGTTATTCCACTCATTCATTTCAATGCAAATGGGAGGGCAGGGAACATCATCAATTACTTATGATTTCTGGATGGAAAGCAGCAAGCAACAGTGAATACCCATCATATTTGCTGGGTTGATTTCTGTTCTGGACAACCATTTTAGTGTTTGTTACTCTTTTCCTCTGGATTCTCTAACGTCTCTACTCAACATATAATGGGCGACTGCTGGAGAACAGCACGTGTGCTGCCTTGGGTTCTGTGGTGAAAGAAAGGTGAGATGTGCATGTAAAAAAAAATCAATACAATGTTTCAGGGAATTGCCAGAAAACAGCCTGTTGATACACACTCACGCATATGCTTGGAAATGCATTTTGAAAACAAAAGGAAAAGAAAGTCATGATAATTGACAGGATAACCAAAGCCACCCATTTGAGGAGCACATTGCTAAGAACATAAAAACCAACAACAAAAAATTCTATAAATACATTCAAAGCAGGAGACCATCTAGGGAGACAATTGGACCCTTGGATGATAAGGGAGTCAAAGGTGTACTAAAGAACGATAAGAAGATTGCAGAGAAGCTAAATGAATTCTTTGCATCTGTCTTCACAGTGGAAGATATAGGGCAGATCCCTGAACCTGAACTAACATTTGCAGGAAGGGATTCTGAGGAACTAAGACAAATAGTGGTAACGAGAGAGGAAGTTCTAAGCTTAATGGACAATATAAAAACTGACAAATCACCGGGCCCGGATGGCATCCACCCGAGAGTTCTCAAAGAACTCAAAGGTGAAATTGCTGATCTGCTAACTAAAATATGTAACTTGTCCCTCGGGTCCTCCTCCGTGCCTGAGGACTGGAAAGTGGCAAATGTAACACCAATCTTCAAAAAGGGATCCAGAGGGGATCCCGGAAATTACAGGCCAGTTAGCTTAACTTCTGTCCCTGGAAAACTGGTAGAAAGTATTATTAAAGCTAGATTAACTAAGCACATAGAAGAACAAGCCTTGCTGAAGCAGAGCCAGCATGGCTTCTGCAAGGGAAAGTCCTGTCTCAGTAACCTATTAGAATTCTTTGAGAGTGTCAACAAGCATATAGATAGAGGTGATCCAGTGGACATAGTGTACTTAGACTTTCAAAAAGCGTTTGACAAGGTACCTCACCAAAGGCTTCTGAGGAAGCTTAGCAGTCATGGAATAAGAGGAGAGGTCCTCTTGTGGATAAGGAATTGGTTAAGAAGCAGAAAGCAGAGAGTAGGAATAAACGGACAGTTCTCCCAATGGAGGGCTGTAGAAAGTGGAGTCCCTCAAGGATTGGTATTGGGACCTGTACTTTTCAACTTGTTCATTAATGACCTAGAATTGGGAGTGAGCAGTGAAGTGGCCAAGTTTGCTGACGACACTAAATTGTTCAGGGTTGTTAAAAGAAAAAGGGATTGCGAAGAGCTCCAAAAAGATCTCTCCAAACTGAGTGAATGGGTGGAAAAATGGCAAATGCAATTCAATATAAACAAGTGTAAAATTATGCATATTGGAGCAAAAAATCTTCATTTCACATATACGCTCATGGGGTCTGAACTGGCGGTGACTGACCAGGAGAGAGACCTCGGGGTTGTGGTGGACAGCACGATGAAAATGTCGACCCAGTGTGCGGCAGCTGTGAAAAAGGCAAATTCCATGCTAGCAATAATTAGGAAAGGTATTGAAAATAAAACAGCCGATATCATCATGCCATTGTATAAATCTATGGTGCGGCCGCATTTGGAATACTGTGTAAAGTTCTGGTCGCCTCATCTCAGAAAGGATATTCTAGAGTTGGAAAAGGTTCAGAAGAGGGCAACCAGAATGATCAAGGGGATGGAGCGACTCCCTTACGAGGAAAGGTTGCAGCATTTGGGGCTTTTTAGTTTAGAGAAAAGGCGGGTCAGAGGAGACATGATAGAAGTGTATAAAATTATGCATGGCATTGAGAAAGTGGATAGAGAAAAGTTCTTCTCCCTCTCTCATAATACTAGAACTCATGGACATTCAAAGAAGCTGAATGTTGGAAGATTCAGGACAGACAAAAGGAAGTACTTCTTTACTCAGCGCATAGTTAAACTATGGAATTTGCTCCCACAAGATGCAGTAATGGCCACCAGCTTGGATGGCTTTAAAAGAAGATTAGACAAATTCATGGAGGACAGGGCTATCAATGGCTACTAGCCATGATGGCTGTGCTCTGCCACCCTAGTCAGAGGCAGCATGCTTCTGAAAACCAGTTGCCGGAAGCCTCAGGAGGGGAGAGTGTTCTTGCACTCGGGTCCTGCTTGCGGGCTTCCCCCAGGCACCTGGTTGGCCACTGTGAGAACAGGATGCTGGACTAGATGGGCCACTGGCCTGATCCAGCAGGCTCTTCTTATGTTCTTATGTTCTTATGAAGGCTGCAATTCATTGTACAGTTAAGAAGAAAACTGCCTGTAACAGCTTTCTGGATGGCAGCCTTAGAAAGGTTGATCTGCTGCCAGAGATGTGACTATGAGCCCCTTTCAATTAGTCTTCTTAGCTTACAGCTCCACCTCTTGCTGGGTTTAGGAAGGATGCGTCAAGGATGCCGTGGACTCACTAGATGGCATTAGGCAAGTCACTCTTACAGCCTCAGTCTCTCCCCTGATTCTCGTTTGCAAAAAGAAGGGTGTGGAGAGATTTTTTCTGGGGGAGGAGAGGGAATCCTTCCTAATCAAGAGCACATTCTGGCATGGGAGGTTCTTTTCCTGGGATCCTATTGAAATGAACAGGAGCTGCACAAGAGCACAACTGCATTAATTTCAAATGGGGCCCAACCGAGAGAGCCCTCGGGTCACACGCCCCAAGCAAACTGTTCGCAAGCAGCAAATGAAACTGGGCTAGAAAACAGGACTTAAATCGTGTCTCTGCCATGCAGTAGTGTAGTGGCAAATCCAGAAGTGCAGGGTCTTTTTTTATAGTCATGCCATGCACCCTCGCAGCCACCCCCCCACCCCTTGCTTGCTCTTCATCCTCATCTCCACACTCCTCGGTCCTTTCCGCACATGCCTTCTCCCGCAACAACAGGCATCCCAAGGAGCCAATCAGCAAGAAAGGGGAGTGTGTTGACTACTGAGAAGAGTCTTCTCAGTGCCTGACTCACCTCCATTCACTCTGATTGGCTTCAATCAACAAGAAAGGGCAAGAAAGCATGTTAGAAGAGTCTTTTCAGTGGCTGGTTGGCTTGTAGGATGCTGGAAACATAGGGACTCTGCTGGGACCCTGTTTCCAGAAAGGTAAGGGGTCTAAGACCCCCCAAAACCTTGGACAACTGCACCCCTGCTGCCATGGAATATAAATTAAATAAATAAATAAAGACTTGCAGGATGTCAGTGATAAGAGAGCCTCTGCCTTCAGGCTTAGAATCTAAAAGACACTGCACAAAAGGAAAAGGTTTTGGGAGGGAGGAGGAAAAAAGAAGACTCTGGCCCTATTTCTGAGTTACAGAGTTCTTATAATGACCAGCTGGAAGGGAAAGATTTCAAGGAGATAAGGACCCAAACGTTGCTGCTGGTAATTCAGCAGAATACTCTGCAGCCCCGTCTCTCCCCACCCTCCTCCAGTGTGAGGGAATGACTGTTGTAGGTGGCAATCAAGGGAGGAGCCTGATGGAGCTGGTCTTTCAGGAGAGGAGATGGAGAGGCCCTGCAATCCTCTCTCTCTCTCTCTCCTGTAACTGGATGAACTGGCTGCTGTAGGTGATGGTTGTTGTAAGGGTTACAGCTTGTTAATGCTTGTGCAGGATTTGAATACCTGAAAGCACTCTCCAAATGCAAAACATTATGATATTCTTCCAAAAAGCTTCCAAAATGCATCCAGCTCAGCTGCAAAGCTAAAGATGAACCTTTGTTCCCATTGATGAGATCTATGAAGAGTCAATCTGAATATCATTCTTATTAGGGCTGTGCACAGTCCCCCCCCGACCTGGGGATCACCTGCCCTACCATGGATCTGGCCCAAATCAACTCAGCAGTGGGCCAATGTGTTTGTTTAGGGTCTTTTAAAAACCCTAATTAAATATACAGTCAGGAGGGAGAAGGAGATGCACTGGCTCCTGCCCCCATCTGCTTCCCTTCCCCCGGCCAAGAGCAGGGGGGTACAGTCCTACAGAGTGCTGCTTCACAAGCACCTTCCCTGAGGCAAACGTGCTTGCAAAGGAGCACCCTGCAGCCCACAGGATTGAATCCTCCACTCAACAACCATTATTATTATTATTATTATTATTATTATTATTATTATTATTATTATTATTATTATTATTATTATTATTTATTGTTATTTCCCATTTTTCCAACATGGTGCTCAAGGGTCTCATTCCTGGTTCTCCCTACTAACAACAACCCTGCAGAGTGGATTAGACGAAGAGACAGTAACTGCCCAAGGTCAGCTTCATGGGTGAGTGGGGATTTGAACTCAGGTCTCCCAGGTCCTAGAGCAACATTCTAACTTGGTTTTCGCCAGCCTTTCGGATCCATAGGCACATTTGCACACTGCAACCCACTATGCTGTCTACAACATAACGGTTGTTTAAACCCTAATTTCACCAGGAGAGGGAGTGGAAAGGGAAGGACACTAGAAAAGGCTTCTGCAGGCCCATGTGTAACACACTGGTGACACCACCACCCCTGCTCTAACTACTGCACCGCACTGACTCTAAGTGCCAGGTTTTCATTTCAGAAGCAGTGAGGAAGGTGGAAGTGGCGCCATTTCTGCAGGCTTCAAGATGCTTGATGTCTTTGATTGCTGTTCCCCCTCCCCCGCCCCCTTCAGTGGTAAATGGGTGGATGGATGGATGGATGGATGGCTCAAGCAGCCCTGTTCATTAAACTATGGGAAAGGAAAGAAGTAAAAGAGAAATGGATTATCTCCTTTTTTTCAGATGGGATGTCATTGCTCTCCCCTGAAGTTTTCTTGAATCAGAGATTCTTGCTGGCCTCAAAATTACTGCCCATTAGCATCGCTCATTTCCTCACCTGAAGCGTGAAGGTTTGGTGACTCATCCTCGACATGCTTCTTTGTTAAGAGGATCCAGAGCTTTGAAACCTAGGACAGAGTGTGAAGAAGGTGTGGTGTCTTCACGCTCTCTGTATCCCTGCACTGAACCTGAGGCACCGAACACTGCCAGGCTTGATATGAGCTTGCTGTCTTAGCATCTTGAGGAGAATGCAGCAAGGAGTTGGACTCACTGAGCACATCTTGTCAAGAACTTGGAGATGGCTGTTTTCTGAATATGTCCCCAAAAGAAAAGGCAAGCCATTTTACTTGAAGCATTTAAACTGATCCTGAAGACAATGTTTTTAAAATAAGCCAGGAATGATTGGGGAGGAATGGTCCCCTATGATGCTGAATCTTCATAGACAGGTGATGGAACCAGAATACAGAAACCACCAAGAAATTTTACTTATATTTTAAAAGGTGTATAGGTTTTCTATTTCATTTTCCCTCCCTCTCTAATATTACAACTCTCTAATAAAATAATTCTCTATCTAATGCTATAACTCTGTAACTAACTCAACAGTTCACTAACCCCCATCCCTAACTCCATCCCTCTCTAACTTTCTGTAAGTCCCTCAAAGACCTGCTCTGACCAAAGACCTCTGGCAAATAATCTGGCAGAAGAAAGTGTCATAACCGAGGACGTCACCATTACTCGAGCAACCTTGCTGAGCAAGGCCTTGGCTCTTTTTAATATTAGGTTTTATAGCTTTCAATGAGTTAAACTGCTTGCTTATTTATTTATTTACTTACTTTTTTAAAAAAAATCTACACCATTCCTCATCCAGTGGATCACAATGCAGTGTCCAATCATAGGAATACAATATAAAAAACATATCCTTCAAACGGAAATAAAAGTAAGAATGGCTGAAGGCAGAAAAGCACCTCATGCCCAGGCAGAAACATGGGGTATGTAGACTGAGATAGGACTCTAAATATGGCCTGTGAGGCCATTTTGGCCAAGCCATGCCCACCTATCAGTCATCTGATGTCATATGACACAGAAATCCATCATATCCAATCTAAGCACTAAGTGCTTATTTCATTATCTGGAAATAATTAAACCCATTATTATGAGAGCTTCTGCAACCAACTGGAAATTTCCTTATGATCAAATTTTCTGATGAGACAGGAAGATTTGCAGATGAATGCAAAGTTTCCTTGTTGACAACGCCACCAGATGTCAACCATTTCCTTGAGATGCTGATCTCCTGTGCGATGGCTCTTTTTGCCAGGATAATGTTACAGTTGTTAACCTCAGGAGTCTGCCAAGAAGTTTGTTCCCGCATAAACAGGAAGAGATCTTGGCTTTGATTTCATTCATAAAAATTATTTGCTTTTCACCTTTCCTGACAATGTAGAAGTGGCATTGGTGGGCGAGTGGGTGAATCCAGAATTGTTGCCATTGTTTAGCATACATGATACAGGATATGATCCACTTCCATTACAGCAAATGGGTCACCGCCCCACCAACCTCAGTCTGCCCTCAGCCAACCCACACCTGCCTGCCATGTTTCTTACATCCAGTCCAGGGGGTGGCCATGCCTGTCAGCTTCCTCTTCCATAGTCTCAGTGTTGCCCCCTGTAGAATTCAGCAAGGAGGAAATTAAGATAAAACTAAAATTAGCGGGCTCTGCCTGTCATTGGCTCTGGCGCCACCTACTGTTGGACTCCCTGCCTTCCGGCCCACCAGTCCCAATGGGCATGCCACCACTCTCCACTGGAAGGTGCTCCAGCAGAAGCGCCATTGAAATTAATGAGAGCTGGGAAAGAGCATTACTGTACCTTTGGGCAGCTCCCATTAATTTCAGTGGAGCACCTGTTGGAGCACTTTCCAGTGGAACTCATCCTATATCGTGTGTGCTAAACAAATGAAAGTTAGTCTGGGAGTTTCCTTCCTGTCCACCAATCCTAGACTTGTATGGTCAGGAAAGCTGCAAAGGAAATCATTCTTAGGGATGGAATCAGAGCTCAGATTGTCCCATCCATTCTACCCATGAATTCACCAGCACACCTTGAGGAAAAACCATCCAGGCTTGGGTAGAGTTTTCCCCAAGGTTGCATGATAAATTCTTAGCTGGGGTGATTGTAGCTATTGACAACAGCAACAAAAGATGAGCTATTCTCAGTTCTACTGAAATAACAGTGGGACGCCGTGAGATGCTGCATTTGTGTACATCGCTCGTCAGTTAAGCCTAAATTTAAAAATCTTGAGAAGAACTGCATTTAAACATGTAATCAGCAGAATTTTCAAATGTAAGATTTTCGATACAAACATGCAGTCATTTCTGCTTAATATTTTCCCCACGGACACACACACCTATTCAAGCGACGTTTTCTGTTTAGTTAAATGAACAAGTGGATTTAGAACAAACTGTATTACTCCCTGCTGCACTGATAACAATCAGACTTATGGTACACTGGCAAGGATTGATTTCTGTTTCATATTAGCTACAAACCTCACATATCAGATACTGTCAAGACTTGTTTTCTGTTCCATGTCACCTTTCTAAAACTGTCAAATGTTGACTGCTGATGAAGAATTGCTGGATGTCAAAAGTCAGTGTTGAGTATCCAGTATTTACTAAATACACACACATTCATAGGGACGTAGGAAGCTGCCTTATACTGCATCCGACCATTGGACCATCTAGCTCAGTACTCTCTGCACAGACTGGAAGTGGCTCTTCAGGGTTTCAAGCAGGGAATCTTTCCTAACCCTACCTGGAGGTGCCAGGGATTGAACCAGGGACCTTCAGCATGCAGCACAGATGCTCTCCCACTGGGCTATGGCTCTTCCCCTTCAAAGACTATTCAGAGAATTATGTGCCACCAAAACATACACAGAGAATAATTTTAAGCAGAATGAAAGAGTGGAGTGCTTCAGTTATATGAAGACCCAGCTTAAGAACATCAGAAAAGACCCTCTGGGTCAGGCCAAAGGTCCATCTAGTCCAGCATCCTGTTCTCACATCAGATGCCTCTGTGAATCCCAAAGTAGGGTATGAGTGCAATAGTACTCTGTCACTCATGGTCCTGGCAACTGGTATTCAGAACCACACTGCTTTCAATACTGTTGGTAGTGCAGAGCCGGCATGGCTTGCTCCCACTGAATCAGATTCCAAATGTCTGAATAGGATAGGACCAGAGTGGCAATGAGGTTTGCAAAATCCCCTGTGTGTTTGTGTATGCATTCGCAACCACACAAGAAGAGCTCTGATGGATGAAACTAAAAGGCCTGTTTCAGGAATGGGGAGCCTATGGCCCTCCAGATCCCATCATCCCTAACCACTGGCCATGCTGTCCGGGGAAGATGGGAGTTGGAATCCAGCAGTGTCTAGAGAGCCACTGTTTCCCTATCGTTGCTATACAGACTTATCTGGGAGTAGGAATGGGCCAGAAATTTGATTCAGTTCACATTTCAAGGCAAATCTATCAAATTGGCACTTTCTGAAACAACTTGAGAACTGAAACACAGCCATCCTTCAAAATTCGCACTCATTTGAATTTTGCAATGCAATTCGCAAGCCAAACAATGTTTACAAAAATGTAGATGTTAGGAGAAAGTGGCCATAAAAATGAATATACGAGTGAAAATATACAAAAATGCATAATATTAAGAGAAACTGCTTGCAAAACTGTGTACATTGGTCAAAGCTACCTACAAAAATGTGTTTTATTATGAGAAATGTGTAGCAAAATGCTTGAGAATTTTCATGAAGACTTTTTTTTTTAAAAAAAAGCAAATTGCTACACAAATGTGAAGAACTGAATGTTAGATTGGAAAAATGAGAAACTCAGAGAATCGAAACTGACAAATCTTTCCATCCTTAACTGGGAGTAAGTCCTATTGAACTCAGTAGTACTTGCTTCTGAGTAGATGTGCATAGGATTGCACCCTGTGATTGCAACCTCTCTACCCAAGCATACAATCTTTAAAGTCCTTTATCAGGAATTAAACTGCAGGAAGAAAAAAATGAAAATGGTCTCTTGGAAAAACAGCTTAATTGGAAGCAGGGCTTTGCATTTCAGGGAATAGCACAGAGATCACATTCTTGGAGATTGTGGCGAGGATAGGTTTGCCTGTTCAGTTTGCTTTGACATTCTGCTGTGGTTGTGGTAGAAGTAATGATGGACTGCTGCCCTCTCTCTCCGTTCAAGCTAATATTGCATCCCTGCTTCGCATTAACAAAGCACACAAAGAGCTTTGGGCTCTCTGATTTCCCTTCCTCTTATTAAGCAAAAAAATAATAAATAAATAAATTAAAATTAAAAAATTCCAATCCCAACATTTATGCGTCATCATTTTTTACCCCAGAAAATAAAATGGAGATTGTAATCTGCCCAAATGTTATCCATGTGATGCGAATAGAACAGCCGGTGTGCTGTAATATCTCTTTAAGGTCTTGGAATTGTCAGTTAAGGGCAGTTGGTGTGCAGTTGAAATGGGTGAAGCACAGCATAAGCAGATGTAAAGACTGTGCCCTATGGAATGGTGATTAAAGTATACTATTCTTATTGTTAAAGAATCAAGATGTGTTTATTGTGCAACATAACACATTATATGGTGTCAGAAGTCCAAAATGGACTCATTCCGGCCTCCACCTCCTCTGGTATTGCAAGGTAATCTGGCTGAGACATGGAAGTGATGGGAGTAAGCTTTTATTTTATATCTTTCTGCAGCTGGAGTTGATAATGTTGCTAAGAATCGACAAATTGCTATTTTATTACATTGTGTTGGAGAGGAAGCGTTGGCAGTTTACAATACTTTTGATTTACCTGAAGAGGGGCCACAAGACATAGAGGAAGTTCTTGAACAATTTAGGATATATTGTTTGTTCACCGCCCTGAGAGCTATTCTGCTAAGGGCGGTATATACATTGAAATAATAACAAATAAATAATAAATACTCCTCGTAAAAATGTGATATTTGAACGCTATGCTTTTTGGAACCACTCTCAGAGATATCAAGAAACTAGTGAACAGTTTGTGACTGAGCTTAAGCTTAAGGCTAGTAAGTGTGAGTTTGGTGCAACAGTTAATGATATGATACGAGATAAGATTGTGTTCAGCATTAAAGATGAAAAATTGAAGAAAAGATTGATTGCGGAACCTGAGCTTACTTTGGAGAAAGCGATTGAAATATGTCGTTTAGAGGAAATAACAAGAGTTCAACTACAAGCTATGTCAACTCCCTCAAGAGATGGTCAAGAGCTACATACAGTATCTGTGATTGATAAAATCCATGGGAAAAGTCCAGTACAGGTTTTTGGATCTGATAAGTTTCAATCTAAAGATAAATATGAGCAGATTAAATATAGTAGATGCTCCTGTTGTGGTACTGTGCATCCACCTCGAAATTGTCCAGCGTTTGGAAAAACCTGTTATAAATGTCATATGAAAAATCATTTTGCTAGAGTATGCAAAGTCAATTTAGTCAGTGCCAAAAAGGGGCAACAGAATTATTTGATGCATGAGCTAGATTTAAACAGTTTGTTTGTAGGAGAATTAACTAATGAAGCTGGTAAAGATTTGGTGAATGGATGGTATGTTGATATAGTTCTGCAAGGACTCTCAGTAAGGTTTAAGTTGGATACAGGAGCTGAAGCAAATGTTTTGCCTCTACAAATATTTCATGAGTTACCAGACAAAAAGGTGTTGTTTAAAACTGATGTTTGTCTTGTGTCTTATGGTGGGACTCGTATAAAGCCTGTGGGAGCTATTGTTCTGGATTGTTGTACTTCCAGAGGGGCAGCAAAGCTGATGTTTTATGTAACAGATGGATCCTCTCTTCCATTGCTTGGGTGAGCAGCTTGTGAGACTCTGGATTTAGTTCGTCAAATTGATAATGTGACTACAGTTCAATCATTAACAAAAGAACAGCTGCTTGAGAAATATTCTGATGTGTTTGATGGGCTTGGTGAATTTGAAGGTATCCACCATATACATGTTGATCCTACTGTGGCTCCTGTTATTCATGGATGTAGAAAAATTCCTTTTGCCATATTGAATAAACTGAAAGAGACTTTAGGACAAATGAGAAATGCTGGAGTGATATCCAGGGTGATAGGTCCTACGGAGTGGGTCAGCAGTCTTGTTATTACAGAGAAGAAGAATGGAAAGTTACGGATATGTCTTGATCCTCGGGATTTGAATAAAGCAGTTCGTCAACAACATTATACAATTCCTACAACAGAGGATGTTTTGAGCCGTCTAGCAGGAATGACGTTTTTTACTATTTTAGATGAAAAGGATGGTTATTGGCAAGTCAAGCTAGATGCACATTCTTCACAGTTATGTACATTTAATACACCTTGGGGACGATATTGTTTTAATCGTTTGCCATTTGGGCTTAAGTCTTCTAGTGAGGTATTTCAACAGAAAAATGAGGAAGTTTTTGGTCATATAAGAGGGGTTTATATGATAGCTGATGATATGATTATTGCGGCAGCAACCTCAGAGCAGCATGATCAGATTCTTTGTCAAGTTATGGATACAGCACGTACTAAAAACATCAAGTTTAATATGGATAAAATTCAATTTAAGGTTGACTCTGTAAAGTACATGGGTCAAATAGTTACTGGTCAAGGAGTATGTCCTGACCCTGATAAAGTGAAGGCTATTTCTGAGATGAAATGTCTGCAAGATAAACAAGGTGTTCTTAGATTTTTAGGGTCTGTGCAGTATTTATCCAAATATATTCCGGGTGAGGCAGAACTGACAGCACCTTTGCGTAATTTATTAAGAAAAGATATTTTATTTAAGTGGATGCCTGAACATAAAAAAGCTTTTGAGTTGCTTAAAATGCAACTATGTCAAGCACCTGTACTGCAATATTTTGATATTACTAAACCAGTTACTGTGCAAGCAGATGCATCAAAAGATGGTCTTGGAGCATGTTTGCTTCAAGCAAATAAACCTGTGTGTTATGCGTCAAGGTCACTTAGTTCAGCAGAGCAAAATTATGCTCAAATAGAGAAAGAGCTACTTGCGGTATTATATGCAATGAGAAAGTTTCGACTTCCAGGAAGGGTGACTTCGCTTGTGCCTGCTTTTCGAGATGAGCTCTCGTCTCAGAAGAAGTTTTTTCAGCGTAAATCAGTCAGAACATTCTTTTTGACTGATGAAGATTTTCTCTCGGGAAGGGAGAAACATAGAGATTAACCATAAACACCTGTTTTTGTTTGGGAGGACTGGATCTCATTAATTTATGAGAGAAGGTTCAGCCAGCAATGCCGGAGGACGTCCATCACGCTCTAGCTGAATAAACGACACGTTTATCTTTTCTTTAAAGAAGAACGGACTTAAACAAGCAAGCACCCTTCTTTCTATATATTTTTTTCATTTGGTTTAAATCATTGCTGCAAAAAGAGATTTGTCAGTGTATCAGCTATAAAGATCTTCTGGGTGAGTTAAAAATTTTCTCCTTTATTCACAAAACTAAGGAGGAAAGAAATTGAAAAAGCCTATCTTAGTTTTTATTGCAAAAAGCTGGCCTGGAAGTGCATTTTAAAGATATAAACGGAAGAGGGATTTCTATTTCGAGCAGGGAAAAAAATAAATAAATTTGATTTATGAACTTTGGAGCATTATATGTTTGGGATTATTTTCTTTTTGGTCTATTTCATTTTGACGAATCTACTTGTTCACGACGCCACTAACTCTTTTGAAGCTGGGAACTAAATTTGTTTTGTATTCCTGAACATAAGAGATAAGGCAGGCTGTACTGTCTACATTGTGACTTCATCGAGCCTGGAATATTAACCCAATTGTGACTGAAATAATTTTTGTTTTTGTGGTTCTAAGAATGGCAATCAGGAAAGGGGCTGAGACCATGGAAGAAATCATGTTTCAGAAAATAATGGATGAGATAGAGATAACGAAACAAACCCTGAGACAGGGTAGACAGAAGATGAAAAATGAATTTACCAAAATGACGCAGGAGTTTAAAGAAATAGTGGATTCTGTGAGAGAGGCTCTGGAGACTGGAACAAATGTAGAATTGGAAAAAGATCTGGAGTCTATGGATACAAGAAACAAAGCTTACTGCTTGGAACTTAACGTTGTCTCTGAAGAAATTAATGAAGATAATAGAGATAAAGTTATCAATGTCTTGGATAATTTTTGGGACTGGAATGATGTGATGGAGTTTGACATAGAAAAAATCTATGGAATTGGCTACAGATATGGGACAATGGAAAAATTCTTAAGAGATGAGCCAGTGCATTTTGTAAAAAAGAAGAGTAGAGATGTGACTTTACAACAATATCTCAGCAACATATTCAGAATTGATGGCAAGAAAAGATTTGTGATGAGGGAGATTCCCATCAGACTCTTATTATATGACTATGGCTATGACAGCAAGATTAATATGGGATACTGATAATGGAAGAATGGATACTGAAAATACTGGACTGAACAAGACTATTGAAGATGGAAGATGGAATCAATATTGATATTGGAAGAATGGCTATTGAAATCATTGGATCAAACTGGTTTGACGAGATGGATTAATCTATATGTTTATTTGGACTATGGCTATGATAACAAGATTATTATGGGATACTGATAATGGAAAAATGGCTATTGAAATTATTGGACTTAATAGGATTATCGATAATGGAAGAATGGTTACTGAAATTATTGGACTTAACAGGATTATTGAAGATGGAAGATGGAATTAATATTGGTAATAGAAAAATGGCTATTGAAATTATTGGACCTAGTGGATTTGAATGAGATGGATTGGTCGACATGTTTATCGGGAGAAAAATTGAAAGATATATCTTTCAAGGAATTGAAATCTCTCTTTGACTTTTTGTGGGAAGAATAAAGTAATGTTTATGAGATTTGATGATTAGTTAAGATAGCTACTGGAGGAAAGTGATTTTATAACATAATTTAGGAGACAGGATTGTTATATATTGTAGACTTATAGCTGATCTGCGATAAATCGGAAGTCAACATTTTATTTTATTGTTTAATAATTTTTGTTTTGTTTTGTTTTTTGTCTTTAAAAATTTGAATAAAAATTAATGAAAAAAAAAGCAATGAGAAAGTTTCATCAGTATGTATTTGGTAAAGTTGTTTTAGTCCATACTGATCATAAGCCTTTAGAAATAATTGTGCTGTAATATGTATTTGGTTTATTGTTGCTGTATTGGTTTATTTGTTGTATTGTTACAGAACAGAGATGTGCTGTAATATCTCTTTAAGGTCTTGGAATTGTCAGTTAAGGGCAGTTGGTGTGCAGTTGAAATGGGTGAAGCACAGCATAAGCAGATGTAAAGACTGTGCCCTATGGAATGGTGATTAAAGTATACTATTCTTATTGTTAAAGAATCAAGATGTGTTTATTGTGAAACATAACACATTATAGCCAGGCTGTATTGGAAGGAGCTCCTCTCCTTCAAGAATCCCAGAACTATTGCAGGACAACAGGAACTTTTGTCAACCTGGTGCCATCTAAATGTATTGGGCAGTGGAGATTGGTGGCTCCAATGTCAGTGGGGCAGTGATTCCACTCCAGGTTTTAGGGAGATGTTCAAGGTACTTTCAGGTCCAAGGAGAACACCAGCGTGAGGAGAGAGGGATAGCTAGAATGCTATCATCCCACCTAACACTCTCCAGTCACAGTGCTTGGATATGATGGTCTATTTTATTTATTTGTGTTTTTTTAAAAATCTTTTTTGGAAAAAGCAAAAGTTAAAGGTGGTTAGCATGATCCCCTGGAGCTACTCACCTGAAATTTGGCAGAGTTAATCTCCTCTATAGGAGCTACCATGTCACCAGATGTGATGCTCCTATGTGCATATTAGCTCCATAGTGCTGCCAGCCCATGCCTGCCTAATGCTACACCTTATTTCTGTTTCAAAATTTTGAAGAAAAGAACAGGGGAAACACAGGGGCATGAGAATTGGCATAACTGAGCACTCACAATCTTTTTTAAAAAATGGAAAAAGCAAAAGTGAAAGATGACTAGCATGAAAACTCCTGGAGCTACCCACCTGAAATTTGGCAGGGTTAATTCCCTCTATAGGAGCTACCATGTCACCAAATGTCATGTCCCTATGAGAAACAACAAAGCTATGTACATTTAAAATTTAGAAGTAGCTATCCTAGAAACCTTTGGAACTATCCACCTGCAGTTTGGTGGTTTTAATCCCCTGTACAGCAGCTACAATGCTTCCAAATTTCATGTCTCTAGGTCAAAAAATAAAAAAGGTATGGCCATTTTAGTTTTCAATGCAAGTCAATGGAATTTCCCGAGATTTGTAATATCCAGATTGTGATCTGGATCCTGATCTGGACTGGGTCAGATCGGGTCTGAACAGGTCAAGAACCGATTGGGCCTGATCTGTATTTACAAATTGGAGCCACAAATCAGATCAGGGAGGTATGTGTACAGCCTAGTACCGGCACTTCTTTTTTTGCTGCCCATGCCAGCCATTTTGTGCACCCACACCACTTTTTGCATTATATGAGAATCGGCAGTTCATTTTTTACCAAAAAAAGAACTGAATAGGATAACAACAGCAGCAGCAACAACAATAGAGAAAAGTGGGCAACCACCATTCTGCCACTGGTGACGATGAGCTCCAGCCCCAAAAAACTCTTGGAGAAATTTGCCTTCCCTTGCAGAAACCTGGTGGAAAGATTCCCTGTTTTTTCTGACCACAAACAGGGTGGAGAAAGAGGCCACATGTGCACATAAGAGCTCTTTCATCTGTGGATGCAGATGAACTGAAGGAACAAAAAATTGTGGCAAGCCATATCTGTACTGATTCTAGTTAAACAAGTCAGTTTAGCTTATTTGACCTTGTTGTTGTTATGTGCCTTCAAATCGATTACGACTTATGGCGACCCTCTGAATCAGCGACCTCCAACAGCATCTGTCATGAACCACCCTGTTCAAATCTTGTAAGTTCAGGTCTGAGGCCTCTTTTATGGAATCAGTCCATCTCTTGTTTGGCCTTCTTTTTCTGCTCCCTCCTGTTTTTCCCAGTATTCTTGTTTTTTCTAGTGAATCTAGTTGTCCGTGCTCTGGTAACCTCCAGGTTAGATTACTGCAATGTGCTCTGTGTGGGGCTGACTTTGAAGATTGTTTGGAAACTGCAGCTTGTGCAAAATGCATCAGCCAGATTGGTAACAGGGACCAGATGGTTCAAACATATAAACCCGATTCTGGCCCGCTTGCATTGGCTACCTGTATGTTTCCGAGCTTGATTCAAGGTGCTATAAAGACTTACACAGCTTGGGACCACAATACCTGATGGAATGCCTCTCCTGACACGAGCCCACCCGTACACTAAGCTCAACATCCAAGACCCTCCTCTGGGTGCCTACTCCAAGGGAAGCTCGGAGAATGGCAACAAGGGAGAGGGCCTTCTCAGTGGTGGCCCCCAAATTATGAAATGATTTTCTTGACGAGGTGAGCCTGGCGCCAACACTGTTATCTTTTTGGCGCCAGGTCAAGACTTTCCTCTTCTCCCAGGTATTTTAGCATGTGTTTTTAAACTGCTTTTTTAAAAAGTGTTTTTTAAATTTGTATATTTGTTTTTAATGTTTTTAGTTGTTGTAAACCACCCAGAGAGCTTTGGCTATAGGGTGGTATATAAATACAATAAATGATGATGATGATGATGATGATGATGTCTTCTCATGATGTGTCCAAACTATGATAACCTCAGTTTCATCACTTTAGATTCTAATGATAGTTCTGGTTTAATTTGTTCTAATGCTAAATTATTTGTCTTTTTCCTCAGTCCATGGTACCCACAAAGCTCTCCTCCAACACCACATTTCAAATGAGTTGATTTTTCTCTTATCCACTTTTTTCACTACCCAACTTTCACATCCATGCACAGAGATCAGGAACACCATGATCTGAATGATCCTGACTTTAGTGTTCAGTGATACATCTTTGCATTTGAGGACCTTTTCTAGTTCTCTCATAGCTGCCCTCCCCAGTCCTAGCCTTCTTCTAATTTCTTGACTATTGTCCCCATTTTGGTTAAAGACTGTGCCAAGGTATTGAAAATCCTTGACAAGTTTAATTTCTTCATTGTCAACTTTAAAGTTACATAAATCTTTTGTTGTCTAGCCTTCTTGACATTCAGCTGTAGTCCTGCTTTTGTGGTTTCCTCTTTAACTTTTAACAGCATTCATTAAAAATCATTACTGGTTTCTGCTAGTAGTATGGTATCGTCTGCATATCTTAAATTATTGATATTTCTCCCTCCAGTTTTCACACCTCCTTCATCTTGGTCCAATTCCACTTTCCGTATGATATATTCTGCATATAGATTAAACAAATAGGGTGATAAAATGCATCCCTGTCTTACACCCTTTCCGATTGGGAACCAATTGGTTTCTATATATTCTGTCCTTACAGTAGCCTCTTGTCCAGAGTATAGGTTGGGCATCAGGACAATCAGATGCTGTGGCACTCCCATTTCTTTTGAAGCACAGGGTGATTTCCTTCTGACATTCCTTGGTCCATTCCATTATCCAACATGTTTGTGGTATGATCTCTGGTACCTCTTCCTTTTCTAAATTCAGCTTGGACATCTGGCATTTCTCGCTCCATATATTGTAAAAACCTTTGTTGTAGAATCTTGAGCATTACTTTACTTGCATGGGATATTAAGGCAATAGTTCGATAATTACTGCCTTCCCTGGGATCCCATTCCTGCGGGATTGGGATGGATATCGAACACTTCCAGTCAGTGGGCCATTGTTTTGTTTTCCATATTTGTTGACAGATTTATGTCAAAATTTGAACAGATTCAGTCTCAGTAACTTGTAGCAACTCTATTGGTATGCCATCAGTTCCTGGTGATTTGTTTCTTCCAAATATTTTAAGAGCAGCTTTCACCTCACATTCTAAAATTTCTGGTTCTTCATCATATGGTTCCTCTATGAATGAATCTGTCATCCTTGCATCTCTTTTATAGAGTTCTTCAGTGTATTGTTTCCATCTTCCTTTTATTTCATCTCAGTCAGTCAGTGTGTTCCCCTGTTGATTACTCAACTCTTGGTTTAAATTTCCCTTTAATTTTCCCTTTTGGAATAGGACTCTTGTTCTACCTGTTTTGTTTCTATACAATAACTATTGTAATAATTCCCTTTGTCCCTACGTACTAGTCGCTGTATTATTGCATTTAGGGTTCTAACCGTGTTTCTATTGCCTTTTGGTTTTGCTTTCCTTCTCTCTTTAACCATTTTAAGAGTTTCTTCAGTAATCCACTGAGGTCTTTCTCTCTTTTTAAAGAGAAGTATTGTCTTTTTGCATTCTTCCCTGATAACGTCTCTGACTTCAATCCAAATTTCTTCTGGTTCTCTGTCATCTAAGTTTAAAGCCTCAAATCTGTTCCTTATTTGATCTTTATATTCTTCTGGGATGCTATTTAAATTGTATTTTGGCATTATGATTGCTTTGTTCTTCTTCTTTAGCTTTACTCTGATTTTCAATATGACCAGTTCATGATCTGTACCATAGTCTGCTCCTGGTCTTGTTTTTGCAAAAAGTATGAAACTTCTCCATCTTCTGCTACCAATTATATAGTCAATTTGATTCCTATATTGACCATTTGGTGATGTCTACATATACAGTCATCTTTTTGGTTGCTCAAAAAATGCATTTGCAAGAAACACACAGAATTCAATAAGTCTTTCTCCAGATTCATTTCTATTTCCTAAGCCCCAGTTTCCCACAATTTCTAGTTCTTCTTTGTTCCCTACTTTTGCATTCCAGTCCCCCATGATTATCAGAACATCTTGTTTTGGTGTGTGATCAATTTTAGCTTGTACTTCTGCGTAAAATCCAATTTCTCTTCTTCTGTGTTTGCTGTTGGAGCATAGACTTGGATGATGGTTATGTTAATAGGTTTCCTGTTTAATCTCATTGATATAACTCGCTCAGACCTTGAGTTATACCTCCTAATTGCTTTTGCTACATCACGTCTCACTATTAAAGCAACCCCATTTCTTCTTAATTTCTCATTTCCTGCATAAAATATTTTGCAGTTGCCTGATTGAAAATGTCCCATTTCCGTCCATTTTAATTCACTCATGCCAAGTATTGTAATGTTGATGTGTTCCATTTCTTGCTTGACAATTTCTAACTTTCCCTGGTTCATGCTTCTCACATTTCATGTTCCTATTGTGTACGTTGTACAACTCCAGACTCTCCTTTTGTATCTGTATGCATCAGCCTCTGGGCTTCCTTTCGGATTTGACCCAGCTGTATCATTGGTCACAGCACTACTTGTCCTTAGTTCTTCCCCAGTAGCTCAGTGAGTGCCTTATGACCTGTTGGTCTCATCTTCCAGCACTGTCTCGTGTTGCATTTTGGATACTCTGTTCATAGGGTTTTCTTGGTAAGAGTTATTCAGAGGTGGTTTACCATTGCCTTTCTCTGAGTTCCTCTAGGATGCACATCTTAACGTGATGAGGGGGTTTGAGAGTGTCAAAGAAGCTGAGAGGAATGCCGTCAGGAGTCTAGACCAAGAGGCTAGACTCCTAGCAGGGACACTCAAGCTGGAATGGTCAAGGTAGAGGCACAAGACTAAGATGCATCCAGACTCAGAGGAAGGCAATAGTAAACCACCTCTGAATACCTCTTACCATGAAAACCCTATGAATGGATGCTGGACTAGATGGACCATTACCGTGATCCAGCAAGATCTTATATTCTCTCTCCTGCATAGATCAAAGAGCAAGCATGGCTCTTTGCATCTCCAACTTAGTTATATTGAACTAGGATCTTTCCTACCCAGTGCATATTTCCTACAATAAAGGCAAGCATTATTGTTTTCCTAAACCCAGAGTCTCAGTGTGATTATATCCAAAGCAAAGTGTACTCCTTCAACAGGGATCCTGTTACAGTTGACCTTCAGCTATGTAGCCAACTTCAGAAGCTAACATGCTGGGCCCCAAAAGTCCACACTTCCCTATCTTCCCGTAGAGTTCTACTTAGTTAAAAAGCAGGCTCAGATTAGCTAGGCCCATGTCATCAGTACTGAGCTAGATGGCACCAAATGGTCTGAATAGGAATGAGGCAGATTCCTTTGTTCCTAAAAATGGAAAGAGACCCAAGGGCCACAGTGACTCCAAAATTTATTTATATATTTTATATACAACATTTATATACCACTTTTTTGTAGAAAAATCTCAGAGTGGTTTACAGAAAGAATTAAAACATAAAATTATTGGCAAAAACAGTTAAAGACAGGTATTTAAAATATTCAAAACAATGAAACCAACAATGGAGTAAAAACAGATTTAAAAACACAAGAGCTTCTATATGCCTGGATAGGCTTGCCTAAACAAAAATGATTTTAGCAGGTGCTGAAAAGAGGCGTCTGCCTAATGTCAATAGGCAAGGAGTTCCAAAGTGTGAGTGCTGCCACATTCAGGGACTGATTTCTTACAAGAGCAGAACAAGCACTATGTGGCACCCATAACATGGAAAGCACAGCTTGAACTTGGCTTGGTAGCAAATCAGCAACCAATGCAGTTTTCAGAGCAGAGGTATTATGTGCCGATAGGACTCATGTCAACAATCGTACCGCAGCATTCTGCATTAACTGCAGTCCCCGGGTCAAGTTATGCTGCATGGGAATTTCTGTGACCTTGGCTCACTGGCTGCCAGGATTTTTTGAATTTTGGTTTTTGGTTAGGAATCCTGACTAGATGTGGGATGCTGAGTTTTTTTGCCTTACTCATAGGAATTTTGTTGTGATTAGTATGGTATTGCATTTAAGAAAGCATCACTGTCTCTTTTTTTGTCTTTTCTGTTTTCATTTCACTCCCTTACATCCATAGAAGCAACAGCAATGGTTCCTTGCGCTCAGCTCAATCCCCTTAAACCCATGGACCTTGTTGGTTGCATGATGTTTGTTTCTTGCCCAATAGTGGTAAAAGAGAATTCTCATATTTGGAAGTGTGTCGTTCCCAAGCTGCTACCTGTGAAGGTAGATCAAACCATTTGTGTTTTCCCTCTGTCAATTATTACTCACTGGAATTGGGTTGGCTGTCAAAGTGAGTTTAGCAGCCCACAGGGTAGACAGAAAGGGTAGAGCATCTTCTTACTCTTACTCATTTCTCAGACCTTTTTCTGAAGTGAAGGGTCAAATCTGTGAAGAAGTTTGGAGCAGCCATGCTAAAAGATAGGGGCAGGGCATTACAGGCAGGGGGTTGCCAACCCTGCTTGGATATGGATGTCTTTGAAGAGGATCCCTAGTCAAGCTTTACCAACAGCCCAATCCAAACTATATCTAGTCAGAAGTAAGTCCTGTTGAGTTGTATGGGTTTAGTCCCTTAGTAAGTGTGTTTAGAATTGCAGCCTTCAGGGGCATCCATCTTTACTCCCGAGTACTCCCATCTAACATCTCCACAACACTAGACTCCTTTCTTCCTACAATGGTCTTCTGGTGACTAGCCTGGCCTGAGGGCACTTAAACCCTTTTTGCCAGAAGTGAGTTGGCTAGATTAAATGTTCCCTACCCGGCTCCATCTTTTAGCTACGATTTCTATCTTAATTTCCAATCAGAGAAATGTTTTTGTTTGAATTGTATGCTCCAAGCAACTTTGGTTGATCCTTAATGCATCATGCTTAATGACATCACTCGGGTCCACCCCTGTGACATCACTGGGGCCCACTCCCCTGACATCACTAGGGCCCGTCCCTGAAATCTCAGGGTTGGGATGCTTCTGACCTGGCAATCCTAGTATGAATCCTTGGATAGGTCACGTTTCAGGCAAGCTCTGATGCATCTGGTCCCTTGAGGGGATGGTTCCTTTCTTCTTGGTTCTGCACTTCCCGTTCTTCCATGAATCCAAGCCGAGCTGATGGCACTGAAAATTCTTAGTTGGAATGCCAGAGGCCTTGGTTCCCCTAGTATAAGGTAGCAGGTCCTACGCAACCTTAAAAAGTTGAAAGCTGATGGGGCCTTTCTTGAGGAAACACACACTGTGTAAAGAATGGGTAAGGGACGTCTATGCTAGTGGGTCTTCTAGGATATCAAGGGGGTCACTGAACTGTTCCACAAGGAACCCTCTCTCGGTTCTGGATGTGGTAGCAGTCCAGGATGGCCAGTAAACTTATTCTGACTCTAAAGGTACAGATGGAAGTGTACGCCCTGGTGAACATCTGTAGTCCCAATGCAGATGCTCCAGTGGGCAAAGGCTCCTTAAAGTTGTGGTCACATGCTGCTTTTGATCTTGATCTTGTCCAACTGATTTCCCTTGCTCATCCCACCCCCTACCCCATGAAAACAACAGGACAGAAATTTCTGGACAATTTTTATTTATTTATTGTATAATTTTTTTATTTAGTTTCAAAAATATAGAAAAACCCACAATGTAATAACCTCACAAATACCCAGCTCCCCACCCCTGCCCAGCACTTAATGCCGCATGTGAGCATCTCACAGAAAAGGCATCACAGACTCTGTCCAGCATCCGTAGTCGCAGTCACAATTGTGACATCAAGTCCATTGCTCACTCTGGCGCTCCCTTTTCCGTCCCAGTCCCAAAGCCTTAGAAAGGCCGGGGATACCTCCAGGTTTACCTGCTGCTGGCTGGTATCCTGTAGAAAATCATGCCATGTGACATAACAATCTAAGGCAGAGCACATCCCTTGTGCCACTCAGATATTATCTTCCCATGGGCAGCTGGTTGGTTGCCGTGAGAACAGGATGCTGGATTAGATGGGCCGCTGGCCAGAACCAGCAGGACTTCTCATATTCTTCTTTGTACCTGGGTTTGTATGTTTGTGTGTGTGTGTGTGCTCTATAGATCCTCAATTATCAGATCATCTGGATAGAAAAGAAGAAAAGTGATACATCAGGGAAGGGAAATGACTGCAGGCACTACATCACATGAACCAAGCACAAACTGCAGTCTATCTTGTTAGCTACAATGCAATGCTTGTTCCAAGCCTAATTTCAGCAGGGAGGGAAGGGGGAGGAGATCCTTGGACACCAGAGGATCCCTCTGGGGTCACATTGGCACTCCCTAATTGAACTACTGCATTACGCTGACACAGAGAGCTCGGCTTTCACTTCAAAATCAGTGAGGAAGATGATGGTGGTACCTTTTCTCCATGCCTCAAGGTGGCGAAAGACTTTGGGAGGCTGCTCCCTCAGGAATCTTTCCTTTAGTGGAAATATGATGTTCATTGGTGTTCCTGATGATGATGATGATGACCCTATAGAAAAGGTCAGAAGGAAAGCCAAATGAATGTCACTCCGCCTCCTTCAAATGGGATGCCTCCCAAGCCTCCTTGAATCCTTCTTACCCAATTTTAACTGGCCTCTCAATAACTACCTCTCAGCTGAGGATATTTCCTCACCTGAACTGCCTGACCCACTCACATCCATCCCCTGGTTCTTGGGCCTCTGAAAGATGACTTTTATTTGTTCTTTTTTGGATACCAGGGGATGGACCTTGCACTTTCTGCAGCATTGCTGGAAAATATTTAGAATCCTCTTGAACCTAGGACAGAATACAGAGAAAGTGAGAAATTGGGATTGTCCTCTCTTTATCCACTGAATCTGAGTCACCTGATACCTCTGGGCTTGACATTCATTTGCTGTCTTGTAGAGACTGCAGCAAAGAGTTAGGCCCCCTGAGGACATCTTGGCAACAGATCCTACTTACATTTTCACCTCCCTCCCTATCGCCTGACTCTCCACAAAGAGTTGAACTTGCCAAAGTTCCCTGGCAGGTCATCCAGCTGGGGGATGTGTCAAAATGGTGGATATGTCATCATTACATTTCCAGCCATGCTCAACAATGGGCATTGTTCCTCTTGCTGTTACCTTTTATAGCTTTCAATGGATTCAGCTGGTTTAATTTCATTTTTTAAAAAATCTCGACCACCCTCCATTCAGTGGATCCCACTGCAGTGTCCAGTCATAATCATACAATATAAATCCTCTTCTCCTCCAACTGTTCACTGCAGATGCTCCAAAAATCTTCTGCTCGCATACTATTTACTCCTTCCTCCCTTGACCAAGGCCTATGCAGTAGACTTTGCTGAGCCAAAGAAGACACAACTAGGGTCAGAGAGAATCTGAGAAAGCAAAGGTCTGGAGGCTTGGGATGGGAAGAGATGTGACTCAGTGCTGGGGAGCAAGAACGTTCCTCAGTGCCTTGACCATTGGCCATGCTAGCTGGGGCTGAGAGGAACTGGAGTTCAGCACTACCTGGAGTGTTACAAAGCAGGTAACTGTTGCATTAAATGGCTGGCCAGGGAGTTATAGGCTATAAGGAACATTGACACGTCCAATCAAGGGAGCTTCAACTCTTTCTTGTGTCCCAGTCTTCTCTCCCCTTGTATACCTCCCCCATCTGTAGCCTCCATGAGGTTTCTAGAAAACATTCTTTTGATCTTTCAGGCAGTTGTTTAGGTCTTCTAAACATCCAGGCTTATCACCAGCATGGAGGACCTATGGTTAGTTTCAGCTGACCTTAAGATACAATACTGGTATGGATCCTTGGATGGGTCACATCCAAAGTGTCTAGTCCATTTGGGGGTGGTTCCTTTGTCCCTCGTTCCGCTCCTCCCCTGGTTCCCCAACTCCAAGCCCAGCTGATAGAGTTGAAAAGTCTTAGTTGGAATCCCAGGGCCTTGGTTCCCTTAGAAATAGTAGCAGTTCTTACATAACATTAAAATGTGGAAAGTAGATGTGCCTTTCCTTGAGGAAACACACCTCCCCTCAGAGGAGGCGGATGGACTGTGTAAATAATGGGTAGGGGAAGTCTCTGCTAGCAGGTCATCTAAGAAGTCCAAGGGGGAAGCTGTGTTGTTTCACAAGAAAGCCCCTCTCTCATTTCTGGATAGAGTAGCAACCCAGGATAGCTGGTATCTTGTTCACAGTGTAAAGGTGCAGATGGAAGTGTGCACCCTAGTGAACATCCATGGACCCAACGGAGATGCCCCAGGGGGAAAGAGACCAAGAACCAGCCCTTGAAGCTTTGGCCTGATGTTGCCCTTGATCTTGATCCTGCTCGACCCCTTGGCCATTGACCTATGGGGTCCCTCAGGGTTCCATTCTGTCCCCCATGTTATTTAACATCTACATGAAACCGCTGGGAGAGGTTGTCCGGGGTTTTGGGGTTCGGTGCCATCAGTATGCTGATGACACTCAACTCCATTTCTCTTTTCCACCTGAAGCCAAGGAAGCCATACAGGCCCTAAACCAGTGTCTGGCATCAGTGATGGACTGGATGAGGGCAAACAAGTTGAGATTAAATCCTGATAAAACAGAGGTACTCCTGGTCAGTCGGAGGGCAGATCAGGGAATAGGGATTCAACTGGTGCTGGATGGGGTCGCACTCCCCCTGAAGTCTCAGGTTCGCAGTTTGGGTGTACACCTGGACTCAGCTTTGAATTTGGAGGCCCAGATTGCTGCTGTATCCAGGAGCGCATTTGCCCAATTAAAACTGGTGCACCAGCTGCGCCCATTCCTGGAGCTGCCTGATCTGACTAGGGTGATGCATGCCTTGGTTACATCCCGCTTAGACTACTGTAACGCGCTCTACGTGGGGCTGCCTTTGAAGACTGTTTGGAAACTTAAATTGGTACAAAGAGCTGCAGCCAGAGTGCTAACCGGGGCTGGTTACAGGGACCATACAACTACCCTGTTACAACAGCTCCACTGGCTGCCAATTTGTTTCCGGTCACAATTCAAAGTGCTGGTTTTGACCTACAAAGCCCTATACGGCTCAGGTCCAGGCTATTTGACAGATCGTATCTCCCTACATGAACCTGTCCGGGATTTGAGATCTTCAGGTGAGGCCCTTCTTGTGTTCCCCACAGCTTCGCAAGCACATATGACGCGGACATAAGATAGGGCCTTTTCGGTGGTAGCCCCTAGGCTGTGGAACTCCCTTCCGAGTGAGGTGCGATCAGCTCCCTCCTTGCCGTCTTTCTGGCAACAAGTAAAGACTGTTTTATTTCAACGGGCATTTGGGATAGAGAACAGGATTAAGTGTCATAGGTTTGGTGACTACATTTTATGATTTTATTATTTTAAATTGTCCGCTGTTTTTAACCTATTTTTTATGGTTTTAATTTTTCTCATAGTTTAATTCTTTTTTAATAGTATACTTCTGTATGTTTTAATTGGTGCTGTTTTTAGTTGTAAGCCGCTCTGAGTCCTATTGGAAAAAGGGCGGGGTAGAAATAAAGTGTATTATTATTATTATTATTATTATCATCATTATTATCATTATTATCATTATTATCATTATAATAATGATAATAATAATAATAATAATAATATTATTATATAAATCTTTATTCAGTTTCATATAGATACAAAAACCCACAAGGTAACAATACAATGTAATAATCACAAATACCTAACTCCCCATCCCCCACCCCTGCCCTGCACTTAATGCCACATGTGAGCATCTCGCAGAAAAGTCATCACAGGCTCTGTCCAGCATCCATAGTCACAGTCACAATTGTGACATCAGTTCCATTGTTCACTCTGGTATTCCTTTATCAGTCTCATTTTCAAATCCTTAGAACTGTTGAAGATAACTCCAGGTCCAAACTGCTGTCAGTTGGTATCCTGTAGAAAATTAGACCATGGGGCATAACAATCTAAGGCACAGCACATCCCTTGCGGTACTTGAATGTTAACTTCTCATGGGCATCTGGTTGGCTGTTGTGAGAACAGGAGGCTGGACTAGTTGGGCCACTGGCCTGGTCCAGTAGGATCTTTTCGTATTCTTCCATGCAGTTATTTTGTTTTGTTTTGTGCCTCTGTAGGTCTTCAATAATCAGGTCAACTGGATGGAAGAGAAATAAAGAAAAATGATACTTCAAGGAAGGGAAATTATTACAAACAAGCACAAACTGCAATCTATCTTGTTGGATACACAATGCACTAGGGGATGCCTCTGGGGTCACATTGGCACCCCCTAATCGAACTACTGCATGACGCTGACACAGAGAGCTCGGCTTCCACTTCAAAATCAGTGAGGAAGATGGTGGTGGTACCTTTCCTCCATGCCTCAAGATGCCTAAATACTTTTGGAGGACTCTCCCTGGGGAATATTTCCTTTAAGGGGAAGATTATGTCTGTTGTTGTTGGCGTGTCTGATGATGATGCTATAGGAAAAGTCAGAAGGAAAGCCAAATCAACGTCACCCCCCCTTCAAACGGGATGCCCCCCCCCAGCCTCCTTGAATCAGAGACCTCCCTCCTTTTTACCCAATTTTAACTGGCCTCCCAATAACTACCTCTCAGCCCAGGACATTTCCTCACCTGAACTGCCCGACCCACTCACATCCATCCCCTGGTCCTCGGGCCTCTGAAAGATGACTTTTATTTGTTGTTCTTTTTTGGATACCAAGGGATGGACCTTGCACTTTCTGCAGCATTGTTGGAAAATATTTAGAATCCTCTTGAACCTAGGACAGAATACAGAGAAAGTGAGAAATTGGGGCTGTCCTGTCTTAATCCACTGAATCTGAGGCACCTGATACCTCTGGGCTTGACATTCATTTGCCGTCATGAGCCTCTTGTGGAGACTGCAGCAAAGAGTTAGGCCCCCTGAGGACATCTTGGGAAAAGACCCTCCAAAACCTGGAGGTGGCCTTCTTGTCATCAAGCCATTTCGCTTAACGCTTGTAAACTGGCTCTGAGCACAATATTTTGAGAATAATGCAGTTGTGACTGGGGAGGGATGGTCCCAAAGCATACTAAGTCTCCATGGATAGGGAGAGAACCAGCATAAAGAAACGATGAAGAAATCCTACTTACATTTTCAAAGATCCTCTTTCTCCTCTCTCCACCTCCCTCCCTATTGCCTTACTCCCGACAAACTTGCCAAAGTTCCCTGGCAAGTCATCCAGCCGAGGAACATATCAGAATGGAGGATATGTCGCTATTACTTTACCAGCCTTGCTCAACAATGGACATTGTTCCTCTTACTATTAGCTTTTATAGCTTTCAATGGATTCAGCTGCTTTAATTTGATTTTTTTTTAAAAAAAATCTAGACCACGCTCCATTCAGTGGATCCACTGCAGTGTCCAGTCATAATATAAATCTGCTCCTCCTCCAACCGTTCACTGCAGATGCTCCAAAAACCTTCCACTGACAGACTGCATACTCCTACCTCCCAGGACCAAGGCCTATGCAGGAAACTCTGCTGAGCCAAAAGACAAAAATATGCCAGGGAGAATCTCAAAATGCAAGGGTCTGGATACTTGGGATGGGAAGACTTGCATCTCAGTGCTGGAGAGCAGGAATGCTTCTCACTGTCTTCGAAATTAAACCTGAACAAAAGTATTGCTTTCCTTTCTTTGTTTCCTTATTTTCCTCTGCAGTTCTTGCTGTAGGATAAAGAAGCTACTTTGCTATAAAGAACAAAGTGGGTTTCACAGGCAGGGTGTGTGCGCCAAGAGTGCAAAGGCTGAACGAGGAAGCTGCCTTTTTTATCTAATGCTGGGCACCCAGGAAGCTGCCTGATCCCAAGTCGGACCCTTGGTCCATCCAGCTGTGTATTGCCTTCACCAAGGGTTGCTAACCTTGTTTGCCCCAAGGGCTGCATTCAGCTTTGGTCAACCCCACAGGGACTGCATGCCAGCAGTGGCTGTGGCCACCCCACACTCTGCACTGGGGGTGGGAAACTTCAGGCTTGGGGCCAAATGCAACCCTCTGGGCCTTTTCACATGGCTCCCTGGACTCTCTCCAAGCCACACCCCCTCTCCCTAGGCCCACCCCCTCTCCCTAGGCCACACCTCCTATCTGTAGGCCACACCTCCTCTCACTGGGCCACACTCCTCACTGGCCCTGCTTCTTACCTCGAAGAAAAACATTTATTTTCTTACATTTATGTCTCACCTTTCTTTCAACAAGAACACCCAGGTAGCATACATGTGGTTCCAAGGTGGTCTCCCATCCAGGCACTGACCAGACCCAGACCTGCTTAGCTTCAGCAAGGTGGTGGCCTCATGTGCCTTCAGACCATTCCCTGGGCTTGAACAGATTGAACTGACTCTCGTTCTAGATGCTCAGGTGCCATCTGTGTCCAGGATGAATAGGAACACACATGAAACATTACAAAAGCCCAGCAGAAATCTTTCTCTTCAAGTAGCTCCTGGCCTAGCTAACCTGAGCCTGCTTTTTAACTAAGTAGAACTCCAGGGAAAGATAGGGAAGTGCGGACTTTGGGGGCCCAGTGTGTTAGCTTCTGAAGTTGACTACTTGGCAGAAGCTCAATTGTAACAGGATCCCTGTTGAAGGGGTACACTTTGCTTTGGATATAATCACACTGAGACTCTGGGTTTAGGAAAACAATAATGCTTGCCTTTATTGTAGGAAATATGCACTGGATAGGAAAGATCCTAGTTCAATATAACTAAGTTGGAGATGCAAAGAGCCACGCTTGCTCTTTGATCTATGCAGGAGAGAGAATATAAGATCTTGCTGGATCAGGGTAATGGTCCATCTAGCCCAGCATCCATTCATAGGGTTTTCATAGTAAGAGGTATTCAGAGGTGGTTTACCATTGCCTTCCTCTGAGTCTGGATGCATCTTAGTCTGGTGTCTCAGTCTTGACCATTCCGCCTCGGGTGTCCCTGCTAGGAGTCTAGCCTCTCGGTTTGGACTCCTGACGGCATTCCTCTCGGCTTCTTTGACACTCTCAAACCCCCTCACCATGTTAAAGTGTGCATCCTAGAGGCTGCAGACCAGAAACATCAAATACAGTACAGGATTATCAAGGCAACCACAAGAGAAAGAGAAAAACCCACAATACATGTGCACCCAAATTGTGCCTTTCAAAATAAGAGTATAACAGAATCCACCAACAGAAATAGCTAAAAATACAGAAAAAAAAATTGACTCAGGACTCATCTTCCCTTTAATAATTGTGCTCTAGTTTTAATAACTACAGCCTCTATTTTCTGTAATTTTAGGGTTGGTGCCTGCCATTAAAACTGAAACAGAGAATTCATCTGAGCTCTCCAAGTGTAAAGGAAAATACTATGGAGATGAATATTAGAAATATTAGAAATGTTCTTAGCTAAACTGGAATTCCAAAGGAGTGGAAATCAGAACAGAGCAAATTTACATGGAAATCAATAGGTTTGGGAAGTTACCCCATGGGAGGTTTGGATGACTCACTGATCAGTGCTCCATCAAATCCTGAAACCATTTCTGACTCATGCTCAGACAATGAACTGCAGTGTCCAGTTCCTTCTCCTATTTTACGAGTCTTTCTCTGTTGTTCAGATCCAACAATAAATAGGCAGGTAGCAGTGCCACACTGTGGTGACTCACAGCATTGCAGATAACATTAATCTTCAACAATTTATTATTATTATTGTTATTGTTATTTCCATTTATAGACCGCTTAATATCTAAAAGATCTCAAAGCGGTTTACAATAGCGTACACAAGGTACAATATAAACATAAAATTAATTTACAAAGCAAAATATGTAAACAATATCCATATACATTATTATTATTATTAAGCAAAGCAACAAGCATGGGTCAACAGGAGGCTTCCTCTAGCAATATAGTACAGCCCAGATGCTCAATAATGCAAAACAGGACTGGAGACAACATAGCACATCTTTGCTGGTTCCAGGCACTCCATCTCCCCATCTGCATCTGTGCAATCTCAGCCACCATGAGGATCCCAGGCAGAGTCCCCAGTAACTCTCTGTCGTAGGCGAGGGTGCTTTCTCTGTATATGATATGTGTTATGGGACTATGCTGAATCTGCTCATTGTTCCTCTGGAATTACTGCACTATTGTATATTTCTTTTCTGGAACAATTATGCTCCAGACATTGGCAATAGTGCACAGTGTTACTGTAAAAACATTTCACTTCTGGCTACTAGCTCCAAATTGCAGATTACAGTGGTATATGTATTGTACTTTGAAAATCAACTGCGAGACACTCCCAGAAAAGATTATGTCTAGCTGTGATTACACCATCAAAATGGCAGAAGAGTCTTCTCAGTGGCTGACTCACCTTCTTTCACTCTGATTGGCTCAATCAGCAGAAAAGGACAAGGACTCTTCAAGTAGCTAACACTCTTCCCTTTCGTTCTGATTGGCTCATACCTTAGGACCTGGCTGGGACCCTGTTCCCAAAAAAGTAAGGGGTCCACGCAGGGCCGGTTCCAAAGGGCAGCCAGGTTGGGCGCTGGCCCGAGGGCCCCAGAGCTACAGAACCCCTGAGGGGCCCTCTGCTCCCTTTCCGTGATCCGAGCCCCCCACCACCACCCACTTACCTGTCAGCCGGCTTTTTAGCATTGCCCTTAATGAAGATGGCAGCCGCAGCTTCCCTAAGGTACTGAAGCCGCTGCTGCCATCTTAGTTGATGGCAGAGATGTGCGTGCATAGCACGCATGTGTGCCATCAACAAAGATGGCAGCGGAGGCTTCATTCCCCTTAGGGAAACTGCGGCCACCATCTTCATTAAGTGCAATGGTAAAGACTAGACAGGTAGGGGTGTGGGGGAGGCACGGGGGGGGCACACGTACACGTAAGCCCGTGTGCGCACACCCACCAACCACCCGGGGGGCCAGGGCAAGCTGATGCCCAAGGGCCCCCGCATGCCTGGAGCTGGCCCTGGGTCCACGACCTTCCACAACCCCAGAAGACTACACCCCTGTTATCATCTATATCTGTGTACATTCATTTCCAATTAGTGCATGCCTTCCTGCTGAAATCCTGCAACTTTTCATACCACAAATGCTCTGAGACAGATAATTTTTGCCTCACATTTTTTGCACTATAGCACGAGAGTGCCCCTTCAGATGGCAATGAAAGCTGGGGAAGCATCGCAGGACAACTAATAAGGCAAGATGATGTGTGTGGATGATCCAGCATAAATCCACTACTGATGCCCTATTATTGCATCCATAACATGTTGCAGAAATATACCTGCAAAACACCAGTCTGGCGGGGCCTTTCTTTCTATCAGAGCTGAACATTCAGGGAAGGCACTAGGGACAACTTCCAGACTGTCGCTACATTGTGAATGGGATTCAGTCACATCCTGGCTAATTCAGGTTGCAGAGTTAAAGCAGACTTGGCATTAAGATCACCTCCTACCAAATCTCATTGCCAAGTCTCTTTTACTTTGCCAGAGCCAAGCAGGACTGGCATTGAGGAAGGGAACTGGGGCCAAGCTAGAGTGCCCTCCCAAGAGCTGGATCTGTGCATCACTTTTGCATGAACTGAGATTTGAACTCCAGTTTGTACTTGAAAGCTGTAGCCCTATTGGATTTCTTTTGGACTTCGCCACCTAGTGATAAGAAAGGAGAATTATTTTCCCCATCTACCTTTCCCTGCTATTCCTATCTGCTTCACCTGCATCATACTGCAGCTATAAATGTGCATGTGCAAAGGGGGGGGGAATGTGCCATGAGCTTCTGGAAGGGTTACAGGCCAATTTTTGCTACCAAAGCATGGCCTCTGCTCCTCTTCTCCCTCCTTTGGTAGCTGACATTTCTTCTCCAAGCCTTCCCTGCCCTTGAGAGGAGGGATCCGTGAGTGTGAAGATTGCACTCTAGAAAGTGAAGCCCTGAAGATTAAGGGCAGTCCCTTGGCGCTCACGCTGACACTTCTGAGCTGCTTACCTGGACAGCCACGTTCTCTTGCTCTGGGCTCCCTTTTGTCTCAGAGCACCAGCCTCTGGAGTCCCGGCCGGCTGCATAGCGACCTAGTGTGTAGCTCACAGTTACAATTCCCAAGGCCGCCGATGAGTCAGCACTCTCTGCATTTGGGTTTTGCCTGTATAGTGAGACCAACAGAAGTCATGATGCACATTATGCAGAGCGTGTGTGTGTTTGTGTGCTAGGGACCGAAGAACTGTCAATTTCAGTTCTCTCAGGTTCCCATCTTTCTGATCTTAAATTTGGTTCTTCACATTTCTGTAACAATTTGTATGGGTTTTTTTTAAAAAAAAAGAATTCTCATGAAAAGTCTTCAGTATTTTATTGTGAATTTCTCCAAATAAACACTTTTTGCAGTTTTGACTAATGTACACAGTTTTGCAAGCAATTTCTCCCAATATAATGCATTTGACTATGTTAGTTTCACTCATATATTCATTTTTATGCACACTTTCCCCTAATATATGTATTTTTGTAAACATTGGTTGGTTGGAGAACTGCACTGCAAGATCTGGATAAGTGCAAATTTTGAAGGATGCCTGTGTTTTGGGTCTCACATTGTTTCAGAAAGTGAAATTGATACATTCAGCTTTAAATGAGAATTGAATCAAATTTCTCACCCATCCCTAGTGTGTGCACCTTCTCAACCACATAAAACAGGTGTAAGGAACATTTGGCTCTCCAGATATTGCTGAACTACAACTCCCATCATCCCTAGCCATTGGCCATGCTTGCTGAGGCTGATGAGAGTTGTAGTTCAGCAACATCTGGCGGGCCAAAGGTTCCCCAGCCCCTGACATAAGGAGAGCCCTGCTGGATCAGGCCAAAGGGCCATCTAGTCCAGCATTCTGTTTCCAACAGGGGACAAACAGATGCCTCTATTGGGAAGCCTGCAAGGAGGACATGATCGTAACAGCCCTTTCCCACTTGTGTTCCAAGCAACTGGTACTTGGAGGCATACTGTCACTGACCCTGGAAGTGATTTATAGCAGGGATGAGGAACCTCAAGACCAAGGCTGAATGTGGCCTTCAAGGCTGCTCAATCCAGCCCTTGGCACTCTCCCCAGCCACACACCCCACTTGACATTTGGGACTCCTTAATTTAGAGAAAAGGTGAGTAAGAGGGGACATGATGGAAGCGGTTAAAATCATATATGGCATGGAGAAACTAGCTAGAGAGAAGTTTGTCTCCCTCACTCATAACACTAGAACTTGTGGACATCCAAGGAAGCTGAATGTTGGAAGATACAGAACAGCTGAAAGAAAGCCCTTCTTAACCCAGTGTGTAATTAAGCTATGGAACTCGTTCCCCCAAGAGGCAATGATGGCCACCAACTTGGTTGGCTTTAAAAGAGGGTTAGACATATACATGGAGGATAACTAGCCATGGTTGGAGGCAATATGGTTCTGCATACCAGTTGCTGGAAACCACAGGAGAGGAGAGTGCTCTTGTGCTCAGGTCCTACTTGTTTGGTTTAAATGAAATAGGAAAAGTTTGTAGTCCTATTTCTTAGCAAAGTATATATGCAAGAGCAGAATTGAGAATAACCAGTCCCACCAACAACAGTCTTCTTAGGTAAAAAGTATAAAGAATGTTTACTCACGACTTTTCATATGTTCTGGAAACATAGGCTCTAGCTTGGTTGGAAAAATAGAAGTCTTAGTCCATGGTAATGGTCATCTTGGAAGGGAAGCATGTGTGAGCTTCTCACTCCCTCAAGCTTAATGGAGAATATGCAAAAAGGATTAATATCCCCTAACAAAGGAAAGAGGAAGAGAAGGTAAATAACCCTACCCTTTAGGAAGTTACATCATGGTAAACAAGCATAGAGATGTCCTCCAATTCTAGCTAGAGGGGACATCTCCCTATCAAAGGGGGCGGCATGCAAGCTTGCTTAAACCCAACACTGCTTGCAGGCTTCCTTCCCTTGGGCACCTGGTTGGCCACTGTGAGAACAGGATGAGATGCCATTGGCCTGATCCAGCAGGCTCTCATACTCTTATGAGTGCTTTGCGTCCTCCTTGAGTGTTTTTGCCTGGCTAGAATAAACTCTGATTATGATTTTTGCTTTCCTGGATGGATGATAGAGAGAAATGGAGGTCATCCAGCAAAGGTGAAAAGTGGGAGATCTAGGACTGAGAAAAACTGGTGCTTTATCACATAGCATATAGTTAAACTATGGAATTCATTACGGCTTCCAACTTGGGTGGCTTTAAAATTAAGTTAGACAAATTCATGAAAGGTAGGCTAGCAGTGGCCACTGGCATGATGGCTATATATCAGGAGTGGGGGGGGAATTCACCAGGGGGGCCACATTCCCTTATTGAAAACCTTCCAGGGGTCACATGCCAGCGATGGTTGGGGCCAGACACAAAGGTGTGTAGAATAATGAATGTACAACTTACCTTTGTATAGCAGGCTAATTTCTACACACTTCTCTCCATCCTCCATCCAGCCTTGAGAAAGTTTTTCCACGCCATGCATAATTTTCAACAAGCCTTTCAAGTAGAGACCTTATCCAAACTGCATCTCTGTTGGAACTGCTTTTTAAGATGTTTTTAAAGTATTTTTAAAAGATGTTTTTAAAGGTGTTTTGTTTTAATATATTTTAAAGTCTGTTTTTAAAGATATTTTAGAGTGTTTTCAGTGTTTTTGTTTGCCACCCTGGGCTCCTACTGGGAGGCAGGGTGGGTAAAATTAATGTTAATATTAACATTAATAATATTAATAATAATAATAGTAATATTAATTATAATGATGATGATAAATAATAATAATAATAATAATAATAATAATAATAATAATAATATACCTGTATGATGTGCCCCTCTTACTTGCCTTTCTCCCCCTAAGCTAAAAAGCCCCACACATCATTGCTTTTATTATTTGGGTTGCACTTTTCTGTAGACAAGATGCAGAAGTTTCCAAAAAAAAATTTTTTTTTTGTCAAGGCAGGGCACCCACCCACACAAGCACATGTCAGTTCTACCACTACTCCAACAAAATTGGTTTTTAAACAACATTTGGGAAGTCTGCCAATCGCCAGATCCATTTCAGGTTAGACTAGAGTTTCCAGGGTCTTGACCTGTGGTCTGCGATAGACCTAGAATGTAATCTTAAACAGAAGATGACGGCCCAGCCATAATTTAACAGGCCTAGCCAGAATTTTAACCTTTTAACGAGGTGCCAGATGTTGGGAGTGCAACAGGGATCATTCAGTTCGTAACTTAAGGGTTAATTGTGTTCATCTTAAAGACAACTAGCCAAGAGGGGGACAGGTGGAGGTGTTACTTAGCAACAGGCAAAGTGGCATGGTCTTCAGTGAGGTAGCATGTACTTTGATTGGGTGTGTAGTTCTGAGGGAGTTTTTCCTCTATGTGTTTGGTTGTATGTTTCCCTGATATTCACAAGGCCTTAACTGAAAGATAAAATCACTCTGTTCCTTTCTCCTCAAATTGTACACTGTTTTTGTACAGTTTGTTCAGTAAAGTGTTATCAGGACTTTTTTCTCTGGATTTCAGCTGCATTATTTAAGTGAAGTTGCTAACACCATAGCTGAGGGATGCAATAAGGCTTTGGGGGCCACTGGGGGGGGGCTGGGATGAGCAAATCTATTCATTTCAGTTTCTCATTCTTCCAGTCTTAAATTTAGTTCTCTATATTTCTACATCACTTTGTGATTTTTTGTAAAAAGGTTCTCATGAGAATGTATCAGCATTTTACTGTGAACTTCTAATACACACATTTTGGTGAGCATTTTCCCCCTGATATAACATATTCTTGTGTGCTATTTTCACTAATATATGCATTTCCACTTTACCCTTCCAAATGTAGTTTTGTACACATTGCTTGGTTGGAGAACTGCATTGCAGAATTATGAGAAGCGCAAATTTCCAGAGGATGCTTGAGACTGAGTCACATATTGTTTCAGGAAGTGCAAATTAAGTAGATCCACCTTTAAATAGGAGATAAAATTTCTCCCCCATTCATATTGGGAGGCTGCACCTCCTGCCTCCCAGGAAGATCAGCTGGGCAAGAGGGAGACCTATATGACCTCATCCTTTTCTGACTGATGGAGATTGCAGATTGGATTTTTATGTAGGGATTTTTTTAAAAAAACACCTCTAAAATATCAGTATTAAGAACAATTTATCAACATTTCCTTTCAAAATATTGATCTGATATCAATATTTTTGGGGAGGGAAAAACAGATTGGTAAAAGCAATGGCTAGCAGACAAAGAACAAAACTCAATCTATATCAGCTGCTGGTCAACAGAATGCTTTTGAAGCATCACTGGCCAACGGATTCCATCCCTAAGTGAGACCATTGACAAGTGTCCTGGGGAAAGCTCCAAGAGTCAGACAGTGGGGCCTGAAGGCTACATTCTGAACCTAGAGGCCACAGGCCTCAGATTCCCCACTTCTGTTCTATGGCACAATCTGTTATATAATATGGAAAGCTTTTTATTAACTATGCATTTGGACACTTGTTAAGATATTGCAGCTAAATTTTGCATGATGGTTCCAAGAGATCAAGGAGCAGGTATTCATCTATGTGTGGATACAAGTGAGTGCCATTTTGAATCAAGATGGTGGGCTGAACCTTTCAAAGCTGCACCGATTTTAACCACTAATTTCTTTTTTTTTATCATTAATTTTTATTCAAATTTTCAAAGACAAGAAACAAAACAAAACAAAAACAACCAAACAATAAAATAAAATGTTCACTTCCGATTTGTCGCAGATCAGTTATAGGTCTACAATATATAACAATCCTATCTCTAAAATTATATTATAAAATCACTTTCCTCCAGTAGTTATCTTAATTAATCATCAAATCTCATAAACATTATTTTATTCTTTCCACAAAAAGTCCAAGAGAGGTTTCAATTCCTTGAGAGATATATCTTTCAATTTTTCTCCAAATAAACATATCGCTTAATCCATCTAATTCAAATCTGTTAGGCCCAATAATTTCAATAGCCATTCTTCCATTATCTATATTAATTCCATCTTCCATCTTCAATAATCCTGTTAAGTCCAGTAATTTCAGTAGCCATTTTTCCGTTATCAGTATCCCATAATAATCTTGTTGTCATAGCCATAGTCCAAGTAAACATATCAATTAATCCATCTCGTCAAATCTGTTAAGTCCAATAATTTCCATAACCATTCTTCCATTATCAATATTAATTCCATCTTCCATCTTCAATAGTCCTGTTAAATCCAGTGGTTTCAGTATCCATTCATCCATTATCAGTATCCCATGATGATCTTGCTGTCATAGCCATAGTCATATAACAAGAGTCTGATGGGAATTTCCCCCATCACAAATATGTCCTTGCCATCAATTCTGAATATGTTGTTGAAATATTGTTGTAAAGTCACATCTCTGCTCTGGGTGCATCTCTGCTCTGTCACATATTTGTAGTTAATTCCATAACTTTTTTCTATGTCAAGCCCCATCACATCATTCCAGTCAAGAATTCTGAATATGTTGCTGAAATATTGCTGCAAAGTCATATCTCTGTTCTTCTTTTTTACAAAATGCACTGGCTCATTTCTTAAGAGTTTCTCCACTGTCACATATCTGTAGCCAACTCCATAGATTTTTTCTATGTCAAACTCCATCACATCATTCCAGTCCAGAAAATTATCCAAGACATTGATAACTTTACCACCAAAATCTTCATTAATTTCTTCAGAGACAACGTTGAATTCCAAACAGTAAACTTTATTTCTAACATCCATAAACTCCAAATCTTTTTCCAATTTCACATTTGTTCCAATCTCCAGGGCTTGTAGCTTCCCTATCCCATCAAACTCCTCTCTCACAAAATCCATTGTTTCTTTAAGCTCCTGCATCATTTTGTTAAATTCAATTTTCATCTCCTGTCTACCCTGTCTCAGGGTTTGTTTCGTTATCTCAATCTCACCCATTATTTTCTGAAACATAATTTCTTCCATGGTCTCAATCACTTTCCTGGTTGTCTTTCTTAAAACCACAGAAACAAAAATTATTTCAGCCACAATTGGGTTAATGTTCCAGGCTTGCTTATATCAGTGTAGACAATACAGCCTGCCTTATCTCTATGTATTCAGGAATACAAAAACAAACTTAGTTCCCAACATCAAATCAATTAGTGGCGTCGTGAATAAGCAGATTCGTCAAAATAAAATAGACCCAAAAAAAAGTTTTTGTTCCCCCCTCCTCGAAATAGAAATCCCTCTTCCGTTGGTATCTTTAGAATGCACCTCCAGGACAGCTTTTTGCGATAAAAACAAAGATAAGCTTTTTCGATTTCTTTCCTCCTTAATTTCGTTAGTGAAAGAGAAAAGCCAAAAACTCACCTAGGAATTCTTCACAGCTGATTCATTGACAAATCTCTTTTTTGCTACACCAATTTAAACCAAATAAAAAAAGAAAATAGAAAGAAGGATGCTTATCTGCCTGTTGAAGTCCGTTTTTCTTTAAAGAAAAGATAAACGTGTCGCTGTAATCAGCAAGAGCTTGATGAAAGTCCGTCCGGCATTGCAGTTTGAACCTTCTCTCATAAATAAATGAAATCCAGTCCTCCCCACAAAAACAGGCTTTGTGGTTAATCTTACGTTTCTCCCTGACCGGAAGAAAATCTTTATCAGTCAAAAAGAGCATTGTGACTGATTTTAAAGCTGAAAAAGCTTCTTCTGAGACAAGAGCTCGTTTCAGAGGCAGCACAGGCAAAGCAACCCTTCCCGGAAGTCCGATTTTAACCACTAATTTCAAAACTGCACTGATATTTTGGTTTCTTAGAATTCCCAGACAATGCCAGGTATGAGGCTGCTAGTAGTACAGAATAGAATCCACTCACTCGGATAAATGACGTGGCCATTTAAATGCATAAGTGATGCACAAGTGTGACTTGAAACCCAAGGTATCATGCATCCCCAACTCCTAACAGGAGTGTACATGGTTTAAGCCAGCCAGCCATACCCTCCTCCAGGAAAGTCCACCTCCCTTTCCTTTTCCATCTGATTCTCAACATTCTGTGGTTGCTAAGCATGCTGTGATTGGGCTGATTTGGGGTGGGGGAACTACCTTAGGTTTTATTTTTAAAAGATTGTTTTTTGTATTTCTGCAAGCCTTGGGGTTTGCCTGAACATGCTGGTACCTCTTGTCTTGTTTCTCAGAGATCTCCTTTGGGATCCATTTCTGTTGGCCCTCACTGCCTACGTTTGCTGTTAGAAAGGGTGATATCCTGAGCATGAATGTAAGATTTTATTTATTTATTTTTAAAGAAAGCCAGTCTTCATTATTAGGGATGGATGATTCTGCCAATTTCAGTTTCTCAATCTTTTCCAATCACTGGCCCCATCTGCACTCTATACCACTTGAAACAGTCATGGCTTCTCCCAAAGAATCCTGGGAACTGTAGCTTGTTAAGGGTGTCTAGAGCAGCCTTTCCCAATCAGTGTGCCTGCAGATGTTGTTGGACCACAACTCCCATCAGCCTCAGCCAGCATTGCCAACGGTCAGGAAAGATGGGAGTTGTGGTCCAACAACATCTGGAGGCACACTGGTTGGGAAAGGCTGGTCTAGAGACTGGTTTAACAATCAATCCCTCTTCCTGGGAACTCTGGGAATTGTAGCTCTGTGAGGGGAATAGGGGTCTCTTAACAACTCTCAGCACCTTTAACAAACTGCAGTGCCCAAGATTCTTTGGGAGAAGCCAAAGGTGCTGAGAGTTGTTAAGAGATCCCTATTCCTGTCACAGAGCTACAATTCCAGAGTTCCCAGGAAGAGGGACTGATTGTTAAACCGATCTCTAGGCACCCTTAACAAGCTACAGGATTCTTTGGGGGAAGCCATGACTATTTCAAATGGAATAATACTGCTTTAAATGTAGAGTGCGGATGGGGCCTTATATTCAGGCATTGCGGTTATTATTATTATTTTAAAAAATCTGCATGCAAATCCATCAGAATTTTAGTGCTAATTTGTCCTAATGCACACATTTTTACAAGCTATTTTCCTTAATGTAATGCATTTGTGTTTATGTTGTTTCCATTACGACATGCCATTTTGTACACACTGTTTGGTTGGAGAATTACTTTGCAAAATTTCTAGAAGTCCGAATTGCAGAAGGAGAGCTGCTTTTTGGTTTGCACATTGGTTGGAGAAAGGCAAATTAAGTCTTTTCTCATTAAAATGCAAGCAAAATCTTTCTCCCACATCTCTAGTCGTGACTTACGAAGGTTCAGGGGATGATAAGAGAAGATGCCCAATCACGTGGAGGCGTGGCTGTTCCAGAAGCTGTTCTCCAAAGATTCTATGGCGATCACGGGAGGAGGAACCGCCCCCCGTGTTATCTAGCAACCAGGGCCACCTGCTGGTTTGGTTAGTGTAGGGTAAAACATCTATTCACCCAGGCAGCTGGACAGTTGGCTCCTGTCTCTTCCAGCGGCAAAGGAGCCTGATGAAACCTCAGGAGACAATGGTGGAAAATGTCCACTCTCCAGGTCTTAGATATTTCTGTTGTTACCTTGGTTGTTTTATGTATTGGTTTGGGCAGCCCTGGAGCCTGATGCAGGAGCAGGAAAGATATTGCTAAGCAATCTGAAAGAATGAACACTACTCATGAACAAAAAGCAGCACATGCAACAAATCTTCTTTGGTGCACTTCGGTGAATAACAGAGCTCCCATTAACAGGAAAAAGTCCTTACCCACGCAATAGCCAAGCAGTAAAAGAAGCCTTTGTAATCATCAGTGAGTTAAAAGTAAAAACAGAGATCTAAGTGTTGTGGTTTTCTAAAAAGAAAGAAAGGAAAGGAACTGATTTGGCCACTCTGAAAATTGTTTGTACCATTGATTCTCCAGCTCTCAATTTCCGAGACAATCAGCTCTGGGAAAGGAGCAGAGTGTGGGATGCGGTTTTGCTTTCTTTTTTTAAAAAAAAAGAGGAGGAAGAGAAAAGCATGGACCAAAACTGCATATTTGAATCAAATGGCAAGCGTGACAATTATATCAGAGGTGCAACATCACAGCAAGCTGAATCCTGTTCCAGCAGAAGAAAAACCACACAATTGGTTGACACTAATCAGCAAGTCTTTGCCTCATGCCCAAAGAAAGGAGGGAAATGAGACATGAAACTTAGGCATGTGCTCAAAAGGAAGCTTCTTCACAGTGCACATAGTTGATTCATGAAATTTGCTGCTATGCAAGGTGGCATTGGCCACCAACCTAGATGTAAGGGTGGATGGATCAGACATGGACAGATTTCTGTTCCGGTTAGTTTTGCAGAGAACATAAGAACATAAGAAGAGCCTGCTGGATCAGGCCAGTGGCCCATCTAGTCCAGCATCCTGTTCTCACAGTGGCCAACCAGGTGCCTGGGGGAAGCCCGCAAGCAGGACCCGAGTGCAAGAACACTCTCCCCTCCTGAGGCTTCCGGCAACTGGTTTTCAGAAGCATGCTGCCTCTGATTAGGCTGGCAGAGCACAGCCATCATGGCTAGTAGCCATTGATAGCCCTGTCCTCCATGAATTTGTCTAATCTTCTTTTAAAGCCATCCAAGCTGGTGGCCATGACTGCATCTTGTGGGAGCAAATTCCATAGTTTGACTATGCGCTGAGTAAAGAAGTACTTCCTTTTGTCTGTCCTGAATCTTCCAACATTCAGCTTCTTTGAATGTCCATGAGTTCTAGTATTATGAGAGAGGGAGAAGAACTTTTCTCTATCCACTTTCTCAATGCCATGCATAATTTTATACACTTCTATCATGTCTCCTCTGACCCGCCTTTTCTCTAAACTAAAAAGCCCCAAATGCTGCAACCTTTCCTCGTAAGGGAGTCGCTCCATCCCCTTGATCATTCTGGTTGCCCTCTTCTGAACCTTTTCCAACTCTATAATATCCTTTTTGAGATGAGGCGACCAGAACTGTACATAGTATTCCAAATGCTGCTCCACGAGCTAGAGGGAGCCCCAGCTGACGAAGCGTCAAGGCGAGTTAAGCAGCAGAGCGAGTTCGGCAGCAGGGCAAGGAGTCCAGGGCCACCCACTCTGCCCGTCTGTTCCCTCACCTCAACTAAACCGCAGTCTCCAACCCATTGACGTAATTAACCTTAAACAAAACTATGCAGGTAAGAAGCCAGCAGGGGTGTGGGGGCTTTCCAGTGTTTTGCACTGCCTGCAGCATGTACGACTATCTGCCTGTTGGACAGAAGTCGTGGGTGTGCTCTCGGTGCAATGAGCTCCTGGCTCTCCGGGAACGACTTCATTTCCTTGAGGCCAAGGTGGCGGACCTGGAAAAGCTGAGAGAGGGAGAGAGGTGTGTGGAGGAGGCCTTCAGGGACGTTATAGCTGTGTCCCACTCCAACGATGATAGCTCTCCTGCTATCATGGAGAACGATGGTCTCGGGGAAGGAGAGCATCCAGCTGAGGAAGAGGGAAACGATCCCTTAGAAGGGACCCATTCCTTGGGGGATGAGCAGCTATCCTCTCGTGCCGAGGATATATCTCCAGGGGGTGGAGGGATCCTTGTAGTGGGTGATTCGATCATTAGGAACATAGACAGTGGGGTGTGTGATGGGCGTGTAGACCGCAAGCTGTTTTGCCTGCCTGGTGCGAAGGTTGCGGATATCGCCCGTCGTTTAGGTAGTTTGGTAGACAGTGCTGGGAAGGAGTCAGTGGTCGTGGTGCACGTTGGCACCAACGACATGGGGAAATGCAGCCGTGAGGTCCTGGAAGCAAAATTTAGGTTGCTAGGTAGGATGCTGAAAGCCAGGACCTCCAAGGTAGCTTTCTCTGAAATGCTACCGGTTCCACGCGCAGGACCAGCCAGACAGGCCCAGCTTCGCAGTCTCAATGCGTGGATGAGACGATGGTGTCGGGTGGAAGGGTTCGGAGTTGTTAGGCACTGGGGAACATTTTGGGACAAGCCGGGCCTGTACAAAAGGGACGGGCTCCACTTGAACCAGAATGGAACCAGACTGCTGGCACTTAAAATTAAAAAGGTAGCAGAGCAGCTTTTAAACTGACTGAGAGGGGAAACCCGACAGGAGCTGAGAAAGGTCCGGTTCGGAATAAACCTCCCCCTGGGATAAAAACCAAAGAAATGATGAAATTTTAAAAGGGGTAGGCCTAGAAGTAGGCATTGTGAGAGCAGGGGCACAGGATATAAATTCAGAAGAGCAAAATTACCACAGGCCTAACCACAAGTGCCAAAGACACTTGAAGAGAGACACTGCTTACAAGTGCCTGTACGCTAATGCTAGGAGCCTCCGAACCAAGATGGGAGAACTGGAGTGCTTGGTCTTAGAGAAGAGCATTGATATAGTGAGCATAACCGAGACCTGGTGGAATGGAGAAAACCAGTGGGATACGGTTATCTCTGGATATAAACTATATCAGAAGGACAGGGCAGGACGTATTGGTGGCGGAGTCGCTCTATACGTGAAAGAAGGCATTGAATCCAGCAAGCTCGAAACCCCAAAAGAGGCAGACTCCTCCACAGAATCGTTGTGGGTGGTGATACCGTGCCCCAGGAGGGACTTAATACTGGGAACGATCTATCGTCCCCCTGATCAAAATGCTCAGGGAGACCTTGAGATGAGATATGAAATTGAGGAAGCATCCAAACTAGGAAATGTGGTAGTAATGGGTGACTTCAACTACCCGGACATAGACTGGCTGCATATGTGTTCCAGTCATGACAAAGAAGCAAAGTTTCTAGATATTCTAAATGACTATTCCCTAGATCAGTTGGTCATGGAACCGACCAGAGGGACGGCAACCCTGGACTTAATCCTCAGTGGGGACCGGGACCTGGTGCGAGATGTAAGTGTTGTTGAACCGATTGGGAGCAGTGACCACAGTGCTATTAAATTAAACATACATGTAACTGGCCAATTGCCAAGAAAATCCAACACGGTCACATTTGACTTCAAAAGAGGAAACTTCACAAAAATGAGGGGATTGGTAAAAAGAAAGCTGAAAAACAAAGTCCAGAGGGTCACATCACTCGAAAATGCTTGGAAGTTGTTTAAAAACACTATATTAGAAGCTCAACTGGAGTGCATATCGCAGATCAGAAAAGGTACCGCCAGGGCCAAGAAGATGCCAGCATGGTTAACGAGCAAAGTCAAGGAAGCTCTTAGAGGCAAAAAGTCTTCCTTCAGAAAATGGAAGTCTTGTCCGAATGAAGAAAATAAAAAAGAACACAAACTCTGGCAAAAGAAATGCAAGAAGACAATAAGGGATGCTAAAAAAGAATTTGAGGAGCACATTGCTAAGAACATAAAAACCAACAACAAAAAATTCTATAAATACATTCAAAGCAGGAGACCATCTAGGGAGACAATTGGACCCTTGGATGATAAGGGAGTCAAAGGTGTACTAAAGAACGATAAGGAGATTGCAGAGAAGCTAAATGAATTCTTTGCATCTGTCTTCACAGTGGAAGATATAGGGCAGATCCCTGAACCTGAACTAACATTTGCAGGAAGGGATTCTGAGGAACTGAGACAAATAGTGGTAATGAGAGAGGAAGTTCTAAGCTTAATGGACAATATAAAAACTGACAAATCACCGGGCCCGGATGGCATCCACCCGAGAGTTCTCAAAGAACTCAAAGGTGAAATTGCTGATCTGCTAACTAAAATATGTAACTTGTCCCTCGGGTCCTCCTCCGTGCCTGAGGACTGGAAAGTGGCAAATGTAACGCCAATCTTCAAAAAGGGATCCAGAGGGGATCCCGGAAATTACAGGCCAGTTAGCTTAACTTCTGTCCCTGGAAAACTGGTAGAAAGTATTATTAAAGCTAGATTAACTAAGCACATAGAAGAACAAGCCTTGCTGAAGCAGAGCCAGCATGGCTTCTGCAAGGGAAAGTCCTGTCTCAGTAACCTATTAGAATTCTTTGAGAGTGTCAACAAGCATATAGATAGAGGTGATCCAGTGGACATAGTGTACTTAGACTTTCAAAAAGCGTTTGACAAGGTACCTCACCAAAGGCTTCTGAGGAAGCTTAGCAGTCATGGAATAAGAGGAGAGGTCCTCTTGTGGATAAGGAATTGGTTGAGAAGCAGAAAGCAGAGAGTAGGAATAAACGGACAGTTCTCCCAATGGAGGGCTGTAGAAAGTGGAGTCCCTCAAGGATCGGTATTGGGACCTGTACTTTTCAACTTGTTCATTAATGACCTAGAATTAGGAGTGAACAGTGAAGTGGTCAAGTTTGCTGACGACACTAAATTGTTCAGGGTTGTTAAAACAAAAAGGGATTGCGAAGAGCTCCAAAAAGACCTCTCCAACTGAGTGAATGGGTGGAAAAATGGCAAATGCAATTCAATATAAACAAGTGTAAAATTATGCATATTGGAGCAAAAAATCTTCATTTCACATATACGCTCATGGGGTCTGAACTGGCGGTGACCGACCAGGAGAGAGACCTCGGGGTTGTAGTGGACAGCACGATGAAAATGTCGACCCAGTGTGCGGCAGCTGTGAAAAAGGCAAATTCCATGCTAGCAATAATTAGGAAAGGTATTGAAAATAAAACAGCCGATATCATAATGCCGTTGTATAAATCTATGGTGCGGCCGCATTTGGAATACTGTGTACAGTTCTGGTCGCCTCATCTCAAAAAGGATATTATAGAGTTGGAAAAGGTTCAGAAGAGGGCAACCAGAATGATCAAGGGGATGGAGCGACTCCCTTACGAGGAAAGGTTGCAGCATTTGGGGCTTTTTAGTTTAGAGAAAAGGCGGGTCAGAGGAGACATGATAGAAGTGTATAAAATTATGCATGGCATTGAGAAAGTGGATAGAGAAAAGTTCTTCTCCCTCTCTCATAATACTAGAACTCGTGGACATTCAAAGAAGCTGAATGTTGGAAGATTCAGGACAGACAAAAGGAAGTACTTCTTTACTCAGCGCATAGTTTAACTATGGAATTTGCTCCCACAAGATGCAGTAATGGCCACTAGCTTGGATGGCTTTTAAAGAAGATTAGACAAATTCATGGAGGACAGGGCTATCAATGGCTACTAGCCATGATGGCTGTGCTCTGCCACCCTAGTCAGAGGCAGCATGCTTCTGAAAACCAGTTGCCGGAAGCCTCAGGAGGGGAGAGTGTTCTTGCACTCGGGTCCTGCTTGCGGGCTTCCCCCAGGCACCTGGTTGGCCACTGTGAGAACAGGATGCTGGACTAGATGGGCCACTGGCCTGATCCAGCAGGCTCTTCTTATGTTCTTATGTTTAACCCCAGCCAGCAGAGTCAATGGCCAGGGGAGATATGGAAGTGTAGTCCAACAACATCTGAAAGGCATTGTTTTGGCTCCCCATTGTAATGCAGTTTTCCCTAAAATACAAATTTTCTTCAGTCCCCAAAATTCTAGTATTGCAGTAACTTAAAACTTCAGCCGAGCTTTTAGAAATACAGTTTAGGCATTGAAAGTGAGGGGTAGGACAAAGTTACCAAGGGAATGCAAACACAGCAAATAGAAGTGTTGAAAGTGTGAATGAAGTGAACACACATCTTCATGGATGGGGGACGGAGTTGGCAAACGTAAGGGTTTGCAATTGGAGGAAGGAAAAGTAGGAAGGACAGTATTGTTATGTACTGCAGAGAATCTCCCCTGTAGTGCACAGCCAGCCTCTGTAAGTGATGTGTGATTAGGGTTCCCAGGTTCTTGGCCTGAGACTGATCCTGTATCTTTAGGAGAAGAGAAAGTCAGCCAAGTGCAGGTGTTCTTGCAACACTGTAATGGGAAAAGCCACAAGGTGGAATTCTCCCTTCCCCCTCCACAGGCTGGGCCTGGCAACCAAGAGGTCTTCTGTATCTTTAAAAGTTGTGCAGGAGGAAGGAAGAATTCCACTTTGTGGTTTTTCTCCTTACAGTATTGCATTACTAGTTTTGTCCCCACCCTCTTCCCTACTGGCAATTCTGGGACTAAGGAAGAGGAATCTGATAGGGACTTGCACCACCCACATTGGTTAAGTAGGTAGACAGGCAGGTGGGGGCTGGCCAAGGGCTGATTTAGTTTGGTGGGGCAGTGCCTTACTTGCCCTAATGGGCCAATCCCAGAGCTTGGAAAAGTTACTTTTTTGAACTACAACTCCCATCAGCCCCAGCCAGCATGGCCACTGGATTGGGCTGATAGGAGTTGTAGTTCAAAAAAGTAACTTTTCCAAGCTCTGGCAATTCCCATTGAACCAAGTACGCCAGATTTCATGAATGAAGCTGCCGATCTGAATTGGGACAGATCTAACTGAACCTGAATCCTACCCCTAACTGTTTCTTCTCACCCCTCAAACCCCACTCACCATTAAACATATTACACTTCTCCTCCCCACTACTCTCTCAGCAAATCGCCATCCCTATGCAAATACCCACTTCCTGACACTCATTTTACTCACTCTCAAGCACTGCCTACTATGAATAATATACATATAAACAGTGAGATCACAACCACCAGTCAGGTGATCTGTAGAATGAAAGGACGCTCCCAAGCACCCCTCGGCCACCTCAAAGGTAAGGTAAGTGTGACAAAAAACCTGCATCCCACCCACAAGAATTTCACCAAAAAAAACCCTCTGTCCTTTGATAATTTTTGAATGCAATTTCTTTCCTCATTAATGAATGGAGAATGGTTGGGGGGAATGTGGGAGACAACTTTGGCTCAGTTGCCCCACATTTTGTAATTATGCTAGCATTGTTTGCTGATTAATGGTTTACAGTGCTCTCCTCTATATGTCTACTCTGAAGTAAGTCCCACTGAATTCAATAGGACTTACTCAGGGAAATGGGTATTGGACTGCAGCCTTAGTAATTCAGTAATATTTACGTTAAGGACTAAATGCATCTGCAATTTAAAAGGTTTTGATTTCTCCCCGAAGAGGTGCGTATGGCACCGACATTGTTGTCCTTTCGGCGCCAGGTTAAGACCTTCCTCTTTGCTATGGTGTTTTAATATGTAACTTGTTTTAGTTTTAAATTTTGTTATAATTGTTTTCTGATTTTTTTGTTTTTATATATGTTTATGCTGTATTCATTATGAGATTTTGAGATGTTTTGTATTTTTATACTTTGTTGTACACCGCCCAGAGAGCTAATGCTAGTCGGGCGGTATAAAAATCTAATTAAATAAATAAATAAATAAAAATAAGAGTGTGGATGAAAATGCTTGTGGCATTTCCCAACCTTTCTTTTTCTTGAGCCTTGACTTCATGTCACATATCCATCCCATCATAAGCATTTAGACCCTAAAACAAGGCACGCCATACTAAAAAGGTCAATCCACAGTAGTAATATTAACAAATTAATTTTGTTAATAATGATTTTATATACTGTATCTTTCATTTCTTGACTTATGGCAAAGCTGAACAGAATGCAAAAAGAGATACATTAACAATATATGTATTCTATGATAGAATCATAGAATAGTAGAGTTGGAAGGGGACTATACGCCATCCAATCTAACCTCCTGCTCAATACAGGAATCCAACTTAACGCATCCCCAACAGGTGGCTGTCCATCTGCTTCTTGAATGATTCTAGTCTAATATAGTTTTAAGCAGATTTATTTATGTACAGTGTTATGAACGGACCTTGAACTTCCTAATGAGCAGAACTCACTAGAAATGCAAGTTCCCCTATTAAGCGAGCAGCAGGATCTTTGGCTGGAGTTACCCGCACGTCACCCCCAGAGCATGTATAAATTTACCCTTGACCCAATGACACACACACTGAAAGTAAAATAAAGAGTGGTTATATTAGGAGAAGAAACAAGGAAAAATATTGCTGTGTACAATTACAATTTTAACAACGAGCAGCTTTCTAACTATTATTCATTCATGCAGCAACACTGGATAGACTAAAGCAAAGAGACTAACCCTATGAACACTTTCACATTAAGCTCAACCACACAGGAAGAAAAAGGAAAGAAAAGGCCCAGAAGTTGCACATACCTTTCCTGGAGAGTTGCCGCAAGACTAAGGCTGAGAGAGACTTTTGTATGTAGCCCAATGAGCCAAAGCTCCGCCTGCGTGTAACCAGTGCTAGATTTGAAAGTTCTCACCCAAGTCCTTAGCTTAGAAGCTCTGCAATTGTCCCAAAGATGCTAGAGTATGTTGATAAGAAAAGCAGCGGTTGGAGCCCTCCAGAAGAGGAACTGCCAACCCCTTCTAACCCCTCATGTTTTATACCTTTTCCTAACTAAACTGACCCCAATGTAAACCCAATGTAAATGTCCCCAGGAAGATGTGGACGTGACAGAGAACAATGAAAGAATTTTGGATCATCAGTCAAGGAATTTGGTTTTTCCCCCCAGAAACCATTCCTCTATGAATTCCCAGATAATGACTGCAATCTCCTACCTGTGAACTCCTAATGTTCTATCTCTTCCTAAAGATTATCATAACCGTTATGTAGACCATTTCCTAGTTTGAAAGGAGCTATCCTGTCTCCTCCTAAAGGCTTAAATTATCATAAACATTTTCTTGTTTGAAAGGAGCGTCTGTTCTTACTGGGTGACATTCCCCAAATTTCCATAGGAGTCATGAAGTCTATACCCTCAGGCTTTCAAGACATGTACTCCGGGGTCACAGAGGGGCTGTCTCCCAGGAATCTTTGCTGTTGCAGGCTTTCCAAACTCTGGTTCACTGAGATGAATCAATGATTAAAAATCCTCAATAATTGATTCCTCATTACAACATCCCCCAATACTCCTCTGACTCAGATTTTAACTCAAACTGGAGAATTCCCATCTTATCCCCATCCCACACGGCCAGCCTCCAAACCCCCTCTCAAACATACACCACACTGAAAATCCAAACCATCTCCCTCTTCCTTTCCATCAGCCAGAGAGGCAGCATTTCTGCTACTGTATTGTAGGGACTCAAAGATCACTCTATGGTTTAAATCTCTGAACATGTGAGAATTGCACATTGAAAGTTTCTGTTGAATGTTTGGTAAGACCGAGAAAACTATTTCCTTCTCCTGTCGAGAAACCAAATCAACACATTAAAGGAGTCCTCGAGAAGTCTTGATTGTGTGTATCTTCATGTTTTACAAGGCATCGTTTGATGATATTGAAGAGTTACTAGCCAAATACTGTGTTCCATGACAGTTCAACACTTGCCAGTGAAGAAATGGATCCTTTCCAAGGAAGGCTGCTGGCCGCCTGTTGACAGTGAGTCATTGAAATAATAATTATTAACATTGACATGCCCATTTCTGTGTCATCAATGAGATTTGGGACGTTGTTTTGTACTTGCAATATGTCTGTTCTCACACCCTGGAGAGCCACCACCAGTCTGTATAGTCAATACTGAACTAGATGGACTAAAGGTCTGACTCATGATAAGGCAGCTTCCTATGTCCCTAGATCAGTACAAGTGGCACAGAAGAAGGAAGAGGGCAACTAATCTTCAGTGGTGAAAATGTTTAAACCAGTACTGAAGGGTAATTCTGTACTGACCTCATCCCTCTCCATTCAAATTAGTGGAAGGCCTATCACAAATTCAACAGGAGAACAGGTTGCGTACGTATGCCCTTTTGCATATGCATGTCTGAGGTGCTGAGTCACTCCTCAACTGCTATCTTCCGATATTTCATATGTATGGAATTGGGGAGAGCTTGGAATCCCAGAAGATGCTCTGTGATGAACCCTCTAAATACAAGTATATTGGATGAACTACCATCTTGGGGAAAGACCACAGAAGGACATTGAATTAGGCTGATGAAATAGTCAAGAAACCTGAGGGCAGAAAAGATAGCTGGGGACAGCTGATAGCTAAGGGTGGAGTAGAATGTTTGATAAGAATAGATGTTAAGGGGTAAACATGTTGTGAAAAGGGTAAGTTTTAGAAAACATGCTATAAGCGAGAAACAAGTGAGGTTGCTAGTTACATAAGTTAGGTGACACCGATGGGGTGATCATGAAGCCTAACACACAAGGTGACCAGGATAAGTTAGAAACATCCAAAGAACACCGAAGGGAATGCCTGGGGTGGAGTAGGTATAGCAAGGCCTATATAAGTGACCAGTGGTAGCAATGGAGACACATCACATCACATCAGCATCACGGCACACCCAAGGAAGAGGGGCTACATTACGATTACAATATGCCTGTGGCTTGGTAAGATTCTTTCCCTGTTATCCAGACTGATCACTTGGATGGTAGGTTAATGCTAACTGTGTGGAAATTGTAAACTCACTGTTTTGTCTAAGTATCAGCTAAATATTAATAGTTTGTGTTTGTATGGTTGTGAGAGTGTGGAACATTGCCTATTAAGAATGATATTCATTGTAAAGTGTGAATAAAGCCTTTAAAACCATCTTCTGTGTCTGTTGTCTATGGGGTGCATCAATGTAGAGTGTTCACTGGAGCTGGCAACAGTCAAGGGCCCCATTGTGTAACTCAATAGCTCAATTGGTGAAGAGTAACACTTCGGACAAAGAAGGAAGTAGTAGAGCATGTGCTTGTGGTTTTATAGAGCTGGGGGAAAGTGTTGAAAAAAGGCAACCAAAACAATGGGGGATGCAGGGCGACCAGGGCACCATCCCTTCAAGGCAAAGTTGCAATAACTGGGCCTTTTTTGTTTTAAAGGAAATACGACTAAGGGAACAAGCCTAACCTTTCCCATCCCCACCTAGGGGGCTTTATGGAACAATAGGGCTGCCATCGCTACCCTCCCAGACTTGCTGTGCAGAGCAACTGGAGCAGAGAGCAGGCCAGCGCAGCCCTTCCCTGCTCCCAGGAAGCTCTGTTTTGGGGCATCAGACTGGCTGTTGCTGGCAGCCATTTCCCTGGCAAAACGTCCACCTACCCAACATGGCAATGAATGGAAGGTCAATGGAGGCTGGCAGACACACACACACACACACACAAAGTGAAGACAAGAACATATGACTTATGCCGAGTCAGACCATTGGTCCATCTATCGCAGTATCAACTACACTGACTGGCAGCAGCTCTCCAGGGTTTCAGGCAGGGCATCTCTTTCAGCCCTACCTGGAGATGCCATCAGGGATTGATCCTGGGACTGCAGAAGCGCTAGCATTGAGCAATGTAAGATAAAAAATGAACCATGGGACTATGGAGTAGATTTGGGTTAAAGATGGATCCAAGTTTGAAATGGAACTAGTCTATTTTCCAGCAACTAGTCTATAAGAACCTGATGGTGATATTGGTCTACACATGTCAAGAAAAGCCACTTAAAAGAGAGAGATTGAGTTTAACTTGCATGATTTTTATTTTTACTGATATATTCAGCACAGCACTAGAACCAGAAATATGCAACCTTAAAATTAAGTTGCTTACTCTGCCTTGCTTTGCCTCTCTCTGGATCTGTAGGAACGTTGAGAGAACCAGCTACAAAGCAGGTAAGGATGAGAAAGAAATTTGTTTCAGATTGCATTTTAATGCAAAACTATCTAATTCATATGTCCCGAAATGCAGATATCCACCAAAATTTGTACTCCAAATTTTGCAGTGCAGTTTACCAACCAGAACACATGTACAAAAATGTGTGTATTTGGGGGGAAAGGTGCATGAAAAATAGCATATTAGCAAAAGTAGCATACAAAACTGCATTAAATTCAAAGCAATGCTAGCAAAAAAGAGGGTATCACGCAAAATTGCATTCAAAATGTGTGTGTTAGGAATAATATGTACTGAAATGCTGACGAATTTATGTGAGGACTTTTTAAAAAATCATAAACAAATGCAGAAATGTGACAAACTATACTTAGGGTTGGAAAACTGAGAGACAGAGAAACCAATATTGACAATTTTGGTCACAAACTCACTCTGTTTTTACTTAGCCTTCAGGAACTTTTATTAAAAGTGGTTGGTGTTTTTAATTGCTTTTATGTAAACCACTTAGAGGTCTTTACTATATTAAAGGGTCTAAAAGTTTTCTAAATAAATAAATTTCCTCTCTCCTTTAGCCCTCTTATCTTGCAATATGGGGAATACTAACGCTTGCAGGGTCCTTAAAAGGAGTATAGCTGGATCATGCATCTGAAGTGCTTTGAACACCTGAAAACACTGTACAAATGTGAAACATGAGCAAGTGTTAAACATGCTCTGATGAGGCAGGTGCCTTTCCCTCATTAATTCAGGTGCAAATGACCATGCGGAGGGGGCCGGTCAGGGTTATGACTGCAAGACCCACCTCTGACTCAAATGTATTCACATCTGCTGATTCTATGAAACCTGTGCATATCTACGTGCCTGTGCCTGGGCTCAGTAGACGCTGCTCCTTTAGGGAAAATGGGACACTGCCCCACCAAGCTCAGTCTGCCCTTCACCAGAAATTGTAACTCTATGAGGGGAGGACGGGTCTCCTAACAACTCTCAGCACCCTTAACCACCTGCAGTTCCCAGGGTTCTTTACAAGAAGCCACAACGGTTTAATGTGGTGTAATGCTGCTTTGCATGTGTAGTAAAGGTGGGGCCTCTGTTGAATTCCCATTGGCCATGTTGGCTAGGGATCCTGGGAACTGGAATCCAACAACATCTGGGTCAACAGCATCCCCAGGTCTATATGCTAGGTTGAGTTCCTGCTATTGAGAACCTTCCCTGGTCACTTGAAGAAAGTTTGCATGTGATACTCCTTAGCCATCTCTATTTTAGGGCTTCTGGGAAGAGAACCCCTTTCATATTTGTATTCTTGGTCATTGGCACATGGAGAGACTGAATTTGCAAGTAGGGCCAAGATCCTCATACAGCATCGGGTCTCCTGCAGCCTGACACTCTTGTTTACAGCACAGCACTCGACCTGATATTTTTACAGCTCTGAAGCTGTAAATGCCTCAAAACCTTGCGATTCTCACTCAAGAGTAACAAACAGGCTTCTTGGTAGCAACAAAACCTCTCTCTCTCACACACACACACAGTTCAGTTTTCATATGAGATTGTCAAACAACAAAACCCTTGAAAGAGACAAGTACGAGAAGCTGAAGACCTGGAAGCCACACAGATCTCAGTGAACTGCAGCTAGGCTAAAAAGCCTAGCCCAGGCTTTTATTTAAAGGCCCAGAGTATAGTGAATAAGCCCTACTCAGAAGGTGGGAGAAATACATTCTCAAAGGGTAAAAGAAAAAATATGCAGCCAACAGTGAGAATAAACATGTCTGGTTGAAGCCCTTTGCAATCTCATCAGCACGCTGCCTGGTAAAAGAGAGGTGCCTGGGTTCCTTTTTTCATAGCCAAACCCATAAGCCAGCTAAGCAAAAACAGCTACAGTGGAATGGTTTAACATACTCCCAGCTGTGTAAGGAAGGAAGGAATGTCAATTTCAGCTTTAGGTTCTCTCACTTTCTTATTTTTCCAAAATATACCTATATTCACTAATAGGCGAAAACCTTTGCGGTTTAAGAACATACTTATAGCCAACAGATATTTCTATCAAACTGTAGAAAGCAGGGAAATTGGGCAGCTATAATGAATGCACTAAGGGAGCAGGAGACCCGACCTCCTGTCTGAGATATTGGTTGTTGTTGTTATGTGCCTTCAAATTGATTATGACTTATGGCGACCCTATGAATCAGCGACCTCCAAGAGCATCTGTCATGAACCACCCTGTTGAGATCTTGAAAGTTCAGGTCTGTGGCTTCCTTTATGGAATCAATCAATCTCTTGTTTGGCCTTCCTCTTTTTCTACTCCCTGCTGTTTTCCCCAGCATTATTGTCTTTTCTAGTGAATCATGTCTTCTCATGATGTGTCCAAAGTATGATAACCTCAGTTTCACCATTTTAGCTTCTAGTGATAGTTCTGGTTAAATTTGTTCTAACACCCAATTATTTGTCTTTTTCATGGTCCATGGTATCTGCAAAGTTCTCCTCCAACACCACATTTCAACTGAGTTGATCTTTCTCTTATCCACTTTTCTCACTGTCCAACTTTCACATCCATACATAGAGATTGGGAATACCATGGTCTGAATGATCCTGACTTCAGTGTTCAGTGATACATCTTTGCATTTGAGGACCTTTTCTAGTTCTCTCATACCTGCCTTCCCCAGTCCTAGCCTTCTTCTGATTTCTTGACTATTGTCTCCATTTTGATTAATGACTGTGCCAAGGTGTTGATAATCCTTGACAAATTCAGTGTCCTCATAGTCCACTTTAAAGTTACATAAATCTTTTGCTGTCATTACTTTAGTCTTCTTGATGTTCAGCTGTAGTCCTGCTCTTGTGCTTTCCTCTTTAACGTTCATCAGCATTCATTTCAAATCATTGCTGGCTTCTGCTAGTAGTATGGTATCGTCTGCATATCTTAAATTATTGATATTTCTCCCCCAGTTTCTCCCTCCACACTTCCTTCATCTTGGTCCAATCTCGCTTTCGTATGATATGTTTTGCGTATAGATTAAACAGAAGTGCTCAATTCCTACTTTGGCTCAGTCTTCTCCCAAAAAAGGATCTATGACCCTCCTGGAAAACACAAAGTAGAAGGCGCAGGATTGGAGTTTGAGCTTGACAGAAAAACGGTCAAGGAATACCTAATCACTTTGAATGAGTTCAAATCGGCAGGGCCCGATAAACTGCATCCTAGAGTATTGAAGGAACTGGCTGAAGAACTCTCAGAACCGCTGTCTATTATCTTTGCAAAATCGTGGAGGACTGGAGAAGTGCTGGATGACTGGAGGACAGCGAATGTTGTCCCTATCTTCAAAAAGGACAAAAAGGAGGAACCGGGGAACTACAGACCAGTCAGCCTAACATCAATTCCTGGAAAAACTCTGGTGCAGATTATAAAGCAGTCAATCTGTAAGCACCTTGAAAACAATGCAGTGATTACTAGGAGCCAACATGGATTTATCAACAGCAAATCCTGCCAAACTAATCTTATCTCATTTTTTTATCAGGTAACCTCCCATGGAGACTGTGGGAATGCTGTGGACATAATATATCTCGACTTCAGCAAAGCTTTTGACAAAGTGCCCCATGGTATTCTGATTAGCAAGCTAGCTAAATGTGGACTGGATGGAACAACTATCAGGTGGATCCATAGTTGGCTCCAGAATTGTACCCAAAGAGTGCTTATCAATTATTCCTTCTCAAACTGGGTGGAAGTAACGAGTGGGGTACCACAGGGCTCGGTCCTGGGCCCAGTGCTCTTCAACTTTTTTATTAATGACTTCGATGAGGAGGTACAAAGCATGCTTATCAAATCTGTAGATGATACAAAATTGGGGGGCATAGCTAATACCATGGAAGACAGAAATAAAATTCAAAGGGACCCTGACAGGCTGAAGCATTGGGCTGAAAACAACAGAATGAAATTCAACAGGGATAAATGCAAAGTTCTGCACCTAGGAAAGAGAAACCAAATGCACAGTTATAAGATGGGGGATACTTGGCTCAGCAATACGACATGTGAGAAGGATCTTGGAATTGTCGTTGATCACAAGCTGAATATGAGCCAACAGTGTGATGTGGCTGCAGAAAAGGCAAATGCTATGTTAGGCTGCATTAACAGAAGTATAGTTTCCAATGGCGTGAAGTATTAGTTCCCCTCTATTCAGCACTGGTTAGCCCTCATCTTGAATACTGCGTCCAGTTCTGGTCTCCGCACTTCAAGAAGGATGCAGAAAACTGGAACAGGTTCAGAGGAGGGCATCAAGGATGATCAGGGGACTGGAAACAAAGGCCTATGAGGAGAGACTGAAAGAACTGGGCATGTTTAGCCTTGAGAAGAGAAGACTGAGGGGAGATAGGATAGCATTCCTCAAGTACATGAAAGGTTGTCACATAGAGGAGGGCTGGGATCTCTTCTTGATCATCCCGGAGTGCAGGACACGGAATAATGGGCTCAAGTTGCAGGAAGCCAAATTTCAGCTGGACATCAGGAAAAACTTCCTAACTGTTAGAGCCATACGACAGTGGAATAAATTACCTAGAGAGGTAGTGGGCTCTCCAACACTGGAGACATTCAAGAGGCAGCTGGACAGCCATCTGTTGGGAATGCTTTGATTTGGATTCCTGCACTGAGCAGGGGGGTGGACTTGATGGCCTTATAGGCCCCTTCCAACTCTACTATTCTATGATTCTATGAAACAGGGTGATAAAATACATCCTTGTCTTACACCCTTTCCGATGGGGAACCAATCGGTTTCTCCATATTCTGCCCTTACAGTAGCCTCTTGTCCAGAGTATAGGTTATGCATCAGGACAATCAGATGCTGTGACACTCCCATTTCTTTTAAGGCATTCCATACTTTTTCATGATCTACACAATCAAAGGCTTTGCTGTAATCTATACAGCAAAGAGTAATTTTCTTCTGAAATTCCTTAGTCTGTTCCATTATCCAACATATGTTTGCAATATGATCTCTGGTACCTCTTCCCTTTTTAAACCCAGCTTGGACATCTGGCATTTCTTGCTCCATATATGGTAAGAGGCTTTGTTGTAGAATCTTGAGCATTACTTTACTTTATTTAAGGCAATAGTTTGATAATTACTGCATTCCCTGGGATCCCCTTTCTTTGGAATTGGGATGTATATTGAAAGCTTCCAGTCTGTGGGCCATTGTTTAGTTTTCCATATTTCTTGACAAATTTTTGTCAAAATTTGGACAGATTCAGTCTCAGTAGTTTGTAGCAACTCTATTGGTATGCCATCTATTCCTGGTGATTTGTTTCTTCCAAGTATTTTAAGAGCAGCTTTCACCTCGCATTCTAAAATTTCTGGTTATTCATCATATGGTTCCTCCGTGAATGAATCTGTCATCCTGGCATCTCTTTTTTATAGAGTTCTTCAGTGTATTGCTTCCACCTTCTTTTTATTTTATCTCTGTCAGTCAGTGTGTTCCCCTGTTGATTATTCAACATCCCTACTCTTGGTTTAAATTTCCCTTTAATTTCTCTAATCTTTTGGAATAGGGCTGTTGTTCTTCCCTTTTTGTTGTCCTCTTCTATTTCTATACAGTAACTATTGTAATAGTTCTCTTTGTCCCTAAGTACTAGTCACTGTATTGTTGCATTTAAGGTTCTGACCGTGTTTCTATCACCTTTTGCTTTTGCTTTCCTTCTCTCTTTAACCATTTTAAGAGTATCTTCAGTCATCCATTGAAGTCTTTCTCTCTTTTTAACTAGAGGTATTGTCTTTTTGCATTCTTCCCTGATAACGTCTCTGACTTCAATCCAAATTTCTTCTGGTTCTCTGTCATCTAAGTTTAAAGCCTCAAATCTGATCCTTATTTGATCTTTATATTCTTCTGGGATGCTATTTAAATTGTATTTTGGCATTATGATTGCTTTGTTGTTCTTCTTAGCTTTACTCTGATTTTCGATATTACCAGTTCATGATTTGTACCACAGTCTGCTCCTGGTCTTGGTTTTGCAGAAAGTATGGAACATCTCCATATTCTGCTACCAATTATATAGTCAGTCAATCATAGAATCATAGAATAGTAGAGTTGGAAGGGCCTATAAGGCCATCGAGTCCAACCCCAATCAATCAATTGTACTAGCCAAAGCCCATGACAAATACATTAAAAACGTAAAAACATGCATAGGTATGTAGGAGTACACAGAAAACAAATTGCTGTTATAACCAATAATATAAAAGGATTTCAGAGTTACCATCAGCGAGCTCAGTTCAATACTCTGAATCTCCCAAACAATTTGTAGCAATTTTTTCTAGTTCTTTCTTTCTAATCTTTTTCACAGCATGCACAAAAAGAGCCACTTTGTATGTCACGTAACCATTAGTATCGCTCAGGAGGAATTGTACTGATTGTACAAGGGCATTCCCACTTCCCTGAGATAGCAACAGAGGTTTCAAGAATCTCTCTCTTGGGTACCTGTACAGAGGACAAATTAACATATAATGAACAATGTCCTCTGCCTGACATTGGTCGCAAATACACAATCCATTTTCAAATGGCACCTTTTTGTAGCGTCCATCTAGTACTGCAGTTGGCATGACTTGGAAACGTAGTTCCATAAAAGCATTTCTTAGGGAGACTGGCATTAATTTGGTTAAAGAACTGGCTCTAAAACGTTCAGTTTTCACAGAAGAGAACCATGGGGAAAATCTGGAGATCTTAATTAATTGTAAGTCCTTTCTAGCATCTATCCAGAAAAGCCAGTCCATTAAATGCCTCTTATCCATACCCAAGAGAGAGTCCAGCTCAGGGAGGTAGTAACTGTATAAGAGCCTGTGGGAAGTTAACTTTCAATTTTGATTGTTATTCATCTCCACACAACACAATGCTGGAAGGTGTTCATTTAACAGAGTGGCTATTTGTTTAAAATACTTTAACTGTACCCACTCCACTCTTGTCTTCATTGATGGCCAACTAGATTCAGTTTGCAAGAAAACTGCTGGAGTTCCTGATGGAAGAGAGTAAAGTTTTCAGAAAAAAATATTCTGTATGGTTTCCAGGGCTTTAATGGTATCAATATCAAACCCCTAAATCTCTGCACCGTGAAGCATTTGTGTAATCACTTTGCTACAGAATTTTTTTAAGGCAGGTTCAATTATATGGTCAATTTGATTCCTATATAGACCATTTGGTGATGTCTACGTATACAGTCATCTTTCTCGTTGCTCAAAAAATGTGTTTTCAAGAAACAAATTATTGGCTTCACAGAATTCAATAAGTCTTTCCCGTGCTTCATTTCTATCTCCTAAGCCCCATTTTCCCACAATTCCTAGTTCTTCTTTGTTCCCTACTTTTGCATTCCAGTCCCCTATGATGATCAGAACATCTTGTTTTGGTGTGTGATCAATTTCTTCCTGTACTTTTGTGTAAAATCTTTCCAATTTCTCTTCTGCGTTTGCCATTGGAGCATAGACTTGGATGATGGTTATGTTAATGACGTTCCTGCCTATTTGGTAAGGGACGGGTTTGCCACACCCTATTAGTGGAAGGCTCGAGAAGGTTCGAGAAAGGTTTGTAATAGGTCAGGTGGTGCACCTTGTCCAATTGGGCAAGGGTTTGAGCAGCTATATATAGACTGCTCCTCCCTAGGCATGCGCCTTTTTTGCCTTGCTGGAAAGGCTCTGTGACTGGTCTCGATCTCACTGCTTCGCCCTAGCTCCTGTTCCGTGGGTGATTGTATTGGTGACGAGTTTTATTGCTTCTAATTGTTGTTTAATTTTAATTGTGTTGCTGTTGTTTGGGTGGGGGGGGAATCCCCCAATTTTTTCCCCTTAATCCCATTCCCATTTCACCCCCCGTAGTATTTGTCTTTCCCCAAGCATTAGCTGGGGATTGAAGTTAACGTAGTGTTTTCTCTATTTTCCTAGCTCTATACTCTGTTATCGTGTTTACTTAGTGGCTCTACTATTGCCTGTGCAAATAATAATATTATTTAAAATCCGATGTTACTTACCGTGTTGCGGTTCGGCATGTATCGGGCGGCCCCATTGTCTTGCTAATTCCTGCATTGGGTGCCTGCCGCGCTTGATTGGGTAATCGTTGTTTGCGCGGTTTCGGCGGGGCGACGCCCGCAGGAGGCCTGCCTGCATCGTGTGCAGCCGTTTAAGTCGCCGCCCTGCGTTTGCCTCCAGTTTCGCTAATTCGATTGCCTTGTGAGTTTTTTGCCTATTCTCATTAAGTGAATAGGCCAGTTCAATTAAATCCCCCCTCCCTCCCCTTTCCTCAGTCCTCTTCTTCCGCTGATCAGCTGTGAGGTCTGATCAGCTGTAGGGTGGCGCGGGAGGCTTTTCCTTGCATCTCTCCAGCCGTTTGTGTTCGTTTGAATTTTCCTGCCTGTTTTTCGTGTTATCCCAAGTTGCGGTTTCTAATTTGTATTTGCAACGTTCCCCTCCCCCCTTTTACTTTTATAGCAATCTAGTAGAGCTTAATTAATTTGATTCTTGAATTAATTATAAACAATAAATACATACATAATTAAATTTTAAAAAAATTAATAAATAAATAAAATTTAAATTTTTTTAAAAAAGTTATTAATATTGTGTTATATTGATAATTAATTAATTAGTAAGTTGTTTTAATATATACATTAGGAATTTTTAATGTCTTTTTTTAGAATAAAAAGATAAATTATTGGTAGTATTGGGAATTAATCGGTGCTTCATTCTTTAACCCCTCCCCTTCCATTTGAAATACATTGTGTTTTTAATTTCTTTGGCTTTTGGTTTTTGGTTCAATTGCTTGTTCACGTGTTGTTTTATGGTCACTTCCTGTTGGCTATTTGCAACGCGTAATTTGTTGCAGCGTACATTGCTATAATCGTTGTTGTTATTGTTGTTATTATCGACAAGTTTACTGGAATTCATCATGACTCCGAAGAAGGTTCAGCAAAAGAGAGGGGTTCGTGTGGTGAAGCCGGCCTCTAAGTGCCCCCCAGAACAGCAAGAGTGTCTTTCCTCGGATGATGAAGGCGACATGGGGACAATTCGTGCTCTGGTGGCAAGGGTGGAGGCCCTGGAGAGGGAGAGAAAGCGCCCTTCCGAGCCAGGGGCTGGGCCTAGCACCGCCCCTCCAGGTAAGAAGTCGGCCCGCTTGGCTGCAAAAGCGACTAAAGCTAGTATTCTTTCTGATTTGGTCACCAGAATTGGTACCCTTGAGGCGGCAGCGCCCAGAGATGCCTCCGCCATCCTTTCCGTCCCAGCTGGCCCATCAGCGGTTCCTTCCGCATTCATCTCTTCTGGTATTCCGGTCTGTGCTGGTGCTGGCATTCCTCAGGAGCAGCTTCAGCAGATTCAACCTGCCATACGAGTTCCTCTTCCAGTTACTTCTGCGGGTGCCTCATCGGCTGTGGTGGCGTCGCCAGATGCTTATACGGGTGAGTTGGGTGTACCGTTACATTCGGATGGTATGCATGTTCAGCAGATGCAGCAATCGCCTGCAGCCACTATGGCGCCTGGTGGTGCGCAACAGTCCCTAGTTTATATGGGAGGTGTATTAGTCCCGCAGCAGCCTGTGCTTCCTTGGCCCACGGCGGCAGTATCTCCCTGGCAGCCGGCATTGGCTTCCGCTAGTACCACGGCTACTCCGCTGCCTCTTCCCTCAGGCGTTTATCCGCAGGGTGATGCTTCCCTGCCATTGGGAGATCATTTGCTGCCTTCAACTAAAGAAAAGATCTGGCGGGGTGAATACATTGATATATTCACACTCCTTTTTCGTGAATCTGAGACGAAACACAAGGAAGGCTTAGATGCGACTGAGCGAGAAGTAGCGACAAAAAAGAAAGTGGATCGCATATGGCCTAATTGGCTCAATGCGTTTACCGTATATATGGGTGTGATGACTCAGGTTTATCTATCCAGGGCCATGTCTCTGATTAAATATCAGGACATCATTCATAGAGCCTTTATAGAATTCTCTGGGACCACTTGGTTGCGGTATGATGAAAATTTTAGGCAGAGGGCGGCTTTGCATCCCACGCTTCTCTGGGACATAGAACATCCTGGTCTTTGGCTGCGTTCTATGACTGCAGCCAGACCTTCATTGGGTGATAGAGCCGATAGTGGGCATCTTTTGGTGTGTTCTCAGACTTCAGCCTCCGGTTCTAATCGGGGCTGGCAGCGGGTTCAACCCCTTCAAGTCTGCTGGTCTTTCAACAGTTCTGGACGTTGTTACAGGCTCCAGTGTCGGTTTTGACACGCATGTGGAATCTGCGGTGGCAATCACCCCAGTTCCAATTTTCAGCGAGCCCGTCCGGCTCGACGTGGATCAGGGGAACAACAACAACCTAAACGTGGATCAGGCAACAGAGGCAGTACGTTGCAAGGCCAGTAGCCCTATTAGGTTGCTTCCCCTAGCCAGATTATTGAGTAGTTATCCCAACAGAGTTGCAGCTAGATGTCTGTTGTATGGTTTTTTGGAAGGTTTTCGTATTCCTTTCGAAGGCCCGAGGGTTCCCACTTCCACTGCCAACCAGCAGTCGGTTTTGGCTTTGACTTCTGTGGTCCTTAAAAAAATAAATAAAGACATAGCAGCTGATAGGATTTCTGGCCCTTTTAATTATCCTCCCTTATCCAATTTGAGGATTTGTCCTATCGGTATTGTTCCTAAGAAACAGCCAGGAGAATATCGCCTTATTCATAATTTGTCTTTCCCTAGAGGAGCCTCTGTTAATGATGGAATCTCATCATTATATACGTCCGTTCGTTATACTTCCTTTGATGAGGCAGTTAAGGTAGTAAGGAGGGCTGGAAAGGGTGCTTTGTTGGCGAAGTGCGACATTAAGTCTGCATTTCGGTTGCTCCCAGTCCATCCTGATGATGTGGATTTATTAGGCTTTCAATTTCAAGGCCAATATTACGTAGATAGGGCAATGCCTATGGGATGCTCAGTGTCCTGCGCGGCTTTTGAGACCTTTAGCACTTTTCTGGAGTGGGCTTTGAGGACAAGGGCAGGTTCTTCCTTGTCTGCTCATTATCTGGATGATTTTTTGTTCAGTGGCCCTGCAGGCTCTTCTCATTGTTTGCATTTGATGCGAACTTTTGAGGAGTTAACTAGGGAATTGGGTGTCCCGTTAGCTCCCGAGAAGTCGGAGGGCCCTGCCACTTCCCTTTCTTATCTGGGAATTATTTTGGATACGCAGTCCCAGTCTTCTTGTCTGCCTCGGGATAAGTTGTTAACACTGAGGCAGAGACTGCGCTCAGTTTTGCTTCTTAAAAAGGTCACTCTTGCTCAGTTACAAGAGCTTCTTGGTCATTTAGTATTTGCTTCTAAAGTTATTTCGCCAGGTAGGGCATTCCTTCGTCGTCTTTGTGACGCTATGAAAGGAGTTCGTGCTCGCTTCCATTTTGTTAGGGTCACCTCGGGGATGAGGGAGGATTTAACTGTGTGGCTTACCTTCTTGAATGATTATAATGGCCTCTCCTTCTGGCGTGAGGACTTATTATTGGAAGCTGAGCTACAAGTACATTCCGATGCTGCAGGTGGCATTGGTTTTGGGGTAATTTTCAGGTCTCATTGGTGTGCTGAGCGATGGCCGGCTGATTGGTTAGCTTCTGGGATCATTTCAAACTTGACCTTTTTGGAATTCTTCCCCATTGTGGTTGCAGTTTACATTTGGCCTCTAGCATTCCAAAATCGCACTGTACGTTTCTGGTGCGATAATCAGTCTACAGTGTGTGTGGTCAATACCCAGACTTCCAAATCGCCTCAGGTGATGCGCCTGGTGAGGGCCTTTGTGTTACAATGTTTGCACTTTAACATATTATTTGTAGCGCGCCATGTTCCAGGACTACAGAATTGTGTTGCTGATGCTCTTTCACGCTTACAGATGGCACGCTTTCGGGAACTGGCACCAGGAGCGGCTCAGGATTTGATCCCGGTCCCGTTCTTCCTGTGGAGCCTTGGGAGTTAGAAGTTGGGGCCACCATAGCTGCTGCGCTAGCTCCAAGCACTCAGACAGCGTATCAGCGGGCTCTTGTGACATTCCAGGCTTTTCGTGGCAATGGTGCTTTACCTGCTGAGTGGCCAATTCCTGTATCGCATTTGCTGCAGTTTATGTTATATTTAAAAGGGCTAAATAATTCTGTTTCCACCATTGCCGGACACCTCTCTGTGCTGGCCTTTATTTCCAAGGCAAGAGGAATGCAGGATCATTCTGTAGACTTTAGGGTCAGGAAGGTCCTTCAGGGTTGGTCGCGTTCCGCTCACAGGCCCACTGACTGAAGGAGGCCAATCACTCCCGATGTTCTCCTTCAGATCCTGCCTTTATTTAGGTCTCTGTGCTCATCTCAGTATGAGTCGCACCTGTTCGCCGCAGTAACTCTGACGATGTTCTATGGTGCTTTTCGCCCTAGTGAAGTGCTAGCTTCCTCAAAGCGCGATGTGTCCTATCGAGCCTTTTGCTTTGGCGATTGCATGCTAGGTGCAGATATAGTTAGGCTTTCCCTTCGAGTCTCTAAGACGGATCAAAAGGGCCGTGGCAGTTTATTTCATTGAAAGTTTGTCAGGTTCCTGAATTATGCCCTGTGGCTGCAGTGCGATTATTTATGTCGTTGAGGCCAGCGGGCCAGCGTTATCTCTTTGTACATGCGGATGGTTCTGCCCTGACTCAATTTCAATTTTGGGCTGTTGTTCGGCGGGCCTTGTTGGCCAGTGGTCGTGATGCTGGAGTCTATGGGCTGCACTCATTTCGGATTGGGGTGGCTACGGCCGCCGCCCTCGTGGGCATGAGCGTGGAGGATATCCAGGCAATTGGAAGGTGGCGTCCTTCCGCTTTCAAGTCCTACATCAGATATTGATTGTAATGTGTTGTTCTTTCTTCTTAGGTATGAGGAGCCTTCCAGTGCCTGCAAGGGTCGTCCTGTGTGGCCACTCGATTTTGTTTTGGGCCCATCGGAGAGCCTCTTCTACTGTTGCCGGGACACAGCTGCAGCTTTCCATCAGTGCTATGGTTAGCTGGGAGGCTCAGAGAGGCATGCTATGGAATGTGCTCATGCCTGTGGTGGGTCGGATGATGGCTTCGCCTAGCTGGCCACATGTGTTGGTGGTTCACTTGGGGGAGAATGATTTGGTGCAGCAGCCCGGTATGGATTTGCTGCGTAAGATCACACGGGATTTTAATACACTCATCCAGTCATATCCGGACCTTGTCTTAGTGTGGTCCGACATGCTGGTGAGACGGGTCTGGAGGGGTGCTGTGCATCCTAACAGGATCGATAGGGCCAGGAAGTCGGTGAATAGGAAGGTTAGGAATTTGGTCTTGTCATTGGGAGGGGCCTATATTATTATTTATTTATTTATTTTATTTCATTTTTAAACCGCCCATAGCGAATAGCTCTCTGGGCGGTGTACAAAAGATTAAAAGTACAGAAATACAAAAATCACAATAAATAAACTGAAACAAAGAGATTTAAAATTGTAACATTAAACGCTTTAAAATGCCTGGGAGCGTAGCCAGGTCTTAACCTGGCGCCGAAAAGATAGAAGCGTTGGCGCCAGGCGTATTTCTTCAGGGAGGCTATTCCACAATTCAGGGGCCACTACAGAAAAGGCCCTAGATCTCGTAACCACCCTCCGGGCTTCCCGATGGGTTGGTACCCGGAGGAGGGCCTTAGACGCTGAGCGAAGTGACCAGGTCGGTTCATAGCGGGAGAGGCGTTCCACAAGATACTGCGGTCCCACGCCGTATAAGGCTTTATAGGTCAAAACCAGCACCTTGAATCTGGCTCGGAAGCAAATAGGTAGCCAGTGCAAACGGGCCAGAACAGGTGTTATATGCGCTGACCGGCTGGTCCTCGTCAGCAGTCTGGCTGCTGCGTTTTGCACTAGCTGAAGCTTCCGAACTGTCTTCAAGGGCAGCCCTACGTAGAGCGCATTACAGTAATCCAACCTAGAAGTTACCAGAGCATGAACAACTGAGGCGAGGTCATCCCTGTCCAGATAGGGGCGTAGCTGGGCTACCAACCGAAGGTGGTAGAACGCATTCCTTGCCACCGTGGCCACTTGCGCCTCCAGAGACAAGGAAGGATTGAAAAGAACCCCAAGACTACGAACCTGTTCCTTCAAGGGGAGTGTAACCCCATCTAGAACAGGGTAAGCATCCACCATCTGGGCAGGGAAGGCATTCACCAACAGTGTCTCAGTCTTGTCTGGATTGAGTCTCAGTTTATTAGCTCTCATCCAGTCCATTATCACGGTCAGGCAACGGTTCAGCACATCAACAGACTCACCTGAGGAAGATGAAAAGGAGAAATAGAGCTGCGTGTCATCAGCGTACTGATGGCAACGCACTCCAAAACTCCTGATGACCGCACCCAGCGGCTGTATGTAGATGTTGAAAAGCATGGGGGACAAGACCGATCCCTGGGGGACTCCACAATGGAGAGTCCATGGTGTCGAGTGATGTTCCCCAAGCACTACCTTCTGGTGACGATCCGCGAAGTAGGAGCGGAACCACTGCCAAGCAGTGCCCCCGACACCCAACTCCGCGAGTCTCCCCAGAAGGATACCATGGTCGATGGTATCAAACGCCGCTGAGAGATCAAGGAGAATCAACAGAGTCACACTCCCCCTGTCCCTCTCCCGACAAAGGTCATCATACAGGGCGACCAAGGCTGTTTCGGTGCCAAAACCGGGCCTGAAACCGGATTGAAACGGATCTAGATAATCGGTTTCATCCAAGAGCGCCTGGAGTTGGCTGGCAACCACCCGCTCCAAAACCTTGCCCAAAGAGGGACATTCGCCACCGGTCTATAGTTATTCAAATTATCTGGGTCCAAGGAGGGTTTCTTTAAAAGAGGTCTCACTACTGCCTCCTTGAGGCTACCAGGGACTACTCCCTCCCTCAAGGAGGCGTTAACCACTTCCTTGGCCCAACCGGTGGGCCCAGCCCTGCTAGCTGTCACTAGCCAAGATGGGCAAGGATCCAGAACAGACGTGGTTGCCCGAACCATTCCAAGCACCTTGTCCACTTCCTCGAGCTGCACCAACTGAAACTCATCCAATAAAGAAGGACAAGGCCGTGCTCCGGACACTTCAATGGATTCATCTGTCACAACATCAGAGTCAAGGTCCCTGCGGATACATGCAATCTTATCTTGAAAGTGTCCAGCAATTTCGTTGCAGCGGGTCTCAGATGTTTCCATAGTATCGTGGGGGCCAGAGTGTAAGAGCCATTGCACGACTTTAAAAAGCTCCGCTGGGCAGCATAAAGATGATCTAATAGAGGCAGCAAAATAGAGCTTCTTTGCTGTCCTTACCGCTTTTGTATACAACTTATTGGTGGCACTTACCAAAGCATAGTTGTATCTACTGGGAGTTTTCCTCCAGCTGCACTCCAGCCTCCTCCTCTCATATCACTTAATAAACCCGTACTTACCATATTTACAGATATTAAAATACAGGGACATCACACTCTCTCCCTGTTAAAACAAGAGCAGCACAGCACGTCTTGTTTCTGTTATTTGGACTGATTGCAGATGTTGCCACCAACTCATCATATGCTCATAGGCACATTACCAAATTCATCATACAGGGCGACCAAGGCTGTTTCAGTGCCAAAACCAGGCCTAAAACCGGATTGAAACGGATCCAGATAATCGGTCTCATCCAAGAGCACCTGGAGCTGACCGGCAACCACCCGCTCCAGAACCTTGCCCAAAAAGGGGACATTCGCCACCGGTCTATAGTTGTTCAGGTCATCTGGGTCTAAGGAAGGTTTCTTTAAGAGAGGTCTTACTACTGCCTCCTTGAGGCTACTAGGGACTACTCCCTCACTCAAGGAGGCATTTATCACTTCCTTGGCCCAGCCGGTGGTAGTAGTCCTGCTAGCCTTCACTAGCCAAGATGGACAAGGATCTAGAGCAGACGTGGTCGCCCGCACCAATCCAAGTACCTTGTCCACTTCCTCAAGCTGCACCAACTGAAACTCATCCAATAATGAAAGACAAGACCGTGTTCTGGACACTTCAATGGATTCGTCTGTCATAACATCAGAGTCTAGGTCCCTACGGATGCATGCGATTTTATTTTGGAAGTGCCCTGCGATGTCGTTACAGCGAGCTTCAGATGTTTCAATAGTATCTCGAGGACCAGAATGTAAGAGTCCTCGTACAACCCTAAAAAGCTCTTCAGGGCGGCAGAGAGATGTCCTGATAGAGGCAGTGAAGTGAAACTTCTTCGCCACCCTTACCGCTTTTATATACGACTTAGTAGAGGCACTTACCAAAGCATAACTGCATCCGTCTGGAGTTCGTCTCCATCTGCACTCCAGCCTCCTTCTCTCTTGCTTCATCACTCTCAGCTCCGGGGTATACCACGGAGCTGTATGAGCTCTGCATCGAAGAGGGCGCGTGGGAGCAATCGTGTCAATAGCCCGGGCCATCTCCGTATTCCACAGTTCGACCAAGGCCTCGACAGGAGCGCCAGTACTATCAGCTGGAAAAACTCCCAGAGCCGTCTGAAAACCAATAGGATCCATAAGCCTCCGAGAGCGGACCAACTTAATAGGTCCCCCACCCTTGCAGAGGGAAAGAGTCGTTGTAAGTCTAAAACTCAGCAGGCGGTGATCTGTCCATGACAATGGAGTAGATGAAAAACACCCCACCTCCAGATCACCATTTCCATGACCAGTGGCGAAGATCAAATCAAGAGTGTGACCCGATACATGCATTGGGCCAGTAACAAATTGAGACAGCCCCATGGTTGTCATGGAGGCCATGAAGTCCTGAGCCGCCCCAGATAAAACAGTCTCGGCATGAATGTTGATGTCCCCCAACACCACAAGTTTGGTCATATTCCACATGACAGGATTCGTTTTCACGCTCTTCATCTGTTTCGGGATGATGGTGTTCATCTCTCGGATGCTGGGTGTGATTTGTTATTGGAGGATCTTAGGTTGGATTTGGGGGCTTTGTTTTCTTTGGGTTGAGGGGACCAAGCTTGAGCTGATCCCCTCTTGTGGCGTTGAATTCGGGCAGGTGAGGTAATTGGGGTTAAAATTGAGGTGGATGAGGCATTTTGGTAAAGGGCACCCCCTAGTGAAACATCAAGGCGTAAGGTCTGGTGTGGATTTGGGGGTGTCCACGTGGGACCGGCTTGCGCATCATGGTGAACACCTGTACGGCGGGGCCAGGCTGCGGAGGTTGGAACCACATACCTGACTCCAATTGCAAGGAGGGAGAAGTTTTCCCACATCCTTGTCTGGGGAGTGCAGTTCAATGTGACTGACTTGCCTCCTGGTTTGGAGGGTATAGACCCTCATAGATAGGTGGAGCCTCACCTGCCCGAAGGATTTGATATTTATTAATTGGCGAATTGGAATTTGATTTGTTTATGTGTTATATTTTAATAAATATAACATTTCAACCATATATGTGTCACGAGTCTTCCTTGGTGTGTTGGCAATAGGTTTCCCATTAAATCTCATTGATATTACTCGCTCAGACCTTGTGTTATAGCTCCTGATTGCTTTTGCTACATCACTTCTCACTATTAAAGCAACCCTGTTTCTTCTTAATTTCTCATTTCCTGCTTAAAATATTTTCTAGTTGCCTGATTGAAAATGTCCCATTCCCATCCATTTTAATTCACTCATGCCAAGTATTGTAATGTTGATGCATTCCATTTCTTGCTAGATGATTTCTAACTTTCCCTGGTTCAAACTTCTCACATTCCATGTTCCTATTATATGCGTCGTACGGACTCTCCTTTCGCATCTGTGCACATGAGCCCCTGGGCTTCCTTTCGTCTTTGACCCAGTTGCATCATTAGCCATAGCGCTACTCGTACTTGTCCATTGTTCTTCCCCAGTAGTTCGCAGAGTGCCATCTGACCTGGGGGTCTCATCTTCCAACACTATCTCATGTTGCATTTTGGACAATCTATTCATAGGGTTTTCATGGTAAGAGGTATTCAGAGGTGGTTTACCATTGCCTTCCTCTAGATGCATCTTAGTCTGGTGTCTCAGCTTTGACCATTCCGCCTGGGGTGCCCCTGCTAAGAGTCTAGCCTCTTGGTCTAAACTCCTGATGGCATTGCTCTCAGCTTCTTTGACGCTCAACCCCCCTCACCACTTTAAGGTGTGCATCCTAGAGGGGGTGAGATATTGTATTGCCCTACAAATTTGTAAAAATGCAAACACAATTTGGGTTGGTCTTTCACAGTCCAATCCACTTCCTGTGTAGTTTGGAAGATTTTGGAAACATACCTCTGAGCTTATGGTGAGTGGTGGCATGGCTCATAGGTGATTTTTAATTAATTTCATGAAATTATGAGTGACAGAAAAAAGTCCATCAGGGGTCCCTTTTTTTACACTTTGAACTCTCAGTTCTCTCTGAGTTTTGTGTATCACCATGAACATTTAGAGGGTTGTTAAGAAAGTGTTTCTGAGTTTAGGACTCTAAGTTTTGTAAGGTTTTGTTTTGAAATGAGCTTATGGGGAGCATCAGAAAGCCATGGGAGAGTATTTTTAATTTAACATTGCGGAATGCAAAAAAATCCATGCTGGCTTTGGTATACAGCCACTTTCATGACTGTATAATCTATATTGCTATTATTTATTAAATTTATATCTCGCCCTTCCTCCCAGTAGGAGACCAGGGCGGAAAACAAAAACAATAAAAACACTCTTAAAACATCTTAAAAACAGACTTTAACATATATTAAAACAAAACACCTTTAAAAACATATTACAACAAAACATCTTTAAAAACTTTTTAAAAAAGATTTAAAAACACCTTAAAAAGCAATTCCAGCATAGGCACAGACTGATATAAGGTCTCTGCTTAAAAGGCTTGTTGAAAAAGGAAGGTCTTTAGTAGGCACTGCAAAGATAACAGAAATGGTGCCTGTCTAATATTTAAGGGGAGAGTATTCCAAAGTGTATGTGCTGCTACACTAAAGGTCCATTTCCCTATGTTGTGCGGAAAGGACCTCCTGATAAGATGGCATCTACAACAGGCCCTCACCTACAGAGCACAGTGACTGACTGGGTATATAAGAGGTAAGATTATCTTTCAGGTATCCAGGTCCCAAGCTATATAGGGCTTTATATACCAAAACCAAAATCCTGAACATGGCCTGGTAGGGAACATTGCTTTGGAAAAATGTTTCTCTGTGTCATGGTTAGATCATCTCCTGGTGAGTTTTAGGCTTTCCTTCTGCAGGGGTGGGAGACCTAGAAGAGTCTGCCCCCAGATACTAATGGATCCAAATGATTTCCAGAGCACTCTGGAGATTTTTCCTGACAGCATGGCCATCTTTTCTGTTGAAGCCCTGGTTAATCTGTGAAATATAGAGATGACCCAGATGGTTGACACAATTGCAACTGAGCATCCTCTCCCAACTAGCAGAGTTCAAAAAGCTCTGTGCTATACCCCAGAGCCAGAAGCAATGAAGTGAGCAGGGAGATGGGTTGAGCTCAGGTGGCAGAAAAGTCCCAGTGAATGTAATCAAATACTGGTACATGCTAATGTTCGAGCATACTCAGTGGCGCTAATGGTGGCGAAGAACATTTGCTCTGCTGTTCAGTTGCATCCTTGTCTTACTGTCCAGCAGAGTTGTCTAGTGTGGCTAAGGGATTATTGCTGGCCAAGCGCTAACTGTTGATGGACAATTTCAAGGCCCCTCCTGCACTTCCTCCATTATGGTCCTTAACTTTTAAACCACTCTGTCAAGTAAAAGACTGACCTTTGCACATTAGGACAGATGGCTACCGTGCTTCTACCCCAATTCTAGAATCAATCGACTGAAGACTTCTAGAACACTTAAATCTCTCATTGTGGGTAAAAATCTGTGGGTTTACAGTAGAAATAAAGAGGAAGAATACTTGATACCCCTACCTCCTGACTGGCAGCATGAAACGCAGCTGTCTCCAACCAACCAAAGTTTACAAAAATGCATATATTAGTGAAAATGTGCATAAAATGAGTATATTAGTGAAAATAACATACAAAAATGTGTACATTCGCCAAAACTACATACAAAAATGTGTCTATCAGGGAAATCCACACTACAGTGCTGAAGAACCATCATGAGAATTAAAAATAAACCACAAGTTGCTGCAGAAATGAAGAGGATTAAAAATAATTAAATACTGGAATATTTAATTAATTAAATAATTAAAATAAATAATTAAAACTGGAAAAATCTTAGACTCAGGGAAGTGAAACGGACAGATCCTTCCATCCTTAGCTGAGATGTATGCACTAATTTTACAGGCCTTTGAAGCTCTGGGGGTTAGGTGGGTATGTCCCTAACCTTAGATCTTTTTTTAAAAAAAATCAGTTTCTAGAAGTTACGATGAGAGAGTGAGCATTGCCTTCTGATCCAAGCCTTTGCTCTGTATCTGGCTTCCGAGAAGGAAAAGGCGGAGTCCTTTGTAGCCTGTGGCATGGAAGGAGTTAAAAAAAGGCTAGTGGAAACTTTGCTACTAGTCATGCTGGCAGCTTTCTCTTTTCCATTTCTCTCTCTCCTGATGAAGCATAGCTGCGCTTGGAGAGATACCTTTCCCCAGCCCTCTGTGTCTGTTGCTTATAGAAGCGAGAAGAGCAAGAGCGAGCGAGCGAGAGAGAGAGAGACGGCTGGCAGAAGCTGCTCCTGTTCGGCTGTCCACAAGATATATGGATCTGTCCTTCTTTTCATTTTGCTCGTGCAAGAAAAACTATCAGCAGTGCCATGAGAGCAGGACGGCCAAGTAGCGCCTAAGGAATGAAGCAGCCTCCCTCCGCCTGTCACACTGCAAAACCCTGACAGCCACAGGAGACGGGAGGAAAGTGTCCTTCATCTGGGTGATTTGTGCAAAGCCAAGTTTTCCAGCTGACACGGCAAAACGGCAATGGCCTCTTCTTCCAGAGCATCTGCATCTTAGAAGGGGGGGTGCTTCCAGGACCCCTTGCAGGAACACCTACCAAGCAGGTGTCTAGAGGGGTCGCTCTTCTGCTCCTGCTCTTGATTAAAGGTAAGCAGGTGTGCTTGTCAAAATCTAACTGTTTTCATCTCTGCCGGGTAGAATGCCGTTTTATGCTTTTGATATGCAACGAGAAAATCGACCATCTGGCAATGAAAGAAAGAAAGCTAATACTCCCCAAACAGCCATTTAAAAAAGGGGAAAAAAGCATGCATATGATATCAATTTTCTGAGTGTAGGTGTTTTTTCCCCCCAGAAGGAAACTAAAAGGATTGTGTGTGCTACAAACCAGCTATGCCAGAATATTGATTTCAACAGTCAGATTAAGCCGGAGCAGCCTGGCTTGGGAACAGGTGGTCTTGCCTTTGAAATCGCATTGAATCCTGCAACATCAGAGTGTTTTGACTAAGTTTTCCTGCTAAAGGCACAGGCTTAATTTCTACATTAAAAAATATTCACATTAATAATACTACGTTTCTCACTCTAAAAATTATCCTGCTCTGAGTTCACCTTAACAGCTAAAAGGAGCTGGTGACCCTTTCAAAAGGATGCTGAATTTACTGTGTTGGGGGGGGGAGGAGTATGACAAAACAAGCTGACTTGTTTGTAGATGCAGCAAGGATGTTTACTGCAGTTGCTTAGCTATAGAAGAGTGTTGTTATTCAGCCTGTGGACTTGAGGATAGGGATGTCCCCCTCTCTATTCCTATGTAGGGAAATTCAGGGGCAATTAGATCAGGAGCAGGCACCACTGAAGATTGTGATCTTCTTAAAAGAGGGGCACCTGTGGCATTTCAGATATTGTTGGACTTCAACTCTCTTCAGCCCCAGACAGCATGGCCAATAATCAGGGATGATGGGAGTTGTAGTCCAGCAACATCTGGAAGGTCAGAGCTTCCCCCTCTCCCCTCTGTAAAACTTTCTAACAATAGAGTTGTAGGCATCCAGTGTTCATCTGAGGATTATATTTTCATAAAGATCCAGCGTGGTGTGGTACACTGGATGTGGAATATGAGATCCAGCTGGCATATATTATTATTTTTATTACTACTAGTAGTAGAAGTAGTATTCATAGTTCTTCCTCTCCCTCTTTTATCTTCACAACAACCCTGTCAGGTAGGTTAGGTTGAGAGATCCCTGGCCCAAGGTCACCCAGTGAAAATCATAGCTAAGTGGGGATTTGAACCTGGATCTTGTTCAACATTGGGATCCCCAAAATGGTTCCTGTGGGCACCACATTGCCCCAGAAACCCCCTTGGTGCCCCTCCCAGTTATTATTTTTAAAAATAGGGGGGTTGGCAGAAGGCTTTTTGTTGTTTGGTCAGGGTGCCTTTGTGTGTGTGTGTAGGTTGTCTGCTTTTTTGTCTCTGTTTCATTTCCATTGGTGGGTGATTTCCTTGTTTGTTGAGGTGGGGGGGTGGAAGCTCTGAGCACTGCCAGGTTTTCTGTTGTGATATTGATATTTTGTGATGCCTCTGTCAGTCCCTGAGATTTCCAAATGTGCCCCAGGCCCCAAAAGATGCGAGGACTCTTCCTCTAATCACTGCACCACCCTGGTTCACATCCCTGCTCAGCCATGAAGCTCACTGCATGACTTTGGTTGTGCCGTGGCCTTTCACAGTGCTGTGTGATATAATTAAGCCCTTTGGAATGCTGTGCTCTTGCAGAAGTCTCAATTAAATTTTGTATGGACAGTTAGTTTGCTCCATAGTTTTTAGACACCCGCTTCCCAGAATAAGTACTTAAAAGGTAGTTCTCTGACCTGGAGGCATTCCATTACCTCTCTGTCAGCTTCTACCTGGTGCATTTCCTATACTGGGGAGCAGGCCCCACTAGACAGCATGAGGGCCCTGATGTAGAGGGAGATCGGTCGGTCCTTTGCTCAGGGGTGTCGGAGAATTCCATTGGAAAAGGAAGCGGAAATTACTATAGTTTGCATGTTTGTCTGTGGGCTTGAATGGAAATCGGTCAAGCAAATATAATCAGCATTTGTTCACATGATTGTCATAAATTGTTTAAACTCCACAAATGATACATATTTAATTACATTTTTACATTGTTTTTGATATTTCCTTTTCCATTGAAATGAATGGGCTCCTTCTGGAAGGAAGGGCGGGATATAAATGTAATAAATAAAAAAGTTATATACATCATGTAAACAGTTATGGAACTTATGGAACTTAGGTTGAATAGCAGATAGTGAGACAAACAACATAGCATTACGCGGAAACAGAGCTGCAGCAGAACAGAAACAGTGCTGATCGTGATGCATACTGTATGGAAATCACTTTTTGTCTTACATCCCTACCCTTGAGCAGGGTGACCAGTAACACCTCACTCCCCCCCAAAAAAGATGATACCATTGCATAAAATGTGTGTGTGCTAATTTATATGTATAGATGCAAATGTAGACATTGTTTCTACAATTTAAACAGAGATGTGACACATCTCATCAGAGTGGAGCAGATGGTGACCAGGTGGTCCTAAGTGCCTGCTCAGTCTGCTGTCCAGGTGCTAAATGTTGATGGGCAACTCCAAAGCTTTGCTGTTTGGGCTCTTGATCTTTAAACTGAACCTGGACTAGGTGGTCCTTCAAAGAGAGAACTCCTTCAAACAGAGAACAGCCCTTCTGATAGAGCAGGGATATAAAAACTTGTTGGACTCCAACTCCCATCAGCCCCAGCCAGCATAGCCAGTGATGAGGCATGATGGGAGATGGAGTCCAACTGCAGCTGGAGGGTCACAGGTTCCTCACCCCTGCAGTAGAGGACACCCCTCTGTAAAGTAGGGATGTTTGGCCACACTGCCCTTGGGGGAATCTGGCTCAGGGGGTTCATAAGAACATAGGAAGCTGCCTTTTACTGACTCAGACCCAGAGCTTGGCAAAGTTACTTTTTTTGAACTACAACTCCCATCAGCCCAATCCAGTGGCCATGTTGGCTGGGGCTGATGGGAGTTGTAGTTTAAAAAGTAACTTTTCCAAGCTCTGCTCAGATCATTGGTTCATCTAGCTCAGAATTGTCTACAGTACTGTTCTTCAGCCTTGGGCCCTCCAAAGTTGTTGGACTACAACTCCCATCATCCTTGGACGCTGGCTAAGATGGCAGGGGCTGATGGGAGTTGTAGTCCAACATCTGGGGACCCAAGGGTGAACAAAAGTGGCCTACAGTGGCTGGTAATAGTTCTCCAGGGTTTCAGGCAAGAGTCTCTCCCAGCCCTACCTGGAGATGGTGGGGGCTGAACCTGGGATTTGCCACATACAGGGCAACTGCTCTACCACTAAGCGACAGCCCTTATTAAAGTAAGGAGTGGGTTTCTCTGTAGCTCTAGCATGTCTGCTACAGTGGCTTCCCAGTTCACATGAAGAAGCTCTTCTGTATACAAAAAAAAAAAAAAAGGCTGTCCAGCAGAAGAGAACAAGGAAGTCCTCTCATGTGAGGATGTGCTCACTGAAGCTTGCATGAGCTTCTGGGCTGAGCCTGTTGCTTTGAATTAATTTATGATTACCCTGATTGGTATGTGCATAGCCTCCCCAGTGGTAGGGATAGGAGAAAAATTCATTCAGTTTGCATTTACACCCACATTCATCACATTCACACTTTCCAAAACAGCATGAGAACTAAACCACAGCCATCCTTTGAAATTTGCACAGATCCTTCCATTCCTACCAGTGGGATTCCTTGTATACGAATCCCTATTGTCCTCATCACAAAGCATTCCCTGACGCAGAAGACAAGGTGGCAGTCAATCTGTGCACATAGTTTTGTGTGTGAATCAGCTCCATTCTCTTCAAGAAACTGAGGAACAACTCTCAAGGATGGAGCTTAAAACTAACCACAGGCATCCATGCGACCTTCCCACCCTTGCTGAACTATCTCCACTCTTTAATCTCTTCCGTTTATTAAAAGTGCCCAGTAGAGGCTTATTAATTTGGAGCTCTTTGTTTGCAACCGATTGTTACATATGAACTCCAGGTTAATGACTTTAACATAATGCCACCTAATTTTCAGAAGTAATGTCCGTCATCTATGTTATATCATTACCAGCAATGGCCTTTGGGGATTTGATGTGAGCTTTGTCTTTAGCAGTGGAATAAGCTGCAGTAGGCAAGAGAGGTGGCTGTGACCACATTCAGCCTGTCCATATTAAAGAGTTATTCACTAATAGGCAAAAAACCTTGCGGTTTAGGAACGTACCAATAGCCAACAGATATTTCTATCAAACTTTAAAAAGCAGGGTAATTGGGCAGCTATAGCGAATGCACCAGGGGAGCAGGAGACCTGACCTCCTCTCTGAGATATTGGACTGCCTTACAAATTTGTTTTTTTTTTCAATTAATTTTTATTCTAATTTTCAAAACCAAAATAATACAAAAAGAAAACAACACAAATCAATAACTAATACAATACAAAAAAAATACATATATATAAAAATATTGACTTCCGATTTGTCATAGTTCAGCTATAAATCTATAATATATAACAAACCTATCTCTTAATAGATTATAAAATCACCTTCCTCCAGCGGTTATCTTAGTTGGTTTCAAATCTCATTAACATCATATCATTTTAATATTCCACAAAAAGTCAAAGAGAAGTTTCCAATCCTTGAGATATATATCAATCAATTTTTTTTCTAAATAAACATGCCAATTAATCCAGCTCATCAAATCTACTAAATCCAGTAATTTCAAAACACTATAATTCAACTATAAATCTATAATATATAACAGACCTATCTCTTAATAGATTATAAAATCACCTTCCTCCAGCAGTTATCTTAGTTGGTTTCAAATCTCATTAACATCATATCATTTTAATCTTCCACAAAAAGTCAAAGAGAAGTTTCCAATCCTTGAGATATATGTCAATCAATTTTTTTTCTAAATAAACATGTCAATTAATCCAACTCATCAAATCTACTGAGTCCAGTAGTTTCAAATCGCTCTTCTGTCATTATCCATATTGGGTCCATCTTCCATCTTTACGCACCCAAAAATCTTGCTGTCATAGTCATATAATAAAAGTCTGATAGGAATTTCCTCCATCACAGATATTTTCTTACCATCAAATCCAAACGTAACACTGAAGTATTGTTTCAAAGCCGCATCTCTGCTCCTCTTTTCCACATGATACACTAGTACATTTCTTGAAGGTTTTTCCATTGACACAAAACAGGGATTAATTCTACTAACTTTCTCCATTTCAAGTTCCATCAAATCCTTCCAGTCCAGGAATTTTTTTGAACCGATAATATCTTTATCTCCAATCTCTTCAATTCCTTCAGAGACAGCGCTGTATTCCAAACTGTAATATTTATCTCCAGGATCCGTCACAACCAGGAAATCCAAATCTTTTTTCATGTCCATATTTAAGCCAATCTCCATAGATTGAACCTTGCCTTTAATTTCTCTTTCATCCTTTTTTTGTTTTCCAGATCTATCTTTGTTCTCCTTTCTCATAGAATCCTGAGTTTCTTTCAGCTCCTGTCTCATTTCATGAAATTCAGTTCTCCACGCTTGTCTATTATTTCTCAGTTCTTGTTTTATTGAGTTAATCCCATCCATTATTTTCTGAAGCATGTCTAGAAATAAAGTCCCTTCTTGTACATCCATGATCTTCTTAATTGCCATTCTTAAAACCAAAAGAACAAAACTCCTTCAATTTTCAATGTCCCAAGCAAAGAGCAGTTTATTTCTTTATCCAGTTACAAAGGAGTTAATCTTTCCAACCAACTAACATCACATGCTAGACAGTCCTTATCTCTTAAATGTCCAGAAGTGCAAAAACAGCTTTTAGTTCACAGCGTTCAAATAACTAGTAGCAGAGAGAATGAGCAGATTCGTCAACAACAACAACAAAAAAGTAGATCAGAAAAAATAGTCCCTTATATATATTACACAAAAGTCTTGTAAATCAAAAAGATTTCTTATCTCTCCCAATCAGAAAGCTCTCATCCGTTGTAATCTTTAAAACGCAATTTTCCATGTCAGCTTTTTGCAATTAAAAAAAAAAAAGATAAGCTATTTATATTTTCTTCCCCCTTAGTTCCGTAAATAAAGAAGGAAAGTCTTACCTCATCTAGGTTATCTTAATTGCTGTTACTTTGACAAATCTCTTTAGCTATATAGATAAGAAAATGATAAATGTAGACAGGAGGTTTCCTGCTAGTCCGTTAAAAAAAAACGGGTCACTTATCCAGCTGAGCTAGCATAAAATCCTCGCTCTGTCTGAACTGCTGGAAGACAGACAATTCTGACGAATTCCAGGCTCCAACAATCAAAACAAAACTATGTGGCAGATCTCACGTTTCTTCCTTATCCGGAAGAAATCATCCCCAGTCAGAAAAAACCCTTCTGACTGAATTTAAAACTGGATAAGTTTCATCCAAGACGGGAGCCCGTCTCAGAGGCAGCACAGGCGGAGGGATTCTCCTGGGAAGTCGACTGCCTTACAAATTTGTAAAAATGCCAGCACTATTTGGGTTGGTCTTTCACAGTCCAATCCACTTCCTGTATAGCTTGGAAGAATTTGGTAAAAGGGGATGGAGAGGAGAAAGGAGAGGCAAAGGAAGGGGGAGGGAAGGGGCAAGAGGGAGGGTATAGGAGGGAGGGGAGGGCAGGTTTGATCATTGCATGTTTTTTTTACTTCAGTGGGATTTACTCCTGTGCAATCATGCTTAGGATAGGTGAAACTGACCTGGGGGAGGGGCAGGGAGGGGAGGAGGAGGGCAGGAAGGGGAAGAGGAGGGCAGGAAGGGGAAGAGGAGGGAGGAAGGGGGAGGAGAGATTGGATAGGTGGGTGGGCACTGGGTGGAGGGGAAGCCCCTTTCCTTTCCAAAAGAAAAACATTGTGAACAGTATCATTCTTTTTCAGGATTTCCCCCACCTTTTTATCCTACAGCAGGCACATGTAGCCTCCCACCCAAATTAAAACCAAAGCTGTCCCTGCCCACATCCACAGCAGGCCTTCATTTCATTTTAGACAGTCATGGCTTCTCCCAAAGAATCCTGGGAAGTGTAGTTAGTGAAGGGTGCTGAGAGTTGCTAGAGGATGCCCTGTTCCCCTCACAGAGCTTCAGTCAGAGCAGCTGTCTGTTAAACCACCTGGAGCTCTTGCAGTGGAATAAGAGTCTCCTCTCAGCATCCTTTACAAATTACATTTCCCAGGATTCTTTGTGGGAAGCCATGACTGTCTAAAGTGAAATCAAAGTCTGGCGTGGGTGTGGCCCCCTGATTAGACAAGCCCAGCAGCTGTGAGTCTGGCTTTTAGAACACTGACAATTGGTTCTTATTCAGCATGCCCAACACTATCATTGAGGTCAATGCAACATTTCTTAAATTAATTAAAAATCAGCCAGGCATTTTTTAAATGTTTAAACTGCAGAAGATGAAGGTCAGAGAACGGGGCAAGGTCAGCAATAGGATTGCAGGTACTCTGTGAACATGGCTGTTTTTTAATTAATTTCAACGAATTATGAGAACTCTGACAGAAAAAAAGTCCATATGGGTCTCTCTTTTTACCTTTTGAACTCTTGATTCTCTCTGACTACTTTGTGTATCGCCATGAAAATTCAGAGGGCTGTTAAGAAAGTGTTTCTGAGTTCAGGACTATAAGTTTTGTAAGGTTTTGTTTTGAAATGAGCTTATGGGAAGCATTAGAATGTCATGGGGGTATTGTGGAATGCGAAAAATCTATGCTGGCTATAGTATACAGCCACTGTCATGGCTGTATGATATGGCATGAATTCAGTGTGATCAGATTGCTCCCTCTAATAGTGAACTCAGTGTCCCTGTGCCGAAAGAAAAGGAGCCAGCACAGGGCCACTAAGAAAGAAGATGCAGGTGTCAGGATGTTCAGGGGAACCCCAAGTTTTTCAGAAAAACAAAAGATCAAATCAAAAATGACCCCCCCTCCAAACAATAACAGTGTGCTGTGGAGTAAGTGTTCTCAGTGGGAGCTGTCAGCTGTCAGCCGTAGCTGTCAACTGGAAACAGAAAATCAAGGGAGCGGATTGGCTTTCCTTAGTTCCTAACAGCTTGTAGTCAGTGTGGACAGGTGGCTCCAACGTCAGTGGGGCAGTGAATCCACTCTGGGTTTTAGACCAAACTTTCAAGGATGCTGGTCCTTGCATAACTGTCAAGAGTTATGGAATCATAGAATAGTAGAGTTGGAAGGGGCCTATAAGGCCATCAAGTCCAACCCCCTGCTCAATGCAGGAATCCAAATCAAAGCATTGCTGACGGATGGCTGTCCAGCTGCCTCTTGAATGCCCCTAGTTGCCCCTAGTGTACCTGCTAAGGAGGCTCACAAGTTCCAACTGCAATTCTGCCCCTGGTGCCCCGAGCCTAGGCTTGAAATATCATCTTCAGGGGAAGTATTAAAATGCCAGCAAGGTTGAACTCCCCAGTAACATCTCATGTTCCTTAACAAATGTTCATGAAAACACCTGAAAGAGCTGATGTATGTACAGACTGTTCATCCATATGCTCTGTCTGCATCATAAGGAACTGACCGCACGTATGGAGCCTGCACACATACTGTTTGTGTGTGTGCTGAATGCACATAGGAGGGCAGGAGCAAGGACCGTGGGTGTAATCCTGCCCCCATGTGCTCATTTCAAAGTGTGAACTGGACTCTAGCCAACCAACCTGTGTCTTTTTATCAATCCCCACCACCAACACCACCATTCTCCATCAATTAATGAGAAATGAAGATGCATTCAATAATGATCAAAAGGCAGAGAAAAAAGTCATCGATTCTCATAGCATAGTACAGGGTTTTTGTTGCACTTCCCTTAATTAGAGGTGGTCCAGGAGTATGAGTGACCTTTATTTCATTCTACAAATCACCTCTCTTGAGGTCTGTACGCTGCAGGCTTCTCGGCAGGGATGTAGTCATGGGGGGTCTCAGGGGGCCTTAGACCCTTTACATTTTTGGGAGCCACATCTCAACAGAGTCCCTATGTCTCCAGCATCCTACGAGCCAATTAGCATGAAAGGGGAGTGAGTTAGCCACTGAGAAGAGTCTTCTAACATGCTTCCTTGTCCTTTTCTGCTGATTGGACCCAACGCATGTGAAAGGAGGTGAGTCAAACACTGAGAAGAGTCTTCTTAGGGCTAACACTCTCCTCTTTCATGCTTATTGGTTCCTAGGCATTGACCAGGATCTCATTTTCAACCCCGCAGCAAAAAAAGTGGGGAGGGGGCATGGCTGTGACTAACATCAAGGGACCCTGCACTTCTGAATTTGCCACTATGCTACTGCTTCCCAGGTGCTCATGCTTCAATCAAAGCCCAGGGAATACACCATGAGACCATTTCTCCCATGGAGCTTTTTCAGATAAGGGAGCGTGGGCGCCCAGGGAGTCTGCAGCGTGCTGGAGAAATATTTACCGCTTGGCCACCATGCGATGACAAGATAAACTCAAAACCCCACGCTAACCGAAATTCAAAAGGAATTCTAAAAGTGCCCTAAGAACGAAGCAGAAAAATTGAAGCCTCTTTGGCAGAAGAACAGAACTTTCTAGAAACTGGAGGACAGATGATATTTATCTCTAAACGGTTTCCTGAAAACAAAGAGATGCCGTGAAGGTTTGCTCAATAATATTTTTTTCTCACTCTCTCCCTTTTTAGAAAGACCATGCTGGCCTGCTGGTTCTGCTATCAGCTGAGTCATTTGAAGGTGGACAGTGGAAAAAGACTTACCTTCAGTTCTTCTGCATCAGCGCTTTGCCTTTTGATGGACAGGAGACTGTTACCAAAATCAGCCAAAGCAGACATTTGCTAAATAACTCAGGGGGCCCATGATCCATTAGGTAGAAAATCCACAACCCAAACTTACCTCAGACATTTATCCCTTCCAGAAGAGAACAGAAATATTTTTCAGCCAGAACGGTAAACAAAGTAAAATAAAAAAAACAAACCAGAAGGAACGTTTGATCGACTGATTCTGCCATTTCACTGGATAAAGCCATGTGGGAAGATGGCCCTCTAATGAGAACTACTTGTCTATGCAAAGACTTCAGAGCTGGACAGATTCCATCTAAAACTGGTTGATGAAGCACCTTCTAACCTAAGGATACTCTTCAGAACACTGTCAAAGAAGGAGCAAGGAATTCCTGAGTGAACAGAGAAAATGGACAAGACCTGAATAAGAAATGACTGAGGTCTATTTCAGATACCGTGGAAATCTAACTGGCCGTGCCCACCCACCCCCAACCCTGGCTACAGCAGGGACGGCTGCAGATAAATATTCCAACCTGTATATGTATATGGGGTTGTTTTTGACTCTGCTGGCCATCCTACTTCTTCTACTCTTCACCATGCTCCTCCGCCTGAAACACGTCATCTCCCCTATCACCACGTCCCCAGAGAGCACTGAGAATGTACAACAGTTCACAGATGTAGAAATGCATGGCAGGATTCCCAGCCCCTAGGGAGGCTGGAAGCAACTGTCTGCAAGCAAAATGTGTGCGGTGAGAAACCCATTTCATTTGGTGGAACCTGGAGGATGGAAAATTCAGCTCTCATCTTCTGGATTTCTGGACCGCAAACTTTGGACAGGCTTGAAGGATGCATTGGCAGGGGGTTGGACTAGATGACCTTTGAGATCACTTCCAACTAGGGATGGAAAGATCTGTCCATTTTGGTTCTCTCATTTTTCCAATCTTAATTTAAAAGTTAAACGTTCTCTACATTTCTGCAGCAATTTGCATTTTAAAAAAAAATCCTCATGAAAATTCTCCAGTCTCAGTGCAAATTTCTCCTAATAAACACATTTTGTAGGGGAGGTGACTAATGTACACTTTTTTGCAAGTCATTTCTCATATAATCCTTTTTTGCATGTAATTTTCACTCATATATTCAGTTTTATGTACACCTTCCCCTAATATATACATTTTTTTACAATAATTTTTATTCAAATTTTCATAAAACATACAAAACAAAATCATAAAACATTCAAAGACAAAAAACAACAAAACAAAAATGATTAAACAAAAAAATAAAATGTTGACTTCCCATTTGTCACATATCAAATCAGTTATAGGTCTACAATATATAACAATCCTGTCTCTTAAATTATATTATAAAATCACTTTCCTCCAGTAGTTATCTTAATTAATCATCAAATCTCATAAACATTACTTTATTCTTTCCACAAAAAGTCAAAGAGAGGTTTCAATTCTTTAAGAAATATATCTATCAATTTTTCTCCAAATAAACATGTCAATTAATCCATCTTGTTAATAATTATAATAATCTTATTGTCATAACCATAGTCCAAATAAACATTTAGATTAATCCATCTCATCAAAATCTGTTAGGTCCAATAATTTCAATAGCCATTATTCCATTATCCCTATTAGTTCCATCTTCCATCTTCAAATTCCAAACAGTAGATTTTATTTCTAATATCCATAAACTCCAGATCTTTTTCCAATTCCACATTTGTTCCAATCTCCAGGGCTTGTATCTTCCCTTTATTTTTTCTTTTCTCATCTCTGATCTCATTCTCCTCTCTCACAGGATCCCCTATTTCTTTAAGCTCCTGCGTCATTTTGCTCAGTTCAATTTTCAGCTCCTTACTGCCCTGTCGCAGGGTTTGTTTCGTTATCTCAATCTCATCCATTATTTTCTGAAACATAATTACTTCCAGATTCTCAGCCACTTTCTTGACTGCCATTTTTAAAACCACGAAAACAAAGCAAAACAAAAATAAAGAAGAACCACTTCTTATTTCAGCAACAATTGGGTTAATATTCCAGGCTTGATGACATCACAGTATAAACAGAGCAGCCTGCCTTATCTCTCTATGTTCAAGAATACAAAACAAATTTAGTTCCCAGCATCAAAACAGTTAGCGGCGTCGTGAAGAAGCAGATTCGTCAAAATAAAATAGACCAAAAAGAGAATAGTCCCAGACAATATAATGTTCCTCGGAATAGAAATCCCTCTTCTGTTTATATCTTTAGAATGCACTTCCAGGACAGCTTTTTGCAATAGAAACAGAGATAAGCTGTTAATTTCGTGAATGACAGAGAAGAGTTATAGCTCACCCAGAAGCTCTTTAAAATGGCAAAATTGACAAATCTCTTTTTGCTGCAACAATTTAAACCAAGTAAAAAAAATAATAGAAAGAAGGGTGCTTGCCTGTTAGTCTGTTTTCTCTTTGAAGAAAAGATAAACGTATCGCATTAAACAGATAGAGCTTGTTCGGAAGTCCATCCGGCATTGCTGGCTGGACCTTTTCTCATAAATTAATGAAATCCAGTCCTCCCAACAAAAACAGGCTTTTGAGGTTGATCTCTACGTTTCTCCCTGCCCGGGAGAAATTTCATCAGTCAAAATAAAAAATGTTCTGACTGATTTATATCTGAATAAGCTTCTTTTGAGGCGGGAGCCCGTCTCAAAAGCAGGCACAAGCGAAGTCACCCTTCCCGGAAGTCCCCTAATATATACATTTTTGAAAACATTGATTGGTTGGCAAACTGCATCGCAAAATTCGAGTAAGTGTGAATTTCAAAGGAGGCTGTGTTTCAGTTCTCATATTGTTTCAGAAAATGTGATAGATTCAGCTTGAAATGGGAGCTGAATCAAATTTCTCACCCATTCCTACTTCCTACTCAGTGTCTCTATGTAGAATTCAGTTTGCCTTGGACAGGACCAGACAAATATCCAGCAAGTTTAGCTTGCCACTAGGAGCTGTAAGCAGCATGTGCTGTGGCATTTGATTTCTGCTATACTACATATGAACCTACGAGGCTGCTTTATACTGAGCTGGTATGATTTGGACTGGTAAGAGCTCCCCCAGGTGACTCTGCAGAACTGTTTCTTGCCGGAGAAAATGGTGGACTTCAGGGCTACCAGTGAAAAAAGCAATAGAAGCAACTAACACTGTGCCGAAACCTTTTCTGTTTCTTCAAAGTCTTCTCCCTCTGTGACAGAGTTTACAGGTTTTCTGCCTTGGGTGGTGTGAGGTTTTTTTAAAAAAGGAAATATCATAAGAACATAAGAAGAGCCTGCTGGATCAGGCCAGTGGCCCATCTAGTCCAGCATCCTGTTCTCACAGTGGCCAACCAGGTGCCTGGGGGAAGCCCGCAAGCAGGACCCGATAAATATCGATAAATGAAAGGAAATATTGATAAAATTGTTCTTAATATTGATATTTTAGAGGCAGATTTTTTTAAAAGGAAATTCAGTTTTTGAAAATGGACAAGGATTGCCTTCAAGTCGATTCCGGTTTTCATGGTAAGCGTTACCATGGGGTTTTTTACCATTGCCTTCCTTCGAGGCTGAGAGGCAGTGACTGGCCCAAGGTCACCCAGTGAGCTTTATGGCTGGGTGGGGATTTGAACCCCGGTCTCCCAGGTCGTAGCCCAACACCCTTAACTACTATGACACAGAAAATGGCTACACTTAAAATCTGATCAGCAACGAGAGAATAAGGAAATTATTGGGAAATTCAGTATCAAACCCAAACTGGGCAGAATTCTAGCACGTCCCCACCCAGCACACGTAATGTTTTCCCCTGTGCTTCAGAGCCAGCATCTTGGTTGCGCAATAACAGAATCCATCTGTGGAGCTGTGTGCTTATAAATTACGCTAATTAATCAGCTAATAGAGCCTTGTTCAACCTTGGGTCCCCAGACGTTGTTGAGCTGCATCTCTCATCATCCCCCTGCCTGTTGGATAAGCTGGCTGGGGATGATTTATTTATTATTTCATTTGTATCCCTCCCTTCCTCCCAGCAGGAGCCCAGGGCAGCAAACAAAACGCTGAAAACACTTTAAAACATCATAAAAATAGGTCTTAAAATACATTAAAACAAACCAAAACATTTTTTTTAAAAAAAACTTTAAAAAAGGGTTTAAAAACATATTAAGCAATTCTAACACAGACGCAGACCGGGATAGGTCTCAACCTAAAAGGCTTGTTGAAAGAGGAAAGTGATGGGAGATGTAGTCCAAGAACAGCTGGGGACTCCAGGCTGAAGAACTCTGAGCTAGTGCATATGCAAAAGAGAAATAACAATGTGTAGATCAAATGAGACTTTTGTTTTACGAACGTGATGGAGCAGTTGGTTTGGGAACAATTCTGAACCAAAAAGCTGGCCACAGGCTGTTAACCTCCAGCTACATGAATCCCTTCTTTCTCTCCGTAGTACGTGCTTATCTATGCCTACAGACTTCTACACCAATTGGAAAGGTGTTGATCAGTTATTTCCCCATCCAAGCTAGCAGTCCCTGGAGGAATTTTTTCCTTGGAAGGAGGTGTCTGCAGGGCCATCTCTACTAAGCATGTAACTTTTCAGGGATGTGAACTAATCTCAGCTCCATTTTGCAATCTAGCCTAGAAATAAAGCCCCAGAGGGTGGTATCTACTATATAATGTTCATCTGCCAATTCCCCTCTCTCCATGGACCTTGAAAGTGCGAATTCCCCAAACCTGAGCCATGCTAAAATTAGCAGACACACAGACTCCCTTAACTTGTAACAATAACAAGACTGTGTTCATCCAATGCATTGGAAACAGGTTTTTAAATAATAATTAAAAAAACCCACCAAAACCTAGGATCAGTTTCAGTTTCTCCTCTGTTTCTTCACATTTTCATGTCAGTTTTTTTAAAAAGTCCTCATGAAAATTCATCAGCATTTTAGTGTGAATTCTCTTAATATGTACATCTGTATACAATTTTGCCTAACACACATAGTTTTTGCTAAGTACATCTCCCAAATATAATGCATTTGTGTATATTATTTTCATAAAATTGCATTTTCTGCATGCACTGCCCCAGTACATGAATTTTTGTACATGTTACTTGGCTGGAGAACTGTACTGCAAAATTCAGAGAAGTGTGACTTTTGAAGGAGGGCTGTGTTTCGGAAAGTGTGAATGAGGAAGATTCACCTTTAAATGCCAACTGAATCAAATTCCTCCCCCATCTGCTTTCTCTCTCTCTCTCTCTCTCACACACACACTCACACACACACACACACACACAGAGAGAGAGAAAGACGTTTTTCATGATAGGGTGTTTCTTCTCCTTGCTTAGGAGTTTGGGCTAATTTTGTGTATGTGAGGAAACACACACTATTAATACAGCTGCTATGAATACAGTCAGAATCGACTTGAAGGCAGTCCATTTCCATTTTCTGATAAGCAATCACCTCTGTGAAACCTCAGTTCAGTCTCCAAAGCGCTAGAATAAAAGTAAGGGCTATAGTTCAGTGATAAAGTATCCGCTTTGCATGCAAAAGGTCCCAGGTTCAATCCTAGGCATCCTTTTTTTTAAAAAAATATTGTAACTATCACAGAATTGCTGATGGTTTCCCCCCCTAGCGATAACTATTGTAAATAAAAAATGTGGATTGTATATTAAACTATGATTACAATATCTACACTATATATTGTATACAGGATCAACACTGCCAGAAACTGCAATCATAGTGATCATGATAAATATCTGTATTTTCCTGTCTAATGTACTGTGTCCTTGAGTGAATCAGAAGAGGTTAGTTACCCTGTAGTGTGAGTCTGTGAAATATCATGCTGCAGGGTGGGTGGGATGCCAGGTACATACTGGGATGAAAAGCTGGCTTGTGGTTAGAAGCTTCTGGACCAAAATTGTCCCTTGATTTGAATATGCACCAGGCCCATGCTAGTATCGCCCTACTGCTCAGCCCTGTAGATGGTTTATGAACAAGCTAAAAAAGCCCAGTTCCAAATCCTTGAGGCGCTCCACTGTCTACATCCCTCCATTGGGAGAACTATCCATCTGTTCCTACTCTTCGCTTCTTGCTGCTTAACCAGTTCCTGATCCACGTGAAGCTATGCCGAGGTGGCGGGGGCGAGCTCCATGCATTCTTTTTTTAAAAATTGTGCATTCATGATTATTTGTGCTCGGGATGGTTTCGGGGGCTATTATACACGATCCCTCTTTCAATACTGTTTGTGCCTGCAAAGGTTTTAGGGCGGATATACTGCTTCGTTTCCAATCGGTGCATGTCCCAAAACATTCTGCTGAAATCCTGTAACTTTGTATACCATAAATGTCCTGGGTTGGGTTTTTTTGTCCTACTTTTCTTGCGTTTCTTGTAACGCAAAAGTGCCCCTCCAGATAGCAGTAACGCAATAACATTTGGGAAGCATCACAACTAATAAAGCGGAACGGTGTGCTGATGGTCCAGCATAAACCCATCACGAATGCACTGTTATTGTATCAAAGACACTACAGAATACACCTGCAAAAAACCCCACCAGCCTGGAGGGTGCTTGCTTATGCTCAAGTGATGATTAAATAGACCTGAGGACACTGGTGGGGTGTTCCTGCCACACATTTTCTCTGGTTGTTTTATAATTGGCATTCAAGGTTTTTCGGATTTCCCAGGGGAATTTGTGCTTTAAAGATGGCTTTTTTCAGTGTGCAATTCACACCATAATTAGGCAAAGCAATAGCCTAAACCCCTGGTGGAAAGCAGACAGTGTAATTGGTGTTCATTTGTACCAGGTAAAACCACAGAGACAATATCCTGGTTTTCTTCACCACAGCAGCTGTAATGAAAGAGACTAAAATAGGTTAAAAACCTTTCTTATAGAATCAGTCAAGTTCTTGTGGGTAGAAATTTGTCTTTCTTTCTTTCTTATAGGGAAAGACAGAAGATAGATCAGGATCTACTGGAAAATCTCTGGGTGATTTGCAGTATTTGCTGTAGATCAGGAAGGGTTTTTCTCGGACTTACAGTTGTTTAAGAATAGCAGCAACTAGGCTGCACTCCTCTGCAAACTTACTTGCCTGATCTATGGGCAAACTGTGTACCTTGGAGCCTCAGCATTGCCCAGCTGTAAAATGGGACTTTATGTTTAAGGGCACTGAAGCAACTTCCTGTTTCATAAAACTGCAAGTGGTTTGTTTGCTTTAAAAAAATCATTACATATCTCAGTTTCATTATTTCTCACCTCTTTAAAAAAAGGGGGGATATTAATTGGTTGCTTTTGGCCAGAGCTTGATGCAACGTTGCTGACCACTTTTAGAGTTTTCTAGAGTTCTGAATTAGAATCTCCGATCTGTAGTAACTCAAATATAGATTAATACCGGCATAGGAAGATTGTTCCACTGTGTGACTCATACAGTGGCAGCTAATACCCATTGGGCTGGTAGGGCAGAAGCAGGCATGGTGCCAACAGGTGACCAGGTTGGACACTGGCCAAGGCCCCCTGGTGCTGAAAGGGGCCCCTGCTGTTGGAGCTGAGCAGGTGTACCTCCTGCTCCACAAACCACGCTAACATCGGGTCATGGAGCATGTGTCCCATGACCCAATGCTGGTGTGGATTGTGGAGTGGCAACCACCCTCCCAAGCACCACCACCCCCCGCTGCTGGTGCAGACTAGCCATGCTACTTCCTGGGGTGCCATGGTGCTGGGTCAGTGCACTGCACATGCATGCTTGCCATCACTCACGATGGTGGTGGGGGCTCCATCTTGGGTGCTGTTGATATAGCTGGGCCTATTGAAGCCCCGGCGGTGGTGATAGTGCTGCCGCCACTGCCTCTGATGCTGAGGTCCCCTGCAGTCTGGTGCTGTCCCTAGGAAGAAGGCAGAGATGCCAACAGCAGGTGGAATCAGAGCCAACGAGAGGCAGAGGGAACTAATTCTAGTTTTGTCCCATCCTCCTCCCTGCTGAGTTCTAAAAGGGCAATACTGCCACGAAGGACGGTGTTGCTAACCTAAGAAGTCGGGGGAGGGCTTTAAAGCAGGTTGCACAGGATTAGCGTGCAGACAAGAAGCCAGTGTGGGGTGAACTTAGAACTGAGCATCAGCTGAAATACAGGCAGATATGGTTGCTGTGTTTTGTGCATCTGTATTTCCCGGAGATGGGAGGCGAAACATTTTTTCTGGGCTGAAGGACAGGCAAGAGAGCACACTTTCCTGACAGCTGAAAAAAATGCACCATTATTGAGTCTGATTTATTGTGCTTTGCACATCAGCAGTAAGAAGCACCACAGTCGAGAATTAATTATCTGAGCTCCAATAAAGAGCAGGGCTCCAGATTGGGGACAAAAAAGGAACCTAAAAAAGAGAAGCTTTGACAGCTTGGACAAGCCACCCTGAAATTTGGACTGTGACTGAGCTAAAGTGATTTACCACCACTGTCTGTGTATGGAAAAAAACCCACACAATGGTATTTGCCTTGCATATGTAACACTTCCAGCTAATTAGCACCCCGGGGCAAGTTGTTTATAAGCAGAAAACAATAAGGAACATGAAATCTATCCCCAGCAGCACACAGGCAGGGCTACTAATCCCAAAGACAGCCAGGTCGTTTTTCTTTGCTGCGTCTCTGGCTTGCCCAGTTTCTAAGGGCATAAATCAAACCCAGAGAATCTGCCCAAAGCTGCCGCATGCATCATTTCAGCAGGGCCAGGCCGAGACATTTTGCTGCATGAGGTGAAGGAAAAGATTGTGCCACACTGCACACACAGAAGCCAGCATAGAGATAGAGCTCCCCACTTCGGGACCATAGGAAGCTGCCTTATCCCGAGTCAGACCATTGATCATTCCAGCCCAGTCTTGTTACCTTTAGTGGCAATAGCTCTCTGGGGTTTTAGACATGGGATAGTCAAAGCATGAGCTCCGGTCATTCCCAGACACTCCAAAATACGAGTGGGTGAGTGCACAAGAGTATATACCCCAAGGTATGTTGGTCAGACAAGAGGGTAGTCAGGGGCTTCCCAATCTGGTAGAGGGAAAGAGGCACTATTTCACAGTTTGTCTAAAGCTAGCTTTGCCCTGCTGCCTGAGGAGCAGCTGCTCTGAGGATTAATATATGCTTCTCAGCTGTCAGTTCAGTACTTGAAACACACACACAAGACCCACTAAAAAAGAAAGCCAAGTAAATCAACAACTAATCTTTAACGGAGGGCAATTTGCTTCTACCTGAATTGACGACACCCCGTTTGTCACTTTTGATTGCCGTTTTAAAGGGATGCACTGTGACAAGAACAAATCCTTCAAAGGATGACAAGAGCTGAAGTCACTTTTGTACCTAAAGTGCCTTGCAGCCTGAACACTAGCGGTGAAAAGCAATGCTCCTTACCTAAGCTGGGAGGAGGAGGCAGGGTGGGTGAGTGGAAACAGGTAGTCTTTCATGTGCATGCCACAGGAAGGCTGTGATCATTTCAGCAATTTACAGCAGGGGAGGTAGAACAGGAATGGATCTACTGGTCGGCAAGTCTTTTAAGTAGAGACCTTAACCCAGTCTGCGTCTGTATTGGAATGGTTTTTAAAGATGTTTTTAAAGCTTTTTTAAAAAATATGTTTTTAAAGATGTTTTGTTCTAATATGTTTTAAAGATGTTTTGTTTTAATATATTAATATATTTTAAAGCCTGTTTTTAAGATGTTCTATTTAGTGTTTTGCCTCCCTGAGCTTCTTCTGGGTGGGATATAAACAAAAACAAATCTGTGGATAGGACTGAGGGGAAAATGGATTCAGTTCACATTTAAAGGCAACCCTACTTTATTAGCACTTTCCAAAACAATAGAGAACTGAAACACAATCATCCTTTGAAATTCGCACTTATCTGAATTTTGCAATGCAGCTCCTCAGTCAATCAGTGTTTACAACAATTAGGTGAAAGTGTGCATAAAAATGAATACATTAGTGAAAACATACAAAAATGCATAATATTAGGAAAAGTTCCTTGCAAAAATGTGTCAAAAGTGTTTAGTAGGAGAAATTCTCACAGAAATGCTGAAGAATTTTCATGAGGATTAAAAAAATAAATAAATCACAAATTGCTGCAGAAATGTGGAGAACTGAATTTAAGATTTGGAAAAACGAGAAACTGAGAGAACCGAAGATGGCAGATCCTCCCATCCCTACTCTTAAGTAAATGAAATGCAAAACAGCCTTGATTTGATGTTTGGGCCAGTTTGCAAATTCAACAGAATCAAGCAGTACTGTATAGTTTTTCTTTGACTTGATATCCCAGGCATGCGCCGCGCAGGTCCATTAGAGATGTTCCCTCAAAAGAAAATGTTCCTGCAAATAGAAAATGTTAGTGAGAAGCTTTCTCCTTGACATATTAGGGAGGGGGTAGGTTTTTTTCCATTCATACATGCAAAACAGCACTGATCCTCAACCACCTGAAGTGAGACACTCAGTCGGAGAAAAGCTGTACCTCTTGACTCGGCTGAAGACACGAAATGGCCTGAAGGGTACCTGAGCAGTCATTGCTTTCCTGATTTATCTCACAGCTTGGGAACTTTGAACTACAACTCCCATCAGCCCCAGCCAGCGCCATGCTGGCTGGGGCTGATGGGAGTTGTAGTTCAAAAAAGTAACTTTTCCAAGCTCTGACTGTGATCCCAAAGTTTCGGTTGGATGTTGAGAGGATTGTTTTTAAATGCCTTAAGTTTTTGTTGTCTTTTCACAAAGGCAAAGTCAGATTTGCAGCCTTTGGCAATTATAAATAAAGTGGATAAGGATATAATTTGCAATGCCCTTTAATACAACCCCAGTTCTCTCCCCCCCCCAATCCATTACAAATACAGTGGACAGGTTGGGAGGTGACAGTGCTGTTATCTTTTTAAACGCACCTTTTCCTTAAGCAGGATTAAATAACTACGTTGCTGCTCCACCTTGTTAAGAGGTTAAGATCAGTGTGGCTGGTGACAGCCCAGACCGAACAATGGTATAAAATTGTGGTGTTGTGCTGTTCTTGTGAAGGCAGCAAGATGTAAAGGAAGGCAACAGGATTCCTGTACTTTAGGGGTCCCCAACCTTTTGAGGCCAGCGGGCACATTTGAAAATCTAAAAAAACTGCACTGGGCACCCATTTCAGAGGAGAAGACTGGTCATGTTTAGAAACTTGCAAGAGAGGCAAAATACCTGCACACATCACAAAACAAAATAAAACAAAAATAAAGCAGGCCGCCCCCAACTCCCAATAGGCACTCCCCCCAAGCAAGGAACTAAAAACAAGAAAAAAAATTAGCAGGCACCAAGCAGAGTGCCTGAGGGTGCTGTGGTGACCAGAGGTCACCCATTGAGGACCCCTGCTGTACTTTAATAGCTGGTGCAGGTCATCAGTTTATAGGCTGTGTCTGCTAGGGCTGTGCACTGGATCCAGGGCTGTACAAAGGTGGCCCACAGGAGGGGGGGAGAGAAAGAGAGGCAGGGAGCCTCTGCAGGGTCTGTTATGCCAGAGCCTGCCTTCAGGGATTGGAGAACCAGCACCCAGCAGGACTGAATAGTGTCTCCTTTTCTCTTTCCCCCCTCCTGACTGCATGTTTAATTGGGGTTTAAAACCATAATAAACATCAGGGCTGGCCCCCAAATCGGTTTGGGGGCTGGATTCAGGTCGGCCCCAGATCATCCTGGGGTCAATCTGAAGTGCTGCATCAGGCCCCAGATTTGATTGGGTGGGCTTTGTACAGACCTAGTGTCCAGACACGTAGCAGGATGGGGTGGGAAAGAAGTAACAAGAGTGCTGAAGTGGTAATTCAGCCTGTGTAAGTTGGACCTGCCATGATCAAATATTGCAGTTATGCTCCTGGGCCAGCCATGTCCTCTTCCAGAATATTCCATTCCATTCCCCCTCCCCTCAACAGTCGGCCAGCATTCCAGGGCCATGGAACATGCTCGGTCCTCATTTGGCTGTTTTGAGGGGCCAGCCCACCTCGCCTCCCTTACAGTTTTTTGTGCTTCTGCAACCCTCGTGTGCTCCTCCAGTCCTGCTGATATTAATGGCAGCTGGTGCCCATTGGGACTGGTGGGGCGGAAGGCAGAGAGGTCAACAGGAAGTGGAACCAGAGTCAATGACAGATGAGCCGACTCATTCTAGTTTTGTCTCCATCCTCCTCCCTGCTGAGTTTTACAAGAGCAACGCTGGCTGAGACTAAGGCAAGGAAGCTGGCAGCCCGTGCCACCCCCTGGACTGGTTATAAATAAGAAAGCAGGCAGGTTTCTTTACTAACAGCACAATACACATTTTATTATATGGTCACAGACCTGATAGGCCAGCAGGGGGCGGGGCAGGCTGAAAAGAAATGCAGTTGTTTATTATTATTATTATTATTATTATTATTATTATTATTATTATTATTATTATTATTATTAAATCTAATTTAATTTATATCCCTCCCTTCCTCCCAGCAGGAGCCCAGGGCAGCTAACAAAAACACTATAAGCACTCTAAAATATCATAAAAACAGACTTTAAAATATATTAAAGAGAAACATCCCTAAAAACACACTAAAACAAAATATCTTAAAAAACATCTTTTCTTAAAAAAAAAAGCTTTAAAAACATCTTCAAAAGCAATTCCAACACAGACACAGACTGGGATAAGGTCTCTACCTAAAAGGCTTGTTGACAGAGGAAGGTGTTCAACAGGTGCCGAAAAGATAACAGAGATGGCGCCTGTCTAGTATTTCAAGGGAGGGAATTCCACAGGGTAGGTGCCACTCCACTAAAGGTCTGTTTCCTATGTTGTGTGGAACGAACCTTCTGATGAGATGGTATCTGCAGGATGCCCTCACCTGCAGAGATCAGTGACAGACTAGGTATGTAAGGGGTAAGACAGTCTTTCAGGTATCCTGGCCCCAAGCAGTATAGGGCTTTGTACACCAAGACCAGCACCTTGAACATTCGCCTGGTGGAGCAGTTGGTGCCCTTAGCACCAGCCTCCACTATCCCTCTTGTGCATGGGTGGTGCCATTTTGGCTAGATAAGCAGTGGCACTCACAACCCAAACAATGGAAATAGTGGGAATGATACCACTTCAGGCTACAGTATGGGGCATGCTACTTATGACTGTCCAACCCACCCCCACAGTTGCTTGGAAACAGAAAACTACCATATTTGGGGGGGGAGATTCTAACCCAGTCCTTTTCCTGTGGTACAGTACTAGTCTTCTATCTATGGGGAGTAATTAACATGGGGCACACAGGGAAAAAGTGCAATCAGTTCATTCCATTGCATGCATAGACCAGCTTTAGTCTGAAAATGACCTGTTCCCTTAAGGTTGTTTCAATTTGCAGTCTGGACTTTTCCATCAGGTCCCACCTTGTCTCTGTTCTGCTTTTGTTGTTTTGCTTAAAGTTTAAACTGAAGAACAATTCTGTTGAACTAAATGACTTGCTTTTTTTTTTTTGGTGATGCTTCAGTTGATCCATGTAACGCTACTACACTTTTCTTGGTTTTTAGATTTCTCCTTCTAAATGAACACTGCCCTCTCGTGGATGGATAAAGTCACATACTTTCTGTGTCTCGAGATCTTTAATTGTTCACCATTATCAATGGCATTCCATTTCCAGGTTAATAGGAAATGAAGAGATTTGCACTTGTTTGCAGGTTCCTTTGTTTTTTTAAAGGGAGGAATACTTTTTAAAAAAGCGGTAAGATTGAAAAGCCATCAATTTCAGAGAGTTTGATTTTACTTTACAATGCTACACTGTTAGCACTCTGCCTTTGCAACGTCAACCTTGGCCCGCAGAGGAGATGGATCTGGTCCACTTAGTTTAAACTGTAGTTTGTCCTATAAGGCCCTAAAAAAAGAGAAAAGCATACATGAAGCTGGCAGCAGGCTCTCAAAGAGGAAACGCCAAGCATCAGATGGAAACTGGGAAGACTTTTGAAGATTACCTTACAGCAGGAACATTTGCATTATTTACTAAAAGCCACATTACATCTTTGAGTGGAAAATAAGGTGAAAATATTCTAAATCGGGGCCCCTCCAAACTGGTGTTTTTCGTTCATTTTTTGCATTCGGCAGCATGCCATTGTTGCAAAAATAATGCATTAGTGGTGGATTTATACAGGACCATCCACACATGATTCCACCTTATGAGTTGTTCTGCAATGCTTCCTCAATGTTACCACATTATTGCTGTCTGGAGGGGCACCCTTGCACTATATTGCAAGAAAAGTAGGACAAATAAAGCAAACAAAATAAAGCAGAACATTTGTAGTATGAAAAAATGACAGGATTTCAGCAGGAAGCTACGAGACATGCACTGACTGGAAACAAAGCAGTATGGCTGCCCTGAAACTTTTGCAGGTGCAAATCATATTGACAGCAGGATCACGTAAAACTGCCCCGACATCATCATGAACACAAAACATCATGAATGCACAATAAAAAGGTTGTCTGGAGGGGCCTTAAATGAAGTAAATTATGAAAGTGATAAACAAGGCTGCTGAAAGGACATTATTGGGGGGCAGTACATTATCTCTAGTGGCGCCTCTATAGGTGGGGTGATCCCTGGTCCTCTGAGCTCTGTGTGTGCCCTCCACCACCACCACCACAATAGATTCATCTTTAAGTTCCATCATTCAGTTGCGGGCTATGACAGGATTGCCCACAATAGTTTTCTCCAATGTGATGCCCCCGAGATGCCTTGGACTACAACTCCCATCACCCTCAGCCAGCACAGCCATGCTTCCATCAGCCCTGTCACCATATGGCCATGCTGGCTGGGCCTGTTGGGAGTTGTAGTCCACAACAGTGGTTCCCAGGCCATGACCCCCAGGGGGCCCACGAAGTAATCCAGAGGGATCGCGAACAGTAAAAAAAATGAATTATTTATTATTATTAATTTTTAAAAAGTCTTCACTCCCTGGGCACTGGCTGCTCCCCACTGCCACTGTAGATGACACCTCCCCCTTGCTCCAAACGAGAGGGGAGGACTTTTGCTGAAGCGTCAGAGTGTCTTTCAGGCACGTCGAAGGCAGGCATCTATCTATAAAACAAATGGCAGACAACAAAGGAGGCTGAGGGTGGAACTACCAGGAAGAAGAGGGGAATACTATCACCGATTCCCATCTCCTCGCACTAACAACACCCTTAGTCAGAACGAGAGGCTTTTCATGAAGCAAAAAGAAGCAAGGCTGCAAGGAAAGGCTGCTTTCCCCCTTCCTTCCTGGCAGCCAGCTTGCCTGCCTGTCTTGACTCCTGCTTCGCTGCCACCCCCTTTTAACAATTATTATTTGCAAGGCCATCCAGATCTCACCTTCGACCAAGACCGAGCCAAGGAGCAGTGACGATGCTCACGACTTGCTTGCCCTCCATCTCTGAGCCTAAGTGTGTGTGCCAGTGTCCCCCCTTTCTTCCACCTACATTCCGCCTCCCCGACCTCTCTCTCCGAGATGCTGCAGCAGTCGAGGGTTTCCCCCCTCCCAAATGCATGCACACCTGCAGATGCTTGCAGGAGGGGCAGGTGTGTTTGTCTGTGTGCATATGCTCATCTGTCTTCTGCTCCACTCTCATTCCCCAAGTGCAAGCTAACCACGTCATCAGGTCCAAGACCATGCCAAGGCCTAAAAGCCCTAACATCACTACTCAATCTATCCAGCCTTTTGTCTTCACAGTCTAACATCGCCACCAGTACCACATTGCTGCTTCTTTATTATTATTATTATTATTATTATTATTATTATTATTATTATTATTATTATTATTATTATTATTATTATTATTATATTAGCAGCAGCAGGTTGGCTGAGGCTGGGTCCACATACTGCAGCTGAAAGGTATTTATTTAATTAATTATTATTGCATTTATATCCCGCCTTTCCTCCAAGTTGCTCAAGGTGGTGCATATGGTCCCCCCTTTCCATTTTATCCTTACACCAACCCTGTGAGACAGGTCAGGCTGAGAAACTGTGTCCGGCCCACGGTCACCCAGTGGGCTTTATAACTGGGTGGGGATTTGAACCTGGATCTTAATCCAATACTGTAACCCACTGGTGTTGGGAGACAGGACTGTACATCTTCAGACCAAGTGTGTGTCGGGGAGGAGGATACCAATGTGATGAACCTTTGCATTAAGAAAAGAAAGCAACACATCCCTGTCTGCAAGGAGGTTTTTATGGAAGGGTATTTGGAGATGTGCTTTTGCCACGAACCATTTTTTCAATTAACAGAGGCTAAAATTACAATTAGTGTGTGGGGGATCATGAAATTGTTTGAGCTTATAAAGGGGGTCCCGTACTCATAAAGATTTGGAACCACTGGTCTACAACATGCTGAGGGCACCCCGTTGGGGAAGGCTGGCCTACAATGATCCCCTTAACTGAAATGGAAGACTGGTGTTTTGTCTTCTGGAGTTCTGTTTAACAAAGGACTTGGAGTCCTTCAGGAATGCAAGGGCCATGGAGCTGTTCTTCCCCTGTAGTGCCTTATGAGAGCTGCTGCTCCTGTCTCCCCCCCCCAACATGCTGATGCATCACAACAGTTTCGAGCTACCGAGGTTGAAGACCCCAGTTTAATCTTGTAAACTTCAGGGACAAACTGAGAGCAGCCTGCCGTTCCAGACTCTGCTGAGAAATTATGCTGCAGTGGGTGTCTGGCAGAGTTGTTTCAGATGCCCTCTTTGACTGCTGATTAATATCACGTCCGGAACTCTTAAGCAGGTTCTGATCCGCAGCAGCGAGAGGCCAGACAAATCACAGTGATCTCGGGTGGCCATGTGTCCCATTTTACAGGGAACAGCCCTTTATTTCAAGGTCTTCTCTTGGGGAAGCTTTTGGCCCAGTGGGTGAGATCCGTATCTCCCTTCTCCCCAACAGGCTGACTTGTCGACCATATGATATCAGATGATTGACACCTCTCAAAGTAACTTGCGCGATGCTTCCCAAGGGCTGAGCATAGGGCCGGCAAAGTCCTTAGTGCCATGGTTCCCAAGTATGTTATTGATTTATATATAGTTTGTATGCCAAAATGGCTTCTAAGCGGTTTACAACATAAAATCAATTATAAAATGCAAACATAATTAAGATACCCAGTTACAATTCCATCAACGCATTAAAATATCCTTCATTAAAATATACAATAAAACAAACCAGTTGAAAACATGACAATGAAAACAGTTCAAAGCAAACAATCAATCAAACCAGTTAAAAAAACCAGAAGTTTAAGCGCAAGGGAATGCTTGCCTAAACAGGGGTGTCTTCAGCAATCACAGAATCATGCCTTCAGTATCGGTAATTGGTTCCATTGTTGTATGGCTCTAACAGTTAGGAAGTTTTTCCTGATGTCCAGTCGAAATCTGGCTTCCTGCAACTTGAGCCCATTATTCTGTGTCCTGCACTCTGGGATGATTGAGAAGAGATCCCGGCCCTTTTCTACGTGACAACCTTTCATGTGCTTGAAGAGTGCTATCCTATCTCCCCTCAGTCTTCTCTTCTCCAGGCTCAACATGCCCAGTCCTTTCAGTCTCTGCTCATAGGGCTTTGTTTCCAGTCTCCTGATCATCCTTGACAATCGAGAAGAGATCCTGGCCCTCCTATGTGTGGCAACCTGGGTGTCATTTTCTTTTAACCAAAAAAGATTGGTTCCACATCGGAAAGGGTGTACGACAAGGGTGTATTTTATCACCCTATTTCATAGAATCATAGAATAGTAGAGTTGGAAGGGGCCTATAGGCCATCAAGTGCAACCCCCTGCGCAATGCAGGAATCCAAATCAAAGCATTCCCGACAGATGGCTGTCCAGCTGGCTATTGAATGCCTCCAGTGTCGGAGGGCCCACTACCTCTCTAGGTCATTGGTTCCATTGTCGTATGGCTCTAACAGTTAGGAAGTTTTTTCTGATGGCCAGTCGAAATCTGGCTTCCTGCAACTTGAACCCATTATTCCATGTCCTGGACTCTGGGATGATCGAGAAGAGATCCCGGTCCTCCTCTATGTGACAACCTTTCATGTACTTGAAGAGTGCTATCATATCTCCCCTCAGTCTTCTCTTCTCCAGGCTCAACATGCCCAGTCCTTTCAGTCTCTGCTCATAGGGCTTTGTTTCCAGTCCCCTGATCATCCTTGCTGCCCTCCTCTGAACCTGTTCCATCAATACTGATGAAGTTTCTCATATTTCAGCCAGGAGGACATTCCACAACACTGGTGCCACCAGTCAAAAAGGGCATTACCAGGCAATGGAGTGGAAGGCAGGTTTTGAGGTAATTGGACCAGTTTTGGATGTTAGTAGCAGAAGCTTAAAAGTGGCGTGGTGGCTAATAGGCAGCCAGGGCAGATTCCTCAGCACTCACATGACACATGCCTTATAAGGAACTCAATTCACCACCCAGGCTGTGGCATTCTGGTGCAGCCTCTGGGCCAGCTGCAAGGGAAGCCCCCCACAGAGGGCATTAGAGTAGTCCAGAAATGAGATTAACCACAACAGGGCTTTGCAAGCACAGCCAATCGACAATGTCAGCAAAGCCCCTTTCAGCCAAGCCCTACAACTGATGTCACATATGATGGTAGATGTTGGGCAGGTGGGTGTGGCTTGCCCCAAATGGCCTGGCGAGCCAAATGAGGAGCCCTGGTGAGCTGGATTAAGCCCATGGGCCAGATGTTCACCACTACTGCCCATTTGGAAGGAGTCCGCTCTTGCACGGGCTGCTTGATCCAAGATAAAGCACCATCAGAAGGAAGAGCAAAAAGGGGCCTGGATGTTGCCCATCTACACTTAGTACCTGTGCAGGTGAAGGCACACAGGCCACCTGGACACATTCGTCCCCACTATGATGAGATGTAGTGTATTTCTTTTTCTGAAATAAAATGTTATGCACATATTATAATGCATAAAATTAATAATAATAATAATAATAATATCCTGCTCTTCCTCCCAGAAGGAGTCCAGAGTGGTAAACGCATGACAAAACACTAAAAAAAATCTATAAAACATCTTAAATACAAAACATCTTTAAAAACATCTTCAGAATGTATTTTAAAAAACCTTTTAAAATATCTTAAAAACAATTCCAACACAGATGCTGACTGGGATAAGGTTTCTACTTGAAAGACTTGTTGAAAGAGGAAGGTTATATTTTAAACATGTCCATCTTTCATCACAGTATTGTGTACAAAGCCTATCGACATATATTATCTTGTATCTTATTATACCAAGACATAATAAATAATGACCATAGTTCAATGAATCTATTTGTCCATTTTTCTCTGTCTTGAGAAAATGGAAATGAACTGCCTTCAAGTCAATCCCAACTTATGGCAACCCTACAAATAGGGTTTTCATGGTAAGCGGTATTCAGAGGGGGTTTACCATCGCCTCCCTCTGAGGCTGAGAGGCAGTGACTGGCCCAAGGTCACCCAGTGAGCTTCATGGCTGTGTGGGGATTCGAACCCTGGTCTCCCAGGTCGTAGTTCAACACTCCAACCAGTAGGCCACACTGGCTCTCGGGGAATCAAAAAGGGGCCTAAAACCTCTGCCAATTTTTTGTTGGGGGGTGAGGATGGGTGAAATCATGAAAATGGAAATGGACTGCCTTCAAGTCGATCCTGACTTATGTCGACCCTATGAATAGGGTTTTCATGGCAAGCGGTATTCAGAGGTGGTTTTACCATTGCCTCCCTCTGAGGCTGAGAGGCAGTGACTGGTCCAAGGTCACCCAGTGAGCTTCATGGCTGTATGGGGATTCGAACCCTGGTCTCCCAGGTCATAGTCCAATGCTCTAACCACTACACCACACTGGCTCTCACTTTCTCTGTCTTAGAGTATGTTAATTTCAGCAATAATACTGTATTTGCTTCTTGGTCTTTTGGCTAAGATCAAGATGATGAAGTGTATTTCTATTTAAATTATTTCTAAATATATATTTATACATATTAATTAGCATATGCCCATTTTATACAAAACAGTGTTCTCTTTTGTCTTCTTCTTTTTAATGATGTGTTTGCTCTTAATTGATGATGAGTTAAATAGTCACCCTACAGCAAACTCGAAAGCAGAAAGCTCAGGGATACTGCTCAGCTCAAGAGGTGAATCATGACTTCTCAGATTCTTGATAGCCCAAATGGCACGCTACATTTCTCCATGGAAATTTCTACTGTAGAGCAGGGGTGGGGAACCCTTGCCCCCCCCAGATATTGCTGAATGACAACACCCATAATTCCTGGCCATTGTCATGTTTGCTGGGGCTGATGGGCACGGTTGTTTAGCAACATCTGTTTGATCCTATTTGATCTTCCCAACAACCCTGTGAGGTAGATTAAGCTGAGAGATAATGATTTGTTTAAGGCCATTCAGTGAGCCTCATTTATACAAGCAGGTATTTGAACCCAGAGTCCCTGCCCCAAATATGACATTCTACCTGGTGATCTTTTCTTTTTCTTTTTGGGGATGGGTAGGTGGGGAAGGTACCTCTGATATGGTGAGGGGGCAGGATTTGAATTCACAATCCCGGAGGTGCATCTTAAAGGGAATGACTTTAACTAAACCAATGAGGTTTTCACATTTGTAAAAGATCTGCCGCTACAGAGAACGAGTGACATATTTAGCACATGGACTGTGGAAATCATGATTGACAGCCGATTCAGAAACTAATCCAATAATAGTAGTTTACTGATAGATAACATCAAACAGTTTATAAGCTCATAATAAAATCTATTCTACCCCCCCCCATTAACTTGGAAATAATTTACAACTACTGGGGTGGAGAACCTCAATGCTCACCAGAAACCAGTCATTACATTAGATAACTTATTATTCCAAGTGTGTACTCAACAAATACAAAATCACTCATTTTGTAATTAATATGGGAATTTGGCAGTGATGGCTGAGTTAGATGATGGAGAAGGATATCATATGAACAAGCTTTTCATTCTTTTTGGCAGTTTTCCTGTTGTCAGTGCGGTAACTGTGCAAATACTCAAGGCTCACGCGTCGGGAAATGAAAGACCTGTTTTGTTTTGGATGCAAACAGATACAAAAGATTATCTATCCCACATCATTGGGATATGTCTCCAAAATCATAGAACCATAGAGTAGTAGAGTTGGAAGGGACCTATAAACCCATCGAGTCCCACCCCCTGCTCAATGCAGGAATCCAAATCAAAGCATTCCCAACAGATGGCTGTCCAGCTGCCTCTTGAATGCCTCCAGTGTCGGAGAGCCCACTACCTCTCTAGCTAATTTGTTCCATTGTCGTATGGCTCTAACAGTTAGGAAGTTTTTCCTGATGGCCAGTCAAAATCTGGCTTCCTGCAACTTGAGCCCATTATTCCGTGTCCTGCACTCTGGGACGATTGAGAAGAGATCCCGGTCCTCCTCTATGTGACAACCTTTCATGTACTTGAAGAGTGCTATCATATCTCCCCTCAGTCTTCTCTTCTCCAGGCTAAACATGCCCAGTTCTTTCAGTCTCTCCTCATAGGGCTTTGTTTCCAGTCTCCTGATCATCCTTGTTGCCCTCTGAACCTGTTCCAGTTGGTCTGCATCCTTCCTGAAGTGCAGAGACCAGAACTGGACACAGTACTCAAGATGAGGGCTAACCAGTGCTGAATAGAGGGGAACTAATACTTCACGCGATTTGGAAACTATACTTCTGTTAATGCAGCCTAATATAGCATTTGCCTTTTTTGCAGCCACATCACACTGTTGGCTCATATTTAGCTTGTGATCAACGACAATTCCAAGATCCTTCACACATGTCGTATTGCTGAGCCAAGTATCCCCCATCTTATAACTGTGCATTATACATGTTTACTAAGGAGAACAAAAGAAAAACAGAATGTTCAAAAGAAACAGAGAAGCTAAGAAGATATTAATGACTGCCAAGTGTTGGTCGGGAGAGGAATAACATATTAGCTACTGTATGAGCAGGGGGGGGGGCTTAGGGGAAAAAGTCTCTGGACAAATGCAGCATCTTCTTCCTCAAGCACCCGAGGGCCAACTTTCATGCATGGCCCTGAACATGGAAGGCACTAGAAACACAATACAATACAGCAGCCTTTGCCAGCCTGGTGCTCTCCACGTACTACAATAATGCTGGATGGAGTTGATGATAGTTGTAGTCCAAAACATCTGGAGGGCATGAGGTTGGCGAAGTCTGTTAGAGGCTATACAGCCATTTGTCTTGGATGCTGTAGTTGCATCCTGCATTGCAGAGCCTTACCTGAGCATAGGGTTGGGCTGGATGACCTCAATGCTACCTCCCACCTCTGATTCTATTATTACTAGTGAAAAAAAGAAGAGCCCTTCTAGATCAGACAAAAGGTCCATCTAGTGCAGCATCCTCTTCTCCAGCGTGGCCAGCCAGATGCCTTTGGAAGCACAAAAGCAGGGTCTGTAAGTGCTAGCCTTCTATTGTACTGATCTTGTAACTGGACGTTTCATTAGCTGCCTTTGGAAACCAATGGATAAATCCCTAGATTTTACTGCAGCTGGGATTGGATATCAGCCTGTCTCCCACCTTCCAAGCAGCAAATACGGGAGAAACTGATCTTGCTAAGTCAGGTCTTATTTCACATGACATGTTAATAGTTTGGGGAGTTTTTAATACACTTTATATTTTTATACACAGCTTCAGGCAAGTCAATGCAGCAGAAAGCTTCTGCAGGCAATTTAATGCTGTTTTCTGTATTTTATTTTTTTTGGTGGGGGAGTGGAAACTAATGCTGCAAACTGAGGGATGTTTTGCCTCAGCGATTTTGGGCTGAAAATCCAAACCAGCTTCAAATCCCCCTCTAACCTGCAGTATTACAACTGGACTACACCACATGGTTGTTGTGATTTAGTCTCTCTGTGAACTATACTGCAGGGCTGTTGTAACACACTCCTCAGCCTGACCCCTACAAATTGCAGTATGCAATGTTTGTAAGTTGCCTAGATGATGATGATTATTACATTTGTATACCGCCCCATAGCCGAAGCTCTCTGGGAGGTTTACAACAATTAAAAACATTAAAAACAAATATACAAATTTAAAAACACTTTTGCTATCATCATATTGATGATAGCAGCATTGAAATTTGCATAGACATGGATATTTTTAAAAATGTAAACAGACAGAGGGGGAAAATGCATTGAAAATAGACCTGAGTTAGGAAGATCTGAGTTTTCTCTTTGCTGCTCCTTTATTAGATGACCGGGGGGCCGGGGACGGAGAGACAGCCCTAAACTCCCGGATTTCTACATTGATTTGTAAGGCGAGGAGACCTGTGTTGCGTGGCATTCGCCAGCTGTTGATGAACTCCAGCTCCCATCATCCCTGACCATTGACTATGCCGGCTGGGGCTGATGAGAGCTGGAGTCACCAATATTTCGAACACGGATAGGGAACCTGATGTGGCCCGAAGAGCTCTTTGTATCAGCTTGTCTGAAGTCCATGACAATACCGGTATGATCTCGGAAACTGTCAATCCACACGAGGAGGTACGTTTCTCTACTATTTCCTATGTCTCTGTAACTTTCTATTCTAACGTCCCACGGAAAGCACGCTCGGATTACCATAGATATTATAGGTCCTAGAGAGAGACGCCAACTCGGCTTCCTTGTTTTTTTTTCAAACGGACGTTCAGCCTGCGTCTTCTCTATGGTCATAGAGCCTCTTCGTCGGCCATGAAATCCGCCTTCGTCACCGTGGGCACGACCAGCTTCGACGACCTCATTGCCGCTGTGACGACTCCGGAGGCTCTGCAGGCGAGTCTTCACGTTCTTGTCCCTCTCCCCTTTCCCGCCCTGCCGTGGCTAGGCGACCGGTGCTTGATGAAGGGGCGGAAGAGGCCCGTGTCGCCAGCGGTTCCGTCACTTCCGGTGCCTTCCCTGAACCCAGCACGCCCTTTTGTATCCTTCTGCGTTCTAGCTTGGAATCTTAGTCCTTATCTTTCCTTCCAAGAAAAGGAACCCCAATATTGATTCCGACTTTGGAAGGAAGGATGAGGGGGAGGAGGGGCACGCCATGTCTGCATATTTTTGGCATTTAAGTGGCGTTTACATTTATATGTTATTTATTTATTTATTGGATTTATATCCCGCCCTTTTTCCCAGTCGAAGCCCAGGGCGGCACACAAAAGCACTAAAAACAATATTTACTTATTTATTTATAAATGATAATAGTAGTTTATTCGGTCAATGACCAGCATTTTTATATTTATTTATAAAAAAAATTGTGTGCCGTCATTTCTTTAAAAACATGAAAGCGGTTTACAGCAGGTTGAAAATAAAATAGAAATATGTGAAAGGCAGGAATGCGGTATGAATCCCCCATCCTCCTCTCCCTGGGTTGCTCAGAAGTGGGGGAGGAGGAACCTTTGGCCCTCCAGATGTTGCTGAACTACAACTCTCATCACCCCGGCCATTGTAGTTGGAGTACATAAACATCTGGAGGGCCGCTGGGTCTCCCCGCCCATGTCCAAAAGTAAATTCACTGGGTTCCATGGAGCTGACTCCTGTGCAAGGGTGCACAGGGCTGCATCACCAGTGCAAACCGCATCACGTTGACTCGGCAGTAAATTTGGGAACTTGTGGCCCTTCAGTTGTTGCTGGGCTCCCGTTTCCCATAAACTCTGATGCTTGCTGCAACTGATGGGAACTGGAGTCCAGCAAACATCTGGAGGACTGCAGGTTTCCTGTCCTTGTTTTAATGGGACTCACATATATGCCTGTGTGAGTGTATGTGTGCTGCAGCCTGATCTGTGCAGAGATGCATGCACCAAAGCCTGTTGGAATTAATGGGTTTAAGGGTGCTTCTCCATAGGACTGGGCTACAAGAGACTGCCCAATTGCACCACAGAATCACTTTTCTGTTAGGCATATTGATTTCTCTCCTTCATTTTCCACCCTGTTTTCCTATTATTTGCATTCTTTTTCAGAAATTCTGTTTCTTCTCTGTCTCAAAAGTCAAAACTAAACAAAAGTGGTACGTCCCAGCTTAGATCAAGCCATAATGCATCTAAAAGGGGGGGGGGACTGGAGCTGGTCAGTGGGCCAGATGGTTATCTCCCCCACCCCTCCCACCAGTTGAAGGCTCATGATGTTCATGCTCTCAGTCATTACTGTGGATTTGAATTCTCTCTATTAAGCATGCAGTGAGAGTGTGGGGACAACCGTGCTTTTGCCACATGTTGCCAAGCCCTACATAACCACCCTGATTGCAATACAAAGTGATCAATACAAAGTGATCATAAAATCATAGAATAATGGAGTTGAAAGGGGCCCATATGATCATTGAATCCAACCCCCTGCTCAGTGTTGAAATCCAAATTAAAGCATACCTGACAGGTGGCTGTGCAGCTGCCTCTTGAAGGCCTCCAGTGTTGGAGAGAACCCATCACCTCCCTAGGTCATTGGTTCCATTGTCGTACCACTCTAACAGTTAGGAAGTTTTTCTTGATGTTCAGCTGAAATCTGGCTTCCTGCGACTTGATTGAGCCCATTATTCTGTGTCCTGAACTCTGGGATGATCAAGAAGAGATCCTGGCCCTCCTCTGTCTAACAGCCTTTCAATGTAAGGAGAAACTAATCCATATAAAATGATATTGAGTATATGGGTTACAATTCCACAATTCAATCAGATACCTAATTTGGGCCAATGCATATGCCAATTTTACCATACATGATGTGTAGTAAAGTTTCTTTTCCCGTTTAGCAGCAAAAACTGGCTCTCGCGAAGAGAATACAGGTACTCTGTGACAGGTTACCACTTACTAAATGCCGTTCTGTATTCCTGACACTGGCTAGGCTTTCTCCATTTGGAGGGGCAAATTAGCCCACTTTTGTAGCATCTAATGTACATATCTTGCATTTAATTTTATTACTATTTATTACATTTATCACTTACTTTATACTAAAGAAAAAGTCTCAAAGTAACTTGACAAGATAAAATAAATTTTAAAAAAATAAAACCAGAGAAATGTAAGACAGCGCACAATACAAAATACACAATATGCTTATCCAGTAACATATGAATAAGGAAAAATCCTACCCACCCCAATAAGATATGAGTATTAATGTAGGAGGCAACTTAATTACCCAAAGCTTGAGTGCTTAGTTTGGTGCCTAAAGACTGATAAGGATCTTCCTTGGGGAGAGCATTCCATAGTTGGGGGAGGGGACAACACTGAAAAGGCCCAGTCTCCTAAGTCAGTACCCAGTCTGAGAGTAATTTTCTTCCCCACTACAGGCCTTACGAGATCTTGGCTACAGCAAAGTAGTCCTTCAGGTTGGCAGGGGCACAGTGTGTCCAGTTTCAACCAGCACACCCACATTTACCCTGGAAGTGTTTCGGTTCAAGAACTCTCTCTCTGAAGATGTGCAAACAACAGATCTTGTCATAAGTCATGCAGGTAAAACTCCTTCGATTTGAATGAGCAAAATCTCGTTTGGCAGCAAAACAGAATGCCAAAAAGATATGCTAAACCAAATGGCTCACTTTGCTTGACTAACATCGGCAACAAGAAGAGAGTCAGAGGAGAACAGTTTTTACCTTATGTAAAGAGTGAGTTAAACTGGTAAATCCATTTCCCGTTTGGCCAACAGTGTGTATGCACAACACAGCTCAGGCACAGGTTGCATTCAGACAGCAGTTTATTCCATTTTCCCGATGTTTCCTTGCCTAATAATGTCCACATTTTATCTGATCTTTCACACAACATAAAGGCCACTTCTGAAAATCTAGTGGAATACAGTAGAAGTTTAGCGCTCAATTCCATGTTAATTGCTTCCAGAAAAAAATCTGTTTGCAGTCCCATTAATCCAGAAAATTGCAGGAGCAAAGTGACAAAATTTGGGGCGCTACACTGGCATTCAGTTCTTTCCCACTGTTTTCATGGGGGAACAGAAGCATGCATGTGCGGAAGAGGTGGGAGAGTAGCAACATGTCCAATGGCATTCATTGTTGTGTCACAACATGCCCATTGGTGATGTTTTTAAAGATGTTTTGTTTTAACATAGGTTTTTAAGGATGTTTTGTTGTAATATGTTTTAAAGTTGTTTTTATTATGTTTTAGAGAGTTTTTAGTGTTTATTTGCCGCCCTGGGCTCCTACTGGGAGGAAGGGCAGGATATAAATCAAATTAATAATGATGATGATGAAATTTAGCACGTCATGGCAGTGCATCTGTCAAATAGCCGCAGTTCCATAATGTAACAGGTACTGCAGTGTGAAAGGAATGTTAGAAATGAGGACAGAAGCGCTACCATTACAGTCAGTGAAAGGAATGCAATAAATCCTGTGTTTGAATGCAGCCATAATATACATGCGTGCAGTAAGTTCAGCTCTCCCATGAAGCTTTGCACAATATGCACTTGGTGGAGATGGTGGTTCTTAGAGAATTTGAGCACAAAGCTGTGTGTTGGGTGATTCAGGCTGAAGCTTTGCCCCCATGTATTAAATGTTAGCAACGCTGGTCATGCTGCTTTCAAGGCAAAACGTCAGAAATTTCGAAAGTGATGCAGCTGCCAATAGAGTCAAGGTTTATGGGCTGATCAGTCCTAAGGTGAGTGGATGGGACTCTCAGGCAAAGATACCCAACATCGCAAGCCTTGCTGGCGTATGTCAGCCAGGGTGGGTGGAGAGGGAGGTAGCTTTTCAGTTCCACCTTCTCCCAGTTTGGCCTTTTAGTTTTTTTAAAAAATTATCTCCTGCTGGCACAAACAGGAAGAAAATAAGTACACCAATTCCGAGGCTGGCATAGTTTCATACCCTTTCTGGTGACGTGTTGGGGGAACATGAGGGCTTTTAATCTGCTGGATCCAACATCTCCCCTCACCCCCCCAACACACCTAGGTTTGGGCTGTTTTGGGGAGGTTTCTGCCCATGGAGAAGGAGGTCCCTAGCATCTTAAATGCTCTCAGATAGCCTCCCAGGGAACACAGGATTGCTCCCTTAATATGCTTATGAACATCATAAGATAAGAAGAGCTTGCTGTATCAGGCCAATGGCCCATCTAGTCCAGACTCCTGTTCTCCAGTGGCCAACCAGTTGCCCATGGATACCCGCAAAGAGTGCAAAGAGCACTCTTCCCTCCTGTGGTTTCCAGCAACTGGCGTTTGGAACCATATGGAGGCAGAATACAGCCATCATGGCTAGTAGCTGTTGATAGCCTTTTCCTCCATTAATTTGTCTAATCCTCTTTGAAAGCCATCCAAGTTGGTGGCCATCACTGCCTCTTGGGTATTCCACAAGAGTTTACACACTGTGTTAAGAAGTACTTTTTTTATCTATCATGAATCTTCCAAAATTCAGCTTCATTAGATGCCCAGGCATTCTAGTGTTATGAGAGAGAGAGAAAAGCTTTTCTCTATCCACTCTCCCCATGCCATGCATAATTTTATACACTTCTATCATGTCTCCTCTGACCCGCCTTTTCTCTAAACTAAAAAAACCCAAATGCTGCAACCTTTCCTCATAGGGGGAGTCGCTCCATTCTCTTGATCACTTTGGTTGCCCTCTTCTGAACTTTGTTCAGCTCTACAATATCCTTTTTGAGATGAGGAGACCAGAACTGTACACAGTATTTAAAATGCAGTCACACCATAGATTTATAAAACAGCATTATATCAGGAGTTTTATTTTCAATACCTTTCTTAATGATCCTTAGCATGGAATCTGCCTTTTTCACAGCTGCCACACATTAGGTCAGCATCTTCATCAAGCTATCCACTACAGCCCCAAGATCACTTTCCTGATCAGTCACCACCACTTCAGACCCCATGAGCGTTTATATGACATTAAGATTTTTTGCTCCAATATATATAACTTTACACTTGTTTACATTGAATTGCATTTGTCATTTTACCATCCATTCATTCAGTTTAGAGAGGTCCTTTGGACCTCTTCATAATCCCATTTTGTTTTGTTTGCTTGCATTGGCTGCCTGTATGTTTCTGAGCTCGATTCAAGGTGCTGGTTTTAACCTATAAAGCCTTATATGGCTTAGGACCGCAATATATGATGGAACGCCTCTCCCGACATGAACCCACCCGTACACTACGCTCAACATCCAAGGCCCTCCTCTGGGTGCCTTCTCAGAGGGAAGCTGGGAGTCTGGCAACAAGGGAGAGGGCCTTCTCAGTGGTGGGCCCCAAATTATGGAATGATCTCTTTGACAAGGTGTGCCTGGCGCCAACACTGTTATCTTTTCGGCACCAGGTCAAGACTTTCCTCTTCTCCCAGGCATTTTAGCATGTGTTTTTAAATTGTTTTTTTAAAAAAATTGAATTGTGCTTTTAAATTGTTTTTGTGTGTTTTAAAATTTGTATATTTGTTTTTAATGTTTTTAATTGTTGTAAATTGCCCAGAGAGCTTCGGCTATGGGGCAGTATATTAAATAAATAAATAAATTTGAACGATTTAGTATCATCAGCAAACTTGGCCACCTCACTGCTTGCCCCTAACTCTAGATCATTTCTGAACAAGTTAAAAAACACAGGTCCCACTACTGATCCTTGGGGTACTCTACTTTCTACAGCTCTGCATTGGGAGAACTGTCCATTTATTCCTGCTCTCTACTTCCTGCTTGTTCTGTTCTGTTCATTTTATTTACGGTCATTGACCAATCATACACATACATACAAATACAAATACATTGAGATTAAAAACATGAATTTGAAATCTCATATGCAAAATACAGAATAAAACTTATACGAAGAGAAAAAGAGACTTTTAATCCTATTTAGCTAAGAACATACTTTGTTCTAGTTTTCCCGGGACAGACGTTAAGCTAAACAGCCTGTAATTTCCTGGATCCCTTTTTAATGATTGGTGTTACATTGGCCGCTTTCCAGCCCTCAGGTATGGAGGTCGATCTTAGGGACACGTTACATATTTTTGTTAGAAGATCAGCAATCTCCCATACAATTTCTTTGAGAATTCTTGGATGGATGCTATTTGGACCTGGTGATTTGTTAGTTTTTATTTTGTCAGTTAAGCTTAGAACTACATCACTTATCACCACTATTTGCCTCAGTTCCTCAGACTCCCTTCCTGCAAAAGTTAGTTTAGGCACAGGAATCTGCCCCATATCTTCCACTGTTAAGACAGATGCAAAGAATTCATTTAGCTTCTCTGCAGTCTCCTTATCCTGCTCAAGCACATCTTTGACTCCCTTGTTATCTAAGGGTCAAACTGCCTCCCTAGACGGTCTCCAGCTTTGAATGTATTTAAAGAATTTTTTCTTAATGGTTTTTGTTTTTAGCAAAGTGCTCCTCAAATTCCTTTTGAGCATCCCTTATTGTCTTCTTGTATTTCTTTTGCCAGAATTTGTCTTCCTTTTTATCCTCCTCATTTGCACTTTCATTTCTTGAAGGAAGAATTCTTGCCTCTAATAGCTTCTTTGACTCCCCAAATTTAATTTTAAATAAATCAAATAATGGGACAATGGATGTTTAACAATAGGTTAGAAAGGACTGTCTTCAGAAGAAGAAAAAACACCCTCGCATGTAAAAGAAAGTGTTATGGGATATGCATTTTTAAGTCTGGTTGTCCTTGGTATGAAATTTTGTTTCCTGCTAAGTGAAATGGAATGATTTTGTTAATACCTTTATTGCTGTTTTACTACTACAGGTGCAGGTAGCTGCTTGGAGGTATTAGAAGCAGGGAAGCCACTACTGGTAGTGGTAAATGACAAACTTATGGACAATCATCAGTTAGAACTGGCAAGGCAGCTCTGCAGGGATGGCCACCTCTTCTACTGCACTAGCAGGTATGACTCCTCTTTAATGCTGTTGCCTCGACCAATTTGCTTTTGGAAACATGCAAAAGATAAATTTTAGCTTTCCACTGCCTTCTCAGCATGGTATACATGCAGGTTCACAGATAACTGGAGCTAGTGACCTTGAGCCCCCCTCTCACCAGACCACACAGGTGGCTGAAGCATGAGCTCATTTCTCTCCTAATGAGCATCGGCTTCTTTCCAGCAACAGCAGCTTGCCACAATTCAGCATGCCAGAGCCATGTTAGTAGGCCAAAGAAACAGAATTTTATTTATTTTTATTTTTAAAAATGTACATACTGCTGCATTGTAAAAACCTCTAAGCGGTTTGCAGATCCAACTCAACTCCACCCCGCTAAAAGATATGCAGAAAATTAAAGTCTAGTTCCTGACAAGGACACATATTTGGGCTCTACCTGTTGGAAGCTCCTGCACTATATGGAAGTGTCAGGAACAACAACAGCAATATAAATACATTTACATTTATATACCCCCTTTCCTCCAAGGAGCTCAAAGTGGTGTACATGGTTCTCCCCTCTCCATTTTATCCTCACAACAACCTTGTGAGGTAAGCTGAGAGACAATGACTGGCCCAAGGTCACCCAGTGAGCTTCATGACTGAGTGGGGATTTGAACCCTGATCACACTCCAGCACTAACCTTTACCCTGCAGTGGCTGTCCTACCGAATGATGACAAAAGTGCAAGACCCCAGAATCCTTTAGAGTGTACCCCTTTCAAGATTCCTGCTCCTCAGAAAGTAGGCAGAGCTTAAGCAGTATAGAGCAGTGCAGTGTTATGTAGGCACACTCTGGCCTGGTTGCTCGTTGAAGCACTTTGCGTACTACCTGGGAGCTGTCCTTGGTACTGCAGACCCTAACCTCTGCTTCCTGACCTTACTTTGGTGCCTGCCCTTTAGAAGCTTGTCTCCCTGCTGCCAAGCGTTCCATCTTTGTGGACTGGACTCACCCTCTGTCTCATCTCTTTTATCAAGTGAGCTCAGCGCGACTCCCCCCATAGATTCTGAACTACAAGAAAAAATGGGTAGAGGATCTGAGGCAACTATGATAGCCCTCCTTTTCTCTGGCACCGATGTTCAGGAGCTAATGACCTGCTTTGCACTACACGGTAAACCAAACTATGGCTTACTGAGACCACACAACTATGTGGGCTCACAGAGAGGAGTTCACAGCTGCTTTGCTCCTCCCTAGGCCTTTTTAGTGCACTAAACCTTGGTTTAGTGTGTTGTCCAAACCAGGACTTGTGGTTAAGCTTTCTCTTTGCTAATGAGAAGCTATAGCCAAGAACAAACCTTTGTTACAGCTTATGGTTAGGGAGTAGAGAGGTTCACCACGAATCTCGGTTTGGGCAACACACCAAGCAGACCTTGGCTTCGCTCAGTGCAGCAGTAAAAGGAACTGGGGAAGGGGCCGTAGCTTGGTGGTAGAGCACCTGCTTTGCATGCAGGAGGGACCAGGTTCAATCCCCGGCATCTCCAGGTAGGGCTGGGAGAGACCCCCATCTCAGCTCCTGGAGAGCTGCTGCCAGTTAGTATAGACAGTACAGAGCTGGATAGAGCAATGATCTGACTTGGTATAAGGCAGCTTCCTATGTAAAGCAGCTGTGAGACCCTCTCCAAGAGCGCACACATTCGCACAGTGTCAGTAAGCCATGCTTTGGTTTACCTTGTCATGTGAACTAGCTTGATGAGCGTGCTGTGTTTTTTATTCTGTTGAAGGGATGCTAATGGTTTGATATTGCATCCAGTGCTAATCCTACTTAGCGCAGGCCCATTGAAGTTAATAAGCTTGACTTACTAAGGTTCATTGACTTTGTCATGCCCGCCCGACCCTCAGGGTCCCGGGAACATGCATCAGGCTCAGACCCCCACCCTTAGGGAAATGAGACTGGAACCGAAAAGCTCTTACTTCACCCTTGCCAAGGCTGTGTACGCTCACAACAACCCTGCAAGGTAGAAGGTAGGCTGCCACCACCCCTGTAAACTGGTCCACTCAGAGCCAGGGGATCTCTGAGCCCAGAAGGTATATAAAACCAAGGTCCTAAAAGGCAAGAGTCACAGTTACACTCCTTGCCAGGCACCTCTGGTTTAACACTTAAAATCCAAGCTTTTAACTTCTTAACCCTCTTTGGTAGTGAGTGACTGAGGTTGGGTCAAAACACTGAATTTAGAACCACCCCTTCTCTCAAATGAACACACCAGGTTAAATAGAAGTAGCTTTATTAAAATATATAAGTGCACATATCATATAGCAGCAAGTAATCCTTTAAGACCATTCACCCAACAGGGGTTTAGGTTCTTACAAGAGAATTCATACACACAACAAGAAAATAATAAACTAGCTCACCTAACTACTTACATACGAGGTAGTTGGTTGCGTGGCATCTCTCCTAAGAGAGATAGATGTTCAACATAAAGCAATGGAACCAGACATAGGTTGCCTTCCCATAAGCAACCCCAGGAACCATAAGGCAGAAAAGGTTTGGAACTCTGGTGCCAGTCAGCATAGGCAGAGAACAGAGAACAAAGGCTGTGGGTCCCTAGCCCTATACTTAAGGGAAAAAGATCCTAACGGTCCAAGATTAATTGACCAATCAGGAATTGACTGATGTAACTTTCTTCTCGATGTTTCTCACATTTTCGCGCCTTCAGGCCCCCCTCCCAACGGTGTTTTCCAACTGCATAGGCCAAGGATGACCTTGGGTGCCAGGCACTGGCTAATCAACAAAGATAAACAGGTGCAGCTCGTTAAGGCTTCTTCTAACCGTCTTCAGCTGGGAAAATGAAACTTAACTTTGCAAATTGGCAAGGCCTGTCCTTTCTGACTATAACCATCTCCCAGAGTCCCTTACTGGAACCAAAGTGTTGTCATCAGATTTCTAATAACTCATGACCATTACAGGTTCATGACACGCCCCTTTTTGGGAAGATGATGTCAGAACTCTAAATAGTTCTGCGTCATCGCCACAGCAACCAGGAATAAGGGAACAATCAGAAAAAAAAAAAATTCCATCAACATTACAATACAGCATATAAAAAAAAGAAAAGAAAAAACAATTTAATACATTTTAAGCAAGTGAGCTACTTCTTGTCTTATGCCTTCTAATTAAGTTCAAAGTTACAAAATAACAACAATAAAGGAGAAAAAGAAAAAGAAAAAAAAAAGAAATAAGGGACCCCTAAAACACCCAAAAAGAAAAGAAAACTTTATTATCAAAAAAAAAATAATAAAAAAAAATAAAATGAAAAATGGGGTGATCCAAAACTGGTCCAAGTTCAAAAAAGGTCATAAGCCGTAAAATCTTTAAAAAGTCCATAAAACATGTTAAAAGCATAAAAGAGTAAAACAAGGTCTAAAAACGGTCCAGAGGTCATCAGAGCCGGGAAATCAGTCAGTGGAATAGGCATGAATCAATATCAATCAACTGGAACAGATAGGCGAGATAGAGCATCAGCTACTATATTATCACGCCCCTTTATGAACTGAATTGTAAAATCAAAATCTTGGAGGGCCAGACTCCAACGTAACAATTTTTGGTTGGAGTTTTTCATCCTGTTCAACCAACACAAAGGAGAATGGTCTGTCTGCAATTGAAAATGACGTCCCCATAGGTACGGGCGTAACTTATCAAGAGCCCAAACCAAAGCAAGACACTCCTTTTCAATGGTAGCCAAATTGCGCTCTCTTGGAAGCAATTTCTTACTAATGTATGCAATAGGGTGCAATTCTCCAGCAGCATCTTCCTGGAGCAAAGCAGCTCCAAGCCCAAAGTTAGAGGCATCCGTCTGAACTACAAAAGGGCTTGAAAAATCAGGAGCTTTCAAAACAGGATAGTTTATCAACATCGTCTTTAAAGCATCAAAAGCACTTTGACATTTATCAGTCCAAATGACACGCATTGGCATAGTCTTTTTGCACAGTTCAGTTAAAGGGGTAGCAACACTACTAAAATGTGGAGCAAATTTTCTGTAATAGCCGGCTAACCCCAAGAAAGATTGAACCTGTTTCTTGGTCTTAGGGACAGGCCAATTTTGAATAGCTTCGATCTTAGCCTCTAGGGGTTTGACACAATCCTGCCCCACCCTGTGTCCCAAATACACAACTTCTCCCAGACCAAATTGACATTTCTGCGCTTTGATGGTTAGTCCAGCGGCCTGCAGTCGCTGTAAAACAATTCTCAAATGGGTCAAATGCGACTTCCAGTCAGGGCTAAAGATGGCCAGATCGTCCAGATACGCACAAGAAAATTCACCTAGGCCATTAATCACAGAATTAATAAGCCTCATGAACGTGGCTGGGGCATTTCGAAGTCCGAATGGGAGAACCTTGAACTGGAACAAGCCCATATGCGTGACAAAAGCAGATTTCACAGCAGCGTCCCCATCTAGAGGCACTTGCCAATATCCCTTAGTTAAATCCAGTGTAGTGATGTATTTTGCTGCTCCCAGTCTTTCTATTAAATGGTCCATCCTAGGCAAAGGATACGGATCCACTTGGGAAATCTGGTTCAGCTTCCTGTAATCCACACAGAAACGCACTTCATTAGCTTCCCGTTTAGCCACTAGCACAATAGGGGAGGACCAGGGACTAGTAGAGGGTTCAATAACTCCCATTTCCAGCATAGCTTGGATTTCCCTCTCTACCACTTCTGCATTTCGTCCTATAACTCTGTACGGAGAAGCTTGCATAGGGGGATGATCCCCGGTGTTAATGGAATGAATAGCCAAGTCAGTTCTTCCAGGCTTACTGGAAAACATAGGTTTAAAGTCCATCAGGATTTGAACTAATTGCCTTCGTTGCTCCTGAGTCAAACCTTCGGGCAGGGTAATTTCAGTTATCCCCCCTGCTTGTTGACTCTCTGTAACCAAATCCAAAGAATCCTCTGCAAATTCACACGCCTTGGTACAGGCCATAATTAAATGTCTATTAGGAGGCTCAGATTCCTCCGCTGGTAATAAACCAGCCGAGTTAACTTCTGTTTTGCTTTTACAACCTTGAAGGCTTTCCTTCCTTTTTAGAACGGTCTTAGTTCCTTGAGAGCCAACAGGCGGCACTTTACATTCCAGCAGCCCCCCTCCCCTGGGCTGCAAAAGCGAACTTTCTTTCTGTGGCTTAGGCAAGCACACAGCCCGTTCCTTTAAAGCCTTAGCTTCTCTCCCACTACCTTTCCAGGTGTCTAACAAAACTTGAGACTTAGCAAGAGCATCCCTCTCCGCCCTACGTTCAGTCTCTTTATGGTGCAGGAAGAGCAGGTCTGTTCCTATCAAAACGTCCCACAAACTGTTGGTTGAATGAACTAGAACTCTATGGCGCCCAGTCCAATTCTTGTATGAAAGCACTAGCTCGGCCACACGAGCTTGCACAGCCCTGGGTCCATAAGCCGTGACAGTCACTTGTAAGTCAGGGACATATTGCTCTGGTTTCACCAAGTGTTCAGCAACACTGGAGAGCTCTGCGCCCGAATCTACCCGTCCCATGACCTGAATACAGTTAACATATATGGGTTCTGAAAACTGCGTTTGAACCCATTCCTTGCATTCCGATGAAAGAGGTTCTGGACAGTCCCTCCCTTGCAGCAAACCATCCTTGTCTTCTCCCTCTTGGCCCCCGGATATATTTTGTACAACACTCACCGACAGGGCTTTAACAACTGGTCCACGAGGGGTCTCAGGACGGTCTTGTGAATTTGGGGCAGAAAATACAAAATCCGATTCTGCTCCTTCATTCTCCTCGGCTGACGACCATGAAGAAAGTTCAGGAGGTTCCGCTCCAGGGGACGTTAAGTCTCTCACGCGTGCAACTGGAGCAACCTTTGGGTTCTTCCTTCCAGCAGGATTGGGCTTAGACAAGGTTTTAGAACAGGAATTAGCCTTATGACCAATTTGCCCACATTTAAAGCAGATTATTTCTCCACGGGGCTTCTCTTGCAATGCAGCCTCGGGCCGGGCGGAAGGCACTTTGAAGTAGCCAGCAGGCCCCCCTTTCTCTTCCTTCGCCGGTTGCCCTGGTTTCTGCATACCTGCGGTCTCTCGCCTCAGCGGTTTCACAGGAACGTACTCCGGTCTCCGAAACAAAGTATACTTTTCTTCAGCTCTGTTTTTAAACATACGATCGGCTAGCATGCCTGCTTCAGTCAGAGAACGGGGCTGCTGGTCTCTGACCAGAGCCATCAAATCTCGAGGGAGGCGTCTGTAAAACAGTTCTTTTGCAAACAGATCTAAAACCTCCTCTCGGGTTACAGCCTCGGCTGTGTCAGCCCAACGTTCCACATTTCTGCCCATCCGTGCAGCAAAGGCTGAGAAGCTTTCCCGAGACTTCTTCTGGTCTGTTTCTAAATGCCGAAAACAATCCTCTGAAGTTAGCGCAAAGTGAGACTTGGCTACAGCATAAAAGTAGTCAAAATCATCGGCATACTCCAGTGGCAAGGAGTTCAACAGTTCTCTCAACTCGCCTTCAGCATTAATGCGTAAAGCACTCATCCAGTACTTTTTAGGCACACCTTGATCCCTACAAGAGTGAGCAAAAACTTGGAAGAAGGTAAAAATGTCATCTGTCTCACGAAAAGTCGGAAAGGATTTTTTATGGAGGTCTGGTCTTCCTCCTCGCGGTTGTTGCATCTCACGAGCAAAGCTTTCCCTACTCCGGCGATCTTCCTCCATAGCCTTGAACTGCAGGGACAACAGCTTCATTTGCTTAGCCAGGTAGCGCTGCATACTCCTAGGCAGCTCTTCCTCATCCAAATCTGATTCCTCCTCATCTTCGCTATCCTCAGTTTGCTTAGACACGAACTCCTTTTCATCTACAGAAGGCTGAGGTATAAACGACAGAGCAGCAGCGCCTTCTTCCAGCTGAACAAGCTGACTAGGCAACGCAGTGTCTGCCAGGAGCACATCCTCGGCTCCATTCTTTTGAGATCTGGTTTTTATCTTTTGCGACATTCTGCACTAACCTTACTACCCAAAGTAACAAACAATTGTGTCAGAAGTCTTTTTAAAATTTACAACTTGCTGCAATGCACTTATCTCACACAGCGTGTTCACTTAAGAGCAGGAATGGCTTCGATCCTCACCACTGCCAGCCATGTCATGCCCGCCCGACCCTCAGGGTCCCGGGAACATGCATCAGGCTCAGACCCCCACCCTTAGGGAAATGAGACTGGAACCGAAAAGCTCTTACTTCACCCTTGCCAAGGCTGTGTACGCTCACAACAACCCTGCAAGGTAGAAGGTAGGCTGCCACCACCCCTGTAAACTGGTCCACTCAGAGCCAGGGGATCTCTGAGCCCAGAAGGTATATAAAACCAAGGTCCTAAAAGGCAAGAGTCACAGTTACACTCCTTGCCAGGCACCTCTGGTTTAACACTTAAAATCCAAGCTTTTAACTTCTTAACCCTCTTTGGTAGTGAGTGACTGAGGTTGGGTCAAAACACTGAATTTAGAACCACCCCTTCTCTCAAATGAACACACCAGGTTAAATAGAAGTAGCTTTATTAAAATATATAAGTGCACATATCATATAGCAGCAAGTAATCCTTTAAGACCATTCACCCAACAGGGGTTTAGGTTCTTACAAGAGAATTCATACACACAACAAGAAAATAATAAACTAGCTCACCTAACTACTTACATACGAGGTAGTTGGTTGCGTGGCATCTCTCCTAAGAGAGATAGATGTTCAACATAAAGCAATGGAACCAGACATAGGTTGCCTTCCCATAAGCAACCCCAGGAACCATAAGGCAGAAAAGGTTTGGAACTCTGGTGCCAGTCAGCATAGGCAGAGAACAGAGAACAAAGGCTGTGGGTCCCTAGCCCTATACTTAAGGGAAAAAGATCCTAACGGTCCAAGATTAATTGACCAATCAGGAATTGACTGATGTAACTTTCTTCTCGATGTTTCTCACATTTTCGCGCCTTCAGGCCCCCCTCCCAACGGTGTTTTCCAACTGCATAGGCCAAGGATGACCTTGGGTGCCAGGCACTGGCTAATCAACAAAGATAAACAGGTGCAGCTCGTTAAGGCTTCTTCTAACCGTCTTCAGCTGGGAAAATGAAACTTAACTTTGCAAATTGGCAAGGCCTGTCCTTTCTGACTATAACCATCTCCCAGAGTCCCTTACTGGAACCAAAGTGTTGTCATCAGATTTCTAATAACTCATGACCATTACAGGTTCATGACAGACTTCAATGGGTAATATTCACCTAAATCGTACTCGTAGTGGACCCATTGAAATTAATGAACCTAAGCGAGTCATGACAATTTAATGGGTCTACTCTGAGTAGGGCTAGCATTGGAGATACCCCTTAGTCCAGCCTTTCCCAACTAGTGGGCCACAGAATGTTGTTGGACCACAACTCCCATCAGCCTCAGCCAGCATTGCCAATGCTCAGGAAAGATGGGAGAGAAAATGTTTAGGTGAAGCAATCATCTTGTACTATGGGGACACAGTGATCCTTGGTGAAAACTGTTACATCAGGTTCAAAGTTCAAGATGGGTACTGTGAAAGGGAAGAAGTGAAATGGGAACCAAGCCCTGAGGGAAAGGATGGAAGAACTCCAGGTAGCCTAGGTCCTGGCCCCAACAGGAACTCTCTGTCCAAGTCCTCACTGTGATGATTGGATGAATAAGCTGGAGCTGAAAGAGCTGTTAAAGCAGACCAAGCTTAGCAATGGAAACCCAAGGTGCCTGAAGAGGAGGTCCAACTGGAGATGAATCACAACAAGGAGATGATGGACCTCTAGACTTCACTTGCTCAGAAAGAGCAAGCTGCTGAGCATTACACAGCTCAGGTGGAAAAGACCAAAGCACCATCTGTAGGGCTTTCAAAGGTAGCCAGTGTGGTGCCCTCTACATGTGGTTGGACTACAAGTCCCATCATCTGTGACCATTGGTGATGCTGGCTGGGACTGACAGGAGTTGGAGTCATTGGAGAGATGTAGACAGAAGAAAAGCTTGCTTCACAACTTGTGCAGAGGTGGCTCTTGAGTCCAGATTTTCACGAAGGGCTCCCTCCCTCCTTGAATCTAAAGAACTTTCAAGCTTTTCATGCTCCACCAAGAAGAGGTTGGTGAGGAGGCTCATTTAACATTGACATGAAATTGAGCCTTCTGTGTCATAGGCTCAGTTCTTTCGCATGCTGTGCCAACAGAGATTCAGCGGGCACCTTCTGTGTTAACTTTTAAATGCCTGCTGAAAACCTTTCTGTTCTGCCAGGCTTATGCAGACAATTAAGAAGATGTCTTTTTGCAATAGCTGACCTTTGTTTTATTGTATTTGTAATGTTTTTATTGCATGGCAGTGGTTGTTTTTTACTTCTTGTAAACAGCTTTGATGTGTTCCATGAAATAGCTGTATATAATTATATTTATAAATAAATGCACAGAAGTCTTCTTTCAGTAAGTACTGGGGCTGTCCTCCTTTGATTTGGAAGTTGGTGTCGAACAACATCTGAGAGCACTACATGGTTTAGTTACTCAGCTGAGCAACTTTCATTGATCCAGGAAGTGTACCCTGGGAGCTGTCCCAGGTTCTACTTTGCTTGACCCACTTGGAAGCTTGCTACCTTCAGCTGGGCTCATTTCACAGGTCGGGTTCCTTTCTGGCACCTTGCGAGCTCACAGTTCTTCCAGAACTTTTTTCCTAGCCTTTTCTGGAGGCACCTGCAAACGGCACATCTGGTCAGCACATCTGGCCACACCCAACAGATAACATCCACCACATTAGCATCATGACCAGAAGGTGCTTGTATCAATAACTGCAGAAATGCATTTAGCTTGTCAGATTGTAAGACGGCCTCAAACTCTGCCACAAATTTAGAAAATCCTAAATAGTACAGGGAACATTTGTTAAGGCTGTGAAGTGTTTTTTTCTCTCTCTCTCATATTACAGAGGCCATAAAATGAGACTATATAACAATTTGTTTTCAAAGCTCATGACTCACTCTGCTGTCCCCTTTGCTAAATGATGCGTTTTGATGAAATTTCTGAGCTTCAGGGCTGTTCCGTGAAGGGTTTCCCCCAGCTCTGCGCTGCTTGGTGAATTGGGAGTCATTTCTGCAAACACCACAACCACCTTATTAAGAACTGGGAACAGCAGAGTCATCATGTGATAAATGAAAGGCCAAGTGACCTTCCACAGGATATGTCCATGCAATGTCTTGTTGGTATATTTTTAAATTTTCCTTCCTGTACTATTGCTGTTTTCATCAGGTTGTTTCCTGTGTTAGTCTTACTCAGAGTAGACCCATTGAAATAAATAAGCATTACTTGACTTTTATCGATTAATTTCATTGGGTCTACTCTGAGTAGAACTTCACTGGGTACAACATAGTAGGCTTACTGTATTTTTATCATTGTCATGTGTGTGTTTTCCTGCTTTTTTGGCTTTTTATAAAAATGAAAAACAGATTATGAATCTTAGCAATAAATTAATAAAATTTCCCCAGCACCTCTGGGACAGCCATTTGAGCCCTCTGCTCCTCCTGCATTTTTGCTGAGGTGAGAGCTGCTTCTCACTAACCCTCACAGCATCTTGCTATGTTTTTGCTAGCAGGAACAAGCAACATATCTCATGGTGCGTCATTAAATATTGGACAGGCACCATCTCTGTTGTCTTTTTGGCGCCTACCAAAGAACTTCCTCTTCTAACAAGCCTTTTAAGTAGATATACTACATTTATCCCAGTCTGCATGTGTACTGGAGTTGTTTTTAAATGTTTTAGTTCTTTATCGTTTGTGTGTTTGCAACCCTCTGCTCCTTTGGGAGGAAGCTCAGCATATAGATCTAGTTAGACGGATCCTCCGTGGCGCAGAGTGGTAAGTGGCGGTAACGCAGCCGAAGCTCTGCTCACGGCCGGAGTTCGATTCCAACAGAAGGAGGAAGTCGAATCTCCGGTAAAAGGGGTCAAGGTCCACTCAGCCTTCCATCCGTCCGTGGTCGGTAAAATGAGTACCTGGCATACGCTGGGGGGGGGGTAAAGAAAGGCCGGGGAAGGAACTGGCAATCCCACCCCATATATACGGTCTGCCTAGTAAACGTCGCAAGACGTCACCCTAAGAGTCGGAAACGACTAGCACTACAAGTGCGGGGACACCTTTACCTTTAGATAGATAGATAAATGTATGTTTCTAAGAAGAAGGGAAGCAGGGCTGCTTTTTTTTTTTCCCCAGCTACATGTCAGCTGGAATGCCAAATCCCAGCCCATGGAAACCTTGTGAAAGTGATTACCGACTCCAGGTTGGTGCAGTGGCTCTAGTCTGCAACTGGGAATCAAATCTTTGCTCAGTCAAGCAGCCTTAGACAACTTGGAATAACATAGCGTGTTCTGTCTTGCAGGATTGTTTATAAGGATTAAAAAGAAAGAAAGAATAATACTATCACTCCAGCCATGATTTTTTATTTTGTTCTTCTTTTCCTGCAGGACTCTTGTGAAGACTCTTCAAACAGCAGACTTTTCAACCCTAAAGCCTTTTCCCCCTGGACAGCCAGAAAAATTTGCTGCGTTCTTGGACAAAGTGATTGGCATTTGAATAAATGAGCTATAAAGGGAAGCTCACACATTTGAAACTAATCCTGTTTGTCTAATTTCAGAATGCACGTGTGTTTGCTTTGCCAAATGAAATTAAATTACTGACTATTTTGTAGCAAAAGAAAGCTGGTTCACTTACCTGTAGCTTTGGTATAGCTTTAGTACTCCAGAGAGCAAGCAGTACTACAGTGTGGGAGAGGCAAATGAAAATCCCCCCCACCTCCTTTTTTCCCTCAGACCTATTTCAGATAGGATACAATGCCATTTGGGGTGGGCTGCCTTCAAGTCGATCCCGACTTATGGCGACCCTATGAATAGGGTTTTCATGGTCAGCGGTATTCAGAGGGGGTTTACCATTGCCTTCCTCTGAGGCTAGTCCTCCCCAGCTGGCTAGGGCCTGCTCAGCTTGCCACAGCTGCACAAGCCAGCCCCTTCCTTCTGCATCTGCCAGCTGGGGGGCAACTGGGCTCCTTGGGACTAGGCAGCTTGCCCACGGCTGCACAGGTGGCAGGGCACGTAACTCCTGAGCCACTCACTGAGGGGGTGATCATTAGCTGGCCCTTGACACCCAAGAGACGTGAGCAGGGATTTGCACTCACAGACTCTGGACTCCCAGCCAGGCCCTCTTTTACATAAGTCTATAAATGTCCCAGAGAAAATATTCCATATTATAATTCTAGTATTTAAATTATTATCTTAATGAATTAATCAGCTGAATTATAATAATACTTTATAAATTATGCACATAATTTATGTTTATAATTTATTATTGCAGCTGATAGTTTAAACCTAAGCCGTTTATGCCAACATCCTTTTAATTAATAAATGGTACCCATTTTTCCATTTCTTCCTTAATAATTTTGTAAGGTTGAAGCAGCACAGTTAGTTTTATAACCTCAAATTGCTCCCAAATTTTCCTAATTAAATCTAATTTCTTTGGTCCTCTCTCTTGGACTAGACAGGCCATTGGCCTGATCCAGCAAGCTCTTCTTATGTTCTCTATGTGTCGAGAGGCAGAATGACTGAATGCCATTTGCTGGGAGTCACAAGTCAGGAGTGCACTGTTGTGCTCGGATCCTATTTGCGGGCTTCCCACAGGCATCTGGCTGGCCACTGGGAGAACAGGATGGGCCATTGGCCTGTTCCAGCAGGGCCCTCCTGATGCTCTTATGTTTCATTGTTGTGTTTACTTTTTGTTTAATGAGTTTAAGAGTTTCAGAGCATAGTCCAATATAGGAAGAAACACAAACAATAGGAAAACATGCCCAGTCCAACAATCTGCATGGCAATACAAGAGAGTTAAATAACGGGGAGGGGTGGAGGGGGGAGGATTGAACTATCATAAGCAAGTCCCTCCGAAAGGAGTCTTGAGATCGTGGAGGGGCAAATCCCTCTTCTGCTGCATTAATAAAAGAAAGGAAGGCGGACAAAATAAAAGTGTTGTGTTTACTTGAAGTTACTTTGATATAAAAAAATGGAAATGGACTTCCTTCAAATTGATCCTGACTTACGGCAAATAAACCCAGTGCTTTTTGTGTGTGTGATGGTACTCACAGTACAGAGTACCAACACCTTTTTTTTTTTACAAAAACAAAGCAAAACAAAAAAGCTCTGCATAAACCATTTAGTGGACAGGGTCCATTTGGATAAGGAGGTGTTTGGGGCACAAGAGGTTTGGATAATGGGGGCTATAACCAACTGAACCTGAAATGAAAGTGCAAGATTTTGAAAGCTGATTCTGCTAAATGTATGTTATTATTTATTTATTATTATTTATTTAAAATATTTCTATCCCATATTTCTATGCTGAGCATTCCATCCTCAAAGCTCTATAACTGCCACCTTGGTAACAGCATTTGTATGTTAGCAGCTGATGAAGGCGGAAGCTGAAACGTTTTGTTAATACAATAAAAACCTGTTTTGTTACTCACAATTACGTTTATATATACACACACATATATACATATATAGAGAGAGTGGTACTAAAGGGGACTACAAGGGTAAAATTTAACATAGAAGGCATAAAATCAGTGTCAGGCTCTGTCATTAGCAACAGACACAAGCTGTTCATGCATTGCTCATATGTAGGCCTGTCACGGTTTGGAACGACTATACTTGTGGCGCTATGCCCAATGTTGTGCCACTGGGCTGGCTCTGCCCTCCAGTGCCCACATGCTGAGTGTAGCTGTCTGCAGAACTGCTACGAGTGAGCAGCTGCCCATGCATAGGGGCTCATGCGATCAGAACATTCACATAATCCAGTGTCCCAGTTGTGTAGAGCAGAGCTTGGAAAAGTTACTTTTTTGAACTACAGCTCCCATCAGCCCCAGATAGCTGGCTGGGGCTGATGGGAGTTGTAGTTTAAAAAGGTAACTTTTCCAAGCTCTGGTGTAGAGCTCCTTCACATGAGCAATTAGTCTTGCATAGGGGGTTCCTTTGCTGACAGATGAACCAAATGCATGGATGTTGGGCTAGACAGGAGATGCTGGCCCTGGCCCTGTTTCATGTGTGCCATTTGAGTGAGTAATGCATGAATTAAGCTAAGGTTTTTAGTTGTAAGGGTTGTATCCAACTGTCATCATACTCGGAGTAGACCCACTGAGATTAATAATCAGGGCTAACTTAGATCCATGAATTTCAGTGGGTCCACTCTGAGCAGAAGTTAGAGGGATACGAACCTACATTTCTGGAGCACACAAAATCAAGTTCTCATGAATGCATCCTGCCCTATCTTATTTCACATGTGAGGAGTAATTTTTTTTTTCAGAAGTACAACGTTCTCACCCTTTGAGACATATATTAGGCTACCAGCTTTAATGCTAACATGAACATTGAACTTGGATCCTGCTATCTAGGCTTTCAGTCCAAAACCATGGTGGTGCTTTTCTATAGAAAGTGGCCCAGGACCACATCATGCAGCTCTACTGCTTAGACTAATGACTGCTTACATAACCTCCCAACATTTCACAGATGAAAACTAGGGCAACCTTTCCCAACCTTTGGGACCTCAAGATGTTGGACTACATCAGCCCCAGCAAGCATGGCCAATGTCAGGAATTACGGCAATTGTAGTCCAGCAACATCTGGGGACCCAAAGGCTGAACTAGGGCATGCTTGTGCCACCTCACCCTGATGCCAAGGACCACAACTCACTATGATCCTGCATACAGCAGATATCAGTTTGTTCTGACGTAGCCCATCCTCCACTGAACTAAATGCAAAGAAGGTGCTTTTTGTTTTTGTTAAAAGATACACCAGAATAGTAGTTTGTGAGCTTCATTCAGGTGGTCCATGGCGTGTCCACATTTAACATGCATATTGATTTTAACTGCATTTTACTGCTTCTTTTGTTTCTTGTATTTTATTTGCATTACAATTTACAGAAATACAATTAAAATCCATACATCATACAGTGCAGTGCAGTGCAATTGCTACAACAGGCAGAAAAATCATTAAATGATCTACCAAGACCATCAGCAATTTTCAAGTGGTCCATCAGAGAAAAAGGTTGGAAATCGCTGCACTAGAAAATGTGTTGTCACCAGTTCAAAACAGTAATGGCCAGTAGTGTAGTGGCAAATTCAGAAGTGCAGGGTCCCTTCATGTTAGTCACAGCCATGCCCCTCCCCCTTTCCCCCCTGCTGGATTTAGAATGAGATCCTTGTTAATGTCTTCTCCCACAACAGACATCCCTAGGAGCCAATAAGCATGAAAGGGGAGGCTGTTAGCTACTGAGAAGGGTCTTCTCAGTGGCTGACTCACCTCCTTTTACTCTGATTGACTCCAATCAGCATGAAAGGTCAAGGAAGCATGTTAGAAGATTTTTCTCAGTGGCAAACACTCCCCTTTCATGCTGATTGGCTCACAGGATGCTAGAGACATAGGGACCCTGCTCCCAAAAAAAGTAAAGAGTCTAAGACCCCCCGACACCCTGGATGACTACTCCCCTGGTAATGGCAATGGGTAAAATGACAGACTGGACTGTCCGGTACCTCAGTACTCATATGTATGCATTTATACCAGGGGGGTGGTCCCCCAGATATTGCTTGACTACATTCCCATCATCCCTCACCATTAGTCGGGGATACCACTGGCTTTTGAAGATGCTGCTATCTCTTGACACAACTCTCCTGTTTTAATTGATGTGTTATTTGAATGGAATTGTTTTATTGCATATTTAAATCACGTTATATTTCATTGTTTCAATTGTTTTATTCTGTATTTTAATTATTAGAGTATTTTCAATTATTCTGTATTTTAACAACGTCATGCAATTGTTTTGTATGTTTTGTAAACTGCACGGAAGTCATCTTGGCATTAAAAATAAAAAATGGACTGCCTTCAAGTCGATTCCGACTTGTGGCAACCCTGTGAATAGGTTACCAGCATGATATACACACACATGTGCACCAGAGACAAAATGCATCTGCCTCCCACTCAGATATTGAATTTCAAGACACTGGGGGAGGAGTGGAACTCTGAAGAACTGACAACAGTAGTAGATCACATCACATTCTAATAAAGCATCCCGAAAGGGCAAAACAAGGACTGATGGAGCTTATGATGTATCACTCTGAGCATCATCAGAACAGAAGACAACATGAACATGGGAGTTGCCAGCTTTGCAATCAGCTTCTACAGCTGTTCCTTTAACAGTGGCTTATATGAGAGCTTCTGTGGAGGGAATGGCTAACCTCCAGATGTTGCTGAACTACCAGTTCCCATCATCCCTGACTAGGGATAGGATCTGCTGGCCAGCGCTGGTTCGAAAGCATTCCATCAACCTAACAGGCCAGTATCACAGAATCATAGAATGGTAGAGTTGGAAGGGACCTGTAAGGCCATCAAGTCCAACCCCCTGTGCAATGCAGGAATCCAAATCAAAGCATTCCCGACAGATGTCTGTCCAGCTGCCTCTTGAATGCCTCCAGTGTCGGAGAGCCCACCACCTCCCTAGGTCATTGGTTCCATTGTTGTACTTCTCTAACAGTTAGGACATTTTTCCTGATGTTCAGCTTCCTGCAACTTCGGCCCATTATTCTGTGTCCACTCTGGAATGATCGAGATCCTGGTCTTCCTCTGTGTGACAATCCTATCAAGTACTTGAAAAGTGTGATCATATCTCCCCTCAGTCTTTTCTTCTCAAAGCTAGATGTGCCCAGTTATTCCAGTCTTTCCTCATAGGACTTTGTTTCCAGTCCTTTGATAATCCTTGTTGCCATCCTCTGAACCTGTTCCAGTTTGCAGTGTCCAGAACTGGATGCAGTACTCAAGATGAGGCCTAACCATTGCTGAATACAGGGGAATTAGTACTTCATGTGATTTGGAAACTATACTTTTGTTAATACAGCCTAAACTAGCATTTGCTTTTTTTGCAGCCACATCACACTGTTGGCTCATATTCAGGTTGTGATTAACAACAATCCCAAGATCCTTGTCGCATGTTTTGCTAAGTATTCCTCAACTGATAACAGTGCCTTTGGTTTCTTTTTCCCAGGTGTAGAACTTTACACTTATCCCTGTTAAATTTCATTCTGTTGTTTTCAGCCCAATGCTCCAGCCTATCAAGATCACTTTGAATTTTGTTTCTTTCTTCCAAGGTATTAGCTATATCCCTCCCAATTGTGTATCATCTGCAAATTTGAAAAGCATTCTCTACACCTCCTCCTCATCCAGGTCATTAATAAACATGTTGAAGAGCACTGGGCCCAGGACTGAGACCTGTAGTACCCCACTCATTACCTCCCCCCAGTTTGAGAAGGAACCATTGATAAGCACTCTTTGAGTATGATTCTGTTCCCAACTGTGAATCCACCTGATAGTTGTTCCATCCAGCCCACATTTAGCTAGTTTGCTAAGCAGAATATCATGTGGCACTTTGTCAAAAGCGTTGTTGACGTAGAGATATATTATATCCACAGCAGTCCCACCATCTACTAGTAACTAGTCTATTGATTCAAGTTTGTTCTTTGTTCACAAGCCACAGCTTTTACTGATCCATTTTCCCCTTGCAAAAATATTGACATTAATTTTAAGAGGAAATATTGATATTTCGAAAGAAATTTTTTTTTGAAAATAGCTGCAGAAAATCGTTACATAAAATCCAATGATAGAGAATGAGCGAATTAATGGAAAATTCAGTTCCAAATCCAAATTAGATGGAATCCTAGCATATCCCTATTCCGGACCATTGACCCTCCTGGCTGGGGCTGATGGGAGTTGGACTCCAGCAACAGATTCCCTGATGTATTGTGTACCTCAGAAAGAAAGGTATAGTCCCTTGCTTTAGGGTGCAGCAAGTGCCACATATACTGAAACCTGTGTCTTTCACAAGGATGGTAAGAATGTCCTGGACCTTGATTTTCTCCAGATCCACACACTCCTATCTAGTATGGAACTTAGTACCTCATTAAAATCTGCACAACAAACCAGATTAGTCTTTCTGAATCAATTTTTAAAATTTATTTAAAAGCATGTACAAGCTACTTAATATTTTTAAAATCTCTAAGCAGTATACAATATAAAAGAAATAAGCAATATCATTAAAACAAGAATACAACTAAAAACCAATAAAGCAGCAATATAAAAACATGTAAAAGCAAAAAAAAAAAATTCAGGGGATTTAATCACATAAAACAGGGTCCAATCTTATGGCCTAGGGAAATCCTGGGCAAAAAAACAAGTCTTTACAAGATATCTGAAGCAAATGATTTGACATGCAGCCCCTGAAACAATATGAGTAGTATTTATTAGACTTGTTGGTGTCTTGTTACCCAAGGTCTCCAAGCAACTTGCAGCACATAAATATATTACACCATAAAAACAGGACAGAACAACCACCATAACAGCCACAGGAAGCTTTGGCAGCACCCCAAAATCTAATAATGAGAGTTGTTGATGGTAGGAACATAAACTGTATACCAGTTGCTGGGATCATAAGTGGGGAGGGTGCTCTTGCAATTCGGTCCTGCTTGCGGACTTCCCATAGGCATCTGGTTGGTCACTCAGAAAAGAATGCTGGACTAGATGGACCACTAGCCTGATGCAAAAGCGCTCTCCTTACGTTTTTAAATACATATGTTTTTGTTCCCAGGTCCAGTATTACAAGCCTACAAGATCATAAAATCATAGAATAGTAGAGTTGGAAGGGGCCTATAAGGCCATCAAGTCCAACCTCCTGCTCAATGCAGGAAACCAAATCAAAGCATTCCCAACAGATGGCTGTCCAGCTGCCTATTGAATGCCTCCAGTGTCAGAGAGCACACTACCTCCCTAGGTCATTGGTTCCATTGTCGTATGGCTCTAACAGTTAGGAAGTTTTTCCTGATGTCTAGTAGAAATCTGGCTTCCTGCAACTTGAGCCCATTAGTCCGTGTCCTGCACTCTGGGACGATTGAGAAGAGATCCCGACTCTCCTCTATGTGACAACCTTTCATGTACTTGAAGAGTGCTATCATATCTCCCCTCAGTCTTTTCTTCTCCAGGCTAAACATGCCCAGTTCTTTCAGTCTCTCCCTATAGGGCTTTGTTTCCAGTCCCCTGATCATCCTTGATGCCCTCCTCTGAAACTGTTCCAGTTTGTCTGCATCCTTCTTGAAGTGCGGAGTCCAGAACTGGACGCAGTATTCAAGATGAGGCTTAACCAGTGCTGAACAGAGGGGAACTAATACTTCATGCGATTTGGAAACTATGGATCAGTTTGAATTCTGAAAGGCTTTGTTTAAAATAAAGAAATCTTTCAGTCAAATATTAATAACAAAAAACAGTGACATTTTGTGCTGTGTCCCAGGTTATGGGGGCTGGCTTGGAGGAGGGGGACACTGACTTTGGACTGGGTCGATGAGCTGAGGGAGGAGAGCAGGCAGTGTGCTCAGTCACCTCCCCCCCCCCATTGTGCAGTGCAAGCTGGCAGAGATTGCTTCTTTGGACACACACCCCTTGCCCATGTCTGATGTGCCACCTAGTCAGCCCACTGATTCCCAGCCTGGTGCCCAACAACTTCCCATGCCAGAGCAAGCCGATAGCCCCCACCAATCAGAAGGGAAAGCTGAGATCAACCTCCCCTGCCCTTCGCCCCGTTCTCAAAGGCTTCTGAGGTGCGAAGAGCAATGGCTGGGGTTAAGGAGAAGCCACAGCCTTCACGCAAAAGTCAAGCCTTCTTAAGGAGGTGCGCGGGGAAGGGTTGGCACAGCAGTGGAGCATGCTGACAAGGACAGGCAGGGATGTGGTTTCAAGGGCCAAAGTGCTCCCTAGCAATGCAGTCATGGGCTGCAGCTACCAGAGAATCCACACCATGGTGGGGAGGGGGCTCCGCATCCAGGTGTAGCTGCTGTGACATGGCAATGTTGTGTAGCATCGCACAATGTTGTGTAGCATCACACCATCTGGAACACCTTCAGTGGCGTCTGCATTGCCTGGCTCCTGTCAGGTGCAGATAGTGTAAGTGTGACTTGAATATCCCAAACGCATGCTTGGCTGCCATTCTTGTTGACCAGTGGGCCTGGTTGTAGCGCGCAATGCAGCCAGACAGGTCTACAGGATAGGGCATCAGCAGGCAGGGCCACAGGGGGTAGTCACAGTCAGCTGTGGGAAGGAGAGGAGAGCTGTCAGTGTTCGGTGACTGTCAAGAGACCCCACCATGGCTGCCAGAGCCCTCCGCCTACCGATCAGCCATCCCCAGTCGGGGGACCATGCCTCCAAGTTGTTCAGCAGTGCAGATGCTTGTAAGACCTGGGCATCATACACACTCCCAGGCATAGTAGTATTCACATAGGTGAAGAGGCCATGGGCATTGCACACTGCCATCATGTCGATGGCACACTGGTGGTGGCAGTTCCTGTAAATGTGAGGGTTCAGAGGAGGTGCCAATATTGGGATGAAGGTGCCATCGAGGGCCCCCAGGATGGCAGGGAAGCCTATGAGGGCAAAAAATTCATCTCTCCAGTCTGCACACTTCTCCATCTTCAGGAAGTGGATGAACTCCTGCACGTGGGGAACCATGCCATCTAGGAAGGCTGGTGGAGAACTGGGAGAGAGGGTGGGCACTCCACCCTACATCCTACTGAAAGTCTCCCATAGCCAGATGACACAGGGCAAGGAGCACCTTCTGCAGCACAGGGATGTTGCTGTGAGCATGGCAGCAGACTTCCAGGTGGGGAGCCAGCATCACACACAGCTTGGCAATGGCCTCCCTGTCCAGATGGAAGAACTGGCAGCGCTTCAGGTTGGTCAGGGCAAAGGCCTGCAGGCATGTTGTGATGCCTCTGTGGCCTGAACCACATCTGCTGGTTCAGCACATAGGCCAGGAGGATGGGCAGGTAGACACTGGACAGGTGCAGCTGCGGAGGCTGCAAGTACAGGCAAGGGGAGAGCAGGGCGGGCCTCATGGCTGGCACTGTGGAGGAGGTGATGGTGTTACTCGGGTCATAGGAGGGCACTCGCGCCCATGGCCATGAGAGAAGTGCAGGCCCACTTCCACCTACCAGCCCTGTCAGAGGGGCGCATGCACCCCCACGGCACTTGATGCCTGCTTGCAGCACAGCATCCCTCTCCACTCCTGAGTAAGTTGCCCTTGGTTGTCAGTGCAGGCATACCGTGAGGGAGGATGGTGTGTCTCCTGAGGGGATCCATCGGAGTTGTGGCCTAGAACAGGCAGGGAGTCACATTCCTCACACACCCTTATCAGCTTCACGCCAGGTCCATGGCCTTGGGAGTGCTGTGGCCTGTGCCCCATTCTGGGGCCCTGCATGCAGGAGGCATGGGATGAAAGCTACACATGCAGGATCTCAGTGCCCTTGGTGTGTGTGCGTGTGATGGGTACTACAGTCATTCTGTCGTGGGTGGCCAGGAACAGTGAGGGCAGGGATGGCCACAGTGATGGAAGGGATGCTCAGCCCAGCCCCAGTAACAAGGATGGGGTGGCTCCCCATACTCCCCTCCCCGCCTGCAAGATGAGGTCATTGTGGTGGTGGAGAGGAAGAGGATGGGGGGAGGGGTGCTTGATGAGCAAGGAGGAGGGTGGCCCAGAGAAGGGGGAGCGGCTGTGGCCACATACCTGGAGCCCTCGTCCTGTGCAGCTGCTTCCATGCAGAGCTTGGAAAAGTTACTTTTTTGAACTACAACTCCCATCAGCCCAATCCACTGGCCATGTTGGCTGAGGCTGATGGGAGTTGTAGTTCAAAAAAGTAACTTTTCCAAGCTCTGCTTCCACGCACAGTGGTGATGATGTGGGCTCATATTGTAGTGAGCCATGCTAGCAGAGGGTGGACCAATGAGCAGGAGGGGGGCGAGGAAGACTTGGACTGGGACATTCCCATCGGGGAGGGACCCAGCAAAGGGGGAGAAGCCAAAGCAGCCCCGGCTTTGGATGCTGATGGGTCACCACCAGCCATCCCAGACACCCCCCAGGACAGACCCCCGGACTGGCCGCCCACTCTCCGCCTGATGAGGCACCTCTTCCCACACCTGCGCTGACGCCAGTCAGCTCTCTCCCCCGCAGAGGGAGAAAATGGGATGGAAGCTGAGGCCCTGCCTTCGCCCAGGTCTGGCATATGGTGGGAGATTCAGCAAACCCAGCTCAGGAGGAGTCTGCGTGTTCATGCACGCCTCCAACCGTGACTCGGGGTACACACAAGTGGGGGGGCCTGCCCAGCCCTACTTAAGCTGGGCGAGGGGGAAGGGTTAGTTGCTGAGTCAATGTCTCAATGCTGCCAAGCTGTGCCTACTTAGTTAGAGAGGGATGCTGAGTTCTGAGTAAGCCATAGGTAGATTCACGAAGTGCTCTGAACTGAAATTTTCTGTTACTTCAATAAAAGAAAAAACTACAACTGTGTCCGAGTTTGAGTTCCTTGAGTTTGGGCAGGACACACATGGAGGCTGACCCTCGTGAGGCTGGGCAGCTAAGGCAGGATGCTGCCACTGCCTCTACAGTTGTGGTGCTTGCCCTTTGCAATGGCATTGGGAAGGTGGCAACACAGCTGCAGGCAGAGATGGCGACCATGCAGAGCGTGCAGGGTTCAGTGGATGGGGGTGTGGCGGCTGCCTGGAGCCACTTAGAGGCCCTCCGCTGGAGCACACAGCAGATGCGTAAGACATAGCGGTGGTGACAGCAGAGGTGTCTGCAATGACCCCGCCCGCTCCATGCCTTGCTGGAGGCTGTGTGGGGCAATGGGGATGGCTGTGTCCATGGCTACAAGGTGCAGGTGTGTGGAAGGATGCTGCAGGCGTGCAGGGAGTGGGCTGGACGCAGGCACCCTGCTGCTGCTGAGGAGAGTGAGGGGGAGGAGGTGGTTGCACAGAGTGCCCGTCCGCGGGGCCACCCCAGCCTGAGGCACTAGTGAGGATGTGCCGCAGTGTCTGTGGGGTGGCATGGTGGGGTTTCCCCTCCCTGGCTGCTTTCTCTGCCAAGGCTGTGGCGCTGAGTCTCTGTTTGTTGGCTTTCAATAAACATCCTTTCTTCGTCTGGGGTGTGTGGTGGTTGCATGTATGGGTGCTGTGGGGATGCGCGCTCTGAGTGCGATGTGGGTCTGTGGGTGTTAGTGTCCTCCATGTGTGTTTGCTTACCCAGTCGCACTGTGACGTACTGTCTGTGTGCCCATGCGTGCGATTGGCGGAGCAGGTGGTGGGTGTGCAGGCTAGGCCCCCTGCGGTGCTCTGCTGCTAGGGTGGCTGCTGCTCCACCTCCAACCACCATCCGCCTGACATCAAAATATGTGCACGCATGCCGCTGCTGCCAGTCCTGGGCCCTCCCCAGAGGATGTGGGTGGGATTTCTGGCTGTTTGTGGTGGGCATCCACAGGATGCCTAGGGGCTGTCCCTTCTGTTTCCCCAGGGGAGGCTCCTACTGCTGTCATGGCAATGGGCGCTCCGTTGCCATGTGGCCTGCTTGTCCCTTGCTAGTCTGGCTGCATACTCCAGTGTCTTTGTCCTCCAGACATCTGGGCCTGCATTTTCTGATTCTTACGCGCTGGTAGTGGTATTTGTGAACATCAACTTGTGATTTCTAGCCCCTGCATGCTGCTCTGGGCTGGCAGCTTCTGAACATGAAATCGATGTCGAGGAGCTTTTCGCCCGCTTCCTACCATTTGGATTGCTCTGTTAACATAAGAGTCCACTTCATCAACAAAAGCTTAGTCTTCAGAATGGTATGTCACAATCAGTTTGTTCGTCTTTAAGATGCCACGCTCCTGTTAGGCGGGAACTATCAAAAGGACAGGAAGGATGGTTCGACTGAGCCACGCTGACAGCAGAGTGAATAGTCCTTCAACATTGGAAAGCCAGGGCTGCGGCAATCATGAAAAACTGGTCAGAAGCCCTTCTGCAACTAGCAGCCCGTGAGAAAATTCTGCTCTATAAACTACATTAAAAAAACAAACTTCCAAGAGATTTGTAGCACATTTTTGGAACTCTTCACCAAGTAAAACCCACAAATAGAAGAAGAAGGCACAATGGAAGGGTGGACACTTCTCCAACACAACAGCTATTAATCTGGGACCTCCAGCAGACACTCATTTATCCTAACCTTGATCTGAGCATGTGAACCTGAACACTGCATCACACAAACAACTGAATATCAGATATGAAAATGTTCTAACCCCCCTCCCCCATAAAAAGGGCATGAGGGCAGAGGGAGGGAGGGGGAGCTGGGAGGGGCTGGGGAGGGAATAAGAGACTGTACTTTTTATTGTAATAATGTGAAAGCCCTAATAAACTATGCATAAAAAAGATGCTACAGGAGTCTCTCTGTGTTGTTTTTGATATGTAAGAATTAAGAAGCGGTAATAAACAGGTTCATCCACATGTACTGCAAACAAAGATGTTGTAGAGGGCACAGGAGAGAGTCAGGCTGTCACTGTTTTCCCTGGTTAACTGGCAACTCTGCTTGGCAAGCGCACAGCAATCTGAGGATTTCCGATAAACAGTGGGTTATAAATGTAATAAATAAATATGCATGTTTGATGTTGTTTTAGTATTTGTTACTGTCACAACCAGCTCGAAGCTGCTGTGCAGGAAGAAAAGCAGGATAGATACATTATTTTAAAACCAATAAAAATAGCTTTGTGAGCATTTCAGCTGCATTCTGGCATCTGAGGCCCTTCTTTGTGTGTCTACTCCAAGGGAGGTATGAAGGATAGCGACATGAGAATGGGTCTTCTCAGTGGTGGCCCCCCGCTTATGGAACACTCTTCTCAGAGAAGCATACCTGGCACCATCATTATCTATTTTTAGGCGCCAGACAAAAACATTCCTCTTCTCCCAGACATTCGACTCTTAATGTTTTGAAGAGTTGTTGGAGGGTTTCTGATGTTGTAGCCAGTGTGGCGTAGTGGTTAAGGTGTTGGACTACGAGGGTTCGAATCCCCACATAGCCATGAAGCTCACTGAGTGACTTTGGGCCAGTCACTGTCTCTCAGCCTCATGAAAACCCTATTCATAGGGCCACCATAAGTCGGAATTGACTTGAAGGCAGTACAAAAAAAAAAAGCCTCTTTTAGGGGGTGGGTTATTCCACCATCTTATTCATGTGTTGTATTTTTTAAAAACGTTTTATTTGTGTTAGTTTTACATTGATTTTAATCTTTTTATTGTATGTCACTTTGGGTTCATTTTTATGACAAAAAGCGTCTAATAAATGTAATAAATAAATAAATAAATAAATTGGACATATTCAGGAGTGGGACATTTGTATTGTCAAGGTGTCCCACCCACTTTTTAAATGAGGATTTCCAACCAAATCAAAAACCTCCCACCACCAACACGAGCAAGTTACACATACATTTGTGAGCCTAGGTGCTTTTACACAGATGTAAACTGTATTCAGCATATGGGGCATGTTCCCAAGTCAGTCAGTGTACATCGGATTATGACCTTCAGAGAATGAAGACATACTGGTGATGCGAGAGGTTGTTTCATCCTGAACTCTATAGGCTTTTGTAGTTTTTACTGCCCTGATTGTTTTAATCACTCCAAACCCCTGCAATTTATTGAACTGCTGTAAACGGCTGAACCTGAGCAGCAAGCATTTTCGTTTTATTTTTGTTTCTTCTTCTCTGGACTTGAAAAACAGTTTGGGGGTTTTATCTGACCTAGCTGCTGTTGTGTGGGAGTCACTCCTGGCTTTCAACATTCTTGTGTGTTGCTTGACGCTGTTTTGGGTTCCTGTTTTTGTTTTTTGTGTAAGCTGCGGAGTAGCCGAATCTTGTTGGTGGTGGTGTTTTTGTTTTTATGACTCTTGCCAACTTCTACTGAATATAACAAATGACAATTGGTGGTAATAATTTAGTTTTAATGTTTTCTTTCTGTATACTGTTTTTACTTGAGTATGTATTTTTCTGCTGTTAAATCAAAATGATCCCATTTATACTTGTTTATACTGTAATATTATTTTGTATTGAAGGGTCAATTTGACTGTAAATAAATTCAACTCAATTGGTGGTAATAAAAGTCAAGGCACAGCAACATGAAGAAACTTAAAACACCCAGGAGTTCAGACCATCAGAAAACTTCACCCTTAAAGAGCAAGTTGATTGGACTTCTGAATAAACATGCATAGGTATGATGCTGAAGGTGGTTCCTTTTGCTCAAAAGTTCAAAAAATGAAAAAAGAAGGAAAGTTCACAGCTCCCTCAACTCCAAGGCAGAGTATATTTGTTCCTAAGCCTGAAAACACACATTGGATTACCGTATAGATATCTCCATGATTGGGGGACTTCCTGCTTCAACCATATCAATGTTTATTCATTAAAAATTATTAGGCTTCTGAAACAGTCATAGATGCATGACAACATCATAAAGCCATACACCCAAACAAATGGGAGAGAATCCTTTTTGAGGTGCCAATGCATCCCGCCTGGCCCAGAGCTTCTGGTGGACACAAGTGTGATTAAGGGCATCTGTGCACAACAAAAATAGCCAAAATATTTAGAAAAAAGGTAAGTAACTTTGTCCACTCCAAAATGTGCTTTGGGCCAGAACCAATCATATACCCAAACAAATAGGAGAGTGTCCTCCAGTCTACAAGATACAACTGGATCCAGCCAGGCACAGAGCTTCCCATGGATGCATGGCACATTCAAGGGCATCTATGCAAGCCAACAGTAGCAAATACACACACAGGCACTGGAGACTGTCTTCTATAGGGCAGCATTGGATCCTACCCAGTCCAGAGTTTCCTATGGGTGCATGGCACAGACAAGTCATATATGCAAAACAAAAATAGCCAAAATGTATAGGAAAGAAAACAAGGAACTTGGGGTTCCCATCCCAAATTATACTTTGGGGCACCACAAATCATACTTCCATGCATCTGGGAGAGTGTCATTTCTGAGATTCCATCCACACATACTGGAGAGCCTCACGTTTGAAATTATATCTTAATGCTTCTGTCTGTTGATCCTGCCAAGTGTCCTTCTGCCATGCCATCAGAGATGCACCTTTTTTAAAGGTGGCGGAGGCAACCCCAGTTACTTCCCCCCTATGTACTTTGGATATTTTTTGTATGCATAGTTGCCTTCCTCCATGCCATGCGCCCACGGGAAACTCTGGGCCAGGTAGGATATGGTGGCATTTTATAGAGGACCCTCTCCTCTTTGATTGGGTGTATAATTTATGCTGGCCCAAAGCACATTTGGGGTGAGCACCCCCAGTTACTTTTCCCCTCCAACTTACTATGGCTACTGTTGGTTTGCATAGATTCCCTTGAGTATGCTGTGTGTCCACAGGAAGCTCTGGATCAGATGGGATGCATTGGCATCTCGAAGGAGACATTCTCCCATTTTGCTTGGGTATATCATTTACACTGGCACAGAGCATATTTGTGGTGGGCACCCCCAGTTACTTGTATTTTTCTACATATTTTGGGTATTTTTGTTATGCATAGCTGCCCCTCTCCATGCCATGCACTCACAGGAAGCTCTGGCCCAGGCTGGACCCAGTCACATCTTGTAGAGGACACTCTCCCATTTGATTTGGTATATGATTTGTGCAGGTTCAAAGCATGTTTTGAGGTGGGCACCCCCAGATATTATTTTTTCCACATATTGTGGCTATTTATTTTTATTATTTTGCATAGATGCCCTTCTCCCTGCCATGTGCCCACAGGAATCACCAGGTCTGAACACTTACTTGGGTGCAAACCCCATCAAACTCAGTAGGATTATGTGACAAAATGACATGACCTAGCACCATCACTGCCCATTTTTAGGCACCAGGTAAAAACATTTTTATTCATCTAAGCCCTTGGGGTTTTATTTTCTGTTTATTTTAAGTCAAGTGGGGAGGAGTTGGACCTTGGTTTTACATAATTCATTTTGGGGGGGGATGATTTTATTCTCGCTTTTATAACTGTTTTTAATGTGACAAGTCACTTTGAGTTTCTTTTTTGGGGAAAAAGCAACTAAATAATAATAGCCTTAGGAACAGCAAACAGGGATGAGCCTTCAGCAACATGCAGCGGTGAAAGTAAAACCCTTGGTGTGCCATGAACTGCAATCTCATCCACGTCTACCCACAAGTAAGGTCAACTGAGTTCAACGGAATACATTCCGCCACAAAAAGTCACAAGGCCAAACTGAACAATGCAACCCTGTCCACGGCTCATCAAAAGTAGGTCTGACGGAGTTTTGAACTGTGCTTCAAGGTGTTGTTATTGTTATTATTTTGTTCTTATTGATAGCAATAACATTTATTATTAATTATATAACAACAACAATGGTATAGTTTTAAATTGTTTCATACTTATTTTAATGATGCACTTTCTGCTTTGTGAACCACCCAGTAACGTCTCCTCCAGGGCAGCTGCCCCAATGTAGTATCCAAAACGAGAAATAAACATCCCCCAGTCCACACCGCCACCCGCCACCTCCCCCGGCCCCGCCACCTCGCGCCCGCGTCCCGCTTTCCATTCCGCCGTCGGGGAGCGAGAGCACGTGGGCGTGGGAAAATGCCGGCGGGGCGCACGGCTGCGCCTCAGCCGCCTCGTGCGCGCCTCGCCCGAACCACCTGCAGCTGAGCGCCTCCGCGCCTGCCTCGCCAAGCCCCGCCTCGCCTCGCGCCTGGCCTTCGCGGTGGAAGGGCATCTCGGCCCCGCCCCCCGCTCCTTCTTTAGCGCCTCGGAGGGCGCCATACCCGGAGCGCGTGCTTCTCTTCGTCCCTCTTGCTTTGAGCGAGCGCCTCGCCTCTCTTGTCTCTTACGCCGCCACTTTCCTCCTCGGCGGAGGGTCGTCCTGAGCGCTCGGGCAGGGGCTCGCTCTGCCCCGCTTCGCCGGCTTCCTCGGGGGGGAAGGCGCTCTCTCCTCCTTCGCCTTGTGCCTTTGTAGCCCGGTTAGGGAAGGCACCATGCAGAAAGGCTGGAAGAAATACTTCGGCCAGAAGTCCCTCAGCGAGGTGACCATGGACGAGTACCTGGGCAGCCTGGGGCTCTACCGCAAGCTCACGGCCAAAGATGCCACCTGCCTCTTTCGGGCCATTTCCGAGCAGGTAAAACTGAGGCAGGGGCGCCAGCAGGGGGGAATTGTGTCTCTTTTGTCTTTCCTTCTCCTCCTTCACACTTCCAAATCGCAGTTTTTGAGCTTGGGGACCACCTTGCAAGGAGGGCTGTGGACGGCGGCTACCAGAGGCTTCAAAGAGGTTACAGTCTCGCTGATTGAATCCTGGTTTTTTAAGTAAACAAATAAATAAGAGTACTGTCTTTAGTTTGGTCTTGTGATGGTTGACATTTATTGCACTTCAGTGTTCAGAGTTATATAAAAGAATATTTGTATCTATTTTCTTTCATTGTGGAAGGAACTCAAATTGGTTTACATTTGGATTCCAAGTAGTCCAGGCACTGGCTGTATATGTATTATTTATAATACAGATAGATGTAGCATAAGAGTGGTGCTTTAGAAAGAATGGGAGGATAGATCCCTGTCTTGAGAGGCTTACAATCCAGGAATGGACGCAAGGGAAATGAGAGAATGGAGGCAGAGGATAGACTGAGGAAGGCTATGTATTTTGTTGGTTTGTTTTCAAAATGTAGGAACCACTTGATAGGAGAGGTTACTTGAGTGGTATACTATTTATACAGTTCAGTTGCAGGCCCTTAGATTCATTTATAGTGGGGAGTTGTGTCAAAAGACTTCATGGAAAACTTGTTGTACAAGAGTAAAGTAGGCCAGACTTACTCTTCTGAAATTGCACATGGAGTTGGGGGTCTAAAAAAGAGCGGCTTGTCTAAGGCTGTCTGCTGAGTTCTTGACAATGGTAAGATTGAACTGGTTCTTTCTGATTCCAAATATAGATCTCTTAGCCCCCTTATTACACTAGCTTAACAAGAAAGTTCCTTTTTCAGTTTCTTTTTGCTCAGGATGTAACTTGGCCCAAATGAAATACAGAGCAGTCATCTATGTCCTTGTGAAAATGGGTAGGTTATGCGAAACTCATTCTTTCTCCGGGTATTTTGTCCAAACAATAATGGTAATACTGGTAATACTTGCCATTCATGTTGAGCTTTTGTTGCAGACCTTGCAACATGGACCTGTCTGTGCACTTAATTTATCACTGGAGATTTTGCTCAATTTCCTGTTGCTTTCAGAAATGTATCTTACTTGGACATGGAATGGGGCCTTTTTAGTTGCTGTGCCCAGATTTGTTGAACTTCCTTCTTTAGGAGGCCTCCCACTTAATTTGGCAAGTTGTAAAAATGTTTGTGCTTTGCCAGCCTTCGGTTCAGGTTGAAGTTTTGCTCCCCTGTTGTCTTATATCAAAAGCTTGTTCTTAAATCTAGCTTGCGGTTTGTCTGGAATGAGCCGAACTATATGCACAGGTTTGAATAATGCTAAGCCAAATTGTGGCAAACTGCAGCAGCGGGACAGCGAAGCAGGTGTGATTTTTCCTCTTGAATGCTCACTTATGGTTTTGATTAGTGCTAGGTAAGAGCCAGGTTATAATTTCTTAGCTACTATGGTACACTAGTTGAATAAGAGATAATGTTGCATATGTTTTTAACCTTGCTTTTCAGTTAGAAATAGTCTAATATAAATTGTGATTAAAAATAATACAATAAAATATATCAGTATGAAAACCATGAGAGCCACCTATTAAGATAATACTTTTTTTAACAAAGTATCACTGATGTGTGTGTTCTGGAAAAGTTTGAGTTTGAAATGTACATAGAGTAATTTGCATTGCAAAAGTATGATTCCCTAGAGAGCGATCTAATTGAACATAGTTATTTTACTTGAATTTAGTAAACAAACCTAAAAGCTTTGAAACTGCCAAACGTGCCTGATGTTGTGTTTGCAATTGGCATCTATTCATAGTTCCCCATGAACTGATGAAAAGGAGGGGAAATGCCCAGGAAAATTGTCCATTCCCATAGCACTGAAATGTATAGCCTTCTTCCCCTTTGGTCAAAGCACTTTCAAATAAAAATGCACACTTGAATAAGCCAACCATTAAACAACAAATTAACAAACTTAAAAACAGCAGTAAAAAGTCATGTTAATAGGTAACTGACTTAAGTCTGGGGCATGAGAGGGTAGCAGATAGTGTTAACAAAATGTGTGCTGGGGTGCATTGAGTTCCATACTGAGTTTTGAAGCGTTATTTATGTGTGTGCTTTTTTTTTTAAAAAAAAACATACTATACCGTCTTTCTCCCACACACTAGTATCAAGACAGTTAATCGTTAACCATGTACAATTAAAACCACCACTGAGCGCATATCTTTGTTTTGTATGAACCCGTGAATGTTAATGGGAAGCTGCTTTATACACACCTGGTCAATGTGAGTTTCGCATTTAAATGACTGGCTGGTGACTGGGAAACACAAAAGGTGTTTTTAATGTTGGGCTGGGAAATGTCTAAGCTTATGCCAAGATGCTAAATACGAACTTTGAGAAGTCCTTATGACTTCCTGGTAAGCATAGGAGAATTGTAGCAATGCAGCTTAAACTGAAGTAAATCTCACTGGGTTCAGTGATACTGTCTACTATGTAAGTGTACATTGGGTTACAGATGTAATCTTTGTTAGGGAAAAGCCCTCCTTGAAAAGACCAGAGGTCAATCTCTTAGTGTTCTGTTTCCCGCAGTGGCCAAACAAGATGCATATAGGAAGACCAAAAGCAAGGCACAAGCACAATAGTACAGTCTTGCTCCTGATCTTCAGGAAGTCATTTTCTGAGCCAGCATACTTCCTTTAATACTGGAGATATCCGTGCCTCAGTTTAATCTATAACACTATTGAATTGGAGCAAGAACTTAAAATTCCAGTGGAGGGTCACTACTTGTTTTTCTATAAAGCCCTAGGTTGCCTTTAAGCCAAGGAAGCATCTTGTTTTCTGTAGCTCCATGCTTCAGAAGTGTGTTGATTTAAAAGCAGCGGTGGCTGACCTGTGCCCCTCCATAGAGCTAGTGGGAGTTGGAGTCAAACAGCATCTGGAGAGCCTCAGATTAGCACCCCCTCCCCCAGTTTAAATTGCCTTTCTGTGAATATTTTCCTCAATATACTGGACAAAAAACACAAGCGGCAACATTTCAAATGCCTAATTAGAATTGGAAAGGCAATGGGCTTACTCCCACATAGGCGTATAGAGCGCTGTTGACTATACACCTACATGGAAGTAAGCCCATTATCTTTCTAAGTTATATCAGAGTAACTATGCAGAGGATTCAATTGCAAACATCACAGGTCTACTCTGAGAGCCCCTGTAATTAAGTGAGCATGGCATGTTGCCTTAAAAATCCTAATTATAATACTTTGGGATTTTTTTAGGTGTATGCTTGTCAGATTCATCATATGGCAGTCAGAAATGCTTGTGTTTCATTTCTGAGGAAAAACCAGCATAATTTTGAGTCTGTGAGTATACTTGTTTATGATACAAAACTTTAAAATATATACACTTGGGAAATGGAATGTGTTTATACTTGAGTGTGTATGCAAGTGTGTTTGTACACATACCCTCACCCACAATTTTTAAAGCATCAAACAGCAGTTCAAGGGTTTTTTTCTTCATACTGGAAGGATGCAGTTAATCATTACAATTTTATATTACTGTGACTAACATAACAAAACTATTAAAGTAAAATATTTCGGTTCCTCCCTTCTTCAGCTGCTATGATGTGAGTCAGAAAGTACTGTAGCTGAGTTCGCAGATAACAATACTGAGGATAGAATATTCAGAAGTGTAGCAGTTGTTATATCTGAGTGACTTTAGCTATTATCCTCCAGGTGAAGGGCATGTGGTCTTAAAACAGGAGTGGCTAACCTTTTTTTGCCCTAGGTCTGCATTGATGGTCCGCCCCCACTTCAAGGATCACATGCCAGTGGTGGGTGTGGCCAATGTGTATGTGTGCCCACTTGTGCATACACATGCTCACTGTACACATACAGGCCACACATTCACCTGACATACAGCTCACTGGATATGCAGCCACACGGCATATTCTCTCTCTCACACACACAGAAGTAATTTTGCAGGATTTTCTCTGAACGTTATCCACAATTTTTCTTTTGTAATGGCAACCACTCACCCCCCACCTCAAATTCCTCAGAAATTTGTTGGGTCCAGAACATTGTAGAGGTTGCAGAATGGTGGCCAAACTGACAACATAGTTGCTGCTGCCACTTACAGCAGTAGCACAAAAAAGGGGGGTATGGTAGTACCACTGTCAGTGGTGAGCCCCTTCTCCGATAAACTGTTACAGAACCCACCCACCTTGTGAAATCCAGTTTAATACCTCCTTTTCCCTATAAATAGGGTGGAGAAATTAGAGAGGCCATTTGCACAACTTTACCGATGGACATCTTCAAGTGTGCCTCTCTAGGACCTGATTTTCAGAGACGCTGAGCCCAGAGGGCCAATGTAGCTTTCATGAGTACACTTATATCCCATGGTGTTAATCCTAACACCATGTAAGAAGCAGGCGGTCGTTGGCACATTTTGTCGCTCTTGATAACATCTTGAGTTAAATACTTTGTTTTGTCTGCTCCACATCTACCAATCTGATAGTATGGGAGAGGGGGAAATGTGTCTAGGTTCCTCCAAACTGTAGTATTTTGTGGAAAGGGTTCAAGCTCATATTGGGAAACTTTGGCTTGTTCTGTTAAAGTGGATTAAAAGGCTCTCACACTAGTGCAACAAATCCACTTTCAACAAACACCTCGGACTATTTGCAGTTTGAAAAGTGAAGGACAAATGCATTGAGAAGTGGAGTGAAAAAATGATTAGTGGGAAGATGTATAAACATCCCACAAGCAAATTGGGATGAATGCAGAATGGATGCTCATAGTCACATAACCTCCCTGCAAACAAATCGGAACAAATGCTCATGGACTGGATATAATATAACCACCATGTAAGTTTTGTGCCAGCAAATCAGGGTGAACACTCAATAAACAAGTTGTCTGCCCATTTTCTCCATGTCATGCTTAATTTACAAAACTCTTGTCATGTTCCTCTTAGAAAAGATGACTTTAAAAAAGGCCCAGTGTTTCTGCATTCTTTTTTAGGAAGGGTCCAGAGAGTGGGGCCATAGCTCAACAGTATGGCATGGAGTAAGTGGTTGAGTTTTAGCTTCTGCTGTTTCCATGTTGCAGAGTCGATACGTATTTAGTAGTCGTCGTCCCCTTGGGAACTTGAATTCAATGCTAGATTCATAATATACAATATTCAGACATTTAGCCTTTAACCTCTTAAAGGGTAAATAGACAATACTTTCCACAGCTCTGTGTTTTGAAAATGAATGAGTGAAGGTAAAGACAAACCACTGGTTAAATTAATTTCATTATCTGTTTTGATTAAGTATGTAGAAGGATCGTTTGAAAAATACCTGGAACGGCTTGGAGACCCCAAGGTAAGCCAGACAGTTTCACACTTCTGGAGTTTTGTGCAGCAACTGATGTTTACAAACTGCCTCCTTTCACTGTGTCTCCTCGAGTTTCTACCAGGAAATATAAGTGAATTCTAGCAATAGTTTAACAATTGAATTTTCAAAAGCTACTTTATATTAAATGAGGTGTATTTGATTGGCCTTCTGTCCTAGCTATTTGCATCTGTACAACCATTTTGCAATAATATTATAACTTATCCCATCATATTACTTACAGTAGAGATTCCTAATTAAAAGGAACTCAACTACCTTTCATCATTTTTGAGCCCAGGAGGACAGTTCCTTAAGTGGGAGGTATAGTCAGTGTTAATTTAGAATACCAGGGAAGTGTAGTCAGTGTGATTGAGTATACCATAGCCTCAAAGGATTTGGTTTTTAATTGTTGCTGAAACATTTTTTTATGATGATACTTGAACTGTTTGTCAGAACTGTTCTATAATCTTGTGATTTGCATTATTTGTAAACTATTTTGAGTTTAATTTTATCAACTCAACATTTAGTCTGTTTTGCAAGTGGTGAATGACAAAGAAACTCATCCATTTAACCTTTGTTAGCTTCTGTTAGGATAGAAACTAGGCCTATATCTGAAAATATATATATTTGTATATCTGTGCAAAGGTTTCTTATATAATTGCAAAGCAGTCAGTTAACTTCCCTTCTATACACACAGGAAAGTGCTGGACAACTTGAAATCAGTGTCTTCTCATTGATCTATCAGTAAGTATCCAATAACCTAATGCTAATGCTTTAGCTGTTTTAATTATTAGAAGATGCAGATAATTCTATATAAGCTGAGGTCATCAAAACCTTTGCTGTCTGTTTACTTGACAACTGTGTATACACCATTTAAAGCAACTGACTTCCCCAAAGAATCCTGGGAATTGCAGTTTACCCCTCGTAGAACTACAATTCCTAGAACCCCTTACAGTTTACAGGCTTCTCTGGGAGGAGTAGTGTGCTTTAAATGTATGGTGTGTACACAGCCACAGTAGAGTTCCCTCTGTTGTTACAGTATCTGGTGGCCATACAATTTATGTTTGACAGTAATGTTGAAATGGGCAGTCAGAGTGACAGAATGCAGTGGCTTTAAAGCCATTGAGTTTTAACGAGATGTATCGGAACAGATTTAAAAGCTCTACAACTTGGGGTGGGGAGACACAGCTAACCTCGTTCCCTCCCCCCTTCCAAATGCATGTGAGGAAACCGCAGTCTGTGGTGGACATTGTTATCACCCTTTTGCGGCAATTTTCATGCTAAAATGTATCTCCCATGCATTGTTTTTCCCCCATGTGGGGAAAATATGCATTGCTATCTGCAGAGGGTTAGGCAATTATTAGCAAAAAAGCTGCCAGAGGGAGTAGGGTTGACAGGCAGTTCCAACCTATGCTGATCTCCCACTGTGAATTGGCATTTCTGTGGCTGCGTTTTTGGGTTTTTTTTAAAAAGAAAACATAGACAAAACTGGCTACATATCTCTTTAGCACTGTACACATTTTGGCCCTTAAATGCAATATGTGTGTGTGTGTGTGTGTGTGGGAGGAGGACTCATTGTTTGAAACCCACAGTTATAGTGTGGAGGGCTCTTAGTCCTTAATCAAAAACAGTCCTGAAGAAATGGAAATACTGCTTGCTGTGTGTAATCCTTAAAATACAATTTTAAGTACAGCATAAATGCAACTGGCAGTTTCTGAGTTGGCTGCCTGTGCTTGCTGTTTGCTAAAGCAAGTTATCACCTCTGAACAAAAATGGATTAGCTCAATACTGCAGAGAGAAAAATGGTCTGTGGTGTCTTAAAAGCTAAAGATCTAGACTTCCAAAAGGTGATAAAAGGACATTGCTTTAATTTCTCCAACTTTCTTTGCCAACCCAATATCTTTTTTCCTGGCTCTCACTCTGTGCATGGGCAGGGGAGAGAACAAAGATTTGAGTGAGTGAGTAGAAGTGAGTGGTACTCTGGCTGATACAGAACAAAAGGGCATTTTACTCACCAAAATATAAATAATGGGTGCCTTTGCCTTTCCTCCGGTGAAGCTGAGAGGAGGCGTTTTCCCTTTGCTTTTCATTAACTCAGTCTTACTGTGTTGTCAGGACTCAGAATGTGCTTCATCTTAACTGATTAGTTTAAATGAGCCAGTTTCAGTAACTGTGGTTTGAAGTTGGCTTGTTCAGATCTAACCATACATGTTAACCATGGTTTGCCAGTCCAGATGACATGGTAAACTGTGGCTAAGTAAAAGCTTCCCAACTCATTTCAGGGTGAGGGAAGGAGGCTATCTGATTGTGAGGCTCACTGGAGTTCATTCATGTTATGCTAAAATCTGGTTTAGTGTGACATGCAAATGTGATCATGGAGTCCCCCCACCCCAAGATAATATGTAGCATCACTTAGTGTCTTGATGTCACCATGTCTTGAATTTTCTCCTACCGGTAGCATCTAATTACATGAGGTGAACAGCAGAGAACCACATGCCTTGATTACATCGGGTCATGGCAGTGTTGCAGGGGAGAATCTGAAACGGGGATCACATTTACCAGCTTTTACCAGCTTCGGCTGGTAAGATAGCTGTGGCTGTTTCTGGACCGGGATAGCCTGACCACTGTTGTCCATGCACTGGTAACCTCTAGGCTTAATTACTGTAATGCACTCTATGTTGGGTTGCCCTTGAGGTTGGTCCAGAAGCTGCAGCTGGTGCAAAATGCAGCGGCGAGACTGCTCACTGGGGCAGGGTATCACCAACGTGTCACCCCGCTGCTGAAAGAATTGCACTGGCTGTCCATTTGCTACTGGGACAAATTCAAGGTTCTAGTCTTGGTGTACAGCTTGGGACCAGGATACCTGAAAGACCATCTTATCCCTTATATACCCAGTTGATCACTGCACTCTGCAGGCGAGGGCCTCCTACAGATACCATCTTATCAGGAGGTCCATTCTGCACAACATAGGAAACAGATCTTTAGTGTGGCACCACCTACCCTAGGGACTCCCTACCCTTAAATATTAGACAGGCACCATCTCTGTTATCTTTTTGGTGCCTATTGAAGACCTTCCTCTTTCAACAAGCCTTTTAAGTTGAGACCTTATCCCAGTCTGCCTGTGTGCTGGAATTGCTTTCTAATGTTTTTAAACTTTTTTAAAAAACAATGTGTTTAACCTTTTTTTAAAGATGTCTTGAAAGATTTTTAAAAATGTTTTTAAAGATGTTTTGTTTTAATGTATTTTAATGTCTGTTTTAATGGTGTTTTAAAGCATTTTTAGTGCTTTTGTTTGCCACCCTGGGCTCCTGCTTGGAGGAAGGGCAGGATATAATAAATAAATAAATAAATAAAATTTAAGGCAGCAGTTCTGTCTAGGAGAATGAAACATGGTCCTCCAATACACTTCCAAGAAACTAAGTATATTTTCATATCTCTTGCTTCACTCTGATTACCCAGCCGAGACTTCATTCTTTATCGGCACCCTGGAAAGCCTCCTTCCCGTGCTACAGATAACAGCTTTGAAGAAAAGGTAAGCAAGTTGTGGTATGAGAGAAACATCTCTCAAGTGAGGTAGACTTCTGGAAAGCGTGTGTGTGTGCTGCTCTTGTGACTATATCACTACTAATCTTGGGGTGGAATTCAACGAACTCATTCCATCAGCGAAAGGACTTTTGACTTCACAAAGGAACGTCCCCCCTTTTTTCCTCTGAAATCTCTAGAGCAGATTTGGTTAGGGTGCATGGGTTCTGTTGTGCAAGCAGTAGTTATTGTACTAATAGAATGAGCGCACTGCATACCACCCTTTGTGGTTTCATGGAGCCTGCTGGGTGAAAAATGGCCACCATTTGGCTGCCAGTTTTGGCCAGTTAGGAATGAGGTTGTGTGTCACTGAACTGTGAACACTCCTGCAGTCCTTCTGTGTGGCTGCTTGCCCTTGTTTCTGTTACTCTGTGTAGTTGTTTGTTTGAGGGGAAAATAACAGTTTATGGTGGGGCAGCATCAGTGGGAAAATAGTTCAGGGAGGAAGGGTCAAATCCTTCTCTGCATACTGTGGTCCTGATCCAGACAAGCCCTCCTAACACTTTTTAGCAACAAAAGAAATGAATCCCAGGAGAGACCTGCATGGCTAATGTATCTTCTATTTGAGGCTTGGGACAGCCATGGAAAAAGGAATACTTGATTTTCCAACAGACAGCTATGACAATCCAGGCTGAGGACTGGGTGGAAAGGGTGAGAGGGAAGGATGGCAAGCAAATAAAAGAGTCCCTCCTTCTTGTTAACTTTGCTGCTGCTGTTGCTGCCAAATAGAGCTTTACTGGGCTTTCCCCCCCATCTGCTTCCACTAAAAAGCTCTCTAATCATTGGTATTTTGAGGTTTTTTAAATGGTCCAGCCAACTCTCTGTAAGGAGTAGAGTGGTAATGCAATTAGATGTGGGGTAGATAATAAGGCTTCAGGCATGTTTAAGCTGAAAGCTACATGTTTTTTTTACAAAATATTTGTGTATGGTAACAAATCAACAGTTTTTGAAAATATGTCCTTAAAAGCCCTTGCTTTAAAAACGGTTTGAACAGGAGAATAAAATTAACAGAGAAAATGCATATCCAGTTTTCCCCTCATGATTTTTCTAGCCCTCTTCAGCTTCTAGGGCCATTTTCAGCCATATCTTCAGGCTTCTTTCTTCTACAATGCTGAAACCATGATTCCCCAGTGTTCCAGCTCTTACAGTAGGGATGGGGAACTTGTGGCCCTGGACTACAGCTCCCATGATCCTTAATCATTGGCCACGCTGGCAGTTGCAGATAGGAGACGGAACTCAATAATATATGGAGGGCCACAAGTTCCCCATGTGTTTCACTCTCTCTTGCTTGCACTCTGTCTCTGTCTCTCTCTCCTATCGTGACCCCTTATTTACCAGCTTTACTTATACACAAAAGTTCCACTCCATTCTCCCAACCTTTTTGGCCAAGTCAGGAGGCTAGTAGAGGGCTTTTTTCAGTTTTTGATTCCCCTGATTTTTCTTGGCTTCCCTCTCCACCCCTTTAGGTTTTGGTTTCACATCATACTTAAGTTTCAATTTCTTGAGCTGAACTTCTGAACCACCCACCACCCCTGCCATGAAATGTTGAACCTCCTGGACAGGGCAGTATCTAATACAGAGAAAACACAACAAAAATTGGCTTGAACAGTTATACTTCGATATATGCTGCCTTCACAGATGCTGTCTGTGCTTGTGCGTGTGTGGGATGGCCCATGTGAGGCTCCCACTGTGTAGACCAGGGGTGGGAAACCTTTTTGTTTCTTCCAATACCCACATTCCTTTGGGCCTGTTGTGGGGACACAGGCCATCAGTGGGAAGGGCAAGAGCCAAAAGTTAGGAAGAGGCAGAGTATAGTCATGGAGGCAGAGCATAGCCTTCATGGCTAGTAGTCATTAACATCCTCACAGGGAGGATAGGATTGCTCCCTCAAAATATTTAAGAACATAAGAAGAGCCCTGCCTTTTCATCCATGAATTAGTCTAATCCTCTATTAAATCCAGCCAAGCTGGTGGGCATCATTGCCTCCTGTGGGAGTAAACCAAATGTGGGTGAATCTGTTGTGCTTGTCTTGACCATCTGGTCCTCCTGGCAGCCACTCTTTGGATGTCATGGTTGAATTAGGGCCTGCAGCCATTCTGACATGCATAGTCCCATTCAAGAAGGTATGTTGCCTTGTATGAAGCATCCTGCTTGTACTTCATCTGCTCTCTGCATACACACACACAGTGAAAGCAACAATGTCACTGTGGAATGTCTTCAGTTGGAAAACAGGCCCTTTTTATGACTGTACTTCTCTCACACATCAAGTGCCACATTTTTGTAAGAACAAGTAACTATAGAAGAACTGCAGGGTTTCTAGCCTCATGGTGAGAATTCCTGTTTTAAAAAAGTATCTAGGTAAACTGACCCTTAGAGGTAGTTCTTAATGAAATATTTAACTCCGCTGGTGGGTCCCTCTGAAAGCTTAGAAGCTATTCTGTACATGTGGCGTACTTTAAAAATGTAATTTCAGAGAAGAGAATGCTTCACAGCAACTCGGTTGCCAAGTAGAATGCTCATTTCACAACTGTTAACTGTAGGATTTCAACAGCCAATATTCTCAGGCCTTATCCGTAGGTGCAATCCAAGTGAATGGAGATTTAAGCTAGCAGGCAAACCTTTCTGGAGAGCAGCTGCCTCTGGCCCTACTCTTTGGTAAAGGCCTAAGGATTTTCTCTGTTCCCTTCAGCATCTCATGACACCATAGCCACCTTGATCTGCTGTTCTCTCCTTACCAGCTGCTGTAAAATGTTTGTGCTTAACTTTGCTGCTTACTGGCAGCTGCAGTTGTTACTGCAGAAGTGTTAGGTTTTTATGTTAAATTTAACTTTCACTCGTTTTTGTGTTGCAGTATTGCAAGGTGATTGCAGTAGAAACAGTAACCTGTGACTTGTTAAATTCATTCTAAAACAGGGATCCCCAAACTGTGTGCCATGGACCATCAGTGGTCTGTGAGCTTCATTCAAGTCGTCTGCAGCAGGCTTGTGGATTTGTGGTTGAAGATCCATCGCACTGAATATTCATATTGATCCTTAACTGTATTTTTATTGCTATTTTTATTTCTTAAATCACATTTTATTATATTACAAATTTTATTTATTAGAACTGAAAGGAGAAGCAATAAAAAAATAACACAGTATCTGGTACAGTTTGCTACAACAATTTTCTAGTAGTCCATGAGGGGTGGGGAAGTATGGGAACCAGTGTTCTAAAAATTTATTAATGCTCATAGCTGGGCTCTCCCTCATAGGAAAAGGCAACTGCACACGTAGTTAGGTTCCCAGTGCATTTCAAGGAAATAACTTTACTGAGAGAGCTGCTTATCAAAAGGCAAGAGAAATTATTTCCTTGATAAAGAGATTTTCTCAAAACGCAAAGGGAGCCTGACTACTTTTTCAGGCATATATTTTTCCTCATGTGGTCCTTTTCTGTGGCTGTTTTTGATCCTCTTGTCTTTCCTTATATCCAAGGGTGCTGAATGTGGTGCCCTACAGATATTGGGCTGCATCTTCTATCACCCTTGACAATTGGCCATGATGGCAGGGGCTGATGGGAGTTGGAGTCCTGACAACATATCCCATTCTGTCCCTGGCATCTCCAATTAAAAAAGATCATGTAGTAAGTGATAGCAAAAGGCCTCTGCCCCAAACCCTAGAGAGCCACTGCCAGTCGGAGTGGAAGACAGTACTTGTCTAGGTGGGCAAGGTTGTTCAGAGCCTGTTACAGCGATTGCACCTGCCTATGACATTTCTAGTACAATTGTGGTGTTTGCTTCTGACCTATAAGCCTCCACTTCTTGGGTCTATGTGAAGTATGTGTACATGTTCTTGCATGTAAAAATAAACTTTTTATATATAAAATGAAATATAAACACAGCTTCTGAGACAAATGTGACAATGACTGTTATATAATCCCAAGGCAAACAATAGCATAGTTGTTCTACAGTTGCTTGTGGATAGGAATGCATTCTGTGTTGGGGATTGTGGGCATGATCTTATAGCAACAAAAACAAAATAAGGGTGTATAGATATTTTTTATTTTACCTAGGAATTTATCTTTCAGATTCTGCTATGTTGCTCCAGTAATGGCCATTATGATTCTGTGTATACCAAACAGTTTCAGACGAATGCTGCAATTTGCCAGGGTAAATAAAATTGCATTTTTTCTCCTTCTGTCTTAAATAATCAGCTGATTACTTATTCATTTATTTTTATTTATTAAATTTCTATCCTGCCCTTCCTCCCAAGGGAGCCCAGGGCAACAAACAATAAAATAACAAATCAATGCAATTAAAAACAAAACAAAACATATCTCAACTGTTTTAAAACATCAAGAAAATTGTGATTAGTTCGTAGTTAAAAGAGAGCCAGTGTGGTGTAGTGGTTAAGGTGTTGGACTACGACCTGGGAGACCAGGGTTCGAATGCCCACATAGCCATGAAGCTCACTGGGTGACCTTGGGCCAGTCACTACCTCTCAGCCTCATGAAAACCCTATTCATAGGGTCGCCATAAGTCGGAATCGACTTGAAGGCAGTACATTTACATTTTTTTCATAGTTAAAAATAATAATTAGCCTGTTTAAGTTTGTCATGGGTCTTAAATTCTCTTCAGTATTTTTAGAAGCTTGCACCACGGTCAACCTTTTTAACACTATGTTCTTTGTTTGCCCAGCTGTCTTGTATGAGATTCTGTACAAAAATGTCTTCCATGTGGATGAGGAAGAATTAAGGACTGCTGTTGAGATGTTTCGAAGTGGGGCTAAGAAAAACACAAACAAAAACAGAAACAGAAAAGATGCCAACTTTGATTGTCTGCCTGAGAGAACATCAAATTCTTCAGAAAAGAGGTACTTGTTGAAAACCTAAACATAATGATTGCAGTCCTGGGGGGGGGAGCCCCACTTTCGATCCATTCACAATGTGGTTTCCCCCAGTGCAGGCTTGTTATGATAAACTTGCAAATATTTATTAGTATGTTGATTTGTTTGTGTGGCAAGGTCCTGGCCACATTTAGTCTACAGGATGAATACAAGAAAAGGAGAAGGGTTTCAATTGTGATTGCAAAGTGCTATATTTTCTGAATACTTGTCAGTGTTCTAAACAGATTTCATTGGGATTATGCAGATGCTTTTCAGTTATGATGTGCTTCACCACTTGATGGTGCCGTTGTGCTTCTCAAATATTGCCAAATGACTGGAACTCTTTGCTTTTCAGCACTGGACAGCGCTAGTTACATTTTAAATCCTGTGTGTGTTTAATTGTTTAGGGTGGAAGATTGGGAAAGCTATGAATCGGCCAACCCCCTGGAGGAAAAATACAAGCAAGGCAGTGATGAGATGAAGGTTTGACACCTTAAGATGGGGGTGGGTGGGGAAATCACATAATTCTGAGAATCCCTTCTGTGTTCTTATGCTCTTCTCCACCTCCACATTGGGTCCCTTCAGGTGGTAGTCCACTCTTCATAAGCATTTCCTATTTCTAATCTGTTTTACGGGTTGGCAAAAGTAAGAGCTTCAAAACTAATAGCCGTCCCTTGTAAACTGTCTGAAAGCTGTACACAAGCCCTTCTGCTTAGTAAAGTAACATCTTCCTCTATACATCAACCAGTTTTGTGTAACAATTCTACAGATACCCCTTAGTAACTATTATTGCCTACACCAGAGGTGGGGGAAATGCTGTTGGACTAAAAATCCTATCAGCCCCAGCTAGCATGACCAATGGCCAGAGATGATGGGTTCAGCAACATCTAGAAGGCCGTAGGTTAGCCGCCCCTACCCTACATTCATCAAACCATATTTAACAAAAATAGGGGGACAGCTTCTGTGTGTGAGTGTTTTCACATTTACTTTAAAATAGGCATCTCAACATGCTTAGTTGCCAACCTTTTTGTGTATGTGGCTCCTGATTTAGATGGGAATATTCAGAATGTCTACAAATTCCAGGCCTGGACTTGCCTTCCTTGGTTTAATCTAAATACTACAGGACTGGCTTCTGTACTGATCATTTGGCCAGTACTCAGAATCAGGGCCAGTTAAATTACAGAAATGAACAGGCAATGGTTACCTTTTTTTAAAAAAAATCTCAGTGCCATAACTGTAACATCCTTGCCATCAATCTCCTAAGATTCATTCTTAAAGCAAACTGCCCATGCGGTGCTGCTGCAATTTTAAGTGGGTGTGGAGTGTAAACAAATGCATAGGCTTTCTTGATAATAAGTTTCCTTTAGAAAGGAGAGCGGAAGAGTGGAGTCACCTCCTGCAGTCTTTTTCACTTATTCCATTTTAACTCTGCAGCCTCCAGACAATCCGAAGATGCCCTTTTCCTATAAAGTACTGAAAGCACTGGACCCTGAGATCTATCGGAACATAGAATTTGATGTTTGGTTGGACAGCAGAAAAGGTATCAAGATAGTCCATGTGCAAAGGCTGTTTTACTCATTAGGGCAGCTCCATACATTGATTGCTGTGGGAAAGACAGCAAACATGTAACATGTTAGATAGCAGTGTACATGCATCTTTTAACATCCGTGTACTCGCTTCTGTGTGTGAACTCACGTGACATCATTGTGTTGTATTTTTGCTGTAGGAAACCCCATTGTAACACCAATGTTTTCTGCAGCAGTCAATATGTGCAACAGAGAGTAAAGGTTACAATGCCCCCGATGGACACTCGTAATTCATACTGAATGCAAACTGAAACAGCCACCCTTCAAAATTTACACTTTTCCAGATTTTGCATTGCAGTTCTCCAACCAAGTAATGTGTACAAAAACGAATAAGCTGCTATAAAGTGTGCATATAAATGCATATATTAGTGAAAACAATACGCTGAAATGCATTGTATGAGAGGAAATTGCTTTGAAAAATGTGTGTATTGGGAGAAATTCACACTAAAATGCACATGAATTTTCCTGAATACTTTTTAAAAATCATAACCTGATGTGGAAGTATGGAGAACTGCAATTAAGATTTGAAAAATGAGGAACTGAAGGGAGCCGAAATTGACATTCATCCATCCATCCCTAGACCTAATTTATTTATTTTATTTATTTATTATTAAATTTGTTAGTCGCCCATCTGGCTGGTTGTCCAGCCACTCTGGGCGACGTACAAGATAAAACAGTATATAAAACAATTAAAATTTAAAAACAGTAAAAAAACTAGCCCATCTCAAACGCCCGCCTAAAAAGCCAAGTCTTCAGGGTCCTGCGGAAGCTCATTATAGACGGGGCATGGCGTATATCACCTGGGAGAGAGTTCCAGAGGGTGGGGGCCACTATTGAGAAGGCCCTCTCTCGAGTCCTCACCAGCCTAGCTATTTTGACTTCTTGTTTCCAGTATGCCTTGGAAACCTCTTTTGTTACAGTTCCAATCAACTTTCCTGCATATATGATGTGTTTTAGTGTACACTTCCTGCTTTAGAAAAAACTGTACATCCCTGGAGTTCATAATGGAATACAACACTGGGAAGTCTCATTACTCAGATTCAATCCTGTACAGCTCCAGATAAAAAACCTGAGAGTTTGGTGGGCCGCTACAGATCCTATGTGAGGCAGTTTGATATGTTCAAACCATCATCCTGTTCTTTGACTGTTTGGAAACAAAACAAATCCAGTTTGCCACTAAATGAAGAAAACCTGAATATCTTTACTGATGAAGTTAAAGAATATATAGAATTTAATTTACTCTGTTTATATTAGCGCATCTGTTTGCTGTAGTAGTATCACATTAGCAGTTGGATGCATATCATTCTTTGTTGGTGCAACAAAATTCACAAGACAGCTGCTAAGTCAGTAGTATATTGTTTCCAGGTGATGTTCTCAAGTGTTTTAACTTCAGTGTAGAAAGTTAATGCATGATGCCTAACTTAAGTTTTCTCATCTGGATCTCCCTTTGCAGAACTTCAAAAAATTGATTACTTGGTGTTTGCTGGAAGACAGTACTATTTAGGAGACAAGTGTCAGGTTAGTTCTCTAAGCTTGTTTAGTAAAAAATAGTCTGTTCTAGTGGTTCCCAACCTTTTTCTCTTTCAGACCACTTGAAAGTTGCTGAGTGTCTTGGTGGACCACTTACGTATATTTTCTGCCTGTTTAGCAATTGTAATGCAGTGTGGTAGATGCTATATATTTTGAATTGTATTTTTATTGCTGATTTTATTTCTTATATTGCATTTTATTGTATTACAGTTTGAATTCCATAGAATTCAAATTTTAAGTATTCTTCACATATATGTTGCAGAACACCTGAATGAAGCTCATGGACCCCTGGTGGCCGAAAGACCACCGTTTGGGAGCCCCTGATGTATTTAAAACACTGTTTAATAACTTAAGGCAAAGGAATTTTTCTTCATCATGGAAAAGTTATCTGCAATAATGTATTCTGAATCAGTTTCATCAGCAAGAAATGGTAGTGGGGGAAAATAGTTCTGTAAACTCTGAAACTGCCAACATGTGGAACTCAGGAAGCTGCCTTATACTGAATCAGACCATTGGTCCATCTAGCTCAGTATTGTCTACACTGACTGGCAGTGGCTATCCAGGGTCTCAGGCAGGGGCTCTCTTTCAGCCCTACCTGGGGATGCTGGGGATTGAACCTAGGACCTTCTGTATGCAAAGCAGAGGAGCTGCCACTGAGCTACAGCCCTTTGCCTTGCTGTGTTTCTGGCCCTGGGTGCTTTAAGGCCTCCACAAGTTCTGCTGACAAAACCGGGGCAGTCTGAAGATAGTGGATTTCTTATGTTGCACAGACCATGCATTTAAAGTACTGTAGTTAAAGTACTGTAGTTTACCCCATTATAGAGCTACAATTCCCAGCACCCTTAACAAACTACAGCTCCCATGATACTTTTTCTTGCAGATTGTGCAGTTCCATTAGGATCTGGTTAGGAGAGCCCAGGTGCTGATCGGGACTATGCCTCTGGGCTTAACTAGGCTCTTATTTTTTTCCAGGTACGCCTAGAGACTGGGGGAAAATACTATAATGCTCACATACAAGATGTTGGACAGGATAATATGGTTACCGTCTTCATTGAAGAGTTGGCAGAAAAGTATGTATTGCTTTCATTCTGATTTATTACATTTGTTCATTCATTTGATACTGGGTTGCCAATTAGCAGCTATGTTAACGGGATGAAAGTGGATTAAACATAAGGACTGAGGTTTAGCCTGTCCTGCGCCCGTCAGGGTGTCAGTAATCCTTGCAAGCATATGATATTCAGAAGCTGTTAGCCTGCTTTCCAGAACGCTACTTCAGATATTATTATTAAAAGTAGTACCAGTAGCAGTTAGTGGTAGTAAATTGCCTTTCACTCACATCTCAAGGCAATGTCCGAAATGCCATAAAAACAGCTAAAGCACAGTTTGAAACAACACAGAAAACAGCAGCAGATAAAATAAAATAACAAACACCCATGGCAGAGACCTATTCATCCAGCTGGGAAGGCTTGTTAGAACAAAAATGTCTGATTATTTCTGGAAAGTGCAGATCTTGACAGGAAGTACAGGAACAACCCTAGTTACTACTCTCTTCAGCAGTCTGAATGTGGATCTAGCTCTGCAATCCAAAACTTGCAGAATCTTTCTTGAATAATACGCTTATCATTTCATCCAGTTTGCTAATTGGGAGTAACCTGTCTTAGAGGAAATTTGTTTTTTAAACCTGAGAGCTGTTTTACACACCTGTGTTACAGAACGCACTGGAGTAAGTTGGGAGATCTGATAGCTCTCCAGCAGTGGGATCAGCTCAAAATCGTAGCCTAATTCATAAATTACCTGAATAGCATGACTGCCACAGCAGCATGGCCATTTTCAACACCATTCTCTCTTTTTAAAACACTTGGCGAGAAGTGTTCATAGGAACAGATCAATGTATTTACTGTAATTGCTAATGTCCCTGCCCATTTATGCAGAGGAAGACATCGGATGGATGTTGGATTTTTCTGGATAAGATTCTGTCTTCTCCCGGGACATTTTGGCATAAATCCCATTTATTCACACATCTTATTTGACATTTTAATTGGTCTTGGTTCAGCTTAATTGCACACAGCTTCCTGTACAGGAGCAAATGGGAAGTGTGCCCAGAGCCACCCTGCTTTATCCCAGGATAATTTGCTAGTTACTTCAAATTGGTGTCAGATCTCACTCTTAGGAAAATGGTCTGTATTCTGAAAACAGCTTTTTAAACTCTAAAATGTACCTGGTTGTATTACCATAATGCCCTGGGCATAATACTGACACTCAAGTTAAAATATTAAGAACACAAGTAGGATCCTGCACAAAAATGGTGCAGTGTGGAATGCTTCTGTTAAGGGTTCCAGACACTCCTGTCTGTTCCCTCCACATCCCCCAAATGTCAGCATTCCCTGCCCACTGAGTATGCTCAGTCATCATTAGCCTGTTTGGGAATTTTCTTCTGCCATTCAGGGGAGGCTTTTTTAGTCTATGTGGGGGGGGGGTTGAGCATATCTTGCTGCTTTGTCTACATCACCCACGAGCATTGGAAGACTTGAAGAGAGAGATTAAATACAACATTTGTATGTGAAATCTGAAGCCTGTTGAGTAGCAGGAAGAATGACATGCATTATCTTATACCTGTGCTTGTTGGGTGTAGGTATCCACAGCAGCAACAACAAAAAGGCTTATGATTGCATATTGTTCTTTTGAAGGTTTCGGAGAAAATGGACATACAGTTCAGTGACCAATCCTGAAGCATTTGGCTTTCTGATAGTTTGATAGAGATGGGCTTATTTTTATAATTGTCTTGCACATAATGAGTGTTGTACTAGAATCTCTTCTCAGGCTATTTAACTTAATGAGGTGTATACCTTGCCTGAGCAACATTAAATAGGCTTACAACTAATTTAAGTTCCAGTAATGATAAAACACAGTTTGCATTTTTGTTTTAGTATCACTTTCCTATCTTGATAGTTTTTGTGGCCCTTCTTAAGAATGACTTGTCTTCATAGAAGACTGGCCTTTATTTTAATGTGATACTAATCCTGTTGTGTATTCTTGTAGGCATGTTGTTCCACTGGTTAATTTAAAGCCTGTGACACAAGTGACACCGGTTTCTGCATGGAATGTGGTCCCCAGTCGAAAAGGAGGGAACTATCAGAAAATATCAGGTGGGTTACCTTCTGGATGATAGATGGTGACCGGAACATCTATTGTTGCTACTTACAGGTAGATAAATTAAGAAGCAGCTGTTTCTTGTGCAAGTTGCATAACAGTTCAGCTGTAGTACACAAATAGTAAATAAAAAATTAGTCTTTCAACATTTTGTCACACTCTAGTGTCACCAAGAAATATTATAATTTAATTATATAGTACCATCAAATGCACATGACACTGTACATAAAACAAAATAAAAATTAGACCTCTGTGGGGCTATGCAGATGAGAAGCTAGGAGATATGTTAAGTAGAGGCTATTGCATTTTGTGATGCAGTTCCCCAACCAAAAAGTGCACAAGTAAATGTATACATTACTGAAAGTACTGTACAAAAATGTATTAGAATAGGGGAAACTGGCTGCAAAAATGTGTCTACTAAGGCAAAATTGTGTCTAGAATGCATATATTAGAAGGGCACAGAAATGTTTACATTTTCATGTAAACATTATAGGCCTGCAGATTATAATTATACCTGGAAATGGTTCAGAAAAGAGCAACCAAAATGATCAAGGGGCTGGAGTTTTTATCTCTCCATCATAACACTAGAACTCGGGGCCATCCAGTGAAGCTGAATGAAAATAAATTCAGGACAAAGGAGAGTACTTCATACAATGTATAGTCAAACTAAGGAATGGATGGCTTTAAAATGGGATTAAACAATTAATGAAGAATAAAACTCAATGGCCACTAGCCATGATGGTGATGTTCTGTATCCTGCTGTTCAAGGCAGTTTACCTCTGAATACCAGTTGCTGGCAATTATAGACCGGGGAAAGTGCTGTTGCGCTCATGTCCTGCTTGTGGGCTTCCCCTGGGCATCTGGTTGGCCACTGTGAGAACAGGATGGTGGACTAGATGGGCCACTGGTCTGATCCAGCAGGCACTTTTGTTCTTAAGAGGGTAAGTGGAAGATTGGAAAAATGAGAAACTGAGAGAAACTAAAATTGATAGACTTCTCCATCCTTAATAAACACCAAGAAGATGGTTGGGTGGACGCAGAGAGTCAGAAAACTGCAAACTCTCTGTGAAGATAGCTGTGATTCTTAAGATTCAGAGACCTCTGGTCCTGTCTCTTACACTATTACTGAATTTGTGCTTCTCACTTCCTACATCACTCATTGGATCTGAAATTCAAAAAGTAAGGATGTTCAGAAGGCATTAGGCAGATGGGGAAAAATGCCTTCTCTGTTGGCTTCCCCTATCACCTGGGGATTGGAAGAGATATTAGCACATAGATTGGGTACCATACTGGTTATGTGGCAGGAGCCTGAGACATGTTCAGACTTTTTGGCTATTGCTTTTAGAGGGATGGGAGGAACAAGTTTCACATTCTTTGCTCAATTGCTCCTGGAGAAGCAATTGCTAACAGCAATTTACAGCTTTTTGCAAGTGATGTAGGGCAGAGGTTTAGAACCTGTGGCCCTCCAGCATTACCAATGGCTGGGGTGATGGGAGCTGTAGTCCAACAATATCAGGAGGGCCACAGGTTCCCCAACCCTGATGCAGGGAAAGAATGCAAGGAAAGAGCAATGTACACAAACAGCACAATGGGTTTTGCCAGGAGGAGTTCTAATCTGTCATGTATGTGGATTCCAAAGGCTTTGTGCTGGTTCTGAACTTCTAAAAGTTGCCCATTTGAGGCTAGAATACAGCTTCGCTGCTAGATCCATGCTGCCTGGTTATAAGCAGTGGTAAAGTTACCATACCTGGTACCTAACAGCTCAATGTACCAACAGAAAAAAAAAAGTTTAACAAGATTTGGCATTTAGATACAATGTTTAAACTCTCTGAAAGAGTATACCTGCAAGAAGGAAGTCAAAGGAAATAAAACAGATATTTTACACCATTTATTGTTTAATTCAATGACTTCAAAGGCATATAAAGCCTTTTCACTGTAGACTTAATCTGCACTTAGTATGAATTATACATTGGAAAAAACATGGACTTTTACTTATACATATACATAATAACTAGTACTTTCAGGATATTATTTATATGGTGGATGAGTTATGATTAAGGTTTAATGTTTGGTATACAATCAAGAGGCAATTCTCTTGTGAGAAAGCAAGGAACCCAGTCTCTTAGATATCTGCTATAACTTATGCATGTCATTTAAAATAGCGTGCTTTTTCTTATAGAACTATTGTTATACAGAAACTGATGCAGATTTAATCAGTTAAGCTAAATTTCAAAAATGCCCGACATTACATGACAGCCTTAGTTACAGGAAATCATAAAGGAGTTTACAAAAAATGAGACATGGGTAGTAAGACATGTATTAAAAACAAAAATACAAAAGGCATTTCCCACATCAGCCATTTACTGCATGTTTGCAGTGGTCTAGGCACACTATTGTAGGGAAGGCATCCACACGATATCCATGCTTGAGTTGGATGCATCCTGATTTTTCCCCTTGTTAATGCAGATTTTCCCTTACAAGAAAAAAATCTGATTATTACTATTAAGACTGGGATAGATGCAAAAACTTGAAAGGTGTGGCTGATACAAAGCAGAGCTATTCAATTTTTGAGGGCAGTTTGTTTCTGCCATGTTATGTGATGTTTCTTGGAGGTGTATTTAGACACTGACTTTTGACATGCATTTCAATTCACTAATGCACATCCACACCAGACATCTATTGCACTTTAAGCAGTCATGGCTTCCCCAAAGAATCCTATTTTCACAGAGCTACACCCTATCCCCCTCACAGAGCTACAGTCACCAGAGTTCTCTGGGAAGAGCGGCTGATTGTTAACCCATTTCGACCACTGGAGCTCTGGGAATAGGAGTCTCCTAACTGTCTGCACTCTTCACAAACTGTACTAGGATTCTTTGGGGGAAGCCATGACTGTTTGAAGTGCAATAAATGTCTGAGGTAGATGTGCCCCCCTGATTAAAGCCAAACAGCTTGTTAGTCTGGTTTTTAGAACGCTGACAGTTGGTTCTTACTGAGCATGGCTGCGCTATCGTAGACTCCACTGTTAATTTCCTTAAATTAATTAAAAATCAGCCATGCTTTTTTAACTTCTAAACTGCAGAAGGTGAAGAGAATGGGGCAAGGTCAGTAATAGAATTACAGGTATTCCTGGAATATGACTGATTTTTAATTAATTTCAAGAAATTATGAGACCACTGACAGAAAAAAGTCCAACAGGGGTCTGGATTTCCCCCCCCTCTTTTACACTTCTCTGAGTGTGTTGTGTATTGCCATGAAAACAGAGTGTTGTTAAGCTAGCATTTCTATATGTTTTGTAAGATTTTGTTTTGAAATGAGTTTATGCGAAGCATCAGAATGGCAAGTGGAGTATTTTCAATTTAACATGATGGAATGTGAAAATCCATACTGGTTATAGTATACAATCACTGTTATGGCTGTTTAATTCAGATCTGGCTTCAGCAGCAGCAGGAGCAAAATGCCTCCCCTTAAGTGCAACTGAAAAGTTTTCCTCTATTCAAGGCCTAAAGCAGTTTAAAATTTGTAGGCCTGCCATAGTCCTCATGCAGGAAAATATGAGTTTATTATTGTTAAACACTTTGTGAACGTGCTCATAAATTTGATATCTGAAGATACAGTAAGAGAGGTACTCTTGATAGCAGCTCCTCCACAAGTAGTGTCTGCTCAGTGGGCCTTTTTCATATGTCTTCCTAAAAGCATATTCACCTTTTCAGACTTGGACTCAAGAGATTTGAAAGCTTTTCTCAAATTACCATCCCACAGATCAAACAAATAACTTTGACATCTGAAGTTGTTAAGTTTTTTGAACTGGCCAAAAAAGTGTGGATTTTTGTTCTGTCACATGCATCCAGTCTTGCTGTCTTTGTTATATATTTAATGGAACACATTCCTTGAACAACAACAGCAGCTACAAAAATGTACAAATTACAAATCAAATAATAAAACAAATTTCAAACAAAGCTACAAAAATAGTAGATTAAATAAGAGCAAATTATGACCATTATTATTATTAGTAGTAGTAGTAGTTAGATTTAGATTTATTAGTTGCTTGATACCCAAAGGTCCCCAAGAGACTTCCCCAATGTTAAAACAAAACACATAAAACAGACTATAAACATAACAATAAACAACAACAAAACAATAGCAATAGCACCCCCATGCAGCCACAGGAAGGCTTGGCAGCATATTAAAACAAAACATCTCAATCTATCAAATGCCTGGGAGAAAAAGTACATCTTTATTTGGCGCTGAAAAGATGACAATGAAGGCACCAAGTGGTCCTCACTGGGAGCATATTCCACAGATGGGGAGCCACAACTGAAAAGGTCCTCTCCCTTGTCATCACCCTCTGATCCTCCCTCAGGAGGGGGGGGGACCTGAGAAGGGCCTCAGAGGAAGATCTAAGGATCTGAGTATGTCATATTGTGAGATGCGTTGCAAAAGATATTGGGGTCCTGAGCTGTAAAGAGCTTTACAGGTCAAAACCAGCGCTTTGAATTAGGCCCGGAAGTGTATAGGCAGCCATGCAATTGGAATAGGATAGGTGTTGCATGCTCTGTTCATCTTGAACCCATCAACAGTCAGACAGCTGCTTTCTGCACTAATTGAAGCTTCTGAACTGTCTTCAAAGGCAGCCCCACATAAAACGCATTGCAGTAATCCAACCTTGAGGTTACCAGAGCATAGATAATTGTAGCCAGGTTATCCCTGTCCAGATAGGGGCACAGCTGGCCCACCAGCTTAAGCTGATGGATGGCACTCTATCATGTATTGCTTATATAACCACATTACTTTTAGTTAATCCATAGTTCAAAACATTTGCTGTATTTAGATGCTGATTTTTGGCATGCATTTAAATTCACTAATGCAATTCCAAATTTTACACAATTTGGTCTATGCTTGTTTTCCTTTAAGCATGTTCTGCATATATTAATCTAGCTGCTGCTTACAGATACAAGCTGCATTTTAAGGTCATCATAAACCTTAGTTTGTTGTGACAAGAATGAGCTGCAGCGAGCCTCAGACCTTGTTCTACTGCCTTCCCTCTCCTCAGCCCGCCAGGAGAAAATTCAAAATTTTTGCTTTTTTTTTATTAACTGCAACCTGCTGTTTCATCTGAACCTGTCGAACTGTGGCTAATATTAAGTATAGGGTGTTCAAAGCAAGCCAACTTCAAACCATGGGTTATAAAGATGGCTTGTTTCAATATGTCATAATTGAAATTAACCACAGTTTAGGATTTGGATATGACACTAAACTGTGGCTAATAAAAAATGGAAGTAAAAGCTTCTAACCTCACAACTGTGCGAAAGGAGGAGAGGAGTGAACATGCAATCCTGAGGGGTTGCTGGTGCTCATTCCTGTACCAACTTAATTGCTTTCATCTTGGATACAAATAGATGGCATTTACAAGATAGAATGCTAAATTGGCCTTCCCCAACCTAGTGCCCTCCATATGTTTTGAGCTACAACTTTCACCATCCCCAGTCAGCACAACCAGGTTCTGGGGAAGGCTGTACTAAATCCAGGTTCTTAAAATAGAATATCATTCTTACTTGCAATTATCAATTAATGCAGAATGTCTGGGAGCATTTCAAGTTGTTACTAAGACCTTTGTCTTAGTGTCATTAATATGTAGTCGCTCCTTCTGGCAGAAAATAAAAATCAATACATGCCTGAGGTTGTGTGCATATTATCCATATATAGTATTAAGGGAAATGTGGGGAAAACTAATCACATTCTAATTCATATATATGTAAATGGAGCTCCCTTACACTTGATATGGGTAGAGACTCAGTTGGTAAAATGTCCCTTTGCATCATACTGGGTTCTGAAATCTGTGATGGTATATAGTACATCTGTAAGAACTCTTCTAATCAGTGTTAGTTCTAGAGAACTCTTGTAATCTGTTCATGTCTGCAAATTAAAAAAACACTTGAATAAGCTAACTTTTATATATTGATTGGACTTTTTTGACTGCTTTTGCAAAAGAGCTAAAACAAAATCCTTAATGTACAGTGGATTTTCCTGATTTGTTTTTTCTTTTAAAAATTTTAGGGCAGGGAAAAACAACTTTGCACACCTCAATCCTCCAACTTCAAAAAGAGATAATTTTGATGAGTTCATAGCCAGACTGATGAAACTAATGGGACTGCCTCTGCCTGAACCGCATCTCCCATCCTCTTTAAAAAAAAGAAAAGAGGGAAGCCAATAGTAGTTTACCATCCTTCATGAATAACCCCATTATTTTTAATTGCTGTAAATAGCTGTGCATAAATGGGTATCTGCAAATCAGGAAATGATTTAAACAGTTCTGCTGGCAGGAAGTACAAAGCCAGGTCTTTTTTTTTTTTGGCCTGCAAAGAGCTAACAAGGCATTTAATCACACTTTGAGTTAGCAATATCACAAGGAGGTAAATTTGAGAAAATGTTAGCTCATGCTAATTAAGGGAAGAGTAAGAATTTTTCCATTAGATTAATCATATTTTTAGAAAGGGCCTGTGCAATTATTGTGTCTGAAGATAAAGCCCTGACATAGGAGCAAAGTTAATCTTCTCCACCCTTACGCCAAAGAGTTTAGAGTGGTTGCGTAGTCTCGTCCCCCCGCATTTATCTCTAGGTAAGGCTGAGATAAAGAAGCTGGCCCAGAGTCACCCAAAAAGCTTCAAGGTTGAGTGGAGGCTTAGTCTAGTACGACACCCTTAAGGAGCTGGGTTTGGGAGGGAAGAAGCATTGTTTCCTTCCCTGCCCTCCATCACATTCCTAGATGCAATTTGTGGGGTGTAGGAAGGCATTCGTTAATGATATGATATGCACTAGCGCTGTTGTATTGTCACTTCTAAAATATATTAAGTAGGATTTTGCCATTATATTTTATTCTTTCTTTGGTTGTAATCCCTTCGGAACTTATTTTAGTGGGAAGTGATATTTAAATGTAATAAACCTAACCCTAAGTTAACCTTAACCTAGGCTAGAGATGGGGAAGCTGTGGTCCTCCATGTGCAATTGCTGAACTGCGACTCTGATCATGGCCCCTGGATGATTGGGCATTAGGACTAGGGCTGGTGGGATCCCATAACATTTCGAGAGCCCATAGGCTCCCTGTCCCTGACTGAGGATTCTGCTTGCTTTAGGGAAGCACGATTCAGGGCTCCACCATTATGAAGGAGCTGAGCTATGACCAAATGGGCAAAGGCAGTGGGGAAGTAGGGGAGTGAGTATGGTAAATGTGGGGAGAAGATGATGATGTGTTGGGGGAAAGGACTTGGGTTCCTTATCTTTGGATGCAATAGGCCACCAACTAGTTATTAATAAAATCCAGATCTTTTCCCTTCAGGCATTTACTCTGAGCAGCATTCTTAATTTTGCTTCAGTTAATTCGCTTCCATTGTTAATGATATGGTGCAACCTCAGATTCTCAGACACAAATGTAAAGTAAATTAGACTGTCAAATTCATATTTAAATGGGACGTCTAACTTGTTTTTTCCCCTCAAACAGTTCTGGAATTTGTAAAAACAAAATTAATCTTGAAACTACCGTAAATCTAGTGCCATTTTTAAACCCTGCAGTGAACATTTACTCAGATTGGATTGGAGGAGGGCATGTTCAGATAGAGATATAGCTTATCTTAACCAATAAACTTAATAATGCATTAGACATACTGGGCAGAAACAAACAATGCATAGGAGTTCCTGGTTTTTTCATGTGCACACTTGCTGTCCAGTCTGGTGTAAGAGAATGGGTGTCTAATTATTACTGTCTTATCTTGATTGGGATAAGCACTCGGAAACTTCTGAGGAGCCCCAGCTGGCTGCCTCTTTGTTACACTTGGAGGCATATATGTACCACATTGCATATAGCAATTTATTATTATTATTATTATTATCTTTTCCAAAACTGGAACTCATGGTGGCTTCCAGATAAAAAATACATATAATTAAAAACATACAAAGTCTACATTAAAATAAGATTAAACTATTTCCAATATTAAAACCATACACACATTTGTGCCTGCCAGGGCTATAGCAATACAGTGCAATGTGTTTGTATTTCTCATGGTTGGAAAAAAGGATGCTTTGAGAATCCCAGTTCATATCAACCTTGAAAGGTGCTTTCAAATGAGATGTTCATAAATGCCGTTTGGATTGTTGGATGTGGTCCTCATTCATGGACTGCTGTCGGTTTTCTAGGGTCTCTCTTCTTTTAAACTTTAAGTGGTTGGACCATGACCTGGGAGACCAGGGTTCGAATCCCCACACAGCCATGAAGCTCACTGGGTGACCTGGGGCCAGTCACTGCCTCTCAGCCTCAGAGGAAGGCAATGGTAAACCCTTTCTGAATAGACTGCTTACCATGAAAGCCCTATTCATAAGATTGCCATAAGTCGGGATCGACTTGAAGGCAGCCCATTTTCAAAACACTGGCTTACCTTGAGCATTCTCTATTTGACATCTGCTTAAGCAAATGGAAAATAGTGTATGGATGCAAATTTGGTAGAAGAGATCCCATTGTATGTTTCTTCTGTCTCCCCTCAATTGCTTCCTCTCCATCCACTTAATTGCCTTTCCAGATATGGATATGAAATCACGGAAGAAACTGTTTAAAAAAGTACGTGGAAAGGAAGTCTACATGACTGTGGCTTACAGCAGGGGCCATCCTGTCCTTCCTCCCCGACTCCAGCATGGCATTGCATCAGGCCGATCATCTCCAGTTCATTGCTCTCAAAGTGGAGGGCCCATAACTCCTTATGAACATTACCATCCCCAGAATTCTCAGCGCTCTGGCAGGGGATATGGGATACCCAGGTAAGAATCCTTTGTAGCTTATCAAATTCATTTTTCTCTCCTCTAACTCCAGATAAGTAAATCAGGGCTGTGTTTTCAGAGTCAAGTTCCAGATTGTGAAAAGAGCTGAATTCTATGACAATAACCAAGCTATGCAAATCAAGCAGACTTAGAATATAATAGTTTACTTTGGAGAATTTTATTTTGCATTTCTAGTCACAGCACAGGATGCACACAACTGTGTGAAAGACTGATGTAGCCCTGCCCCCTGACTTTTGGACTCTGGCTCAATTCAACCTCGGTTTCTGAGGTCTTGCTACACATCACTGTCTTGTTTTAAGAATTTTCCAAGCCCAAAGACCTAAAAAGCAATGGAAATCTGTGAACGGTATCATCTCTGCCCTGGCTTGGACATAATGCTTAATTGGGTTTGGGAGTGGGAAACTTTTTTCCTATGAAGGGCTCCTGATCACAGGAAAAATTAATTGAGGGCCAATGTCAAAAGTGGCCAGAGAGTTTGAACAATTGTGTAGCTCACTTGCTCTGTTTGCACCACCTCACCTCTATGTCTCTGAATGCTGCCCAGAGGCTGCTGTTTCTTCACTTCAGTACTAAACCATAGTTTAGCATTATGTGAATGAACCTGCATGAGTCTTGGGTTCTCTCACTCCTCTCCTCTCTTTTGGTAGAGCTGTGACATGATAAAGAATGTTTTCTTTCTGTTTTAAATTAATGAGCTTATGTCCAAACTGTGAGAACTCTGGCTAGGTTAAATTATTGTTTGTTGAAACAAACCAAGATCTGTTATGATCTAGGGTTGAGTTCCCCCATTGGGAAATGAGGCTGTAGAATCGGGCAAATAATCAGGATAGAAAAGGGCGTTGTCCTCATTTGTTCCTGCTGTCCTGGATGTTCTAGCACAAGAAGAGGTGACTTTGCTGCCACCTTTCCAGCCTGAGGAGGTCATGTTGCCATCCTTGGAGTCTGAGAACTCTATCCTAGAACCCCCAGCAAAACCAATCTCCTTGGTGCCAACAGAAACAGCTACTGAAGAACTTAGGCTATGACCTTTAACTGTGAAAAGGCTTTCATCACAAGAGGTGAAAATAGCCATTCAGATGGAGCTACCACTCTGTGAGGCTTAGTCTGGGTTTGCTTGTTGCTGAAGCAACATTCCAACCTGCTGGTATCACTCCAGTGTGATATCACACGGAGCTATCCAAGGTGCTACTTGCTTTGCTTGGTGTTCCCTTATTGAAACCTGGCCTCTGATTTGCTTAACTTTGTCTTGTTTCTCTTGCTAAAACCTGAGCTCATCATATCTAAAACTTCACACACATATGCACCCATCTAGCTCCTTGGGTGAGAAAGCCAGCTGTAACCAGTGCCTGGAATAGAACAGGATCACAAGCCACAGCTTGATCCAGGCTTGTTTCAGCAAGCCATATTTTTAAACTAACCAGAGCCGCCCCCTGCCCGGTTCAGTTGTGATGGCAAACTTTTATTAACTCAAAATACAAAGTGGATGCTTGTCACACTGCATGAGAGGAGTGGGAGTGTCCAAGCCCAAGGTTCATTCACAACGCCAAATGATGGTTCTGTTAAACAGCCAAGTTGGGCTGCTGTGTGTCAGCTCACAGACTTATGGAATATGCCCAATACTGGATGATCTTGGGCCAGTCGCTGCCTCTCAGCCTAACCTATCTCACAGGGTGGTTGTGAGCATAAAATGGAGAAGGGAGAGCCATGTATGCCATCATGAGCTCCTTGGAGGAAAAGTGGTATATAAATGTAATAAATAGTGGATTGTATTCAATTAAGTGCTACTCATAGTAGACCCATTGAAATTAATGAACCTCAGTCATGTCCAGCTTCACTGTGTTGATTACCACCCACCAGCTCTAGTTTGCAAAGCTACTTGAGTGGTGCTAGTGAGTTGTCTCACTTGGGATGTTTACATTTGTTGTCAACTCCACTTTTTTATCCTTTGAAACTTAGGGGATCTGCCCAGTTTATAAACAGAAACAGCATGATTGGCCCTGAATTAACATTCTATCCGGGTCCAGGAAAGAGATGTTATCAGAGCTATGATAACTTCTCATACAGATCACGGTAAGTAGCTGTAAATATGGTTGTGAAATACAGTCGGAAATCAGTGTTGGCTCTTTTCTCTTCCTTGGGTATGCTGGCTTCACCCTTCTAAGCTTTCTCCCCTGATGAAAGGACATGTGGAGAGAAATAAAACTTTTTTGTCAGTTACCTTTGACAGTATGAAACTGCTTTAGACCATCAATCCATCTAACTCAATATTTACTTTGACCAGCAGTAATTCTCCAAAGTTGCCAGTCAGAGGCCTTTCACTGTGCTAAGCATATGTTCTAGTTAGCTGTTCAGGCAGTCTTCCATTTTGTTGCTCAGAATACTAGTGTCATAGAAGGTGCCAGGTGTTTGACAGGTGATTGTTTTTACATCACTGGAATTGCACTACTCCGCTTCCAGGTTACACAGCATCATGGTTCCGAAGCCTGAGACAAATGTTTAACAATGTCTTGAACAATCAGTAATTCCTGCATTTCAAATCAAAGGTTCCTTCCAGTCATGCATGGGACTCTGTTGCATCAGAAGTTCCTGCTCAGCTAAATAGATGTTCTCATTGCAGAAGGGGGGGAGCAATTTTTCCCACTGTTCCAGAGGTCTCCCAACTCCAACATATTTTTGGGAGGCATAAGGGGTAATATTGGGGAATGGGAAATCAACAAAAACCATCTCTTCACCCTCTGTGCCACTCATAGAAACATGGAGTTAGCAGTGTTCTGGTTTATGCAACTCTAGATGCATTATGTGAGCCTTAAGTCTGCCCGTTCTGTCTTTAGTGAATAAAAAATGGCAACCTGATGACATTAAGCACAGATCCATCAAGAAAATTAAATGCATTTTTTTAACATTACACCTGTTAGTTGCTAAATGGGCCATGTCAGGGATGGTTATTTCCCCTCCCCCCAATGTCTCAGCCTTGGACTGTGTTATAGTAGTGGTACCTTTTTAACTTCTTGCTCAATGCTTCTCATAGTTCTTACAGCCGCAGCCGCAGGCAGATGCAAATGCAGTGTGTAAACAAAGAGTGTCAGTATGGATTTTCACCTGAGAATGGCGAGGAGCCTCAAGGTGTAGAAGAAACTATCACTTTCTATGAAATCGAAGAAGGGGATGACACAACTTTTCCTGCTCTTCCTGTAAGTCACTAAGCTGAAGATAATTAAATAGGAAAATGGCAGTATATACAAATACGTTGCATAAGGGAAAAACTGCAAGAGGAGGCAAAATCTGAAAAGTCATCCTTTTAAAAGAAATGTACTGATGGGTTACAATGCAGATCAGATCAATATACTTTTACAATGGTCCAGTTAGCAATGATTTGGTTTAGCATTACATCCTAAGTATGAGCGAGCATGCAGGTTTGGCTTAGCATTTCATCCAAACATAGGTTTGAATTTTGACTCACTCCAGGCAAACCACAAGCTGCAGCCAAGGTTTGTTCACGCTTAGCCATGGCTTAGTGTTATTGTTATGTGCACACCATGCCAGTGAATAAGTAAAGCAGTGGTTCTGAAACTTTTTCCCCCGTGGACCACTGAAAGTTGCTGATGGTCTTGGTGGACCACTTAATGATTTTTCTGCCTGTTGTGGCACTTGTGATGCACTGTGCCAGATGCTGTATGGTTTCCAATTGCATTCTTACTGCTGTTTTTATTTCTTACTTTTTATTGTATTACAATTTGCATTCCATCGAATCCAGTTGTAATACAATAAAATACAATATAAGAAATAAAAGAAGCAATAAGAATGCAATTAAAAATCAAGATGAATATTTAATGCATGTATGCCATGACACCACCTAAGTGAAGCTCATGGATCACTTGTGGTCCATGGACCACAGTTTGGGAACCTCTGCGGTAAAGAGAAGCCAGCTGAACAAGACTCCTGTGTTTGCATCTTAAGGTAAAAAAACATAGCCCTGACCAATATAAAGCATTCCTTCGATCAGAAGACAAACATTGGGTACATCATGAGACTTAAATCATACATAATCAATATGAAAAAGGTGAATTTGGAGAAATTAACTCTCTTGCAGTGCACTGGGTTCTAGACTCCAAATTGTTTTCAGTAAGTTGAAGTTGTTTAATGTCACAGGGATTGAACGTGATCTTTAAAAATGGTTAGCAATAAATAAACTATGCTGTCAGACCTTATAAAAATAACATTAAAGGGAATTCTCTAAAGATGGGTTAACTTTCTGCTCCCCCCCCAAAAAAAAAGCAGTTAACAATTTGCTTTTCTCTCTCTTGGCAATCTCTATCCCCTGGATGATGATTTGCTTCAGCTCTGAGGAAAGTAGTAACTGCTGTTTAACGCACAACTGCCTTGCCTGTTTCAGATTGGAATTGAGAGAGACTGTCCTAATGTAAAAGTATTTGCCATTCTAATGAGACATTTCATCTTGTTCCTCAGAATCAGGGCAACCCAGCTCCAATCGTTCCTGCTCCTGCGGGATTCTGGGTAGCAAGGAGGGCCCCCAGCCCCATCCCACCTAACAAGCCAGGTCTGAATTCCTTGGAGGAAGACGTAGATGAGCCAAGTGATAATGGTAAGGGCTGAACGGCTGGAAGTGTGAGTGCTTTGGCTCTGAGACCTCCCTCTGTATATTGATAGTTGCCAAAGCAGGAGCTGCCCCTTACAACTGGGTTGTGCCCTGAGATGTGGTGTATTGCTCCAGTGGTGCTACCACATCTCCTCTTTCAAGGGAGCACTGATGTGGGAAAAGGGAAGGGCATATTGAAATAAGAGAGTATCCTGTTACGGATTAAAGTTAAGGCCAGGTTCCATTTCTGAAAAAGCTGAAGATTGCTGTTCTGCCATATTTCTAAACTTGCTGTTGCAGCACTCAGGCCAGTTGTCTTCCATAGGAACATAGGAGGCTGCCTTTCTACTGAATCAGACCATTGGTCCATCTAGGTCAGTACTGCCCACACTGACTGGCAGTGGCTGTTGGGGGTTTCGCATGTGTCTCTCCCAGCTCTGCTTGAGGATGCCAGGGGCTGAACCTTGGGCCTTCTGTATGCAAAGCAGATGCTCTACCTCTGAACTACGGCCGTTCCAAGTGTTTGCTTAGCTGTAATTTTTAGCAAGGTTTCTACTCCTTCAAAAATACACTGTCCTTACTATAGTTTTAACCCAGTACTGCACTGTCATTTGCATCTGTGGTGTGTGTGGGCATCATTTATATCTAATAGTAATACTACTTGCCATTTATAGTACACTGTCAGATGTTCAGAGTTCTTCACATATATTACCTTGTGATCCTTAAAACAACCCTGTAAGTTTTGTTATGTGCCTTCAAGTTGATTATGACTTACGGCGACCCTATGAATCAGCGACTTCCAATAGCATCTGTTATGTAAGTTTTACAGGGTTGTAAACCCTGTAACAGTATTATCCCCGTATTGAAATAGTGCTTAATATCAGTGTCATATGTGGAACTAAACTCCTGCCACAGAGTTTAATTTTTTGTGGATTGCTTCACTTGTCTGGTTTTTTAAGTCACCTGCAGTTTTTAAGATTCCTCACAGAATATTAAATCTTGTTTCACCAAGAAGAAAAGTTTTGCATTGTTAAATGTAGAAATAATACAAGAGTTTAGTTCCATGTATGATGCCGATACTGAGCACTACTTCAATATGGGGATAATACTGTCATATCTTACAGGGTTGTTTTAAGGATCACAAGTTAATGTATGTGAAGAACTCTGAATATTTGACAGTGGGCTATAAATGGTAACTAGTATTACTACTACATATAAATGATACACACTAGTGACAGTGGAGTAATGAAAGTTTGTCAGTTTAATTGCCTATGGGTTGCATTATAGTACAAAATCCTCTTTCCACAGATTAAAATCCTTTTTGGCACATCTATTTCTTTCTGTAGCTTGTGTTTATAATTTAATCAGATAGTAATGCGTTAGTGGCACTTGTGACAAATCTCTTTTAACATACTTTGAAATCTAAGGAGTTTAGACAACTCCTTTCTGGCGAAAGGAAATTGTAGATTGTGATACTTTTTCTAGTTATCTTTTTTCCATAGGTCACTCATATTTAAGTGTATTTCTAATTTATTTAATGCCATTTTCCTTTACTTTCCTAGGGGAATACCATGAAGGTTATCTGTATGCCCCTGCAGGTCAGTACAACAGTGGCGTTCTCAATATATATCTACTTCAGGATAGGGACAGGGGAGAACCTCAATTCAGTTCACACTTTCTGAAACAATAGGAGAACTGAAACACTTCCATCCTTCAAAATTTGCACTTGTCCAAATTTTGCACTGCAGTTGTCCACCAAACAATGTTTGCAAAAATGCATATTAAGGGCAACTGTGCATAAAAGTGAATGTATTGGCAAAAATAACATGCAAACATACATTAAATTAGGAGAAATTGCTTGCAAAAATGTGTGTATTAGTCAAAATGACATACAAAAGCATGTGTTAAGGAGAAATATGCATTAAAATGCCAAAGATTTTCATGAGGATTTTTTTTAAAAAAAATAGCAAATTACTGCAGAAATGTGGAGAACTGTGAATTTAAAATTCAAAAAATGAGAAGCGGAGAACCCAAAATTGATAGATTCTTCCATCCCTACATCAGGAGAACTTAAGATTTTTGTATACTTTTTTTTTAAAAAAAAGTCATCAACAAATACTGGCCTATTTAAGGTTCATGTTTGTCATGTATTCCAGATCCAGACTGTGAACCTCCAGCAGTATTTAGTACAGCTGAAGCTACTGCAAACTTGGTAAGCTTTAGTCAAGAAGATCTGCAAAATTCACCTTTTTGTCAATGCATGCTGGTATTCTAGCAGATGGGGTAGAAGCAGCTTTTAGGCTTGTTTCCCATGCAGCATTTGATGTCTGCACAGTCTTCTCTGTGCTGTACAGGCTTCAGCAAATCTGCTCACAGTGGCAAGCAGCCAGCCCTCCTCCCATCTTTAAAGCTGCAGAGCTGCCCAAGGATCTTCTGCTGGTGATTGCCCATGTCTCTACCTCCAAAGTTGGGAGAAAGGTGCTTAGCACCTTCTTAGTCAAGACGCCCAAAGAGCTTTGGCCATGCAAAGTGGGGAAAAAAAACACACATGGCCTTTTGTGCTCTGGAGACAGGCTTTTCTGTTCAGAAAGGCAGGGTGATGAGCTGATACCTGTTGTCGTTGCCATTGTTTCAGTTTCTTACCCACCTTTCACCATTAGGTCCCAAGGCAGGTTACAGCTAGTTGAAATTAAAATATAAAATCAGTTTAAAACAAATTACACTTAGGAGAATTGGGTGGTCCCTAAAAATATGCATTTTGGGTTTCAGAGGTCAGGGTAAAGAGGTGCATACAACAGAAACAATATAATGAAGGTATATCGGGCATATCTCTGTGGGGAGGGAATTCCACAAATTAAGCTCTGCAATAGAGAGTGCCATCTCCCTGGCTGCCACTGCCCAAATCTGTGAGGGCAGTGGAACTACCAAGAAGGCACGCCTCTGACGATCTTAACAGCTAAGAGGTTCTGCAAGGAAGGAGGAGGCCTAAATTGTTTAAGACTTTCAGCCTAATGTGAGCACCTTGGGCTCCTACTGGGAGGAAGGATGGGAAATAAATCAAATAAATAGGGCCAGGAAATGAACTAGCAAATGGCCCACCAAATATTGTGGAACCTCTGGAATTGTCAACTTGTATTAAATAATACTGTTACGTGCATTCCAGTTTCCAAGTCCTGAGAGGTTTTAGGGGTGCCAGCAGATGCTGTTGGACCACAATTCCCATCTTTCCTGACCATTGGCAATGCTGGCTGAGGCTGATGGGAATTGTGGTCCAACAACATCTGGAGGCACACTGGTTGGGAAAGGCTGCCCTAGGTTGTTTTCCTGGGGAGGAAGGTCACTGGGATTTAACAGTTTTTCTGCAATACAAGATTTTATTTACACATACATATAGTCTTAGTCTAAGATTGCAATACCACCAACACTGCAACAGATCCTGCTCCCCTATTAGGTTCCTAGGGGGCTTCCAGCTCCAGCCTCATGCCAAGTAATATGTACATGGGGTGTGCACAGGCCCCAAGATTCACCTTGTGTCTGCCTTTTTTTAAAAAAATCCTGTTCTGTTTCTGAGTTGCTTTATGCACTTTCTGCTTTAAACTGTAATTTGAGCTCCTGAGCGGCTCTATATAAACACAGCTCTATGTTCCCCCATTAATTATAACAGGGATTCTAAGAAAGGCTATAGCTTTTCATCCTTTTGGCCAAAGTGGATGCAATTTTTAGGCATAGGAGCTCCTCCAGATTGGATTAAGCCTGCCAAATTGCACACAAATTGGTCCAGGGGCTTTTTTGTGGGGGAAGTGAGAAGTATCTACTTTCCTCAATAATCCCTTATGAGGGAAGAGCAGGGGCTTGTCTTTAACTTACAATAATTAAGAGGTGACCAAGTAGTTTGTAATTTTGCCTGCACATTTTTTAAAAAAAAAACTTTTCACCTTCTCACCTTCACATCTTTCTCTTGGTTTTTTGTGTCTGATAGGCCTTACATTGTGAGGCTGTCTAGAATGCTGCCTGTGGTGTTTGAATCTTTGAATCTTTATTTTTACCCCGCCCTTTTTCCAGAACTGGAACTCAGGGTGGCTTGCAAATAAAAAACACACATAGGTAAAAAACATACAAAAATATAGAATTAAAATAGAATTAAACTATTTGTAACATTAAAACCATGAAACGTATACTTAAGATACTAAGACAAATTAAAACATTAAGAACTTGTTAAAGCAGAGCAATGTAGGATTTCTAAAAACGTTAATGATGTTTTTAACATAGCCAATACTTCAAAACCCTCACCTTGCAAAACTCATGATTCTAGAGAAATATAGAGATATTATGTAGCAAAATATAGAACTGTATCAGTACAGAAGCAGAGTAACATGAGACTTTGTGGGTGCCCCAGTCTGATGTGGAAGTTATTGACATTGTGCTTCAACGTGTGGTGGGGATAACCTTAAACCACCTGTTTTAAACTGTTCTTAATTTTGTATTTTATATTGTTGTGACCTGCCCTGGAACCCTTTGGTGAAGATTGGATAATAAATATCATCACTATTATTCAGCCCACACCAAAGCTGATGCAGATCCCTAATATATGCATCTCTCACAAATGGCATCTCCACTTTGGACCAAAGTCATCTTCAGCAACAACCTCATGCAGATGTATCACTGAACTGTGGTTGAGGAAGCTCAGCTATAACCAGGCATTAAGGTAGCTAAATAGCCAAACCCATGTTTTAGGAGTGGCCACAAACCAGAATATGAAACCAGGGCTTGAAGTGGATTTGCTAACTATGGTTAGTGGCAGTCTCACAGGACAAAAGGAACAGTTGTTCTTACCGTAAATGGTCATCTCCAAGTGGCTAGTGTAGCTCCCCCTACAGCTCTGAGACAGGAAATGCCAAAGCTTCAACAAAATACATCATTCCTCCCTTCCTGTTAAGGCACAGTACTGTTTGATAGTAAAGCATTAGAGAACAGGCCTCATTAGTATAGCATGCTCATAGGCAATAAATTACACACAAGAAAAACCAGAAGACACAGGAAACAGACCAGCAGCCATGTTGGGAACATGGCCAGTTAATTACTGCAGATACAGAAATATGGAGAAAATGTGGCGCCTCTGGTAAGAGTCCCATCCACCTGAGAAGTAGCAAAACAGATAAGAGAATTAGGGTGGGCCTCACGTCATCCTTGAAGAAATACCATTTATGATAAGAACAACTGTTCCTCCTCTCATGGGCTCCTTCTGGGAGGAAGGATGGGATCTAAATTAAATAAATAAATGAATGGACAACAGAGGTCTCCAAGCAGGATATACTAAAGTTGGAGTCCCAGGGAGGGGCAGAGTTTGACGCAAAGAGGGACAGTATCTGGTGCAGAACTCTGTCCTAAAGCAGCCTTAGCAGTTTTGTAATGCTTGGTAAAAGTATCTATCCTCAACAGGAAGGGAGAAGTGAAGTCTTTTGCTGAAGCTTTGGTGTTTCCTGTCTCCAAGCTATAGGAGGAACTATGCTACCTGCTTAGAAACCTGTCATCCGTGAAAGAATTCACAGTTCACTTTATTATTGTATTGTCCATTGTTTGTGTAACAATGTATTCTATGGAGACACTAAATCCAAAGCAATTTAGTAACTTTTAATCCTTTTGGATACTGACTTAATGTTTGCCTCTTCATTTTTTTTAACATTTTGGTGCTGCCCTTCACTTTTTTTTCCTCTGGCAAACTCTCAAAAGTCCTTCACTAATGTTTTCCGAGACTGATATTCACAACTAATAATAGTTTATTTAATTATACTGTTTAGTCTTTGCAGGATGGAGGAACAGGTTCAGTGTCTTCTCAGGAAGGAGTTGCTTCATACAGTTACTCACAGAAGGTAATTTCTTTGGAGGGGAAAAGTGCTATTTGCGAAGTAGTATTTGAACTCCAGTTACTCATGATGATGATGATGATGATCATTAACATTTATTACCTACCCTTCACCCAGAGGTCCCAGGGCGGGTTACAACAATTTTAAAATGCAGCATTAAAAACAAACAACCTAAAATCACAAAATAGGGTGGGTCCTAAAAATATGCGCCTCTGGTGTCAAAGGCCAAGGTAAACAGCTGCATCTTCAACATTCACCTGCTAAACTGTACAGTGAAGTTGCTAGATGCACCTTGGTGAAGAGGGAGTTCCACAACTTAGGGGCTGCCACAGATATCACCCACCCCAAGTTTCTGAGGGTGGTGGGACTAGCAAGAGGGCCCCTTTTGCTGAGAGATGGTCTGTAGGGAAGGAGACGGTCTTTCAGATATTTGGGGCCTAAGTCATTTAGGGCTTCGAACGCTAATGTGAGCACCTTGAATCGGGCCCGAAAATGAACTACAAACCAATGTAACTGTTTTAAAACATGGGTGATATGAGATCTAAAGGAAACCCTAGCCAGTAATCTGGCTGCTGCATTTTGGACCAGTTGAAGTGTTTGAGTTGTCTTAAAGGGCAGCCCCATGTAGAGTTCATTGCAATAATCCAATCTGGCATGCCCGTATCCACACACTCTTCTTTCCTGCATGGGTGGATATGTTCTTCACAAAAATGTGTCATGTTCAGTGGCTTTCATGGGTGGCAGGGAATTTCATGAATATTGTAATCTTCACTTAAATACACAGTGGCTAAGGCTTTTTCTTTTTAACAATAAAACCTTCAAGTGATGGGTTTACAGCAGCCTAGCCATTGTCCTGGACCAGGACACGCTTGGGAACAACATTCCCTAGTGTCATTCCCAGGAGCATTCCTGCCTCCACAGGGGCCACAGTGTGAACATGACAAGGTGGAATTAGCTTAAACTAGAAGTAGATCCTTCTGGTCTGTTCCTCCTGGCATGTGCCCTCGGGACAGCCCTCGGACACCCTTGTCCCCACCATGTTAAACTGTAGTTCAGTGTTGTGACCAAACCAGGTCATACCAAAAAGATTTGTTCTTGAGCTGCGTTGTATAGTCATAATCAGAGCTAGCTTTTGCAAAAAACAAGTATGTTGATCTCTCTCTCCCTCTCTCCCTCCCTCCCTCCCTCTCTCTCTGGTGATTGTTCCTTTGCAGGTTATGGTGAATTCAGCTGTTATTTCTACCTCTTCTTGTGTTAATGCTGCTCCAGTAGCAGCCTTTTCCTCCAGTTCTGCAGCTGCCACTCAAGTTAGCATCACCACAGCTTCACCACAGAATGCCATGCAACCCATTTTGGTATCCTCTTCTTCTATGGGAAGGCCAGGTAGAGTATTCGTTTTTATTTCAGTTAGATTTGAAACTCTTCCGCTTGCCCCTCCCTGCAAAGGAAAGATTAGAGTGCCTAGCAAGTTATTCTTAAAAGAACCAAGGTAACATCTGTCTCCACAAGTTTTGTATCCTTGTTTTGTCAAGCTTTTCCCAGCTAGCTAGCACTTTATAGGAGCATAGGAGGCTGCCTTACACTGAGTCACACCACCTGGGCCATCTAGTTCAGTATTGCCTATACCGACTGGCAATGGTTCACCAGGGTTTCAGGCAAGGTTCTAGTCTTGAACTGGGTCTCGTGTCCAAGCTCAACACCTCTAACTTTCAGGGTTGGCTAACCTGTGGCTCTCCATAGATTTCTGAACTACAACTCACATCAGACCCAGCCAGTGGTCATGGATGATGGGAACTGTTCATCCACATCTGAAAGGGCCACAGGTTAGATAATCCTGCTCTAGCTACTTCACCATATTTTCCCTTATCCACTGACTGCTCCTGTTACAGGAACGAATATGAAAAATCCCCTAAATTGTAGTGCATTCCCTTTGCTTCGTGGTTCTTGTCCTCCACTTTTTGGTGTGCGCATCATAACAGCGTTTTAGCCACTCAATGGTGCTTTAGTGAGGTTTTTTTCCTAGCAAGATTCAAAAGTCCATTTTCAGGGGACATAGTTACAAGTAGGCAAAATGGCTATGAATGGAGGAGTTCCTTTGTAGTTTTGCTGCCACATTTTCTGTTGTATTATTTATTTAGTGTATTTGTATGCCACTTTTCAACACCAGATGATCCCAAAGTAGCTTCCATAGCAAGAATAATACAATATAAAAACAATTCAGAACATACTACTACCACTAATAATAATAATAATAATAACAATAACAATAACAACAACAACAACAACAACAATAATAATAATAGCTATTATTATTATTAACACCACAAAATCGTTGAGATTTTTGTCTTCCTGCAGTGGTTAAGTTCATTCCCACATCTACAGAGATGCTCTGTTACCTTCATATATGCACAGAACTATCCCTGACTCCCTTGTTGTGAGAACTGTGAGTCTGTGACCTCCCAGGTTTTATGCTCTACCACTGAAAAATGTAGCTTAGTGGGAGAGCATCTCCCTTTCACGCAGAAGGTCCCAGATTCAATTTCTGCCATCTCCAGGTAGGGCTAGAAGGGATTCCTTGACTGAAACCCTGGAGAGCCACTGCCAGTCAGTGTAAACAATACTGACCTAGATGGACTCAACGTCCATAAAGCTTCCTATGTTCCTAAAAATGAAGTAGGCTTATTATGGCAATTTTTCTGGTTGTGTAGGATATGGACAGATGCTAAATTATCTCTCATGGCCTATCTAGCTCAATATTTTTCTGCTGTGACTGCCAGCGCTGTTTCAAACAAGGGAACTTGGAGATGCTGGTTGTTTAAACTGAGACCTGCTGCATGCAAGGCAGATAGTCTACCACTGAGCTACAACCCTTCCCAAGTAAGGTGCAGGGAACAGTCAAACTTGGGAAAGCAAGTGAAACTCCACCATCTGAAATGGCCTGGGCAGAAAATTCTACACATACATCTATATATATTTGACATCATAACGGGCAATGTGGCTGTTGAAGAGCAAGAGTCAGGGCCTATCTGTGTTTGCTTATTCATTTTCAGGGAATGTAAATGTAAAGTGATCACCAGTGGGTCTCTCTTACTCATCAAATGCAACAAGGCTTTAACTTTCATTTAATTCATTCAAGCATGACAAATTTTCAGTGGTTTCTATCTAGGCAGCACACTCTTATTTCATTCATTCATTCCAGGTATTTATTAACTGCTTCTCAGGGCCAGGCCCTCACAAAGCAAGGTATAGAGAGAAAATAAAACAGAAGAACACCAGGCAGAAAATGAAACATCGAATGGAAACAACTAGACACATGGGAAAAACTGGATTAGATCACCTAAACCCTCTTAAGGACAGGCAGCATCAAAAATATACTTTAAAAAAAAAGGCTTTTTTGAATGACAGAAGTGAAGTGGGTTCTAACTAGAAGGCAGCTCCACAGTGGCAGGGCCACTGCTGAGAAGGCCCTGTCCTGTTGCCTCGCCATCCTAACTGATTTTACTGGTGGGTGCACAAGATCAGGTACAGATCTTAGATCATGGACAAGGTTATATGGGTGCAAGCAGCCCTTCAGGTAACCCAGTCCCAAACAGTCTAGGGCGTTAAAGTATATTATTATGTGTACAAATGTTAGAATCTGCTTTATGGACTTCAGTGCTTTAGAAACCATGACTTGATTCTTTTTTTTTAAATAGTTGTGATTCCTTCAGTGCCATACCCGTACCAGTCACTCCCTCTTCCTCCTATCAGTGATGTGGGGGACAATGGAGCTGCTCCTCCTCCTTACTCCTGTGATCCCAATGGTAGCGACCTGCCTAGAGGTAAGAAACCAGTTTGTCTTGAGTGTGGGAATACTTTTAGGTGGGATTTTTGAAGAATTTGTTCTTTGTGAGTTCTGAAATGAAGAGAACTAGTCCTAACCCTCTAGACTAGGGATGAAATGATCTATCAATTTCAGTGTACTCATTTTCTCATTTTTTTCCAATCTAAAATTCAGTTTTCCACATTTTTTAAAAAAGTCATGATAATTTTCCAGGAGCTCAGTGAGAATTTCTCCTAATCACTTTCTCGTAGGCAGTTTTGAGTAATGTACACATTTTTGCAAGCAGTTTCTCATCACATAATGCATTTTTGTATTTTATCACTCATATTCATTTTCATGCACACTTTCCCCTAACATCAGCATTTTTGTAATCTTTGGTTGGTTGGCAAACTGCATTGCAAAATTCGCATAAGTGTGAATTTCAAAGGATGGCTGCGTTTCAGTTGTCATATCATTTCAGAAACTGGTTTTTTTTTAGGTTTGGCTTGAATTGCAAACTGAATAAAAGTATCCCCATCTCTACTCCAAACTGAGTGCATTTGAACTTAGTTATCCACTAGCGTTTGCACTTCCGGAATGTTCAGATGCAGTAAGAAAACATATTAAATATATATTTAGAAGTGGATATTTTGAGAAAAAAATACATTAAAAATTATGCAGTTAAGGGCAAATTTTCATATCGGTTTTTTTTGGGGGGGGAGAGAATTCACAGATCATTGTGAACATGAGACATCATGGAATTATGGATGAATGCATGCAGAAGTAGTATGGACCAGAAATAGACTGATTTACTATGCCTAGAGGCAGCTTGCCTCGAATGATTAGGTTCCTCCTTCTCCCCAAACTCACAGAATAAAGGGAAAAGCAGGAGCTGGATGATGTCTTCCCTGCGAAGCCAGATTTGCAGTTTTGAATGGGTTGTCTGAGGTTGGAGATGTAATTTGGCTAAAAACTAAAGAACTGCAGGGGATAGGGGCTGTCTCCAGGAATCGGATGTAGTTATAGAATTGCAGTCTGCTGTAGGAGTGCCCATTTGTATCTAATATGCTCTGCTTCTGTACTTGTAAACAAACTGAATATTATACACCATAACTGTCCAGTGTTCTCTAGAACTTCTCACCCCTCAGAAATAGGGAGCACATTAACCATAAGACTCCCCATCCATGTTTGGTGGTGGTGGTTGTTATGTGCCCTCAAGTCGATTACAACTTATGGCAACCCCATGAATCAGAGACCTCCAAGAGCAGCTGTCACGAACCACCCCGTTCAGATCTTGTAAGTTGGTTACAGAAGCTTGCTAGTAGCTTTCTTCTGCTGGCTGTGGAATATTTCCTCAAGGGAGTACAATACCACAGTTTAGCAAAGCTTGGTTTCTGGATCCAGGGCTGAGGTGCAAGCACCCTTCCCAAAAGCAGTACCACTAGACTTGCATATTGCAATTTATGTCAGATTTATTTCTCATAGGGAAAAAACAAACTGGTTAAACAAAATGTGGAGTAAGAAGCTGCTTTGGGTATGTTTGACAAAAGCACCCAACAATCCAGACAGTTTTTGTGTTTGTCACTGAGATTATCTATTTACTGGGTATATGCTAAATAGACCCATTGAGTTAGGCAACATAAGTGTGTTGGTATCAAGTGTGAGTATGATTAACATTGGCTATCATCCATTTTTTTCAAACACTGTAAAAAGCCTAAGGTAGTTACAGTGGATATTCCAGCAAGAGAGAAAGATCTCTTAAATTAGCTAGCATCCCAAATCTATCATTTTCAGCTTGTCGATTTTTGTGTACTTTAATGAGCCATTTTCTAATTACTGTTGAAGCAGGCCTCCAGAGCTGACCAAAGAATATCTTTGTGGCTCTTAAAAGATTTTGCAGTAACATTTTGACTTTGATTATTATCTTCCAGATAGTTCAATATTAAATTTAACAAATGAAACAAATCAAATAATTCCATTTGTCACTCATAATTGAGAAAATAATGTGTCACCTGAATCCAGTAAGACTGAATATGCAGGCATCTCTGTCAAAGACGGAAGAAATCAGAATTAATGACAGATTTAAAAGTTCTAGCTGTGTTTAAAGGCCTTATTTAACCTTGCTAGTTGTATGCCAGTAGTACCATAGTTTATCTTAAGACTCCCTTAAAGACAAGACATAATAAAATTTCCTTAATTGAGTTATACATTTTGCACCAGATTGTGTCCATTAAAGTAGTTCCCAAATTGCTGGCCCAGACTTATTTCAGAGTCCCCTTTTACATCTCCATCTTCAGGTTAATTTATACTTTTGGGTCATCCTACCCTTCTTCCCTGTACACTTACCCATTAATTGCTCAGATAAGCTTCCTAAACACTTCCCTATTCTTGTAAAATAATTCACCTAGTGGAAATTATTTCACTTCCCACACAACCCCTCACTTTTCAGTTGCTTATGCATGTGAAGAGGATGGGAACTGGAGTTGCTGATGTATCTGTCCACAGCTTGTTATCCCTATTCTTATCAAGCTCCTCCTTTCACCTGCTAAGTAGCCTTGGGACAGGTCCACACCATACATTTAAAGCACAGCCAACATACATTTGAAGCATGTGGCATTCCTCAAAGAATCAAGGGAAATGTAGTGTATTAAGGGTGCTGGGCAGTGGAGGCTGGTGACTTGTGTATGTGAGGCAGTGAGTCCGCTAGGGGTTTTAGTCTGAACTTCCAAGGAGCTATCCAAGGTGCTGCCCTACTGACATCAGAGCCACCAGCCTCCACTGGTGCTGGTAGTGTGTAGATTTGTAAGGCGGAAACCTTCACTAGAAAAGACAATAATTCTGAGAAAAACAGAAGGGAGTAGAAAAAGAGGAAGACCAAACAAGAGATGGATTGATTCCATAAAGGAAGCCACAGACCTGAACTTGCAAGATCTGAACAGGGTGGTTTATAATAGATGCTCTTGGAGGTCACCGATTCGTAATCGACTTGAAGGCATATAACAACAACAAAGGGGGAAACCACAGTTCCCCAGATTCTTTGAGGGAAATCAAGTGTTTTAAGTATGTATGGTGGATGTGCTTTAAATGTATGGTGTGGATATGCTATGATGCATGTCAGTCTGACAGGAGCCAAGGTGGAGTGTAATAGGAAGGCAGCTGAGAAACTTTAACCTGAGCTTTGCATAAAGCAGGTATGGGCAACTTGTGGCTCTCCAGACACTGCTGAACTGCAACTCGCATCATCCCTGCCCATTGTCCATGCTGGGAGTTGTAGCTCAGGAAAGTTCCCCCCTCCTCTCCTACAACTTGCGCACATGCTTAGTCCCAAGATAATGCTAGGAAGAGAACCCAGGCTTGGAAAATAGTATGCAAAGAGCCCTCTACAAATATTTTAAGTGGAAAGAAAAGCTGCCAGGCCCTTCAGCCACTCCGTTAACATGATGAGAGTACAATCCTCCCTGCCCCCCACATCACCCCTGTCCTACAAATTACTCTTGAAGTTCTGCCCATCTACCTTACCCTTTTCAGAGTGATGTTGGGGTCCATTGTGAAGATTCAGCACAGAACTTGCAATGGGTTCCCACAATTTTGGGCACTGCTTAGCGTAACAGTGAGTGATACCCTTTGTTTAGTTTAACAATATTTATATACTGCTTTTAAGCAGTTTACAAAACCTCTAAGCAGTTTACAAAAAAAATTATCAATAAAAACAAGTAATTAAAAATGTCTTTCAAATGACTAAAAACAACAGACTAAAAAGATTAGAACACATCTATATGGATAGGCTTGCCTAAACAAAAATGTTTTAAGCATGCACCAAAGAGTCTAACAAAGGCATCTGCCTGATGCCAATAGGCACAGTTCCAATGCATAAGTGCTGCAACACTAAAAGAAAGATTTCTTACAAGCATGGAACGAGTATTATGTGACATCTACAACAGTGCCAGTTCCGCAGATTGAAGTAGTCGAGTAAGTGCATGTGGGTAAGGCAGTCCCGCAAGTAAACTGGTCCCAAGCTGTTAAAGGCTTTATGTACTAACAGTACCATCTTGAACCTGGCTCAGTGACAAATTGGCAGCCAGTGCCGATCTCATAGCAGAGCTGTTATATGCTAACAGGGCCTCACTCCTGCCAGCAATAGTGCTGCAGCATTCTGCACTAACTGCAGCTTCTGGATCAGGTGCAAGGGAAGCCCCACATGGATTGCAGTAATCCAGTCATGGAGTCCCCAGTGCCTGGACTACTGTGGTCATGCTCTCCTGGTCCAGGAATGGTGGCAGTTGTCATACCAAGTGCAGCTTGTTTGCCTACCTCTTTTTGCACAATGCTGGCAGGCGGCATAGCTCCATTCCTGTGCAGAAGCAACAACTGGAACTGTGAGGGAGAGGCTGGGCAGTGCAGTCATCATTTCCCTTTTCTGCTTCCCCAGTTCACTTTTCTTCAAATGTGTGCTTGCCTGTCTGTATGTGCGCAGGGTTTTTTTTTTGCCTGTCTTCCATTGTGTTTCTGCAAAACTTTAGGGCTCTGCTGACCTTGTAGATGCAGCCTAACATTTAGGCTACATAAGAAGCTGCTGTATATAGAGTCAGACCATTGTCTGTCTAGCTCAGTATTGCCTGCCCTGACTGGCAGCGGCTCTTCAAGGTTTCAGGCAGGAGTCACCCTCAGATCTACCTGAAAATGCTGGGAATTGAACCTGGGACTTTCTGCATGCAAAGCAGTAGCTCTATCAATGAGCAACAGTTCTTCTCCCTACAAAGCCATCAGCATACAGTCCATATTATATAGAGTGGTTCAACAATATTTAGCCAGTCTGTTCGTAGTAAATGGTTGTGAATAAACTAATCTAATTTAAATTTTTTATACAGGGAATTATGAAAGCCCTTGAGTCCTTTCTACTTGGGCAGTGGATATATCATGGAATAGTAAGAGTTGGAAGGGTTTTGTAAGGCCACTGAGTCCAACCCCTTGCTCAATGCAGGAATCCAAGTTGAAGCATACTCATAAAATAGTAGAGTAAGAGTTCTTTTGCTTCCACTCATTCCTCATCTAGAGGTAGACCCAGAGCAGGATTACTTTGTCTTGAAAGATCCTTTCTTTTTTTCATTTCATTACTTTTATATCCCACTATTCTTCCACTAAGATCACAGTGGCATATGTGGTTCCTTCCTTTTATCCTTACAAATAACCCTGTGAGGTTGGGCTGAGAGAGTATGTATTTGGCTCAAGGTCACCCAGCAAGCTTCATGGCTAAGTAGGGATTTGAGCCTGGGTCTTCCCAGTTGTAGTCTGACACTTTGGCTGCTGCACCACACTGGATCTCTGATTTATTTGTTCACCTGTTAACATAGCTGGGGAGGAAATCTAATCACTATGTCCTCTTTTCAGACCCAAAGATCTTGCAGTACTACTTTAATTTGGGTTTGCAGGTAAGTGTTTTATTTTAAATACTTTTATGCCATTCCTTTCCTTAAAATCACAAACCAGTGCAATTTCAGGTCTTTTCAGAAGGCAGTTCTGGTCAACTGTCTAAGGTAGTGGTCCCCAAATGTCCCCCCCCCCGGGACCACTTGAAAATTGCTGAGGGTCTTGATGGACCACTTAATGTTTTTTCTTTGCCTGCTATAGCAATGGTAATGTGCTATGCTAGATGCTGTACAAGTTTAACTGTTTTTTATTGCTTTTGTTTCTTACATTGCATTACGGTACAATGAAATACAATATGAGAAATAAAAGAAGCAATAAAAGAGTTAAAAATCAAAGAACATCTCGCATCAGCATTACCATTGCTACAATGGGCAGAAAAAAATCATTAAGTGGCTCGTCAAGATGAATATTTAATGTGGACACTCCACAGACCACCTGAACAAAGTTCACGGACTCCTGGTAGTCCATGGACCACAGTTTGGGAACCGCTGGTCTAGGGGGTTGGAGAAATGTCAGCTCTTGGTGGATCACAATAATGTTTGTGTAGAGTCTAGGTATTCTGACAGGGTCATCTTGGCTCAGAGCTAACCTAGCTATTTGGGGAAAGATCTGTCTGGAATCTTGGTTCTTCATCAAACATCAAAAGCAGGGGCATGGGACCTTTTCCAGCCAAGGGCCACATTTCCTGATGAGTAAATTTCCAAGGGCCACGTACCAGTGGGAAAAGTGGGCAGAGTAGTTTACAAGTTTTGCGTTCGTGCTGCTCCGCCCAGGTAAGCAAGAATGCATTGCGGTAATCCAACTGTAGTTACTAGAGCATGAATAACTGTAGCAAGACTACTTTTGACCAGCTAGGGTTGCAGTTGGCGTGTTGGCCTAAGCTGGTTAAAAAAAGCACTCCTAGCTGCAGAGGCATCTTGTGCCTCCAAGACTATGCTGCTTTAGGGGGAATGCAACCCCCTAAAGAGTACCCATTTTGTCTGGACAAAATGTGTTCATTGACTCATCTAATCCATTATCATATGCAAGCACTCATTTGGCACACAAAGCACAGAAGATGTAGTGTTTGATATTGCTTAGCAGCATTTATTTCTTCATTTATTGCCTTAGAAACAGCAAAATGACTGAACTGACATTTACTCAGATGGGAAAAATCATGGAATACAATTGAGGGATCTTCCCTTGTAGCCCAAACCAATAAGGAAGAACTTGGCTGTTGTGTTTTCCAGGCCAAATAAAATTTACAACATAGAACAGAACTTGCTGGCAAAAATCTTAGTAGCTGTTGCATCAAGTTAGCCTGCAGTAACACATCTATCTAAAATTTGCTTTTCTTGTTTCAAACCTTCCAAGTATTACCACCAGACCTGTTGGAATCCCATGATGTATGTGCAGCAAGTACCACCATCCCCTCACATGGAGGCTTTCCAAGCATACACAGAGCCTGTCCCTGTAGTAGATCCATCAGTATCTTCTGCATATGCTGAAGTAGGGAGGAGCGATATTCACCAAATCCCTGTGGACAACTCTGCAAATGGTCAGTATATGCAAACTAAACCCTTTACATATGCACGCAGTGATGCAGAAGAGGGCCTGACATTGCTCATTTGGCACAGTGCATTCAGTTCCTTTTGTTAAAAAAGCTATTCTTAAATGTATGTGGGTGTTTGTGGCTTCAGTTCCTCATTGAATCAGACTTGCCAAGAAAGTGTGAATGAAGTATATTTGCCTTCATGCATACTGAATCAATTTTCTTTTTCAACTGTGCAAGCAAGTCAGCGTGTTGTAGGCATGTTTACCATCACCTTGGCAGGACAGTGTCCCTGGAAAACTGGCTTAAAATGGAATGTTGTAGTTACTGTAGGACAAGGGAGGGGGCCTTTTTCATCCTGAGGGCTGTATGCCAATGGTGGGTGGGGCAATAATGGATGTGACTCTTTGTACATTAGGCTACATTCCAGCCATGCAAAAGTCTTTGGTTTCTACACTCTGTCATGTGCACATACCTCTTCCATCCAGGCAAGCAAAAGTCTTTATCACAATTCAAGCCAGGCAAAAGCTCATGAGGAGGGTGTAGAAAGGGCTAGTGAGGGGGTATAGCCTGGAAAGAACTCCCAGAGCCACATTTGGACCCTGACCTAAGATTTTCCACCCAGCTCTTGCATTGCCACTGGTCTGAGTAAACCCAAGATGTAAATTAGTAACGCTAATGTATACTTAGAGCAGTAAGACTATTAATAACTATTAGAAGCAGTTACTTTAATTAGAGGCCCACTTGGATTATCCAGTTACAACTCTGCCAGTTTCTAATTTCGAAATTCATGACTTCCAAAAGACTATCCATATCTTTCCCCATTTGGAGGAGAAAACAGCTTTTTTTCTTTTCTTTCTTTCTTTTTTTTTTGATAAAGAGAAATAGCCTGGTGGGGGAGAGATAAATCTCCCTCCCTAACTTCCACTTCAGGAAAACATTCATGCAATTGGGCAACACTTGTAATTGATCCAAACAGATCACTCTTAATGTATCTTGAGGGAAATGTGTGCAACTATAAGTACTTGGAGCCATTCAGTCATTTGAGTGAATGGGTTAGGTATTAGCTTTATATTTCTTTTTAGTAACAGCAATCTAATTTTGTGGTTTTGCATAAGTTATGTGTGTAATAAAGTCTGTGCCTTGCTTTGCTTTTACTATTAGTCATTATGCAAATTCACATTTTGGCAGGAATGTTACTACTGTGGTTATTGAAGTTTATCAGCTATGCAAATTACAATATATGGTGCATAGGGCTACAAGCTTGAATCAGTAGATAAATCCACCAAATTTAACTGATTGATCAGGGCATATTTTAATTTAAATGAGAGTTAAGGGCTTGTCTGTCTTGTCTTCCCCCTCAGTTTTTTAAAAGCTATTTAAGGGATGTTAAAAAAAACAACCCTCTATCAATGGCTTGTAGTTTTTGTTAAAGCGCAAGATCCCACAATTCCCTGCAGTAGCTCAACTATGCAACTTTTATTGAGGTTTTGTTAACATGCAAATATATTTAAATTTGTTTTATCAGTTGACAGCTCTGGTGACATAATTAAAATAGATACTCTTTCAATGGCTTCTTTTTTTAAAAAAAAAAGTTTGAGAAATACTGTTCAGTTAGTATATATAATATTACCCACCTCTTTATCCATTTCAGAGCCACCAGCTCCTTCCCACGGTGCAGTCTATTACCCAGTAGTAACGGATCCCTACAGTCAGCAGCCTCTACCCAGATATGATGCTTGTGTTCCTCTGGTGCATGCCTATCACTGTGTTAGCCCTTGGTATCCAGTAAACCCTTCCTATGGGAATGCTGCACAGATCCACAGTGCTGTGAATCCTGGTCACTTCCATCAAGTCGGGTATGTTACCTCATCAAATCCTGCACCGACTCAAAATATGTAGATCAAGAATGACTGAATTACTTAAAAGCATTCCTGATTTTGCTTGCTTTGTCTTACAGTTTCATTTATGAATATAATGGTTGGAAAGATACGGTTTTTGTTTTGTTTTTCATGTTTTATATAAACATTGATTTGTATTTATGGTGGGGGGAAGTTAATATTTTAGTAATATGTATATAAAACACTGTAACATTAAACTTATATATGTATATCAGATGCTTATGCAGCAAGACAAACCCATGTGTACAATGAGTAAGAAGAGATGGTTATATCAGTGGTATTAATGGCATTTTCTGTGTGTGTTAATACAATGCATGTAAATATTGGTTAAATAACACTAATCCCTTCTCCTATTCCACCAGCGACAATATAATTCTGGAATCTCCTTTCCCCCTTCATCAAGAAATTAAAAAAGCAAGGGAATAAAGCTTGAGTGTGAGGGTTCTGAAGCCAGTAATGGTTGCTAGTGCAATCGCTTCTTAACCAAAGTGTAACTAACCTAACATGTTAATCTTTGTAAACAACCTATTGAATACACTCAACTTGTAATGTGGTCCTGAAGTGGTATTTGAAGATGGGAAACTTTTGGTTTTGTTCTGTACTGCAATTGTAGACTAATTAAGTTTTGTAAAAAAAAATCACTGCACAAAACATTGTAAGAATGGTTGGGGTATAATTTGCACCAAATAAAAGCAAGCTTAACACCATCTAGTCTTTGCTGTCTATGTCCCACTGAATGAAGAAGCCAGGAAGAGATAGATGCAACTGAGCTTTCTGAATGTTGAAAAAGAGAAGAGGGATTAGGGATGGGTGAATCTATCAACTTCATTTTCTCTGTTTTCCAGTCATAAATTCAGTTCACATTTTCACATCGGTTAGCAATTTTGTTTCAAAAATTCTTCATGAAAATTCATGAACATACATATTTTTGCAAAGTGCATATCCCTAATGCACTTTTTGCATGTTTTCACTAATATATGCATTTTTGTACACATAACGTGGCTAGAGAATTGCATTGCTAAATGCAGGGAGGTGTGAATTTCAAAGGATGGCTGTGTTTTGGTTCACATGTTTTGGAAATTGTGAATTAGGCAGGTTTGCCTTTAAATGTGAACTAAATTGAACCTCCCCACCCTCAGCCTTCTTATTTTAGGAGGCCATGAAGTAAATGGAGTGACAACAAGACTCACGTCAGCTTTGTTTTACAGTTTTTGGAATGAGATCAAATATGCAACAAAGCTTTCATATTTATAGTTTTATTGCACTGTTCTGGATAAAACACAGAATTGCCTCTGTGCAGCTTTCCATGAAGAATCTTTGCACTGATTTGGACTTCGCAGGAGGATCCCTCCGCCTGTGCAGCTCTGAGACGGGCTCCCATCTTGGATGAAACTTTTTCAGCCTTAAATCCAGTCAGAAGGGTTTTTTTTGACTGGGGATAATTTCTTCCGGATAAGGAAGAAACGTGAGATTTCCCACACAGCTTTGTTGTGGTTGTGGGAGACTGGAATTTGTCAGAATCGTCTGTGAAAGAAGGTCTTCCAGCAGCTCGGACAGAACGAGGATTTATAGCCAGCTCAGCTGAATAAGTGACCCGTTTTTCCCCCCTTTTTTTAAAAAATGGACTAACAGGCAAGCATCCTCCTGTCTATGCTTATCACTTTCTTATCTATACAGCTAAAGAGATTTGTCAAAGGATCAGCAATTAAGAAAACCTGGGTGAGCCAAAACTTTCCTTCTTTTTTACTCACGGAACTAAGGGGGAGGAAAATAAAAATAGCCTATCTTTTTCCTATTGCAAAAAGCTGACATGGAAAATGGCATTGTAAAGATTACAACGGATGAGGGGTTTCTGATTGGAAGAGAAAAGAAAAATCTTTTTGATTTGTAAGACTTCTGTGTAATATATGTCTGGGACTTTTTTCTGATCTACTTTTTCTTTTTTTGACGAATCTGCTCATTCTCGTTGCTACTAGTCATTAGGACGCTGTGAACTAAAGCTGTTTTTGCACTTCTGGGCATATAAGAGATAAGGGCTGTCTAGAGTGTGACGCCAGTTGGTTTGAAAGATTAACTCCTTTATAACTGGATAAAGAAATAAACTGCTGTTTGCTTGGGACATTGAAAATTGAAGGAGTTTAGTTCCTTTGGCTTTAAGAATGACAGTTAAGAAGATCATGGATGTACAAGAAGGGACTTTATCTTTAGACATGTTTCAGAAAATAATGAATGGGATTAAGTCAATAAAACAAGAATTGAGAAATAATAGACAAGCATGGAGAATTGAATTTGATGAAATGAGACAGGAGCTGAAAGAAATTCAGGATTCTATGAGAAAGGAGAATAAAGATAGATCTGGAAAACCAAAAAAGGATGAAAGAAATTAAAGGCAAGGTTCAAATTATGGAGATTGGATTAAATATGGACATGGAAAAAGATTTGGATTTCCTGGTTGTGATGGATCCTGGAGACAAATATTATGGTTTGGAAATCAGCGCTGTCCCTGAAGGAATTGAAGAGATTGGAGATAAAGATATTATCGGTTCAAAAAAAATCCTGTACTGGAAGGATTTGATGGAACTTGAAATGGAGAAAGTTAACAGAATTAATCCCTGTTTTGTGTTAATGGAAAAATCTTCAAGAGATGTGCTAGTGTATCATGTAAAAAAGAGGAACAGAGATGCGGCTTTGCAACAAAACTTCAGTGATACGTTCGGAATTGATGGCAAGAAAATATCTGTGATAAAGGAAATTCCTATCAGACTTTTATTATATGACTGTGACAGCAAGATTATTGGGTGCGTAAAGATGGAAGATGGAACCAATATGGATAATGGAAGAAGAGCGATTTGAAATTACTGGACTTAGTGGACTTGATGAGTTGGATTAATTGACATGTTTATTTAGAAAAAAAATTGATGGACATATATCTCAAACATTGGAAACTTCTCTTTGACTTTTTGTGGAAGAATGAAATGATATGATAATGAGATTTGAAACCAATTAAGATAACCGCTGGAGGAAGGTGATTTTATAATCTATTAAGAGACAGGCTTGTTATATATTATAGATTTATAGCTGAACTACGACAAATTGGAAGTCAATATTTTTATTTTTTTATTGTATTAGTTATTGATTTGTGTGTTTTTTCTTTTTGTATAGTTTTGGTTTTGAAAATCTGAATAAAATTAATTGAAAAAAAAGAATCTTTGCACTGATTTAAATGACTGCAGATATGTAAGATACTTGGCTATGTGGTGTTTTATGTCTTCAGATTTTAAACCAGGTCCGCAGTCCCAGGCCAGGCAGCTATGGGAAGCACATTGTTCTTTCCTTTGAGGGGGGAAGCAAGCTCCTTGCAGCTGCTTCTCTGGGCTGTGGATGGGGAGCCATTTTGGTCTTGCCTTTGCTGCAAAGTTCTTCCTGGGAGATGGGGAGTGCTGTACAGCCTTCCAGTGCTCCATAGTCACCTGGCCAGTGGCAAAGGCCAGGGCATATTTTCTTTCAGAGCAGTGCCTGCTCTTGACATTTACAATTAAGCTGAAATGGAAATGGACTGCCTTCAAGTCAATCCTGACTTATGGCGACCCTATGAATGGGGTTTTCATGGTAAGCAGCATTCAGAGGTGGTTTACAATTGCTGAGGCAGTGACTGGCCCCAGGTCACCCAGTGAACTTCATGGCTGTGTGGGGATTTGAACTCTCGTCTCCCAGGTCCTAGTCCAACCACTACACCACACTGGCTAAACTATACATTTTATTTCTGTTTTTATTATCATTAGTCATATCCCACCTTTCCTACAAGCAGCTCAAGGTGGCATACATGATTCCCTCCCATTATATCCTCATAACTCTGTGAGGTAGGTTAGGTTAAGAGACAGTGACTGGCCCAAGGTCATCCTGTGAGCATGGCTGAGTGGGGATTTGGACCCTGGTCTCCCATGTCCCAGTCCAACACCCTAACCCATTATAGCACACTTGCACACATTTTATACACATTGATTTTACAACGCTATATTTAGGAGCATATGCAGTTTGCAATGTTCACTAAAAACAGTAGTTAATATGCACCAGTCTAACAAGGTTATTCATGAAAAAGCTTGTGGGGGGTCTGCGTGGCCTTTAACAATATTATGTCTCAAATAGAGGTGAACATTTTGATTTAGGATTACGAAAGAATTGAACTTTGCCGCCTTGCTCTTGAAATTCTGTGCAGAGGGCACATTTCTTATTATAAATGTGTGAAAAGGTGAGAGCTTAGGCCATTCCCTTTGGGCCTGCCAGAAGGAAAACCAAACCGTTAAATTTCTACCACCTTTCTTCTTTGGATCAATAGATTGTAGCTTCTCCCATACCGTATTCAAGAGACAGAATGAACAAAACCAGACATCTTTTTAGGTGGGGATTTTATCTCAATTGAAAGAAACAAGTGGGACCTGCAAAATGTAGCCAGCCAGCTAACCTCGCCCCCTTACCCAGTACTCCATTACATTCTCTCCCCCTTCAGCTGTCAGCAAGCATTCCATGACCATTCAGCATGCTCAGTTGTGCTGTCATTTTAGGGTTATGACAAGCCAACTGCTAACTCCCTCTTGCGTGTAGATGGCACCGTTTTTTGGCTACAGTCTCAGAATGAGTCAACTATTAGATCATTCACTAATAGGCAAATAAATGCTTGTGGTTTAAGAACATACCTATAGCCAACAGATATTTCTATCAAACTTTAAAAAGCAGGAAAGTTGGGCAGCTATAGTGAATGCATCAGGGGAGCAGGAGACCTGACTTCCTCTCTGAGATATTGGACTGCCCTACCGATTTGTAGAAATGCAAACACAATTTTTGTTGGTCTTTCATAGTCCAATCCACTTTCTGTGTAGCTTAGAAGAATTTGGTAATGTGCCTATGAGCATATGATGAGTTGGTGGCAACATCTGCAATCAGTCCAAATAACAGAAACAAGACGTGCTGTGCTGCTCTTGTTTTAACAGGGAGAGAGTGTGATGTCCCTGTATTTTAATATCTGTAAATATGGTAAGTACGGGTTTATTAAGTGATATGAGAGGAGGAGGCTGGAGTGCAGCTGGAGGAAAACTCCCAGTAGATACAACTATGCTTTGGTAAGTGCCACCAATAAGTTGTATACAAAAGCGGTAAGGACAGCAAAGAAGCTCTATTTTGCTGCCTCTATTAGATCATCTTTATGCTGCCCAGCGGAGCTTTTTAAAGTCGTGCGAGGGCTCTTACACTCTGGCCCCCACGATACTATGGAAACATCTGAGACCCGCTGCAACGAAATTGCTGGACACTTTCAAGATAAGATCGCATGTATCCGCAGGGACCTTGACTCTGATGTTGTGACAGATGAATCCATTGAAGTGTCCGGAGCATGGCCTTGTCCTTCTTTATTGGATGAGTTTCAGTTGGTGCAGCTCGAGGAAGTGGACAAGGTGCTTGGAATGGTTCGGGCAACCACGTCTGTTCTGGATCCTTGCCCATCTTGGCTAATGAAAGCTAGCAGGGCTGGGCCCACCGGTTGGGCCAAGGAAGTGGTTAACGCCTCCTTGAGGGAGGGAGTAGTCCCTGGTAGCCTCAAGGAGGCAGTAGTGAGACCTCTTTTAAAGAAACCCTCCTTGGACCCAGATAATTTGAATAACTATAGACCGGTGGCGAATGTCCCTTTTTTGGGCAAGGTTTTGGAGCGGGTGGTTGCCAGCCAACTCCAGGCGCTCTTGGATGAAACCGATTATCTAGATCCGTTTCAATCCGGTTTCAGGCCCGGTTTTGGCACCGAAACAGCCTTGGTCGCCCTGTATGATGACCTTTGTTGGGAGAGGGACAGGGGGAGTGTGACTCTGTTGATTCTCCTTGATTTCTCAGCGGCGTTTGATACCATCGACCATGGTATCCTTCTGTGGAGACTCGCGGAGTTGGGTGTTGGGGGCACTGCTTGGCAGTGGTTCCGCTCCTACTTGGCGGATCGTCACCAGAAGGTAGTGCTTGGGGAACATCACTTGACACCATGGACTCTCCATTGTGGAGTCCCCCAGGGATCGGTCTTGTCCCCCATGCTTTTCAACATCTACATGCAGCCGCTGGGTGCGGTCATCAGGAGTTTTGGAGTGCGTTGCCATCAGTACGCTGATGACACGCAACTCTATTTCTCCTTTTCATCTTCCTCAGGTGAGTCTGTTGATGTGCTGAACCGTTGCCTGACCGTGATAATGGACTGGATGAGAGCTAATAAACTGAGACTCAATCCAGACAAGACCGAGACATTGTTGGTGAACGCCTTCCCTGCTCAGATGGTGGATGCTTACCCTGTTCTGGATGGGGTTACACTCCCCCTGAAAGAACAGGTACATAGTTTGGGGGTTCTTCTTGACTCTTCCTTGTCTCTCGAGGCCCAAGTGGCCTCGGTGGCACAGAATGCGTTTTACCATCTTCGTCTGGTAGCCCAACTATGCCCCTATCTGGACAAGGACGACCTCGCCTCCGTTGTCCACGCTCTGGTAACTTCAAGATTGGATTACTGTAATGCGCTCTACGTAGGGCTGCCCTTGAAGACAGTTCGGAAGCTTCAGCTGGTACAGAACGCAGCTGCCAGATTATTGACGAGGACCAGTCGGTCTTCGCATATAACACCTGTCTTGGCGCGTCTGCACTGGCTTCCTATTTGCTTCCGGGCGAGATTCAAGGTGCTGGTTTTGACCTATAAAGCCTTACACGGCGTGGGACCTCAATACCTTGTGGAACGTCTCTCTCGCTATGAACCTACCCGCTCACTTCGTTCAGAATCTAAGGCCCTCCTCCGGGTACCAACCCATCGGGAAGCCCGGAGGGTGGTTACGAGATCTAGGGCCTTTTCTGTGGTGGCCCCTGAGTTGTGGAACAGCCTCCCTGAAGAGGTACGCCTGGCGCCTACACTTTCATCTTTTCGGCGCCAGGTAAAGACCTTTTTATGCTCCCAGGCATTTTAATCTTCTTAATCTTTTTTAATCTTTTAATCTGTATTTTTAATTTTTGTAGTATTTATTTTGTTTTTGCTGTGCTTTTTGTTTGTTTGTATATGTTTTTGTATTTTTATTATGATATATTGTATTTTATCTTGTTTGTTCACCGCCCTGAGAGCTATTTTGCTAAGGGCGGTATATAAATTGAAATAATAAATAAATAAATATGGTGACTGAGTAAGAGGGGGGAGTACATGGGCTAGAATGCTGGAGAATGTTGGATGATGATTGGCTGAATGTTTGAATGGCTGAAGGTATAAATGAGGGGATGATAGATAAGTCGGGGGGAGTTGTTGGGGAGTTGTTGAGGAGGTCGGTTGATTGATGAGAGGGATTTTGGAGGAGTTGGTTGGCAGAGTTCTGCGGGAGGCTTGGATTGTATTTGGCTGATATTTAGGCAATATATATATGACCAGAAACATAAAGAGTGACGCTATATGAAACCATATGCTTGTTAAACATACCTTACATAATCTTATTTCCTGGTGTTTATAAATAAATAGTTTCTTGGTTTACCAAAAGCCTGATCCTTGGCTGGGGCTTTCACAGACCAGAAGGGTGGGCAGGGTATTTACCAAGGCAGAGAAACAGTATCAAATGGTGGCAGCGGTGAAGATACAGTGTATCATCAAGTATCCAGGGAAACCCAGGGCTGTATGCTTTATTGGTACAAAGATACAGGGGGGTTGTGACCTGCAAGTGCACCCAGACACAAAGTGACAATAAGCCAGAGGTGAGACTAAGGTGAAGTCTCTAGCAGTATTGTTTACAGGGAGTGACTGGTGGTGCAGCCTAGCAGTGGGAACTTGTGAAATCTGTGCTAGGGTGTGCTAAAGAAAAATAAAAACTATGTTTCTTCCTGGTGGTAGCCACGGGTGGGCGTATCACAGATGCTGCCAGGGGAGGAACATTACAGAGAGCAACAATATTAAGACAGTTGATATAGTTCATATAGTCACTTTAAATGTTTCATTTACTTTGCAGTTTTAGTAAAGTTTCCTATAGTAAATTACTTTCTTTTGCATCTGTTTCTGTGAATATGTGAAATGCAGCAACACTGCATAATTTATACCAAAAACAAACTTCAAAAACAATTGTGGGATAATGGCACTGACTATTTTGCAGAATAGCTTCCCATGGACATGAGGAGTGTCTCAGTTTACACAAGATAAAACAGTGGGAAATGAAATACATTCAAGCAAATTTCTAGGTGTGCTCTATATTTTTAATTGACCATGCCCATTTTTCTTAATTGGAGTGGTTTAAGCATAGCAGGCTGAAAACATACATCTTGGCAGGCCAAGTTTGTTTTCTCCAACAGCTACTTTCATTGCTTAAGTAGCAATGTATTGTAAACAATCTAATTTTACATCAAATGGCAGTTTCAGATTCAACTGTTAATGCACCCAAAATAGAAATAGAATATAACTTCTAGTTTGAAACACAAAATGCTGTCTTCATCATCATATATTGACCCATAAAAAGGCTTTGAAATTAATAAAAATAAATTTGACAGAGATTTCTAAGGTGAATAATGAGAGAGATATAATTATCTAGGTTAGATTCTTTGTAGAAACAGTAGTAACACAGGAAAGAAGCAATATAAGAATACCAACAATTGTACAAAAAATGTAATCCTCCATCTTTGGAGATGCAGTCCTGATTGGAGATGTTGCCACCACTTACCATATGTTCAGAGGCACATGTTACCAAATTCTTCCAAGCTACACAGGAAATCGATTGGACAGTGAAAACCAACCCAATTTGTGTTTGCATTTTGACAACTTTGTAGGGCAGTACATCTCAGAGAGGAGGTCAAATCTCTTGCTCCCCTGGTGCATTCCCTACAGCTGCCCAATTTCCTTGTTGTTTAAAGTTTGATAGAAATATCTGTTGGCTATGTGATTCTTAAACCACAAGGCTTTTTGTTAGTGAATTTCTCTTTTTAACCTAGGAGGTAAGAAATGGGATAAGTTTGCCAAAAATGATCATTGCGTGCTTATTGAGTTTCGTGGGATTTACCCCCATGCAGTCATGCTTAGGATAGGTGGAACTGACCATGGGGGAGAAGGAGAAGAGGGGGTGAGGGAGGGAGGGCTGGAGTGGGCAGGGAAGGAAGAAGGGAAAGAGAGAGGGAGGGTAGGGGAGAGGTGGATGGAGGGGGGAGGGGACAGGAAAGGCAGGTCTTATTTGCAGGGTTGTTGAGTTCAATGGGATTTACTCCCCTGCAATCATGCTTAGGATAAGTGAAACTGACCACAGGGGAGGAAGAAGAAGGGCAGAGAGGAAAATAGGAGTGGGGGGGAGGAGGGCAGGTTTGATCATTTGCTGATGTTCCTGATTTGTAATGTAAATATGGTAAGTGCTGGTATAATATAAGACATATGGTAAGTGGAGTGAGTGAGGAGGGGGAGTACATGGGCTGTAGAATGCTGGATGATTGGCTGAGCGTTTGAATGGTTGGGAGTATAAATGGAAGGATGACAGTTGAATCGTGGTGGTGGCGTTTTGGTGGTGTGTTGGAGAGGTTGGTGTGGAGAGTATAAGGTGGCTGTTGAGAGAGTGAAATAGGAGTTCTGAGGCAATTATTAGGAAGTAAAGTACATAAGAGAACATATATGAAACCATACGCTTGTAAACAAAGTCTTAAGTAATCTTGTTCTTTCTAATGTTTAATATTTCTTGGTTTATTAAAAGCCTGATTCTTCAGCTGGGATACACAGACCGGGGGGGATGGCAGAGTAACCAAGGCTGAAAAGTAATTGTATAGAATGGTGGCAGTGGCGGAGGAAAAGATATTGTATCCAGTACCACAGAGAAACCCAGAGCTGTAAGCTTCAGAGGCAAGAGGCTGCAGGCGGGGGGGGTTGGGAATTACCTATACCCATAGACACAAGGTATCAAGATAGCCAGGCAGAGACTAAGGCACAGTCTATAAGCTATAAGGGATACAGAGTGTTGGGTAGAGTGGCCTAGCAGCGGGATCTTTTGAGATCTGTGCTAGTGCGGTGAAAGGTAAAAATAAACCTGATGTTCCTGACTGGGGGTGGCCAGAGGTGGGCTGCACATCATAAGGTGGGCCTGACAGTGGTGAGACATCACTAGTGGTCACAGGCGGGGAAGGACGTCACAAAGGCAGGTTTGATCATTTGCAGGCTTATTGAGTTCAGTGGGATTTACTGTCATAAATAGCATAAGCTATTATGCTTAGGATTGGTGAACCTGGCCATATGGGGGGAGGGGGAGATGGAGAGGAAGGGGGAGGGGAGGGAAGAGGAGGGGAAAGGCAGGTCTGATCATTTGCATGCTTGAGTTCAATGGGATTTACTTATGTGCAACCATCTGAAACTGACCACGGGATTAGAAGAAGGTAGAGGGAGGAGGATGGAGGGGAAGGGGGTGGGAGGGGAAATGAAGGAGGAGAGGAGGAGCAGTAGGGAGGGGATAGGAGGGAAGAGGAGGGGAAGGGAAGGCTTAATCATTTACAAGCTTATTGAGTTCAATGGGATTTACTCTTGAACAATCATGCTTAAAGTGGGTGAAACTGACCTGGGGGAGGGGGGAGGTGATTGGATGGTTGGGCACTGGGCAGAGGGAAAGCCCCTTTCCTTTCCTTTCCTTTCCAAAAGGAAAACATTGTTAACAGTATTATTATTTTTCACAGTTTCACCCGCCTTTTTATTCTATAGCAGACATGTAGTCTCCCACCCAAATTTAAACCAAAGCTGCCCCTGGCCACATCCACAGCAGACATTGATTCCACTTTAAACAGTAATTGCTTCCCCCAAAGAATCCTGGGAACTGTAATTTGTGAAGGATGCTGAGAGTTGCTAAGAGATGCCCTATTCCCCTCACAGAGCTACAATCATTAAAAGAGAGGCTGACTGTTAAAACCCTCTGGCCACTGGAGTTCTGTCAGGGGAATAGGGCATCTCCTTGTTGGAGTTGTGGATGAGTCCTTAACAGCTCAGCTGTGCAGCTTATCACTGCTAACCCCCTACATCTGTATAAAATGTGAGAATTGAAAGTTTTCTGATGATGAAAAATCCTCGCACTGTCTATTTAAAACTTGAGCATGATGCTGCTGTTAGACTATATGATTTATTAACTTCTGGGAACACACATGAAAAATTGTTCCAGTATTTCTTGTCATACACTACAGTGATCACACTAATTGTTTCATTTAAATATAATCTTGCAGTGGGTTGTTGCAAAAATTAGAATTTGTTTGAGGGAAGGGGTGTTTTAGACTTTAGTTACTTAAGCCAGGCTGCTGGATCAAAAAGTCAAAATGCTAACTTTAATGGCTAGGAGCAACAGCAGCATGCTGTGCATCTTATCTAGTTTATGCCCTTGTTCAGGTATGTGGGATTAGCATTGCAGCTTTACTCCCATAAAAGTGAATATAGAATTAAAGCTTCATATTGGGAAGGTTTTCAAAACAGGCTATGAATTAGACAAATAAACTGATCTCTTCAACAGCCCAGGAAATTTTAAACTTGTTTGACTCCTTATCATTAGAAAAATATAACACACTGTAATGGCATCATAAGCTGCCACATGTATGCTTTTTAAAATTTCTGTTCAAAAATTATCTGAAAGATAAAATGTATAATATGCTTTCTTTGCAAGTAATTAAAAAACACCATGCATGTATACTTTTATTATAATCATAACAGAAATTGTTGGCTGTGCATGCCTGCCAAGATCTTTCTGTGATCTTCAGTTCTAGATCTCCTACACAGAGAAAGTACTCTTGATGCTCCTGAAAACTATGCATTTACTGAACTCCTGATGTGCAGATAAGCAGGAAAAGGAAGCTGTTTTCAGAACTTGAAATGGCTTTTAGCTATTGCCTGGAGGTCAACAAATCCCTTGTTAATCACAACCTTGACTTTGCTTATTGGCTAAAAACCTGAAAGGGTGAGGATTAGAGCAGCTGGTACTAACAGAATTTGAGGGGCGGCGGACATTTTTGTGTATATCTTTTGAACCAGACTACCTAGGAACTTAATTTTTTTTTAAATGAAAGTTAAGAGTCCAGAGATTGAGGTGGCTCACCCAGAGACCCAGGCAAAAACCAGAGACCTGGCAACCCTAATTCTGATATCAAGGAGATATATTGGGACGGGAAAGTTCACATCACTTGAGCTCAGGTAGTGATGATAGGGGTGGGCTGGGAACTGCACAAATCTGAACAATTAATTTTGTTGGATAAAAAAGTTACAGAGATGGAGTTGGTTTTGCTAGCTTTTGGAACAATCACAGCAAAGATCCCTGGTTAGAGGACACTTTGTGTTCTGCCTGAAAATGTATATTAAATATATTTATATTTATTTTATTATATATTGTGTCTGTTTATAAGAATATGTGTATGTATAATGTGTATGCACGAATACATACAGAGCTGCTATTGAGCATGATTTTTTGGTGTGCCTTTTAACAGTGCCTACTAATTCCTATAATCAGGATATTTTAAGCACTGTCTGAACTCTTATATCCTAGCTCAATGAATGAGATCATCTGAGGGAGCACTGTTAGTTGTTCCCTGTGTTATAGAGGCCTGAGTCACCTCAACTAGAAGTTGGGTATTTAGTGCTGCCAGACCCATCCTCTTCCAGCAGAAATTTGGTGGGCATCTCTTCTAACCTTCAGACGTCTCTTGAAGACCTGGGTATGTGTCTACAGGGCCTATCCAGTGGTTTAACTTTCTGAAAAGAGCCAATCATTCTTATGATCATTCTGCATTGTTTTCACTGGTGTATTATCACTTGTAAATCTTCTTGTACACCGCCCTAGGATTTTATATGAGTGTTCTACGAATATTCTTATAAATATAAATTGCTAAGTTTTAAATAGAAAATGGTAATGCAAACAGATCCAAATGCTCATATGGATGCAAAACTAATATAAGATTGCAATAAGAATGTAAAAAGAGCCTGCTGGAACAGGCCAGTGGCCTCTCTAGTCCAGCATCCTGTTCTCACAGTGGCCAACCAGATGCCCAAGGGAAGCCTGCAAGCAGGACCTGAGTGCAAGAGCACTCTCCCCTCCTGCAGTTTCCAGCAACTGGTAGAGGTGTGTGATACAGGTGTGGGGTACCTTTAGCCCTCCAAATGTTGCTGAACTACAACTCCCATCATCCCTGACTGTTGGCCATTCATGCTGGGGTTGATGGAAGTTGTAGTTCAGCATTATCTGGAGGACCAAAGATTCCCCCACACCTGACTTAATAGAACTGCTCCTCAAAGAATGTAAAAATGTGAGTAATCTGCCTTAAAGCAGAATATGGGAAGTGTTTGATCTTATGGCAAAACTCAAGCTAATCTCAAAAACTAGCATTCATGATTACAAAACCATTTAAGAGGAGGGTTTGCTGGGCTTGCTGAAAATTACAAAAAATTACTGAATTACTGAAAAATTCTGGGACACGATGCTACAACAGATATAGAAACCATTGGGTGTCAGTCTTACTATGGCTATTGAAATTAGATTATCTGGATCTCTGCATTATGGCTGCCACTGCCTCCTCACCCCCAATAATATTTAGTAATGCAAAATATGTGACTGTATAACATCACACTGTGGCTGTGTACACACCATACATTTAAAGCATGCTTAAAGCACATGACTTCCCTCAAAGAATCCTAGGAACTGTAGTTTATTAAGAGTGCTGGCAATTGTAGCTCTATGAGCGGGTAAACTATAATTCTCAAGATTGCTTTAAATATACGGCGTGTATGCAGCCTCTTGAGTTTCCCAACCCATGCAACAGCATCCAGTGAACTGGAATGTGAGTGTATTGGGTGCAGCCTGAGTGATACATTTTACTGCAGATGGGCATTTTTATCTTCCTGAATGGCTAATTTTCCTGCAGGGGTGGATCTGCTATTGGTTCTCTGAAGGAGAGTGTGAGAGGAAAACAAAGATGACACAAGTCATTTGGCCATTTTTAAACTGGAGAGCGCAAGCTCTGAGTGTTGCTAGCTACAGTACATTTAGCAGCAACTTGCAGGGTACAACTTTGCAGAGCTGAACAGTTTTCCCTCTGGGGATCTGATGCAGCATTAGCCGCTGAGCTGTCTGCTCATAGGAAGGAGACTGTTTGCTTTCACTCTGTTCTCCTTGTACATTTTAAAGCAAATATTGCAAAGGCACTCAAAGCCTCAAGTGTGATATCATCCAAAGTAAACTAAACCTCAAGATATTCCCCCTGGACCATCCCACTGCTTGGAGAAGTGGAGGAGAGTGCATGGTAAAAACTCAGCCCAAGTTGAAAGCATGCCTGCCAAAATATTGGTCAGAATGGCAGTGTACAGATAGGGCAAACTATTGTGCCTCAAATGGGAAAGGGAAAGCGTCTTAAATATCCAGGAATAGAAATGCTGTTTCTAAATGTAAATGTAGCAAGGAATATAAGCAAGCAAAGATTATGACTCCAGTTCATGTTTCAATGTTATGGAGGATCCAAAAAGGGGCAGTCATCTCAAAAATTGCAACCCACAAGCTAATACATTTTGCCTGACATCCTATTGACGTTGGCAAAGGGACTCAATGAAAGGCATACAGACATGCTCACCATGCAAATTAAGACTTTCAAGAAAGGTAGATCTCTGGGGCTAGAGTACTCTATGTTTAGGAAGGTCAATTGATTTAGCAGAGCACTGTGCTTAGCTACTGCTGGGCCACTTACCTAACTTGGTGACCTCCAGATGTTTTGCACTACAACTCCCATCAGCCCCAGCCAATGGCCTTATTGAATGTTAATCCAGGCAAAATAAGATGTTTGATCACAATTTTAAATGGGATGTGTTTTTCAAGTTATATGAAACAGAGAAGCCTTGCTTTAAATTTCTTTCTTTAGTTTTGTGTATGAACATGTGAAAGGCCAGCTCCAGAGGGCTGCCAGGTTGGGCCCTGATTGAGTGCCCCTGTAGCCCAGAGGGGCCCCTAAAGGGCCCCTCAGAGTGGGAGGGTAGCGTTCCCATTCCACAATCCGCAGCACTGGCAACTCCCGACCTGCCGCAGATCACAGAGATGAAGCTCCCAGCCCCACCATGCAAACCGTGTGGGCCTGCAATGCCTGTCCACATGCCCCACCTACCTCTCCCGTTGCCATGAATGCTGTGTGTGCTGCTGATGCATACCTGCCATCAACCAACATGGCAGCAGATGCTTCTCTAAGAGGCTGATGCCCCTACCACCATCATGGTTAATGGTAGGCATGTGCACGCGCATAGCATAGCGTCTGTGTATGCCATCAACCAGGATGGCGGCAGGGGCATCAGCCCCTTAAAGAAGCATCTGCTGCCATGCTGGTTGATGGCAGCCATGCACCCACAGCCACAGGCCCAAGGCAGTGTCATGCTGGACCTGAACATGTGTGTCCCTTAACTGTGATACCATTCCTACAGGGCAGCAACTTTGTTTTACCAGTCTGATTTCTTGTGAAGGGGATCAATCTGTACGACAAATTTCTTGTGTGGTGACTAATGTGTGGAGAATATAATGACACCTGAGAATCAAAATGGTCCATCCCTGCTTGGGAGGACTATAGAGCATCCTGGATAGGGGCCACTGTATCATCTGTTGAAAAATTTTATTTCCTAAGTCACAGAAAAAACTGCAAAAGTGTGAAGTTTGAACTTCCACCACCACCACACACACAACCCCACCCTGGTAACTATTGTGGAGGTGGTTAATCTTGTTGTTATAGCAGATCTCAACCCAATCTCAAATACTGTAAGATCCAGGGACAGAGAAATAATTCGAGAGGAAGAGGATGTTTCATACAAAACTTGAGAAATGGTGTGAATTGCAAAACTGTATTCAGATCTCTATCACTCCTTTCTTCATGTGTCTCGTCCAAGGGAGGTGCAGAGGGTGGCTACATGAGGGTGGGCTTTTTAAGTGGTGGCTAGGGATGTTGGAGAATTCCAGTGAAAATAGAAACAGGATTGCTGGTGCTTGCTTTTCGTCCCATGTCTGCAATGGAAAGCAATCCTGTGAACATGATTGGCATTTGCTGCTGTTGTTCTTTTCAGTCCAATAATAATTAATAATAATTAATAATTAAATAATTAATATTAATAATAATAATATCCTGCCCTTCCTCCCAGAATGCTTAAGTTTTTGCCCTATTTGCATTGTGTTTCCTTTGCACAGAAACAAGTGGGGTGGAATAACATAAATTGCATAATTTTGCAACAGTGGACAGCAAGATGGATAATGTAGTTTTTGGTGGAAGACAAACTACAAATGAACTGAAACAATGTTGCAAGTGATGAATATAGGGTGGAAAGGAAAATGATGCCTCATTACATCCCTAGTTGTGGCTCTCCCATATTTGAAATGCTCTTCCAAGAGAAGCATGCCTGGTGCTGTTACTGTTGGGCTTTTAGGTGCCAGGCTAAGACATATTTATTTACCCAGGCTTTTGGTGGTGAAGTTAGCCTCTACTGCAGTGATTCTCAAACTGTGCGCCCAGGCACACTGGTGCGCCCTAAGAGGTGGCTGGGTGTGCCTCAAATATTATGAAAGTATATTTTAAAAATGAGAAGAAACCCATTTGTATAGGGTAAATAATAGTTTTCTATAGTTTATTTCTATTCATAGTTTAAAATATATTAATATATTTTTAATTTTGTACACAAAGTGCGCCAGAAAATTTTTATATGTTTTACAGTGCGCCGCAAACCGAAAAAGTTTGAGAACCACTGCTCTACTGGCTTGTCCTTTTTATTGTATTGTTGGATGAGAATTTAGGAATTTTGTATTGTGCACTGTTTTTCATTTGGTTTCAAAACTTTATATGTTTGTGTTTTATTTTGCTGTTAAATCATTTTGAGACATTCCTTGTATAAAGCAACTAACAAATACAATAAAATAATAATCACATGTAAGAGGTTCTCAGGTCTAGTAGCCTTGATTAGCACATTGCTTAGAAATGCTGGCGTATCAAATTAGGAATGAGTGAAACTATCAATTTCACTTTCTCGTTTTCCCACTCTTAAATTCAATTCACATTTTATCCCATGTCATGTGTGATTTTTAAAAAAAATTGTCACCATTTCAGTGCACATTTCTCCTAACACAGAGATTTGAGCGTGCATTATTTCCTAATTCACATATTTTTGCAAGCAGATTCCACAAATATGCTTTTTTGTATATTATTTTCACTAATATTTGCATTTACATGCATGCTTTCCCCAAGTATATGCATTTTTGTACACACTGGTTGGAAAACTGTATCACAAAATTCAGAGAAGTGCAAATTTCAAAGGGTGGCCATGTTTTGCTTTACATATTGTTTTGGGAAGTGCGAATTAGGTATATTTGCCTTTAAATGTGAATGGAATTGAGCCCCCCCCCCCGGGCATTCTTCTGTAAAATACAGACATGTGCTTGGATATCAGACATGTTGAAGACCATTTTGGTGGAGGATTGCTATTGTTTATGTGTAAACCACTGGACAATCGCAGTCATATACTACTTTGGGGGGGGGGGGGAGAGAAGAAAGGGACAGGAAAACAGAGTGGTTAAAAAACAGATCTGATACATGAAAACAGCAAGTTCCAGAACTCAACTTTTAACTCATTGTGGTAATAATTTACAATAGGAAAACAATATGCAACCTTAATAAAGGACATACAGTTGAGTTGAAATCATGGGAAGTTGTATTGCTTGAAAACGAAAAGCCCATTTTATATCGGAACCTTTCTCCTTGCCAGTAGCCTCAGCCTGGCTCTTGCATTCCAACTAAGCCACTGAGCATCTGCCGATCCTAGAGAGCCAACAGTGAGTGGCCAGAAAAATGGGATGTCAAGTGGCAGAAAGCAGAGCTTGCTAACCGAGGTGAGGCTGGAAAAGAAGCAAATACTTGAGAGGTTCTCCAGTGTTCTGTAACAAAAATATATAAATCCTAAAGGGATTGCAGGAGAAGGAAAGGAATAAAGACAGGGACCTGAAGTATTATATAGACTCTTTGTGTTCTTCAAAGGGTTGGGCCATTTGAATTAAGAAAGCAAATTAAGAATGTGTGGCTATAACAATCTGAATTCTGCACTCATTGGTAGAGACAAAATTGGGGGTGGGGGAGAGAGGAATCCTAACTATGAATAGTCTGTGATAGCAAACAGTTTCTAGTAATAGTGATGTTCCGCAGCAGGTTACCAAACAGATCTACTTATAGGCGAGTGGTAACCTGTTCCTCCTGCCCATCTTTCCATTGGTTCCTAAACATATCGCAAGCATCTCCCCATGAGTCAAAAACGTCCTCTGAGGAGTCTATGAGTTTGGAATTAGAGGAGCAGATGCTGGAAGCACAGTGAAGGGAACTAGAACAAACCACAGGGCACTGGCTCTGTCCCGTATGTCTGATGTTCCTACTGTAGTCCACCTCATTGAGGTTAATTTCACTTCTGGAGCAGTTCTCGTCTTGCTCTTTTGCCATCTGAGAGTATTTAATGTCTTGCCACATGAGATGTGGCTGGATTACCCCATCTGAGATGGTGTACATGGGCTCTGAGTTTGGTTCCGAGAGATGACCGTTCATCTTGGAGAACAGGAGGCCCAGCCGTTTGAAGGACTCTTTCTTGGAGCTGGAAAGCCTTTGCACCCTATTCCCATTGCGGATGAAGGAGCGCTTGTTTATCCCATTGCTTTTTGGTTTCTCGTTTACCATTTCGATCCCAGACATAGTCTTAATCAGAGCTGAAACATTGAAGTCTTTCTTCTTGTTGGCCGTGCTGAAAGAAACACTCTTTGCTTTGGATGTTTCACCAGCACAGTCCTCATTAGCATCGTCCTTCTGGGAAACTTCTGTGCTGCTGGTGGAATAACTTCTGCGTTGGGGTTTTCGGTTACCCAAGAGGTCAAGGACTTCATAGCGGAAGCTGGAGATATCCTGCTTCAATTCCTAAGGTGGGAGAGGGAGGAAGAAATGAGTTAAACTCCAAAGGTTTATCTGTGACAAGGGAAAAAAAGAATTTGACCTCTCCTGAGAGAAGTGTTCAAAGTTATGGAAATGAACGATTCTGGATCACTGTGTACAAGAACTGCAAACATCTTTTTTCATCATTTAGCATCAGAAAGAGAAGTTTGGTAATGTTTGCCAATGAAAAATCTCTGCAAAATAGATTAGTTGAGGCATCTAACTATCAGCCATGCACCAGTACTTTTCCTTCATCTTTCAGGCCCAAATCTAGCTGGGGGAGGATGCAGGGCCTGGGACCAGCAAAGGTGCCCCACAATTGTAAATCCAGTACAGATACAGACCAGGATAAAACAAAATCTCTGCTGGGAAAGCTTGTTGAAAAAAGATCTCCAATAGGCACCGAAAAGGCAATAGAAATGGTGCTTGTCTTTATTATATAATATTATATATAATAGGAGGGAGTTCCAAGGAAGAGGCACCACACGAAAAGCCTGATTCCTACATTGTATAGAATGGACCATCTGATATTCCCCAAATCATTTGGTTTTCCCAGATTGTGAGCCCCTTGCGAGCAGAACTATTAACATTCAGAAGAACTGTTGTTAGCAGTTCAGGATATAAATAATAAATGTGACAAGAACACACACACACACCAGCTGTGATCAGCAAGTGACATTTGACAGGGCCTTCACTGGCTCATTCCTGCAGCCTTTGCTTAGCTCCAGTAGGTGGGAAAACATATGCAAGCCTATGACAATAGTAGAGTTGCCCCAAAATGTACTAAGAAGACAGGCTGCAGTTTGGCTGTCGAGCCCACAGTTTGGATGCAAAAGCTGCCCAATTCAATCCCTGGTGTCTCCAGGTAGGGCTGGGAAAGCCTCTGCAGAGCTGCTGCCAGTCATCTAGACGGACCCATGGTCTGACTTGGTATGAGGCAGCTTCCTATGTCCCTAAGGGCCTGCTGAAGTCACAGAGAGGGTTACAGCCCTAGCTATGTAAGCTGGAGATTTCTCAGGGTGCAAACTTTATCCACATTTGAGGGACACATCATGATTAGATTTTAGACCAACATTTTAAGATGCATAGTTCCATATTTGGGAATGTCCTTACTACTAGATCCAGGGATGACATTACTGTGGGAAAGGCTAAAGCACGCTTTGCCTGACTAAGGTCCCAAGATGAATCCCCAGCATTTCCAGGTAGAGATGAGAAAGACTCTGGGCCTGAAACTTGGCAAGCTGCTGCCAGTCAGTGCTGACAATACTGAGCTAGATGGACCCATAGTCTGACATGGTATAAGGCAACTTTCTCAAATTTTGGGTTAGGGCTGTTGGTCATTGGTACAGCACATGCACTGCATGCCAAATGTTTCAATCCCAAGTATCTCCAGTTAAGGCTGCAAAAGACTCTTGCCTGAGAGCCACAGCCAGTTGGTGTAGACCAGTGTTCTTCAAACTTGGTTCCCCTCATGTTGTTGGACTCCCAAATCCCATCATCCCTGACCATTTGCTAAATTGGCTGGAGATTATGGGAGTTGTAGTCATACAACATCTTTGGACCCAAGATTGAAGAACACTGGTGTAGACCACAGTGGGGACCCTGTGGTTCCCCTCGTGTTGTTGGACTCCCAAATCCCATCATCCCTGGCCACTGGCCCAGATGTCTGGGGCTGATGGGAGTTGGAGTCAGACAATTTTATTTATTTATTTATTTTTATTTAGTTCAATTTTTATACCGCCCATAGCAAAGCTCTCAGGGCGGTGTACAACAAATAAAAATATATCTTTACATTTCAATATTAAAAACCATCTAATTCTCAAATCAACAATTAAACAAACAAATAAAATATATAACTAACAAATACAACATTAAATACAAATACTGAAATACTAAAATGTTAACAGGATGGTCTCAGGCTCTCCATCCCTGCTATGCCCAATTTCTTGGGAGCAACTCTCATTGAACTCAGTGGGCTTTACCCATGAGCAGACATGCACAGGGACGTGCTGGAAATGCTGGCCATTTTTCACACAGCATTGTGCCATTACCTTAAAATTTTCTTCAGTTAATCCCTCGTTACTTTTTGAGTTTCTTATCATTGCTGCAACGTATCTCTTTACCAGGTTTCTGATCACTTCCTGCAATGAAAAGCACAAGAAACTGAATCATCATCATCGTCAATTTATTACCTACCTTTTACCAGCAGGTCCCAGGGCGGGTTACAGCAGTTTAAAATTCAGTATTAAAAGCAAACAAAACACATTACAGTCACAGGAATAGGGTGGGTCCTGAAAACATACACCTCAAGTGCCAAAGGCCAGGGTAAATTGGTGCTTCTTCAGCATTCACCAAAAACTGTATAGCAAAGGTGCCAGAGGTGCTTCTGTGGGGAAGGAGTTTCACAACTTCGGGGCTGCCACAGAGAAGGCCCTCTCCCAGGTCACTACCACCCAAACTTCTGAGGGCAACAGAACTAACAAGAAGGTCCCCTCTGCTGACCTTAACACTTGAGAGGGTTCTGTAGGGAAGGAAGTGGTTTTTCAGCTTTGGGACCTAAGACATTTAGGGCTTTAAACACTAGTGTGTGCACCTTACATTAGGCCTGGAAATGAACTGGCAACCGATGCAGGTGTTTTAAAACGGGTTAAATGCAGGGCCGGCCCCAGGCATACCGGGGCCCTTGGGCATCAGCTTGCCCTGATGCACACACACACACCTCCGCTCCCCCGAGCGTGCCTCCACCTACCTGTCTCCTGTCTTTTAGCATTCCATTAACCAAGATGGCGGCCACGGTTTCCCTAAGGGGATGAAGCCTCTGCCGCCATCTTGGTTGATGGCACGCATGCTACATGCGCACATCTCTGCCATCAGCCAAGATGGCAGCAAGGGCTTCAGCACCTTAGGGAAACCTCGGCTGCCGTCTTCATTAAGGGCAATGCTAAAAGGCAGGAGACAGGTAGGTGGGGCGAGGGAATGGCAGGCAGGTGGAAGCTCCTGCCCTTGCGATCCATGGCAACAATCCTGCTGTGGATCGTGGAAGGGGAGCGGAGGGGCCCCTCAGGGGCTGCTATAGCCCCAGGGGCCCTCAGCCAGGAGCCCACCTGGCCTCCCTTTAGAACTGGCCCTGGTTATATGAGTTCTAAAAGCAACCCCAGCCAGAAAACTGCTGCATTTTGGACCAGTTGAAGTTTCTGAGTTGTCTCTGTTATCTTTTTGGCACTTACTGAAGACCTTCCTCTTTCAACAAGCCTTTTAAGTTCAGACCGTATCTCTGTCTGTGTCTGTGTTGGAATTGCTTTTTAAGATGTCTTTTTTTAGAAATATGTTTTTGATATGCTTTAAAGATGGTTTGTTTTAATATATTTCAAAGTCTGTTTTAAGATGTTTTAGAGTGTTTTTAGTGTTTTGTTTGCCGCCCTGGGCTCCTTCTGGGAAGAAGGGCAGGATATAAATGTAATAAATAAATAGTTTGAGGGGAGGGGATTCCCAATCCTCCAGAGAGGTTTTTTGGGTTTTTTTGTTGGCACAGGTGGCTATAGAGGGGAGGAGGGGAGGAGAAACTGCCCTGGTATGAACATATGTTCACTATCTTGGAATCTGTGTCGTGGTAAGCATTCAGTTCTAAAAAAACTGCTGGCTGGTTAACAGTTCAGTAATAATAGATGAAATGGCTGTGTAGCCATAAAATCGTATTAGCTGGTTTATTGGAAAAGATGTGCATACTGAGAAAGGGAACAGACGATAGGAATGTGTAACAGCTCAGCCCTATTTACAGCTGTTAGTATTCACTGAGTAGCAAAGGGAAGGGCATTCCTAGACTGCCCAGCTGAGTTGTACCCACTTACCACACTCTCTGTATTGCATCTTGGTGGACTTTGGATCAAATCTGTAGATAGCAATGGAATTAAAGGGTTGCAGCCCTTTGGAGAACTCCTTTTGATCCAGAGGACAGCCAGAGCAATAATGACTCTTTTGGTCGTATAGTTCTGTATTTAATCTACTTTCTTGAGCTCAGAATCTGAAATAAGGCAATCCTTCCAGCTACAACAGAGGTGGAGATGGGACTGCAGGGCTTCTTCAGTTGAGAAACAAACAACTTTTGGATTTTCCTCTCCTTGAACTCTTTCCATCCCAGTTGGATGGAAGAATTCTATAACTAGTGTGAGTTTGCTTCCCCCCCCTCCTCCCTCCCAACCCCTTTTCCTTTTGTGTCATGTCTTTTCAATTGTAAGCCAGAGGGCAGGGATTCTCTTATTAGTTACTGTGGTAAGCTCCTTAGGGAAACTTTCTTCTACTTTGGCTGAAGAGCAGACAGGCAAAGTAATCCAAATCCCAGGGAGTTGGCAGGAGGGGGACTGGCGGAGGAGGAGCCAGCGGAAAGCTCTGTGGGATCCTCCTCCCGCTTGGGGGCCACCAGCTCTGTTGGGAGCCACGTTTATGGGCCAGCTGGGAAGCATTGGATCCAATAAACAGGTCTGTCAGGGAGTAAGCACTTCCCATAGGCCACAATGGAGATTTAAGAAAATAATTTTACTGCACCGGCCTTTTGGCTGGTGGAGTTTATAGGGCAATCAGACACAGGGAAGGGGTCTGAATGCAAGGAAGATCTTGTGTTAAGTCCCTCCTATGGCTCCTTCCCTGCTATGCCCCCAGAATGGCCTGTTTTTGGGACTTCCACTGGCCCTCCATCCACTGGGCTAGCCATCCCCAGTGGACCCCTGGTGGCGCTGTCAGGCTCCTGGCAGGGCCACGGCTCAGCCGCAGCAGAGAGCTGCTGCTAGCGCAGGCCAGCAGAGCCTGGCACTGCTGGGAGCCTGCCGGCACCAACAGGGATCCACAGCATTCAACTGACCCCAGCCTGGCATAAAGGTGAGCTGGATTGCACCCTAAAAATACTTTAAATATATAATAAAATAAGGAACAGAGTGTAACCTTCAGATAGAAGGTTTTTGATCATTCTGCTGTTTTAAGATACTACTACTAAATTGTGTGATGTTATATAGAAGAAAAAGGACCCTCCATGGCGCAGAGAGGTAAGTGGCGGTAACGCAGCCGAAGCTCTGCTCACGGCCGGAGTTTGATTCCAACGGAAGGAGGAAGTTGAATCTCCCGTAAAAGGGGTCGAGGTCCACTCAGCCTTCCATCCATCCGTGGTCGGTAAAATGAGTACCCGGCATATGCTGGGGGGTAAAGAAAGGCCGGGGAAGGAACTGGTAATCCCACCCCATATATACGGTCTGCCTAGTAAACATCGCAAGACGTCACCCTAAGAGTCGGAAACGACTCACACTATAAGTGCGGGGACACCTTTACTGTATATAGAAGAAAAGACTGAACTAGGGCTATGGAGCTAATAGGATGGACTTAATTGAAATACCTAATTGATTTATGAGTCTAGTGATAAATAAACTGGATGCACTGGAGAAAATTAATTATATAAGCAGGAAAAAAAATCTGATTATTAGAGTGAATCAAGTAATTAAGTAATTATATACAAATGATTAATGAACCTACTTATGGTTTTGTATTAAAACTGATCCCTTCCTTCAGATATTTTATTGGTTTACTTTGTCAAATGAATTTAATATGTCAGCTAAATTCTATCATTTACATTACAATATAACACAGTTTATTGAACTGATTAGGTCAAACAAATTAAGGCTGCTGCAATCGTATGTAGAGTATCTTGGAAGTAAATTTCATTGAAAACAATACTGGATTTGCTTCTGAGTAAAAATGCGTAGGATTGGAACTGCAAATGTTGGGACACAATTGAGAGCATAAGAAAAGAGTATTCTTGCAAAATCAGACTAAAGTCAGAATTGCCCAGCATTACAAGTAGGGTATTAAGGCAATGGTCCTCATCTGTTCTTTGTAAATATATAAATACATACATATATATAGTATGTAGAGATATACTGCTCTGCTCCCACTAGGAGGAAGGGCGGAATATAAATCTAATAAATAAATAATAATAACTAATATTATGAATAAAAGTCATTGATATTTCCTGATACACAAATCCGTGCATAATCCCTTTAAAAAGGTTATCCTAGTGACTCCACTAGGGATGGATTATTTTTATTTATTTATTTATTTATTTATTTAACAAATATGTATATACCACTTGATTGTAATAGAACCTCCAAGTGGTTTATAAGAAACAAATCTATCAATTTTGGTTAATCTCAATTTCTCATTTTTTTCAGTCTTAAAGTTCAATTTGCCACGGTTTTGCATAAGTTTGCATTTTATTTTTATCTTTTAAAAAATCACCAGAAAAATTCACAAGCATTTTAATCCATGTTTCTTTGAATATACACATTTTTATGCAATTTTTGACTAATACACAATTTTACAAGCAGTTCTGTCGACATAAAACATTAATTATGGGGAAATTATTAGGGGAAAGTATGCACACTGTCCCCTAATATATGCATTTTTGAAAACATTCTTGGGTTGGAGAGCTGCAGATCAAAATTCAGAGCCATGCAAATTTCAAAGGCCATCCATGTTTTGGTTCACAGATTGTTTGGGGAAATGGAAATTTAGTAGGTTTACATTAAAATGTGAACTGTTTAGAATTTCTTCCTAATCCCAATTTATCACATCTTATGCCAGCAGTGGGCAATCTCCAGCCTGCAGGTCAAATTAGGCCTGGCAGAGATCCTAACTTGGCCCACAAAGCTGTGGCCAATCCCAGACCATGCCAATCTGCTGATCAGCTAACAGGTGCTCAGTGCAAGCCCTGCGGGGATCTGCTACACTACAGAGATCTCAGTCCATGCCCAAAGTGGGTCTTGCTGCAAACATTCATCAGCCATTCCCCGCTCATAGTGATGCAGGTGATTGACCCTTCCACTTGTCAAAATGACCCACAGGGATCTAGCTGTCACGTCTCAGCCCATGAGATCCTCCCACCACATCTCTTGCAGCATCCAAGACTTCCATCCTAGGGGTCAGACTGGGATCAGGACCCAGAAGTAAACTGTTTTCTGCAGGGCCTGTTACCCTTGCCCCCTTCTCCTTTTCCAAGCATCTCTTTTTAAATGCAAGAGAATATAGGAAGCTGCTTATACTGAGTCCGCCCACTGGTCCATTGAGCTCGGTGTTCTCTGCGCTGAATGGCAGTGGCTCTCCAGGGTTTCAGATTGGAAGCCTTTCCCTGTCATATCTGGAAATGCCAGGGATTGAACCTCGGACCTTCTGCATGCAAACCAGATGCCACTGAGACATGGCTCTTCCCCAAGAGAAAGTGTCCCTGGCTCGCCATTTGACTCAACAGATTGAGGTGTGCTTATTTAAAAATAAAAATCTTTTTTGTTCCGCTCTTTGATCATATGGGCTGGGCATCAAAGACCACCCGGGGTTGTCCCAGAAACTAAAGCTTGGTGCAGCTCCAGTGACAAATCCACCTCTAAAATGAGATTTGAGGTTCTGATATTCAGAATGGTTATTTCCAAGATTCTAGCATAATGGGTTTGAGCTAATGGCATAGCAAAGCCCTTAATCTTAGCAAATCTTTTAATAGGAAGAATTAATGATGCTAAACAGGCTGGGAAGGCGCATCTGGGCAACATAAAAATCTGAGAGAAAATGCTCACATTCTCTAAGCCATTGTTCTTCAACCTAGGGCCCCCAGATGTTGTTGGACTACAACTCCCATCATCCCAAGACAGTATGCTCAATGGTCAGGGATGATGGGAATTATAGTGCACCAACATCTGGGGGCTCAAGGGTGAAGAACACTGCTCTAAGCTTCCTTAAATATGCTGAGGCCAACTGATTTCTCCTTTGGAAAAAGTAGCCTGTAAGGTATGAGGGGGAAAAAATCCACCAGACAGTGGAGACTGGTGGCTCTGTCAGTGGGGCAGTGAATCCACTCCTGGTTTTAGTCCAAATGTAAAGCACCTTGGACAGCTCCTTGAAAGTTCAGACTAAAACATGGAGCATATTCACTGCCCACTGACATTGAAAGGATCAGCCTCCACGGCCACTAGAAATGTCTCTTGTGCAAGCTTTGCCCTAACACAGGGATGGGGGAACTTCATCAACCTAAGGGCCACATTCCCCCATAGGCAGCATTCCAGGGGTGAACAAGGCCAGAGGCAAAGGTGGGTGTGACAAATGATGGGGAAGAACTGGGAACTGTAGCCATCAGCATATCCATAGTGCTTTGTTCACCAATTTGGATTTAAGAAAAAATGGAGCAATGGAAAATTCCTAATGGAAATTTCTTTGGAAATAAAACCAGGAGTTTTATTCAATGAAATCCTACTTAGAGTAGACCCACTGACATTAATAAACATAAATTAGTAATGTCAATTAACTTCGATGGGCCTACTCTGAGTAGCATTGAATACACCCAGGTAGTTCAGAATCCTCAAGCCCAGAAGCAAAATTTGGATGAACTTGTTTTAATGTTTAATGTGCACTAGGGAAGGAAAGATCTGTCAGTTTCTGTTCTCGCTGTTTCTCATTTTTCCAATTTTCCCGGTCAGGGACCCTGTGCTTCCGAATTTGCCACTACACTACTGTGTGAAACAGAAACAACAGTCCTGTTCAGGCAACCCAACTCACAATCTGAATCAACACATAAGTGGGGAACAGAACTGCACCAAGTCATCCTGTCCCTGATGTCACATGCTCTGATTAGTCCCACCTCATGGCATCCACATTTACAGTGCAAATATCTGCAAAGAGGCCTTCTCATGTACAGCTGTTAATTACGACAGTTCCTACAAGAGGCAGGGAATTTCAAACCCGGAGGATAAATGCTGCCCTCCAAGTCTCTCTATCTGGTCTCTACCTAGGCTCCACCCCTCACTAGTCCTGCTGCAAGCCCTCCTTGTTTGCTTTTGCTTGGCTGGAATGTATCCTTAAACTACTATAATGCCTCTGGCATCCCTAGATGTGTCCTGGCTCCTGGCCTGAGAAGCAGGACTCAAAGACAAGGTTTTGCATAAGACTTTATTCCAGAAGTCAGCACAGCGGCGAAGCATCAAAAAAATACAAGGCATATCAGGATACAGAACAGGTGCAAACTAGGCATGGAAGAGTTAACACACCCAGACACTCTAAATAAAAGAGAGGTGGGCGGGCACTTTACTTGCCCATGCTAAATGTAGCGCTTTCCAGTCTTAGAAGTGAGGCGGGGACTTCTCCTCAGAAGAGATGCAAATTGCTTTAACTGAAGCCATCTTTTCTCCAGTCTGTGCTATTTTGGAGAAAATGTTATTTCAGACTCTGACAAACAATCCTCTTTTGAAGGATTCCCAATCCTCTGAAAGAGTCATGTTCGTTTATTAGAGACTATCTGTTCAAAGGCTATGTCTGGGCTGGGTGTCAGTGAGGATTCCTCTCACTTTGTCACAGGCAAAGGGCAGTTACTGATGTTAGTAGACTCACTAGGCATGGAGCTGCTAAAGGTTTCTGGAAGCACTTCCCCATGATTTCCCCAGCCCCCTCCATAATACCTACAAATCCCTCACCATTCTCCCAAGCCTGCCAAGCATTCTCCATGGGGCCCAAGTAGGGTTGGGATCTGCTAGATGACATTCCATTGAAATGGAATGAAATTCCATTTTGCCTTGCCTTTTATCTGCAAACTTCGGCTTTGTCCCAGTTCGATATAGAACCAGGAACCAGAGGTTATGCATTCTGAACTTGTGAGGGAGTGGAGGGCTGGGACCCATGCCTCCCCCTCCCTGCTGTTCCCACCTTAATGCTGGTTCTGCTGGGCTCCTTGCAGCCGTGCAGGCTGTCCCAAATCCCAATTCCCCCCAACTACCTCCATGGAGTTGGAAAGGGCAGAGAATGCCTTAGCCTGAGCTGGAGAGGCAGAACCTCTCCATGGGTGATCTGGCTTCCTTTGTTCTCCTCTGAGAAGGCTGCAGGGAGGCCCTGAGAGGCCATGCTGCATGCAGCTTATCTCGCAGCTCACAGCTTCTTCTCCCTCCTTTTAGATTTATTTTTTTAAGGAGGAAGGAGGGTTAATACTAGAGAAATTAACAGGCAACCCTAGAAAGACTTCTTAACGTGAGTGAGATAATCTAGGATTTCCAGTTAATCTCTGTGGCATTAACCTTTTAATGACATTCAGTTTTTTTAAAAAACCATTGTCAGAAAATAAAGCAGAAATCTGACACCTTCAGGATCAATCCGCAAAAAGAATAGACAGGTAGATTTTTTAAAAATCCAGTCCCAACTCCAATTTGGGCAGAATTCTTCTCCATCCCTAGGCCCAAGACAGGATGGAGAAATGCGTGCGTTGAAGCCTCTGATTTATACTGTACAACAAAGGTAAGAGCCATATCCATTGCACCACTTACTTTTGCCTCTGGCCTTGCCCACCACTGGTATATGGCATATGGTAGGTCCCCCACAATGGAATGTGTTCCCCGGGCCGCAAAAGGCTCCCCATCGCTTCTGTAGGCCTTCACACTGTATTTGCAGATGCCAGGGGGTGGACCTAATGAGAACATGCCATATTGGGGGCAGGGCTCATCAGCACGGCCACACTCGTGTGTTGATTCAGGTCGTGAGTCAGGTCACCAGAATAAGGCTCATAAAGAGAAAGAATAGGGAAGATCCCTACGTCTCACATGTTAAATGCAAACCTAATCTCATCACACACCCAGAGAGCTTCGGCTATGGGGTGGTACACAAATGAAATAAATAAATAAAGAAAGAAAGAAAGAAAGAAAGAAAGAAAGAAAGAAAGAAAGAAAGAAAGAAAGAAAGTGCCTTGGATCAAAGAACCGTGGAACTAATTTTGTCCACCCATGGGAGATTTGAACTTGTGTTTTGCAGGCCTCCCCCATGTGACAAACCTCTTTTGGAACAGAGAGGTGTTTCAAAAGCAGTTTATGATACAGTATGGATCTCTCTCTGCGTGTGTGTTATTTAAAGGTGGGGGACTTCTTAAAAATCCGAAGAGCACACCCAAAGTTTTGGCATGTATAAAGTAGTTCCTTGGATCTAAGTCCATCACAGATAAAGGAAATGCAAGGAAGTGCTTAATCAATGGGTTTGTTTACCTGATAATGTTGATTCTGGATCAAGTTGTCAGCATGGCGTTCCTAAAAGGAAAGGGGCACGTACATATTAAGCAGATGACCACCACATTTTCAGCTTCTGCAGCCTAAGGAATTACTAGATGAGATCCACGCTGGCATCCTGTTGTCTACCATTGCCAGCTAGATGTTGATGGGAAGCCCAAAACATAGGCAGCTGCTATACACTGAGTCAGACCTGTTGGTCCATCTATCTCAGTATTGTCTACACTGACTGGCAGTGGCTCTTCAGGGCTTCAGGTAGGGGACTTCCCTAGACTTACCTGGAGATGCCAGGGATTGAACCTGGGACCTTCTGCATGCAAAGCAGATGCTCTACCATTGCTGTGGTTCTTCCCCTAAACTTAGGAATCTCCCTTACTGTCCTGCCTAGAGTGCGATTCACGAGATGGAGATGAGGATGAAAATAATTCTTGTTTTATTAGAGTAATTGAGACATCAAAGGCAGCGCGCTTCATAGACCTTGCTACGCTAACTCACTACTATCCCTAACTAAGCTACCTAAGCATACTCTGCAGTGTGTGAAGAAAGGTCAGGGGGGCACTGACTTAAGTAGGGAAGGTCTTCGCCCGTAATCTCTGACTCCTTCGAGGAGCCTCCCTCTGGACAAGGTGCTTCTCGTGACATCTTGCACGGGGCAAAAGGGGGCGCTTCTCTGCCGGTTCATCTCGATAGGTGCCAGCTCGGCTTCAGGAGGCAGGGATGCGTTTGAAGTTTCAGGAGGGGAGCTCAGGGGGGGTTGAGTTGGCGCGTGTGCCAGGACTTCCTCCAATGGCTCTGTTGAGGCGGCTGGAGGTGGCGTGAAGTCTTTTTCGGTGGGAGAACTGTCTGGAAACTGGCACAGGGTCAACCACACCCCCTCCCCCATGATCCTCAAAAGTGTCTACACCCTCTGGTTCTTCCCCTTGCTCTAACTGAGGGATCTGCAACTCATCCATCCCCCTTCCTTGGTTCCCATGCGGGAGCTGGGGCTCGACACTTACACCGTGCCAGACCATTGGTTCATCTAGCTCCGTACTGTCTGTCCTGACTGGCAGCAATTCTCCAGGGGTTCAGAGAGGGGACTTTCCCAACTGTACCTGGAGATGCTGGGGATTGAACCTGGGATCATCTGCCTGCAAAGCAGATGCTCCCCATTGAGCTACATCCCTTCCCAAAAAGAAGTTGCAGTCCAAAACAGATGGAGGGCATCAGGTTGGGGGACACAGCTCTAAACCATGGTTAAGCAAAGAAGGGAATTTGCACAAGAGATGAAAGGTGGGAGCGGAAGAGAGCAAACCTTTCTGATTTGCAAACCTGGGCTTCAGAGTGTTAGGACTACATCAGTTGGGCACCACTGAAATCTGATGATCTGATTTTCCTTTTGCTAATGGACAAGTTTTGCCTCTGTTAGAAATGAAAGGAACTGGTCCAAAATCTGAGTTTGCCAAATCAGAGTAATTTGCAGGACAGCTCAGTGGCCCTGCAACTAACTAAAGAGAGTAAAACATATACCATTAATTTGAGTTTTTGTAAGCCAGAGTTCTTCGACCTGGGGGAGGGGTGCCCCTAGATGTTGTTGGACTACAACTCCCATAATCCCCAGCCATCTTAGATAATGGCCTGGGATGATGGGAGTTGTAGCCCAACAACTTCTGGGAGCCTAAGGTTAAAGAACTCTGTAAATGTAAGCTGACTTTTAGCACATTTGACAGGAGGTAACTGAAGGAGAAAAATAATGTATTAAATGGATCATTTAGCATTCAAACACAGATGGGGAACTGTGGCCCTCATTGTCAGACCATGCTGGATGGGGCTGACAAGATATTGTCAGACCATGCTGGATGGGGCTGATGGGAATCCAACAACATCTGCAAGGCTGCAGATTCCCCATCCCTGCCCTAAAAATGGGAAGCTTTGGATGTTGTTGATTTCCTTTTAGAAAATATACGTTTAGACTCCAGAGCTTTTTTTTTTTTTTTAAAAAGTTGAGAACAGGCAACCATTTAGGAAAATTTCTCCTCCTCCAATTCTCTTATATCTTGCAAAAAGTAAAGAGTCAAGGGCTTCAGGGTCTGAGCAGCAGCCTAATCTTCAAAACCAGGTGGTGTATACATTACGTATAGCTAGGGATGGACAAATGTGTCAGTTTTGGTTTCTCTCTGTTTCTCATTTTTCCAGTCTTCAGTTCACTACTCCACATTTCCACATCTGTTTACATTTTTTTAAGTCGTCATCAAACTTCATCAGCATTTTAGTGCAAATGTCTCCTGATATACCCACTTTTGTATATGATTTTGCTTAATATATACATTTTTGCAAAGCAATTTCCCTTAAAATAATACAATTGTGTATGTTACTTCCACTAATATATATGCATTTTTCTGCACATTTTACCCGGTCGCATGCATTTTTGTATACATTCTCTGGCTGAAGAACTGCATTGCAAAATCTGGAGAAGGACACATTTTGGAGAAAGGTTGTATTTTGGTTCATGTATTGTGTTGGAAAGTGAAGATTGGGTAGATCCACCTTTAAATGTGAACTGAATCAACTTTCTTCTCCATCGCCACCATCAGCATCATCCTGACATTCAAAAGCAGAGAAGGAAGGGCAAAAGAAGCGCTTCCTGCGAGTGATTTCTGAGCCGGCCTCCTTACCGTGAATGTCTTCAGGTTCTCATGCTTCTTCTGATCATTCTCTGAGTCCTGAGATGGGCATAGCTGCTTGTGGATCCACTTGCAAAGATACCAGAATGATTTGGGGCTAGGAATAATGTTAAAAGGAGGTGGCAGAGTGCCACCTTCATCGAAGTAGCTCATCCAGAGCTTGGTGCGTGCAAACTTCCATTCGATATCCGCGTGGTCCTGGATGAGGAGAGACAGTCAAGAAAACCACAGCAGCAAAGTCATTATCAGGTTCTGGTGACAACAAATCAGACTCACCTTAGTAAATGTAGAACAGTCTCTGTGGCTGAATATTGACATTGGTGCTGGGGGGTTATTCTTGGGTATGACAGCAGAATTGCTACACTCTTCCTAGCCTGGTGACCTCCAGATGTTGCTAGACTAGAACTTCCACCATCCTTAACCATTGGCCAGATTGGCTGGCTGAGGCCGATGGGAGTTGGAGGGCACCAGGTTGGCACTCAAATAAGGATGTTCCTGGGCTGCATTCAGGCATGCGGTTTATTGTGTTAGTTTTACAGATTATAACTGTAGCACTTCTGCCCTGATTTCTAGCGTTCCTTTCACACTGCAGTTTCTGTTGAATTCTGGAACTGTGGCTTTTGGTCTGATTTACCACCACGTCTCACTAAATTTCATTCACACCAGTGGACGTGGTGTGACACAACAATGAACAGCATTGGTCATATCGCTACTCCCCCACCCTTGCCACACATGCACACCTCTGTTCCCCTGTGATTCCCCCATGAAAACAGTGGGAAAGAACTGAATGCTGGCATACCATCCCATATTGCATCACTTTACTCATGCAGTTTTCTGGGTGAATGGGGTTGCAAACAGATTTTTTTCCGAAAGCAATTGATTTCCAGAAGCTCAGCTTCCACTAGATTTCCAGAAGTGGCTTTTACATTGTGTGAAAGATCAAATAAAACGTGGAAATTATTAGGTAAGGAAACGCTGGGAAAATGGAACTGCCATCTGAATGCAGCCCTAACATTCTCCTCATCTGTCTCCTCCAGATTGTGGAGTTCCAAATTATCTATCATAGAATCATAGAACAGTAGAGTTGGAGGGGACCTATAAGGCCATCAAGTCCAACCTCCTGATCAATGCAGGAATCCAATTTAAAGCATATCTGACAGGTGGCTGTCCTAGTCTTGTTTCTGAAGTGGAACCAATTCATTATGAATTCTTAATCTTTTTTTAGTTTACCAGTTTTATACAGTTTGCTGCAATTTTCTTTTGGTTTCTTCAAGCCTTTACTCAGTTCAGTTCCCTACATTTTTGCAGCAATGCTCATGAAAATCTTAGTGCAAATTTCTCCTAATAAACACATTTTTGTATGCAGTTTTGACTAAAGCACACATTTTGCAATCATTTCCCCCCAATATATGCATTTTTGTAAACATTGTTTGGAGAACTGCATTGCAAAATTCAGACAAGTGCGCATTTCAAAGTCACTGAGGTTTCTTTTTTTACAATAAAGCAATATATAAAATTTGTTAAATAAAGGCTGTGTTTTAGTTTTCATATTGTTTTGGAAAGTGTGAACTTGATAGATTCAGCTTTAAATGTGAACTGAATGAAATTTCTCCTATGTACAGATGTGCAATGGTAAAACACCACATAAAAAGAATCTTGAAGCATTTGTACACATGCTCATGTGAAGATTTATTTATTTCTTGCAGTGTTTCATGTGTGCCTTAGACCAAGCCTTTGAACTGTACATCTTCTCACTAGCAGTGGTAAATTCTGAAATGAAAACCTTCTTCATGACAACTCCTATATCCACACCCTTCCTAAGTCTACACAACATGAATCAACTTTTGTACAATGCAGACATTATGGCTTCAGTACTATGCCAGGTTTACACACACACACACACACACACACACACACACACACACACACACACTGTTTAACATCCAGCCTGCTGAAGAATTCTGGTGGACTCATAAGCTTGCTCACTGTTTTGTGACATTATTATTATTATTATTATTATTATTATTATTATTATTATTATTATTATTATTATTATTATTATTGTCTTTATTTATACCCCGCCATCCTTCCAAAACTGGAACTTGCGGAGGCTTCCAGATAAAAAACACATATGCATACAGAGTCTAGATTAAAATAAAATAAAACTAATTCCAATATTAAAACCATTCATAATAGCTAAAATGAATGAATGTTTATTTCGGTCCATGACCAGCAAAAATAGCTAAAAGAGAATAGAAAAAACCAGTTTAAAAAATGGAGGAATTAGGCATTAGCAATGGTTGGTCCCAAGAAAGGGACTTTTTCAGATAAAAGTAGTAGTTTAAACCTCAGCTGTGCATGCTTGTGGAACCTCTCTCTTCCTTTGCTTAGCTTTTTTGGTGGGTTTCTCTCCGAGAAAAGCCCACTTATTTGGCATGTAAAGGACTGGCAAATAGTGCCCCAGGAGATGACATCATTGTCCCTGCTGTGAAATAAATAATGGTGCTCCATCCCTGCCAGTCTCTTCTCTACCACATGCAGGAATGCAGGAATAAGGGTGAGTGTGGAACTTGTGGAAGCAGCCGCTCCACAGCTGGTGGACCTTTTCCCAGGCCCTTTCCTAACTGCAGCTGGATCCTCATACTTGGTGCCAGCTGTAAGGAATCAAATATTGGGAATTTTTAATCTTTGATTCACCTCAGTGAACCAGAGTTTGGAAAACCTGCAACAGCAAAGATCCCTGGGAAACAGCCCCTCTGTGACCCCTGAGAACATATTGTGAAAGCCTGAGGGTATACACTTCCTGACTCCTGTGGAAATTTGGGGAATGTTGCCCAGGAAGAAACAGGCGCTCCTTTCAAACAAAGAAACGGTTTTACATAAGGATTAGGATAATTCATAACCTTTAGGAATCATCAGGAATCTACAGCAGGGAGATCACACCTATTATCTGGGAACTTATCAGGAAATGGGTTGGTTCACATCTTCCTGGTCACATTTACATTGGTGTCAGTGTAGTTAAAAAAAAGTATAAAACATGAGGGGTTGGGAGGGGTCAGGAGTTCCTCCCTCTGGAGGGCTCAACAGCTGCCTTTCTTACCAAAGCACCCTAGCATCTTTGGGACAATTTGCAGAACTTCAGGGCTAAGGATGTGAGTGTGATCTTTCAAATCTAGCGCTGGTTCCACGAGGGCGGAGCTTTTGGCTCATTGGGCTAGATACGAAAGTCAGCCTCAGTCTTGCAGCAACTCTCCAGGAAAGGTATGTGCAACTTCTGGGCCTTTTCTTTCCTTTTTCTGTGTGGGTGACCTTAATGTGAAAGTGTTCATAGGGTTAGTCTCTTTGCTTTAGTCTATCCAGTGTTGCTGAATGAATGAATAGTAGTTAGAAAGCTGCTCATTGTTAAAATTGTAATTGTACACAGCAATATTTTTCCTTGCTTCTTCTCTTAATAAAACCACTCTTTATTTTACTTTCAGAGTGTGTGTCATTGGGTCAAGGGTAAATTTATACATGCTCTGGGGGTGACGTGCGGGTAACTCCAGCCAAAGATCCTACTGCTCTCTTAATAGGGGAACTTGCATTTCTAGTGAGTTCTGCTCATGAGGAAGTTCAAGGTCCATTCGTAACACAGTTTCCAATTGTGTTCTTGATATCTGTCCTAGCAATTCTCTTCCCCTGCATGTTCAGTAAGGTAAAATCTCTGGCAGTTTACATTTCCACTTGCCAGTATTCTCTGATTCCCACAGTGCAGCAATTCCAAGAACTCATTGCTTCTGGGCAGGCTCACAAGTGTCTTCTAAAACCAAGTGCTGATACCATGGTTTTTCTTTTCCTTTTTTGGCATGTCTAGATTTTCAGATACCCCTACACACATACACACACATTTCCTTGAGTGCAAACATGATTCAAATGTATTGTTCAGCAAGCCTCTGAGCCTGGAACTTATATCAGCCCTGGATACCACCGCCTTCACCCAGAATAAATACCTCATCTGATTATCCAAATGTGGCTTTGATGATGAGAAAGAGGTAAGTAGTGATGTAAGAGAGAGAGAGAGAGAATGCGATGGCACCAATTTACACAACATTGTGTCTTGTGTTTATATTCTGATGGCCATTGGCTATAAACAATAACTGAACTGACAAAATTCACACAACCTTTTTACAAATTAAGGTATGGATCCCTTCACTTTTCGAGTTAAATATATGGTATAGATAAGGGTGAAGAACCTGCAACCCAAGGGCCACATGAGGCCCTCACCCTAATTTCATGTGGTCATAGAATCATAGAACAGTAGAGTTGGAAGGGGCCTATAAGGCCATCAAGTCCAACCCCCTGCTCAGTGCAGGAATCCAAATTAAAGCATAGGTCCTTGGCCTATAATGGAGAGAAAGGGGGGTGACAGAGAGAGAGAGAGGGAATTGGCATCAATTTACACAACCTTTTAACAAATCAAATTATTGTTGTTCTAGTTGTTGTTACTGTGAGATGAATCTCCCCACCTCTCAGATTTGTCATATGTCATAGATTAGGAGTGAGGAATTTGCAGCCCTCGGACAGTATGTCATTACATGTCATCCTTGGCCTGATTTCATGCAAGTGGCAATTGGGGGGGGGAGATGGGAAAGAGAGAAAGAAGGGGGTAGAATATTGAGAGAAGGAAGTGCCTCCCCACACTTGACCCCTGTCCTGCCCACTGCCAGTCTGCGGCCCTAGCAGATTACCCCTAAGGGATTGCAGTTTTCAACAGAAAAAACAAATTTTCCACATCTCTACTATAGTTCATGTAAGCATTTAACATTCAGACATGGGCACATAAGGTGCTATTCAATGCTGCCCCTACTCAGAATAAACCCACTGAAGTGAATAGACATGACTAATTTGGGCTCATGAATTTCAATGGGTTTACTCTGAGTAGGGCTTAGCTGAATACAGCCTATACATACGGACTTCTTTCTATAAATGTTGCTCAGTTTTCTGTATTAAAAACCAAACCAAATCATTGCACCTACATGGGTTCTGCAAGATGGATTTTGTTTCCATGGCAATCCTGTCATCACCCCAAGAGCTGGTTTCAGTGCCCTTTCTCCAATTTCTTGCAGGCTACATACCTGCTCCATCCCATGACCACCACCATCCTTCTTCCCAGCTGTCACTCAATTATTTTTACTTTCACTCTTTCACAGTAGTGTAGTGGCAAATTCAGAAGGGGGGGGTCCCTTCATGATAGTTACATCATGCCCCTGCATGGCCATGCCGCCTTCTAAGATTATACAATAAAATGAGCTTTCAGTCTCTTACTTTGGAGTGATTTCCCTTAGTGATGCATTGCAATGATCAATGCAGATCTCCATGCATTGCCTTTCAGCTAAATCTACTATTGCTGTGCACGTACATGGACAAGTGTACTAAGATGTTGTTATGTAAGGAACTTCCTTTGCTGAGTTTCCCTTCTTAGTTTATCATACTAAGACTCAGAATAACTGCATTTGGGCAAAGCTTATGAGTTTTAGAGGAAATTTAAGCATGGAAATTCCTGATCCTAACCTCTGGTGTTGGCTGCATCTCACACATGACACTCTTAGACATATTCATTTGCTTTTCACTTTACCATGCATGACACACATGGATAGAACATCATTAAAAGCTGAAACACCACCACCCACATATATTTTCTCCCCACCTCCCACTTGAACATATTTCTTCTCTCTTTCCTGCCTCCTCCGCTACTACTCCTGGCTTTGGACGGGGACAAAACTACACATCTTCCCCCCTTTTTTTGCTACTAGGTTGAAAATAAGATCCTTATAAACAAACAAACAAACTGGAGGCTGTGAAGCAGAGAGAGAGAGAGAAGGAGAGAGAGCCCTTCAGCCCAAGTTCTCCCTTCCCTACCTGCTTTTCCACTTTCCCTTGCTTGCTCTCCCTCATCATCTCCTTACTCCTTAGTCCTTCCCACATGCAGAGTTTGGAAACGTTACTTTTTTGAACTGCAACTCCCATCAGACCCAGCCAGCATGGCCACTGGATTGGGCTGATGGGAGTTGTAGTTCAAAAAAAAATAACTTTTCCAAGCTCTGCCCGCATGTGCCTTAACCCCAACAAGAGATGTCCCTAGGAGCCAATCAGCATGAAAGGGGAGTGTGTCAGCTGCTAAGAAGAGTCTTCTCAGCAGCTTACTCATCTCCTTTCATTCTGATTTGTTCCAATCAACAGGAAAGGATGTTGGAGACATAGGGACCCTGCTGGGACCCTGTTCCCCTCAAAAGTAAAGGGCCTAAGGTCCGCTGGGACCCTGGACAACTACACCCCTGCTCTTTCAGCCATAAACAATGGACAGGACTACTTGGCCCACTCATTATTTTTTTTAAAAAATGCAAAACACTGATTTCTCCTTCATTTTCTATCACAGTGATAGCAAATTCTCAATAGTTAATGTCGCTGTCTCTCTTCACAGTGGAATTTCTTTCATCATCTTTCTTTTGCAACTGTGTGTTTTATGCAGCAGCAGCAGCAGCAACAACAGACTGCTTGGATATCCAGATGTGCAAAATGGCAAACTGACTACCTTGATTGTCTCTGATGCTTTGAACAGCAATCTTATGACTTGTTTTGGAAGGCCAAACTAGAAAGAAGGCCAGAGGCCCGTCATTTATCTCACTTGATGTCTTACTGGTTTCTTACTTGCTCAATGTTATTGTGTGGAAGAGAGGGGGCTAGATATTTGAAGATTGTCCATGGGGAGGTGATGTTTAAGCCTTTCCCTAAAGACTATTTCCCTCTACAAATGCCCTCTCAAGCTGTTTGTTTCTCTTTCAGAGAAAAATATATTGGACCCAGTATGTTTTCCTCCTTTGGGTGGGTAGCATCATTCTTCCTTGCAGGGAAAAGGATTATGGGAACCAGTATCTTTCTCCCCTCCGGATAGGTAACATCATTCTTCCTTCCAGAGAAAAGGATATTTGGACCCCAGTATCTTTTCCCCTGTCAGATGGGTAGTATCATTCTTCCTTGCAGGGAAAAGAATTATGGGACCCCAGTATCTTTTCCCCTTTCAGGTGGGTAGCATCATTCTTCCTTGCAGGGAAAAGGATATTGGGATCCCAATATCTTTTTCCCATTCAGATGGGTAGCATCGTTCTTCCTTGAAGGGAAAAATATATTGGGACCCCAGTATCCTTTCCCCCTTTGGATGGGTAGCATCATTCTTCCTTGCAGGGAGAAGGATTATGGGATCCATTAACTTTTTCCCTTCAGATGGGTAGCATCATTCTTCCTTGCAGGGAAAAAGATATTGGGACCCCAGTATCTTTCTCCCCTTCAGACGGGTAGCTTCATTTGTAGATGGTTTATTGTGAGTGGCAGTGCTTTTCCAAAGCCTCAGGCAGGGGGTCTTTTCTCAATTAGCCACTTGAGACGCTTTGGGCTTTTGGCATCATAGAGTGAGCCTGCAACCTTAATGTGCTCCACCAATGTACCCTGGACATTGCCCTGAGGTGGAAGCTGGGGGACTATCTCAGTCACAGGATATCTCCAAGGGAACCAAATACCTGAATGAAGAAGTACACGGAGAGTGTTTGTACTTATAGATGCTCTTTGTTCGCTAAAGCTAAGCTGGGCACCATCTGGAAGTAACTGGAAGTATTATTAGCCCATACATCTCATTCTTGCAGATGATGACGATATAGGCAATGGCATTAGAGTTCAGCTGATAAGTACTTAAATCAGTGATTCCCAAACTCCTCCCGCCAGGGACCACTTATTAAGGGTATTAATAATTTGTTTGTTTTGCCAGTTGTAGCAATTGTAATGATGCTGTGTGATTTTTAATTGTGTTTTTATTGATTCTTTTGTTTCTCATGTTGTATTTTGTTGCATTACAATTGGCATTCCATAGAAATCAAATTGTAAGCGCTCATCACAGACACTCCATGGACCACCTGAATGATGCTCACGGACAGTTTGAGAACCCCTGCTTTAAATAAAAGCATCTCTTGCTTTGTAGGGGGTTTTGGGTTATGGACGGGGAGGGGTAAGGGAGGCACCCTCAAAGGAAAAAGAAAAAGGGGGGAATGTTTGGTATTTGAATGGCCCAATATTTGCCTGCTCGGGGTTCTGCAATTTAGACAACTAGGATGCATTGGCTAGTTAAGACTCACCTTCCTTTGTGCTTAGCAGTCTGCAGTATATTTAGGGTAACACATGTCAAATGTCTTTCATTGTTCAGCAGTAGGGGTGGGGGTGGGAATTTACTCATTTGCACTTCCTGAACCAATATGAAAACAAAACCCAGCTTTTGTTTGAAGTTTGAAGTTCTCTGACTTTTGCCATGCAGTCTGCCAACTCAAAAATGTGTACAAAAATTAGGGGGGAAATGTATCTATTAGTGAAAGGAACATGCAAAAATGCATTGTATTAGGGGACATGGCTTGCAAAAATCATAGAATCATAGAATAGTAGAGTTGGAAGGGGCCTATAAGGCCATCAAGTCCAACCTCCTGCTCAATGCAGGAATCCTGTGTGTAATGTGTATATTAAACACAATTGTGTACAAAAATATGTATATTTAGGAGAACTGTACATGAAAATTCATACAAATTTTCATGTAGATTCCAACCCCCCCCCCCATCCGTGCAAACTGAATGTGGTGAACTGAACTGAAATTTAAGACTGGAAAAAGGAGAAATGGAGAGATACCAAAACTGGTAGAATCTTCCACCCCTAGCCAACTGCCCCATGAAATGAAGTGACGATAGCTAACAAGGATGCTTGGGACGTCTGTGTTTTGAGGCGGGGGGAGTGTGTGCATGTATAAAATAAAGCTGATTTTTTTTTTAAACCCTCTTCTATTAGATTGCCTAATATGAAAAGCCTGGAGTAGCTCTTTGTCTAAATCAAATTCAAATCTGCTCTGCTTTAACTGTAATGTCCAGATAAATCAAAGCACCCTGAAGGCTGTGGGTCAAAAACAATGCTTTGAAAGTGCTGTCAGGGAACTCAAGATGGGAAATAGATCATTTGAATATATGCCACTATATCACTTCCCTTCTCCATCAGATAAGGTTGTCCATTCATTATAGCAACTCCTGATAGTATTTCACCTATAGGGATGCCAAGGCTCAGAGCTAGACCAGATCTTTCATGGGTCCGTTTTACGTTCTCTCCGTTTCTCATTTTCCCAAGTTCACCTCTCCGCATTTCCACATCAGTTTGCAATTTTAAAAAACGTCCTCATGAACATTCATCAGCATGTAATGCAAATTTCTGAGATACACATTTTTGTGTGTGTGCAATTTTGCACATTTTTGCCAAAGCAATTTTCCCTAATAAAATGCATGTCTGTATGTTATTTTCACCAAGACAATACTGTATTTATTTATTACAGTTATACCCCGCCTTTCTTATGTGTCTTCAGACCATAGCCAATGCAATATATGCATTTATATGCACCCTTTCCCCTTGTATATGCCCTTTTGTACGCATGACTTAGCTGGAAAACTGCATTGCTAAATTTGGAGAAGGGCAAATAATAATTATTATTATTTATTTATTTCATTTATACCCTGCCTTTCTTTTCAAATGTCAAAGGGTGGCTGTGTTTTGGTTTGCATTTTGGTTTGGAAAGTGTGAATTAGGTGGGTTCACCTAAGTGTGAAGTGACCTGAATGCCTCCCTCATTCCTATCCATGGGCAATCATCTCTGGGCTGCATATCAGATTCGGCTTCACTTTCAAGTGGTGCTGGGTGGAGCTTTGCTGCCCTACGTAGCCTGCCTGCTTCTCTCCCACAAGTAGCAAACCTGATTGGGCAAAACAATTGGGCAAAGAATTCATGTTTGCTCAATCTGCATTTACTTATGCAGGCTCAGCACTATGCTTTTCTTAACAGTGAATTTAGATTTCCTGGGTGTAGGGTGTTAATTGTTTCTTCTTTTCGCAGAGTATAACAGCCCTGGAACATGAACAAATAACTGAAGAGGCCCCATCACTTTTTTTTTTTGCTACCTTGACATATTCGAGCTATGCCTGGTGTAGCCCAGACCCTCTTTCCCATATCTAATGATGGATACCAGCCAATGCTGCACACGAAACACATAGGAAAATAGGGAATGCATTTTCAGTCTCCAGTCCCCCAAATAAACAAGTGCATATGCTCTGCAGGGGTGCAATGTTTGTATTTATTTTTATTTGCAAATCTTTGGAACCGCAGTGAGATTTCCTATCAGAGGGAGAGCCAATGAGGTGCCTCCCAGAAGTTGTGGACTACATTTCTCATCAGCCCCAGCATGGCCGTTATTTGGGGCAGATGGTAGTTGTAGCCCCAAAACATCTAGAAGGCACCATGTTGGTGACTCTGCCCTTGGGGCCAGTTGGAGGGTGAATGGATGAGCTAGAGAGCTGAGCATACAGAAAAAAGAGAAAAATCCTCTATTTACTAGCACATTCATTCCCATCCCTCTTACATTCACAGTTTGTATTATGAGATGTGGGCAGCCACAGAATCTGGGATTCAGGAGCCACGTCAAGGTCTCAGACAAGGAAACACAGCCATCCTTCAAAATTCACACTTATTGAATTCTGCAATGCAGTTCGCCAACCAATCACTGTTTACAAAAATGCATATATTATGGGACAGCATGCATAAAAATGAATACATGAGTGAGAATAGCCACCAACAATGCATTGTATGATGAGAAATGGCTTGCAAAAATGTGTACAATAGTCAAAGCCCCTACAAAATGTGTTTATTAGAAGAAAATCACACTGACATGCTGGGAAAATGAGAAATGGAGAGATCCAAAACTGACAGATCTTCCCATCCCTAGATGGAACTCACCGGTACAAAGCAGAAGCCCCTCATTTTTTGCTGCCCATGGCAACGATTTTGGGCTGACACTCACAGCGCTTTTATCAAGGTTTGAGGCACCTCATTGTTTAAAATTATTTTTTTTAAATGCACCTTGTAGTCCCACACACTTTTGGCTCCACCACAACACTACCCCTGAAAGAACGAGACCTTTGACAGAAAAACAGTTCCCCAGCCGTGCCCTGAAAGTTCACGGAAGGTGTAGCACCACGCGGACCAATGGATTCAAGGTTTCGGCATCAATAGTTCTTGCCATACTTCCAGGTGATGCTAAACAGTACAGCTGAGCCAAAATCCATTGCCCATTTGCAGGCAGCAAGTTGGGGAAGCACGCTGGCGATTATTCAGGCTGGAGAGGAGCAGCAGCTGTGGTGATTCTCCCAGCACCTGCCATCTCTCCTCCTGCTCCCCACTCTCCCAGAATGTACATAGCAGCATTTCATGGAGCATTCTGGGGGGAAATGGCTCCCCACAGTAGCTAGCTGCCAGGAGGAACACCACAGCTGCAGGTGTCAAAGAAACGGCAGTGCTGAAAGGCAAAAAGGTGCTAGTGTTTTGGGGGGCCCTCTTTTCCTCCTGATTTCCCTTCCCACATTTGCCCAACAATTCTCCTCAGTGAACATTTGGCAGAGCCTTGCTGAGAAATGCCAGGAGTTTTGTTTTCCCTGAACATTGTCTCCTTCAGCTACTCAGTTGCCAGCCCAAATTTTGTGAGAGCCATTAGCTCCTGAGGACCTTGAATACTGCAACCCCGACAAGTGTCGTGAATAATAGCTGGTGTAGAGTAACGCCTCTTGCAGATTTTATTTTTAGCATTTCTTTTAAGCACTTGGACCTTTTCCCAGGCAAATCTCCTTAATTGTATGTTGTTGTTGTTATGTGCCTTCAAGTCGATTACGACTTATGGTGACCCTATGAATCAGCGTCCTCCTTAACTATATAGATCTGATTTTCAGGTTAGGAGGAAAGGAACGGAAGGTTGCAAAAGAAAATGCAAGTGGAGGTGAGGGAGGGCTGGTTTCTCTTCTGCATCCTATATTGCTGAATTAATTCAGCAGCTAGAGAGGATGTTAAATTTGCTTGTCAGTTCTGACTCGAGGATGCACTGGGCTGGTGCCTCTGTTGCTTCTCCTGGATATTTTGGCTTCCATCGTGTCACTAATGGGGCCCCGTGCAATGCCATTTTGCCTGTAACTCAGCACACAAGTCATGCAAGCAGGTTGGGTAATGAGTTTAATGCAGGAGGGGAGAAAGGCATCCTTAACATCAGCAAGAGCAAATTTACGGTCACAAGCACAACTGAAAGTTGAAGCCATCATTGCTTTTCATTTGTTACTGTTCCATGTTATGCCCTGTGCCCCGCTCTTCCACAATTCCAGTTTAACCTGGATGATTTCCAACATTATGGGACTGAGGTTTGTGTAGTCAGAGAAGAGTGAACATGTCAATTTAAATTTCTCTGTTTCTCATTGTTCCAGTCTTCAGTTCTCCTCATTTCCACATCAATTTGCAATTTAAAAAAGTCCTCATGAACATTCATCAAATTTCTCCTACCATATACATTTTTCTTAGCAGTTCTGCTTAATATATACACTTTTGCAAAGCAGTTTCTCCTAATATAATGCATTTTGTATGTTACTTTCAATAATATATGCATTTATATGTAGGCTTTACTCTTTCTTGTTATGTGCCTTCAAGTCGATTAGGACTTAGGGCAACCCTATGAATCAGTGACCTCCAAGAGTATCTGTCGTGAACCACCGTGTTCAGATCTTATAAGTTCAGGTCTGTGGCTTCCTTTGTGGAATGAATCCATCTCTTGTTTGGCCTTCCTCTTTTTCTACTCCCTTCTGTTTTCCCCAGCATTATTGTCTTTTCTAGTGAATCATGTCTTCTCACGATATGTCCAAAGTATGATAACCTCAGTTTCATCATTTCAGCTTCTAGTGAGACTTCTGGTTTAATTTGTTCTAACACCCAATTATTTGTCTTTTTTGCGGTCCATGATATGCGCAAAGCTCTCTTCCAACACCACATTTCAACTGAGTTGATTTTTCTCTTATCCGCTTTTTTCACTGTCCAACTTTCACATCCATACATAGAGATCGGAAATACCACGGTCTGAATGATCCTGACTTTGGTGTTCAGTGATACATCTTTGCATTTGAGGACCTTTTCTAGTTCTCTCATAGCTGCCCTCCCCAGTCCTAGCCTTCTTCTGATTTCTTGACTATTGTCTCCATTTTGGTTAAGGATTGTGCCGAGGCATTGATAATCCTTGACAAGTTCAATATCCTCATTGTCAGCTTTAAAGTTACTTAAATCTTCTGTTGTCATTACTTTAGTCTTTTTGACATTTAGCTGTAGTCCTGCTTTTGTGCTTTTCCCTTTAACTTTCATCAACATTCGTTTCAAATCATTACTGGTTTCTGCTAGTAGTATGGTATCGTCTGCATATATTAAATTATTGAAATTTCTCCCTCCAATTTTCACATCTCCTTCATCTTGGTCCAATCCCGCTTTTCGTATGATAAGTTCTGCATATAGATTAAACAATTAAGGTGATAAAATACACCCCTGTCTCACACCCTTTCCGATGGGGAACCAATCGGTTTCTCCATATTCTATCCTTATAGTAGCCAGAGTATAGGTTGTGCATCAGGACAATCAGATGCTGTGGCATCCCCATTTCTTGTAAGGCATTCCATAGTTTTTCATGATCTACACAGTCAAAGGCTTTGCTGTAATCTATAAAGCACAGGGTGATTTTCTTCTGAAATTCCTTGCTCCTTTCCATTATCCATCGTATGTTTGTGATATGATCTCTGGTGCCTCTTCCCTTTCTGAATCCAGATTGGCTTTACTCTAGTTACATGCATTTTTGTACACATGACTTGGCTGGAGAACTGCACTGCAAAATTTGGAGAAGCGTGAATTTCAAAAGCTGGCTGTTGCACTTCTCATATTGTTTTGTAAAGTGCAAATTAGGTAGTTTTGCTTATAAATGAGAACTGAATCAAAATTCTCCCCTCTCTAGAAAGGTGTATCTAGGGTGGCCCCTTCCACATCACCAAAAAAGAGGAAATGGGTCACCCTCCAAAAAGTAACCTAGAGGAGAACACAGAGTTGCATAAAATTGGCATATGCTAATGTATATGTATAGATGCAAATTGAGAAATAATACATCTCACCACAGTGGGGAAGGCTGTGACCAGGTGCTGCCTGCTGTCCAAATGCTCACTATTGACAGACAGCTTCAAGACCCCCTCTCTCTTCTTGGGGCTCTTTACCTTTAACTGGGTTTGGACAGTTCTTCAGAGGACCCCTTCAAATAGAGAACTGTCCTCAGTAAAGTAGGACACCTGGACATGCTATATCCAGTGTGTGGCAGCTTTCAGTTCATTCGAGGCTTTCTCCCTCTCTCCAGCTGTGCATATTTCAAAAGCATTGCAAAAATACAAGTTGGGCCACTTCCGTATTGCTGTTACCTTTGGTTTGGATTCAATCACATACCAGCAAATCCAGGTTCTGCAATTAAAAGTTGGTTTGGAACTCTTATGCAACAGAACTATTTCTCCCTGAAACTTAGGAAAGGGAAAATGCACTGGAGCCATTTGCTTGGCTCAACATTGTATAACCTCACAATTGGATTACTGCAATGTGCTCTCCGTGGGGCTACCCTTGAGGTTGGTCTGGAGGCTGCAGCTGGTGCAGAACATGGTGGCTAGGTTGCTTGTGGGGGCAAACAACTGGCAGCTTATGACATCTTGCTTGCAGGATTTGCACTGGCTGCCAATCTGCTACCGGGCCAAGTTCAGGTTTTTGGTGCTAACAAATAAGGCCCTGTACAGCTCAGGATCAGGTTACTTCAGAGACTTCCTTATCCCTGCAGACAAAAAAGCATTTTTTAGGAAAAAATCACAGTAAAACGGTAAAGAATTTTCGTGAGGATTTTTTTTTTTAAAAAAAAATTACAAATTGCTGCAGAAACCTGGAGGACTGAATATAAGATTGGGAAAATGAGAAACGGAGAGAAGTGAAATGGACAGATCCTTCCATCCCTATTCTGGGCTACTGTCCCCACCCACTGGGGCTGATGGCAGCTGTAGTCCAACACCTCTGGAGGGCACCAGGTTGGAGGAGGCTGGTAGAAACAATACTGACCAATGATCCGACTCAGTATAAGATAACTTCCGATGGTTCTGTGTTCCTGAGTTAAGAAGGAGGAAATGCTGCTGTGTGTGTGTGTGGGGGGGGGGAATGAATGAAGCTAGGGCCTGCTGAAGTCTTCTTGCTTGTGGTCTTACCAAATCCTAGAAGAAACATGCCAACTATGAATAAAATATCCTGGGTCAGTTGTGATCAAAGAGCTGCAGAGACAATGAGAGAGAAATTCCACGTTTGCTTGTTCCGGTGGTTCAAGCAAAACCACAGCAAAGAAAAGTCTGGATGCATTGGCTGGATCCATTTAGTCACTCAGCAAACAGCTTATGAATTCGAAAAGCACAGTTAGTCTACAGGTAAGATATAATTAGGCTAAAGCAGGCAAAAAAAAAAAAAGGAGATGCAAACTGTTCTGCATCATCACATCCATAATCTCTGCTTGCTCCCAGAAAACAATTGAGCCTCCTCCCACGCTAGCGACGTATGCAGCACCAGATTGCACAAGGAGACTCTTCCGCTCGTCAGCATGGAGCGTGACACCTGTTTGATGCCCCGGGGGAAATTAGGAAGGGAAATGCACCCTACACCTGTCAAAAGCGTTGGTGACCCTGTGGGGATCTAATTATGAGCTTGCCAACTATTAAAAAACATGCTTGCCCCTCGGATAGTCCTGGGCAAAATGAGGTGTGTGTCTCGTGTGTGTGTGTGTGTGTGTGTATCGTCAGAACCACAATGAGACCTAGAAGGCTCTGAACTTGCCATGCTTCTCATTAATAATACTCAACACTTAAGTAGAACTTTCAAGCGCTGATATCTGGTCGCAGTCCTTAAAACAAGGCCTGTCTTGTTATCCCCACAGTGCATATGCATGTGAGTGTGTGAGGTCTGTTGTTGTTGTTATGTGCCTTCAAGTCGACTACGACTTATGATGACACTATGAATCAGCGATCTCCAACAGCATCTGTCATGAACCACGCTGTTCAGATCTTGTAAGTTCAGGTCTGTGGCTTCCTTTATGGAATCAATCTATCTCTTGTTTGGCCTTCCTCTTTTTCTACTCCCTTCTGTTTTTCCCAGCATTATTGTCTTTTCTAGTGAATTAGGTCTTCTCATGATGTGTCCAAAGTATGATAACCTCAGTTTCATCAGTTTAGCTTCTAATGGTAGTTCTGGTTTAATTTGTTCTAACACCCAATTATTTGTCTTTTTTGCAGTCCATGGTATGCGCAAAGCTCTCCTCCAACACCACATTTCAAATGAGTTGATTTTTCTCTTATCTGCGTTTTTCACTGTCCAACTTTCACATCCATACATAGAGATCAGGAATACCATGGTCTGAATAATCCTGACTTCAGTGTTCAGTGATACATCTTTCCATTTGAGGACCTTTTCTAGTTCTCTCATAGCTGCCCTCCCCAGTCCTAGCCTTCTTCTGATTTCTTGACTATTGTCTCCATTTTGGTTAAGGACTGTGCTGAGGTATTGATAATCCTTGACAAGTTCAATGTCCTCATTGTCAACTGTAAAGTTACATAAATCTTCTGCTGTCATTACTTTAGTCTTTTTGACTTTCAGCTGTAGTCCTGCTTTTGTGCTTTCCTCTTAACTTTCATCAGCATTCGTTTCAAATCATTGCTGGCTTCTGCTAGTAGTATGGTATCGTCTGCATATCTTAAATTATTGATATTTCTCCCTCCAATTTTCACACCTCCTTCATCTTGGTCCAATCCCACTTTCCGTATGATAAGTTCTGCATACAGATTAAACAAACAGGGTGATAAAATACACCCCTGTCTCACACCCTTTCCGATGGGGAACCAATCGGTTTCTCCATATTCTGTCCTTACAGTAGCCTCTTGTCCAGAGTATATGTTGCACATCAAGACAATCAGAGAGAAAATGCCTTGTCTAAGTACATGGCAGAGGTGAAATTTGGAGCAAGGACTTCCTGATGCATTGCCAGGTTGGCTGTGTGACCTACTTTGAAGTCAGTCCTCTACTTCAAGGGTTGTCAAGAAGATGGTCCTATTTTGGAAGGAGTCCTCTGTTTGAAAAGATGTTGCGGTCGAAGCTAAAGAACTACAGGAGGAGAGAACAGGAGCTTTGATGTTGCCCATCACTAGATAGTTAGCACTGGGCAACAGACTGAGAAAGTGCACGGGTCACCTGGCCACAGTCCTCCCCACTATGGTGAGACTTAAATTATAGTAATTGGGCCATATTCCACTAACTCATTGCACTAATGAGAACAAGGATTCCAGCTAGTGCAACAGGACTTTCCCCCTCTCCTCCCCGCATAGCTCCCCCACGCACTCCCCAAATCTGCTCTGGAGGGGTGGGAGAGCCCCCAGAGCAGTGTGTGGGAAATCATTCTGTCAGGTAAGCCAAAATGCTTGTGCAGACAGAGCAATCTCCTTACAGCAATGCTGAATACAACCCATTCATTCTAAATCTGCATCTGTGCATAGACATTGGCATATACAAATTTTATGCCAAGCTGTGCCCTCGTTTGACCCCCCCTTTTGGTGATGCAAAAATGGCCACCCCATCCATAGTTCACTTGGTTAGCCACTACACTGCATCAGCTCCTGATCAAGCCTCCCCCACTGTATTCCCTGGCAACCCCATTGAGTTATCCAGAGGGGCACAGGTGGTGGATAGGGCCTGAACTGCACCAGGAGGGGCATGGCAAACACCTAGGCCTGTCACACTCTCAATAATGCCATTGTGAACACCGTGGGGCCCAGAGGCCCTTGGGGCCATATCAGCCTCATTTCAGAGTCTCCATCTCCAAAAAAGAGGAAATGCATCACCAAAAAAAAAAAAAAAGGCACAGACTTGCATAACATAATTTCAATGCATAGATGCAAATTTAGGAATAAAAATACAATTATTTCAAGAGAAATACAATCCATCTCACCATAGTGAGGAAACCTGTGCCTGGGTGACCTGCATGCCTGCTCCACCTGCTGCCCAGGAGCTAAATGCGAACAGCAACATTGTTGAAGGAGGCTGTGATAAGACCTTTGTTAAAAAAGCCTTCCTTAGACCCTGTGGATCTTAACAACTTTTGCCCAGTCTCTAATCTCCCCTTTGTGGGCAAGGTGATTGAGAGGGTAGTGGCTGCTCAGCTCCAAGTTTTCCTGGATGAATCAGACTATCTAGACCCTTTTCAATCAGGCTACAGGCCTGGTCATGGGACAGAGACTGCCTTGGTCATCCTGCTTGATGACCTACGCTGGGCATCAGACAGGGGGAGTACATCCGTGTTGGTGCTGCTGGACCTCTTGGTGGCCTTCGATACGATCGACCATGGTATCCTTCTGGGCTGTCTAGCTGGGATGGGATTGAGAGGCACTGTTTTACGGTGGCTCCTGTCCTATCTGACGGACAGGACCCAGAAAGTGGTGCTGGGATCCCATGGTATCCTTCTGGGGAGACTGGCTGAGTTGGGAGTGGGAGGTACTGCATTGCAGTGGTTCCACTCCTTCTTGGCAGGTTGCCTCCAGAAGGTGGTGCTTGGGGAGCATTGCTCGGCACCCTGGACTCTCCAGTATGGGGTTCCGCAGGGGTCAGCTCTGTCCACCATGCTGTTCAACATCTACATGAAACCGTTGGGTGTGGTCATCCGGAGCTTTGGAGTGCGTTGCCATTGGTATGCTGATGACACGCAGCTCTATTTCTCCTTTTCATCTTCTTCAGGTAACGCTGTCAGTGTGTTGAACCGGTGCCTGGCTGTGACAATTATTAAGAGTGCTGGGAATTGTAGCTCTGTGAGGGATAAGCTATAGTTCCCAGGATTCTTTCCGGGTGGCGGGGATGTGCTTTAAAGGTATGGTGTGTACGCAGCCTAAGGATGGAAAGATGGGTAGATTTTTTTTCTCATTTTTCCAAACTTAAATTCAATTCTCCCCATTTCTGCAGCAATTTATGTATATATATATATATATATATATATATGTAATGAAAATTCTCCAGCATTTTAGTGTGGATTTCTCCTAATAAACACATTTTTGTAGATAATTTTGACTAATGTACACATTTTTGCAAGCCGTTTCTCACAACATAATGCATTTTTGCATGTTATTTTCACGCACGTACCCATTTTTATGCACATTGGCCCCTAACACATGTATTTTTGCAAACATTGTTTGATTGGTAAACTGCATCACAGCATTCAAATAAGTGTGAATTTTGAAGGTTGGTTGTGTTTCGGTTCTCATGTTATTTCAGAAAATTCAAATTTCATAAACTTGGCTGGAAATGCAAATTGAATTGAAATTCTCGCCCATCCCTAATGCATCCTCAGTATGAGAGCTTCCTATGCATCTTATTTCTGCATTAAAAAAGGAAGATGGTGCATTTATTTTTTGGGGGGGGGGAATTGCTGCAGAGTTAGCAACTGATTTCCAAATGCATCTTTGAGACTGGAGGGTTCCTTCCTGAATCACCAAACCAGATATCAGGAAGGGCTTCTTCAGTCTGAAGGAAGTCAAGTGACGGCAAAGGAAGAGAGAAGCTGCCAGATCAAATGGCCTCATTGCCCACCCTGTTGCTTTATATTGCTGCTGCTGAATTATCGGTCCACCTGACCATCCCTACCACATGGAGATAAATCCCATTGCCCTTTTTATCACCATGACATTTTCCATCTGTATTCATAATGCAAAGCTATTTCTGTTGTGCCTTGGAAGTTATTGAGAGGAGGAAACCCATCCTTGCAGAAAACGGAGTGAAGGGGCATCCTGGTGCTGGCATGCTACTACATGACCTGGTGTCCACTGACTGCCTGATCCCCCCCCCCCCGTGCCTGTTCACGCTGAAGCATAACAGCAGGAGGCGTTTTGCTTTCTTCGGTGATGATTTCTGTGATCGAATGTAGACTGTGTCTTGACACAATGAGAAGGGAAAATAAATACAGGTTGGTGCAGTGAAACCCTCAATAATTACATTGCCTCAAGGTGCCCTGAAGGGAGCAGACAGGTACTGAAGTCTAAAATAGCTTTTGTCCAAAAAAGGACAGGGGGAGGAAACCTTGCAGTTCAGTAAGATGCCTTTCCCATTAAGCAATGCAAGGGTTATGCTGGTAGTTGGGTTACTGAGTCTCGTTCAGCTGTTCTCAGCCATCACTGCAATGTGCAACCAGGAAACCATCCTTATGTGCCCCAAACAATCTTGCCATTAGGTGAAATGATGGGTAAAGAAAATAGAACAGGGAGCTAGATGACAACAAGCAAACAAGCCAGGCTTGGAAATAAGCTTTTGGTTTCCATTTAAAGGGGAAAGATTTGCACATATCATTCCCGTGAATAATGAACTCAGGTGGTGAGTGCCAACAGCACCGGGGACAAAATGGGGCCACTGAGAATCAAGAGGGAGGTAGCAATGTGCTTCAGAGAGCTCTGAGGTTAGACAAAGTTCATTTTAAAAAAACAAATAAACCTAAGCCACCCTCCCCCAGAGCCTCATGGGGTCCGAGCATGCTCAGTGGCTGTGAAATTATAGCATCGATTGGAAAAGGAAAATTGTGGGTGGGTGCTCTGCTTGGGATTCATAAAACGTTTACTATTCTGGAGGAAGGATGGATTGCTGGAACTCCAAACAAAAGCACTCCTGCTAGGGAGGTGAAGATACACTGCAACATTTTGTTGCAAGTCCCACATATATTCTTCTATTCTTTAAAAAAAACAAATAAAATGGTCTTGGCATCTTTAAATGTTAGCCGGATCTGCACTCAGATAGTGCTGGACTTCGAGGCCAAAGTCCAGGGCCTCACAGAAGTGACCTACCCAGAAGGTTGCAGATGATGGGGGCAGAGTCATACGGCCATGTGTCAACACCTCAGCTGGTATGGGCATGCCAGAGCGTGCTGCTGGTCACTTCAGCATCCTGTCTTTCATCTAAGTATTTCATAGCTAGGAGGTGGCAACCAGGCACGTACATGTTTACAGATGCTCATTTTGATATTTTTACTTTAAAAATATATCATTCTTTTCTACAGCAAAATGGTGCTTATTCCCGAGTAAATGTGTTTAGCATCAGAAGCAAAATCCATGTTATCGCTGTCATCATGAAGGTGTTATATAGTTATATAGAGTCAGCAGGGAACAAGCTCATGCAGCTAGAGCAGCAGGATTTAATCGCTGCTCCCCAGCAGATGAGCGGGGATTAAAGCCCTGTGCAAAAGCATCCTTGGAAAGCAGCTTGCATGTGTGAGCAACTTCATAGACTGCTTTTGCAAAGGCTTTAGGACAGCTCCTGCGCTCCTGTCTTAAAGCTTTTCGAAAGCCTCCCATCTCCCTCCTCCCCCTTTAAGTCTCCATTCTCAGAGGCTTAATAGGGAAGCAGGGGGAGACTAGCAAAAAGGCTTTGCGCGTCTCTTCCCGTTCCCCTTTTATACTGCTGTGGTCAAGAGTTTGACGAGACTTATGAATGTGCTATGTTTTACATTCGTTTTAACAGTGATAGAGGTGTACAAAAGTATACATAACGTGAAATAAGTGGATAGAGAAGGTTTCCCCCTTCTCTCATAAGATTAGAACTTGAGGCCACCCAATGAAGCTGAATGTGGGAAGATTCTGGACAGACAAAATAAAGTACTTTTTTCATGCAGTGCATGGAATTCCTCCCCCGCCCCCCAAAAAAGTAGTGATGGCCACCAGTGTGGATGGTTTTAAAAGAGGATGAGACAAATTCATGGAGGAGAAGGCAATCAATGGTTACTAACCACAATAGCAATGTTCTTCCTCCACTGTCAGACACTGCAGTGTACTTCTGAATACCAGTTGCTGGGGACCATGGGGGAGAGAGTACTATTGCACTCCTGTCTTGTTTTGGGATTCCTAGAGGCATCTGGCTGGACACTGTAAGAACAGGATGCTAGACTAGATGGGCCCCATTTGGCCTGATTCAGCTGTTCTGTTCTTAACACACCATTCAAATTCCTGAGTGTACATTCTTGATTTGTACATTTAAACCACACTGGTGGAGCACGGGAGTTCCAGCAATACTTGATATATTTCTCCCATGAAGTCAATCCACTCTGCCTTAAAGACACAGGTATGAGTCAGTGTCCTTGCAATTATCCCTTAGAGCAGCCTTTCCCAACCAGTGTGCCTCCAGATGTTGTTGGACCACAACTCCCATCAGCCTCAGCCAGCATTGCCAATGGTCAGGAAAGATGGGAATTGTGGTCCAACAGCATCTGGAGGCACACTGGTTGGGAAAGGCTGCCTTAGAGACTACCTTTCATCATCAGTCCACTAGGTCTAAACCCATTGGTGGCTTAACTGGTATGGTCTGCTTATTCGAAAGCCCTTTAGGGACTGTCTTCCAAGTTTTGGAATACCTTCAGGGTTGCCTGTGGATTAACATCAGGGCTATAATAAGGCAGATAAAGGTGCTCTTTGCAGGTCACATGGAAGGAGAAAGAATTGTATTTCTCTTGTTTGTTCTTGAAGTCCTGCCAAATGCCCAAAGTCACCAAGAGTACTGAATGCTGTGCCCAGTTCTGTATTTAGGTATGCAAGCAAGCATCCAGGTCCTAAAACAAGGATAGAGTTTTAGGGCAGTGATTCCCAACCTGGGGGCCGCAGCCCCCAAGGGGGTCATGGAACAATAGAAAGGGGGCCATGAAGAAGAGTGCAGAGTAATGCCGCCTCTGCCACCACCGCAAGAACAGTAGGCAGAAGAATATGCGATTATTTCAAGAAATTCAGGAGTGAAACTCAGGAAGGCTCACTGCTTGTTCAGCGCCCGCCTGCCCGCCTTCTGTGCGCATGCACGGACACCACACAAGTCCTCCCCTCGCATGTTCCTTCTGTGGTCTGTTGGTAGCCCTGGTGGATTGGGGTGTGTGGGTAGAGGAGGTGATGGTGCTGAGGTGAATCCTTCCGTTCCTGGAACTGCCTCAAACAAGGAGGAGGGGCGGCAACGGCGGAGAAGGAACAGCAGCACGCTGTCTCTTGCCGCTTCCGTCATCATGGCTCCCCTGTGCAGCAGCCTGGCCTGCCGGGGATGCAGGTGAGAAACCAGCCGACTACTCCTTCCCCTCACTTTTTTCTGCTTAGGCTTGAGATTGCTACTGAGAGGTTCCCAAATTAGAAGGGCGCGGAGGGAAGTCTTGCGGGAGACTGCCCAACAGACTTCTCCTCTCCCGCACTAGTGATATGCAGGGCTTTCTCCAAAGGTTGCTAACATTGGGAGGGGGCGGAAGCAGTAGGTAGAGGGGTCAGGGTGGGACGGTGTCTGGCCAAACCTGTGTCTGGCGGGCGGGCAAGGGGATGCCTGAGTGTGATGGAGGTAACAACTATTCAGGCTGTCTCATGAAAAGAAGGAGGGAGAGGAAGGTGTGTTTCCCAACTTGCCTTGCTCAAGGAACCACCCCCTTCTTAAATTAATGGACAGCCCTTCCCCCTTTCGTTATTTGGATCCTGTTCTCATCTGGGGGCTTAACTCGATATATGGCCCAGATCTTTTAAAAAACAACAACCTTGTACTGATCCACTATAGTTAAGGAGAATAGATGACTTTCAGGGTGTCCTGTGCCACCCCTCTGAGTAAGTGTGGTATGATACATAAGGATCATAAAAATGTTCAAATACAAAGAGGTAATTTTTGCCTGGCTTATGGAAGATTGTGTGTGTGTGTGTGTGTATCTCTGTCACCCCCCACCCCCTTTGATAAAGAGATGTAAGGGATTTTATCTTTAGTTTCTATTCCTTGTTTTGCTTTTTTGTTAGCAAAATCGAAATATGGTAAGACAGTGAGCCACTGTCACAGCATCCTTGAGGGGTGGGAGTCCCTGGGTATGGGTGTGAATGTGTGTGTTTTGGAAGCTCGTGTGCGTGTGTGTGTGTACATGTATGTGTATGGGGTTGGTGCATGAAGCCCCTAGTTACCTAGTAAGTTGACTATCCTTCAAATTTTGTTATAAGTTGTTTATATTCTGTAATCTGCCCTGGGACTTTCTGGTGAAGGGCAGATAATAAATATCATATTTGTTGTTGAGATGAACAAAAAATGACATTACTTAACACTTCATTATGTATATTTTTCAATTAACAGATACTAAAATTACAACAATTAGCATGTGGGGGTCACAAAAAAATTTGAGTTTAAAAAGGGGGTCCTGTACTCCTAAAGGTTGGGAACCACTGTTTTAGGGCACAGCTCATTGGGTGGGTCTCTTGCATAGCTCAGATTCGTTCTTATTCTCCAGCTTGTTCAGTTTCAAGGGGATTCCACTCTGAAAGACCAATATGAGCTCTAGGACAGCTTTTCCCAGCCTTTGGGTCCCCCAGATGTTGCTGGACTACAATTTCCATCATTCCTGACCACTGGCCATCTGGAAACCCAAAGGCTGGGAAGTGCTGCTCTAGTTATAGGGTTGTATTCAACTAAGTCCTACTCAGAGTAGACCCACTGAAACTAATGAGCCTAAATTTGTTATGTCTATTCATTTCAATGTATTTATTCTTAGTAGGGCTAACATTGAATACCACCCATATTTACACAGTAGGCTAGGCGTGAAATCCAGTTTACCATTCTGGAACCTCATGGCACAATAACACTTAGCTTTTAATACATCACTTTTGGAGTGCAAAGGTGCTTCATGTTATCTCAGCAATCCTTACAAACAACTATCCTATCATGTAGTTTTGTGTTATTTTTAGGGGTGTAGTCATCCAGGGTCGTGGGTGGTTGTAGGCCCACTACTTTTGGGGGAGCAAGGTCTCAGCCATATACATGAGACAATCAGCATGAAAAGGTAGCACATTAGCCACTGAGAAGAGTCCTTGTCATTTCATTCTGGTTGGAGCCAATTGGAGTGAAAGAAGGTGAGTCAGTCACTGAGAAGACTCTTCTCAGTAGCTAACACACAGCTTCCCCTTTCATGCTGATTGGCTCCTAGGGACATCTGTTATAGTGGAGTGTGGACTTGTGAGATGACAGGCAGAGCAAGGGAGATAAGGGAAAATGGAAAAGGGGGCATGGCTGTGAGGGGGTGTGGTGTGACTATCATGAAGGGACTCTGAACTTCTGAATTTGCCACTATACTATTGGTTATTATCCCCATGTTGCAGACGGGAAGACTGAGACTGAACTTAGGCTTGTCTAAGACTACCCAAGTATGTTCATGGAAGAGGCAAGATTGGAACCAGGTTCTTCCTTGTTCACAGCTTGGCCTCTTTCTTGCTACCTACGCCATGGTTAGCCAACAGGATGCCTCCCGGATGTTGTTGGACTCCAACTCCAATCAGTCCTAGTCAGCATGGCCAATGTTCAGGGATGATGGGAGTTGTAGTCCAACATCTGGAGGGTACCACATTGGCTACTGCTGGACTACACCACACCAGCACTTCAAGGAAGCAACTTTGATAGAATATTAGAAAGTATAGCAACTCATCATAGGGAAGAGACAGACACACTCTGAGTTTGCAGTAGAAGGCAACTGCATGCAGCACTGATTGATTGGCCTTCTGCAATGTCACCAAGAAACACACACACACACCCCTTCAATCCCCTGAACAGAATCCAACAGCATGCAGCACTGATTGGCTGGCCTTCTGCGATGTCACCAAGAAACACAAACACACTCTCAATCCCCAGAACAGAATCCAACTGCATGTAGCACTGATTGGCTGGCCTTCTGCAATGTCATCAAGAAACACAAACACACTCTCAATCCCCAGAACAGAATCCAACTGCATGTAGCACTGATTGGCTGGCCTTCTGCAATGTCATCAAGAAACACAAACACACTCTCAATCCCCAGAACAGAATCCAACTGCATGTAGCACTGATTGGCTGGCCTTCTGCGATGTCACCAAGAAACACAAACACACTCTCAATCCCCAGAACAGAATCCAACTGCATGCAGCACTGATGGGCTGAACTTCTATAATGTACAAAGAAACATCTCTCCTCAATCTCTGGTTTTGATCCTCCCTTTTCTTAAATTAATACGGTAGTGCTGAACAGATAAACCATGCACATTCATGCAGTGCTAAAAGAAAGAAAAAGGGAAGGCCAACAGTTTGCCTGGAGGAAGGGCAACGATGATGACTGAGCAGCATTTGATTCACTGGTATTTGATTCACTGGTATTGGTATTTGTCATTTCAGCTGCAAAATTGGTCTCAGCCTAGTGGCTAAGGAACATACTGCCACGGGCTCTCTTTTTCTAATACATCTGTCTTTTTTTATCCATTGCCAAGAGGAGTTAATGGTCCATATCATCTGAGAACACAGCAAATGGTCTGGGAATTTCCAGCATATTCTATGTACACACACACACACATATTTTTAATATTATAAAAAAACTGTTGAGGTTGGATTTCTGGCTTCTGACTAGAGAAGGGAGGATTACAAGTATATCCCAGCCTGATCACTCAGATCATCTGGAGGAATGTTGTTAGTTCTTCCCTGCGTCTGCCCAACTGGCCTCAACCAGAAGTCAGGCATGTAGCATAGCCGATCCCATGCGCTGGACACCCTTCCAGCAGAGATTCAGCAGGCATCCTCGCTTTTGATGTTCAGGTGCCTCTTGAACTTTTTTGTGCTGATAGGCCTATGCTTTTTGTGTGTGTGTGTGAGCAGCCATTCATTTTAATAATTACCTTGTATGTTTTTTTAAACATTTTTATGCTGTTGTGCTCTGCCCTGATGTTTTGTGAGAGGGTGGTATATAACTAACCAACCAACTCAACCTAAATAAATAAATTCAAACAGGAGTTTGCCACAGCAACCCATGATCCTCCTGGCTTCAGAAGTCAGGTGACTTTCAAGGGCCAATCTCGTGTTACAATGGCATAATAAAGACTTTCAGCCTTTCTGGTTTCCCTACGTGGAGGCAACTTGTTGCTGTGGCTTCCACTCTGTCACCAGCCTGCAACCAGAATCTCCCTGTCTTGTCTATCTTGCATGCTGACAGACAGACAGACACACACACACACACACACACAGAGAGAGAGAGAGAGAGAGAGAGAGAGAGAGAGAGAGAGAGAGAGAGCATATTGCAAAGGAAGACAGAAAGGAAGCTCATCTGTTTGACTTACTGCTATGAGCTGGTAGGAGTTGTTCATCATTGCTATGAGCATGTTTAGCAAGACCACCAGGGAGATGACGTTGTACGTGCCGAACATGGTGGCCCCGACAAATTCTGTGAATTCATGCCTGGCTTTCACATTAGTGACGTAGAGATTCAACAGACCAAACACAGACCAGAAGAGAGACTGGAGAGTTTCAAAGAGCCTGGAAATGAACATGGGGCAAAATTCTCATTATTGCTTGGGCATTTAAAGCTTTAGTTTACTTTGTCAAACGACAGAGAGGGGCATGCTAATGGGCAAAGCTGTTGTCCTCAAGACTCCAGGAGTTTTCAAGCAGGGATGCTTCCCTAGATGTTGCTGGGCTCCAACTTCAATTCCTATCATCCTAATATACTATTTTGCATATAATTAAGTTGAACATTTGCTTCTTTTTAAAACACCTGACGATTCACGAGTGACTCATACATAAGTGGACACTCAATGGAAGAAGCCATCCAAGGAAGGCAAAGCTCAAATTCTGTGTAGAAATCCATTTAGAACAAATTCTTCAGTTCTTACCCACAGGGCCTTACCCGTCCTCAATGGATAATTGTGATAAGCAATTTTTTAATATTTTTCTTCCAAAGGCCTGGAATTATCTGAAAATTGCCAGCCTGTCCTTCTTTATTCTTTTCTCTACATCTCTCCAATGTCACACAAACCAATCTTTTTTTTTTAAAGGTTATAGGGTCAAACTGTCCATTATTCTGGAGTTCTCCCAAAGTTTTTGTTTTTATTTAAAAGCAACTGCAGAACTGGTGTTCCAGATTCAGTCAGAGAAGTGATGCTGGGAAAGAGGTGGAGGGGAAAGGTTATCACTTTTCCATGCATCGTTTTCCAGCTGAGCTTTCCCTCTGTCCTTTTTCTTTGTGCTGTAATTTTCCTCTGTAGGCTTACTGCAAATTCAGAGAGCAACGATTCAGATCAAGAAAATAGTGGGGGTAGGGGAGTGTTACAGGCTCCTCCCCCAGTGCTACTGCTAAAAACACAGCCAGAGCTTCCCGATGTCTTGCACTATGAACTTTGGTGGAGGGTCTTTCCCAAATACCAACCTGTGCTTTCAGATCAGTGTAGGGGACCCTGTTTGAGGTTCCATCACCACCTATGGCTCATGGGCTGGTTACACGAGACAGGGATGGCTCAAGGGGTGACACCCTGAATGTGGAATTTCCTTCCTGGGGAAGTGTCTGCCCCCCTACCTCAATTGATCGTTTTCAGACATCTGTTAAAGACACACTTATTTGCCCAGGCTTCTCAGACATAAATATTCTATGGGATCCAGCAGCTGATAGGGTGGGTTTCTTGAAAATGAAATGGACTGCCTTCAAGTCGATTCTGACTTATGGCAACCCTATGAATAGGGTTTTCATGGTAAGCGGTATTCAGAGGGGGTTTACCATTGCCTTCCTCTGAGGCTGAGAGGCAGTGAGTGGCCCAAGGTCACCCAGTGAGCTTCATGGCTGTGTGGGGATTCGAACCCTGGTCTTCCAGGTCATAGTACAACACCTTAACCACTATACCACACTGGCTCTCGTGGGTTTCTTAATCTGTGTTAATTTGAGTTTCTTATTTTAGACAGGCAGATTTTAGATCTTTTAGTCTAATATTTTGTGATCTTTGTATTTTATTGATTTAGACTATATACCACAATCATCTCTAAATGATGTACAAGGAATATAATACAAAGAAAATAAAAAATGGTTAAAAATGATAAAATCAGACTTTAAAATGCCTGCTGGAATTTTAAAAAAGTCTTCAGTAGGTGCTGGACATTTATCAGAGAAGGGGCCTAACTGACCTCAACTGGGAGGGTGTTCCATAAAATTGGGCTCACAGTACTGAACACATGGCTCCTGGTGGATAAAAGCTGTGCATCCGAGCCTTGTGGGGCCACTAATGGTGACTCTCCTGAAGGCCTCAGCGACTGAGCGGAGATATAAGGGATCAATCCTTATATCCTTAAGGGCCTTGTAAATGAGTACCTGTAAATTAACCCTAGCCCAGTGCAAACTTTTGAGCACTGGAATTATGTGCTGGCAACAGTCTGCCCCCATCAACAGTCTAGACCAGCCTTTCCCAACTAGTGGGCCACCAGATGTTGTTGGACCACAACTCCCATCAGCCTCAGCCAACATTGCCAATGGTCAGGAAAGATGGGAATTGTGGTTCAACAACATCTGGTGGACCACTAGTTGGGAAAGGCTGGTCTAGACACAGCATTTCACACCTTCGGCCCAATGGTAGCCCCATATACAGTGCATGGTTCTGTGTGTTGTTTTGTTCTGTTGTGTGCTGCACCATCCTGGACTTATTCAGGAGGAACTGTGATATACAAACAACAACAACAATCTCTCTGAGTTAATTTGGAATTCTTGTTTTAAACATGTAGTTTTTCAATGTTTTAATTTAATGTTTTGTTATGTTCTATTTTAGCATTTAATGTTCTATTTAACCATCCTGGGCTGTCAAGGGAAGAAGGATGATGATGGTGGTGGTGGTGATGATGGTGATGATGATGATGATGATGATGATAATAATAATGTGTAGCTTGGCCCTTAGGCTTTGCCCTTGGAAAAGGGGACACAATAAAATTTGAAAAGTTGCCCACAATGTGGCCAAATGCAAGTATATTTCTGAGAGTTCACAGTATGTTGTGGAGTCTAGTCTATATCTAAGGGTCCCTACAGACTAAACTTCCAGCAGGAAAAAAGGCAGCTGCCTTCTAAAGATATCCAAAGCAAAGTGAGTGTCAGATCTCATTTTAACAGCACAGTTAGCTCCAGCTTTCTACTGGCTTTGGAACAAAATCCATTCCAGCTCTCTGTCACACTTCACACACATGGCAGGCAAGGGAAGACGGGCTCTTCCTTCCTTCCTTCCTTCCTTCCTTCCTTCCTTCCTTCCTTCCTTCCTTCCTTCCTTCCTTCCTTCTTCTTGCCAGTGGTGGCACTACAAACAAATGGGATGGGGGAGGGGAACAGGAGAAAGGTTAGATTGGCTTGAAGGAAGACACCCTGCTAGGCATGGAGGAACTATGATGGAGATTATGTCCTGCAAAAGGAAAGGTTTTTTTTTTCCCCAGAAGGGATGCTTGCTCATCCTTGCAACCAATCTATGACTCCTCTTGATGACCAGAACTACTCATTCCTCTGAAAACAGCAGTGAGGGCACATTTTAATCCCTCCACATTTTTATTGTGCCCTGATGCTGCTGCATCATGCAGTTCCCTACTCCCTCCCTGCCAATGGGTGCAGGGAGACATGCAGCACTGTAATGGGTTAAGCGCTGTCCTTCATGGTGTGGATGGCCAAATGGAGATCAGATGTCATGACAGTCCCCTACTCCCTCCCTGCAAGAGGATGCAGGGTGACACACCGCACTGTAATGCTGTCCTATATGTTGTGGATGGCCAAGGGAAAATTAGATATTATGGCAGCCCTATACTCCCTCCCATCTATGGAGGAGGAGATGCACCACACTGTGATGGGGTAACACAGCCTTTACCAACCTGGTGCCCTCAACATGTTTTGGACTACAACTCCCAACATCTAGAAAGCACCAAGTTGGCAAATGCTGGGTTAAGTGCTGCCCTTTATGTTGTGGATGGCCAAGGAGAGATTAGAAGTGACATTACAGCTTTTGGCAGTCCCTGTGTGTTAAATGTTCTGACCCACAGCTCTGTTGTAAATACATTTTGCAGATGGGCTATCAAGGCAAGAGACAATTTGCCAATAACCGTGAAGCCAATGCATAAAACTTGATTTATTAATGGTTTGACCTCCTACTTGTCACCACAGAATATTACTGTCCTAGGAGCTGGATCTCTTCAGAAAAAGGAAAAAAAAGATTAAAACCATCCTTGGAAAGTAATCAGAAAGCGCACGACAGTATCATATTTTAAACAAGTTGCGCAAACAGGAACGAGAGCCCTTGCTTGGTCTCTTATAGAACTGGAGCTTATTAAGTGCTGCACTTCAGAACTGCGAGGAGCCAACGGAAGCAGCCCAGCTGTAACTCTTCCATTAAGGGCAACTTAAACATAGCAAACTCAAAGTGGCATCTGGGGCCGGTCTCAAGCCCATTGCAATGCCGCTCCTTCACACCGGCCCACAGACATAATTTCTTCTTTCGCAGGTTGCCCGTTCTTAGCAAGTTACTCACGCTGAGCGTCTGTTCGAAGAGCAAAATGTCACTTGGCACCAGGGGTGTTAATAATGACTGTTTCGGCTTTTAAGGCAAGGTAGAGCGAGCTTCGGAAGCGAGGCTCCAACGAAAATGCAATTGCTGTGCGCTCTCCCTGCCTGTAAAGAGACTGCCACTCTAATGGTCTCCCCCTGCTGCTGCTTTGTTTCCTACAAATCTCTTCCCCTAGAGTCTGAGCCCCCTCACATTGCCATATGCACAGTTTCCCTGTGTTTGTGAAGTTGGCTTGTGTGTGTTCAAAGGCTGTCATCAAGTCATCAAGTGTCGTTGCTGTCAAATGGTTTGCCGTGCATTTTCTTAAGCTCTCTATTGTGCGTTGACGCCCTTCTCAGAGATACAAAAACAGCTTTTTATAGTCATAATGAAATGTCAGGATTCAAGCTGTGTGGCTGCGAGGCAACATGGCATAAGAGTTAGATCTGTGAAGGAGCTGGCATCTTCTCCAGAATTTCAGCACTCCTTTCCATGAAATAAACTAGAAGGATCGCTGGAATTTGCCTTCTTGTACAGACAAATCTCAAATGCCAATGGGCTATTTTCAATACAATTGGACCCATAGAGATATTTGAGATACAGATAGTATAATGCAACAACTGAATGTATAAACTAGGGGCTGCATATCCCTGGTTAAAATCTGAGCTGAGCTATTGATTCACTTAGTGGCCTTAAGCAAGCCACTATCTATCCACCACAGCTCTTGTCTGTAATACGAAGATAATGCTTCTAGCCTGGTGTTATGAGGTTGGCTGTCTCGATTAGCCCGAATGGGCCTATTGCCGTTTTGCCTGACAAACATGATGGGTGACAAGGGAGTTATCAAAAGAGCTGGATGTTCCCTGCTGGCTCTAGCTTTTGGAAGGTTATACTTGTCAGTGTTTGTGGGGAGGGACAGAGAGCTTCAAAAGGGGGGGTGCTGCTTGAATTTATGCAGAGACAGAGGGAGAGAATCGAGAGGATTTTTTTAAAATGGGTGTTAGCTAAAACTGAAGCCAGTTTTGCTCGGTTGCAGTGACTCTTTGGGAATTTGATGTAAGATTGGTGGTTATGCTGCTCACGTTTGGGAATCCACTTGCTTCCAATAGGCTCTGCTTCTTTGTTTGTAAATAAGAGGAGGTTATGAAGATAGGTCTCATCCAAAGGAAATAAAAGTCTGCAGCACTATCCCTGGATTTTTTTAAAAAAACCAAACAAAGGAAGAGGGAAGTACATAACAGTACCTTATTGGGTTGTTGCAAGCATTTCCCCAAAATGCATATGAAGCATTTTGAGCACTTAGAGGACAAGAACTAGGCAAACACTGCTGCTGTTGTTGATGATGATGAAAATGACGGTGTATCTGTGTGGTTCAAAAATTTTAGAACTTGTCAGTCAGTTTATGGCATCGCTTTGGTGTGCAAACCACACTACAGAGGGGAAAGTGGGGATCAGTGCCCCTGTGAAAAAACCACAAAAATCCATATTGGATATTGGGCTTAGAAGGGTTTGAAAAATGCGATAAGCTTCACTGTAATTTGCCACTCCTCCTGTAACACTGTTGGGTGGCTTCTGCGGCCATTATTTTTTCCACTCCACTCTAGGCATTTTTTGGTTGCACCACTCACACTACTGAAACAATATTGACCCTCATATTGCCAGTGATTCCCATATCCAGGGTCACTTTAAATGTGGGGGATGTTCGTTGGGTGCTTTATGTATTCAAATTCAAACTTTTGAACATCCAATTGATCATCAGCATTTTGCGTTACACCATTTTCCCAACTGTTCCACCAAACGTGTTATTTACATCATTATTTGCCTATGTGGACAAGACCCTGCGTACTATTAGAACTCAGATGACAGAACATCAGTCTAAATTAAGGAATCAGGTTCTGGATGCAGCCTGGATACAACATTTCACTGATCATTCTCATGACAGCAATGATTTTAGGTTTCTAGTCACTGATAGAGTTTATGCACATAAACATAATTGGTGTAACTATGATAACCTGCTTTTGTGCAAGGAAGCAGAATGAATTTTTAAATTGGATACAGTAATGCTGTTCCAGGTTGATGGACTAGATGGGCCCCCTTTGGGCTCAGACTCCTCTTACATTTTTATGTTTATGTTCTTTCCACCTCCTTCCCATGTTTCAGGCTATGTGTATGGCAGGTTCTTATGTTCAGTCATACAGCACATGCTTTGTATGCAGAAGATTCCATGTTCAATCTCCAATATCACCAGGTAGGGCTGGAAACTCTGGAGAGCACCCAATGCCATTAATGGCAGATAGTATTCAGCTAGATGGTGGTAGCTTGGTTTGGTTTTGTGTCTTGTGCTATTCTCATATAAATTGGGAATAGGTGGGGTCTGATTTTTGCATGAATGGGGGCATACAGATGAAGGGAGCTGAATGCTCCCTCTTCCCTTTCCATATTTTTTGGGGGTGTGGGGGAGGATGTCACATTAGCTGGATCTTTGATCTGACCCAGCAGGACTCAGGTTCTTATGTTCTTATCAGTACAAAATAAAGCTTTAAAAAAGAACAGCACACCAGGATCCCTTGTAAGAAAACAGCTTATAATGTCAAACACAGTGACTCTGATTTTTAAAGGGCAACTTCCTTTAAGCAATTTTTATATTCTTTGCATGACTCAATGAGAGGAATGTTACGGTGATTTAACTGACAATAGAGACAGTTTTTTAAGGATTTAGTCCTGATGAAGAGCAGTGCTCGAAACATTTGGGCCGGCATTTACTCTCTGGATAAGCCCTTAGAGAGTCCCTGCAGCTTTTCTCTTTTGTGATATGCAAACACTAATAAGGGGCATTATAGCCCCAGGTTGTTGTCCTGTCACCCCATGGCTGCCTTTCCAAGGTCCTCGCAGAAGACTTCAGCTCTGTCTCTCTGCAGAATGTCTGTCTGAGATAACTCAGGCCAGGCTTACATAATCCTGACAAATGGGCAGACGCTCGTCTATGAATAGATGGGATTTATTTTTTTTTGCAAGACCAGTGGTAGCAGCCGCCAGTGTGCCAAGACCATGAAGGGGAGAGAGAGCAGCATTTGGAGACTGGAAAGAAGGAAGAGGACAAACAGACAAACAAAAGGGAGGCTTACGTGGAGAAGGCATTGTTCTGCTTCTCGCATCGGATCCCCTTGCAATTGTTGGGCTCCTCTGAGGCACTGGTCTCATAATAGAAATAAAGCTGGTTGAGTCCATTGGCGAATGCCAGCAGCACCAGGCAGTAAATAAAGAGGAACTTGAGGATATCTAGTAGCATACGTCCCAGAGAGATCTGCAGGGGTCCCAGGTGAGAGTTTGCTGTAAACAGGGAGATGAGACGCAAGGAGCTTAAAATGTTTGATATTGCAAAGAGGGCTTCTGCAATGAGGGTGGGGTGCCACATTTCCCATTCCTGCCTTGGACGGGAACCATTGTACTGCAAGAAATAATAGGGAAGGGGGGGGAAAGGAATACAAGTGAATGGCTGCAGTCAACACGGCAAACAACATTATTTCATTTTTCAGAGTATTTCCCCAGTACACGCTAATTTCACACACAGGCTGGTCAATTTCAACTGAAAGCAAAGGCATAGGCTGCCATTTATGCAGGGGAGCAGAGGTGACTGGTGCCCATTGGGACTGGTTGGGCGGAATGCAGGGAGCTCAACAGTAGGTGGCACCAGAGCCAATGACAGGCAGAGCCAATTAATTCTAGTATGTCCCCATCCCGTTCTCCCTGCTGAGCTCTACAAGGGCAACACTGAGACCAAGGAGGAGGAAGCTGACAGGCGCTGCCACCCCCTGGACTGGATGTAAGAAAGAAGGCAGGCAGGTGGGGACTGGCTGAGGGCAGACTGCGGTTGGTGGGGTGGTGACCCATTCTCAGTAATAACTAGCTTCCACTGCCAAGGGATTTTTAAGTAATTGTTGTGTGTCGAAATGGACACCTAGTCCTAGTTTTCAGACACCCAGCAGACACAGACACATAAAATTTAATCAGTGAACCAAGTTCAGACCGGAAGCCACTGAAATACGGGCTAGAGGTATGAAATGTTAGTGAAACTGAATAAAAACAGTAGACCATAGGGGCACATTACACAATAATTCTTAGGGTTATTACTAACCAGCAGTATTTCTGAAAAACTTTTAAATAAAATATCTCTCCTTATACACTGGGATGTTTGGTTCTCATTATCTTCATTCTTTTTTCCTTTTCTTTTTTTGTAAGAATTCTGCTGCAGCAGGGCATGGATCATAAGCAGCAGTTTTTAATTTGAATTTGCAAGGCGACTAACTTGTGTAAATGCATTTGCAAGACTGTATTCACTCCCTTTTTTCTTTTCTTTTCTTTTCTCTTCTTTTTCTTTTCTTTTTTCGTTTTTGCTTTTAGTCTGAACCACGTTTGCCTCAGTTCACATATCAGGGCTTGTACATGGTAGAGAGCCTTCTATGTGCAAGCCATTTGGATGGAAAACGGACACCCATTAAAATTTTCTTTAAAAATGCCCTGTCCACTGCAGGGGAGCTCACCTTTCTCCATCACCAAGGGACTGAAAATAAAATTGACAGTGTCATAATGCCATTATACAAACCTATGATGAGACCACACTTGGAATACTGTGTCCTCTTCTCCTCAAAAAGGATCTGTAGACTTGGAAAAGGTTCGGAAAGGGGCAACCAAAATGATCAAGAAGTTGGAACAACTCCCTTATGAGGAAAGGTTGGAGCATTTGGGCCTTTTTAGTTTAGAGAAAAGGTGAGGAGGAGGATAGCAGACCTTTAGTGTTGAGGCATCTACCCTTGGAATTCCCTCCCCTTATATATTAGACAAGTGCCATGTCTGTTATCTTTTCAGTGCTTATTGAAAACCTTCCTCTTTCAAGAAGCCTTTTTTAAGCAGAGACCTTATCCCAGTTTATGTTTGTGTTAGAACTGCTTTTTAAGATGTTTTTAATCTTTTTTTAAAATATATGTTTTTAAGATTTTTTATTTTTAAGATGTTTTAAGATATTTTTAGTGTTTTGTATTTTGTTTGGCACCCTTCTGAGAGGAAGGGCAGAAGTAATGATGATGATGATGTATAAAAGTACACGTGGTGTGGAGAAAGTAAGGAAACAAAAGTTTTTCTCCCTCTCTCAAAATAATAGAATTTTGGGCCATCCTATGAAGCTTAATTTTGGGAGATTCAGGATGGACACAAGGAAGCACTTCTTCACACAGGGCATAGTTAATGGAATTAGCTGTCACAAGTGGTTGTGATGGTCAGCAACCTGAATGGCTTTAAAAGAAGATTAGATAAATCCATGGGAGATTAGGCTATTAGTCATGATGGCTATATTCTACCTCCACTGTCAGAGGCAATACAGTAATATCTCAGTTAACAAAGTGGATATGTTTCTGGGCATTACTTCTTAAACAGAAACTTTGGTACCAGAGGTAGGAATAACATGGAAAGAATAGGAATAGGTCCCTACACCCTCTCATAGATGGTGGGGGCAGCTTCAATAGGGGCTTCAAAGGGTGCCTACCCAGCACCCCCTCCTCCTCCTCTGAATCCTGCTGGATCCTTCCCTCCCCAGCTCTGGGAAAAAGCAAGAGATCTCTTTAATGAAGAGCAATCACACCCAAGCATGTCAATTTCAGGCATAGGTTTGTCAGTTTATCCACAGCAAAGCAAAGACACAGGCTTGTCAGTTTCACCTTAAAGCAAAGGCACAGAGTTGAACATTTATCTATAACAAAGCAAAAGCCTTCCTTAAAAGGAGCTTCATTCCTGGAGGATTCATTAACTGAGGTATGACTGTATGCCTCTGAATTAGGGTTTCCAGGTTCAGGGCCTGAGACTGATCCTGTATCTCTAGGAGAAAAAGTCAGCCAAGTGCAGGTGTTCTTGCAACACTGTAATGGGAAAAACCACAAGGTGGAATTCTCTCTTCCCCCTGCACAACTTTTAAAAATACAGAAGACCTCTTGGAGGCCCAACCAAGAGGTCTTCTGTATCTTTAAAAGTTGTGCAGCTGGAAGGGAGAATTCCACCTTGTGGTTTTTCCCATTGCAGTGTTGCAAGAACACCTGCACTTGGCTGACCTTCTCTTCTCCTAAAGATACAGGATCAGTCTCAGGCCCTGAGCCTGGCAACCCTACTCTGAATACCAGTTGCTGGGAATTACAAATAGGGAGAGTGCTGCTGCAGACAGAGCCTGCTTGTGGCCTTCCCATGGGCAACACATTGGCCACTGTGAGAACAGTATGCTGGAGTGGAGGGGCCATGGCCCTGATCCAGTGAGGCTCTTCTTATGTGCTTATGTTCATGTTCTTTTCACATCTTCTCCATGTTTCAGGCTAGGTGTACTGCTGCAGACTTGAGCAACACTGAATATAACTGACTCCCACCCACTACTAAAATGACAACCCTGCAACTGGATATTTCTTGACCAGGTGTGGGGAACCTTTGGCCCTCCAGATGTAGCTGAACTACAACTCTCATAATCCCTGCTCATTAGAAATGCTTGCAGGGGCTGATGGGAGCTGTAGTTCAGCAACATCTGGAGGGCCAAAGGTTCCCCACACCTGATGATAAATGATCCTGAGATTAAAAAACCCTTTAGTAGTCCAACTTCTCATTTTGTTTGCCAGGTCAAGAAATGCATCCAGGTCTCTGACAATTGTAAGTGAAGCTAGCCTCCTGAAATTCTCCACCCTATTCATGGGCAACAAAATTGAGGGCAGGGCATTTTTGCCAAATATTCCTAAGGTGGTGGTTCTCCAAACATATTTTTTTTGGGGGGGGGAGCAGCAACATTAGCAGCAACAGAAGCTATTTGGAAAATTTGCCCTCTTTTGCGAAGGAAAATTATCTGAAATTTTATCTGAAAAAAATCCCTTCTGCAAAAGTTTGGCTCAGTTGTAAATTATGTTGGCTCAGATTAGAATGTGTAACGGAACTGCCAGCTGCCACGATGAATGATCTATTCATGCTGAAATACAAATCAAAGATTCTGAGAGACAACGCATTACTGCCTTACCTGAATTACATCCCCACTCACAATAAAATAAACTCTGCAGTCCTTAGTTTCTGGTTAGTTAGCTATAAAACTGTAATTTGGTTAAAAAACAAAACAAAACAAATTTGAAAATAATAGTGTTCTTTAATGTTCTGGGATTTACAGATAAAATTGAATTAGGAAGTATAATGAGTATAACTTCAGATAATGGTTTAATAAAATGGGAATGGCATTTTGATTAATGTTCTTTAGGGAAGGCAAAATTCTCCAACAGTTTTTTGAGGGGGGCTCACAGCAGCACATAATAAAATAACATTCAGCAAAATTGCTACTTTTGAGGGTTGGAAGGGGTAGGGATAAGGAGAAATCTGATTCATTTTGCTTTTAAAGGCAAACCTATCAAATTAGCACTTTCTAAATCAATATGCAAACTGAACCACAGCCATCCGTCAAACTTCACACTTTTCTGAATTTTGCATTGCAGTTCTTCAGTCAAGCAATGTGTACAAAACTGCATATATTACGGTAAAATGTATGTATAAATGCATATATTAGTGAAAATAACATACAAGCATGCATTATATTAGGGGAAATGCTTGCAAAAATGTGTATATTTGTCAAAACTGTATATAAAATGTGTTGGAAAAATTCACACTCAAATGCTGAAGAATTTTTGTAAGGATTGTTTTTTAAAAATGCAAATGGTTGTAGAAATGCGGAGAACTGAATTTAAGACTGGAAAAATGAGAAGCAAAAATTGACCTAGATTTGCCCAACCCTAGGAGGGGGAGAACATTCTCAGAATTTCTTCTCAGAAATGTCAGCTCAGCTCATTTTCAAACTAGAGCTGAACTTAAGTTCCCTCCCCACTTCTAGGTGGCCGTTTGTCAATTGAAAAACATGGGAAAATCTGACTCCTCTTGAGTGGGGTGGGAGAAATTCTGTAGACTTGTGTGGAAGGTGGAGCACTTGGCTTACCTAACTTAAATGAAGTGGCATGCTGACACAAATGTTTTATGGCAGGGTCAGGAGGATCTGGTGTGCCTTGCATTTGCTCCAGGGACATCTAACAAAGTGCCCTCCAGATGTTGTTGGACCACAACTCCCATCCTGAGTACTGGTCTTGCTGGCTGGGGCTGATGAGCTTTGTAGTCCAACCACATCCGGAGGACACCACATTGGCTACACTAGCTGTTAATGGGCAACATCAAGGCCCCTGCTCTTCTTTGGAGTTCTTTATCTGTAAGTCAGGCTTGGACCAGGCTGTCTTTTCAAACAGAGGACTCCTTCCAACAGCTCATCAAGTAACAGTCTTTGCCAACCTGGTGCCCTCCAGGTGTTTTGGACTACAACTTGCATCAGCCCCAGCCAACATGTCTGTGCTGGCTAGGGCTGATGAGAGTTTTACTCTAGCCTGGCACCAGTGAGTGGCCAGGTTGGGCACTGGCCAAGGGCCTCTGCAGCTGAGAGGGGCCCCTGCTGCTGCGGCTGGGTGGGTGTGGCTCCCGTTCCACAATCCACCCTAGTATTGGGTTGCAGAGCGTGTGCCTCGTAACCAAATGCTGGCATTAATTGCAGAGCAGGAGCCACCCATTCAGACAACCCTTCCCAGCTAGTGTGGGCCCTCCAAGGCAGCAGTGGTAGTGATGTGCAATACCGCCACCAGAGGCTTAACATGCCCCCCTTCCATCTTGGGTGATGATAGGTGTGTGCACACGGCTGGGCCTATCTAAGCCTCTGGTGGTGGCGATAGTGCATGCTACCACCATCAAGGGCCCACTGCAGTCTGGTACCAGCCCTGGTTTTACTCCAAAATCCCTGGAAGGCGCCAAGTTGGCAAAAGCTGCTGATAATATAAGACAAATGCCTACCCTAGTTATTAGGCTAAGCTCAAGCCTCAGACCCAGAAATGCTCAGTTGTATGCCAGATATGCCAATGCTTAGAGCAGCAGTTCCTAAACTTCCTCTCCTGCCCGGACCACTTGAAAATTGCTGAGGGTCTTGGCAGACCACTTAATGATTTTTCTGCCTGTTGTTTAGGAATTGTAATGTGTTGTGCATGCACTCTCCCTTACCTTTTCCCCTTCTTTCTGTATTGTGCAACTACAATCAAGCTCCAGGCTCACTGACACACTTTGTCTCATGGCCTAAGTCAACGTGTCTCCATGATGCCCTCCAGATGATGGCCCAGCCAGCATGGCCAATGGTCAGGGATGATGGGAATTGTAGTCCAACAACACCTGCACAGCACTGTGTTGGAAACCCCTGCTGTATGCCATCAAACATTATTTTTAAAAATCCAAGCCTTTTTTGTCCATTTTGTAAGTCCACTAGGTTGAACTGAGTGGTAATGGTGCATGAAAAGTAGGGTTGCCAGGTGTCTGGTTTTTGCCTGGAGTCTCTGGTTTTTTTGGGTCCTCTCCAAGTCTCATGGTGAGTTATCTTAATCTCCAGACTCTTAGCTTTCATTTTTTTAAAAAGTTAAGTTTCTAGGTGGTCTGGTTCAAAAGATATAAACCAAAATGTCAGCCCCCCCCCCACAACTTCTATTAGTGCTGGCTGCTCTACTCCCTGCCCTTTCAGGTTTTTAGCCAAAAAGTGAAGTCAGGGTTGTGATTGACAAGATTTGTTGAACCCATTTCAAGTTCTGAGAACAATTTCCTTTTTCCTGCTTGTCTTGCATCAGGAATTCAGTAAATATATAGTTTTCAGCAGCATAAAGAGTACTTTCTCTGTACAGGATTGGGACTTGCTTCTGAGTAAACATGCACAGGATTGCATTACAACAGAAGATCACAGCAGGACCTTGGCGGGCAGACACAGTAAACAATTTTAGTTATAATTATAATAAAAGTGGGTATGCCTTTTTTTAATTATGTGCAAAAATGACATATTATACATTTTATTTTTCAAATAATTTTTGAACAGAAGTTTTAAAAAGCGTACATGCTGCAGTATTATACTTTTCTCATTAAAGAATCAAACAAGTTTAAATTTAACTGGACTGTTGAAGAGGGCAGTTTATTTGTCTTATTCATAACCTGTTTTGAAACCTTCCCAGTATGAAGCTTTTCTGGAAGTAAAGCTGCAATGCTAATTCCACATACCTGGGAGTTAACTCCACTTAATTCAGTAGGACTTACTTTTGAGAAGACATGGTTAGGATTGTGCTGAAAATCAATGGGACTGTTGAGTGAACATAGAAAAGGATTGTGTTGTAAATTTCCCCCCTCCGATCCTTTTTTTTAAAAAGCAGTTAGACAGAGCTTACTTAGGTGTCACTGCTTTTATTTGGCAGGAAACTAATACTTTTTAAAAAATGTTCTGCAATGACCAACTGGTCATTGAACTGCAAAGGTCCAAAATTCAATCTCTGGAAGAGACTATTGTCTGGGATCCTGGAGAGTCAATGCTAGTCTATGTCATCAGTACTGAGCTAGATGGTATCAAATGCCTGCCTTGGCAGAAGGCAGATTCCTTTGTGTCTAAAACAGGAAAGAGACCCAAGGGTCACAGTGACTCCAAAATTTATCTATGTCTTTTATTTACAACATTTATATACCACTTTATTGTAAAAAGCTCAAAGCTGTTTATAGAAGGAATTAAAACAATAAAATTGTTGGCCAAAACAGTTAAGGACAGGTATTTAAAAACATTCAAAATAATAAAAGCAATAATGAGTTAAAAACAGATAAAAAGCATAATAGCTTCTACATGCCTGCATTGGGTTGCCTAAACAAAAACATTTTTAGCAAGTGCCAAAATGAGTACAATGCAGTGCCTGCCTAATGTCAATAGGCAGGGAGTTCGAAAGCGTAGGTGCTACCACACGAAAGGATCAATTTCTTATAAGAGCACAGCAAGTACTGTGTGGAACCTGTAACATGGAAAGCACACCTTGAACTTGGCCTGGTAGCAAATCGGCATCCAGTGCAGATTTCAGAGCAGAGGTATTATGTTCTGATAGGGTCTCACTCAATGTCAGCAATTGTGGCACAGCATTCTGCACTAACTGCAGCCCCCAGATCAGGTTGTGCTGCATGGGGATTTCTGTGACCTTGGCTGACTGGCTGCCAGGAATTTTTTTGTTTTGGTTAGGAACCCTGACTGGTTGTGGGATGCTGAGCTTTCTGTCTTACTCATAGCAATCTTGTTGTGGTTTGTATGGTATTGCATTTAGGAAATCATCACTGTCTTTTCTTTTTCTTTTTCTATTTGCATTTCATTTACCTCTGACCTCACACCCTTACATCCATAAAAGCAATAACAATGGTTCCATGTGCTCAGTAAAAACCCCTTAAACCCACTGATGATGCACCTCATTGTTTGCATGATGGTTTGCTTCTTGCCCAATTGTGGTAAAAGAGAATTCACATACTGGGAAGGGTGGCTTCAATTGCTGTTGTTCCCAATCTACTGCCTGTGAAGGTAGACCAAAGCACGTGTGTTTTCCCTCGCCAATTATTACTCACTGGAATTGGGTTGGCTATCAAAGTGAGTTTATAGCAGCCCACATAAGCAGGAAAGAGTAGAAAATCTTCTTAACTCTTACTCATTTCTCAATCCTCTCTCTCCAGTGAAGGGTCAAATCTGTAAAGAAGTTTGGAGCAGCCACGTTAAAAGGCAGGCAAGGAATTCCAGGCAGGGGGTTGCCAACTCTGCTTTGATATTGACATCTTTGCAGAGGAACCCTAGTCAAGCCTTACCAACAGCACAATCCTGACAATATCTAAGAAGTAAGTCCTGTTGAGTTCTATGGGGCTTAGGGTTACCATCATTTTGTCATTTCAAAAAGAGTACATTTGGCTTTGATAAGTGAAAAGTAAGAGTATGCTGTTGCACCATCTGAAAAAGAGTACATGTACTCTTAAAAGAGTACGGTTGGTAACCCTAATGGGGCTTAGTCTCTTAGTAAGTGTGTTTAGAATTGCAGACTTCAGGGCATCCATCTTTAGTCCTGTGTGCTTCCATCTAACATCTCCACACTTTCCTCCTACAATGGCCTTCTGGTGACTGGTCTAGCCTAAGGTCACTTAAACCCTTCTTGCCAGAAGTAAGTAGGCTAGATTAAATGTTCCTTACCCAGGCTGTATAAGCAGGTGAGAAGGAATTATCACGTCACTTCAGCTGAACTGGAAACACCCTCATTTAGCTAAGATCTTAATTTCCAATCAGATATTTTTTTTGTTTGAGTGATATGTTCCAAGCAACTACAGTTGATGATTAATGTATCATTCTTAATGACATCACTAGGGCACACACCTATGATATCACTAGGACACACTCCATGACATCACTAGGGCTTGCCCCTGAAATTTTGAGTTTGGGATGCTTCTGACCTGGCAACCCTAAATTGCAAAGAGAAAATAATATGGTTGGTTTGCTGGTGTTACCACTGAGGATGTATTTTGCTGTATGACTCCAAAAAATAAAGGGTAAAAGTAAATAGTTGTAGCTTGCCTCTTAAACTGGAGTGGCTCCAAGGTTGTATTTTTTCAATTTGGAGGCTACATAAATAGAATTCTCTTGCTTTTGAAAAAAACAGTAATTTAAATTGGTTTATAGGAACCAAGGTTTTTATAAACTTTTTTTTAAAGAAGAAATTCTTCCCTAGTACAGAGGAACTGAAGTCCTGTACAAATGCCTTTCTGCATTGCTTGTGATTGCTTCTGACATTTCAAACCGTTCTCGATGGCTGTGAGCATCACAGAGAAACTCAGTTAACTTGATATGTGGAAGGCCCTTAAAATGCTTGTGTTTAACTCTTCACTAGGCTTTTAACTGGAAGTTATGAGTATAGTGTGTGCTCAGAAAACAGATCCCTTAGGGAAGCAGGGGATGCCAAATATGGCATAGCCTCTTTGATAAAGTCCCCCAAAGCACAAGGCTCTTAGCCAGTACTTATGCTGAAGCCCCTAAGAAATTTTTTTTGACCAAGTCATTTGATTGTCCAGATCTATATTTTTCAGCTTCTTCAAGGGCAAACTCTAACTGGTTCATTTTTTTTTTTTTTTAAATCAATGACGCATCCTTTGCTTGTCCTGTGTAATAAATCCGTCCGTCTCAAGCCAAATCATTAAAGGCAACTTTCCAAATACCATTGAATGCCAAAGTGGCTTGGACACTGTGTGTTCTCAGCTGAGATCCCTTTCTGCTAGGGCCCTAAGACTCCCTGTCTGATACCCTGGAGAAGCTGCTGCCAGTCAGCAGGGATGTAGTCGTCCAGGGTTTCAGAGGGTCTTAGACCCTTTACTTTTTTGGAAGCCCCAGCAGCTCTTTTGGGAGCCCTTTACTTTTTTGGGAGTCCCAGCAAAGTCCCTATGTCTCCAGCATCCTATGAGCCAATCAGAACAAAAGAGGAGTAGTTGGCCACTGAGAAGAGTCTTCTAACTTGCTTCCTTGTCCTTTCCTGCTGATTGGAGCCAATGAGAGTGAAAGGAGTGTCTACTAGTTCCTACTTCAAACAGCCAAGTTGTGAAGAGTGAGAATTCTGCAACTGTGGAAGAAGAGACAGTGAATCCTGATGATAGCGTCCCATCGACATCATCAAGCAGTTTGGTAGCAGCAGGAGATAAACGTGTAGACACTGAATCCAGGAATTCAAGCAATATCTCTGGCAGTGAGAAAGGACAGTCAAATGGTGACAGTGATAGAGAAGCAGAAAGCTGTATTCAAGACTGGCCAAATTATTCTATAATCTTAGAAGGGAGTGTGGCCGTAACTAATCTATTATGAAGGGACCCTGCACTTCTGAACTTGCCACTATGCTACTGCCAGTCAGTGTAGACAATAGTGAGCTAGATGAACCAGTGGGTTTGATTCATGTAAAGAAGGTTCCTATGTTCCTATGAGGATTGGTTGTGTTCTCCAGTGACATTTTTCATGCGTTCAGAGGGCCTACACATGTCAGGGGAAACCAATGTGGTACCCTTTACATATTGTTGGGCATCAGCCCCAGCAAGCATGAAGAAGAGTCACGGATGATGACAGGAGGGTGCCCATGTGTCCTGCTTTACAGAGGCCTGTCCTGAGGGCAGGCATTTCTTGGAAGGAGTCCTCTGAATGGCTTTTGGCCTAAGATAAAGAACCATAAGAAGAGACAGGAAGGGTCTTGATGATCCCCATCCATTCTTACCACCTGGGCAGCAGGCTGAGTGGGCACACCCGGCCACCTGCTCAGTCTTCCCTACCATAGTAAGATGCAGTGTATTGCTATAATAATTAAATATCATTATTTCTGAACGGGCACCCATGCATATCAATTAACATATGCAAACTTTACTCAAAGCGGTGTCCTCTTCTGTCCACTTCCATTTTGTTTTGTGAGGCATAACTTCCCTTTCTAGATGGGAACTGTAGTCCAACAACGTCTGGAGGACATTACGTTGGCTACCCAAGCCTTCTTCTTCTTCAGTTGGCAATAAAACAAAATAAAATTCAGCATTTTTGATGAACCCAAACGGCACACTGTTGAGGAATGGGCATACCATTAGCCTTCTATTTTAATTTTACCTCTTTAGTCCCTTCACTAGCACTCCCATATATATATATATATATGCATATGTATATTATATATATATATATATTGCTTTAGGTATTTTAATTTATTTTAATGTTTTTGTGATCTTTATTGTGTACAATTGTATTATGTATGTGTTCGACTTTATTGTAAGCTGCCCTGAGTGCCCTATTATAGGGTAGAAGGGCGGGATAGAAATATTTTAAATAAATAAAAATAATAAATAAATACCATTAAAAAACAAAACAAAACTTCCTGATCTGAGATTCCAGTGAGCCTAGTGGCCACACATAAGCCAAGAGTCTTCTTGGCGATCACTCGTGACCGAGTAAGATTGTCTTCCAAAATATAATTTTTAACGATCGATCCATCTGAATCTGTATCCACCACCGATGTACCAGACCATGACTAGGGGCTTCTGGATTTCACAGTCCTGCCCCTGTCGCCATTTGCCAATCGCCATGGGACTTTTGTTATGGAAGACGCCTGTGCGTGAATTTGTTTTATGTGGGGAGATTGGTGCACCACGATCAACACACAATCTTGACAGAAAAAGGCTTTGATCCAATGGCATGGGTACCATGACGATTGGAAGTCCTTTATCTGCTGCAGCCTTCATCCACCTTCACAGCCGTTGTAACGTACACATTGTTATCCTCGGCTGTAGGTAGAGGTGTTTGAACAGGACTTGCCTGAGGAGCAGCTTTGAGGGAAGGGCTGTAGCTCATTGGTAAAACATTTGCCTTGCAGAAGATCCTGGATTCAATCCCTACCACTTCCAGGTAGGGCTCGGCTTGACCCGTGTGAAACTCTGCAGAGTGTAGACAACACCGAACTGCATGGACCAATGGTCTGACTCAGTACAAGGCAGCTTCCTATGATCAGTTTGGCTGCCTCACAAAAATATTTATTTAATAAGGTTTTCAGAGCCTAACTTTCTTCCAAGGATCTCAAGGCAGCGAACAAGATTGTCCCCCATCCCATCTGATTCTTTCAACACTCCTGCGAGGTACGCTAGGCTAAGAGATTTTCAGCCCAGACTTTGTTGTTGTTGATTTTGCAGGAGCGTGAGAAGATTGGGATGGTCATTGGTGGCTTGCCAAAATTCGGAGAATTCTTTTTTGGCCAGTGGGGGTGCTACCTCAGAAATGGGAAGTAGAAGGTAAGTTTCTTCTCTCCTTTTAAATATCAGAACCTCTTTGGGGTGTTTTGAGTGATGGTGGTGCTCAGAGGCAGCCCAACAAAGTCCAACAGCTGCTCAATAAGAACAACGGTGCCTCATGACAGTGCCGTTCTCCCCTGGGGGCAGCCGTCCTTTTTCCAGCATTGCCCCTGGGAATGATGCTATCTCTTGGCATAGAATCATTCCCATTGGACATCTCTTGGAAAATGAAGATGGGACAATGTTAAGCTATCTGAGCAGCATCACTGACACCCAAATCAGTGGCAATGGTTTTTTATGGGGAGGGGGTTGGCAAGAAGTGAAGAAACTTATATTCTGCTGTCTTGTGTCTAAGACAGTTCAAGGGCCAAGTTCAAGATTCTAGTTTTGGTGTACAAAGCGCTAGGCACCTTGGGACCAGGATACCTGAAAGATTGTCTTACCCCTTATATACCCAGTCAATCACTGGACTCTGCAGGTGAGGGCCTTCTGCAGATACCATCTTATCAGGAGGTCCGTTCTGCACAACATAGAAAGCGGACCTTTAATGTTATGGCACAGACACTTTGGAATTCCCTCCCCTTAAATATTAAACAGGCACCAGCTCTGTTATCTTTTTGGCACCTACTGAAGACTTTCCTCTTTCAACAAGCCTTTTAAGTAGAGGCCTTATCCCAGTCTGCACCTGCGCCGCCCTGGGCTCCTATTGGGAGGAAGGGTGGGATGGATAAATATAAATATGAATGAATGAATATGAATGAATGAACCTCTGCCCCAAATCCCATCACCTCTCCTCCAAAGTATAGAACATGGATAGCTAATATAGAGCCCCCCAAATATGGTGCCGAGCTAGAACTTTCACCATCCTTGAGTATTGGTCAAGCTTGCTGGATCTGATGGGAGTTATAGCTCAGTAACATCTCTAGAGGGCACCACATTGGATGCCCCTGGCATAGAAAGTGCATCCCTCCCTTTGCCACCAGGCTGCTCAGGTGAAAGGCACTTTCAGCCCAGCTTGGGCAGTCACTGGCCCAACTTCAACTAGTGAGCTTCATGGCTGAGTGGGGATTTGAACCCAGGTTTCCCCAGTCTTAGTCTGACATGCTAACCACTACATCATGCCCCTCTAGATGTTGTTGGACTCCATCTCCCATTAGCCCCAGCCACTATGGCCAACAGTCAAGGCTGACAGGAAGTGTAGTCCTGCAACATCTGGAGGGTGACAGGTTCCCCATCCCTGCATTAAACCATGCAGGTGAGAGGATAACGGAGCAGTGGTGGTAGGGAAATGAGAATGGGGTCTGGGGCTAGTAACCTTTTGCACACACATGCACGCACATGCGTGCACACACCAAGACAGTGGAGGCTGATGGATCCAATATCAGTAGGGCAATGAATTTGCTCCGGGTTTAGCCATGAAGCTCACTGGGTGACCTTGGGCCAGTCACTGCCTCAGAGGAAGGCAATGGTAAAACCACCTCTGAATACCGCTTACTACGAAAACCCTGTTCTTAGGGTCACCATAAATTGGGATTGACTTGAAGGCAGTACATTTACATTTTTAGTCCGAACTGTCAAGGAGCTCTCCAACATGCTCAGCATTGGAGCCACCAGCCTCCACTGCACCAAGAAGGCATTGCTTGTTTTGATCTCTGAACAAAGAGTCAGGGATGGGGAATCTTTGGTCCTCCAGATGTCCCTGGACTGCAACTCCCATCATCGCCAGGCACTGGTCATGCTGGCTGAGGCTGATGGGAACTGGAGGGCCATAAGTTCCCCAGCCCTGACAAAGGTGGTCCAATACATTTTAGTGCCCAAAACAGAATATCCAGCGTGCATGGTGGTATGTGTGAGATAGATAGATATAATGATGAAGAGTCCTGTTGCACCTTAAAGACGACTGATTTATTGTGGCATAACCTTTTTTTGGACTAGAGTCCACTTCTAAGGATAGGTGAGCAGAAGGCAGAGCTTGAAAAGGTTACTTTTTTGAACTACAACTCCTATCAGCCCAGCCAGCATGGCCACTGGATTGGGCTGATGGGAGTTGTAGTTCAAAAAAGTAACTTTTCCAAGCTCTGGCAGAAGGCTACTGGGTCTGAAAATGAATTGCGCCTGCAGTGGAATGTTCCAAGTGAACATTGATACCCCTTGGGAGAAGGGGTTGCTAATGCTCAGGGGGACTGATCCTTCCGTCTTCTTCTCTGCCCACCAGCCCAGTTGTGCAACATCTATAGACAGAGTTGTCCTAAGGATTTTTACTGAGCTAGGCAATTTAAAAACCCTCCTCGTCTAAGCAGTGTAACAATAGCTACAATCCTGTACACCGAGGCTGAAGAACCTTTGGTTCCCCAGATGTTGCTGGACTTCTGAGGGAGGTATTGTGCTTCCTAGCTGAGTGGGGAGTCTTTTTTTCTGTTGAGAGCCACATTCCCACAATGGTAATATGTCAGGGGCTACAAGCTGGTGGTGGGTGGGGCTAGAGTCAGTTATGATTGGTGCCCAATCCAAAAGGGGACAGCGTGGCCCCTTCTCTCTCTCTCTCTCTCTCTCTGCAACCCCTTTTCTTTCTCTCGGCCACCCAGTTCCCCCGTCCCACAAATTGCATGAAATTAGGCTAAGGGTCACATGACAGGAGCACCTAGAGGGCAACATCTTTATGGCAAACTTTGAAGATCAGGCAAGGTCATGCGAGAGGTTCAGCTTTGCCTGCTGGTAGTGGATCAGCGCTAGGACTAGATGGGCATCCACCAAGAGTAGGACCTCCTGTGCAGTGGTGAAGACAGGGCAGAATTGTGCACCTGGCTTCTGAATGCCGAGCATCGCTGCAGCTTATTGAGAAGGGGAGGGAGAGGTGTGGGGAGCTCAGTATAGTGCAGGCATGGGGCCAGGCATGTGGGAATGGGTCCCTTGCCATGCTCACCCTGTGCTGAGCTCCCTGCACTTCACCCAGAGCTTGGGAAAGTTTCTTTTTTGAACTACAACTCCCATCAGCCCCAGCCAGCATGGCCACTGGATTGGGCTGATGGGAGTTGTAGTTCACAAAAGTAACTTTTCCAAGCTCTGCTCCTCCCCCTCTTCCTCTAGGTAAGCACAGCAACTGTCAGCGTCTGGAAGGCAGGCGCACAACGCCCCACCAACCATTGTAGCTTCTCTGTCGTAGCCTTGTTCTGATGTAACTCCCTTTTTGAGGATTTATATTACCTCGGACCAGAGCTTGGAAAAGTTACTTTTGTGAACTACAACTCCCATCAGCCCAATCCAGTGGCCTTGCTGGCTAGGGCTGATGGGAGTTATAGTTTTAAAAAGTAACTTTTCCAAGCTCTGCATCCCTGTTGGCTTGCTGCAGAATCCCATAGCATCAGTAACAGCTCTAACCATCCTTTAAAAACTGAAATTGACAGCTGTATCCTTACAACTGTTTTGCTGTGCTCTCTCTCTCTCTTTCTGCTTCCTGGTTTTAATGAAGTGTTGATTTAGTCGTATTTTAAATATCTAAACCACTGTGACATATTTTGTGAACAGAAAATATAGCTATATATTAATTAAAAGTGGAATAATGCTGAGGATAAAATAATATCTGGAAAAGGCCTCTGCTGAGACAAACCTGTATGGGCTTGTACGGGCAAGTCACAGTCATTCGAAGCACCATGGAACAAGGGATTTATTTAGTTAGTTAAGTCATCAGTGAAAGTGTCCAGAAAGATACTTCTAAAGTATCTTTAAAAAGAAAAGAAAAAGGAACGATCCAAAATTATGCAAGCCAACAGAAAATCCTGATGCATTTCAAGCCCTGTTCTCTTCTTTAGAGGACACATTCTTATCTGAACGCTGCAGGTATTGCACTGTCTGAGAATGCTGTGTGAAGAGGAGGGCTTTGCTACTGAGGAACTCAGTTCTGCTGGCACTCTGCACATGCCCTGGGATGATTCCTGTAGCTTTGTGACTGCAATGAGTGCATGGATACTCACTGCAAGTGCACAGAAGATGCAAAACTTGGCACTGACAGACTGACCTCATTGAAAAGAGATTACTTGTTATGGATGTGATTAAGACATGTGAGAACTCTGAATGCATGCTAATGTCTAATTATGCACCTGATCATTTGCCAACTGCCAACACAGACATGAGCCATTATTTGGTCTTCATTAGCCATGGCGAGAACAAAAGGTCTCCTGACTGGCATTGCTCCACTGGTAATGTAAGGAACAGCCATTTAATTTTCCTTAGGTTAAGCACCTTTGTTTCTTCTTCCCACCTAGGATATATCCGCCACTCAAGAACAAACATGTTATGGATATGAGACAACTTTGGCCCCATCTGCACTATACATTTAAAACAGACCTACAGTTCCCAGAGTTCCCTGGGAAGAGGGATTGATTGTTAAACCACTCTGTGGACTGTAGCTCTGTGAGGGAAACAGGGACCTTTGAACCACTCTCAGTAACAAATGACAGTTCCCAGGATAAGCCATGACTGTTTAAAGTGGTATAATACTGCTTTAAATGTTTAATGCAGATAGGCCCTGTTTTTCCAATGGCTCCCTAGTACTGTCCAATCAATCTGCAGCGGGACACTTGTATTGTTTTGCAGTGCCCCTTCTGTCCACCCTTATCCACAATCTAGTCACTTTTAACTATGTTAGAGTTAACACGTTGTCCAATCTTCATGGGATCTCACCTCATTGAGACTGTTCCAACCCAGTGTTTCCTGAGCACATGTGCTCCAGCTTCAGTTAGCTTCTCTCTTCTTCTACCCTGTTCCCTTGTTTCTTTTCAATATTTGCTTCCCCCCCCCTTGGGTTAGTCAGGACGTTAAGGCAACACAAGCCTTGTACTCTACGTTAAAAAATACTTCTCCGTTTGTCAAACTGTATCTGGAAGGTTCTGGGAACCCAGGCTTCTACTGAAAATATAGTTTTACATTGCAGCACCTACACTTTGGAACTCCCTGCCTATTGACATCAGGCAGGCGCCTTCGCTGTATTCTTTTCAGTGCCTGCTTAAACATTTCTGTTTGAGCAAGCCTACTCAGACACACAGATGCTGATGTGTTTTTATCTTTTTAGTTTACTGCTGTTTTAATTGTTTTTAAAATGTTTTTAATTACTTGTTTTTAAAGTGTTTTTACTAATGATTTTAATGTTTTGGAGTTTGTTTGTTTTTACAATCAAGCGGTATATAAATGTTGTTAAATAAAATATTTTTTTAAAGAAAAAACCCCTGGAAATATGTTGTATTAGTGAATTCCTGACTGAAGTACAATAGCTGGCTATGGTTGGCACATACTGAAAAACAGGCTGTGACAGCCAATGACACACTTGGTGCCAGGTTGCCCACAGAGCTCTGCTGTACAGCCATGACTACACTCTTCAGTCACAGTGCAATGCAGGAAATCTGCTCCTCCCTTATCCTCTCAGAACTGCGATCCTGGTCCCCTCCCCTGGCATCGCTATGGGGAAGGTGGATTGCTGGTTGCACCCGGCTCTTACCTTGATGGGGCAAGATCCCAGGTGCCAGGTGCAGATGTTTAGTCTGCCGTGAGCCGCCTGATTGGCTGGCTCTTGTACCCCACCCATTCTCCCGCTCATTGCGGTTTTCGGTGGCACACAACCTCCCACCCATTACCTTTTCAGTGTGGGTGTAGCTGATTGCCACTAGGGGGCCTCACAGGAATTTTACCTTCCTTTGTCGTTTTGACCCGGGGAGGTTTTTTGCCTGTGTCACACTGGATTGTGAACTGGAGGCAGGGTTAGGTAAAAATATTGTTTTGACAGGGTCAGTGCGGGGTTAGGAAAGATGGGATAAGTGGAAAAATTGGTGAGAACCTTGAGGCACCTTCTAGAAGGTGAAGAGGGGCTTCTTCAGACCTGTCCATCAAAGCATCAAGGCCAGATGGCAGGGACAGGGTCCCTCCATGAGGACTGCCCAGATCACAGGCTCAATGGCTCAAGGCTGGAGCTGGGGGTGACCTGGACAGAATTCCCTAGGCACAGTTAATGTGCTGACAAGGATGGGCCTAGGATTAGGTAGTCAAACTACCCTTGGGCCTAGAGCCAAGGTTCCTCACCCAAAAATCTGAGGATCGGGGTTTAAGCTGTACAGTACTCAGATTTTAGGAGCCTGCGCTGATCTTTATATTTATTTAGTTTCCCTCCACAGATCTTAATTTGATAATTGGCCTAACTGATCATTTGGCTTAATTGGCTCATTTGCTTAGCAAGGTAATTGGTTCAATTGGTTCAATTTGGCTTAATAAAATGTTGCTCTTTTCATCCCATATTTTGTGTCTGCCTCATCATTTGGGGGTGCAACTGGCGATGAACATTTTATACTTTTGTCTAACTTTTCCATTCCCTAAACCATGCCAACCTTACATAGGAAACTCTCTTATACTGACAGTCCATCTAGCTCAGTGACCGGCAGCAGGTCTCTAGAGTTTCAGAGAATGAGACAGCCCCAGCCCTATCTAGAGATGTCAGAGATTAGACCTGGGACCTTCTGCATGTAAAGAAAATGCTCTAGGACTGAGCTAAGGCCCTTCCATTCTTCTCCCCTCACATGGTCCAAATCCAGGTCATTTGCATTCGGGCATTCCCCCTGGGGGAGAGACAACCCTGGGTGAGTTTAGGCCTCCAGTTCAGACTGCCGCATCTCTAGTACCATCCTTATGTGGCAACCATAGGACTCCCCAGCTCTGTCTATTTCTAACTCTATTATAATAAGAATATGAGGAACATCCAGGCAACACAGGTTTGCAGCACCTCTGTCACTTTATGTTTGAACTCAACATCTTCCATAAACGCTCCAAGCCACAACATGGCATTTTAGATACCAGCCATATCCTGTAAATAAATAAATATTTTTTTTCTGTGTTTAAATGCAAAATTGGGATGCAGTGGGTTTCGTTAATCCCCCTAATAAAGCAAGTCAAGCTACTGTGCAGTTGCTCCCATGGCTTACCAGAAACGCCAGAGAAAAGTTCCTAAATATCACATATCCAGGGTAACACATGGAATTTATGAGTCCAAGTAATCTGTTACCAGGGAGATGTTCAGTGTCTGTCGGCATGGACGGACAGCTGTGATTACCCGACTTCCTGTCACTGGTGTCACTATGCCTTCCTGGGAATGGGAGGGGCAAGGTGACGGGGAGGTTGGCGAGGTGCTAATGCAAGGGTGGATTCGGCTTGTTTGCCCCACGTTGCCCTCCCTGCCAAGTTGGCCCCTTCTCTTCTCCCTCCTGATAAGGCTCAGAGATGCCAGTGACAGGAGGTCAGATAAGCACAGCTGCTCCTGACTTCCGGGAAGGGTGACTTAGCCTGTGCCTGCTTTTGAGACGGGCTCCTGCCTCAAAAGAAGCTTATTCAGATATATCAGTCAGTTTTTTCTTTTTTTTTGACTGATTAAACTTCTCCCGGGTAGGGAGAAACGAAGAGATTAACCTCAAAGCCTATTTTTGTTGGGGCGACCAGATCTCATTAATTTATGGGACGAGGTCCAGCCGACGAAGGTGGGACGGATTTTCAACAGCAAGCTCTATCTGATAAAGCGAACGTTCACCTTATCTTCTAAGAGAGAACGCACTAACAGGCAAGCACCCTTCTTTCTATATTTTTCTTTTACTTGACTTAAATTGTTGCTGTTTAAAAGAGATTTGCCAGATTGATCGGTTTTTGACATCTCACTGGGGAGCCATAACTTCTCTCTGCTACGCACTAATTAATAGCTTATCTCTGTTTTTGTTGCAAAAAGCTGTCCTGGATTTGCATTCTAAAGATATACACAGAAGAGGGATTTCTATTCCAGATTTTTATTTTGAAGAATATTATATTGTCTGAGACTACTCTCTTTTTGGTCTATTTTATTTTGACGAATCTGTTTTCTGACGACTGCCATTAATTGTTTCGATCCTGGGAACTGCATTTTGTTTACTTAACTATGGAGAGATAAGGCTGTCTGCTCTGTTTATACTGTGATGTCACCAAGTTTGGAGTATTAACCCAATTGTTGCTGAAATAAGAAGTGGTTTTCCTATATTTTTCTTTTAAAATGGCAATTAAGAAAGTGGCTGAGAATCTGGAAATAACTATGTTTCAGAAAATAATGGATGAGATTGAGATAACGAAACAAAACCTGCGACAGGGTTGTAAGGAGCTGAAAATTGAATTGAGTAAAATGAAGCAGGAGATTAAAGATATAGGGGTCCCTGTGAGAGAGGTGACCCTGGAAGGGGTCCCTGTGAGAGAGGAGACCCCGGAGATTGGAACAAACGTGGAACAGGAAAAAGATTTGGAGTCTATGGACTTTAGAAACAAAATCTATTGTTTGGAGACACAGGAGATTAAAGACATAGGGGTCCTTGTGAGAGAGGAGACCCTGGAGACTGGAACAGGGGTCCCTGTGAGAGAGGAGACCCTGGAGACTGGAACAGGGGTCCCTGTGAGAGAGGAGATCCCGGAGATTGGAACAAACGTGGAACAGGAACAAGATTTGGAGTCTATGGACTTTAGAAATAAAATCAATTGTTTGGAACTCAATGTTATCTCTGAAGAAATTAATGAAGATTCTAGAGATAAAGTTATCAATGGCATGGATAATCTTCTGGACTGGAATGATGTGATGGAGCCCAATATAGAGAAAATCTATGGAATTAACTGCAGCCATGTGACAATGGAAAAACTTTCAAGAGATGACCCAGTGTATTTTGAAAAAAAGAACAGAGATATGATTTTACAGCAGTATTTCAGCAACCTATTCAGAATGGATGGCAAGAAAATATTTGGGATAGAGGTAATTCCCATCAGACTCTTACTATATGACTATGGCTTTGACAGCAAGATTATTATGGAATACTGATAATGGAAGATTGGATACTGAAATTACTGGACTTAGTAAGACTACTGAAGATGGAAGATGGAAAATGGAACTAATAGGGATAATAGAACAATGGCTACTGAAATTACTGAACCTAACAGATTCTGATGTGATGGATTAATTGAAATGTTTATTTTGACTATGGTTATGACAATAAGATTATCATAATTAGTAATGAGATGGATTAATCGATATGCTTATCTGGAAAAAAAAATTGATAGATATATTTCTTAAAGAATTGAAACCTCTCTTTGACTTTTTGTGGAAAGAATAAAGTAATGTTTATGAGATTTGATGATTAAGTAAGATAACTACTGGAGGAAAGTGATTTTATAATATGACTTAAGAGACAGGATTGTTATATATTATAGATTTATAACTGATTTGATCTTTGACAAATGGGAAGTCAATATTTTACTCTTTATTTTTTATTTTTGTTTTTTTTTTCTTTTTTTCTTTTTGTTTAACTATTTTTGATTTTGTTTTTTGTCTTTGAATGTTTTATGATTTCGTCTTGTATGTTTTATGAAAATCTGAATAAAAATTATTGAAAAAAAAAAAAAAGATAAGCACAGCTGCTCCTGCATGCTGATTGAGACTGGACATGTGAAGGCTGGGTAACACTTTGCTTCTTGGTCAGAATTCCTGACTTCTGAACAGAGGCTGGTGCTCAGATTGCACAGGGATTCTCTAATAAGAAGAGCTTGCTGGATCAGGCCAGCGGCCCATCTAGTCCAACACTCGGTTCTCACAGTGGCCAACCAGATGCCTGTGGGAAGCCCACAAACAGGAAGTGAGCAGTTTCCAGCACCTGGCATACTACCTCCAATTGTGAAGGCACAGCATTGCCCTCCTGGCTAGTAGCCATCGATAGCCTTATCCTCCATGAATTTGTCTAATTCTCTTTTGAAGCCATCCAAGCTGGTGACCATCACTGCCTCTTTTGGGGATGAATTCCATAGTGTAACTATGAGCTGCACAAAGAAGTACTTTATTTTGTCTGTCCTGGATCTTCCAACATTCAGCTTAATTGGATGTCCATGAGTTCTAGTGTTATGAGAGAGGGAGTAAAACTTTTTTCTATTCACTCTCTCCATGCCATGCATAATTTTACACATATCTATCATGTCACCTCTAACTTGCCTTTTCTCTAAACTAAAAAGCCCCAAATGCTGCAACCTTTCCTCATAGGGGAGTCGCGCCATCCCTTTGATCAGTTTGGTTACCCTTTTCTGAACCTTTTGCAGCTCTGCAATATCCTTTTTGAGATGAAGTGACCAGAAATGTATACAATATTCCAAATTCCAAATGCAATAAATATCTGCCTGCATGGTTGTGGATCCCCCAGCCCTCTTTCTTTTGTTGTCCTTGTTCTGTGCTGCTGCTTTCCCCTCTTATTTCATGGTTTATTTTTACATTAAAAAGTCAGGATGAAATGCACTTGCTCCACCATCCATCATTAACACAAATAGAGAGGGATATAGCTTTTTGTTATTGTTGTGGTTGTTATATTGACCGGGATAAAAAAAGAAAACTTTGTCACCTGAACTACATGCAAGTCACTTTTCTGTTCCAAATACTGCGGGCTCCCTGAAAACCATGGTTTGCAAATTGGGAGTCAGATCAGGAAATGGTTGCTAGTTCATTCTCACTTTCCTAGTTGGCCTTACCCATGGTTTAGCGTTATGTCTGCAGCTGAAGCAAATAAGGCTATGCAGGACTCTTGAGAAACAGTACCCTGCAGCCCACAGAGGATTCACTCCTGTGGGGTGCTGCTTCTCAAGAGCTTTCCCTCCGGGGAACATGCTAGTGAAGCAGACCCCTGCTGTCTTTCTGCCAGGCACCCCATCCCCGACAGCCCCAGATTGCTCCAGGCAGGCCGACCTTGTCTTGACTAGGGATGGATGGGAAATTTGATTCAGTTCCCATGTCAAGCTGAATCTATCAAATTCACACTTTATATGAGAACCGAAACACAGCAATCCTTCAAAATTTGCATTTCTTCAAATTTTGCAATGCAGTTTCCAAACCAGCCAATGCTTACAGAAAATGCATATGTTAGGGGAAAGTGTGCATAAAAATGAATATATGCATGAAAGTAACATCAAATGCATTATATGATGAGGAATTGCTTGCAAAAATGTGTGTGGCAGTCAAGCCTGCCTACAAACATGTGTTTATCAAGAGAAATTTGCACTAAAACGCTGGAGAATTTGCATGAGGATTTTTTTAAAAAATCACAAATCGCTGCAGAAATGTGGAGAACTGAATTTAAGACTGGAAAAATGAGAAACAGAGAACTGAAACTGACAGATCTTTCCATCTCTAATCTTGACCTGATTTGGCCCAAGCTCAGATCCCTCTCTGAATTGGTCTGATTCAAGTCAGGATTTGGCTGAATATGGTGCACAGCCCTAGATGCTAACTGCAGTTCACATATTAAACTACAACTCTATACACCCGGGAGTAAGTCACACTGAACTCAATGGAGCTTATTTCTGAGTATATATACATGCTGTATAGCATTGTACTAGCAATCAGGATCTGAGATCTGTGTTTATTTGAACTGAGTTTGCAAACCCTGTTTTAAAAGATTGCTGTGGTTAGTGCTGGCACAGACAAGAGGCCCATGGTTGAGGTCAACAAGGGGGAAAAAGAGGGTGTTTTTTTTATAAGTTCAACGGGTGAAGAAGCAGACATTCTGAAGGCTCCAGATCTGCAAGCAACAGTTCGCAGGGAGCCAATGTTCATACTCCCAAATTGTAATGGAATGGAACGGTGGAAGGGAGAAAGAAAGAAATTAACAACCTTAGGGAAGCCTGTCACTAAAGCTAGGAGTGACTAATCTTGTTTGGATTGAGAGTCACGTTGACCCATGGTCAACCTTCCAGGGGTTGCATGTCAGAGTGAGCGTGTCTGAAAATAGTATCAGATGGCCGATCAGTTTTTCACTGGCAAAATCCCCAATGTTTGCAGATGTTCGTGTGCTTTTAAGCTACATTCTTGTAATATGGGGATTAATGGCAGAAAAATAAAAGTGGGTTATAGCAACCCCTTATGGTATCTAAGAGATTTATACTTCAAATGTGGAAGGATAAACATCCACTCTCTGTTATGAAATGGCCTGACAACCTCACTGACCTTGTTGCATTTGAGCATATTTCCTATAAATGTCTATCTTGTGTAGATGCTTATTTGGACATCTGGAGGACATTTGAATTTATGCTTAATTCAAGCTGGATGTACTGGTTGCTCATTAATGTGAGCTGATGGTGTTCTGTGTTATTATTTTTCCTTCACCATTTCTTTCTTTCCATTTGTTAAATTTGCTATTAAAAATCATTTAAAAAGTGGGTGTGTTTGAAGTATAAAAGTGGACATGGCCATTTTTTTTTAAAAAAAGAACCAGTTTTGGGGAGTCTTGGAGAGGGTCACCAAATCCTGTGTCATCATCACCTTTTGGCATTTATTGATCCATGGAGTGGTCAACAACAACATTTAGGGCAGTATTCAACAACCTTTTTGCACCAGTGTTAGAGTTAACACTAGCGCAATGGGTTCTCCCCCTCTCCTCCCCCTGTGCCTGCCCCACACCATCCCCAGATGTACTCTGGAGGATTGGGGGAAACCTGTACAGCTTTTGGGGGAGAAGAGAGAGAGAGAGAGCTTTGTTGTGCAAGGAAAAAATCTTTGAGCTGATGGAACAATCTACTTAGTGCTATGTTGAATACAACCCTTATTATTTTTAAAATTAAAAATGGTTTAAAAAAATTGGGGGGACTTGGGGGACTAATCAAAAACCTAGGAGGAGGGGAGGATATAGCTTGCAGGCCATGGGTTAGCCATTCCTGCACTAAAGAGTCCACACACACACACACATGTTATTGGTACCTTGACATATGCAACAATTTTCAGAGAGATGGTTGCCAGGTAGAGAGAATTCATTGCAAAATCCATCAGGTTCCACCAATCGTGCACATACTCATTGAAGCCTCCGTCCCACATTTCTTTGATTTCTCCCCAAATAAAACCTGCAGAAAGAGAGTTCATTTCCATGAGGCATCATTACTGGTCACCAAAGTAGAGTAAATAGGATGTAAGGAAAGAGCTGTTCAAAAGTAAGGGCTCCGAAACAAGATTCTGCCCGCCCTCCCTCTCTTCTGAAAAGCATAGTAATGCTGCTTACAGAGTAGTTTACTATAACAGAACCTGAAAGACGTCTTGGAGGGGATGGTATAAGCAGAAAGAGCTGAGAAATGACTTCAAATGGAAAAGATTTAAGAACATAAGACGAGCCTGCTGGATCAGGCCAGTGGCCCATCTAGTCCAGCATCCTGTTCTCACAGTGGCCAACCAGGTGCCCCTGGTTGAAGCCTACATTTAACTCTTTTAAATCAAGGTGAAAGTGTAGGATGTGCAGTTTGCTTGGGCCGAGAGAAGATTCAGTGTAGCTTCAAAGAAAGGTGTTTCTGGAGAAAAGTGTCTCTTTCCTTAATTATTAGAGACTGTTCATGACATCTCTCTTGATCCCAGCACAACAGTGGTTTTTGATTTTCTCATTCTGACTTTTCAGGATGTGCACTGCCCATGCAGCAGTGGAACATGCTAACGATAGCATGGGTTCCCCTTTGGAGTTTCTTCTCTACAAATAAGCTATGCCCCATCCCTTGGTAATACTTCTGCCAAGCTGAAGCCTTGAAAAGCTGCACCAGTCAAAGGAAACAGTAGTTAGCCAGATGGCCCAAAGGCCCATCTTGGTATAAGATAGCTTTGTACATTATCCATATATGTGTGTCCGTTATATCCCTTTTCAGCCCATCAAATTCTATGTAGAGTCAATGCACGGAGGGAGACTGGGATTGGACCCATCTGTCCCCCTGATTTATCAGCTCGGTCTATACAAATGATGTACTTGTAGGCTCTGTATGCATAGAGTCAAGCAACATATTGAAGGGTCATAGCTCGGGGCACAGCATCTGCTTTGCTTGCAGAAGGTCTCCAGTTCAATCCCCGGGATCTCCAGGTAGGGCTGGGAGATGCTCCCTGCCTGAAATCCTGGAGACCTGCTGCCAGTCAGTGTAGACAATTCTGACTTAGATGGACCAATGGATGTAACTCAGTGTACTTCCTATATTCCTATATGGAGAGCCTGCTCACCCTGTAAACATTGATTCTACCTGGAATTTGAAGACCCCCCAAAAAGGCTAATATATTGTCCATGATACTTTATTGTATATATCCTCCCCCAAGCACCAGCTAGCAGAGGACTTTTTTTTAAAAAAAACTGAGTTTTGTTAAAGATGCTACATATATTTACCGGCAAGGAAAAAAATGAAGAAAATCAACAAATGTGCCAAAAAGAAAAGAAAAGGCAACCACCTTGGGTGAATACACGTTTGGTATATAGAATCCATTGTAGGTTGGGCTCTACCATTTCCTTATGGACCCCTCCATGAGTTGAATGCAATGGTTGGTCATTAAACAAGAGGGGAAGAGGATGTTGACTCAGTGCATCCTGGCCCCATGAAAACGTAAGGATGTCTTGTCTTCCTGTTTCTTTTGAATTGCAATTTAAAGATCATCATCATAGTGAGACTGGTAAGGAAAATTTCACTTTTCTACCGCAAATTCTTTGCCTGTACAAACAAATCAGTGGAGTGGCTTCTGATGAAGAACCCCATATGTTACATTCATTGTGAGTAATCATTGTTAGAAACGTTGCTATAGTTACTGTCATACTGTCTGCATAGAACGTGACTGTTCTTTCCGTTTGTCTCCCTCCTTTTTCGAGAGGAGGCATTTCATTTTTTAAAAAAGGAAATGTTCATTTGCAAGGAAATGATGATACCTTCATTTTCCCAGTTTCATCAGCGGCCACACTACACCTTTGCTTATAAGAGGCTAACACAGCCTTTTAGAGAAGAGGTTGCAATGGCAAAGAGACATCCAGGTAGGAAGCTGAACACAGAAAACACCATCAGCTTATTTACAACCATCTCATCCTCTGCTTGTTATTTGAAATCTCCCTTGTTTCCCCAGAAGGTTTTGGTGCAATTTAAACGCGAAGGCAGAGAGAGAGGTGTTAAGGAATATGGCTCGGTTGGGAGCCTGTCTGCAAGCATGTGCTGTGCATGGTTCTTTTACGGAATGCTTTATCAGAGGTTTGAACTCAGATCATCGCTCTCAGCTTCGTTTTTAGACGTAGCTGCATGAATACAGTGTAAAGCTACAATGGACCAATTGGTCCTATTTTAAAAAAATTCACCTGTTGCCTCACATATAGATTTATAATTGCCGCCCTGGGCTCCTACTGGGAGGAAGGGCAGGATATAAAAATAAATAAACAATAATTTAAATTTGCCTGCAGGTCCTCTGAGATCTCTGTGAGGTGATATGCAGGAAGGAGAATTATTATTTCAGGGATATTTGGGCTCTGTGAAACAGAGAAAATGCTCTCCATTCAGAGTGAAGTTTTGCCCTCACTCTGATCTGGTTTTCTGGTGTCATCACATAGCTAAATCTGATTGGCTATATGGCTGCACTGTGCTATGATGCCTTCACTCTGACCAGTTTATTGGCTGGAGCTTGTAGCCAACCAAGGGAACCATCTTGGGCAGCATCAAATCAAATGCTGAGCATGGTAAGGAAAAAAGGTTAAATGGTGCCAAACAAGCAACAGCTCAGCTGAGCACACTACTAATCATTTGTATGATGTTTTTAGTTTGCAGTTGTAGTCTATCCACAGTTATTTACACTCAGAGCTTGGAAAAGTTACTTTTTTGAACTACAACTCCCATCAGCCCAGTCCAGTGGCCATGCTGGCTGCTGCTGATGGGAGTTGTAGTTCAAAAAAGTAACTTTTCCAAGCTCTGTTTACACTTCCAGCTGAGAACTATGCATACAAACCACAATACAAAAGCTCTTTGGTGTAAACGCAGTTAAAAAGAATGGGACCACTGCTGAATTCTTGAGCAGCTCAGATTAATTTCAGGGGGGCATGCACAGGAGACTTACTGAGGGACTCGCAAACATTGGTTTATCATGACAGGAATTAGCCTAGTCTCCCCCAAGACTCACATGCTCCTGCCTCCAGCGTGTACATTCAGAGAAATTTGGAAGCTTTCTCTTCTGTTTTTCTTGATGGACCACAACTTGCCACATAATCCAAATGCAACAAACTGTGATTTATGAAGCTGGCTTGTTTCACAAACCATAGTTAAGATTAACCACAGTTCAGGCTTCAGATTTGTGACAAATGCTTGTATTCTGATATAGAGTGCAATCTAGAGCATTTGGGGCTCTGAACCTATGCAGAGAACTCCTGAATAGACAAATATTCTGAGTTTTATCTCTAATTCACTTTCTGTTTAAACTTTTTTTTATCAATAGCCAACTCTTCTGCACAGGCTACTTCTTTTGTAATAGTTCAGAGCTATTCTTTGTTTTTACAGCCACATTAAGGCTAGGCTTGCTCCTGCCATAGACTATGGTTTATAGTGACATTCCAATGCAGCCACAATCTACAGTATGTAGATGTAGTTGTAGATTTAGTGTAGTGTAGGAGCTAAGGGCCTGAATCTGTCAAAATATCTTGCCACTCCCTGTTTCCTTTGTGAGTTCATGAAGCACATCTAGAAATCCATGTGTGGGTGGCTACCACAATAAATGTGGTATCAGATCATTCTGATAAGGCCGGGAGACCATCATTTCTTGGGCTCAATGGAGACTGGTGGATTAGATGTCAGTGGGGCAGTGAATCCACTCTGGGTTGTAGTCCGGACTTTTAAGGAGTCACCCAACCTATCTGGGGAATAGGTTTCAGCACCTTGAAAGTTCGGACTAAAACCCAGAGCAGAATCATTGCCCCACTGACAACAGTGCCACCAGTTTCCACTTCTTAGGCTGATAGCTTGCTAATCATTCAGGATGCTAATAGTTTGGGAGCTAATGACTGGAGCTGTCCTCCTCTTAGGTGGGAATTTCTTACCAACTTTTGGAATGTTACATCCATGATAGCTTGGAGAAGTAAATATCCCTCCAGTTAAAGGGAGTGAAACAGTTTGAAGTCATGTATAAAGAATGTGTGTTTAGACAGACAGACAGACAGACAGACAGACAGACAGACAGATAGATAGATAGATAGATAGATAGATAGATAGATAGATAGATAGATAGATAGATAGATAGATAGATAGATAGATAGATAGATAGATAGATAGATAGATAGATAGATAGATAGATAGATAGATAGATAGGCAGGCTCCCTGGGCTCCTGCTGGGAGGAAGGGCAGGATATAAATCAAATAATAAATAAATAAAATAAAATAGAGTTGAAACTGTGGTTTGGTTGATATTGAAGCATCTTTAGGGCATAGTTGCTCTTATGGAAGACCTAATGCAGGATTAGCTCTTTGTGTGGTTTGCTGAAAAAAATATTCCCTGGTATATCTGTAAGCAAATAATTATAAAGATTCACCAGTTTCCAGGGCTCATCCAAAAGTATCTAGCCTTGCATCATAGTACCTGGAACTTCACTGCTGGGAACAGAAATAACAATAACATTCAAATATTGAATAAATCGATCTGGAGTAATGCACTGGAGAGTAAATATGATTCTACAAGCTGCCTCTCATCCTATCAGAAGGTCTCTCCAGGTGTTTATGAATGCAATCCCTATACCTGCATACCTGGGAGCTAGTCCCACTGAACTCAGTGGAACTTAACTTTGAAGTAGACGTTCATAGGCTTGCAACGAGGAGTGGCTCTCCTCAACTGTTGTCTAGATCAGTGTTTCTTAGATGGTGGGTTGGAACCCCCTAGTGGCCCTTGGGTCACTTTCAGGTGGGCCCCACCCCTTAGCCATGCCACAGCGTTTTGGCTGGACCAACACCAGCAACAGCAATTCCTTGCATGCTGAGGAAAGGTGGCCAGGTGACAGAGAAGTTCGGGGAGAGGAGAGAGAGAAAGGTCTCCCTCTTCTGAAGGGAAAGGGCCAGAGGAGGTGTTGAAGGACCTTTAGAAAGTGAGACAAAAGGTTATTTTTTAATGTTTATTCAACTGATGAGAACAGACTATGGGCGGTTTTGGTTTTGGTCAGTTTCTCATTTTCCCAAATGTCAATTCTCCACACAAATTTGCCTTTTTTTTAAAAAAAAAATTCCCATGGAAGTTCATGAGCATTTTAGTGCGGTCTTTCTAATACATTTTTGCAAAGCATTTTTCTATGTTATTTCCACTAAATAGATGAATGTCTATGCACACGTTACACTAGCACACACATTTTGACTTGGCTGGAGAACTGCCCTGCAAAATCTGGAGTTGTGCATTTCCAAAGGACGGCTGTGTTTCAGTTTGCATCTCGTTTTGGAAAGTGTGAATTAGGTAAGTTTGTCTTTCAGTGTGAACTGTCTCAAATGGGCCCTGAGGGTAAAATGTTTGAGAACGCCTGGTCTAGACAACGGGCTCAATTAATAAGTGAGTCTAACTGATTCTGGCATTGGTTTCTTCAACCTACATTTAGCTGAATCAATCCAGAAGGAGACGAAAAGAAGCATTTCTATACGCTTCTGAAGTACTGTTTGAAAAAAATTGGTCTCCCTCAGAAATCAATGAGTTTCCTTCAGGGCAGTGGTAGCTGTTGCTCACTGGGTCTCTGGGAGGGCGGAAGGCAGGGAGCCCAACAGTAGATGGAGCCAGAAGCAATGACTGGTGGATCCACCTAAGTCTAGTTTTGCCCCTGTCTGCCTCCCTGCAGATTTCTGCAAGGCAGCACTGAGGAGGTGGAGTCTGGCTGAGGGCAGATTGAGGTTGGTGGGGCGGTGCCCTGTTTGACTTAATAAGGCAGCCTCCGCTGCTTCAGGGAATGACAGACTGAGCAGGGCTCCTTCAGCAAGAGTTTGGTAGCTCTTAACATAACAAGAGACACAGCCATGCTAAGGCTATAGCTCTTTGGTTGTTGTCCTTTACTATATGCCGGGCAGGATAGAGAGGCAAGCTTTGGTGCTGGAAGAAGTTTATTAAAAGCTCAACGTGTTTCGGAACTGGTCCTTCGTCAGGAGCTGTGAGGATCTGTTTATCTTTCCTTTGTCAGGCAATGCACATTCTCTAAAACAGGCCCACACTGTATGCATTGCCTGACAAAGGAAAGATAAACAGATCCTCACAGCTCCTGACGAAGGACCAGTTCCGAGACGTGTTGAGCTTTTAATAAACTTCTTCCAGCACCTGAGCTTGCCTCTCTATCCTGCCCTTTGTTTGGTGCTGTTCCCTTTTGTTTCTGCTTTACTATATGCCCACAGTTGGTTTGAGGTCAAGGCAGTTTAACTTGAAAGACCCTGTGTGTGCAGTGTGTGTGAGGTGTGTGTGTGTGTTATGGAAGCATGCTTATATGCCTTGCACATGCTAATTAAACCAATTCCCTTATATAGAATATCAGGGCAAAAAGAGACAGTTGCCCCATCTGCACTATACTTCAAAGCAAAATTACACCACTTTAAACAGTCACAGCTTCCCTCAAAGAATTCTGGGAACTGTCATTTGTTAACGGGTGCTGAGAGTGGTTAGAAGATATCTATTCCCCTCACAGAGCTAGAATCCCCAGAGTGGTTTATCAATCAATCCTTCTTCCCAGGGAACTCTGGAAATTGCAGCTCTGTGAGGGGAAGAGGGTATCTCCTAACCACGTTCAGTACCCGTAACAAATGACAGTTCCCAGGATTCTTTTCAGGGAGCCATGACAGTTTAAAGTGGTACAAGAGTGGTTTCAACATAGAGTGCAGATGGAGCTAGTGTTACTATAGAATACTTTATATTTAGGAACTTAAGCATGCTCAGCTTTTCATACATAAATGTTAAATGACTGGTGGTGAATGCAGGTCAAGGAAGACACATAACAATTACTGGAAGAAAAGCAGAGAGAAAAAGCCTACTTTGTCCACATGAATCATCAAGCTTACCAGTAAAATCTTTCTGAGAGTTTTAGTAAAACAACTTCTATTATAATCCCCCTACTTGCCCTTTGCCAGGTTTTCAAACAAAGCAAGAATGATTATAATGCCTTGTTTTGCTGTCGATACAAGTCTCCATTCATCTTCATATATGACCACTCAACTGGGCTTCCATCTGCGGAACTGGCCCTGATATGGGTGCCACATAATACTCATTCCACAGTTGTAAGAAATCAATCTTTTCGTGTGGCAGTAGCTACACTTTGGAACTCCCTGCCTATTGACATCAGGCAGATGTCTTTGCTGTACTTTTTCCTGCGCCTGCTTAAACATTTTTTTAAAGTCTTTTTATCTGTTTTTAGTTTATTTTAATTAATTTTTGAATGTGTTAAATATCTGTTTTTAACTGTATTTTATTGATTTTAATTTTGGGGGGGTTGTAAACCACGTTGAGGTTTTATTACAACCACAGGTTCTCTGTTCACAACTGCAGGATTTTATGGCAAACAGTGGTGGCTGGTGTCCATGAGGACTAGTAGGGTGTAAAGTAGGAGGTCAACAATAGGTGGAGTCAGAGCCAAGAATTCTTTTCCTTGATGAGTTCTACAAAGGTGACACTGAGATGGAGGAGGAGGATGCTGAGGGCCAGTGCCACTCCCTGGACTGGTTGTAAGTAAGGAAGTGGACAAGTGAGGGCTGGATGGGGTTGGTGGGGCAGTGCCCCATTTGTCCTAATAGACCAGCCTTCACTGGCATCAAATGAACCATGTCATAAACTATGGTTTTCCAGATGTTGTTGGCCAACAGTCAGGGATGATGAAAGATGTATTCCAGCAACATCTGGAGGGCCACAGATTCTCCACTCCTGATATAAATGATAATAATATTTAGAGTGAGGATTTGGCTATAGAATTAATGGATAATAAATACGTATTTTCTCTCATCTCACAGCTCATCTGTCCCAATTCACACTCAGAAATCAAAAGCATGCTTGACCTAGGACATTTTGTTGCCCCAAGAGGCTGCACCATAAGATCCACCCTCTGGGTATAGGTTATCTGGCCCATTACTGGCTACTCTGACAGGCAGTAGCTCTCCAGAGGTCTTTATTGCTACCTCTTATTTTTAGTTGGAGATGCTAGGATTGAAGCAAGGACCTTCTGCATGCAAAATAGTTGCTCTACTGCTGAGCTATGGTCCCTGCTCAAGATGTGTCTCAGCATCATTGATGACAGTAGATTCCAGACTGTGCCTCATAAACTGTACACAGACTGTGCCTAACAAACTGTACACCATTCCGCTGGTGTTCCTATAAATAATGCTTCCTCCAGCAACCTTCAGAGTCACTTGTACCATCTGTGTGGCCCTAATCAGAACCGTAATCAGAACCAATCCCTCAATCTCATCCCAACGTGGCATCAAACACAGAAAACGAGGCTAAATCTGGGAGATTGTGTGGCTTTTTTTCCACCCGCAGAAGAGACAACAGCTGTTCATTTTGAAATTAAGATGCCGAGCCTATTTGCAGGGAAATGGCATCCCAATCAAAATTAATCTACATGCAACTCTCCTTATGCCCCACATGCTTTTGCATTCAGTGCTTTACCTAGAACCCAGGGGAGGATCATCCATTCAACAATGGTGGGAGGAGGTCCCTGCATGTGGAGGTCAGTCCTGACAATGTGCTGCGATGCCAGCAGCAGCATGAAGAGAAAGGTAAGGTAAGAGCCAGTGTGGCAGATAAACTTTATAAATGGCTTTTTAATGAACAGTCCCAGCCTGCTCTTAGGTGCAATCAAGTAGGCCACAGAAAGCACTGGAAACAGCAGTCCAATGGTGATGCAGGTCAAGAGCTTGACTGCCCAATGCTTTCGCCGCCATCCGGGAAAGCCGTCATACCAAAGCGTCGCTAGCAGCTGCTGGCAGTTGGGCTGTGCAACAAACTGGAGAGAGAAAGAGAGAGGGAGAATCTGAGAGAGGAGCATTACACAGAGGGAAAGTAGGGGAAATCACGAGAATGAAAGACAAGATTTGCTGGATCAGTTTGAAGAACCACCTCCTAGCCCATAGTAGGGATGGATGAGAAATTTGATTCGGTTTGCATTTCAGGCTGAATCTATCAAATCCACTCTTTCTGAAACAACTTGAGAACTGAAACACAGCCATCCTTCAAAATTTGCACTTATCTGAATTTTGCGATGCAGTTCGCCAGCTAGTCAATGTTTGCCAAAAAAAAATGCATATATTAGGGGAAAGTGTGCATAAAAATTAATACATTAGTGAAAATAATATACAAAAATTATATGATGAGAAACGGTGTGCAGAGATGTCTACATTAGTCAAAACGGCCAACAAAAATATGTGTAGTAGCAGAAATTCTCACTAAAATGCCAGATTAATGAGGGTTTTCTTTAAATGGAAATCGCTGCAGAAATGTGGAGAACCAAATTTAAGATTGGAAAAATGAGAAACTGAGAGGGCCAAAAGTAACAGTTCTTTCCATCCCCAGCCCATAGTGAGCATCCGTGATGCATGTAAGCAAAGCGTAAAGATGATGGCTTTCCTCTATTGCTTCGCCCTCTGCCATAAGGGTAGGGAACCTTTTTTCAAGGGTTGCATTCTCTCCTGGGCAACCTTCTGGGGCCAAATGCAAGTGGCAAGTGGGGGCAGAGGCAAAACTGGGCAAAGTGATCATTATAAATGTTACCTTTGTGCATTAGATGAATTTCTACGCACACTCACACGCCCCTCTCTATCCTGCATCCGGGCAAGCAGGAAGCATTATTGGGGTTGAAGGACATATTTCAGTCAGGCAAAAACACTCCTGAAGGGTGCACAGCAGGGCTACTAAAGGGCATGGCTGGAGAGGGGGCGAGGCCTGGACCTAGTCCCAAGGGCCAGACAGAGGGGCCTGGAGGGCCGTATTTGACCTCCATGCCTGAGGATCAACATCCCTGAGTTACGTTAGTAGCCATTGTCATTGCCTGATGGCATCCACAATTTGGAATACCCACCTCAAATTAATTGTTGGCACCTCCTTAAGACATTTATTATTGTTGTTGTTGTTGTTGTTGTTGTTGTTATTATTATTATTATTATTCAGCCAGGCTTTTTTGGTATCATTTTCCAGGATAGCATTATTCGGTTTTGTTCTGGTGGTTTTTCAGATGGGTTTGTATTCATATTGTTTCAACTTGTATTTTGTTTTTATTTTTTATTTTTGAAAAAAACACCACCATGTTTTCAAACGGTGGGTGGTTTATAAATCCTCTAAGAAACAAAGAGATATGACAGCATCCCTGTTGGATCAAAGCAAATGCCTGTCTAGGCCCTGTCCCCCGGTCCTGTTTACAAAAACAAAAGCCAACCAGATACTTCTGGGGATTTTATGGTATGTATCTGTATTTACTGTATCTATATACTGCATATAACTAAAGTATGTGCAGTGGCCTATCACCCAAGCAGTAACAATAATTCACTAATAGGCAAAAAACCTTGCGGTTTAAAAATGTACCTATAGTGTAAATTTTGCAAAGTGTACTTCACATATTCACAGAAATAGAAGCAGAAGAAAATGAGGGAGGGAGGGAGGGAGGGAGTGGGCAGGGGGAGGGGAGGAAAAAGAGAGAGGAGAGAGAAGGAGAAAGGGAGGAGAGAGGGGAGTGGGGGTGGGGGAAGGAGTTGATTGGAGGGGGAGGGGCAAAGGAAAGGACAGGGGAGGGCAGGCTTGATCATTTGCATGCTTATTGAGTTCAATGGTATTTACTCCCATGCAATCATGCTTAAGATAGGGAAAACTGACCATGGGTAAGGGTAGGGGATTGGAAGGGAAGGGGAGGGGATTGGGGGGGAGGGGAGGGGCAAGACAGAGGGGATAGGAGGGTGGAGAAGGGAGGGTGGGTTTGATCAGTTGCATACTTTTTGAGTTCAGTGGGATTTACTTCTGTGGAATCATGTTTGAAAATGGAAATGGACTGCCTTCAAGTCAATCCCGACTTATGGTGACTCTATGAATAGGGTTTTCATAGTGAATGGTATTCAGTGGTGGTTTTACCATTGCCTCCCTCTGAAGCTGAGAGGCAGTGACTGGCCCAAGGTCACCCAGTGACCTTCATGGCTGTGTGGGGATTCAAACCCTGGTCTCCCAGGTCGTAGTCCAACACTGAGCCGGGGGAGGAGCAGGGAGGGGAAGGGGAGGGGAGGAGATTGGGTGGGTGGGCACTGGGCAGAGAGGAAGCCCCTTTCCTTTCCAAAAGGAAATGATACTCTTCACATTGTGAACAGTATCATTGCTTTTCAGCATTCCCCCCACCTTTTTATTCAACAGCAGGTACATGTAGCCTCCCACCCAAATTTAAACCAAAGCTGTTCCTGGCCACATCCACACCAGGCCTTTATTTCACAAGAATCCTGGGAAGTGTAGTTAGTGAAAGGTGCTGAGAGTTGCTAGGAGATGCCCTGTTCCCCTCACAGAGCTTCAGTCAGAGCGGCTGACTGTTCAACCACTCTGGGCACTGGACCTCTGTCAGGAGAATAGCAGTCTCCACTCAGCACCCTTCACAAACTACACTTCCCAGGATTTTCTGAGGGAAGCCATGACTGTCTCATGTGAAATCAAAGTCTGGTGTGGGTGTGGGTGTGGCCCCCTGATTAGGCAAGCCAAACAGCTGTGAGTCTGACTTTTAGAACACTGACAGTTGGTCCTTACTGAGCATGTCCGACATTATCATTCAGTTCAATACAAAATTTATTAAATTAATTAAAAATCAGCCAGACATTTTTTTAACTTTTAAATTGCAGAAGATGAAGGTCAGAGTATGGGGCAAGGTCAGTAATAGGATTGCAGGTCCTCTGTGAACATGGCTGAGTTTTAATGAATTTCAACAGATTATGAGAACTCTCAGATAAAGAAGTCCAAAAGGGCTCTGGGTTTTTTTCTCTCTCTTTAGACTTTGAACTCTCAATCCTTTCTGACTGTTTTGTTTATCACCATGAAAATTGAGAGGGTTGTCAAGCAAGCGTTTCTGAGTTCAGGACTATATGTTTTGTAAGGTTTGTTTTGAAATGAGCTTATGGGAAGCATCAGAATGGCATGGGTGTATTTTCAATTTACACTGCAGAATATGAAAAATCCATGCTGGCTATAGCATACAGCCACTCTTGTGGCTGTATAATAAGCAAAAATGAAACAAAGTCTTTTGTTCAATTTATATGAAAAAATAAGATGTAAAAATAGAATTAAAAACGTAAGCCTAAAGCAGAATAGAAGCTTGCAAGCAAGGTATGAAGGCATCAGTCTTCCCCTATGGCAGCTTTTGCCAACCTGGTGCCCTCCAGATATTTTAGACTACAACTTCCATCAGCTCCAGCTAGCACAACTGTAGATAATCTCTCTGACCCAGCTGCTTCCCATGTCCTCTCTTCGCCTCTTCCTTCAACCTTCACCTCTGGACTGATTCTCCACTGGGGATGGGAGATAGATTCAACCCATTTTGCATTAAAAGGTGAACCTGCCTAAAAGAACCAAAATGCACCCATCCTTCAAAAACTGCACCTTCTCTAAATTATGCCATGCAGTTCTCCAGATAGGTAGTGTGCACGCAAATGCCTGTGTCTGTGAAAATGACATACAAAATGCATTACCCTGGGAGACATTACCCTGCAAAAAATGTGTATGTTAGGCAAAATAGCTTACAAACATGTGCCTATTAGGAGAAATTTGCATGAGTATGCTGATGAATTTTTATGAGGACTTTAAAAAATGCAAACTGATGTGGAAACTTGGAGAACTGTGGAGTCCTCATCTGTGCTGCAATTGTTTTTTAGAACTCTTAAAAGATGTTTTTAAAGATTTTTTAATAATGTTTTTTTTAAAAAAAATGTTTTTTTTAAAAAAATATGTTTAATAGATGTTTTTAGCTTTGGGTCATTTGTTTGCCACCCAGGTCTCCTTCAGGGAGGAAGGGAAGGGTATTAAATTTAACAACAACAACAACAAATCTTAATATTGGAAAAATAAGAAACTCAGACAAACCAAAATCGACAGATTCATCCACCCCTCTGTCTGATCACAGCCTGTAACTCTAAGCAGGGTGCATCAGCAGGAACTCTGCAAGGAAACTGGAATTTGGGTGGCCACTGATGTATCACAAACAGAGGACACAGCTTGGCATGAAATTTGCATATGCTCATATATCCTTTGATTTTAATATAAATATATTGCATCCCCACATAGTGAGGAAGATGGTGGCCAGGTGGCCTGTGTGCCTGCTCGGAATGAAGGAGAAATTTGATTCAGTTTGTATTTAAAGCCAATGTAATCACATTCACATTTTCCAAAACGACAAGAGAACCGAAACACAGCCATCCTTCAAAATTCGCACTTATCTTAAGTTTGTGATGCAGTTCTCTAACCAAGCACTGTTTACAAAATGCATGTATTAGGGGAAAGTGTGCACAAAATGAATATATTGGTGAAATCACCCATATAAAATGTTGTATATAAGGATAAATTGCATGCAAACGTATGTACATAAATCAAAACTGTCTACAAAAATGTATTTATTAGGAGAAATTTGCACTAAAATGCTGCAGAATCTTCATGAGGATTTTTTTTTAAAATGACAAAAAGAAAATTGCTGCAGAAATGTGGGGAACCGTATTTAAGATTAGAAAAACAAGAAATTGAGAAAACCAATGCAGACAGATCATTCCATCCCTAGTAGGGATGGGTGGGAATTTAGATTCATTCTCATTTCAAGCCAAATTTATCAGATTTGCACTTTCCAAACCAACTGATGCACAGTTATCCTTTGAAATTTGCATTTAATTGAATTTTGCAATGCAGTTTGCCAACCAAACAATGTTTACAAACATACATATATTATGGGAAAGAGTGCATAAAAATATATGAGTGAAAATAATCTGCAAAAATGCATTCTATGATAAGAAATGGCTTGCAGAAATGTGTGCATTAGTCAAAACTGTCTACACCAACGTGTTTATTAGAAGAAACTTTCACTAAAATGGTGGAGAATTTTCATGGGGATTTTTTAAATAAAAAAATCACAGATTGATGCAAAAATGTGAAGAACCTGATTTAATATTAGAAAAATGAGAAACAGAGATAACCAAAATTGACAGATCTTTCCATCCCTAATCCCTAGTGCCAGCTTAGTCTACTGCCAGGTGCTAAGTATGGATGGGCATCCTCAGGGCCTTTCCTCCCTCTTCTGATGGTGCTTTACAGTCATTCATATAGAGGACTCCTTCCCACAGAGGACTGTCCTTGACAGCCCTTGAAATGCAGGACTGTCCCTTATAAAGTACGCCACATGACTCAAAATTATGTTGCTTGTGTCAGTGGATGTGTGTGACTCTTCTACAACTCTTCTGCTTGTGTTTTTCCTCAGTGAAATGATTTCATTTATTCAAAGGCGGCTTTGCTATTAAAAATTAAGGGGACTCATATTTCATGCAGGAGATTCTGACAAGATTAGCTTAGCAAAAAGAAGAAGAGGAAGAAAAAAGGCAGTGATTTAAAAAAACCAAACACCATACCTACTTAAACTTCTAATCGAACTTTTCTCTTGGCCTTAGAGACAAAATGCACCAAAAGTGGCCATCAGCAACAATGACAATAACCCCCCTTTGGAAAAGAGCAATAGTCACTAAAAGTGTGTATCACAGCTGGAAAGCAATTGGATTACTGACTCTGATCATTGAATGACATCCTCCACTGACTTAAAGTGGCATGACTCTGGGCCAAGTCACTTGGCAACTGTGGCAAGAGGCTTTCAATTAAATATCGTGACACATTAATTTGTTTTTAAACCAAAAGTCATCATAATAAGAAAAAGAGCACATGAAATCACCATAAAATGAATGCCAGCACACAGACAGCAACCTAAGTTGTGTTATTTCAACCTCCTGTTTTACAAGAAAAGATTCCAATTTTGCTTTTCGATCGAAGAACCTCTGGCACAGGGCCTCTGAGTGGGTGACCTCCAACAGACCCCTAGAAAGTCTCTCCTTGTATTCTTCCATGATCAGTCCATGTGGGACTCAGAGCAAACCTTTGATGTGCCTCCTTTGCCTTGCAATAGGGCTGAGGAATCCTTTTCATGCCCAAGGGCCACATTCCCTCGGGGACAACCTTCTCAGGGCTGCACACCAGTGGCAAAAGCGGGTAGAGTAGTGGAGCTGACTCTTAATCACAGAAGAATCATAGAACAGTAGAGGTGGAAGGTACCTATAAGGCCATTGAGTCCAACTCCCTGCTCAATGAGGAATCCAACTTACAGCATACCTGACAAGTACCCGTCCAGCTGCCTCTTGAATGCCTCCAGGGTTGGACAGCCCACCACCTCCCTAGGTAACTGGTTCTATTGTTGTACCGCTCTAACAGTTAGAACATTTTTCCTGATGTTCAGTCGAAATCTGGCTTCCTGCAACTTGAGCCCATTATTCCGTGTCCTGCACTCTGGGATGATCAAGAAGAGATCCAGGCCCTCCTCTGTGTGGCAACCTTTCATGTATTTGAAGAGTGCTACCCTATCTCCCCTTGGTCTTCTCTGCTCAAGGCTAAACATGCCCAGCTCTGGGCAGTAGGTTACATTCTAACCGTGCAAAAGTCAAACACCATCCTCCTTCCAAGCAAGCAAGAGGTATTATTACCATTCAAGGACATATTCTAGCTAGCCAGAAGCATTGGAGAGAGCTCCAAGGGCCAAACAGAGAGAGCTGAAAGGCTGCATTTGGCTGCTAGGCCCAAGGTTCCCCACCCTTGCCCTCCTAAATAAGAGTTCCGGCTCTTGCATGTGGCTGGCTGCTAGGGGGTAGATCTAACAGTGTTGGCTTTCTCAGTCTTTCATTTTTCCAATCTTAAATTCAGTTTCTCCACCTTTCTGCAGCAATTTGTGGCTTTCTTTTGAAATCCTCATGAAAATTCTTCAGCATTTTTTGTGTGGGCTTCCATTTTTGCGTGTAGTTTTGACTAACATGCACATTTTTACAAGCCATTTCCCCTAACATAAATGCGTATTTTTGTTATTTTCACGAATATATTTATTTTTAAATAAACATGAAAATCCCTAATATATGGATTTTTGTAAACATTGGCTGGAGAATAGCATTTCAGAATTCAGAGTTCAAATTTTGAAGGATTGTATCGGGAAGTGAAAATTTGATAGATTCAGCTTGAAATGTCATCTGAATAGATCTTCTCACTCATCCCTGCTGGCTGCTCATCCCAGGGGTCATCCCTCAGTGGTGGAGCACCTCGGCATGCAGAAGGTCCCAGGTTCAATCTCTGCCACCTCCAGTTAAAAAAGATCCCGCAGAAAGAGTGGGAGAGGAAATTGCTCCCAAGTTTCTGGCCAATCAGAGTGGACAGTTACCAGAGCTTAGAAAAGTTACTTTTTTGAACTACAACTCCCATCAGCCCCTGGGGCTGATGGGAGTTGTAGTTCGAAAAAGTAACTTTTCCAAGCTCTGACAGTTACTAGGCTAGATGGAGAAAAGCCAGTGTGGTTTAGTGGTTAGAGTGTTGGTGGACTAAAATCTAGGACATCTGGATTCAAACCCCATTCTACCATGAAGCTAAATACACATTTATGTGTATACCCTGCCCTTCCTTCAAGCAGCTCAAGGAGGTGTACTTGGTTCCTTTCCTCCCCATTTCATCCTCACAACAACCTTGTGAGGTAGGTTAGGTTGAGAGACAGTGACTGCCCTAAAGTTACCCAGTGAGCTCCATGGCTGAGGAGGGATTTGAACCCAGGTTTCCCAGGTCATAGTACTCCAACATCCTAATTACTACACCATACTGGCTCACACTGCTGGTCATTCTGTGACTGCAAGTACGCAGAGCCAGACCAGGAACCAGGTCCTGTCATTAGGCAGAGTGAAGCAGCTGCCCCAGGCTGGATGGGGCAGCACACTGTGTGAGCCAAGAACCCTGCCGTGTGCCTTCTAAGCTAGCCTGCAGCCCACAGGTAAGATGGAGGATTCTAACCCTTATATACCCAGTCAATCACTGCACTCTGCAGACACCATCTTGTCAGGAAGTCCGTTCTGCACAATGCAAGAAACGGATCTTTAGAGGCACTTTCTCTGTGCAATTCCCTTCCCTTAAATATTAGACAGGCGCCATCTCTGTTATCTTTTCGGCTCCTATTGAAGACCTTCCTCTTTCAACAAGCCTTTTCAGTTGAGTCCTTATCCCAGTCTGAGTTTGTGTAAGAATTGCTTTTTAATATGTTTTAAAACCTTTTTTAAAAAAACAATGTTTTTAACCTTTTTGAAAGATGTTTTTAAAGATGTTTTGTTTTAATGTATTTTAAAGTCCGTTTTTATGATGTTTTAAAGTGTTTTTAGTGCTTTTGTTTGCCACCCTGGGCTCCTGCTGGGAGGAAGGGTGGGATATAAATCAAATAATAAATAAATAAATACATAAATACGTAAGTAAGTAAATAAAATAACCCATCGCCAGTGTTGAATAGTTAACTGCCAGTCTGGTCACATGGTCCTTAGCTTAGGCAGAATAATGTAAAGGTGCTGAGAGTGGTTATGAGACCCCCCATTCCCCTCATCTACCATTCTTAGAATCCTCTGGGAAGAGGGACTATATGTGAAACCTCTCTGACACTTGTAGGTCTGTGAGGAGAATAGGAGTCTCCTAACACCGTTCTTCAACCTTGGGTTAGATGCTGTCAGATTACAACTCCCATTAATCCTAGCCAGTTTAGACAATGGTCATGGCTTTATTTGTTGTTTATTCAATTTATCTACATGCTGCATTTTCCACAAATACATATGTGATCAAACAGTTCACACAAACAACAAACAGTCCAAATACCATAGCACAACAATACATAATAAAAAGTATAATCACTACAATACTATAAAGTTAATATACATCAAAGTGTAAATGAGCATAAAGCTCAACAATAAAGCTAAAGCAAAAATATTGACAACTGACCCCCAAGCTGATATAAAAATCTCTTTTATTCCCCCCGACCCTTATGCCTGACCCTATAGGGCCAGAAAGTCTTCTGAAAGAAGCTTCATTTGAAGGCTCCTAGGCAGAGCTTGGAAAAGTTACTTTTTTGAACTACAACTCCCATCAGCCCCAGCCGCTGGCTGGGGCTGATGGGAGTTGTAGTTCAAAAAGTAACTTTTCCAAGCTCTGCTCCTAGGGCTGGAGGGCAGGGCAAGGCAGGTGGAAATAGCCATTCCCTGATGACAAACAGAGTCTCCCCCCCCCCCGGTTGATGTGAGTTGTAGTCCAACAACATCTGGGGCCCCACGGTTGAAGAACAGTGTAGCACCCTTCACAAACTACACTTCCCATGATTCGTGGTGGGAAAGCAATGAAAAGTGGGATAAGAGTGGAATGAATGTGTGATGTGAATGTGCTCAGTGTAAGGCAGCCAAGCAAGCCTCATGCCTTTGGCTTAAGGAGAAAAGGCTTTGAGCTGCAAGAGTGTGATTTCCAGACAAACTTGAGATCCCACACCGGTCCTTCTGGAAAACAAGCCTTTGCATGTCATGTTAGAGATAAAACCTGGCACTGGCCCCAAAACTACAGGCCTGAGAATGCTGTGGCCTTGCCTCCTCCTCTCTTGCGAGCGTGAGCTAATGTGCTGCCAAAGCTTTTGGTGTCCTTCCTGACACTCTCAGGTCCAAACATGATTTTCATTCTGCTCTATAATCTTTCTTCATTTGCCCTGGAAAAAGAGTAATGAGTGCGAACATTGCATCTATTCTCCTCCACGTGCATCTGCCACATGGGTCCGGCGTCACTATTAGCTGAATGTTTTACGCAGAGAAAATAAGGAGGACAGAGTGTAAGCACTAAAAAATGCTGAGCATACTTCATTTTATATTTCTTGCATCAATCATGCTTTAGGAAAACTGCATGCCATTATAGCCACAGTTACATTTACATGCCTGCTCCTTTTTTATTATTAAGTGACAACGAAATTATGATGCATTAATTATACATGTTCAATAATCAGCAATGAGGAGATAATGTACTTTCACCCTGTACCAAAGCAGCTCCCAGCTCCATCTTTTCTTTGTTATCAGGCAGAGTTGGAAGACTACGCAAATCTGTTAAACCATGACATTCAGGTCAAGAGAAATGCTTGGGAATTCAGTGGTGCTTCCCCCCCCCCAGAGCTCTCTCCTTATTTCTGTAATTTTAAGTACAAATGTTCAGGGAAAATATATTAAAGTCTAGAACTCAGACCTTCTAATTTTCAGGATATAACTGGGTATAGTTTTTAAATGTCTATCTGTCTACCATTTTTATTTTCCCAAACAACACTTTACAAGGAAAGTTCATCATAAAAAAAAATACAAATTGCATATTTTTATTGTCCATCACAATATTGGAGTTTAACTGAGAGGAGTTTGGGGTAGAAACCGGCAATTTTGGTGACCTAGAAATCTCAACCCCCCTCAAATAAACCTATTTAGGGCATGATCTATGCTTATGTAGATGCAATTACCATACATGGAAGGATCACCATGGGACCAAATAGCTGGCATGAGCTCATGGGTACATACAGACACAGGTTCACTAAAGGGCCTAGGAGGTCTATGTATGCCTTCCATATCTACCTTTCCTTCTGCCTTGGTCATGCAAATATGAACTCAGAATCTGTGTAACTTGCACTGAAGTGAGAGGGAGGGCTAGACTGCGTAGTATAGCCTTCTCTAATCTGGTGGCCTCGAAATGTTTTGGACTACAATTCCCACCAGCCTTGACCATAGGCTGTGCTGTTCATAGCTGACAGATGTTGTAGCTGAAAACATCTGGTGGGCCCAGATGGTTGGATAAGATTGGCCTAATAGATGGCTTTGTACAATGTCTGCCCCAAAGAAGAGGAGGGGGGAAACAGGGGTCCATTGCATCCTACACAGGTGTCTATGTTGGGATAAATAATACCCTTTGACTATGTGAATATTCATGATTTAAAAGTTATTGGCATTGTGGGAATGGACCTTGAATTGGGTGTTTGCATGTCTGAAGGGAGATAGAGAAAGGAGTTCTCCAGGTTGCAAGCTGTGCCTGTCCTTTGCTCATCTGCTAATCTTCCTTCCTGTAAACTGATACCTCTTAGGGATGCCGACCACACCTTCCAACTCTCCCTCCTGCTTCTTCTCCGTCTCTTGGAGAGGGGAGACATTTTTGCTTTGTCTCTCTCACCTACAGCATGAGGGCAAAGACCATGCCAGGTCCTTGCATCTCCAATAGCCCCATCTACTGTGGGCCTCTCTGGCTTCTGTCCCACTAGTCTGAAAGGGCACCAGCCACCACTGCTATAACTTACGAAAACTCAATGGACGAAGCAAGCTAAGCCACAATGGGTGATTGCAACTGGGCCATCAGGAGTAGGAAAAGAGATTAAATCCAGGTTTGAATTCATTGCATTGTCAGGCTCCTGATTGTTTCTCTGCAACCAAGACTTTACATTACATTATGTCATGGGTAGGACAGGTGGGCACACGTGGAGAAAGATAGCCTTGCAGGCCAAATTAGGGCCCTTAGTGGGCCCAATGTGGCCTGTGTGTGAGTGATTCCCCATCCCTGATTTAGACCCAGTTTAGGGGTGGAATTGGCCTTGGTTGCACTGATAGATGACCTTTGTTGGGAGAGGGGTAGGGGGAGTGCAACACAATTCTCTTGCTGTCTCAGTAGCTTTTGATACTATCAACCATGGTATCCTCCTGGACCAACTCCATGGCTTGGGACTTGGAAGCACTGTGTTACAGTGATCTACCTATGGGACAGGTCTCAAAGAGTAACATGGGTGACTTTTTTTAGCCCCTTGGCAGTTATGCTGTGGGGTGATGCAAAGAACTATCTTTTCCCCAATGCTATGAAGCCACTGGGAGTGGTCATTAGGAGATTTGGAGCATGTTATCTTCAGTATGCTGAATGATACCAAGCTCTGTTTTTTGTAGCATCTGCATCAGGTGTGGGCACACGAGCCGTGGACAGGTGTCTGGATGTAATATTGGGCTAGATGAGGAAAAATTAGCCAAGGCTGAACCCTGATAAGATGGAGGCCCTGTGGGTGAGTGGTTCCCACGTCTAGGAATTTTATCCATTTATCAAATTTGGACAATTTATATACTGCTTAATTACAACTGTCTCTAAGTGCTGTTGGGAACTGGGAGTACTCCTGTTCTGGATAGGGTTGCACTCCCTCTGAAGCAATGGGTTCATAGTCTGGGGATGCTCCTCGGTCTCAGAGGTCATCTGTGTAGAGCAATGTTTCCAGTTTGAACTTCCATAGCTGGCCGTTCTCATTGTTCAGCTTTGTAATTCCCAGTTTAAAGTCTGAGCTGCTTGCCATTTTTCCCTCAGAGGTCTGTTGTACTCTGGTCTTCTTCCCTTTTCCCCTCTGAGTCACAGTCACTGGTTACAGTAGCAGTGTGCCTAGACTCAAAACCTGTTAGGAGAGTGACTTGAATAAAGCAGCTAGAGTACAGAGAGAAAGAAATCCTGATAATATTTACTGAGGGCAACAGAACAAAAATGAGGTATAACTTGAGGAGAAATAAACAGAGGGGTTTGTCTTTCTTAGTTCAGGCCTTTTTCACAGCAGGGAGATATTCAATAACTGAACATACAGGGGAAAACTACCTTAGAACTCAGCAAATATCATGCCACTCTTGACTGGTTGCTAGGCAACACTTTCTCCACCCCCTTTGGTTAACTGTAAACAGAATTAACCCCTAGCTTACTAGCTGAATGATTCCTGTTGTACTCTCAACAGGTTCATATTTGTCACTAGAGGCCTAAGTGACTTCAGTAGCTAGGAGCACCTTTTCCAGCTTTGGCTGGTACAACAGCTGCAATTGTTCCTGGACCAGGACAGCCTAGCCACAGTGCCCCATGCATTGATAACCTCAAGACTGGACTGGACTGGACCTCAAGAATGGTGGGGTGCCCTTAAGATTGGTTTGGAACCTGCAGCTGGTGCGAAATGCAGTGGCTAGGTTGATAAGTGGAGCAACATCCCAGACACATAGAACACTTGTGTTAAAGGAATTACACTGGCTGCCAATCTACTGCTTGGCCAAGTTTAAGGTTTTCATTTTTAACTCATAAAGCCCTAAACAATGTAGGGCCAGGCTACTTTCCCCCATTCACTAAGATATTTGGAGGATGCCCTATTAGTTCATGCTGGAGCCAGCAGTGGTTCATCTCACAGTAACGTGTAGGAGGGCTTTCTTCATGGTGGCCCCCAACCTGTGGAATGAACTTTCCACTGAGATCTGGCAAGCCCCTACTGTGGTGAGCCAAGTTTTCCTAGGGATGGGGGAGAAATTTGTTTCCGTTTGCGTTTAAAGGTGAACCTACCTAATTCACACTTTCCAAAACAACACATGAACCAAAACACAGCCATCCTACAAAGGGCACACTTCTCTGAATTTTGCAATGCAGTTCTCTGGCCAAGTAATGTGTACAATGTGCGTATTAATGGAATTGCATACAAAAATGGATGTATTAGGAGAAATTCGTACTAAAAAGCTGATGAATTTTCATGATGAGGACTTTTAAAAAAATGTAAACTGATGTAGAAATGTGGAAAACTGAACTTAAGATGGGAAAAGGGAACATAGGAAACTGTCTTATACACAATTGCCTTTCGTTCATCTAGCTCACTATTTTCCACCAGAGTTTCAGACGCGGAACATACCCGGCCCTATCTGGAGATTGAAACAGGAACCTTCTCCATGCAAAGCAAATGCTGTACTTCTGACTATGACCCTTCCCCAAAGGAAGATAAATAATAAATAAATAAAAATAGACCCAAACATCGATTATCCAAAATCTTCTCCTTTTCTGAAACCCATAACATCTCTCTCTATGCATCCTTCCTTCAGTGCAACTGCTAATAATAAATGGCTCGTCCTCTTATTCAAACTGTTCCAGGACTGGTCACATGTTTTGGGTGTCCCTGAAGCCATCTGGATAAATTATGCACATCAATGACAAAAATATTAATCTGCCTTGGAGTCCTTCATGCATCACAGCATTTTGTAACGTGTGAAAATGGCTCCTCCAAGGACTGCAAAGAATCATGAAGATCATAAAGATTTTCTTGACTTTGAGACAGGAAAGCTGCTGAAGATTTTGGGTGTACGTTTAATGCCTTTGGACTTCCAAGCTACATGTGATTTTCTCCCCCGTAATCATCTCAGCATTCATTGACCAAACGGGAGTCCATTTTAGGGATCTATAAACCAAAGTAATTCTATTTTATGGACTCCCACCTTGATCCACCTCCCTGCCTTTTTAGTCTTCTAATTTCTCATTTAGCTCCACTTAGAGTGCCAGGTTGCAATTTGTTTTTCAGCTTTAGTGAAAACTAGTCTGAGGTCACTGACATGCACAAGCAATTGCTTGTGTAAGTGAACTACTTATGTGGCCAGGGCTTCCTCCAGACAATATATTTATTGAGCTTTCATCTTGATTTACTTGGGTAAAGCTTATGTAGAGGCATCAGCATTCAAAGAGGAGTCAAGGGAGTCAGCTGCACCCCCCAATGAACTATAATATCCAGATCCACAGCCTTCTGTTTTTCATAAGCATGTTTCTAGCACTTGTAGAACCTGAAAGATGAGGCAAAATGTACAGGAACCATTCTTCTAATTTATATGGAAAAACTAGCCTGATTTCCCTTTCAGTGTTTTACTCTCTATCCCCCTTCCCTAGAAAAATTACGTGGACACCCATGTACAGAGGTTACATTATATTGAGCATTCTTCATTCTGAATTGTTTATGGGATGGTTATACGACAATGAGCATTCATCCTCCATTCATCCTGATATGCTTATAGGGTGTTTACATGGCTTGCCATTAGCCATTCATCTATCCCACATGTTTCAATGCACTTTCCTATCATTTTACAAACTGCAAGAAGTCTGGGGTGTTTTTTTTAAGTGGATTTGTTGCACTAGGATGACAGAGTCCTTTAATCCACTTTGAAGTGTGCAAACCTACATACAATTCTGATATATGATTGAATTCCTTCCACAAAATAATGACAGCCTGGAGGTGCCCTTGGCATGTGTGGAGAAGGAGGTAAACGCTGAAGAGCACAACAGCTACTGGAGAGGTGGTATAGTGCAGTGACTAAGGGGGGAGTTCACACAGGAGGCTTGTCCCATGTTATTTCAGTTGACACCTGTGCCATGTTCTTTGGCTTTGAACCCCCTGAAGCTCAAAGGAAAACTTGGTCATGGAGGAGGCATCACTTGAGGAGTCATCATCCTCACCTCTGGGACCTCACAACCTGGAAAATGTTGTGTCCTGCTAGACTCAGACTCAGAAGATGTACTCCCGGTACAGCTCCTATCATCATCATGCCATGGATTGGATGACTGCATAACAAGGAAAAGGCTCTTTAAGGACTCAAGCAGGTCCCCAGGAGGGTTAACAACAGGATCAGACTGGCCAGCCTCCATAGGGCCACAGAAGGCTTCTGCACCTTACTGAGACAATAGCTCCACATATGTGAGGGAGAGTGCCCTGGCCAGCATTGCTCTGTCCAAGGTCCTAAAGTGACACTAGCCTGCTGGGCATGACCTGACCCTACCAGTGAGTGCCTATGCTGCAGTCAGCTTCCTCTGGTGAAAGGACAGGAGAGCCTGATCTGTTTTCATGTGGAAGTGAGGGGGATTTGTAATGCAAATAAGCACTCTAGCTAACATAGGTTTTACATTTGCAGTACAAAGCAGAGCAAAGCAAAAGCAAAACCAGAAAAAAAATCCAAAATATATACAAATGCTGTTCAGTTTTGCATAGGAAGCATCTTTGTTCTGTTCTTGCTGTGATTCTTGTCTTTCCCATCAACCAAACAAGCATAGCACAAGCTGTAAACTTTGAATTTTAATTTGAATATCCAACCTGAGTGCAAAAAAAGCTCTTTTCAGCTCTTTTAAACCTTGCATGAAAATATACTAAGAATATGAGCTGTGAGTTTAGGGTTCCTGCCAGTCAAGGTCTTATGAGGTAGCCTTAGGCAATCCACTCCACCTCTGCCCCAGTTGCCCCATCCGTGTCCCTGGAGTGGGACACCGCTAGCCCATGGAGCCTGCTGGACCTCCTGCTCCCCTTCCTGCTATCACAGTCTGTCCACCTGCCCTCTCTGAGCAGGGCCAAGAAGGAGAAGATGGAGAAGCATCCCCACCCCCCAGCCCAGGGAGGCTCAGAAAGAGGTGACAAGGGAGAGGGCCCTTTCAGTTTTGGCTCCCCATCTGGGGAACGCTCTCCCCAGCGAGGTCTGCCTGACACCTTCGCTGACATCTTTTCAGCACCAAGTAAAGACGTACCTTTTTTCTCAGACCTTTGTTACTAGTGTGTTGTCCAATCTTCCTGTGGCTGTTATGGTGTTGTTTAAAATGGTATAATGTATCTATATTAATGTTTTTAAAATGTGCTGTACGTCACTTGGAGATACTCAGGTAACAAGTGACTAAACAGTTTAAATAATAATAATATATTATATTATAATATAATATATAATATTATTATATATAATATTATGGTCCCAGACTATGGTCTGAGGGCACATGAGGCCAGCCCGCTGCTGAAGTCAAGCAGGGTCAAGTCTGGTCAGTGCCTGGATGGGAGACTGCCTGGAAACCATATGTAAGCCACCTTGGGTTTCCATCATGAAAAGAAAGGTGGGGTAGAAATACATAAATAAATAATCTGGGCAGTTTTGTGGCGTAGGCCCAAAGGGAGAGAGCAAGAACAGTGGAGGCTTGCCCACTAAGGCACATGGGGCATTGCCCCACTCACCTCAGTCTTCCCCCACCTGACTTACAACCAGTCCAGGGGGTGGCACAGCCTGTCACCTTCCTCCTCAGTCTTCGTGGCACCTTTGTAGAACTTTGAATATTAGGCAGGAGCCATCTCTGCTATCTTTTCGGTGCCTTTTGAAGACTTTCCTCTTTCAACAAGCCTTTTAAGTTGAGACCTATCCCAGTCTGCATCTGAATTGCTTAATACGTTTTTTTAATAATGTTTTAACCCTTTTTAAAGTTGTTTTTTAAAACGTCTTTAACGCTGTTTTAATGTATTTTAAGATCTATTTTTATGATGTTTTAAAGTGTTTTTAGCGCTTTGTTTGATGCCCTGGGCTCCTGCTGGGAGGAAGGGTGGGATACAAATTAAATAATAGATAAATAAACTTATCAGGAAAGAGGTTGGGAGTTAGTTGGCTCTGCCTGTCAATGGCTCTGGCTCTACCTACTCTTGGCCTCCCTGCTTTTTTGCCCTGTCAGTCCTCATGGGCACCAGCCACCACTGGGCAAGAGAACAGGCAGCAGGAGATTGGCAAGGAGAAGGTCATCCTGCCCAAACCCTGGAGCCACCACTTTACAGACTAAACCAAAGAGGAGAATGTTATGCTATCCATGCATGTAAAGAACTCAACTGATCCTTTGCTTGCACACATACTCAGAGCTTCCAGCACTCTTCTTCCTCCATTTCCAGGAATTTGTGCAAAGGGTAGCTTTGGAGCGAAGACACATCACCGATCTAAAGCTTAATACAATAACAGGCATCGTTTCTCCCCGAAGACGGCAGACACGGTTGAAGGCATTGCTCAAAGAAGCAAGAGTGCTACTGAAAATCCGGCACAGCCTCGCTATTAGCTATTCAAAGGAATTGCAGGCTCATATCGTCGACTACATCTGTCCCAATACCTTGTTGTCTCTTTTAATCTTTTCTCAAAACGCTTTTTGCTTGGAACTGACTCACAAATCACAGTAGGCAGCCTCTTCTGCATCAGGCAGGCCCCATTCGCTTTCCAACAGGAAGGAGAGGGCAGCCCAGTCTGAATCTGAACAACACATTCTACTAATGTGTGTGCCGGTCATCCCTTACTTTCTGGTACCCGTGCCTTGAAAGTGACACTCTTGTTTTGCTGTTGCCATGCACAGACACGCGCCAGAATTGGCAAGGGAGTGTAGCTCCCAGGAAGAGCATGTCCTTTGCAAGCAGGAAGCCTGAGGTTCAACATCTCCACTTAGCAAGATAAGGGGAGAGGCAAAGACGTCTGCCTAAGACATGGAGAACGGCTGCCAGTCAGAGCAGGCAGTACTGGACTTGATGGACAACGAGTGTGACCTGGTAGAAGTCCGTTTCCTAGAATTCTTCTGATTTCAGATCCCCCCCTTTCCACCATTCTCAGGGTACAGCTTGATGGGGACAGAATGAATGGCAAAATCTCTTTCAGCCAAGTAGAAACAGCCTGCTTTTGGGGGAGGGATTCTGCCCCCTCCAGTCCTGAGATTTTACTCCTTCCAATGGAGACCCTGAGAAAAAGTCTCTGGGTGGTACTCAGTTAAGTCCTACTCAGAGTAGGGGCACTGAAATGGATCAACTTAAGTTAGTCATGCCCATTAACTTCATTGGTTCTACTCTAAAGTAGGAGTCTGTCCAATGTTAGTCCTACTCAGAGAAGGCCCATTTAAATTAGTGAACATGACTAACTTGGGTCCACAAATTTCAATGGGTGTAGAGTAGGACCTAGTTGGACAAGAATCTTGGACAAGAAGTGAGGCGTATCTGCCTTCTCCAACCTGGTGCCCTCCAAATGTTGTTGGACTACAACTCCCTTCATCCCTAACCACTGGCCAAGCTGGCTGGGAAAATACCATGTTCAGGAAGGCAGATAGCATCTGGACTCCAGTGTGCCTGTGTGAAGATGCAGGCACATGGAATCCCAGAGTGCTGCTCCACTTCCATCTCCCCCATAGGAGATTAAGTTTTGCTGAGCATAAGAACATGAGCATCAGAACAGCCCTGCTGTTTCAGACCAGAAGTCTCCATGAATCCAATAAGCTGGGCAGGAAGACAATACTCCTCTCCTGTTGTTGCTACTTAGAAAACAGTATTCAGAGGTATACTACCCCTGGACATGGAGGTTCCATCTAGCCTTGTGATTCAGTTGCAATTGTTCCATAGTAAGTCCATCCTGATCCATTGTATAATCATTCTCCACTACCCCCTTTTCCATTTCTTCTTTTTTAAAAAACAACAACTATGGCTAATTTATTAAGGCAACTTGCTTCAAAAACCAGTGCCATATAAACTATTACAGAGTAAATGAATCTCATCTTAATGGGCTGGGAAGGTTCCTCCCTCAACGAATATGATCCAACTTCAGAAATTTACAGACCCTAAAATTCTGCAGTTGCAGTTGCATTTAAATAGGTTTAATTTCTTGCCCCCATCCACTTCACACTAGTTCATATTAGGAGGAAAGAGAGAAAGTAGGTGGAGACTAGGGAAAATTTGATTCAGTTCACATCTATCTAATTCATTCTTCCTGAAACCATATGAGAATTGAAACACAGCCATCCTCTACATTGCACTAACATGCTTATGAATTTTCATTAGGGCTTTTAAAATAAATAAATAAACTACAATATGATGTGAACTTACAACTGGAAAAAAAAAGAAACTGAGAGAAAATGAAATTGACAGATTCCCCCACCCTGGTGGAGACATGGGTGCCCAGCATCAACAAGGGGGCGTCATGTTAGGGTTTAACGCTGGCCATCACGCCATCCTTTCTTTATTCTTATCTCTAAGAACATATCATAGTCAAGGGGCAGGGCAATCACACATGTACATGGCCACAGATACATGATTATTATTTAGTTTTTTAAAATATGTTATCCTTTTCAACAACAAAACAGTTCTGATGCCCATGTAGATGTGTTTATTGTTGGGGCAGCAGAAGCAAACCCCCTGTAGCCAAGATGGAGCTATGATTTAAGTGAGTTTTTAAAATGCCAAACTGCACATGTGCAGAGTATTTTCTCTTTTTTTAAAAAAAATCAGGTTTGGCAAGATTTTTTGTTTAGTGTTTTGCTCTGACATAGGGTCCATGGACCCCTAGGGCAGCCTTTCCCAACCTTTGGTCCCCAGATGTTGCTGAACTACAGTTCCCATATTTCCTGACCGTTGACCATGCAGGCTGGGGCAGATGGGAGTTGCAATCCAGCAACACCTGGGGACCCAAAGGTTGGGAAAGGCTGTGCTAGGGGGTCCATGCATGGGCTTCAGGAGGTCTGTGAACCGGACACACACAAAAATCAATCTTCAGTGCAATAAAATTACAAAGTGGCCCAAGACCCAAATAAGGTTAAGAACCACTGCTCTAACATATCGGGAAAGTAGAAACAGTTGTAAAGTATGCAATGGTGGTGGAAGGAGAGAAAGAAGATTGGGTGTTCCACAACTGAAATCAGTTGTCTTAAGCCTCTGCTGCACTCCATACATCTAGGGTACAAAACGCCTAGCTGCACCACTGAGTGGAGAGGGTGGAACAACCATGTGATTAAGAGCATAGGGAGGTTCACGTGACTTTCTCTTAACTGATTGAAATAATGTGGGAAGGCTATCATGGGGCTACACAAGCTAGCCCTACCCCCATTGCAACTTAGTCCTGGTCTGTGCAAGCAGTAGAATGACAGAGTAGAGTCTTGAGGTGGTAAAGGGAGGATTTTGGATTACCAGAGATGAAGGATTTTGGATTAGTAGAGATGGAGGATTTTGGATTACTCCTGCCCCCCACTTACAAATTTCCCATATGTAAAAAACTCCCAGTGCTAGGGTTGCCAGGTCTCTGGTTTTTGCCCAGAGACTCTTTCTGGGGATCCTCTCTGGGTCTCTGGGTGAGTCACCTTAATCTCCGGACTCTTAGCTTTCATTTTAAAAAAAAGTTTCTAGGACGTCTGTTTCAAGACATACTCACCAAAAGGTCAATAGCCGCCCCCCCCCACAACTTATGAAGCTCGCTGCTCTAATGCCCGCCCTTTTATGTTTTTAGCCAATAAGTGACATCAGGGTTGTGATCGACAAGAGATTTGCAGACCTCCAGGCAATAATTAGAACCCATTGCAAATCTTGAAAACAGTTTCCTTTTCCTGTTTGTTTGCACATCAGAAGTTGAGTGAGTGTATAATATGTTAAATGTAAATGTACTGCCTTCAAGTCGATTCTGACTTATGGGTCAGAAAGGGTTTTCATGGGGCTGAGAGGCAGTGAGTGACTGGCCCAAGGTCACCCAGTGAGCTTCATGACTATGTGGGGATTCGAACCTTGATCTCCCAGGTCATAGTCCAACACCTTAACCACAATACCACACTTATACTTTTCTAATTATAAGGAGTCAAACAAGTTTAAATTTTACTGGGCTGTTGAGAGGACAGTTAATTTGTCTAATTCATAGCCTATTTTGAAAACCTTTCCAACATGAAATTTTAATTCATTACCCACTTTTCTGGAAGTAAAGCTGCAATACTAATTCCACACATCTGGGAGTAAACCCCATTGAATTCAGTAGGCCTTACTTTTAAATAGACATGGTTAGGATTGTGCTGTGAATCAATGGGACTTTTGAGTGAAAATAGCAAAGGATTGTGTTGTAAATCTTTCTCTCCCCCTCCAATCCTTTTTTTTAAAGCAACTAGGCAGCACTTTCTTAGAATTATTATTAGAATTAGAATGTATTACTCATCCTTCACCCAAAGGTTAATGCTTTTATTTGGTAGGAAACCAATACTGATTTTTTTAAAGAAAAGAAGTTCTGCAATGACCAACTGGTTTTGACAATAGACTATTATATAGGGTGTATGTATTTTTACATCTCCAGTGTGTGTATGTATATGGAATCTTTCCAACAACCCTGTGAGGTAGGGTTGGAGACCAAGGCAGCTTACAACAGGAAATAAATCTATTTAAAATCCAATAACCATAAAACAAGTATAAAACAGTTGCAAAACAGCTTAAAGTGTCATGATTCTGAATTTTGGGTTTGGTGAGTGAAGTTTCTTATTTGAGGTAGTGGTCCTATGCACGCTTCCCTGTTTGAATACATTGAATACATTGGGACTTGCTTCTGAGTAAACATGCATAGGATTGCACTATAAATATCTTTACAAGTTGTGTAAATAATAAATATATTTGACATGCATACTTGTATAAATATTTCTTCATACTGTGTCTCATTATGTATCTGATTTCACACTATGGTTGTACAAGATTATTTCCTCTACATTTTAAGTGTGCCCTTCTTGCTTGGGGCAGTCACGGTCCCTCTCCCTTGTTTTCACCCTGATTAGGCTGAGAGATGGTGAGTAGTCCATCATTTATTTATTTATTACATTTATATACCGCTCCATAGCGAAAGCTCTCTGGGTGGTTTACAGCAATTAAAAACAATAAAAACAAATATACAAATTTTAAAACACACACAAAAAACAATTTAAAATCACATGCTAAAATGCCTGGGAGAAGAGGAAAGTCTTGACCTGGCGCCAAAAAGATAACAGTGCTGGCGCCAGGTGCACCTCATCAGGGAGATCATTCCATAATTTGGGGCCCACCACTGAGAAGGCCCTCTTGTTGCCATCCTCTGAGCTTCCCTCGGAGTAGGCACCTGGAGGAGGGCCTTAGATGTTGAGTATAAACTTTGTAGCTGATTTCCATTTTAAAAATTAACATGATTTATACTCAGGCAAAGTTTATGAAGTAATGGAGATCCACACAATACATTTAAAGCACATACAACTTGCATTTAAAGTGCATAACTTCCCCCAAAGGATCCTGGAAAATGTAGTTTCCCCCTCACAGTTATAGTTCCCACTACCCTTAACAAACTACAGTTCCCATGATTCTGTGGTGGGATTCATGTGCTTTAAATGCATGGTGTGGATCTGCCCTAGGTATGCTGTGCATTCATTAGTGAATTGAAAAGAGCAATTTTAAAAGATAATTATTAAACAGGGGAAGGGCGGTAGCTCAATGGTAGGGCATATGTTTTGCATGCAAAGGTCCAAAATCCAGTCTCTGGAAGAGACTATTGCCTGGAATCCTGCAGAGCCAAAGCTAGTCCATGTCATCAGTCCTGAGGTAGATAGTACCAAATGGCCTGAGTTGGTGTAAGGCAGATTCCTTTGTTCCTAAACAAGGAAAGAGACCCAAGGGCCACAGTGACTCTGAAATTTATTTATGTATTTTACTTACAACATTTATATACTACTTTATTGTAAAAAAAACCTCAAAGTGGATTACAGAAGGAATTAAAACAATAAAATTATTGGCAAAAATAGGTAATTAAAAGTATTCAAAATAATAAAACCAAAAATGAGTTAAAAACAGATAAAAAGCATAAATAGCTTCTACATGCCAGGGTCGGCTTGTATGCATGATGGTTTGTTTCTTGCCCAATAGAGGTAAAAGAGACTTCACATATTGGAAAGTGTGGCTTCAATTGCTATTCCCAATCTACTGCCTGTGGAAGTAGACCAAACTGTGTGTGTTTTCTCTATGTCAGCTATTACTCACTGGAACTGGGTTGGCTGTCAAAGTGAGTTTATAGCAGCCCACAGGGTAGGCAGGAAAAAGTAGAGGATCTTCTTTACTCATTTCGCAACCCTCTCTCTGCAGTGAAGGGTCAAATCTGTAAAGAGGTTTGGAGCAGCCACATTAAAAGGCAGGCAGGACATTCCAGGCAGGGGGTTGCCATCCCTGCTTTGATATCGATATCTTTGCAGAGGATCTCTAGTCAAGTCTTACCAATAGCACATTCATAATAAACTCAGACGTAAGTCCTATTGAGTTCTATGGGTCTTAGTCCCTTAGTAAGTGTGTTTAGAATTGCAGCCTTCAGGGGCATCCATCTTTATTTCTGAGTGCTCCCATCTAACATCTCCACAACACTAGGCTCCCTTCTTCCTACAGCGGCTTTCTGGTGACTGGTCTGGCCTGAGGGCACTTAAACCCTTCTTGCCAGAAGCAAGTAGCTAGATTAAATGTTCCTACCCAGGCTCCCTAAACAGGTGAGAAGGAATGATCCTGTCATTTCAGCTGGACCTGGAAACATCCTCATTTAGCTAAGATTTCTATCTTAAATTCCAATCAGATTTTTTTTTGTTTGAGTGGTATGCTCCAAGCAGCTGTGGTTGATGCTTAACATATCATGCTTAATGACATCACTAGGGCCCCATCCCATGACATCACTGAAATCTCAGGGTTTGGGATGCTTCTGACCTGGCAACCCTACCCAGTGCTGATGCAAAGGGAGAAAGGCTCCAGCCCATCCCCCTTTCCCACAAGGCTAGTTTTCTGTTTGCTGAGTTTCTTTGTGAAGAAGATCATTCAAACATGTCATTTCCCAACAGTTGTTCTACCCCCTTGTTCTGCTGTATATAAGACATCCAACCTTATAATGGGAACAACACAGGAACATTGGGAGTTGCCCTTTGGTCCCTCCAGTTCAGTGTTGTCTACACAGACTGGCAACAGCTCTCCTGGAAGAGACAACTTGATGTGCGTGCGTGCGTGCGTGCGTGCATGTGTGTGTGTGTGTGTAAACCCAACTTTCTTTTTCCTCTCTGTTCTCCCTGGCATTCCTAGCAGCAGCAATCATGTTGACAGCAGTCTCGTTTTTTCTGTTCTTTCCCCAACGGAAAAAGCATTGAATGATATCATGACTCCAAAAATGGTAAGCGATTCTCGCCATGTCTGGAGGCCGTGCTGTCTCATTTTGGGCCTGGATGAATCATAGCTGGCCAATGACAGATTGATAGCCCTTGCAGAAGGACAGTGTGTGTGGCGTGGCTGTCAAAAACAACCAGGCAGTGAGGATGCCACCACTGCAGTCAGGAATCGAAACAGTTCTTCTGACCAAAACCCCTGATGGACTCCTGAGGAATGACTCTCCTTGGCTCACTCTTTTCCTAAAGAGAAGAGCTATGTGATCGTCACGACTCCTTGTCATTTGTAAATGATGACCCTGATCATTATTCCAAAGTGGCTGTAAGAGAAAGGACGTTCGCTGGTGTGTTCATATGAAATGCATCATTCCAAAGATGATTGTAATAAATGCTTTCCATTTGAAAACAAGCCTGGTGTCAGCAGATGGCATCCATGGGTAACTGCCAGGGAGCCAGTGCATGGAAGGGCCTGCCTGAAGACTGCCCCGAGCCTCCTATTAAAAAAGTGGCTGAGTCTGGGAGCCACTATTTTAATTCCTCATACAGGAATTGCCAGATATTGAATTTGGGTGCTGGTGATGATTATGATGATTTTATCTTCCATTAGTGAAAAAGATCTATTTCAAGTCTTACATTTACATACTTTACATACAAAGCATGTGATCTGCCACCTAGCTATTGTCCTTTCCCATAAAGATGTAAGAATCTGTTTTATACCAGGTCAGGCTCTCCATCCAGCCTAGCATTGCATACTCTGACTGGAAGCAGAACTCCAGGAAGAGGACATTCTCATCACATGCTACCTGCAAGACGGGGGAGGGGATGACATTTTATTCCTAACAAAGGCATATATCTCACATTGGTAGTTTAGCACAGCATTAAATCTATGCATAGTTTACAAAGTGATAAATTACTATACGAAGTGGTACATTAATATTCATATTTAGCTCAGGTGTAACAAGACAGCTTCCAGTTTTTTGGGGGTGGGGTGGGGAATAGGAAAGGCACTACATTTATAAATGTTTATAATTATCTTTTTATTATTATTTTTAAAGCTCCCATATATCTTAGAATGCACATTGCCTTTTCACATAAATGGCAGAGAGTTATTATACAGGAAACTTGAGAATATGCCCTACAGTATTTTTGATAGAATATTGTTTATAAATGTTGAAATTCAAATACGAAACACTCAGTATCTCCTCTCTGTCTTTCAGGTCTTGGAAGCGGTTTCCTATATAGAATGGATGCACATCATGAATTTCAAATATACCGAGGGCATCTGATGAATTATTTACAAGATGGGAGGGACATAATTGCTCATGATATATTTCTGCATGGTGCGGATAAAAAAAAGGCAATTTTGACACAGAACAAAACCTTTTGTTTCATCCATTGGCCCCGATTCTGTCAAAATATATTTACTTGCCCCGCTAGTTAAACCCCAAAAGACCAATAGGTCATAACACTGAAAAGGGGTGAGAAGGGCTATGTTTGAAGCACCTTTTGTGTTCATGTGACCTGCTTCATTTATTTGGATTTTCAAGGATGGACAAAATGAGAAGACCTTCTTCGAAGCTCCCAACATACGCTCAAGACAACAGATGTACATTTAGGGATGGGCAAGTCTGTCTTTTTTGGTCTCTCTCTCTTTCTCATCTTTACCGCAGCTCTCCATATTTCCCCATCAGATTTTTATTTTAAATCATCATGAAAATTAATCAGCATTTTAGTATGAATTTATCATAATATACCACTATTATTATTGTTGTTGTTGCTGCTGTTGCTGTTATTATTATTATTATTACCCACCCTTCACCAACAGGTCCCAGGTTATAGCAGTTTAAAATTCAGCATTAAAAAGAATTAAAACAAATCACAATCACAGGAATAGGATGGATCCTGAAAACAACACATCACATGCCAAAGTAAAGAGGTGCGTCTATAGCATTCGCTCAAAACATACAGCGAAGGTGCCAAGCAAACCTTTGTGAGGAGGGAATTCCACAACTTAGGGGCTGCCACAGAGAATAACAGGCCACCATCACCCCAAACCTCTGAGGGTGGTGGAACTACCAAGAAGCCCCCCTCTGCTGATCTTAACACCCATGAGAATCTGTAAGGGAGGAGGTGGTCTCTCAGTCATTTGGGGTCTAATTTATTTAGGGCTTTAAACCCTAATGTGAACACCTTAAACTGGGTCCAGAAACGAACGAAATTATATGTAATTTTGCATGCTATACACATTTTTGGAAAGCAATTTCCCTTAGCATAATGCATTTTTCTAGCATAAGCCTAGTATATGCATTTTTGCACACATTACTTGACTGGAGAACTGTACTGAAAAATTCAGAGATGTGTGTATTTTGAAGGCTGGCCATTTCAGTTCACGTATCATTTGGAAGTATGAATTAGGTAGGTCACTTTTAAATGTGAACAAAATAAAATTTCTCCTCCATATATAAAAAACCAATGTGTCAGTGAAGAATATTAAGTCCTTCACTTTTACATTTGAAGGACCTAATATTCTTCACTGCCACATCCCATCGTTATTACTTGTCTAGCACAACATCCTCTCTTGCATGGTCAGCTATGGAGACTTGAGATAAGGTTGGGTCAAAAGCTCTTTTTAGAACTTTTCCTGCAAACTTCAGGAGATTACATAGGGCCTTACACTGAGTCAGGCCATGGGTCCATCTAGCTCAGTATTGTACACCGACTGTCAGTGGCTCTCCAGGATTTCAGACAGGGATCTCTCCCAACCCTACCTGGAAATGCCAGGCATTAAACCTGGGGTCTTCTGCATGCAAAGTAGATGCTCTACCACTGAGCTACGGCCCTTTGCAAAGCCAGAGAGGAATTTGCTCCTCGTGACAACCTTTTCTTTTAGGTCAACATAATATATGTTCTTTTAACAATATGATAAATATGTATTGCTTGTAGCCACACAGCCCATAGCAAATAACACAACACCAGGCCAAGGTCAAGGTTGTAGTTTTGGTGTACAAAGCCCTACGTAGTTTGGGACCAGGACAACTGAAAGATCATCTTACTCCTTAAATATCAAGTTGATCACTATGCTCTGCAGGTGAGGGTCTCCTGCAGATACCATCTTCTCAGGAGGTCCGTTCCACACAACATAGGTGATCTTTCGTGTTGTGGCACAGACACTTTGGAATTCCCTCCCCTTAATTATTAGACAGGCACCATCTCTGTTATCTTTTCGGCACCTATTGGAGATCTTCCTCTTTCAACAGTCCTTATAAGTAGAGACCTTATCCTACTCTGTGTCTTTGCTGGAATTGCTTTTTAAGTTGGTTTTTAAAGATGCTTTTAAGATGTTTTGTTTTAATATGTTTTTCAGGATGTTTTGTTCTGATATGCTTTAAAGCCTTTCGTTTTCAGATGTTTTAAAGCACTTTTAGTGTTTTTGTTTGCTGTCCTGGGCTCCTTCTGGAAGAAAGGGTGGGATATAAATTTAATAAATAATAAACAAACACTAGTTTTCAAGCCTGGTCCCATAAAACTCTACCACCATCCCTACTTGAAGGTCTTGACTACAGATGCTGTACCAGTGAGCTACAACCCTCTCCTAGCATTTATACCTGTGAAAGGTTTCATAATATTCAATCCCCAGTTCACCCTGTTCACTGCTGCTGCCTTGATTATCACAGTTCTGGAAGCAGCAGAGACAACGTTGCCCAGAGGCCTGGCTGCCATCTGCTGCCATTTTTGTCTTCCCAAAAGATCTTAGACTAATGAGGGCAAGACATATTACCCTGTTTGGCTTCATGATGATGCTTACTATCCTCACTATAGAGACTGCTGGGAAGAGGAAAAGATGGCAACCACCAATCACAGAGACTGTGGGGTGGATCCACCCCATTTCATAACACCCACCACCAAAAAAAGGATGGTGACATTGGAGGAGGTGTTTGCAGCTCAGCCCTAACTTTCCAGGGAAGAACCTGCTGCATTTTATTTTGATTTATCCATTGTTGTTGTTGTTGTGTGCCTTCAAGTCGATTTCAACTTATGGCAACCCTATGAATCAGTGACCTCAAATAGCATCTGTCATAAACCACCCCGTTCAGATCTTATAAGTTAAAGTCTGTGGCTTCCCTTATGGAATCAATCCATCTATTGTTTGGCCTTCCTCTTTTTCAACTCTCTTTTGTTTTCCCCAGCATTATTGTCTTTTCTAGTGAATCATATCTTCTCATGATGTGTCCAAAGTATGATAACCTCAGTTTCATCATTTTAGCTTCTAGTTATAGTTCTGGTTTAATAGTTTCTTTGAACTATGGAGAAAGGTCTTGGCTGTAGACATTGACACAGTTGCTCTAAGACAGAGGTGGGTAATATTTTCTAAAGTGCAGGGCTGCATTACCTGTGGGGGTAGGGAAGAGGTTGGAGGCTGCCTACCAGTGGTGGGCAAGTCTGGAGTCAGTGGTGGGTGGGGTCAATGACAAAAGTGGATGGTACACCCCTTTTCACCCTCCCTACCACCCTCTTCACTCTCACACTTTCTTTCTCCCCTTCATCACCCATTCAGTCTTTTTCTTTCACACACAACCCTCACATTCATTCATTTTATATTTCCTTCCTTCCTTCCTTCCTTCCTTCCTCCCTTCCTCCCTCCCTCCCTTCCTTCCTTCCTTCCTTCCTTCCTTCCTTCCTTCCTTCCTTCCTTCCTTCCTTCATTCGCTCTCCCTCAGCCTATTTCTGACTCTCTGTATTGACCTTCTTCATTGTCTTCATTGTATGCAATGTTCAGAATCTCCCATTCCCCACTGTTCTCTTCCTATCTGGCTTGCACCAGTCCTGCTACTGTTGCCATGAGCCAAGAGAGCGAGTGAGCCTGGGATCCTGGAGGCCCAACCTCAGAGCAAGGTGGTTAGGATGTTGACAAGATCCTTGGACTGGTGCGGGCGACCACGTCGGTGCTGGATCCTTGCCCCTCTTGGCTGGTGAAAGCTGGTAGGACCGGAACCGCCGACTGGGCCAAGGAGGTAATCAATGCCTCTTTGTGAGAGGGAGTGGTCCCTGACTGCCTAAAAGTGGCGGTAGTGAGACCACTCCTGAAGAAACCCTCCTTGGACCCAGACAACTTGAACAACTATAGACCTGTGGCGAATGTTCCGTTCCTGGGCAAGGTTCTGGAGTGGGTGGTGGCCGACCAGCTCCAGGGGCTCTTGGATGACACTGATTATCTTGATCCGTTTCAATCCGGTTTTAGGCCTGGGTTTGGTACCGAAACAGCCTTGGTTGCCCTGTATGATGACCTTTGTCGGGAGAGGGACAGGGGGAGTGTGACCCTGTTGATTCTCCTTGATCTCTCAGCTGCTTTTGATACCATCGACCATGGTATCCTTCTGGGAAGGCTCACGGAGTTGGGAGTTGGGGGTACTGCTTGGCAGTGGCTCCGCTCCTACTTGGTGGGTTGTCAACAGAAGGTAGTGCTTGGGGAACATTGCTCGATACCCTGGACTCTCCATTGTGGAGTCCCACAGGGATCGGTACTGTCCCCCATGCTTTTCAACATCTACATGCAGCCGCTGGGTGCGGTCATCAGGAGTTTTGGAGTGCGTTGTCATCAGTATGCTGATGACACGCAACTCTATTTCTCCTTTTCATCTTCCTCAGGTGAGGCTGTTAACGTGCTAAACCGTTGCCTGGCCGCGATAATGGATTGGATGGGAGCTAACAGACTGAAGCTTAATCCAGACAAGACCGAGACACTGTTAGTGAGTGCCTTCTCTGCCCAGATGGTGGATGTTCACCCTGTTCTGGATGGGGTTACACTCCCCTTGAAAGAACAGGTTCGTAGCTTGGGAGTTCTTATCGACTCTTCCTTGTCTCTTGAGGCTCAGGTAGCCTCAGTGGCAAGGAATGCTTTCTACCATCTCTGATTGGTAGCCTAGCTACGTCCCTATCTGGACAGCGACGACCTCGCCTCAGTCGTTCATGCTCTGGTAACTTCTAGATTGGACTACTGCAATGCGCTCTACGTTGGGCTGCCCTTGAAGACAGTTCGGAAACTACAGTTAGTCCAGAATGCAGCGGCCAGATTGTTGACGCGGACAAGAAGGTCCGCTCATATTACACCTGTTCTGGCTCGTCTGCACTGGCTTCCTATTTGTTTCCGGGCTAAATTCAAAGTGCTGGTTTTGACCTATAAAGCCTTACACGGCATGGGACCGCAATACCTGGTGGAGCGCCTCTCCCAATATGAAACTACCCGTACACTGCGCTCAACATCTAAGGCCCTCCTCCGAGTACCATCCCATCGAGAAGCTCGGAGGGTGGTGACTAGAAATAGAGCCTTTTCGGTTGTGGCTCCCGAACTATGGAATGGTCTCCCTGATGAGGTGCGCCTGGCGCCGACGCTGCTATCTTTTCGGCGCCAGGTGAAAACCTTTTTATATTCCCAGGCATTTTAATGTGTATTATTATATGTATTGTTGTATTTTGTTACTGTTTGATTATTTTTGTTTACCTTGTTGGTTTGATTTTATTGTTTTATCGTATTTATATATTCCTGATTGCTTATTTTATGTACACCGCCCAGAGAGCCCTTGGGCTTAGGGCGGTATATAAATTAAATAAAATAAAATAAATAAATAAATAAATTTGCTACTATGCTCTGTGGCTGGGCTTCCAAACTCACGTGTGCACTTGCCTATCTCCCTGTCTCTCTCTGACTTTCTCCTCAGAGACTGGGTTGCTCCAGACCACATGAGAATAGTGAGGATGGCAAGGAAAGGAACTGTGGATGCCAGGCAGGGGCATCAGAGGCTAAGGGTCATGGTTTGTTCCCCTCTCCTCTTAGGCAGGGAAACCAGAGTGATTACTTGGGGATACTTAATCGATACAACATGCAAGAAGGATCTTGAAATTGTTGTTAATCACAAGCTGCATATGAGCCAACAGTGCAATGTATTTGCAAAAAAGGTAAATGCTATTTTAGGCTGCATTAACAGGCGTATAGCTTCCAAATCACGTGAAGTATTGGTTCCTCTCTATTCTGCACAGGTTAGGCCTCAGCTTGACTACTGCGTCCAGTTCTGGACACCACACTTTAAGAAGGCTGCAGAGAAACTGGAACAGGTTCAGAGGAGGGCAACAGGGATGATCAGGAGACTGGAAACAAAGCCCTATGAGGAGAGAGTGAAAGAACTGGGCATGTTTGGCCTTGAGAAGAGAAGACTGATGGGAGTAGGGTTACAGACCTCCGGCTATCGACTGGAGACTCTGGTTTTGGGGGGTCCTTTCCGGGTCGCCGGGTAACTCACCTTAGTCTCCAGACCTTCAGCTCTCATTTTTTTAAAAAAATAAGTTTCTAAGTGGTCTGGCTCCCAAAATATACACCAAAACATCAGCCCCCCCCAACTTCTGTTAGTTGCTCTAAGTGCTGCTCTAATCCCTGCCCTCAGGGCCGGCTCTAAAAGCCGCAAGGTTGGGCCCTGGCCAAGGCCCCCATGGCTCAGAGGGGCCCCTGAAGGGCTCCTCTTTAGGGTGGGGGAGTAGCACTCCCATTCACAATTCGAGGCAGAATCACTGCCGCAGATAGCACCGCCCACCTGTTCCCTCGCTCCGCCTACTTTTCCTGTGATCTGCGGCTGCGCACGCAGTGCTGCCCTTAACCAAGATGGCAACTGAGGTTTCCCTAAGAAGCTGTAGCATCTGCTGCCATCTTGGTTGATGGCAGACCTGCATGTGTGTAGCACGCATGCGTGCCATCAACCAAAATGGCGAAGAAGCCTTCAGCCCCTTAGGGAACCCTCAGTCGCTATCTTGGTTAAGAGCACTGCTGCGCACACAACCGCAAAACACAGGACAAAAAGATAGGCAGAGCGAGGGAACAGCAGGCTGTTCGATCCACGGCAACGTGTGCCGGGGCCTGGGGCAGGCTGGAGCCCAAGGGCCCCAGCATGCCTAGAACCGGCCCTGCCTGCCCTCTCAGGTTTTTAGCCAATAAGAAGTCAGGGTTGTGATTAACAATAGCAAGAGCTAAACATCATTTCAGATTCTGAGAACAGTTTCATATCCTGTTTCCTTTCACATCAGGAATTCAGTAAATATATAGCTTTCAGCAGCATAAAGAATACTTTCTCTGTACAAGATTGGGACTTGCTTATGAGCAAACACAAATAGATTACACTACAACAGAAGATCACAGAAGGATCTTGGTAGGCATAAAAGTGTGCATGTAAGGTTTTTTTAATTACTTGCAAAAATGGTATATTATACTTTTTAATTTTCAAATAATTTTTGAACAGAAGTTTTAAAAAGTGTACATGCTTCAATGTTTTACTTTTCTAATTAAGGAGTCAAACAAAATTTAAATTTTACAGGACTGTGGAAGAGGGTAGCTTATTTGTCTTATTCATAACCTGTTTTGAAAACCTTCCCAATATGAAATTTTTCTGGGAGTAAAGCTTCAATGCTAATTCCACATACCTGGGAGCTAACCCCATTGAATTCAATAGGCCTTACTTTTGAATAGACATGCTTAGGATTGTGCTGAAAATCAGTGGGACTTTGGAGTGAACATAGAAAAGGATTGTGCTGTAAATCTTTCTGTCCCCCTCCAATCCTTTTTTTAAAAAGCAGTAAGGTAAGGCTTACTTAGGTGTCACTGCTTTTATTTGGCAGGAAACTAATAGTTATATATTATTTTAAAAAATGTTTGCAATGGCCAACTGGTTTTGACAATAAACTATTATATGGGCTGTATGTATTTTTACATCTCCAGAGTGTGCTTATATGGAATATTTCCAACAACCCTGTGAGGTAGAGTTAGAAACCAAGGCAACTCACAACAAGAAATAAAGCCGTTTAAAATCCAATAACTGTAAAAGTTCAGAGCTTGGAAAAGTTACTTTTTTGAACTACAACTCCCATCAGCCCAATCCAGTGGCCATGCTGGCTGGGGCTGATGGGAGATGTAGTTCAAAAAAGTAACTTTTCCAAGCTCTGTGTAAAACAAATATAAAACAGTTGCAAAACAGCTTAGTGGCATGATTCTGAATTTTGGATTGGGTGAGTGAAGTTCCTTATCATTGAATTGCAGTCCGTGCACGCTTCCCTTTCTGAGTAAGCCCCATTGAATACTTTGGGACTTGCTTCTGAGTAAACATGGATAGGATTGCACTATAAATATCTTTACAGGTTATGTAAATAATAAACATCTTTGACGTTCATGCTTATATAAATATTCCTTCATAATATTTCTTGATATGGGAGGAAGGGAGGGATAGAAATCAAATAATAAATAAATAAATAATATGTATCTGATTCACACTATGGTTGTAAATTATTATTTACAAATTATTATTTTGTCTGCATTTTAAGTGTGCCCTTCTTCCTTGGGGTGGTCATGGTCTCCCTCTGCTCTTTTCACCCTGAGGGGCAGGTTAAGCTGAGAGATGCTGCAATAGCCCATGGTCACCAAGTAAACTTTATAAGTTATTTCCATTTTAAAATTTAATTAAAATGATTTATATGCAGGTAAAGTTTATAAAGTAATGCAGATCCACATAATACATTTAAAACACATCCAACTCGCATTTAAAGCACATGACTTCCCCTAAAGAATTCTGGGAAGTGAAGTTTCCTTCTCTCACAGTTATAGTCCCCACCACCCTTAACAAACTACAGTTCCCATGATTCTGTAGTGAGATTCATGCCCTTCAAATGTATGTTGAATGTGCTTTAAATGTATGGTGTGAATCGGCCCTAGTATGCTGTGCATTCATTAGTGAATTGAAAAGAACAATTTTAAAAGATACTTTTTTTAAAAGGGCTATAGCTCAGTGGTAGGGCATATGCTTTGCATGGAAAGGTCCAGAATTCAATTTCTGGAAAAGACCATTGCCTGGAATCCTGGAGAGCCAATGCTAGTCCATGTCATCAGTACTGAGCTAGATGGTATCAAATGGCCTGAGTCAGTATAAGGTAGATTCCTTTGTTCCTAAAAGTGGGAAGAGACTCAAGGGCCACAGTGACTCCAAAATTTATTTATGCATTTTATTTACAACATTTATATAACACTTTATCGTAAAAAAATCTCAAAGTGGTTTACAGAAGGAACTAAAACAATAAAATTATTGGCAAAAACAGTTAAAGACAGGTATTTAAAAACATTCAAAATTATAAAACCAGCAATGAGTTAAAAACAGATAAAAAATAATATCTTCTACATGCCTGGGTAGGCTTGCCTAAACAAAAATATTTTTAGAAGGTGCCAAAAAGAGTACAATGAAGGCACCTGCTAATGCCAATAGGCAGGGAGTTCCAAAGAGTAGGTGCTGCCACATTAAAGGATCTGTTTCTTATAAGAACAGAGCAAGTACTGTGTGGCACCCATCACATGGAAAGCACACCTTGAACTTGCCCTGGTATTAAATCAGCAACCAATGCAGATTTCAGAGCAGAGGTATTATGTGCTGATAGGATCTCACTCATGTCAGCAATCGTGCCACAGCATTCTGCACTAACTGCAGCCCCCAGGTCAGGTTGCACTGCATGCTGATTTCTGTGACCTTGGTTGACTGACTGCCAGATTTTTTTTAGTTTTTGTTTTTGGTTAGGAATCCTGACTGGTTTCAGGATGCTGAGTTTTCTGCTTTACTCATAGGAATCTTGTTGTGGTTAGTATAGTATTGCATTTAGGGAATCATCAATGATTTTTCTTTTTCTATTTGCATTTCATACCTCTGACCTCACACCCTTACATCCATAAAAGCAATAACAGTGGTTCCTTGTGCTCAGCAAAAAAACCCTTAAACCCACTGATGATGCACCTTTTTGTTTGCTTCTTGCCCAATAGTGGTAAAAGAGAATTCATATACTGGACAGTGTGGCTGCAATTGTTGTTCCCAAGCTGCTGCCTATGAAGATAGACCAAATCATGTGTGCTTTCTCTCTGTCAATTATATTCACTGGAATTGGGTTGGCTGATGAAGTGAGTTTGTAGCAGCCCACAGGGGAGAAAGAAAAGGGTAGAGAATCTTCTTACTCATTTCTCAGACCTCTTTCTGAAGTGACGGGTCAAAACTGTAAAGAAATTTCTATGTTAAAGGGTAGGGATAGGGCATTCCAGGCAGGGGGTTGCCAACCTTACTTGAATATGGGTGTCTTTGCAGAGGATCTGTAGTCAAGCTATACCAACAACACAATCCAAACCATATCTACTGAGAAGTAAGTCCTACTGAGTTCTATGGGGCTGATTCCCTTAGTAAATGTGTTTAGAATTGCTGCCTTCAGGAGCATCCATCTTTATTTCTGAGTGCTCCCATCTAACATCTCCACAACACTAGATACCTTTATTCCTACAATGGCCTTCTGGTGACTGGCCTGGCCTGAGGGCACTTAAACTCTTTTTGCCAGGAGCGACTTGGCTATATTAAATGTTCCCTATCCAGGATCCATCTTTTAGCTAAGATTTCTATCTTAATTTCCAATCAGAGAAACATTTTTGTATGAATTGTAGGTGCCAAGCAACTGTGATTGATGTTTAATGTATCAGGCTTAATGATGTAACTCAGGCCCACCCCGTGACATCACTTGGACTCACCCTGTGATGTCACTTGGACCCACACCGTGATATCACTTGGACCTGCCCCATGACATTACTCAGGTACACCCCATGACATTACTTGGGCCTGCCCCCAAAATCTCAGGGTTTGGGATGCTTCTGACCTAGCAACCCTAGAGGGGAGATATGACAGCGCTCTTCAAAAACGTGAAAGGTTGTCATACAGAGGAGGGCCAGGATCTCTTCTGGATCATCCCAGAGTGCAGGACACAGAATAATGGGGTCAAGTTACAGGAAGCCAGATTTGGTTGAACATCAGGAAAAAAATCCTAACTATTAGAGCAGAACTACAATGGAACCAATTATCTAGGAGGTGGTTGCTCTCCAACACTGGAGGCATTCAAGAGGCAGCTGGACAGCCACCTGTTGTGTATGCTTTAAATTGGATTCCTGCATTGATCAGGGAGTTGGACTCAATGGCCTTATAGGCCCCTTCCCATTCTACTACTCTCAGATTCTATTATGCCCTCCAGATATTCTTGGATTCCAGCTCCCTTCAGCCCCAGCCAGCATGGCCAATGGTCAGGGCTGAAGGGAGTTATAGTCCAGCAACATCTAGAGGGCACCACATTGGCTACCTCTTTTCTAAGGTGTCTTTTCTCACTGAAAGTGTCCTCAAACAAAGCCACCAAAGCATGGTGCTGTGAACCAAAATGATATGACCCTCTTTAAGGAGTCTCTATCAAACTGACCAGAATCATTCAGCAATCAGATCTGCTAATATGGTGATCAGAGAGGGTCTCGATCCCAGCCCTGGTGCCAGTGGGCTGCCAGGTTGGGCACTTGCCAAGGGCCCCTGGTGCTGAGAAGGGCCCCTGGGGCTGGGTCAGTGGAACTCTTGCTCTGCAGTCCACACTAGTATCAGGTTGCGAAGTATGTGCCCCATGGCCGGATGCTGGTGAAGATTGCGGAGTGGCAGCCACTCTCCCAGGCAACTGCCACCGGTGCAAGCTGGCTGCAGAATGTCCCGCAGCACCGTGGCACCAGGTCAGTGCACTGCATGTGCATGCTTGCCCTCACTCAAGATGGCGGTGAGGTATTAACACACACCCTGCCATCTTGGTGATGGCAGGCATGCGCACACATCGGGCTAATCCACTGACACAGCTGGGCCTCAGCAGTGACAGCAGCTATAGTGCTGCTGCCGCCATTGCTGCTGCTGCTGCCAAGAGCCCCTACAGTCTGGTGCCCAAGAGCCTACTGCAGGCTGGTGCCAGCCCTGCTCGATCCACTAAGACAAGAGAGGGGAATCTTGCCCCCAGGGCCCAAATGATGACCCTCCACGCCTCTCTATTGGGCCTTCATGAGTTTCCTCAGTCCATGCCCCCTGCCCAGACTAATTCTGCCCCATGCCCTCCTAGGTTGCTCCTGCCTGGCTGGAGTCTGTCCTTGCGTTACGATGATGCCTCATCTAGTAATAGTTCTGGTTTAATATGTTCTGACACCCAATTATTTGTCTTTTTCGTGGTCCATTGTATGCGCAAAGCTCTCCTCCAGCACCACATTTCAAATGAGTTGATTTTTCTCTTATCTGCTTTTTTCACTGAGCAACTTTCACATCCATACATAGAGATCGGGAATACCATGGTCTGAATGATCCTGACTTTAGTGTTCAGTGATACATCCTTGCATTTGAGGACCTTCTCTCATAGCTGCCCTCCCCAGTCCTAGCCTTCTTCTGATTTCTTAACTATTGTCTCCATTTTGGATAACGACTGTGCCAAGGTATGGATAATCCTTGACAACTTCAATGTCAACTTTAAAGTTACATAAATCTTCTGTTGTCATTACTTTAGTCTTCTTGACATTCAGCTGTAGTCCTGCTTTTGTGCTTTCCTCTTTAACTTTTATCAGAATTCGTTTCAAATCATTACTGGTTTCTACTAAGAGTATGGTATCGTCTGCATATCTTATAAATCAAATAATAAATAAAATATCATGCCATTTCAAGCAGTATCATACCCTTTAACAACATTTTAAACACTCATGGCTTCCCCCCAAAGAATCCTGGGAGCTGTAGTTTGGTAAGGCTGCTGGTAAAAGATAAGGAATAATGCAAAATGACAGAGTAAAATATCCTTCCTGATTTGAAGAGGGAAAACAGCAACAATGTCAGGTTACAATCCATTGTATTTTGTTAGATTTTTACATATTTTTGTTGCTGTTATTTCTCTCTCTCTCTCTCTGTATATATTTTTTCTCTCCCCTGCCCTGCTTCTAAACATGTTTCAAGACTTATTTCGAAAGATAAAAGACTTGAGCCATCATTTTTCCTGGAGACATTTATGTAGACAAAAGTCACCAGAGAGATATATATTCCCTAGCAGTGTATGGACAGTTTTCCCAGCTATTCCAAGAACAGCTCTGCAGTGCCTTTAATCTGTCAAGTGTGTCACCTTTCCTGTATGTACAGTATCCCCCAAAGACAAGGAGGGATCCTGGAGAATGTATAAGGGGCACTTCAGTCTGCTTACAAAAAAAGGGGGGTCTTTTGAAAACATCAGTGACACATGAAGAATGAGTGCAGGGCATGTGGAAATAGAAGCTCCAGAGGCACACACTGTTTATATATATCTTTCAAAAACCCTTGGTTTTTTTGAAGGAAAGCCAAGGACTTGTCGCTGCTTTGAGCCAGAGACTGAGATGCCATCCATTTTTAAAATGCCTGTCGCTGCGGTCCATAGCAATAAAACACGGCAATTTGTTCGTATACCCCCAAAAAACTCATGGGAAAAAAATAGCGGCCCTACATTTCTAAGGCTGCATACACACCAAACATTTAAAGCACATTTCCCCCCCAAAAGAATCCTGGGAACTGTAGTTTGTTAAGGGTACTTGGCATTGTAGCTCCGTGAGGTGCAAGCTACAGTTCCCAGGATTCTTGGGAGAGGTGCTTTAAATGTGCTCACACCATTCTTCCATTATAAGGGCTGTGCTGGTGAACCCCACTCACCAAATTTCATTGAACTCATCCCTATGAAAGCCCCATCTGCACTTTACATTTAAATCAGTATCATACCATTTGAAAACATTTTGAACAGTCACGACTTCCCCCAAAGAATCCCGGGAAGGGTGCTGAGAGTTGTTAGGGGACCCCTATTCTCCACACAGAGCTACAGTTGCCAGAGTTCCCTGTGAAGAGGGATTGACTGTTAAACCATTTTGGGCATTGTAGCTCTGTGAGGAAAATAAGGGTCTCCTTTGAGCACCCTCTACAAACTACAGTTCCCAGGACCCGTTGGGGGAGCCATGACTGTGTAAAGTGGTATGATAGTGCTTTAAATGTATAGTGCAGAGATGGAGCCATTAAGGGAGTCATTTTTCTGTCTATGTTGGAAGGAAATGTGCTGTGCTGGTGGTGCCTGACCAGGAACAAGACCCTGGGCTCATAATGGATAGCTTGAATAAGATGTCAATACAGTACACGGCAGCTGTGAAAAAGGCAAATTCCATGCCAGGGATCATTTTTGAAAACAAAACTGCCAATATTATAATGCTGTTATACAACATGCTAGTGCAACCATACTTGGGAGTATTGCATACAGTTCTGGTTGCCTCACCTCAAAAAGGATATTGTAGAGCTGAAAAGGATTCAGGAAAGGGCAATCAAGGTGATCAAGGGAATGGAAAATCTGCCCTATGAGGATAGGTTATAACATTCCTGGAGGAAGCAGATTATCTAGATCTTTGGGTCCCCAGATGTTGTTGGACTACAACTCCCATCAGCCCCAGCCAACATAGCCAGTTGTCAGGGATGATGGAAATTATAGTCCAACAACATCTGGGGACCCAAAGGTTGGGAAAGATTGATCTAGATCCATTCCAGTCTGGCTTCCAGCCCGGTTTTGGCACAGAAACTGCCTTGGTGGCCCTGACTGATGACCTTTATCGGGAGAGAGACAGGCATAATGCAACCCTATTGGTTCTCCTTGGTTTCTCAGTGGCTCTTGACACAATTGACCATGGTGTCCTTCTTAAATGACTGAGGGAGGTAAGAGCTGGAGGTACTGCAGTGATGGGCTGGATGGAGGCCAACAAACTGAAGCCTCATCCTAATGAGACAGAAGTGCTGTGGGTGGGTAGTTCCCGTGTCCAGGAATTAGATGTATGGCCTGTTCTGGGAGCGGCTGTACTCCCCACGAAGGGACAGGTTCGTAGTCTGGGAGTACTTCTGGATTCCAATTTGTCCACAGTGGCTTCTATGGCTAGGAGTGTTTATGCCCAGCTGAAGCTGATTCACCAGATACAGCCATTCACGGACTGGGATAGCTTGGCCTCAGTTGTCCATGCTCTGGTGACCTCCATCTGGACTACTGTAATGCACTGTATGTGGGGATGCCCTTGAAGTCAGTCCAGAGGCTGCAGCTAGTGTAGAATGCGGCAGCTAGGCTGGTAAGTGGGTCAACCTGATGGGACCATGTGTCACTGGTTCTGATAGACATTCACTGGCTCCCACTGAGCTACCGAGCCTGATTCAAGAGATTAGTTCTAGCATATAAAGCCCTAAATGTCTTGGGACCCAAGAGCATCTTCCCCAGTATCACCCATCTTAGACCTTACAATCAGCAGATGAAGCCTTCTTGGTGGTGCTGCCACTGAGTGCTGCCCGGTTGGCACAGACTCTTGACAGGGCCTTTTCAGTGATGGCTCCCCATTTGTGCAATACCCTCACCAGTGAGGTATGTCAAATTATGCAGTCAAGCTTCCCACATTTGGGGAAATCGCAGGGGTCAGCACACTATTAACTTTCAGGATGAATTTGAAAACATTCCTGTTTACCCAGGCATTTGATGGCTGACAAGGGCTCTTCCTGGAAACCTGAAGATCAGTGATGTTTTTTAAGCTGTGTAAAAAAGAATATTTTTAACTGTGTTTTACAATACTTTAAACTATGTTTTAGAATGTTTTAAATTGTAATTGTGTTTTGGAATGTTTTAAACTGTTTTAATATGTTTTTCTTCTTTCTGTCAAGTTTTGGTTATGTTTGCCCCCTGGACTCCTTCAGGAGGGAGGGCAGGATATAAATTCAATAAACAGAAATAATAATTTGGGTCTCTTTAGTTTAGAGAGAAGGCAAGTAAAGGGAAAACATGATGAAGGTGTATAAAATTATGCATGGTGTGGAGAAGGCAGACAGAGTTTTTCTCCTTCTCTCATAACACTAGAACTCTGTCTGATTCTCTTCTCTTAACTGTTAAAATTTAGATTATAAACCACAAGAAGATAAGGAACCTGGAAGCATCTTGCATGTTGATGGTGCTGTAACAAGAATAATTTTTACTACCTAAATAGGCATTTCTGCTGGGGTACTACCAGAAGGATTCCACTGTGCTGCCACATTGCATCCAGGCAAGCAAGCATCACCTTTGCCACAGTTAGGTTTGGGTCTTGCAATTTGAAAGCAGAAAATGTGATTCTTCTTTTGGTTGAGCAACATGTTAGAAAGCCATAAATTGCCCTGTGATATTATTGTGCTGAACAGATCAAAATGAACTGCACCAGCTACAGGCTGTGATCTACATGGTGTTGCCTTTGTGTTCACGCAGGTAAGGGTTTTTAATCATTTATTTCTTTAGTTCTCTGTGGATCTAAAGCACCACGAGTCTGCTAACAACAATAAAACCAACAGAACTATGCACAAGACTCAAAACAATCAATTAAGCAGTAGCATCAACAACAGCACCAACAGAAAGAAAAACCCAGTAGCATATCCTCCAACACCCTCTAAATGGTCCTTTCTTACCAGGGTCAACTGCGACTTCCTGCCAGCTGTTTTTATTTAATTAATTTAAATACACCCACCCTACCTTTCAACATGTTCCCAGGATAGCTTACCAAAAGGTTCTAGTTTACAACAAAATAAATTTGATTTATCCTGCACTCCCTCAAGGGAGGGTGTGCGGGTGCTGGGGTGCTGGTTGGGAGGCAGGCTTCATGGCTTAGTGGGCTAATGCCCACCTCCCATTGGCTGGCAGAGTCCACAGCAATGCCTCTGCCTGTTGGGGCTTTGTCCTGCCCCTTCTCTCCTGTCTATAAATATGCCCCCTCCCCCCTCCCTCCCTGTCCATACCTTTGACTTTTAAATCTGTGGAAACTGGGTGATTGCAGACTAACACAAACAGCGCCCAACAGGCATTGATGATCCTCCAGCCTGATCTCGCAAATGGAAGGGATGGAACTCATCCTTAGAATATGACTTCTGTCTTTTCCCCCCAGGCAAGGAAGGGTGGAGCTGGGATGAGACCAGCTGTTGCTTCAGCAATGAAGTAACTCAAACAGGCATAGGGTTGCCAGGTCCGGCCTCCAAGAGGTCTTCTGTATCTTTAACAGTTGTGCAGGGGGAAGGGAGAATTCCACCTTGTGATTTTTCTCATTACAGTGTTCCAAGAACCCCTGCACTTGGCTGTTTTTCTCTTCTCCTAAAGATACAAGATCAGTCTCAGGCCATGAACCTGGCAACCCTAGACAGGCAGCTTAAAGAGAAGTTGGAGGCTCCACTCCACTTCCTGGTTCTCAGCCAGGCTCTGATCTGAGCAGCTGCTTCCATGTGCTTCCTCCTCCTAAGTGCCTTATGAATAGCTAGCCGGTCACTTTGGTGGTAACTCTGAAGTTCCTGCCTGGCTCACTGTCCCTCCTCGGCTCTTCCTGTGGGAGAAGATGAGATGGGAGTCTGAGAACTGCCCCAGGCAACTGAACATAAGAAGAGTGTGCTGGATCAGGTCAGCAGCCCATCTCATCCAGCATCCTGTTCTCACAGTGGCCAACCCATGGGAAGCCCACAAGCAAGACCTTAGTACCACAGGACTCTTCTCTCCAGTGGTTTCCAGCAACAGCTATGCAAAAGCCACTGAGGATGGAGGTAGAACATAGACATTGGACATATAGACTTATTTTCCATGAATTGGTCTATTCCTATAAGAAACTGGTGTGGGGATCTCCTGTTCTGGAATAGGGATGTCCAGATCCAATGGCTCCTTGGGGTCGCTGGCAATGTGGAGATTGGTGGAGAGTCCACCTCCACTTGCTCCTCATTCAACAAGGCCTCAGATTCAAGGTCTGGGAAGGGCTGAGCCCTGACTGACAGCTTCACAACTAGCTATGCTTCCATGCTTATCAGACGTTGTGCTGAGTTGCTAGGAGCTGTTTCTTAACCTCCTGGGTGCCACCCTGTGACCCCCACTCGGGTTTCATGAAGCCCCACCCCATCCCATTAGACCCCCACCTTCTGAACTATGAATCATCACACCTTTCCTTTCAGGTTTCACTACCGCCCTCAACCAAGTCTCCGGGCAACCGTAGATAAGGTATTTAAGATGGTGCCAAGCACTTCAAAATCATTACTCTTTGTTTTCACAGTAGCACAGACATGAATAAACTGTAAGTGTGACCGGGAAGCACCATCTGGCAGTGTTCTGTACGTGCATTTGAATGTTCTCACACATTTTCAGAGCTGACTAGAGTTCAAAACAATTGATGCTAATTGGGTACTAAACGTAGCTCTGGAGCAATGCAGGGATCTTGCACATCCAAGAGAACCGCTCCCGCAGTGAAGAGCCGCTCACGTTTGTCCTCAGACAACACTCTCTGTCCACACATGGGAAAGGAATTCTAGAGTGTTACAGCCAAAATAACTTGAATCATTCACAGGGCATGGAGGGTTTTTTTCCTCTGTGGAACTCCAAAACCCAACTGCTTCCTCCTGCCAGAGACAGCAATTCTCCACTTACACACTTACTGTAACATTAGAAGAGCCCTTCTGGATGGAAGCAAAGCTGTCATCTAAGCTAGCACCCTGTGTCTCACACACTGGCCAATCAGATGCCTGCAGGAAGCCTACAAGTGGGGCACTAAGACAGCAGCCCTCCCACATTGTATGTCCACAGTTTCTGGTATTTTATCTGAATATGAAGGTTCCGTTTATTGAAGAGCAATTAATAAATTCTGTTGATGTGTCTGATGCTTCTTAAGAAGCAATCTAAGCTCATGGCTAGCATCACATCTTGGGACAGTAAATTCTATAAATAAATTAACCATGGTTGCAATTCTATACACCAAATGTAGAGAACCTTTGGCCCTCCAGAGGTTGCTAAGCTACAACTTCTGTCAGCCTCAGCAAGAATGGCCAGGGATGAGGGGAATTTTAGTTCACCAACATCTGGTGGGCCAAAGGCCCACCACGTCTGTTATAACACCTAGAAGTAATTCCCATTGAACTCAACAGACCCTACAGGATTGCACTGTTAAGTATATTAATTTTATTTATTATTATGAGTAAAACAATTGATTGGCTGTCTTTCCAGTTCTCCTGGCACTGTGCAGGGAAACAGATATCTCAGAATTTAACAGCAAGGAGGGGGTATTAAACAAACAGAAGGCCTGCACCAATAAAACAAATATTTTAATCTGAGGAGCACTCAAGACTCCTAATGCATGTCTCTTCCTTGGATCTCATATTTGAGCATAGTGAGGTTTGCCAGCATCTCTGCCGACAGTATGAGAGTACCTTGATCTGACTGACCACTGCGAGAACAGGATGCTGGACTAGATGAGCCACTGTCCTCATCCATCTGATGCTGTTATCTGGACTGCTGCAGTTTAGCTGGGGTTCAAATCCTACTTCAGTCATGGATGACTCATGGCCAGAGTGCCCAGTCTGGTTCAGAAGAACATCAATGGAGGCTGGACTTTTGCTGATCTCACCTTCTGGGGTGAGTTATTGGCTACCAGAGAGGAAGGCCACATCCACAGCATACATTTAAAACCAGAGCTTGGAAAAGTTACTTTTTTGAACTACAACTCCCATCAGCCCCAGCCAGCATGTCCACTGGATTGGGCTGATAGGAGTTGTAGTTCAAAAAAGTAACTTTTTCAAGCTCTGTTTAAAACACTCTCATACCATTTTAGTCATGGCTTCCCCCAAAGAATACTTGGAACTGTTAAGGGTGCTGAGAGTTTTTAGGAGACCCTTCACAGAGCTACATTTCCCAGCACTCTTAACAAAGTACAGCTCCAAGAATTATTTGGAGGAAGCCGCAACCTTTAAAGTGGTATAAGAGTGCTTTAAATGTATGATGTGGGGTGGACGGAGTCACGGCACTTCAGCTATGGAACACACTCCCCTTTTCTACTTGCCTGGTGCCAAAATCAATTACTATTAGGCTTCAGGTTAAAATGAAGTCCATTTTCCCAGGCTTTCAATGGCTTTTAATTGGCATGCAATGGATTTAATTAAACAGCTCTTGGGGATTATGGGAAAATGTCATAGTTTTATTTATTTGCTTGTGGTTATTTGTTTGTAAAATATGTTGTAAGCCACCTTGGGAATTTTATATTGAAAGGTGGCGATAACAAATAAATAAAAGATCATCAGGTCCCCAAAGAGATTTTAATGATGATTTGTGTCATGAGAGAGCCAGTGTGGCATAGCGGTTAGAGTGTTGGACTACGACCTGGGAGACCAGGGTTTGAATCCCCACACAGCCATGAAGCTCACTGGGTGACCTGGGGCCAGTCACTGCCGCTTACCACGAAAACCCTATTCATAGGGTCGCCCATAAGTCGGAATCGACTTGAAGGCAGTCCCAGAATTTTAGGATGGATTGATTTCATAAAGGAAGCCATGGACCTGAACTTACAGGGTGGTTCATGACAGATGCTCTTGGAGATCACTGATTCATAGGATCGCCATAAGTTGGAATCGACTTGAAGGCAGTACATTTTGTGTGTGTCATGAAGTAAATTAGACAAACTCATCATCTCTCCATGTATGAACTGACCCAGAACCTGCAATCATCTGAGGCTCTTCATCATGTGCCTCCTTCATGGGAGGTTCAGAGGGTGGCAACATGAAAATGTGCCTTTTTGGTGGCCTCTCACTTGTGAAATGCTCTCTCAGGGAGGCATGTCTGGCACCATCTTTATCTGTCTTTAGGCGCCAGGCAAAGACTTTCGTCTTAACCTAGGCTTTTGGCCCTTAATGTGTGAGGCCTTAGCTATTGGTGGCCTGTGTTAGCGTGGCAGGACCCTTTAGCTTTTCCTTTATTCTGTGCTGATGTGTTTTTCAGGTGGCCTTTTTTTTTTTTTACTGATTAATTGTGTTTGTTTACTTGTTTGAATGTATTGATGTGTTTTATTGATTGTGTTTGCTTTGAAAGATGGACTGCCTTCAAGTCGATTCTGACTTATGGAGACCCTCTGAATAGGGTTTCCATGGTAAGTGGTATCCAGAGGTGGTTTATCATTGCCTCCCTCTGAGGCTGAGAGGCAGTGACTGGCCCAAGGTCACTTGGTGACTAATAAATATAATAAATAATAAATAATCGATGGGCCTTTAGCCTGTTCCTGCAGAGTTTTCTTATGTAGTTGTAAGGCTGAATGAGTTAACCAAGTGTTGACTCTCCCTGACTTTGCACTTCAAACCTGTCACAATCTAGCATTACAAAGAAACAAAACCAAAGTTGGACCTATGGAAATAAATACAAGGATGATCAGGGGACTGGAAACAAAGCCCTACGAAGAGAGACTGAAACAACTGGGCATATTTAGCTTTGAGAAGAGAAGGCTGAGGGGAGATATGATCACACTCTTCAAGTACTTGAAAGTCTGTCACACAGAGGAGGGCCGGGATCTCTTCTCGATCATCCCAGAGTGCAGGACACAGAATAACGGGCTGAAGGAAGCCAGATTTTGGCTGAACATCAGGAAAAACTTCCTAACTGTTAGAGCGGTATGACACTAGAACCAATGACCTAGGGAAGTGGTGGGCTCTCCAACACTGGAGGCATTCAAGAGGCAGATGGTCAGCCATCTATCATGTATGCTTTAACTTGGAACTCTGCATTAAGCAGGGGGTATGGACTCAATGGCCTTATAGGCCCCTTCCAACTCTATGATTCTATGATTCTAAGAGGTACTCACTTGGTTTTGAATGGCTTGGCTAAGTTCTGTGAGCTTTGTTGGTAATGGCACCCCCAAAATGGGAAAGTATCCTCAGAGAGGCTTGCCTGTTGCCTTCTCTACCATCTTTTCAGCCTCAGGTGAAGATATTTTTATTCATGTGGGCTTTTCAATTGTACTGTGAGTACTAAACTCACAGTCCTTTCACACGAGAGTCCAATCCTGATTATCATCTTCATTTCATCATCCTCATTTAAGTGGAAGAAATCATTGTCATGTTGCATTTGTTAAACAGCTGGGAGTCAGAAATCCTTGCTGACCCACTGCAAATCAGCAGAGATCTGCCAATAGATTGTAATCTAACTTCTGCCTCCCTTGGCGCTATAGGGACACTGTTATATTGAGGTTAAAACGTACCCTTTTAACTCTTTTATGGGAATTCCACAGGGGAACTCGTGATGCAACACACGCACTCTAGAGTCCTTGCAGCATAAGCCACAAACCAATACAACGTGCTATAATGATCAACATATCTCTAGCATAAGAAAGTTGGGGTATTAGGTAACCACATCCATGCACTGTGGAAAAAACCTGTGTAAGCATATATGCACCTAAGTGTATATTGTTGTGTTCTTTTTTAAAATCCAATTTAAGGTAGAAACATGACAGAACAGACTTAGGAGTGAAAAATAATAATAATAATAATTTAATTTATGTGTCGCCTATCTGGCCAATGGCCACTCTAGGCGACGTACAAATCAGTTGCAGTAAATGCAGCACAATAAAATACACATAAAATACAATATAACAAGGAAACTATAGATAGGAATGATAACAGTTCAGAGTAATAGGCAGTTAGTCCTGAAAATTAACCCTCCCCGGAAGTCCCGAAGGCCTGTCTGAAGAGCCAGGTCTTCAAGGCTTGGCGGAATACGTTCAGGGAAGGGGCATGGCGAAGATCGAATGGGAGGGAGTTCCAGAGAGTGGGGGCCGCCACTGAGAAGGCCCTCTCTCTTGTCCCCACCAACCTAGCTGTTTTCGTTGGTGGGACTGAGAGAAGGCCCTGAGTGGCTGATCTTGTCGGGCGGCATAATTGGTGGCGCTGGAGGCGCTCCATCAGGTAAACTGGGCCGAAACCGTATAGGGATTTAAAGGTTAGTACCAACACCTTGAATTGAGCCCAGAAAATAACTGGAAGCCAGTGTAGATCGAATAACACTGGAGTGATGTGTTCCCGGCGGCGACAATTTGTAAGTAGTCGAGCCGCAGCATTTTGTATAAGTTGTAATTTCCGGACCGTTTTCAAGGGTAACCCCACGTAGAGCACATTGCAGTAGTCTAAACGAGAGGTGACCAGGGCATGTACTACCAGTGGGAGCTGATGAACAGGGAGGTAGGGTTGCAGCCTACGAATGAGGTGTAATTGATACCAGGCTGCCCGGCTCACTGCCGAAATCTGAGCCTCCATGGACAGCCTGGAATCAAGAACAACCCCAAGGCTGCGGACCTGGTCCTTTAGGGGCAATTTTATCCCATTGAACATCTCCCAACCTTCCCTTGTCTCCCACAAGCAGCACCTCAGTCTTATCGGGATTCAACTTCAACCTGTTCCTTCCCATCCATCCACTCATGGATTCCAGGCACTTGGACATGGTCTCCACAGCCAACTCTGGCGAAGATTTAAACGAGAGATAGAGCTGAGTGTCATCCGCATATTGGTGACACTGCAGCCCAAATCTCCTAATGATTGTCCCCAGCGGCTTCATATAGATATTAAATAGCATGGGAGAGAGGATAGAGCCCTGTGGCACACCACAATTGAGAGGCCAAGGGTCTGAAACCTCCTCCCCCAATGCTACCTGTTGATGTCTATCGGAGAGAAAGGAATGGAACCACCGTAATACAGTGCCTCCTATTCCCAATCCCTCCAGGCGATGTAAAAGGATACTGTGGTCAACAGTATCAAAAGCCGCTGAAAGATCGAGGAGGACAAGAAAGGTGAATTCTCCCCTATCTAATGCCCTCCTCATATCATCCACCAGAGCGACCAAGGCTGTTTCAGTTCCATGTCCAGTCCTGAAACCCGATTGATATGGATCCAAATAATCTGTTTCATCCAAGTGTGTCAACAGCTGATTAGCCACCACTCGCTCAATGACCTTGCCCAAGAATGGTAAATTCGAAATTGGGTGAAAGTTATTCAAAACCTGGGGATCCAAGGAGGGCTTCTTTAAGATGGGCTTTACAATTGCCTCCTTGAGGGCTAATGGCATTACACCCTCCTTCAAGGATGCATTGACCACCACCTTGATCCCCTCGCTCAGTTTCTCTTTGCAGCTCACCAGGAGCCACGATGGACAAGGATCATTTAGACAGGTGGTAAGCTTCACAGTCAAGAGCACCTTGTCCACATCCTCAGAAGGGAGAGGCCGAAAACGATCCCACTTGACTGGCTTGCAACTGGCCAACTCTGATTCACTCACTGCATCCACGGCGTACGGGATCGAGCTCCGTAAATGTTCGATTTTGTCAGCAAAGTGCTTTGCTAACTTGTCACAGGAGGTCTTGGACTGCTCCAAGGGTTCCTGAGCAACTGGACCGACCAGGCTTCGGACCACCTGGAACAACCTCCTGGGACAGCACTCTGCTGACGCAATAGAGGCAGCAAAGAACTACTTCTTTTCTGCCTTTATTGCCACTTGGTAGGCAGTTACTGCTGCTCTAACCTGTGTCCGGACATCTTCGGAACGGGATTTCCGCCACCGGCGCTCTAGTCGTCTCACCTCCTGTCTCAGATTACGCAACCGTGGTGTGTACCATGGTGCTAACTGAGTTATGTTCAGGGGGAGAGGACGTTTCGGTGCTCTTCCCTACCTACCCCTTTTTTTCCTTTTGTGTCGTGTCTTTTAGATTGTAAGCAAGTTGGCAGGGAGTGGCTTATTTTTGGTTCATTGTACATAAGCTGCTCTGGGAGCTTTTTCGGTACAGATGCTCTAACTAATAAATAAGCAAATAAATAAACAAATGTGAAAGTGACGTGAAAGATAAATAGACGGAGTCACCCATCCCTCCTGGTAATAAAGTCTAGCCCAGCCTTCCCCAACCAGGAGTCCTGCAGATGTTGATGGGGAAAGAAAGAGAGAGGAGGAGAAGGGAGTCATGAACCCAAGGCTTCTTCATGTAGCACAGGGCCAGGCAGTCTCTGGCCCTCCAGATCTTGATGGACTACAAGTCCTGTCATCCCTGACTGTTGGCCCTTGGGGCTGAGGCTCATGGGAGTTGGAGTCCAGCAGGTTGGGGAAGGCTCCTCTTATGCACATTGTGCCACACCATCCCCATAGGAAAATAGCTCTTACCTCCTTCTGGTGATACTTTATTGCTACCTTTAGCTTTGCCAAATCGTGACATTTTTGAGGATCCAGCTCTTCACTCTGGTCATCCCTGTGGTTCAAGATGATTTCCAGCTCTCTGGAGCTCCGTGCCTGGTCCAGAAGGTCCTTAGCAAATCTCTTGCACTGCTGCGAAAGCTCCTCATACTCTGCCTTGAACTCATTCTCCACTTTGCTGAGCTCCTTCAGCTCCCAACCCAGCCGGAAGGCTGTCAGGATTGGGTCCTCACTAGATAAGGCAATCAACGAAGGACTGGCCAAAGCTTTGTAAATGTTCAACCTTGACCTGGAATGCCTCAGGCTGTCCACTTCAGAACTGGAGACACATTCCACACAGTTGCATCTGATCTGGTGCGGGCGCGGGATCGTGACCCGTCTTTGGACTAGCAGCTTGATGATTTCGTAGTTGTTGGTGTGAGCCGCCAGCATGATGGGGGTGATATCGGGGGTGAACTCTGAAAACTGAGTGTCCATCATCAAGGTGGGGACCTGCACAAAGTGAGGGAGGCAGTTAAGATCTTTCTTTGCATAGGAAGTTGCCTTATACTGAGTTAGACCATTGGTCCATCTAGGTCTGCTACCTGGAGTTGGTGGTGATTGAACCTGGGACCTTCTGCATGCAAAGCACATGCTCTACCACTGAGCTACAGCCCTTCCCCTGGAGTATAGAAAGCTTCCCTATACCAAGTCCACCTCACTCCATTTTTGTCAACACTGACTGGAAGTGGCTCTCCACTGTTTCAGGCAGGAGTCTCTCCCAGCCCCACCTGGAGATGCCAGGGATTGAACCTGGGACCTTCTGCATGCAAGGTGGATGCTCTCCCACTGAGCTAAGGCTATGGCCCTTCGTGGCAAACATGGCAAACCAGGAGCATATACAAAGGACATCGAAAGGATATAGAAGACATATGGGCTTGTATCTAAGGTAGCATTGCGTTCAAGTCACCTAGCAGTATACCTGTCTCGCTGGCAAAATGTTTTGCACCAGCGGGACATTGTTGCGCAACAGAACACATAAACTTCTGCTAGCTGCACCACAGTTCCACTGGATTCATCTGTTGTGCAACATTAAACCTCATTCATCCACTAGTGTAAGAAAAGTCTGTCTTGCACTAGCAGACAGAGAATGTTGGATCCAGCCCATAGGGTCTTCCTGGTATTTTTGTGGGTGATTTTGTAATATTTCAATATTTTCCCGTGTGACACCCAGCCAGAAATAGTTATTAGCCATCTAATAAATTTAGAATTACCAGCTAATTCATGTATTAATTGAATAGCCTGTCCCATAGAACCAAAATGAAAACAATTTAAAAAAAAACAGACTGTAGGTTAGACCTAATTTTTGTAATAGCATAAACAAAATTGGCGATGCAATTAGTCATATTTGTACATTTTCCTTGTGCCAGAATTCTTTCTAACAGAGAGAACAGAACTGAATGGAAGCACAACACCTTACTTTCTACTCTGCTGAGGTGGAGAATATTCTCACAAAATGAAATCATGCCAGCATTTGTTCACCTCAGCAGGATAGAAAATAAGGTGCTGATCTTTGGTTCTATTAAGAAAGGACTGCAGCTTTAGAAATCAATATTAAGGTTGCACATACTGCACGTACCACAATCACACCCACAATACCCTAAAAATGACTATACTGCTCATTTCAATGGAAAGTCATGCCATAGTTTATCCCCCAAACAGTTGACCTTTGTTTCATTGCAAACCACTATTCTGATTGGATCAAGCTTGATGACCCACCACATTATCAGGCTGAAAACGTGGGGTGGGGGTGGGTTTTTTGGGGGGGGGTTCACAGGGTGGAGGAGAGACATTCTAAATATTTGGGAGCACAGAGGGCTTGCCATAAAAGTGGAAGTGGCATACATCTTTTTTTGTGAAAAGGCCTTATTTCCTTAACTCAAGTACTGCAACCATCGGTTGGCTGCCATCCCCCCACACACACACCCCTACACATATACAATGTGTTCTTTGGAACATGCTATGTGATGACATAGCATTGCTTTGCAAGTCCTACTCAGAGTAGACTCACTAAAATTAATGCACCTAAGTTAGGGTGTGATCCAAGTGGTATATATGCCAAGCTGAGGAGGGGTGGATACCATGGATCCCTGGCTGAGCCGACTGGTTCCTGGCTCAACCAGAAGCCCCCCTCCCAGCACAGCCACCGAGTAGCTGACCCAGCCTGGCTCAGCCAGGGATGCACCAAAGTAGCCTAGCCCAGAGTAGGGAAGCCAGTGGAAGCTGGCTCAAGGCCCCCAAAAGAGGTGTTCTGAGGACGTGTTGGAGAGGGAGGACTTATGCAACGTCCAGTTCTCATTCTGCTCCATCATGCAGTCCCCTCCCCTCCGGTCCCAGCAGATGCTTTGCTGGGGAAAAGGGTGCTAGAAGGAAACATGTGTTTCCTTCCACTACACCCTCCCAGCACAGCCAGCTTCCTCCCCTCCCAGTGGCTCCTGACCAGCAGGTAGATGTGGTGGCCTTTTCTGCCAGTTTGGCTTCTGCCAGCCGCCCAAAACTTGGATTTCTCTGTTAGTCATGTCTATTAACTTCAGTGGATCTACTAGTGATGAATTCTACTCATTGAATCCAGAGTCATTGTCTGGGGAAAAGATGGCAGCCCTCGCTATCCTGTTGGAGCCACCATCTTTCATTCCCCCAACAATGACGCTGGCAATAGCTAGGAGTGGACAATTCTTTCCAATTCTCATTTTTCCACTCTTAAGTCCTCATGAAAATGTGTCAACATTTTAGTGCATATTTTCCTTATATACATATTTGTATGCAATTTCCCCTAGTGGACAGATGTTTGCAAGCAATTTCCTAATGCATGTTTGGTGAAATTCTCATGCGTGAGGTGCAGGGTTTTTGTCCTGCTTAGCTTGCTACTGAGGTGGCCAAGGGGTGCTTGAAAATGTCTATTCTTTCATTCTACAAACCATCTCTCCGGTGGTCTGCATTCTGCAGCCTTTCCAGATACCCATGCTTCAATCTGGGAGTCTCTCCTCCCTGGAGTCAAGACACAATATCAGTACTCACCCACAAGTCAGATTTATTTATTTATTTATTATTGCATTTGTATACCACCCCATAGCAGAAGCTCTCTGGGCAGTTTACAACAGTTAAAAACATTAAAAACAAATATACAAATTTAAAAACACACTTTTAAAAAGCAACTTAAAAACACATGCTAAAATGCCTAGGAGAAGAGGAAAGTCTTGACCTGGTGCCGAAAAGATAACAGTGTTGGCGCCAGGTGCACCTCACCAGGGAGATCATTCCATAATTTGGGGGCCACCACTGAGAAGGCCCTCTCCCTTGTTGCCACACTCCCAGCTTCCCTCCGAGTAGGCACCCGGAGGAGGGCCTTGGATGTTGAGCGTAGTGTACGGGTGGGTTCATGTCGGGAGAGGCGTGCCAACAGGTATTGTGGTCCCAAGCTTTATAGGTTAAAACCAGCACCTTGAATCGAGCTCGGAAACATACAGGCAGCCAATGCAAGCGGGCCAGAATTGGTTTTAAATGTTCAAACTGTCTGGTCCCTGTTACCAATCTGGCCGCTGTATTTTGCACAAGCTGCAGTTTCCAAACCGTCTTCAAAGGCAGCCCCACATACAGTGCATTGCAGTAATCTAACATGGAGGTTACCAGAGCAAGGACAACTGAAGCCAGGTTATCCCTGTCCAGATAGGGGTGTAGCTGGGCCACCAACCGAAGTTGGTAGAAGGCACTCCGTGCCACCGAGGCTACCTGAGCCTCGAGTGACAGAGATGTTTCTAGGAGAACCCTCAAGCTACAAACCTGCTCCTTCAGGGGGAGTGCAACCCCATCCAGGACAGGTTGAACATCCACCATCCGGTCAGAAGAACCACCCACTAGCAGCATCTCAGTCTTGTCTGGATTGAGCCTCAGTTTATCAGCCCTCATCCAGTCCATTGTCACAGCCAGGCACTGGTTCAGCACATTGACAGCCTCACCTGAAGAAGATGAAAAGGAGAAATAGAACTGTGTATCATCAGCATACTGATGGCAACGCACTCCAAAGCTCTGGATGACTGCACCCAACGGTTTCATGTAGATGTTGAACAGCATGGGGGACAGAACTGACCCCTGCGGAACCCCATACTGGAGAGTCCAGGGTGCCGAGCAATGTTCCCCAAGCACCACCTTCTGGAGCTGAGAGATCAAGGAGAATCAACAGAGTCACATTCCCCCTATCTCTCTCCTGACAAAGGTCATCATACAGGGCGACCAAGGCTGTTTCCGTGCCAAAACCAGGCCTGAAACCTGACTGAAATGGATCCAGATAACTGGTCTCATCCAAGGGTGTCTGGAGCTGACCTGTTACCACTTGTTCAAGGACCTTGCCCAAGAATGGAACATTTGCTACCAGCTTATAGTTATTCAGATTTTCTGGGTCCAGGGAGGGTCTCTTCAGGAGATGTCTCACTACCACCTCTTTCAGGCAGCCAGGGACCACCCCCTATCGCAGAGAGGCATTAATCACTTCCCTGGCCCAGCTGGCTGTTCCATCCCTGCTAACTTTTATTAGCCAAGAAGGGCAAGGATCCAGCACAGAAGTGGTTGCACGAACCTGTCCAAGCACCTTGTCAACGTCCTCAAGCTGTACCAGCTGAAACTCATCCAAGAAATTGGGACAAGGCTGTGCTCTGGATACCTCGCTTGATTCACCTGCTATAACACTGGAGTCTAAGTCCTGGTGGATGCTAAAGATTTTATCTTGGAAGTGCCTAGCAAATTCATTACAGCAGGCCACAGATGGTTCAACCATGTTCTTGGGGCCAGCGTGTAACAGCCCCCGGATAATTCTGAAGAGCTCCACTGGGTGGCAGATTCATGATTTGATAGTGGCAACAAAATATTGTTTTTTTGCTGCCCTCACTGCCCCTAAATACAGCTTACCACAGGCACTTACCAGTGTATAATTGCATCCACTAGGAGTTCGCCTCCATCTGCACTCAAGCCGTCTCCTATATTGTTTCATCATTCTCAGCTCTGGGGTATACCATGGAGCCGTATGAGTTCTACACAGGAGAGGGCGCTCAGGAGCAATCATGTCAACCGCCCGGGTCATTTCTGTATTCCACAGTTCAACCAGGATTTCGACAGGAGCGCCAGCCCTATCAGCTGGAAAACTCCCCAGAGCCCTTTGGAAACCATCCAGATCCATTAGTCTCTTGGGGGCGGACCAACTTAATAGGTCCCCCACCCTTGCAGAGGGGAAAAGCCGATGTAAGTCTACAGTTCAGCAAGCAGTGATCTGTCTATGACAGAGGGACTAATGTAAGCCCCCCCACATTCAGATCACCACATCCAGTTGCAAAAACCAAGTCTAGAATATGCCCTGCTACATGTGTTGGGCCAATGGCATATTGGGACAGTCCCATGGTTGTCATGGAAGCCATGAAATCCTGAGCCACCCTGGATAAGGTGGCTTCGGCATAGATGTTGACATTCCCCAAAACCAACAGTCTAGGGGATCTCAACAGTACACCCAAGACCACCTCCATTAGCTCATCTAGGGAGTCTGTTGGGCAGTGGGGTGGGTGGTACACCAACAGAATCCCCAGTCTGTCCCCCTGACCAAACACAAGGTGCAAACTCTCCAGATGAGTAGTCACATGGACAGGGTGCTTGCAAAGGGAGATGGATCTCCTATAGACCATAGCAACCCACCCTCCCCAACTCTCAGGTCTACCCTGATGCTGAACCAGGTACCCTGGCAGACATAGCTGGGAGAGACTGACTCACCCACCCAGGTCTCGGTTATACATGCCAGATCGGCTGCCTCATCCACAATTAAATCATGAATGAGGGAGATCTTATTATGCAGTGATCTGGCATTTAGGAGCAGCATCCGGAGGTCTGAGAGCTGACTGATAGGGCAACCAACAAACCTGCGGGTGTGGGGAGGTTTCTGCTAGGGATGTCAGAGAATTCCAACAAAACAGAGATGGGAGGTGAAATTGCCCATGTTTATCCCATCTCCGGAATGGGAAATCATACCAGTGAATGCGATCAATATTTGCTATTGTTGTTGCTTTCAGTCCACAAATGATAATATAATGACTACATCACCCCTTTACATTGTGTTTCCTTTGCACTGAAATGAATTGGATGGAATAAGGTAATGCCTACATTATTTATGTAATTGACATAATTAAATTACGTAAGTTACATAATTTCACCACAGTGGACAGCACGGTGAATAACATAGCATATTTCCCTAGATCCATGGGCTTTGTAAGAAGTGAGGCTGTTGAAAACATCGGCTGCAGAGCACTCATGAGCTCTGGAGTTGATGGAAGTGGGGAGGAGGGCTAAAAAGGTTAAAAGCTTCATTTATGGGTTTTTTCTTCAAATCGTGCAGTGTTCTAGACGGCCTCACATCGTTAAGCCTATGAGAGGACACAAAACAAAGGGTGGTGTGAAGCTGCAATTTTTTTAAACAAAGGTACAAGGGAGAATACACAGCACTTAGCCACCTCTTAATTATTTTAAGATAAGAAAAATACCAAAAAAGCCCTCTCATAAGGGATTTAATTATTTTACTTCTTTTTACTTCCCCAACAAAAGGCACCTGGACCTATTCATTTGCCATTTGTCAGGCTTAGTCCACTCCAGAGTGGCTCCTGTACCTGAATATTTCATACACTTTGGCCAAAAGGGAGGAACGTTACTTGAGGAGGAGAAGTCATGGCAGCAGCCTTTAGGAGCTAGCCATTTCTGCATTCCAAAAACCACCATGTGGGTTAAAACAGATCCTGAACGAAATGGGCCAATGTGCTTAGCATGCTGCAGACTAGCAGATCCTTCACACAGGCCGAGAAACTGCAGAATCTCAATGCTGAAGTCTTCCCAGAAGACTTATCTGTTAGTCACTTATCCCTTCTGCCAGCTTCGTTAATGTTTCACCAGTTTTCTGTGCCTCCAAAGAGGTTCCCTTGAGTTTCTGACACCTTCCAACAATTGCCTGGGCCTCCTGCCATCTCAACACCGAGCCACCACAAAACCTGAATGGATTACTTCAGAATATTCACTCAACACCTCAGTCAATATTAAGCTGATTTGACAGAAGCAGCAGTAAGTGCCTAGAGTGGCTGATGTAATTAAGAGACATTTCATTACTAGGCAGCTCAAAATTCACAGGCAGCGTGATGTAGAATAAAGATGTATGAAGTTCTGAGTTCAAAATACCACTCCGGATAGAAGCTGATGGGGTGGTGGAGGCAAGTGGCTATATCTCCTATTGCAGTCCATTTTATGCATCCATTTTCCCCCATGGGATGTTGTTGTTGGTGTTCGATAATGACTGATTATCCTTGTGATATTGCTGTAGTTGGATTATTATTCTTGTGACACTGTGGTGAAGAGGTCTTCTAAATGCCCCAAAGAGGATGAGTGGAGAGTGAAATCTAGTGGAGTTTGAAAAGCATCCGTAATGCTATGATCTGTCACTAGGGGGCACAATGTGGATATTTTGCCAATTTCTTGTGTCCAAAAAGGCTACTGTATCCTTGTAGAATCATAGAGTTGATGTGTACATAGAGGCCATCTGGTCCAATCCTCTGTCCAATGCAGGAAATCTAGAGGCAGAGCAGCCTTTCCCAACCTTTGGGTCCCTAGAAGTTGCTAGACTACAATTCCCATCATTCCTGACCCTTGGCCATGCTGGCTGGGCTGATGGGAGGTGAAGTCTAGCAACATCCGGGGACCCAAAAGTTGGGAAAGGCTGACAGACAGCATCCCCGACAGATGGTTATCCATGGTTATCTCTGCATGAAGGCCTCCACTAAGGGAGAGTCCAGCAATCCTCTAGGTTAGGGATGGGGAACCTGGAAGGCCCCCCCCCAGATATTGTTGGATTCCATCAGCCCCAGCCAGCATGGCCAATTGTCAAGAATGATAGGAGTTATAGTCCAACCCAGCCCTGCTTTAGGCCATTGGATCCACTGTCAAACTGGTCTTATCATCAAGACCTTTCCCCTAATGTTCAACCCAAAGTACACCCTCCTGTAATTGAAGCCAATTTGATCTGGTTCTGCTCCCTGGGGCAGCAGAGAACAACCTCACACCCACACCAGACATTTAAAGCACTCTCATACCATTTTAACAGTCAATGCTTCCCCCAAAGAATCTTGGGAACTGTAGTTTGCTACTCTCAGCACCCTTAACTACAGTTCCCAGGATTCTTTGAGGGAAGCCATGACTGTTAACGTGATATGAGAGAGCTTCAGTGTGGATGTGGCCAAAGTCTTTGCCTTCTTTGACATGACAGCCCATCACAAATTTGAAGTGTTCTATTGTCTTTTCCAGGCTAAGCATATCCAGTCCTTTCAACATTTTCCTTATAGGATAGGGGTTCCCAAACGGTGGTCTATGGACTACCAGTGCCCCATGAGCTTCGTTCAGGTGGTCTATGATGTGTCTGTAGATTTGTGGTTGAAAATGGGAGATGGCTCATCCATCGCACTGAATATTCATATCAATTTTAATTGTATTTTTATTTTGTTTCTTATATTGTATTTTAGTCTATTACAATTTGAATTCTATGGAATTAAAATTGCTACAATAGATAGAAAAATCATTAAAGTGGTCCACTAAGACCCTCAGCAATTTTCAAGTGGTCCATGGGGAGCAAAAGTTGGAAACCACTGTCATAGGACTTGTTTTCAATAATGACGACTATCTTCAGGTCCTCCTCTGGACCTATTTCAGTTTGTCTACATCATTCTTAAAGTGTCCTAAGCACAACAGCAACAGAATCCCCAGAGTCCTTCTCTTAAACCAGGGGTGGGGAACATAAGAAAATCTCTGCTGGATCAGGCCAGTGACCCATCTAGTCCGCATCCTGTTCTCACAGTGGCTAACCAGATGCCTTCATGGGAAGCCCTCAAGCAGGACTGGAGTGCAACAGCACTCTCCTCACTTGTGATTCTCAGGGGCATACTGCCTCCAACAGTGGAGGTTGTAGCCCAAGGGCCACAGTCCCTCATGATCAGCCTTCCAGGGGCCAAATATCAGTGGTGGTTGGAGCCAGAGGCAAAAAGTGATTGGGACAACAGATGTAACTCTTAGCTTCATGCAATGCTCTGATATTCAGGCCACACACATGCCAGATGTTTCTACTAGGGGTGTACACAAACCCTTGATCCACCTTGTGGCTCCTATCTAGGGACCCCAGATTGGGCTGACCCACCCTGTAGGAACTCAAGGACCACCTGGCTCACATCCGGCCCCTGATCAATTCAGGTGTAGGGCTAATGTTTAATTAGGGTTTTTAAAACCCCATAAAACATATGGTCAAGGGAAGATGGAATGAGAAGATGCTGTGTCTCCTTCCCCCTTTAGACCGAGAGCAGGTGGGTTTGATCTTGTGCAATGTTGTGCCTTTGCAAGGGGCTTCACTGTGCAAGACAGAACTCTCTGCTTGCCATCTGGTAATCAGAAGATTCCATCCTGTGCGGTGCTGCTCCTTCATGGGGCTCATACCTGCAGGGATGTCCCTCGTGAAGGAGCAGCAACCTGCACCACTCAGGATCAACTCCTCTGCTTACTAGTTGGTAAGTGGAGAATTCCATCCTGCGTGATGCTGCCTCAGGGGGCAGAGAGCGAGGCAGGCAAAAGGAGAGGCTGGACAGAAAGGAGAGATTGGGCAGGAAAGACCACACCTGAAGGCATCCATCTCCTACCTGATGCCTGCCTTTTCTTCTTGCCTGATGCCCCACCCTCTGACAGCCCCAGATCACTCTGGACCACCCGACCTGCAGCGATCTGGGGCTGTCTCAACCCAACTCAACTAACTCCCATATCCTCCAGAATCAGCCTGATTCGGTTCAGGCCTTGACTGTATCTGGTGCACAGCACTAGTTTCTTCACACACATCTCTCCATCCCATGCAGGCAAGCAGAAGGGCATATTCCAGCCAGGCAAAAGCACTTGAGGAGCACACAGAGTGGGGTCAGTATTGGGTGTGGCCAGGGCAGAGTCCTGGAGGGTCACCTTCAGTCCCTGGGCCTGACGTCCCTCCCCTGTTCTAGACCAAACTAGCCAACCACAAAAAGATGGCTCACACCTACTGTGTAAACTCACATGTAGTGAAAAAGATGAGCGATAAAGCTAAGAACATAAGAAGAGCCTGATGGATCAGGCCAATAGCTTATCTCATCCAGCATCCTGTTCTGACAGTGGCCAACCAGATGCCCATGGGAAGTTTGCAAGAAGGACCCAAGTGCAAAGAGCACTCTCCCCTCCTGCCAATTCCAGCAATTAGTATTCAGAAGCATACTGCCTCCGACACTGGACACAGAACATAGCCATAAGGGTTAGTAGCCACTGGTAGCCTTATCCTCCATGAATGTCTGATACTTTTAACAAGCCATCCAAATTGGTGGCCATCGTCACTGCCTCTTGGGGGAGTAAATTCCATAGTTTAACTATATGCTTAATGAAGAAATCCTTTCTTCTGTCTGTCCTGAATCTTCCCATATTCAGCTTCATTGGATGTCCACAAGTTCTAGTGTTAAAAAATACTGGAAGTTTCACAGTAGATGTGGAAATCAAAAAGTCTGGTATAGCCCTTTACACTCTTATTTTTCTCTCAGTGTTAAGATCAAGCTGTTATTCAGAAGAAGGAACTGTTGCCTCAACACATCCACTTTAAAAGAGTTGGGGGGGGGCAGAGAGACACTTGAAAGAAAACAAGATGTAAACAGTCTAAAAGCTGCCAGCACCACAGTAGTGTGCTATTAAGCTATCAGTGTACCTCGCGGCTAATGCTGAGGCTAATGCATGCTCCTGTTGGGGCCTTATTATCGACATCTGGTGCTCAGAATGCTGAAACGTGAGCACACAGCAACCTTTCCAAGCTATTCCATTTTGCAACCTGCTGAATTCCGGTTGCTGCTGGCACTGCCAAATATTCACAGAGGCTGGAACATCACCTGACCTCTCCAACCAAGCAGCCCTACTCTCTCAGAGCATGACTCGTTTCAGGTGAATGCCGCACACATTTGCCTTGTGACTGTCGAGTATAATTCCTGGGAAACCTTGTCAAAAGTGTTTGATATCAGGGAAGTATGAACTGAAACCTTTGTTTCATTGGGTTAGAATCATAGAATAGTAGAGTCTAACCCCCTGCTCAATGTGTTCTGGTTTTAGGATCCATGGGGTGAAAATTGGATGCACACAGAAATGCAGATTTCATCTAGTTACTCCATTAATGGGATGCTTATCTGGGTCACATCCATACCATACATTTAAAGCTCATGTAAAGCACATGGCTTCCCCCATAGAATCCCAGCATACTCTGGGTTCCCTCCCCCCCCACATAATATGTAGAACACCATCAAATAGAAGGCTCTGGGGGAAATGTTCTGACACTCCCTTGCTAGTGACAGCTTTGAAGATAGTGGCTTCAGAGTATGAACTGTGGGCCAGGAGGTTCATAGGCCAAACCTTGCCCTGTCCACAAGCCCTCAATACATTCTCATTCACCCAGACTCAGTCTGACTACTTGTAATATAGGAATAATAATATTGACCTACTTTACAAGGTTGTTGTAAAGGGTTACAACAAGATAACATCTGTGAAGTGCTTTCAACACTCTAAAGCACTATAGAAAGGCAAATGACAACACTCCATGAAGAATGGAAGTTTGAAAACCACTGTGCTTATTCACTGTGGCCTGGTTCAGATGTAACAATCTCCCTTTGACAAGCAAGGAAACTGGTATGAGCTCTGATTACAGACCAGGATTGCAAAACAAAGCTTGACAATGGTTTGCAAACCAGGATATAATCAGAACATAAGCTGAGGCTAAAATTCAGACTCCATAGGAAGCTGTGATTTAATCAACCCATTAAGTGAGCCTTTCCCAACCTCGTACCCTCTAGATGTTTTGGACCACAACTCCCTGGAGTCACAGCCATCATGACAGACCAAAAGATCTGAAGGGCACCAGGTTGGCAAAGACTCCATCAAGGCAGGAGAGAGGAGAAAGATTCATGACACCAAGCTTGTTATGTCTGTATCAGGCATCATGTCCATACACTGTAAAAGAGTAGTAACAAACGGAGGTTGCAGATATAAGCAGCAATATTTGTTTGAAGCAGCAATGCTTGTTGAAAGGGGGGAGAGGGGATACCTTTAGCCCTGTCTTTAATGTTCCATGGTCACTCCAGGCCCTATCCTGTCTATGCACTGAGATAAACTCTGAAGTGCAGGCTGCTGAACACACATAGGATGTCCCCATGACTTGGAACTTTGAGCAGGCAAGTTTCTGCTAGGAGCAGGGGAGAAATTCATTTGCTTTGTACTGTAGTATGAACCTACCTTCCCAAAGCAATATGTGGACCAAAATGCAGCTGTCCTTTGAAATTTGTATTTCTCTGAGTTTTGTGACGCAGTTCTCCAACTCCCAAATGCATGAAAAGGGAAAAAAAACATATACGGGGGAGAGTATGCTCAAATTTATCGATTAGTGAAAATAACGTACAAAAATATATTAGGGAAAAAGGTTTGCAAATGTGCATACCAGGGGGAAATTGTGTATAAAAATGTGTAGATCAAGAGAAATGTGCATGAATTTTCATGCAGACTTTTTAAAATATGCACCTGATGTTGAAACGGGACAAAGTGAAGATTGGGGGGAGGGGGGGAATACAGAAACCAAAATTGAGAGATTTGCTCGTCTCTAGTTCCAGCTGACGGAAACAGCCCACACAGTTTGGTAGGCTTGCCCCCTTCAGACCTTCTGCCAGTGCATGGACAGCATGGGGTGGGGCCAGCAGGGGACTCACCAGAAGAGGTGGAGCATGAGTGTGCAGCCCTGCTCTCTTTCCATAGGAATGGCCGGTTCCCATTACAACTGGCAGAGTGGGAAGACCAGTAGTAGATGAAGCCACAGCCAATGACAGCCAGAGCCGCCCCTCGACTAGCTGTAAGTAAGAAGGCAGGCAGTTGGATGCTGACTGTCAGCAGGTGGAGACTGGTGGGGCAGTTCTGCACTCACCCTAACACTGTTTTCCATGTGATGTTAATCAGGAGGAGCGCAGAATGCAATGAATCAAGATTCGAGGATGTTTTCCATCCTGCTGTGTCCTGCTTTTTCCACCCTCTGCTCTTGAGTGAGATGAACTAGGCTTGCTACAGGCCACATGAAAAAGCCAAACAATTATGTCTAGACATCCTTTCTCATATCTCCTGCTCTCTTCTACTTAGTAATCTGCTTTCTATGAATTGGGGAGGGGGAGAGGGGAGCCTTGTCAGCAGATGTGCTATTTCAGTTTTTTTTTCTTTCAGAGGTGGTGGGAGTGTGGTTCAGCAGAATCCAAAGACCGAGACTTGAGGGTTGAGGGTTACATGGTGACAAAGTAGTGCACTTTCCGAGCATGTGCTTGGCTTTTAAATAGGATAAACTATTATTACTGTTATTAAATAGATTTATTAGTCACTTGTTACCTGAAGGTCTCCAAGTGACTTATAACATTGTTAAAAACCAAAATAAATATATAAGACCATAAAACAAAATAATAAAACTACCCCCACCCCCCCAGCCAGCCACAGAAAGCTTTGGCAGCACTCTAATACGAACAACATCATGTTAGTCTATCAAATGCCTGGGGAAAAGATAAGCCTTTTTTCAGCACAGAAAAAAATTACAGCATAATCCTATAAGTGTCTAGGATCATAGGCAGCTACCTCATACTGAGCCAGACCATTGGTCCATCTCCCTCAGCACTGTCTACAGCAGTTCTCCAGGGTGCTAGACGTGAGTCTCTCTCAGCCCTACTTGGAGATGCCAGGAATTGAACCTGGGACCTTTTGTATGCAAGACAAAAGTAAGTCCAACCGAGTTCAATAGAGCGTGCTCTGTGGTAGATGGGTACAAAATTGTAGCCACAGGCTGCAGTGCTATACACACACATGTATACATACATCCCCATAAACGCAGTGGGCTTACTTTTGGGTAGAGATGCAGAGGACTGTACCATCAAATGTTTAAAACTGCAGCTGTTCCATGTGTAGGACAAAGCCAGTTATACTTCAACTGTATATGATCCAGCATATTTGGGGGCTGAGTGGCAGAGAGGTGCACTCAAAATGGAGCCCCTGCTTGGTCAGAAAAGTCATGTCACTCCTTTATTGCAACATCCATCTCAGAGATCAGTAGAACTTATTCCCCTTTTGTTGCTTCCTCCCTGTTAGTTCAGGAGATTGGAAAGTCAATTTTTTTTAAAAAAAAATAAGATGATGAATGTACAGTCCTCTGTCACTCAGGTGACAGGTGGATTTGTCCTCTTTTTTGTCATCTCCATGTGCTGTAAGTCAAAGCTTTTGGGGGAAGCATGCAGCATCTGGTGATGTCAAGTCAAAGCAGGTAAGTGGTCAAGGTAGGAAAGGTCAGAACAAGCAGCTGAAGTTCAACCACAGTAGGCAAAGCAAAGTTACAGCAGGCCAAAGCCAGCCAGGCCAGGAAAGTCTGCCCAAACACTTGCTCATGCAGAAGGCAAACAAAAACAGTACCTTGGACAGCTCCAAACGAGCCCTGCTGGCTGAAATTCTCTTCTACGAAGGTAGCTATAGACCAGCCTTTCCCAACCAGTGTGCCTCCAGATGTTGTTGGACCACAACTCCCATCAGCCTCAGCCAGCATTGCCAATGGTCAGGAAGGATGGGAGTTGCAGTCCAACAACATCTGGAGGCACACTGGTTGGGAAAGGCTGCTATAGGCCGATGTTGTCTCAGCAGGGAGCTAAACCTAGCTGAAACCTGATGTAGTCTGACAAGACCTGTCATGTAGTTGGCTCTGCCTCCCTGGAAAAGCTGGCTGAGTCGTTAAAGAGCCCTTGTCAGCTTTTGCAACCTTTGACCTGCAAGGCTGGCAAGATGGAAGTACTGCACACTTGCTGAGTCCAAGGATGGTGGCAAGGCCGTGTTCTCCAGGCAGGAGGACACCAAATAAGGTATTGATAGTCCTCCCAAGAAAGTAGCCTGCCTTCATCAGAGACCTCCACTGTGCACAGTAAGGTGTGACGATTGGGGTCATGTCAATCATGGAAAGACAACATATAGCTCAGGAAGTAAAAGACTTAGCATAAGAAAAGTTCTGCTGGATCAGGAGAATGGTCCATCTAGTCCAGCATCATATTTCCACTGTGGCCAACCAGATGCTTCTGTGGGAAGCCCACAAGCAGAACCTGAGTGCAACAGCACTCTCCCTGCTTGTGATTCCTAGCAGCTGGTATTCAGAAGCATACTGCCTCCAAACTGTGGAGGCAGAGTATAGCCATTGTAGATGGTAGCCATAAATTGATTGATACTCCATGAATGCATCTAATCCTCTTTTAAAGCAGCTGGGGGCCATTGCTCCCTCTTATAAGAGCAAATTCCCTAGTTTTAACTATTCACTGTGTGAAGGGTTTTTTGGGGGGGGGTTACATTGTGTCTTGAATTGCAATTATCAGTGAATGACTCCTCCAGTTATAAACCACAATTAGGAAGAAGGATCCTTTGCTGACGATGTAACATCTGAAAAAGTGGAGTTTGTAAATTGTTTATGCCCAGTCCTTAACAGAATAGATCTTAGCTAATGTTCAGGGCAGCTTCTTTTCCATTTTAGAGTGTGTGTGTGGGTTTTTTTTTTACAGAGACAGAGGAATGCATTATCTTACTCTAAGAACTGCACAATTCTCCCAAGGTTATTTTCAATGAATGACCTGAATAAGGTTTTTCTTGTCTTTTCTTTTTGCCTTATCTCCTGACACAAGCTGCTGAGCAGGAACCTTCAGGGAGCTCCACAATCAGATATCATGCAAAAAAAGGGACATGCCTTTTTTAGAAATGTTAGCGGCTCAGCATTCAAAAACAATTTATTGCCATCTGCACGCAAAACTGTTCCTTATTATTACACTCATTTTTGTTCTCTGAAAGTAGTTTGACACATCACACGACTGAGCCCAGGGGGGTTCAAAATGATATCATAGCAAGCATAGGGTGTGATCACACTATCACTTCTTGTGAGACACCAACCAGGCTTCAGCCTCACACTTGTGCCATTTTGTGCTGGCTAACAGCCTAATGACACAAACCTGAAGACACCTAAACCAAGACAGTGGCTTGATTCAGATTTAGCTATGCTGACTGGGATTGGATGATGGCAGGATCAAACCTTGGTGTCCAGTCCTGATTTGCAAGATAAAACAAAATGGTAAACTGTGGCTTGCAAGGAAATGTATGAGCTCACAGTTCCTTGGAGGTTCATTTGCATATAGTCAAACCATGGCTTGGCATCACATCTGAAACAAGCCCATGGGTCTAATGGGATTCTAGCTAGCTTTCCATAAGCAAGGTTGCTCCATTCATTACAGCATCAAGGAGTAGTGAGTGCCAGAATTGTAGCTCTGTGAGGGGACAACTGCAGTTCCCAAGATTTACTGAGGGAGCCGTGTGCTTTAAATCTGTTCTAAATGTATGATGTGACCTAGTTTAAAGATTCAGTACCATAAGAAGGGTGAGCGGAAGGAGCCTTGAAGGTGCTCACCCATGCTTAGTACCTAGACATTGGATTCAGCAGGCATACAAATCACCTGGCCACAGTCTTTTCCCACTAAAGTGAGATGTATTGCATTTCTAGTTAAATTTCATTATCTTTTTCTAAATCTGCATCTATACACGTTCACTTACATATGTACATTTTATGCAAATCTGTGTTCTGTCCTCCCTTTAGTAATGTCTTCTACTGTAGTTGGGATACAGAGAGACCCTAGATACAGTAGATCCTAGGCAACAGGCAAAGGACTCAGAGCCAAGATGCTAATCCAAACAGGTGTGCTGAGAATAAAAATTGACTGGATCTGTGTGAAGTGACTGCTTGCAACTCATCCTGCAATCACTGCATTCTCCCCCTCCCAAGTGCTGCTCAAAGTGGGCTGTAACAACATAGTAAATATGGATCATGTCTGCAAACAGTATGTTCTTTCACGTACTGAACTTCATATAACTCCATTCAGTGTGCCAATATAGTTGTGTGAATTACCCTTGGGGGAGGTCAGAAACTGAAGTGGTGTTTTTCTCCACCATAATTCTAATCCCCAAGCAATTTCTCTCCTCCTCCTCCTCCTCCTCCACAGGAACTACTCAAGATTTTAACTCAGTGATGGGGAACCTGTGGCCTCTAGACGTCACTGGACTACAACTCCTATCGTCCCTGGCTATTGGCTGTTGCTAGACTCATATAATCTCTACTGATTGACCATGCTGGTTGCGGCTGATGAGGGTTCGGCAACATGTGGAGGACAACGGGGTCCCCAGTGCTGTTCCAGCCCAAGTGACAATATAGTATGCAATATTAAATACAGTTGAAATATGCCTTGCAAGAATGTGCCTTTTACCCACTGTGTCTAGTACACCAGCTACGGCTGTATCTCGATCAGGATAATTTGGCTACATTAGTACATTCATTGGTAATTATGAGGTTGGGTTACTGCAATGTGCTCTATGTGGGGCTGACCTTGGGCCTGATCTGGAAGCTCCGATGGGTGCAGAACGCCATGTTGAGACTGATGATGGGGACAGACGGCTGATAGCATATGACACCTCTGCTGAAAAATCTGCACTGGCTGCCCATATGCTATCAAGCCATGTTCAAGGTTCTTTTATTAATGTACAAAGCCCTGAACAACTTGCAACAAGGGTACCTTAAGGATCGCCTGAGCCCTTATATCCCAGCCCGATTACTAAGATCATCTGGAGGAGCATTGTTAGTTGTCTCCCGTGTTACAAAGGCCCAGCTGGCCTCAGCCTAAAGTTGGACATTTAGTGTTACCTGTCCCATGCTGTGGAACAATCTTCCAGCAGAAATTCAACAGCCATACTCACATTTGACTTTCAGGCATCTCTTGAAGGGTTTTTTTATGCCAACAGGGTTATGCAGCTGTCTAAGATTTTCTGGAGTAGTCAGTCATTTTATGATTCTTCTCTATTGCTTTTGAAGTTATGTTGTTGTTCAACATGGCCCTGATGTTTTGCAAGAGGGTGGTATATAACTGGTTTTATAAATAAAGAATAAACTGTTTTTGTCTCAGATGTTGATGACAATGTAAGAATGAAGAAAAGAGTGCCTTCTGAAAGTTGGGGAAGAAACCAGACACTGTCCACTCATATTAACTGGGTTGTTTAAACTTGAATTTGGAGGCTTATTCAAGTGTTCAAGAAAGGAGGTAAACCTTTGGGACTAGCCTACATGGAGACAGAGGCAGCAGGTGTATCCAGGGCAACAGACTATAGCATGATAACTCATCTCTGCTGGCTTTGTTCATCCATGCATTTCAGAAATGTACTGTCACTACTTGGTCAAAAGATGTCAACCCTGTTCATTATTCAGACCACAAGCATAGTTTCTCTGCTATTTTAGTGACACACATGTGTAAGGTTCTAAATTCTTACCACTCTGCAAATATTCTGGAGTTATTCTGGGTACCTTCTTAAATGTGCTCAAACACCACACTGCAACCTTTTACCAGCTGCGGCTGGTAATACAGCTGGGAACACTTCTGGGCCAGGATAGCCTGACCACTAGTAAAAGACGATTGAGCGGGTGGTGGCGAAACAGTTGCAAGCACACTTGAAGGAAGCGGATTACCTAGATCCATTTCAATCGGGTTTCAGGCCTGGGCATGGGACTGAAACAGCCTTGGTCGCCTTGGTAGATGATATGAGGAGGGCATGGGATAGGGACGAAGGGACCTTCCTTGTCCTCCTTGATCTCTCAGCGGCTTTTGATACCGTTGACCACGGTATCCTTTTGGACCACCTGAAGAGGCTGGGCATAGGAGGCACTGTATTACAGTGGTTCCAGTCCTTCCTCTCTGGTAGGTACCAAAGAGTAGCACTGGAGGAGGAGGTTTCAGATCCGTGGCCTCTCACTTGTGGGGTGCCACAGGGTTCTATCCTCTCCCTGATGCTATTCAACATCTATGTAAAGCCGCTGGGAGCAATCATCAGGAGATTTGGGCTGCAGTGTCATCAATATGCAAATGACACACAGCTCTATCTCTCATTTAAATCTTCACCGAGGTTGGCTGTAGAAACCATGTCCAAGTGCCTGGACTCGGTGAGTGACTGGATGAGAAGGAACAAGCTGAAGCTGAATCCTGACAAAACCGAGGTACTGTTTGTGGGAGACAAGGGAAGGCTGGGGGATGTGGACCTGATGTTCAATGGGGTACGATTGCCCCTAAAGGGCCAGGTCCACAGCCTGGGGGTCATTCTTGACTCCCAGCTGTCCATGGAGGCTCAAGTCTCAGCTGTGAGCAGGGCAGCGCTGTATCAACTGCATCTGATACGGAGGCTGCGCCCCTACCTTCCCAACCATTTGCTCCCACCGGTGGTACATGCCCTGGTCACCTCTCGCCTAGACTACTGTAATGCGCTCTACGTGGGGTTACCCTTGAAAACGGTCCGGAAATTGCAACTGGTACAGAATGCGGCGGCTCGTATGATCAAAGGTAGCCGCCGACAATATCATATTACTCCAATTTTGAAGGAGTTACATTGGTTACCAGTTGTTTACCGGGCCCAATTCAAGGTGTTGGTTTTGACCTTTAAAACCCTATATGGTTTGGGCCCAGTTTATCTGAAGGAGCGCCTCCAGCACCGTCAGGGATGCCGCTCGACAAGATCAGCCTCTCAAGACCTTCTCTCGATCCCACCGGCTAAATCAGCTAGGCTGGTGAGGACCAGAGAGAGGGCTTTCTCAATATTGGCCCCCACCCTATGGAACTCGCTCCCAAATGATCTCCGACATGCCCCCTCTATGATGAGCTTCCACCGGACTTTAAAGACTTGGCTCTTCAGGCAGGCTTTTGGGATGGGTTGAAACTTTTACTGTATGTTTTAAAAATTTTAATGCTTATGGTATGCTTAATGTCTAATGTATTATTCTGTTTTGTACATCGTCCAGAGTGGCTGGGTAACCAGCCAGATGGGCGACTAATAAACCCAAGAATAAATAAATAAATAAAAATAACTTCCAGCTTGGATTACAGCAATGGACTCTCTGTGGAGCTGTCCTTAAGGTTGGTCTGGAAGCTCAGCTAGTATGGCGCGACTACTCACTGGGGCAGGATATCACCAACATGCAAAGCTGCTGCTAAAAGAATTGCACTGGCTGCCAATTAGCTACTGGACTAAATTTCAAGGTGCTGGTTTTGGGACCAGGATACCTGAAAGATCGTATCACAACTTATGTACCCAGCAGAGCTTGGAAAAGTTACTTTTTTGAACTACAACTCCCATCAGCCCCAGCCAGCATGGCCACTGGATTGGGCTGATGGGAGTTGTAGTTCAAAAAAAAGTAACTTTCCCAAATGCTTTTGGGATGGGTTGAAACTTTTACTGTATGTTTTGAAAATTTTAATGCTTATGGTATGCTTAATGTCTAATGTATTATTCTGTTTTGTACATCGTCCAGAGTGGCTGGGTAACCAGCCAGATGGGCGACTAATAAACCCAAGAATAAATAAATAAATAAAAATAACTTCCAGCTTGGATTACAGCAATGGACTCTCTGTGGAGCTGTCCTTAAGGTTGGTCTGGAAGCTCAGCTAGTATGGCGCGACTACTCACTGGGGCAGGATATCACCAACATGCAAAGCTGCTGCTAAAAGAATTGCACTGGCTGCCAATTAGCTACTGGACTAAATTTCAAGGTGCTGGTTTTGGGACCAGGATACCTGAAAGATCGTATCACAACTTATGTACCCAGCAGAGCTTGGAAAAGTTACTTTTTTGAACTACAACTCCCATCAGCCCCAGCCAGCATGGCCACTGGATTGGGCTGATGGGAGTTGTAGTTCAAAAAAAAGTAACTTTCCCAAATGCTGGTACCCAGTCAATCACTGTGCTCTGCAGATCCATTTTGCACAATAGAGGAATCAGTCCCTTAGCACTGTGGCACCTACCCTTTGGAATTCCTTCCCTTTAAATGTTAGACAAGCACCATCTCTGTTGTCTTTTCAGTGCCTATTGAAGGCCTTCCTCTTCCCACAAGACTTTTAAGTAGAGATCTTTCCCCGTCTGCATCTGTATTAGAATTATTTTGAAGATGTTTCAGTTGTTTTATGTGTTTTCCTTTGGGAAAAAGGGCAGGATGTAAATTTAGTACATAATACTAAATAATAATAAGAAGTGTCAAAAAGGCAAGAAAATTGTAGGAAGGAATGGGGAAGAGACTGGAAATAATCTAAAACAGGAGTAGCCAACATGTGTCCTCCAGATATCTTGGACTACAACTCCCATCATCCCTGACCTATGGCCATGCTTGCTGTGACTGATGAGAGTTGTAGTTTATAACATTTGGAGGGCCCTACGTTGGCTACTGCTGATCTAAAGTATGTCTAAATCCCTGTTTTCAATTTTGAAACATGCCTCACTTGGAACCTGCCTGCAATCTTGAATTCTGATCATGTCCATCAGAGTAAAGGTGTATATGTGGTTTTTTGGGGAGCCGACGACTATTATTTAGCAATTAGAATGTTTTCTTCACTTCTTTCTCTGTATTAGGACATCTTTAAAGCTGTGCGTGCAAATGTGCAAACATTTAAACAAATTAACTCATGTAAATCAGCTACAGCCATATTAATTATTTAGCCTGGGAGACACAGCAGCTTTGCAGCAGATACATGTACCAGAAACAGAAATATTGTTCACACATTATGCTTTGCTAGGGCAGGATGAAAAAACAGTTAATCTGTCCTAGAAATACAGCTTTGCAATGATCCATTGTTTTCAGTAATGCAGACCCAGACCCAGAACAAAAGTCTGTGGATACAACATAGAGGTCGCAGCCATATCATGCATTTCATGGCTTCCCCCAAAGAATCCTGGGAACTATAGTTTGATAAGAGTGCTAAGAATGATAGCTGAGGGACCTCCCAACAATTCTTAGCACCCTTAACAAACTGTGGTTCCCAGGATTCTTTGGAGGAAGACCTGACTGTTAAAGTGGTGCAAGAACATTTTAAATGCATGGTGTGGATGTGATCAAACCCTCAAGACTTTTTGCTAAGCCCAGCCACTCTTAGCCTTCTGGAACATCAAAATTTGAAGGAGAGTGGCCACTTATGCATCACCCCCAAAAGAGGAAAGGCATCACCAAAAGGGAGGACAAAATAGAACACACCTTTGCATAAAATGTTCACATGCTAATTTATATGTATCAATGAAAATTTAGAAATAACGACTATAATTTCAATTGAAATGCAATGTATCTCAGCATCGTGGGGAAGACAGTCACCGGGTGATCTGCATGGTTGCTCAGTCTGCTGTCCAGGTGTTAACTATTTATGGGCAATGTCAACATCCTTGCTGTCTCTTCTTGCATTTTTTTTTATATTGGAGTGGAACATCCCTTCAAATAGAGGATACCTTCAAAGAGAGGATGGCCCTTGGAATAGAAAACTGTCCTCTGAAAAGTAGGGCACATGGCCATCCCAGTTTCAAGATCCATGGAGGTACAAGATCCACTCTGCACACAGCACTCCTTGTCCAGCTGCGGCATTCCAAATTTCTGAATGGCTCTGATCCACACATGAAACTCCACATAAGATGACCTGCTATCATGAGCCACTGCTGCAGGACCTGATCAGAACATACCCGCCTACCATTGGGGAGGACCTGGGAGCAGAGTGCAACACTTTTTGAAGGGCTTGAGAGCAGGACTGAGTGCAAAGGTGGCCTCCACAGCTGTTGCTAGCTTCAGCTAGTTCTCCAACTGTGACAATTTCTGATCACAGTGATGCATACACTGATATCCTCACGACTGGATAACTGTAATATGCTCTCTGTGGTAGCTAGGCGGCTATGTGGAATAGCCTACTGGGCGGGGTTGGCACCAGGCATGAGTGGGCCCTTAGGCACCAGACTTCAGGGGGCTCTTGGCACAAGGTTGTGATGCCCCCCAACACATGCAGCCAGCACAGGCTTAAATAGGTCTGGCTACCCTGCCTCCCACATAACCACATCAGCATGCTAGCATCACTTAAGATGGTGGCAGGGGTTATCAACACTTTCTTCCAGGCTGTAAATCACACCCATGACCCAATGCTGATGTGGATCACACAGCAGGAGCTCCACCCTCCCAGGCATCAACACCCCCTAGGGTTGCCAGGTTCATGGCCTGAGACTGATCCTGTATCTTTAGGAGAAAAGAAAGTCAGCCAAGTGCAGGTGTTCTGGCAACCCTGTAATGGGAAAAACCATAAGGTGGAATACTCCCTTCCCTTTGCACAACTTTTAAAGATATAGAAGACCTCTTGGTTGCCAGGCCCGACCTGTGTGCACACGCACTCAAGATGGCAGCAAGGGCATCACCCCTTAACCCAGGCTGCAGATCACGCCCCGTGACACAACACTGTGTTCCACCCTCCTTGCCACAGCCTATGGATTTAGGAGGGCTCCTTCTGCAGAGGCCCTGACCTGCTGGTGTCAGGCCTGCTACTGAAAACACACAACACCCATTTTGAAAAGTATTCATTGGCTGCCAGTTTGCTATTGAGCCAAATTAGGAACGTAAGAAGCTGCCTTTCACTGAGCCAACAACATCTAGCTCAGTATTGCCTGTACTGGCAGTGGCTCTCTGGGGTTTAGGCAGGACTTTTTCTCAGCCCTACCTGGTGCTGCTGGGGATTGAATTTAGGACCTTCTGCATGCAAAGCAGATGCTCTACTGCTGAGCTATGGCCTCTCCCCAAGGTGCTTGTCTTAACTTATAACATCCTACACATCTTGGGACCTGGATATTTGAAGGAACAGTTTCTCCCACACAGAGCTGTCCATGTGTTAATATCTATGGGAGAGGCCCTCCTAGTGGCAACACAGCAATCTGAAGTGTCTTATGCGGCATCCAGTGGGAGGACCAGCTCAGGCATGCTACCCCACCTATGGAATTTTCTCCCCTTATGGCTGGCACTGACTTTGATGAGACCTCCAGGTGCTGTTAGACTTCAACTCCCATCAGCACCATCCAGCATGGCTACTGGTCCTGGTTGGTGGGAGTTGTAGACCAGCCATGTATTGAGGGCTACCAGTTACCTACTCCTGCTTGGCATGTAGAAGATCTCAGGCTCCATCTCTGGCATCTCCAGTTAGGGCTGAGAAAGACTCCTGTTTGAAATCCTGGGGAGCCACCGCCAAACAATCCCAGCCATCGTGGCTAGTGGTCAGGGGTTGTGGGAGTTACAGGAAAGGCTGGATGAGATGCTTAAAAGTTTGAACCACACAGAATGAGAGAGAGAACACAAGGAGAGAGCTCTGGTAGGATTTACTGCACTCTAGCCATGTCTTTTCTTTAAGGAGCATGCATAGTCCTCCTGCCTCATCATTTCCCCTCACAACCACCCTGTGAGGTAGGTTAGCCTGAGAGACAGTGCCTGACTCAAGTGAGCACCAAAGCACAGTTGGTGACTGTTGCCCATTGGAGCTGGTGGGGCAGAAGGCTGGGAGCCCCACAGGAGGTGGAGCCAGAGCCAATGACAGGCATAGCCAACCAATTCTAGTTTTGCCCCCATCCTCCTCCCTGCTGAGTTCCACAAGGGCAACACTGAGACTGAAGAGGAGGAAGAGGCTTGCAAAGAGTGCCACCCCCTGACTGGTTGCAAGTAAGAAGGCAAGCAGGTGGAGGGCTGGCTGAGGGCAGAGTGAGATTGGTGGGGCAGAGCCCTATTCGCCCGAATGGACCAGCCTCCACTGCTAAAGGGTCTGGTAATACTGAACTTCAATTTGTCATTTTTCCTTTGCTTTGTGTGTCTCTCTCAATGCCTTTCTTGGGACATTCCCCACCAATAAAGAGGTTGGGCTTGGAGGATTTCATTTCATTTCACTGCAAGGTCCATAGCTTGCAAAGCAGCAGGCACCTTGCCCAATGCTTTAAGCAACAGAACAGCAAAGCCTCTTCTGTTTATGACTTCTAATTTTAGTGGTTGTTAGAATAAACACACTAGGGAAGTCTATTAGAGTGACAAATTGCGTGCTTTATAGTGCCGCTCCTCCAGTTATTAGAGGCCTCTGCTATATTTCATTTATATAATATAGAGATAGCTGGGGGGGGTGAGATCACATAAAAATAGGAACAGCAGACAGGGCCATATTCAAACCTCAGGATAAATTCAGATAGCTGAAAATAGCTTTTAGGAGTTACTCCATTTTTCTGTAAGAAGAGATCAATGCCTCCAAATTGGATTCTTGACATATGTAAAAAAATAAAAATAAAAACCACCCATTGAAATTTATTTCTCTGCCATACAGTTTTGGATGTCATCACCATTTCCCTCTAATGGCAAATTCAGGGTCTATTCACTAATAGGCAAAAAACCTTGCGGTTTAAGAACGTTCCTATAGCCTACAGATATTTCTATTAAACTTTTAAAAGCAGGGAAATTAGGCAGCTATAGTGAATGCCCCTGGGGAGCAGGAGACCTGACCTCCTCTCTGAGATATTGGACTGCCCTACAAATTTGTCAAAATGCAAACACAATTTGGGTTGGTTTTTACAGTCCAATCCACTTCCTGTGTAGCTTGGAAGAATTTGTAACATGTGCCTCTGAGCATATGGTAAGTGGTGGCAACACCTGCAATCAGCCCAAATAATAGAAAGAAGACATGTGCTGTGCTGATCTTGTTTTAGCCGGGAGGAAGCAACATTATTAAGACAGTTGATATTGTTCAGATGGTGACTTTAAATGTCTGATTTACTTTACAATTCTCTTGATTCTCTCTGACTGTTTTGTGTATCAACATGAAAATTTAGAGGGTTGTTAAGCAAGCGTTTCTGAGTTCAGGACTCTACGTTTTGTAAGGTTTTGTTTTGAAATGAGCTCATGGGAAGCCTCAGAATGGCATGGGGGTATTTTCAATTTAACATTGCGGAATGTGAAAAATCCACGCTGGCTATAGTATACAGCCACTCTCGTCAGTTTGGACATGAACAGGCACACGTACATACACACATGCACACAAGTGCGCACACACAAACACTAGGGCAGAGACATTTATATATTTAGGAAACACCCTAGGTAGGTAAGAAAATGACATTTAAACAAACCACTACCTGACAATAGCGTCGGACTTGTGCGCTTACAGAATACTGATGGCTATTGAGCCTTCACAGTGAACCCCTTTTCCGGCATTACAGCTCCGAAGATACAACATGAGTACAGTAGTACCTCAGTTAACAAAGTTAACAAAGTAGATGCATTCCTGGGCATTGCTTCTTTAACAGAAACTTTTGTACCAGAAGTAGGAATAACATGGAAATAATAGGGACATATTCCTACACCTGCCAATAGATGGTGGGGGCAGCTTCAACAGGGGCTTTAAAGGGTGCCTACCCAGCACCCACCCACTCCCACTCCTTCTCCCTCCCCTCCTCCTCCTCCTCTGAATTGTATTGGATATGGCCCAGATCCAGGCTATTTGTCAGACCGTATCTCCCTATACGAGCCTGCCCGGGCCCTGAGATCTTCAGGAGAGGCCCTTCTCTCAGTCAAGTGCGATTGGTGGGGATGAAAGATAGGGCCTTCTCGGTGGCTGCTCCTAGGTTCTGGAACTCCCTTCCTAGGGAGGCACAAATGGCCCCCTCCTTGCCATCCTTCAGTCGGCAAGTAAAGACTTTTTTATTTCGACAGGCTTTTGGGATAGAAGGTGCTTAGGATTGGGCTTTACAAGGCTAGTTTTATTGTTTTATATTATTATTTGTATTATTTTAAATTGTTTTTAGATTTTTAAGTGCCTTTTACCGTTTTAAGGTTGTGCATAGTTTAATTGTATTTTAATTGTATGTTTTTCTATGTTTTTAACTACATGTAGTTCTATTTGTAAGCCGCCCTGAGTTCCAGTTTGGAAAAAGGGCGGGGTAAAAATAAAGTTTCAATTTCAATTTCAATACTTCCCTCCCCAGCCTTGGGAGAACTCTTTAAGGCAAAGCAAACACACAGGCTTGTCAGTTTCACCCTTGCAAAGCAAAGGCATAGGCTTGAAAGTTTATCCATAGCAAAGCAAAGCTACTGGGTTTCACCTTTTAAAAAAAGCCTTTGTTCAAAGGAGCTTGGTCCCTTAACTGAGGTATTACTGTATTAAAGGGCTTCAGGGCTCTGCTTTTAGCTCTGCTTCATCATCATGCAGCTTGGGCCAGCTTCTCCCTAGTAAATTTTGTAGTGGAGAGCGTATCTCTTCATTGAGACTCCCTACACAATGTTGGAAACTGCCTTACACCAAGTCAGACCATTGCTCTATCTAGCTTAGTATTGCCCACTCTGACTAACAGCGGCTCTGCAGGATTTCAGGCAGGGGATATTCCCAGCTCTACCTGGAGATGCTGGGGATTGAATCCGGGACCTTCTGCACACAAAACAGGTGCTCTGTCACTGAGCAATATCCCCCTTTCGCCACGGCCACAATCCAAATCTGGGAGATAGCTGCTTTTAGAAGAAGAAAGTGACATCAAGCTTCCGGTCACAGATCTCCCACAACTTGGTTAAGAATTTAATTTAATTTAAGTATTACATTTATATCCCACTTTTCCTCCAAGGAGCTCAAGCTGGCATACAGACATGGTTCTTCCCCTCCCAGTTTTATCCCCACAACAACCCTGTGAGGTAGGTTAGGCTGAGAGACAGTGACTGGCCCAAAGTCACCCAGTGAGCTTCATGGCCAAGTGGGGATTTGAAACCACTACACCGGTTCTCCAAAACCTAAAAAATTATCATTTCTCTTGTCTGTCTGTCAGAGCAGTGCTGTTGCCCAGCTCATTAGAAAATATAGGAAGCTGCCATTGGCCTATCAAGCTCCGTATTTTCTACACTGACTGGCAGAAGCTTTTCAGGGTCTCTCCCAGCCCTACCTGGAGATGCTTGGAGCTGTACCTGGGAGCCTGTGCATGCAAATCAGATGCTGTACCACTGAGCCGCAACCTTCCTTGGATAAGGAATAGTTGGTAATAAATAAACTGCAGAGGGATAGAGATGAGATCCAATGTCGCATCCCTTCCAACATTTCTCGACTGAAACTAGGAACATGTTTGTGTTTTTGTTACTAGGGATGTGCTAGCATTCCACCCAATTCAGATCTGGTACTGAATTTTCCATTAATTTGCTTATTCTCTATAGCTGCAGACTGGATTTTTATGTATCAATTTTCCGCACCTATTTTCGGAAACTGATTTGTTTTTTTAAAAAAATGCCTCTAAAATATCGATATTAATAACAATGATTTTATTGAGATTTTCTTTCAAACTATCAATATTCATGCCAATACTTTTGGGAGGGGGAAAATGGATCATTAACAGCAGCTGATAGCAGACAAAGAATGAACTTGTTTTGATACCAGCCTATTAGGTTGACAGAATGCTTTTGAACTGATGCCAGCCAGCGGATCCCATCCCTAATGAATGACCGTATGTTAAATCATCATTGCACACATCTCCCAATGGGTCATCATAAAATTTGCTTAGGGCTAATGAACCATCAATCCATTTCACACAGAGCAGAGGTGGGAGACTTTTTTGGGCCAGCAGGTCAAATCTATATCTTCCTCCATCTCCATGGGCCAACGTTGACAGGTGGGTAGACTACCTGTCAGTCATCTGATGTCAAGTGATCCATGCTGTCAACTTTGGGCAGCGCTTCCCAAATACCCAATAATCAGCTGCGGCTAGCAGACAGAGAATGAATTCGAATTGATACCGGCCTGATACGTTGACGGAATGTTTTCGAGCTGGCACTGGCCAACAGATCCCATCCCTGCTTGTTATATACTTTTTCTCACTCTAGCAATCATTGCGTGAATGTCTCCCATCCCTCCCATGCACACTATTATGCATTGCTTAATGTTCTCTGCCTCCTGTGCGCTGTACTCATTTATGCTGCATTAGCAACCCAACCATAAAGGGTTTTTTTTAAAAAAAAAAAAAAAGCTTCAGAAAATTTAATAGACTGTTTGAATGGACCTGGCTCACTTATTAGAGAATCATTTTTATTCAAACACATTCAGTAGCATTTGAAATCTGGAAAGGTGGTTATATGGGAGAATGGCAGAGAAGTGCAGCAGCATTGGGGCTCAGTGTGCACCTATTTATATGCATGTGCATTGTAATCAATTTTTTTCAGTTTCAATTCAATTCATTTATTACGGTCACAGACCAGCACAGTTAATATAAAGCATATAAAAGATAGTTAAAAGGTGACGTGAGAGCAATACAGTTTTGTAGAACTCTTTCTCTCCGGAGGATAGCAACATTTCCCCCTAATTTGCATTGAGGTCATAAAAAAACTTAGAAACCCTTTCAGTGATACCAGAGGACACATCCCTTAAACAAATTAGTACCAAAGTTGTGGAGTTACTTCCAGAAAAGGCTGCTAATAATGGAATAATTAGGTTCTTTCGGCATTGTTTATGCATGCTGCAATACAGGAGGATATGTTCAACAGATTCTATTGTTCCAGCACTGTAATCAAGATGCATGTGCTCTCCCCCTCCCCCACCGCCACACACAGAGACTGGAGTTTTAGAGAAAAGGGCGGGGAAATACACAGGAACAGAGGAAGCTGCTTTATACTGAGTCAGACCCTTGGCCCATCTAGCTCAGTATTTTGTACACTGACTGGCAGCAGCTTTCCAGGGTTTCAGGAAGGAGTCTCTCCCAGCCCCACCTGGAGATGCCAGAAACTGAACCTAGGGCCTTCTGCATGCAAGACAGATGCTCCACCACTGTGCTATGGCTACGGCCCTTCATGGCAAACCAAGAGCATATATAAAGGACATCAAAAGGATATCAAAGACATATAAGGTCGTTATCTAATGTAGCGCTGAGTTAAAGTCACTTAGTGGTATACCTGGTCTCCATGCAAAGCAACTAGCCTGCTGCTGAGCGACAGTCACTCCCTAAGCAGTTGTGTCAGCAGTGGGATTCAAACCCACTCCTCCACACAGAGACCAGACTGCCTGGCCCTATTGATGAGAAGTCTTGAAGCTGCCTTGAGCCTGGCACCTTAGACCATTTGGCCATCCTGACACTGCAAGTAGGAACATAAACATTCTAGTGCTCGTGACATTTTTAAAAAGGCTCCCCACAAACAAACAGAAACCCTCTCCAAAAGGAAAATTAGGGACATTGATTTAGCTGGGAGAGATACCCCAAAATACAGACTCTCCCCAGTAAATAGGGCATTCGCTCCACAGTTTATTCTATTTCCCCAACATTTCTTTGCTTGATAACTTCCACATTTTATTGATCTTTCATGCAATGTAAAAGCCACTTCAGGAAATTGAACAGATATAATGGAAGTTTAGGGCTCACTTCTGTGTTATTTGTTTCTAGAAAAAATCCGTTTGCAACCCCGTTATGCCAGCAAATCGTGGGCCAAAGTGACAGAATTTGGGGTGATATACAGGCATAGTTTTTTCCTTCCACTTTCATGGGGGAACAAGGGAGAACAGAAGTGTGCATGTGCAGAAAGGGTGAGGGAATCACAACATGTGCAATGACATTCACTGCTGTGTCACACCACGTCCACTGGTGTGATCAAAATTTAGCATGACATAGAGCTATATCAAAAGGCCACCGTTCCATAAGGCCACAGGTACTGCAGTGTGAACGGAATGCTAGAAATCTGGACAGAAGAACTATCATTGTAATCAGCAAAACTATTGCAATAAACCCCAAGTCTGTATGCAGCCTAGGTGTGGGGCAAGGATTCAAAGGAAGAGTACCCAACTATGTGAACATGCCTGCCCAAATTGTAGCAAATTGAAGGCTGGCACAGCCAGTTATGGGCAGCAGCTCACCACTAGATTAGGAAGCTGTTTTATGCCAAGTCAGACCCTTCATCCAGCTAGCTCAGTACTGTCTACGCTGACTGCAAGTGGCTCCCCGGGGTGTCAGGCAGAAGTCTCTCCCAGCCATATCTGGAGGCATCAGGGACTGAACCTGGGACCTTCTGCATGCAAGGCAGATGTGTAGCGATGAGAGAGAAATCCAACTCAGCTGTTTAAAGGTGAACTTACATTGCTGGCATTTAAAGGTGATCTTACATCATTTGCACTTTCTGAAATAACACGCAAGCTGAAACACAGGCATCCTTCAAAATGTGCACTTCTCCAATTTCTTTGGCAGTTCAGTTCTCCAGCTGACTGATGCATACAAAAATGCATGTGCTAGGGGAAAGTGTGTGTAAGAATGCAAATGACACACACAGCCTTTTTCCCCACCTGGGGGTTAAGGGGTGGATTACAAGCCCCACAGCTCCCCTCCGGTCTCCATTTGAACATCTTGCTGACTCTTTCCCCAAAGTGAGGGCTTCTTTTCCCTGAGAAGCAGCTGGAGGTGGATTGGCATTTGCACTCTTTCAAGGATTACGTTAAATGCTTGGGTTTTCCAGGCAGCTGACTTCTAAAACTCAGGGGTTTCAGAGTGAGCACAAGGCTGCTTGACTGATGGAGTGGACGAGGGTTGTGCAACCTGGCACACAGCTTGGATGAACTGGAATGGGAAAGACCAGGGGTGTAGTAGTCCGGGGTCTCAGGGGGTCTTAGACCCCTTACTTTTTTGGGAGCAGAATCCAGGCAGGCCCCTATGTCTCCAGCATCCTATGAGCCAATCGGAATGAAAGGGGAGTGCATTAGCCACTGAGAAGAACCTTCTAAAATGCTTCCTTGTCCTTTCCTGTTGATTGGAGCCAATCAGAGTGAAAGGATGTGAGTCAAACACTGAGAAGACTCTTCTCAGTAGCTAACACACTCCCCTTTCGTGGCGATTGGCTCCAGGAATGTCTGCTATTGTGGAAGAAAGTGTGTGTCGGAAGGACTGAAGAGTGTGGAGATGATGATGGGAAAACCAGCATGTGAATGAGGGGATGTGGATATGAGGGGGCATGGCTATGAGGGGGGTGGCATGACTATCCTGAAGGGACCCTGCACTTCTGAATTTGCCACTGCACTACTGGGGAAAACACATATTCAGAAAACTGCTTTTTGCATGCCTCACTGAATCAGGTTGTATACCCTGGGGCATGTATGTGATTGCTATAACCATTACGCAAGGCTGCCTTATTGCTTTTATATGTATAAGTGCCTTTAGGAGGGTAAGATTTAATAGTTAAGCTCATAATGTTGTCTTCTGTAGCTTGGACACCTGCCAGAGAACTAGTTTGTTAGAAGATGAGGTTGCGGAACAGTCAATGTCCCTCAGCTGGGCCTTATCTATGAGGAGGCTAGATGTAGCCTCAAGGACACCTCTTTGAAGCTCATCTAGATAGCCACTAACGAGCTGCATGAGCTGAGAACCGATAGCACATGTGATAGGAGGCTGGTAGGGAGGGAAAGGACCGTTTGATGTACAGTAGCCTTGGCACTGATCCAGTTAGCTCTAATGAGCTACATGGGCCAAGGATGGGCTGCACGTGCTGATTAACAGTAGGGGACGTGCCATGGAAAGAGTAGCATAGAGAGGTCAAGATGTGCTTTGGCACCAGACCAGTGTCCTCTCACGTAAATAGGGTGATCCATCAGGTGCCTTGACACCCCAGATCAAGGGACGGGGATACTTCAAAGATAGTGAGATAGTAGCCACTGTCTATTAGGCATAGGGCAGCTTTGATGCCTAGTCTGATTAATGATGGACCCTGTCAAGATGTGCCGATTTGATGTTAGATATAGCTAATGATGCATTCCGTCATTGTGTATGCCTTGCCAAGATTTTCTCTATAAAAGGTGCCTGTGCCGTGAGCTCAGGGTGCAGACCTTAACGCCTCTATGTGAGAGACCTTGGGTCTGTTCCACTGGGTAGGCAAGCCTGTTGTGGCCCAGCTCAGCATACAGACTGCAGGTGCCCATGTGGGAACCTTGCAGCCTGTTCCATTTATTGGGTATGCCGGTGTGCTCGCTAAATTACTCAATAAACGTCTCCTTGAGAGTAAACCTTTGAATCTTCCTCCTTGATTCCATGGTACTGATCCTTACAGTTTGAAGCAGCCCACAGCTGGGGCTAATACACAGGTCAAGAGAAGTAAAAGAAATCCTGCATTTTGGTGATTTATAAAAATGTCCTGGGGTCTTAGAATCATGCTATCATTAAGCATTGACAAATCTGCCAATTTTGGCTTCTCTCGGTTTCTCATTTTTCCACCTAAGTCTGTGAATTTTCTTCATGAAAATTCTTCAGTATTTTCGTGTGATTTTCTCCTAGTGAAAACATTTTGGAATGCAACTTTGACTAATGTTCCCATTCTTGCAAGCAATTTCCCCTAATATAATGCATTTATGTGCATTATTTTCACTAATATAAGCATTCTGACACACACTTTACCCTAGTGTATGCATTTTGTACACATCGGTTGGCTAAAAAGACTTTACAGAAATATTCAGAGAAGTATGAATTTTGAAGGATGGCTGTGTTTTGGTTCCCATATTATTCTTCAGAGTGTGAAATGGGTACTTTACTAGTGAACTGACTTGAATTTCTGCTCTGTTCTCAGGGATCATTGAAGTATAGAATTGAAAGGTATCATGGTGGGCATCAAGTCTAACTCGTGCTCACTGCAGAATCTAGCATCTCTGGTACAGGGCCATCCACACTTTGCTTAAATGCCTCCTGTCTGTTTCATTGTTGAGCAGCTTAGCGGAGACTAGTGGCTCCTGGTCTTAGTTCAAACTTTCAAGGAGCTGTGGTCTTAGACTCCTTCCTTTTTGGGGAGCCAGGTCCCAGCAGGGTCCCTATATCTCCAGCATCGTACAAGCCAGTCAGCATGAAAGGGGAGTGTATCAGCCACTGAGAAGAGAATTCTAACTTGTTTCCTGCTGATTGGAGTCAGTCAGAGTGAAAGGAGTTCCATTTGCTAAAGGACAGTCAAATGGTGACAGTAATAGAGAAGCAGAAAGCAGTATTCAAGCCTGGTCAGATTATTCTATAATCTTAGAAGGTTGCATTATTTTAGAAGGAGGCATAGCTGTGATTATCATGAAGGGACCCTGAACTTCTGAATATGCCACTACACTACTGTCCAAGGGTAAGCCTGGGTAGGCAGGGTCATTCTAGAAGATTCTTCACTAAGAAGCCTGCCACCTGCAGGTCAACAGAGGGCAGCCCCAAACAGAGTCCAGCAGCTTCTGACAGGATGGTACTGCTTCACTTGAGCTTTTAGGGTCTGGCTCTTCCATCAGGTTTCATACCTGAACTGGTGCACAATGTCGGTTGACTCTTCCTCCACCACCACCACCCCATTCTGCTAGGAGCAGCCCCCTACATGGAAATACCACCAGCCTCCCCCCCCCGAGTCTGGAGGCTCCACTTTTTGTCTCAGGAGCAGTAGCAGTTCCATGTCAGTGGGGGGCAATGGAAGCCACTCTGAGTTTTAGTCTGAACTTTCAAGGAAATGTCCGAGGTACTGAAACTGGTTTTGGAAATCTAGCTAAAGACTTCATCTGGCCTCACTTCCTAATGGCCGTTCAGATGCATTTCTGGCAGTGACGAAAAAGGGAGTGAATCACCCTATACAGGTTTAATATTGATGAACACGTCATGATTCTTATTTAAAAACCACAAAGCAGTATATATGTGTTTTGTTTTGTTTTGCTCATTATGATGCTAACAACTATTTAAATGCTGGGTATCAGCATTTTGCTGGTAAGAACGACTAAGAACCAACAGTACATTTTTTTAAAAAAAGGATGGGAAATTAATCTGCCTAAAGAGCTTACCCACTCAAATTCTCTTAATACCTTCCATGCCTGTATTTTACACAATGTACATTTTATGGATAAGCTGCTTTTAAATGGCAAGACATGCTCAATAAATTCTATGGGTAGCAGTTGTCATCATTAACATGTATACTACTGGGCAGAAGTTCTACTCAGCCTTCTTCAGTAATAGTTACTCTCAAGGAGGCGAAATGCATTTTCAACTGCTTAAAGCCATTTCCATTTCTCTGACCTACATATGTTCCACTCAAGGGAGGACCAATCTATATATTGGGATTGCGGCTCCTCCCCCACAAGGTGGCAGTGGTGAATATACAAGGCACTCCAAGGACATCCAAGGATCTGCAGGATCCTAAGGTCCCTTCATTCCTCTGACACCCCCATCCCCCCAAAGGATGTACACCAACTACAGCCTTGGAGCTGGTGTAGTTGATTTCCTCCCATTGAATTAATAGAAACTTTTGTAAAAAGAAGCAGCATAGGGTAGTGGTTAGAACACTAGACTAGGATCTGAGAGACCAGGGTTCAAATCCCCAACAGCTGTGAAGCTCACTGGAACCACACTCATGCCATACATTTCCCCCACTATTATTTCACTTTAAACCGTCATGGCCTCTCACAAAGAATCCTGGAAAGTGTAGTTTGTGAAGGGTGCTCAGTGTTATTTGGAGACTCCCCTGACAGAGCTCCAATGGTTTAACAGTCATTCATCTTCCCAGAGAATTCCTAGAGGAAATTGTAGCTCTATGAGGGGAACAGGGGTCTCCTAACAACTGTCAGCACCCTCCACAAACTACACTTCCCTGGATTCTTTGGGGGAAGTTAGGACTGCTTACAGTAGAATAATCGTGAAATAAATGTATGGTGTGAATGTGGCCTGGGTGTCCGTTAGGGATGGAAAGATCTGTCTGTTTTGCTTCTCTCCGTTTCTCATTTTTCCAGTGTTAAATTCAGTTCTCTGCATTTCTGCAGCAATCTGAGATTTTTTTTAAAAAAATTCACATTAAAAATCTCCACTATTTTAATGCAAATTTCTCCAAATAAACACATTTTGGTTGGTAGTTTTGACAAAGGTACAAATTTTTGCAACCCATTTCTCATAATTTCATGCCTTTTTGCATGTAATTTTCACTCATGTATTTGTTTTTATGCACACTTTCCCCTAATATATGCATTTTTGTAAATATTATTTAGTTGGCGAGCTGCATCCCAAAATTCTAATAAATGCGAATTTCTAAGGATGGCTGTGTTTCGGTTCTCATATTGTTTCGGGAATTGCAAATTTGATAAATTCTGCTTGAAGTGCGAACTGAATCAAAATCCTCACCCATTCCTAGTGCCCGTGCAGAGGCAGAGAGAGGTGTGTGAGTATGTGTAGAAACAAATTTAAAGTGCAAAGGTAAAAGTGACATCCATTGCTCCACCCACTTTTGCCTCTGGCTCCACCCACCATGGCCATATGGTCCCTGGAAGGTTCTCCATAACGGAATGTGCCCCTCAGGCTGAAACAGTTTCCCCATCCCTGCTCTACAACAGCTTCTGACAGCTTCTGCTGACAACTAGAAAAATTAAAATGCTTTCCCTGATGTCTTATGAAGCATTGCTTTAACAAATGGTTGCTGTTGCAGCTTAGATGTATGTCACAAATTGCCGCTGGCACTGCTGGTCTTTTCATTACTGGTGATTCCTATTCAGAGTGTTGATATTATTTTACATTTACAAAGCAGTCAACTGCTCAGAATTCATTTTTGTAAGGACAGGTGACTGATAAACTCTTTTAAACCAAAATAAAATAATAGCCTAAGCCAGTCGTTTGCTCATTTCTGTAATGTATTAATAATGGTAAGCAGTTACAATTACAATAATTGTAATTATAGAGGAGGGCCGGGATCTCTTCTCGATTGTCCCAGAGTGCAGGACACAGAATAATGGGTCAGGTTTCAGGAAGCCAGATTTCGACTGGACAGCAGGAAAAACTTCCTAAGTGTTAGAGCCATATGGCAATGGAACCAATTACCTAGAGAGGTAGTGGGCTCTCCAACACTGGAGGCATTCAAGAGGCAGCTGGACAGCCATCTGTTGGGAATGCTTTGATTTGGATTCCTGCATTGCACAGGGGGTTGGACTTGATGGCCTTATAGGTCCCTTCCAACTCTACTATTCTATGATTCTAATATACTGTATTCATCCTTACACTATATTAGTTAAGAACTAATAATCAGTGGATTTTTTCTGGGGAAATGCTTTGGAATGCTTTGGAGCAGAGCATCAGCACTTTACCTCTGGCTGCCACTGCCTGCCAGCCAGTGGCAGGCATCTCCTTTGCACCATACTGGGGCTTACTTAAAAAAAGGGGAAAGAAGGAACAGCGGGTTATCCTTGCATGCTCAGGCTGCTGATGACTGACTGCCAGCAGCGGGTGTCTCCTTCATCCCGTTGTAGGTGGGGGATATCCCTGCACACTCCTTGACCCCATGCTGGGGCTTGCTTATTGAAAAAAGGTTGGAAAGGGAAGGAAGGAGCAGGGGTATCCTCACATGCTCAGGCCTAGTGAGCACCTCCTTCACCCTGTGCTTTTTGTTTGTTAAAGAAGGAAAGAGTGCTGGGGGGTACTCCTGCACCCTTAGGCTTCTGTTGTCCAACAGCAAGGTGGAGCCAGCGGCGGGCGCTTTCTTTGCCCCAGGGAGGAGCTTTTCTGAATTGTGTGTGTGTGTGTGCCCAAGTTGTGTATGTATGTGTGATTGAGAAAGGTATGTTTGTTTGATGATTTGTGAGAGTTGTGGGGGGGTGATGATGCAAAGGAGGGAGAGCAATTTATGTTCTCTGTGTGCATGTGAGAAAAAAAGGAGATATGTATGCGTGTGGGGGATGCACCTGGGCAGAAAGAGAGAGGGAGACATATATGTGTGATTGTGTACATGCGAAATGTGTGCGACTTGTGTTCAAGAGTGATAGGGACAGAGACAGGGAGATGCATGTGTGTCTGTGATCGGTGTATGCGTATACTCTGCGTTTGTAAGAGCAGCAGTGGTGCGGTCACCTTATTTATTTTCCCTAGCACTGGAGAATGCTACCTCTCTCTCTCTCTCTCTCTCTCTGTGTGTGTGTGTGTGTGTTTAACCTCATTTCCATTGACCATGCTATCCTTTTGGGAAGACTGGCTGAGTTGGGAGTGGGAAGGACTGCATGGCGGTGGTTCCACTCGTACTTGGCAGGTTGGCTCCAGAAGGTGGTGCTTGGGGAACATTGCTCGGCACCCTGGACTCTCCAGTATGGGGTTCCACAGGGGTCAGTTCTGTCCACCATGCTGTTCAACATCTACATGAAACCATTGGGTGCAGTCATCCAGAATTTTGGAGTGCATTGCCATCAGTATGCTGATGACACACAGCTCTATTTCTCCTTTTCATCTTCTTCAGGTGAGGCTGTCAATGTGCTGAACCAGTGCCTGGCTGTGACAATGGACGGGATGAGGGCTAATAAACTGAGGCTCAATCCAGACAAGACTGAGATGCTGCTAGTGGGTGGTTCTTCTGACCGGATGGTGGATGTTCAACCTGTCCTGGATGGGGTTGAACTCCCCCTGAAGGAGCAGGTTTGTAGCTTGAGGGTTCTCCTAGAACCATCTCTGTCACTTGAGGCTCAGGTAGCCTTGGTGGCATGGAGTGCCTTCTACCAACTTCAGTTGGTGGCCCAGCTACACCCCTATCTGGACAGGGATAACCTGGCTTCAGTTGTCCATGCTGTGGTAACCTCCAAGTTAGATTACTGCGATGAGCTTTATGTGGGGCTGCCTTTGAAGATGGTTCAGAAACTGCAGCTTGTGCAAAATGCAGTGGCCAGATTGGTAACAGGGACCAGACGGTTTGAACCTATAAAACCGATTCTGGCCTGCTTGCATTGGCTGTTTGTATGTTTCCGAGCTCGATTCAAGATGCTGATTTTAACTATAAAGTCTTACACGGCTTAGGACCACAATACCTGATGGAATGCCTCTCCCGACACGAACCCACCCATACACTACACTCAACATCCAAGGCCCTCCTCCGGGTGCCTACTCGGAGGGAAGCTGGGAGTCTGGAAACAAGGGAGAGGGCCTTCTCAGTGGTGGCCCGCAAATTATGGAATTATCTCCCTGATGAGGTGTGCCTGGCACCAACACTGTTATCTTTTTGGCGCCAGGTCAAGACTTTCCTCTTCTCCCAGGCATTTTAACATGTTTTTAAATTGCTTTTTAAAAATGTGTTTTAAATTTGTATATTTGTTTTTAATGTTTTTAATTGTTGTAAATCGATCAGAGAGCTTCGGCTATGGGGCAGTATACAAATGCAATAAAATAAATAAATAAATAAATAAATTTGTCACATATGCTACATTTGGGGCCTCTCTTGTGCTGAATATGAATATATCCAGAAGTTTTGGGATATGATGGTGAAGGACATTAATTTAATTATTAGGCAGGAGACTTATCTGGATTCTAGATTATGTCTATTTTCTTTCTTTGTTGACCAAAATTCTGAGTTCCTCTATAAGACACTGATTATTTATATGTTGACTACAGCACATTTAGTGATAGCTCAAGGTTGGAAGATGCATCAACTTATCATCTGGATAACTGGTTTAGAAAAGTTTTATTTATAGCTACATCTGAAAAACTGACCAATCAAGTATGGGTTACTCGAGGTGCAGGTGATCCCATGAATTTCATTACCATTTGGTGGCCTTTTGTGTTTTATATGGAGAGACAATCACATGGATGGATCATCCCAACAAAATATGATTTTATTTGGTGCTCCTGATGAAATATGGTACTGGAAATGAGTAAAACTCCTGTGCCCCCCCAAATGAAATTAAATAAATGGTAAATGGTGTATTCTTCTAACCTTCTTTCATGAAAATAATATATAGAATGCATAATGTAGTTTCTTTTCTTTTTTTGTGTCAAAAGTTTGAAAGTCTTAAGTGTATTATTTTTATGATAATTTCTAATAATTTTTTAAAAAGGAAATCAGTCTTGTGTGATTGCCACAAACAGGACCAGCAGGACATAGCACTGGGGGACAGGAAGAGGCAAGGGGTGGGATAGGCAGTTTAAAATTAATCAAGATATGAGTACCAGCACCTCATTTTCTACAAAAAAGAGTGCTGCTAATATATTAATTATATTATATCATGTGCTATTACATTATATATTAACATAGATTAAGTAATAACAATCAATATTTATATCAAGGGTTGGGATCCTTTTTGGCCCAGTGGACCAGATCTTTATCTCTGCCAAGTACTGTGGGCCAACTTTGACAGGTGGGCAGGACCATCCACTTCATGAGTGTAGCGAGACAATTTTCATTGGGTGAGCAGAAACAAAATTGGGGGTGAGAAGAGTTGGGGCATCGGTCACTATAAAAGAGTTTTGGGGGAGTAATGTCAAAAATAAACCCCAATATATGCATTTTAATTAGGAACTATGACTTGTGAAGTTTACAAAAAAGCAAATCAATTTAAAATACAATATTTTCCACATGCGAAATAGCTGTGTAAACTAAATAACAGTGAGTCAGATGCATATTGTGCACATAATAATCTGAACTGTTAATAAAGTCTAATGTGCAATGATTTCTCTGCAAACATGCGGAGGAACTGTTCACTTGAAATTCCTTCAAATACGTTACTTTCAAAAGCGAAGATTGCTAAGTTTGCTTTTCTCTTATGAAGCACTGAAAGCACATGTGTCAAAGCTGAGAATGCATTTTTGCACACAGCGCAGATGCATCAGAGGTGAGTTCTGCAGTACACAGTGTGTACATACATAGAAAGGCTTCCTTGTGCAAGTACAATGTTTTAGTAAGCTCGTGAACTATGAGTTCAGTTCTCCATAGGCAGCTGCTTCCCGGAACTAACTACCCTGGTCTCCTTTGCCATGCCAGGAAAGCAATTATGAGAATTTTCAATTTAAAAATTAAATTAATACCTACAAGCATCACTTTTCATAAGGAAATGCCTGAAAGCATGTCACATAGAAATTATGTTTCTCTGAACTATTACAGGTACTAGAATCAACTGTACAAGTGCAATCTCTGTTCTACAGAAAGGCCCTGGGCCAGCCAGCTAACATTGCTTCTGATGGCTCTACCAGCAAAACTCACACACCCTATTTTGGTAGTACATAAGTTTGCATGAGAAAATTTAACTAAGGTGCATTATTATTTTTCAACTTTTTTAACAAAGAAAGAAAGAAATGCCCCCCCAGACACACACACACACACAAATATTCCAGCTCGACATTGCCTGGGCTAAGTTATCAAGGTCTCATCAGGCTTCCTGGGACTTGGAGAGCCAGCTCACTCACCTCTCTGTTTCTTCTCAGGTCCTGCCCTGGACTCGGCTAGGCACAGTCTAGGGTCAAAAGCGTAGGCACACCCGCCACATACACTAATATCACACATCACCTACGGAAGCTGGCTGCGCACTACAAGGGGAGATTCTCTGCAGTGCATAATAATACTATCCTTCCTGCATTTCCTTCCTCCAATTGCAAACCCTTAGGTTCGCCAACTCCGTTCCCCATCCATCAAAATTTGTGTTCACTTCATTCACACTTTCAACCTGTATATTTGCCATGTTCACATTCCCTTGGCAACTTTTTCCTGCCCCTCTCTTTCAATGTATGAACTGTATTTCTACAAGCTCGACTGAAGTTTTAAGTTACTGCAATGCTATAAATTTGGGGAGCAAAGGAAAATTTCATTTGGGGAGGCAGAATTATCATTTGGGGGGCAATGCCCTCATTTGTCCCCCCATTACTACACTCCTGACCCACCTGTCAAATATCCGATGTCATAATAGCATTGGGTGATTGACACCTGTCAAAGTTCGCATGAGGTTGCTGTACATCAGGGTTTCCCAAACTATGGTCTGCAAGCGTCATTCAGGTGGTTCGTAGCATGTCTATATTAATTATGTATATTGATTTTTGTTGTATTTCTGTTGCTTCTTTAATTTCTTATATAGCTTTTATTGTACTACAATTTGAATTCTATGGAATTGTAATGCAATGAAATACATACAATATCAGAAACAAAAGGAGCAATAAAATACAATTAAAATTATATAACATCTAGCACATCTACAGCAGGCAGACAACTCATGAGGAGGTCCACCAAGACCATCAGCAATTTTCAAGTGGTCCGTGGGGGAAGCACTGCTAATACAGCAACCTCCTTTGAAGATGCACTCCCGGCACCTATCAAAGAGGCTCCCTTTAACGAACTATCAGCTGATGGTCCTTCAAAGGAGCCCCTTTAAAATCTCTGCAGAAGGAAAAATGTTCCTACACTTGGAGCATGTTCCCCGCTGCAGAGAAAGCAGTTTGTGTTCAAAGTGTTGGGGGAAGCACTTTGACTGCAAACTGCTTCCTTTGGCAAAAAAATGTAATTTTTAAAATGTAGCCGTTTTTCTTCCCCAAGGAACTTGCAAAGCCCCTTGGGCAGTGCACCCCCCAAGCACCTGTGTTGAGCACTTGGGAAACACTGTGCAAGGGGCTTGGTAAGCCACGTGCTTGGCGCTTGGGAAGCAGCACTGAGCACAGGGCTTGCTAAGTTGCTTGCACAGTGCTTTGCTAATTGTCAGGCACTTGGGAAGCTCTGTGCAAGGGGCTTTGCAGGCTCTCCCAATAAGCAGGGCCTGCAAAGCCCCTTTTGGCCAAGCCCTGTCCTTACCTGTCCCATACCCAACATCATATATGACATCCGGTGTAGGACAGCTGGGCGTGGCTTGACCAAAACAGTCTCAAGGGCCAAATGGAAAGACCTGGCTCATGGGCCAGAGGTTCTCTGCCCTTTGATTTACATTAATCTTTACGTACTCATGTGCACAAAAAGAGTTAAGCACCTTTGCTGAGCCGGTATTGTCCTCAAATGCTCCTCATTTTCAGCAGTAGCATTACTAAATGAAATACAGGATTAGAAATTCGGAGTGTCCCTTGTAATGTCTAGTTCTGCCCTTAGAACTTCATCCTGCCAAGAGAGGTGTGGATGAAATGACACCCCCCCAGCCTTTTCCTGATGTGCCATGTTTGCAAATTGGAGAAGACCACAACTTTGTGTAGCAGCCAGACTTCCCAAATGCCAGCTCAACTTCAGAAACCTCTGGTAGGATGTAATACAATTGGATGCCATCAGAAAAGCCTCCACCTTTTCCTGAAGCATGGCAATTTATTATTTATTTATTTATTGTGCTTTTATACCGCCCTTTAGCAATAAGCTCTCAGGGCGGTGTACAACAATAAAAACAGGTTAAAATACAAGTGAGTATAAATAAAATGCACTATAAAACATATGTGAAAACAAGATTGCAACAAAAAAAATAAAAATTAACATTTGAATTATATGCTATAATAAGAACTATATAAAAGAATTTTGTTGTTGTTATGTGCTTTCAAGTCGATTATGACTTATGGCGACCCTATGAATAGCAACCTCCAAAAGCATCTGTCGTGAACAGCCCTGTTCAGATCTTGTAAGTTGAGGTCTGCGGCTTCCTTTAGGGAACCAATCCATCTCTTGTTTGGCCTTCCTCTTTTTCTACTCCCTTCTGTTTTTCCCACCGTTATTGTCTTTTCTAGTGAATAGAAGAATTTAGCAAAGGAAAATGATGGAAACAATGACGCGAAGTGATCACATGCAACATTTATGCAACACATTCTGACACTTTGATACTTTAGCTCAGTAACCCTTACAATAACCCTGCAAGGTAGGCCAGTTTTATTACCCCCATTCTACTGATGGGACAGGGACTGAGATCAAATGAGAATGACTTGCCTAAGGAACCCCCTAGTGTACAGCTACTATTGCTGGCATTGTCCAGATCAATCTAGAGCAGTGTTATGCAAAAATCTGATCTTCAGTTTCTCAAACACACACACATTTCCTTCCCCTTTGAAAGAGGCTTCTCTTTTTCTGCCTTGAGAACGTCTGTTGCATTTCAGAGGGTGTGCAGTTTGGAACTTACCTTCTCATTGCAAGCTGGCCAACGATGGTGTGAGCATTTCTCTTTCCAGCAAACATTTTACCAGCACTCTGCAACTTCCCTGACTGCCTGCACTTCCTGATCTGAGAAAGCCTTAAGGGAGGGAATACTTCATGATATCTTCTGCAGAGCTATAACTGAAGTGTGGGAAGCTGGAGAGGCTGGAGATGTCAGACCGCCAGTGAGATAATTTGTAGAAATGAAAGGACCTCACCTCAAAAGTAATGTAAAACAACATAAGCTCTAACCACACCTGTAAGTATTTCACTCCCTTTATCATTTTTAAATGCAACTTATTTTCTCAGGAATTGATGGGAGAATGGTAAAAAAAATGTAGAAGAAATTTTTGGCACAGCACTAATCTGTAGCCATCGGGTTCCCCAGTATTTGCAATAGATATTAGAGAGGTGCTTCCCAGTAAAGACCTGCACAAGTTGTAACGCACCAAATTAAACAAGGCCCTGCCTGCACTATACATGTAAAACACTATGATGCCACGTTAATAATCATGGCTCCCCCCAAAGAATCCTGGGAACTGTCATTTGTTAAGAGTGCTGAGTGTTGGCTGGGAGACCTCTATTCACCTCCCAGAGTGACAATTTCCAGAGTTCCCTGGAAGAGGGACCGACTCACTCAGAGAACTGTACCTTTGTGAGGGGAAAAGTGGTCTCCTAACAACTCTCAGCACCATTAACAAACTGCAGTTCCCAAGATTCTTTTGGGGAAACCATGAATGTTAAAGTGGTATTCTGGAGCTTTAAATGCATAATGCGAATGGGGTCAGAGTCTCCCAGCCATTTACTGTGGTCTACTAGGTGTTTAACAAAAAAAACCCTCCCCCAATTTTTGCAGATGCAAAGCTCAGCAGGAGTTTCATCCATCATCTGATGGTCCTTTACATCTGATGGGCTTGGTGGCTCTCTTAAGTTGTACAGACCTGCCCCGACTTTAACAGGTTGCACGGCCCATGGAAATTAATGAACCTAAGTTAGGGCACAATCCAAATGACCTTTATGCCAGGCTAGGGATCGTTTCATTAAAAAAAACTGTAATGGCCGTCTACGGGGAGCACTTCCTTCTCAGGAGGCCTGTTCCTGGCAGCCGGCTTCCTCCTTCCCGCTTGTGCACGTGGCTCCCAATGGAGCTGGCATTCAGGTGGGCCAGCAGCTCCTGAGCTGGAGCAGGATCCCGCAAAGGTTTCCACCAGCGTCTCCCCCACCGTCCCCCTGCCATTTGGATTGATTTGCCCATCACATCTGTTAACTTGGACGGCTCTACTCTGAGTAGGTCTAGCGCTGAACACTACCCATTCTCTCCCCCTCTCTCTTCTAACGTTTCCCAGGCTTTATGAGTTGTGCTTCCTGGCTGCATCAGCAATGATTAAATAAAGTGGCCTTTGATATTTTTCTGTTGGTTTAATTGGATGAAATCCATTTCCAGGGCAGCATTTAGTGACAAAGGCCTGTCACTAACTGTAGCCGTGAGTTATTACTGCATCAATAAAAATGAATGGAAAGTTCAGACATGGGCACGGCTATCTGGAAACTGAGCTGTGGCAGGCAGGTTCTCCCCCCACATCCCCATGAAATGCATATAGCAATATGGCCCAAGGGTGTGTTGTAGGGTTGCCAGGCTCAGGGCCTGAGACTGATCCTGTATCTTTAGGAGAAGAGAAAGTCAGCCAAGTATAGATGTTTTTGCTACACTGTAATGACAAAAACCACAAGGTGGAATTCTCCCTTCCCCCTGCACAACCTTTAAAGATACAGAAGACCTCTTGGTTGTCAGGCCCAGCAAATTACTTGGGAAGACAGACGGACTAATGTTAGCATATTGGAAGAAGCAAAGACCACCAATGTTGAAACAATGATCCTCTAACATCAACTTCACTGGACCAGCCATGTTGTTCGAATGCCTGATCACCGTCTTCCAAAGCAGCTACTTTACTCCCAACTTAAGGATGGACAACGGAATATCGGTGGACAGCAAAAGAGGTTTAAAGATGTTCTCAAAGCTAATCTAAAAAAATGTAACATGAGCATCGAGAACTGGGAAGCCTTGGCCCATGAGAGTCCCAATTGGAGGTCGGCCATTATCAAAGGTGCTATGGACTTTGAAGAAGCACGAGTACAGGGCAAAAGGGACAAATGAGCTAAGCGGAAGGCGTGTCAAGCAAATCCTCATCGTGACCATCTTCCATCTGGAAACCTATGTCCTCACTGTGGGAGGCTGTGTGGATCTAGAATTGGCCTCCACAGTCACTTATGGACCCACCATTAACGACCTTACCCTGGAAGACAATCTTACTCAGCCACAAGTGATTGCCGATGAATGAATGAAAACATACATACATACATACATACATACATACATACAGAGAGAGAGAGAGAGAGAGAGAGAGAGAGAGAGGGAGGGAAGGAGGAAGGGAGGGAGGGAGAGACTGACTATGGGAAGAGGTTAGACAAGGCTGCTCCTGGAACTTCCATCACTATCTGCCATCTCTCTCCACTGAACTGAGCTCACAAAGTGACAGGCCACACCAGTCAGAGGAAAGTGGCATGAAACAGACAAGGATCCATTCCGGATTTTTCACAACAGTTGAATTTTTTTGCAAGAGAAGAAAATTGGCTTTTTGAGTACATTATTCCAGAATACTAGCTGAATAATGGAACCATTGGGTGGCAGCATGCCAAAAAATAAAATTAAAAACCCCAGCAATTCTACCACTATAAATGGTAAACGTGGAAAGGCCCCTCCTCATTCTTCTGGCAGTGAAGCAGTTCAGGAGGAGAAAGTGAACAGACTAAGGAACGTGTGCATTACTGTCACAGAAGATCGATGAGTTCACTTTCAATGCAAATAAGCTTCTTTGAAGCAAAAGGTCGGGTTTAAGTTTCCCAGCACTCCTGACTGGATGGAATCCCGCCTTTTAATAAATGCTAGGGGATTATCAGTAAGGCTGCCAAAGTTCACCTTCTGATTCCTTGTAGCACTCTTTGCAGAACAAATGTCTTCCCTCCGTTTATTCCAGCAATGTGCATTCTCCAGACTGGAACACATGGCTGCGTGTGTCTGCTGAGCTCTGAATGACAAGCTCACGGGGCCTATTGACCTTTGAAGCAAAATTCAAGCACACATGCATGCCCATGCACACACGGTGTGATACTGGAAACCATTTCACCCTTGTTTTTTGTATTTTCTGAAGGAGCCATTCTGCTTATCCAAGTCCCATCTGTGAACCAAATATCAGTTGGGAAGCCATCTGCCAAGAGCAAGTTCCTGATGATGGCGGTGGATGTTGATAGCACTGTTATGTAGGCATTTGATATCAACTGCAATTGACGTTGAGCTAGAAAAGGCTCTCTGACTTAAAGAAAAAAGATGGGGACAAATTAAAGTCAAATCATAGTTGTCGGAAGCTGTCGGGAGGAGTATCCCTCTGAATACCAGTTGCCAGAATCGCAAGTGGGAAGAGTGCTGTGGCACTCGGGTCCTGCTTGTGGGCTTCCTGTTGGCATCTGGTTGGCCACTGTAAGAACAGAGTGCTGGACTAGAGGGGCCCCCTTTGGCCTGATCCAGCAGGGCTCTTCTTACGTTCATTTCATAAGAAAGACTAGGAAAGGTAAAGTGGTGTCTATGGCAGGTTTCAGTAATTGGCAACCTGGAAACTATATCTGGCCCCTCGAGGGATGCTGTCCAGCTCTCTTACTGCCTCTCAGCTGGCTTGCCATTAGGAAGCATGGGAAGTTGCCATGCACCAAGTCGGAGCATTCGTCCATCCAGCTCAGTATGTACTATACTAAGTGGCAGTGCTTCTCCAGGGCTTCAGTTCTTCCCAGCCCTACCTGGAGATATCCTAGTGTGCAAAGGCAAATTTTACATGCGTTGCTTCGCCCGAATAAGCTAAAGAGAAGAGGGCCTTGACTTATAAAGCAGGGAGCCGATCTGCTTAAGGATATGATAGGCCAAAAGGCCCTCTAGGCCAGCATTCCTGTTCTCAAAGTGGCCAGCCAGGTGCCTCTGGGAAGCCCACAAGCAAGACCTAAGTGCAATGGAACTCTCCCCACTGGTGATTTCCAGCAACTGGTATGCAGAGGCACACCTCCTCCGCAAGTGGAGGGAGCGCATAGCCATTGTGGAGCACAGGCATTGATAGCCTTATATGACATGATAGAAATAGCTGGTTCTCCTGAGCCCTCCAGCCCTTCTTTGCTGTTGCCACAGTGCTGTCCCGAGGCCTCTAATCAGGCCTGCTACTTCAGATGCAGGGGAGGGCTCTATGACATAGCCAGAGGCTGCCTGATCCAGCTGATTTCTCTACATGGAATGGGGAGGGGGCACCATCTTCCCCTCAGGCCCCCAAATGTCCTGGGCCAGTCACGCTTGGTGTGGGCAACAGGAGCAGGACCTCTGCACTGAACTGTAGGAAGCTGTCTTGTGCTGAGCAAGATCACTGGTCCATCTGGCTCAGGATACAACACCAACTGGCAGCAGCTCTCCAGGGTTTCAGACAGGGACAGCCCCAGCCCTACCTGGTGATGCTGGGAACTGAACCTGGGACCTTCTGCATGCCAAGCAGGGGCTCTAGCATGGAGCTTTGGCCTTTCCCGAAAGGATAGATTGCTACTAGGAACATAGGAACCAATCAAAGCAAAAGGAGGTGAGTCAGCCACTGAGAAGACTCTTCTCAGTAGTTAACACCCTCCTCTTTCACACTTATTGGCTCTTAGGAGTGTCTGTTGTTGTCAGAAAAGGCATTAACAAGAATCTCATTCACAACCCCGCAGCAAAAAAGGGGAGGGGGCATGGCTGTGACTAACATGAAGGGACCCGGCACCTCTGAATTGCCACTACACTACTGCTGGCAACTGCGCTCCAGGGTGAAAGGCAGGAGTATATCCCTACCTGGAGATGCCAGGGATTGTATCTGAGGCCTTCTGCAAGAGGATCTTTGAAGTTAAAAGTTACCCCCAAAAATCTACTCTGATGCGAGTGCGGTGAACTCTTTTGCTGAAGACACTCCAGCACTCTCCCCAAATGGCCTTTGCTTTGCTCCTGGATTTCTGAACTTTCAGATGTAAACAAAATCTCTTCTGCCTTTTCCTGTCAGACACCTCTAATTCAAGCAAAGTGGTGAGCCAGGTTGTTATAGTCACTCTCGTGTGAATCATCTCAGCAACTGCAAGAACATTTTCTGATAACCACATTCAGTGTGCCAAATGGCAACATGGAACAAAAACTTTCATGAGGAGTTTCGATGTGGTTGCCTAAAATACCAAGGTGACTGATACATAAAGATGAGTGACTTCTGTCCATTTCAGTTTCTCTCAGATTCTCATTTTACCAAATTCAGTTGTCCACATTTCCACAACAGTTTGCATTACAGTGGCATACTTATTTTCCTTCCTATTGGAGTCAATGGGAGGGAATCAAATGCAAAAGAAAATTTGGAAGTGCTCAGGTCTTCCAGGCTTCCTGGAGGCGTCTGGCTGGCCATTGTGAGCAGAATGCTGGACCAGATGCGCCATTGGCCTGATCCAGCAGGGCTCTTCTTGTATTATCCAAATATTGGAAACATGATGGTTTCTCCTTCGAGGAGCAAACATAAAACTCACCTCCATGTCATGACCTTGGCTTTGGCTTTGGCATGTCCTCCATGTTGGATTCTCTTTTCCCCAGCCTCATACGATTCCTCTGTCAGTGTGGAGAAAGCAGATAGGGAGAAGATTTTTCTCCCTCTCTCATAATACTAGAATTTGTGGACATCTAGCGAAGCTGAATATGGGAAGATTCAGGGCAGACAAAGAAAAAAGTACTTCACTACTGACACCACGCTTGGCAGTGTGCTGGGCCAAAATCTGCCCTCCAATTGTTCACAGGACTTCTTCCATTGCAAAAGAGGCTTCCCATTTTCTGCCACATTCTCAGGGCACTTGAGGGTTTATTTAGAACTTCTATGGGTCTGGGATGTGGGGTTGACCTTATCACAGCAAGGTGGCTGTGGGTGGTGGGTTTTTTCTTTCTTCCCAAGAAATGTTTCTCCAGTGGTCTGCAGCCTCCCTGGCTGATCTGAAAAAAAGACCCATGGGAGAAATTGCCTCATGATATCTTCCCATGGGCTTTGAAGCAAAGGCACCCAGGAAGGCTGCAGAGTGCGTTAGCAGAGTGACTGGAGTAAAGCAGACAGAGTCCAGAGAGAAAAGAAATTGATAATACTTTACTGAGAGTAAAGAGAACATGAACAGTATATGATATGAGGAGAACTAAAACCTAGAGGTTTGTCCTATTTACAGGCCTACATGGGGTGAGGTGGGGGACTCCTTCAGAACCACATTTTCTTTCACCCCCAAACTTTCAAATCTCAACTGCCTTCCTCACTGACAGCTGACTGGAACCTCCAACCAATCAGAATCTGCTGTCAGTCAGACCAATGACAGAATTAACCCCTTAAGGTACTGACTGAATGTACTTCTAACCGAGTGGGGACCACTTGGGAGATCATTTGTAGAATGACCGAAATGACACTTTCATACACCTCTTGAATAACAAAAACCCTGCACCTCACTCAGGAGAACTTTGCTGACATTTTCTCTTTGGGAATTTCTTAATGCAATTTCTTTTCTCGTTGATGGATGGAGAACAGTTGAAAGAATGTAGGAGAAATTTTCAGCACTGCACTAGCTGGAAGATTTGGTAACATTACGTCTGCACTGGGTGATTTTACATCTCACATATACCTTCCTGCTTTTCTTACACTTTGGAGTCATGTGTGAGAAACATTTGTGAAGCTATGACACATCCCTGCAACATTTTACCATGGTCCACAGTTGCACACTTTCAGAAAGCCTGCAAGGGATCACAATAAATACGAGCACCCACTGCGCATGCAGTCTGATTTTTGTAGCTACCTCATCCTTGTTAGTATTCAGGAGACCTCAGATATGCTGCTCTGGGAGGCAGACAGGTGTTGCTTTTGATATGTAATCTGGACCCCCTTCAAGGTTGTTATGATGAACTGGCACATGGTTCCATTGTTAGTTTTGGATTATTTACTGCTATTGTCAAAGTGCCGCACACCACAGATCCTGTTAATGAAAAAGAAAAAAAACACCCTCTATAGTTAAATAAAGTTAATCCCTTCGTTCTTTGGCACAATAGCAAACATGCTTCGCTTGATTCCAGGACAGAAGCAGAACATTTGGGGAAGTGGTAAACAGGCTGATAGGCACAGGGGCAGAGATCAGCAAGCATTCACTTGCAGCACTAGTAACCTTGCGCAACCCTCTTGCATATCAAGGAGGAGCAACGATATAGTGCCATCCCCAAATGTCCCTTCCTGAATATTTGCAGCCCCACCTGAAGACAATGAAATTGGGGCAGGGGTGATTTTGGAATTTATTAGGGGTAGTGAGGATGGGGGGGGGCAGGGAGCCGGTGACTTATGTATGTAATATCCTGCTTTGACCTGAATGACAGCATTGCAAAAATGAGCATTGAGAATGAGAATCTGTCCATTCTCTGTTTCAATTCTCTCCATTTCTAATTTTCTAAGCTTAAATTCAGTTCTCCACATTCTCACAGCAATTTGAGTATGTTTTTTAAATAAAAAATCCTGATTTATTTAACAAAATTTGTATACCACTTGATTGCAACTTCCCCCCCACAAAAAAACCTCCAAGCAGTTTACAAAAAATATTCATGAAAATTTGTCAGCAATTTTGGGTGATTTCTCCTAATAAGCACATTTTGTATGCAGTTTTGACTAATACAGACATTTTTGCACAGCAGTCTAATATAAAGCATATTTGCATTATATGCATTTTTATGCATATTTTGCCCAAATATGCGCATTTTTGTACACATTGTTTGGTTGGAGAACTGCATGGCAAAATTCAGAGGAGTGTAAATTTTGAAGGATGGCTGCGTTTCCGTTCTCACACAGTTTAAGAAGTGCAAATCGGATCGCATTAAAATGCAAACAAAATTGAATTGCTCCCCCATTCCTAGGAGTGATGGTGGCTGTTAAGGCAAAATGGACAGGGACAGGTATAAATCCCAGGTGGCATGTGGGTGTCAGGAGTACTGAATGATTGAGACAGCCCAACACTCACAAACTGTTTCCATTTGCAAGTGCCCTAACGAACATCACGTTCATTAGGTTTCGACCTCAGATTTTTTTAAAGAAACAGCAATAATGGTTCATGCAGAAAAGAAAAGAATGTGTAACAGTTGTTTGGAGACATGCTGCTATACAGAGATGCCCACTCAGGGGCAAACCTGGTTATATTACAGCCTAATGCATAAAATAACTTAAAAGACCTAGGTCTAACGGGAGCATTTGCTGTAGCAATATCTTTGCTTCCTGTTAATGGAATCATAACCACTATGTCTGGGTGACATCTAGCTTGAAGACCTCTGGCTACATAGGAACATCAGAAACTGCTTTATACTGAGTCAGATCCTTAGGCTAACTTAATATTGTCTATACTGACTGACAGCTGTTCTCCAGGGCTTGAGGAAGGGGACATTTCCAGACATACCAGGAGATGCTGGGATTAAACCTGGGACCATCTGCATGCAACTATTCTCATTTTGTATGTGTGCTCTCTCTCTCTGTTTGATCTACAGGGCCATCATCTCTGGTAAATCACGAAATGGGTCAGAAAAGACAGTACAGGAAAACATGTTGGATCCTTGAGTAAAGGAGGCTTCTCCACTACAAGACAGTTGCCTTTGAACACACAGAGGGTAAATTAGTGGTGGCTGGTGGCTTCATGTCAGTGGGGCAGTGGAATCTACTCTGCGTTTTAGTCTGAACTTTTGAGGATCTGTCCAAGGTGCTAAGCATTTGTGTACTTGTGTTCATTTAAGTCCCCACTATTAATGGTTGAATAGGGCTATTTCAAATGTCATATTTCACAATTTTAGTTTGCATTTTGAATGTGAAGCTTTTTTTCTCAAAAATCAAAAATTGAGCACTTCTGATGATTCCGGCAGGCATTCAGTATGAAATCTCCTAAGGCTGCAATCCTAACCCCACTTACCTGGGAATAGGCCCCAATTAATTCAGTAGGACTTAATTCTGAGTAGACATGGTTAGGATTACAGCTCAAATTGCTAGCTATCAGATATTAAGTAGCATTGCATGGTGAATTTCTGATACAAAATATTGTTGTACATCAGCTACTAAATATTATTAAAGTAAAAATGTTGTCATCTACTAAACATAATTGTATGGCAACTACCAGATATTATCAAACACTAATTACCATTTCATGTCAATTATTAAATATTACCAAATGTGGTCAGACACTAACACCAGTGCATATTAACTATTCAGTACTAAAACAGTGTTATATGCCAGCTATCAAATAGTGAATACTGAAATTCAAACATTAAAAATTATTTAAGAGTAGAATTAAGATTGCAATCCTGTGCACACGGGTCTAGAAAGAATTCCAACTGAACTCAGTAGAACTTACTTCTGAGTAGACATGTAATAGATTGTGCTGCAAGCTACTTAGTTCACTCATTTGCCCAAACACATGCGAATTGCAAGGTAAGACATCTTAACCCAGTAAAGGGGTTAAGAAGTTTCCTCCACTCTCCCATTGAAATAGGACAAATCATGACTGTCTTTGCCTAGCCATTTCAGTGAGAGCTACATTCAACTAATTTAGACTGGATCCAGCCTGAAAAGGTTACAGTCTCACATATTGTGCTTGCTTACAAGTTGCAAGTTACAACTTAGCTTCCATGTATCCATACCTGCCCTTGAATTTTCAAACTATTGTTGGTAGGCATGTTGCACTCATTCTATAGTATATCAGTCCAGGAATAGTTCTAATCTAAGGAGTGTGGTGTAGTGGTTAAGGTGTTGGACTACGACCTGGGAGACCAGGGTTCAAATCCCCACATAGCCATGAAGCTCACTGGGTGACCTTGGGCCAGTCACTGCCTCTCAGTCTCATGCAAACCCTATTCATAGGGTCGCCATAAGTCGGAATTGACTTGAAGGCAGTACATTTACATTTAAGGGGAGAACATGAGCAAGCCTTCATATTTTTTAAACAAATAACATATTGTTACTTCTACAATTACCTGGTTCAGAGGAAAATTCTGTGGTCCTGTTAAACTCCACTTCCCATCAGTCCCAGCCAGCATGGCCAAGGGATGGCCCAGGGATGATGGGAACTGTAGTCCAACAACATATGGAGGGCCACAGATTCCCTACCCTAGAACAAGATTTCAAGAGAAAAGCTAGTGAGTGTATTCTGCTGTATTCTTCTAGGTTTTATCATTATTATTATTATTATTGTTTTGCTGTAGTATAGATTGACTGGAGTCCAATGCAAAGAAAGTTGAACATGCTTCAGTCCAGTTGGACAAATGCTTGTTGGTGTTTGTATATCAGGCTCCTTTTCTTTCCTTCTTCCTGTACAATAATTGCCCAGTTGCTGCAAGGAATCCAGCTCTCTTCCCTGAAGGAAGTTCTTCTGTGTTGAAGAAATGGCATCTTTTCAGCACTTAAAATGATGGGGAAATGCATTTTTTCCCCCAGGGCTGGCTCAAGGTATTTGTTACCTAGGTGAGGAAAAATTTCCCTTGCACACAAATGCACCGGCATTGTTATATACGGGGAGGGGGAGAGCAAGCAATATATATACAAGAATAGATTTTAAAAGCCTATGTATTACACACTGAAGCACATCATTCTCCCCTGCTTTTGTAAAACGTTGTATTAAATATTTACTCATATCCATTTCCCCTCCAAATACTACCTTTCAGCAATAAATTGGATGCTCTGCAACAGAACTGTAATCCAACTGGGGGGAAAAAAGCATTGTTATCGTCTTCTTTTTGAAAAACATGAAGCCTAAAGAAATGTGCCGCTTTCCGTTTGTCTCTGCCTCTGTGACGACAGTCTGGCATGCAAAAAGGCAGCAGGTGCACGTTTCCCTTCTCCTTATATCCATGCCAAAGAAAGCTTCACCCGCTCACTTTCTTGGAGTCCTGCTGCTGGCACAGAGGCCGGGTTCAGAAATGAAAAGGGCAGCCCTAAACCTAAAGAAGAGTGCCGTGTAATTCACGTCCTGGATTAGGAACGGTATCATTATTACCCATTCACAGAGTTTGTCGCTGCTGAACCCCACGCTCCAGTTCTGAGAAACTCTCTGCCCCTTTTTGTTTTCCTGCCTCTTTCATGGAGGGGGAATTTCTCAAAAGATTTCAGTGTGTGTTTGTGTGTGTGTGTGAACTCACTAAATTTATGAGGTGAGCAAGGGACGTGCTTGCTTGATTTTGTGTTGCATGGCACAGCACGCTGTTGCTTGGGGAAGGGATGTAGCTCAATGGTAGAGAATCTGCTTTGCATGAAGAAGGCCCCACTTTAATCCCTGGTGTATTTGGGTAGGGCCCGGAATGTCCCCTATCTGAAACTCTGGAGATGCCGCTGCCGGTGTTACTGAGACAGATGGACCAATGGTCTGACTAGGTATAAGGCAACTTCCCAATGATCCTATGTTTCCCTGGCTTCCTGCACTTCCTTTGAACTCAAAATAATGTTGTCCAGCTCTCAGGCACTCCAGATTCAGCCTTCCCAGCTGCCTCAACACCCACAAGCAGCTGGGGAGGCTGCCTGCAGAGCACGTAAAACAAGGGTGGGGAACTGGATCTAGCCAGCAGGTAAGATTGTTACCTTCCCCCTCCCCAGGCCATGGGGAGGTGAGCTTTTGTTGCCCCGCGTGTGTCTTTCAGAGTGCTTTGCATAGCACTCCACAAGACCCTCTTGAGAAGCCCCTTTCAAAACGCTGTGCAAGACAGCACTTTGAAACAGGTTTTGTAAAACCTGGCAGTGAGCCGGTTGTTGGGTTTTAGCTAATCCCCCTTCAAAGTGCTATCTTGCCCTGTGCTTTCAAAGAAGCTCTGCAAGATCCTTTCAGCTGAGACAGGTTTTTATCTGCCCCGCACCTGATGACATATATGACACCAGGTGTAGGGCAGGTGGGAATGGCTTGGCCAAAATGGCCTCACAGGCCAGCCTAGGGGGCCTAATTAGGCGTACAGGCCAGATATTCCTCACTCTTCTTGGCTGAAGAGCAGGATGATGTCCCCTCTAAAATTAAAAGGATAGCCTTTTAACTTGAGAAGAAGAAAAAACATATTTCCTACTGTTGGACACTCCAGAAGCAACCTCATTGCTACTTGTGTGTCTGGAAAGACTGTACAAATCCTGTATTTCTCACATGCAGCACTGTTTCTGTTCTGCTGCAGTTCGTCTTCTGTTATTTGTCTCGCTGTCCACTGTGAAGAAATGATGTAACTGAAGTTGTCATGTTATCCTACCCCACTCATTTCAATGCAAACGACACACAATGCAAATGGATGGGAACATAATCCATTATGCATCATTTGCAGGCTGAAAGCAACAACAACAACGATAGCAAATCGTATTTGCTGGCTTGGTTTCTGTTCCAGGCATGGGACGAATAAGCGGACACTGGCCAATTCTGCTCCAGTTTCATTGGAATTCTCTAACATCCTAAATCTGGAGAGCCTGAAAGCTGGACTTTATTTCAAGTTAAAAGGAAATGCAGGAAGCTGGCAAAGTGTTGTGCTACAGGAAGAAAGTTAAAGTGAGAAGACCCCCCAGCTACCTTGTATCTTTAATTTAATTTGTAATTTGTTGTAGTCTATTTTTAATAATGTATTTTATGTTGTGACCTGCCCTGGGATCTACTGGTGAAGGGCAGGAAATATTGTTGTTGTTGCTGGCTTCAACTCCTACCCCCTTAAATTTGTCAGAAATTTCACTTACCCCTCCCCAGAATTTGGAATAATTTCTTTCCTGCCCTCTCCCCCCCCCCCCCGCCACATGAGTGGTTGAAAATTACCGGTTGCTAGCATGCAATTCTGTATTTATTACTATCCAGGTGGCAAAACTTTGCTCTAACTGCTAGAAAATTAAGAGTCAGACATTAAAAAAAAAACCCTAGAGGGGTGAGTGGGATGTGTGCCTGCTCTGTCATGGCTATACAGTAGGGCCCCACTCAAGTGGTGGGTTATGTTCCGGACCCCCGCTGTAAAGCGAAAACAGCTGTAAAGCGGAACTCATTGAATACAATGGCGCGCAATGCCCGAAAACAGCCGTAAAAGCGGAACAAGCGCCGTATGAGTGGGGCTTTAGTCTAATTGCATCTAATTGAGACCGCTGCATTAGCGAATTGCTGTAAAACAAAGTGCCGTAAAGCGGGGCCCTACTGTAGTACTCATGCATCAATTCACGGGGAGGGTTACTGTTTCTTTTGTCCCAGAGAGTGAAATTTCATTCTAACTTTGTGTCTGTTGTTTCTTTCTGAATGTTGATGAAATATGTTTGATGAAACATGACTTGTATTTTAATATGTATTTTTGTATCTGTCTTTTTACATGTACTCAGTTGTGGTAGCCGATGGCTCTGAGCAATAAAGACTGAAAGAACAACTTAAAAAAAAAAGACTGGACTGAAACTATCCAGCACTAATCCTAAGCACACTTAAAGGGAAGAGGGAAAAACACTCTAAGTTTGGGGTAAATTTCTCCCCCACCTCCAATTAATACAATTAAAAATCAATATAAATATTCAGTGTGATGGACAGTAGTGTAGTGGCAAATTCAGAAGTGCAGGGTCCCTTCATGATAGTCACAGCGCCCTCTCCCATCAGTTTTTGTTTTTTTGCTCCTGGGTTGAGAATGAGATCCTTGTTAATGCAGACATCTCTATGAGCCAATAAGCATGAAAGGGCAGAATGTCCGTTCCTGAGAACAGTCTTCTCAGTGGCTGACTCACTTCATTTCACTCTGCTTGGCTCCAAATATGCAGGAAAGGACAAGGTAGCATGTTAGAAGACTCTTCTCAGTGGCTCCTTTCATGCTGATTGGCTCATAGGATGAGACATAGGGACCCTGCTAGGACCCTGCTCCCAAAAAAGTAAAGTGTCTAAGACCCCTCTGAGTCCCTGGAGGTCTACATCCCTGGTGATAGATGTGCCATCTCCCACCTTCACCTGTAAATCCACAGACGTGCCCCAGACCATCTGAATGAACCCTGCAGGCCACAGTTTGGGAACCCCTGGTAAACGGCCATTCCTTTAAATTCTTGACTTACCTGCTTCTCCCCGCTTGGCTTCCTGTAGTTCAGAAGCAGTTCCACTGCCCCCACCACTTCTTTCCTTATTGCATACAAGAGAGCATCCCCCACGTAGACACTGTGGCTCAACAGCAACTCCATAATTTCCAGGTTTTCGTTCTCTATGGCTATTAAAAGGGCACTGCGTCCGAGAGGGTCCATGCAGTTAATGTTGATGTTGTAGTAGATTTCAGCCTCCTCCAAGGAACGCTTCATGCTGGCATAGTCCCCCTTCTCCACAGCACTGAGGTAGGCCTTCTCCTCCAGAGACAGCTCCGCTTCTGCTCGTACAATCTGCAACGGGATCCGGTCTCTGTAGGGCGAGTAGTTCACCTTTTTGTAGTACAACTGAGCCATGGTTCATAGCGACTGGGTGGCCTGTTTGGGGGGTAAAAAGAGAGCAGTTCTTTCAAATGGAGCTCCAGAACTCCTTATTAGGAGAAGACCTTGTTCAGGGGCATAGGGAGAAACCTTATACTGAGTCAAACCATTGGTCCATCAAGTATTATCTGCACTGAATGGCAGGGGCTCTTTGTGATTTCAGACAAGGGTCTCTCCCAGACCTACCTGGGGATTGAACATTGGGACTTCTGCATGCACAGCAGATATTCTACCATGGAACTATGGCCTTTCCCAAAGTTCTGCATGTGAGCGTGCCCCATAGTGCATAATTACCCCCTTGATTTGGGGTAGAGGGGGAGAGGAAAGATTCTCTGTATGTTCAACTGATAATTCCCAGCCAGTGTAGCTAGGGGAGGGATAGGGAACCCATGGCCCTCTAGACATTGTTAGACCTCAGTTCCCATCAGCCCCAATGAGCATGACCAATGAATCTGGGGTGATGGGAGTTGGAGTCCAACAGCATAGAAGGGTTATGGGATACCGCTCCCTAGGCAACAGTGTTGGGTGTAGCCCAAGGAAGCCCAAGTTCAAGTTCCTGCTCAGTCACACAGCTTCCCGGATAGCTCTGGGTTAGTCACTGTCTCCCAACCTGACCTACCTCACGGAGATGTTGTGAGGATAAAAGAAGGGCCTTGTATGCCATTTGGAGCACCTTGGAGGAAAGGCGAGATAAAACTAATTAATCTATAACGGCAATAATAATTCTCCGACCATATAAACCTGCCATAATAAGTCAGACCATTGGTCCTTCTACCCCAGCATTACCTACTTTGACTGGCAGCAGCTGCCCAATATCTCAGCTAAGCATCTCTGCCAGCCTCACTACTAAATAACCCTTTAAAAGGACTGAACATGGGCTCCTCTAAGCAAGGGGTGGCTAACCTGTGGCTCCCCAAGATGTTGTTGGACTCCACCCTGCATTAGCCCCAGGCAGCATGGCACAATGGTCAGGGATGATGGGAGTGATAGACCTATGACAACATCTGGAGGGCCACAGATTAGCCACCCCTGCTCTGTGTACAGAACATGTGCCCTACCATTGAGCTATGTGTCCTCCCATATGCACTAACATTATATATACAGTAACATAGGCACTAATGAAAATGATCTAGAAAATGTGTGGAGAGCCGGGACAGGGTAGATGAAATCTGCCTGCCCCACTGTGTGTTAATTAATTAAAAATGTTTCTAGCAAAATACAATAATACACATAATAAAAATACAGTTGCACCAGGCAGGAATATATAAGGCAGGAATCTGTATCTGCATCTGCAAAGACCTTGTTAAATAAATAGGTTTTAAGGAGGGGCCAAAATGCAGTCAGAGATGGTGCCTGCCAAAGTTCAAGAGATGATTCCACATGGAGAGTGCAATCACAGAAAAGGCCATGCCCCTAGTGCCTATCAATCAAGCCATTGGCTGTGGCACCAGCCAAAGGGCCTTGGCTGATGACCATGGTGACCACATTAGGAAATAGGGGAGAAGTTGATCCTGTAGGTGTCCTGATCCCAAGCTGTTTAGGGCTTTCTAGGTCAAACCCAAGACCTTTAACTGTCTCGGTAGCTTGACAGCTGGGTTTCACATGGGGGCAGTCATGTTTTATGCCCCTGTACAATTATATCATCAAGTCCTGCCGCTCTTGCAGGACAAGCTCTTTTCTTTCAAAGTGCATGGCGGCAAGAAGACTCCCGCACTAGCTACCGCAAAATCTGTAGGACTGTCGATTCTACAGAAGACTCATGATCCCCTCTTGATCTGCCCAGATCAAATCAGGTGAGTCTGCTTTGCCATCAGAGTTCTGTGGATTTCTCCACCACCCCTAGGGTGTAACATAGGTAAATTGTGCTAAAACCCTTGTTTTAGAGCAGCTGGGGCAGATACTACTCCTGTGCAAAATAGCTACAGTTGTAGAGTGTATTTTGCACCCCTGTGCAAAATAGCTACACTTAGGGTGGCTAATGAAGCACTGATGGTGTCAAAATTCCACCATCTAGCAAAGTCCCCCTCTAATGTGCAAATATTCCTTCTGTTGCCTTTTCCCAGCAGAACCAGATCTGACTTTTCCCTAGTGTGCTCTCTGTGACCTTGCTATAATTTCATTTGCATTCTGACACATTTAATTATTTTTAGTGCAACCTTCTCCCTTTTCTCAATTTATAAATAAACCTGAAGAGGGCTTCAGTATCCAAAAACTTTGCATGGCTCCCCATGGTCTTCCAACTGAAATAAGCTCTTCCCCTGAGCAAAAGCTGAAAATTGAACTTCAGTTCTTAGTATCCATTAGGTCCCCCAGGGAAGAAAATGCCCCCAACCAACAAGCAAGATAGGATGTATAATGGTTGGAAGGAAGTGGGGGGGGAATCACTACCTCTTGAGAGTCCGGAGATGAGTCCAAAAATGCCAGGGTTATTTTCTTTAGCTTGCGGCCAATGGGACAAACCAACTAAAATATCATATACATGTCTAAACATATCCAGCTGTTGACAAAGCAGAATTGCTCTCGCTGGTGCACTTGGATGAAGGTTTTCTCATTTTCTTTTCCACCAGGTGGCAAGATGAGTGTTTACAGGCAACAAATGAGAGTTGAAGGATGACTCTGGTTGTTAATGCACGGTCCCAGGGATACTGGAAGATGCTCTCTTTAATTCATGCTGCTAATGAGATAATTCTCACCAGGCAACATATGACATCAGATTGTGGTATGCTCAAAAGTAGTTGCTGGAGAGCCAGTCATAAGAACATTAGGACATAACATCAGAAGAGCCAAGCTGCTGGATCAGGCCAGTGGCCCATCTAGTCCAGGATCCTGTTCCCACACTGGCCAACCAATTGCCTTTATGGGAAGAGTGCAAGCAGGACCTGAGTGCAATAGCAACCTGGGCTCCTGCTGGGAGGAAGAGGGGATACAGTAAGGCCCCACTTTACGGTGTTCCGCTTTATGGCGCTTCGTTCATGTGGCGGTTTTCAATCAGGGAAAGGCCCCGCTCTTACAGCACTTGCTCCACTAATATGGCGGGTTTTTTCCATCACGCACCATTTTGATGTCATTTTGACATCATTTTCACATGACACGACCCATTATAGTCTATGGGCTTTACGGCGATTTGCGCTTTACGGCGGGGGCCTGGTGCCTAACCCGCCGTATTAGCGGGGCCCTACTGTATAAACAAACAAACAAACAAACAAACAAACAAACAAATAAACAAATAAATAAATAAATAAATAAAGAGCAACTCTCTCCTCCTGCGGTTTCCAGAAACTGGTATTCAGAAGCATACTGCCTCTGACTGTGGAGGCAGAGTATAACATCATGGCTAGTAACCACTGATAGCCTTATCCTCTATGTATTTATCTAATCCTCTTTTAAAGCCATCCCAGTTGGTGGCCATTTATTTATTAATTTATTGCATTTGTATACCGCCCCATAGCCGAAGCTCTCTGGGTGGTTTACAACAGTTAAAAACATTAAAAACAAATATACAAATTTAAAAACACATTTTTAAAAAGCAATTCAAAAACACATGCTAAAATGCCTGGGAGAAGAGGAAAGTCTTGACCTGGCGCCGAAAAGATAACAGTGTTGGCGCCAGGCACACCTCATCAGGAAGATCATTCTATAATTTGGGGGCCACCACTGAGAAGGCCCTCCCCCTTGTTGCCACACTCCCAGCTTCCCTCCAAGTAGGCACCTGGAGGAGGGCCTTGGATGTTGAGTGTAGTGTACGGGTGGGTTCATGTCGGGAGAGGCGTGCCAACAGGTATTGTGGTCCCAAGCTTTATAGGTTAAAACCAGCACCTTGAATCGAGCTCGGAAACATACAGGCAGCCAATGCAAGTGGGCCAGAATCGGTTTTATATGTTCAAACCGTCTGGTCCCTGTTACCAATCTGGCCACTGCATTTTGCACAAGCTGCAGTTTCTGAACCGTCTTCAAAAGCAGCACCACACAGAGCGCATTGCAGTAGTCTGACTTGGAGGTTACCAGAGCATGGACAACTGAAGCCAGGTTATCCCTGTCCAGATAGGGGTGTAGCTGGGCCACCAACTGAAGTTGGTAGAAGGCACTCCATGCCACCAAGGCTACCTGAGCCTTAAATGACAGAGATGGTTCTAGGAGAACCCCCAAGCTATGATCCTGCTCCTTCAGGGGGAGTGCAACCCCATCCAGGACAGGTTGGACATCCACCATCCGGTCAGAAGAACCACCCACTAGCAGCATCTCAGTCTTGTCTGGATTGAGCCTCAGTTTATTAGCCCTCATCCCGTCCATTGTCACAGCCAGACACTGGTTCAGCACATTGACAGCCTCACCTGAAGAAGATGAAAAGGAGAAATAGAGCTGTGTGTCATCAGCATACTGATGGCAACGCACTCCAACGCTCTGGATGACTGCACCCAACGGTTTCATGTAGATGTTGAACAGCATGGGGAACAGAACTGATCCCTGTGTAACCCCATACTGGAGAGTCCAGGGTGCCGAGCAATGTTCTCCACGCACCACCTTCTGGAACCAACCCGCCAAGTAGGAGCAGAACCACCAACATGCAGTCCCTCCCACTCCCAACTCAGCCAGTCTTCCCAGAAGGATACCATGGTTGATGGTATCAAAAGCCGCTGAGAGATCAAGGAGAATCAACAGAGTCACACTCCCCCTGTCTCTCTCCCAACAGAGGTCATTACATAGGGCGACCAAGGCTGTTTCCATGCCTGAAACCCGACTGAAATGGATCCAGATAATTGGTCTCATCCAACAGTGTTTGGAGCTGGCCTGTCACCACTCGTTCAAGGACCTTGCCAAGGAATGGAACATTTGCCACAGGCCTATAGTTATTAAGATTTTCTGGGTCCAGGGAGGGTCTCTTCAGGAGAGGTCTCACTACCACCTCTTTCAGGCAGCCAGGGACCGCCCCCTATCGCAGAGAGGCATTAATCACTTCCCTGGCCCAGCTGGCTGTTCCATCCCTGCTAGCTTTTATTAGCCAAGAAGGGCAAGGATCCAGCACAGAAGTGGTTGCACGAACCTGTCCAAGCACCTTGTCAACATCCTCAAGCTGCACCAACTGAAACTCATCCAAGAAATTGGGACAAGGCTGTGCTCTGGATACCCCGCTTGATTCACCTGCTCTAACAATGGAGTCTAAGTCCTGGTGGATGCTAAAGATTTTATCCTGGGAGTGTCTAGCAAATTCATTACAGCAGGCCACAGATGGTTCTACCTTGTCCCTGAGGCCAGGGTGTAATAGCCCCTGGAGAATTCTGAAGAGCTCAGCTGGGTGGCAGATTGATGATTTGATAGTGGCAGCAAAATATTTTTTTTGCTGCCCTCACTGCCCCTAAATACAGCTTACCAGTGTGTAATTGCATCCACCAGGAGTTTGTCTCCATCTGCACTCAAGCTGTCTCCTATATTGTTTCATCGCTCTCAGCTCTGGGGTATATCATGGAGCCGTATGAGCTCTACACAGGAGAGGGCGCTCAGGAGCAATCATGTCAACCGCAGTTCAACCAGGGTTTCGACAGGAGCGCCAGCCCTATCAGCCAGAAAACTCCCCAGAGCCCTTTGGAAACCATCCGGATCCAATAGTCTCTGGGGGCGGACCAACTTAATAGGTCCCCACCCTTGCAGAAGGGGAAAGCCGCCATAATTTTCTCCATGCCATGCGTAATTTTGTACACTTCTATCATGTCTTGATAAAGAACATAAGAAGAACCTGCTGGATCAGTCTAAAAGCCTATGTAGGCCACCATCCTGTTCTCACAGTAGCCAGCCAGATGCCTCTGGAAAGCCCACAAGCAGGTCCTGAGCGCAACAGCATTCTCCCCTCCTGCAGTTTTTAGCAGCTGGTATTGAACTGGTATTTCCAGCAACTGGTGTTTCCCACAACCAATATTTAGAAGCATCAAGCCTCGGATCGATTCCTGGTCCACACTTGAGGGCAAATGAGATAGGACCAACTGCACCACTTCAGGCTGATTGTACAGTAGCCATGTGCCCTGATTGTTCTTCTTCTTGTTGTTGTTATTTCCTGCCCTTTCTTATAGAAGGAGCCCAGGGTGGCAAACAAATGATAAAACACTTTAGAACATCTTAAAAACCAAACACCTTAAAACCAACCCCAACACAGCTGCAGACTGTCCTGTATTTCAGGGTTGGGGAAACTGAGGCCTGGGGGACAAACACCCCCCCCCCAGTTTGGCCCTTGGAACCAGGCCACACTCCTCTGTGGCTAGGCTTTGCGTCCTCCATTAAGTGTTGTTTCCTGGCCAGAGTATGTCCTTGAACTGTGATCACGCCTGTTGCTTGCCCAGATGCGGGAGGGAGAGATGTGGGTGAGGGGTGTGCACAAGCATAGAAAGCTCTGGCTTTTGCATGGCAGGAGTATATGTACAAAGGTTAGAGTCACATCCATTGTCCCACCCACCACTATCATACAGCCCTCCAGAAGTTTGCTTTCCCCGAAACCCAAGGGAATGTGGCCCTCGTGCTAAAAAGGGTTCCCCATCCCTGCTCAGTTTGAAGGAGCCCTCTCTTTGAACGGTTCAAGTCTGGTTTGAAGAGCATTACTAAGAAACCGAATGGAAAGTGAAACTGAACTAGAGTGACTGCTTGGCCACTAACGGGCCCGTGTCAAAATTACTGAACTGTATATTGAGTTAGGGAACACACACACACACACCAGTTCCTGCAATTCGATGTAACAATAAAGGATATAATCTAGGGATTCAGCCTGAATACTACAAGGAATACATGGCATGAATCTCCCAAAGCCTTAACCCCAAAGGATGAGGTTTCATGCCCACAACTCGTTCACAGAAGCAAGGTGCTTCCTTTCCCGGAGACCAGGCAGGTTGCATGAACAAAGATTTTAGCTTGTATTCCTGTGTTGCAGGAGTGTTGCTAAGTGCTTAAAGAATTCAGAGCATAGTACCATAACACACATCTGCACATAGAAGTGTATAAAATTATGCATGGCATTGAGAAAGTGGATAGAGAAAAGTTCTTCTCCCTCTCTCATAATACTAGAACTCGTGGACATTCAAAGAAGCTGAATGTTGGAAGATTCAGGACAGACAAAAGGAAGTACTTCTTTACTCAGCACATAGTCAAACTATGGAATTTGCTCCCACAAGACGCAGTAATGGCCACCAGCTTGGATGGCTTTAAAAGAAGATTAGACAAATTCATGGAGGACAGGGCTATCAATGGCTACTAGCCATGATGGCTGTGCTCTGCCACCCTAGTCAGAGGCAGCATGCTTCTGAAAACCAGTTGCCGGAAGCCTCAGGAGGGGAGAGTGTTCTTGCACTCGGGTCCTGCTTGCGGGCTTCCCCCAGGTACCTGGTTGGCCACTGTGAGAACAGGATGCTGGACTAGATGGGCCACTGGTCTGATCCAGCGGGCTCTTCTTATGTTCTTATGCTAATTTGGGCTGGGCTCCTGCTGGGAGGAAGGGCGGGATATAAATCAAATAATAAATAAATAATATGTATAGCTTCCTTGGTGCAACTTAAGATGGTGGGTGATTGCAGACTAACACAAACAGTGCCCAACAGGCATTGATGATCCTCCAGCCTGATCTCGCAAATGGAAGGGATGGAACTCATCCTTAGAATATGACTTCTGTCTTTTCCCCCAGGCAAGGGTGGAGCTGGGATGAGACCAGCTGTTGCTTCAGCAATGAAGCAACTCAAACAGGCATAGGGTTGCCAGGTCCGGCCTCCAAGAGGTCTTCTGTATCTTTAAAAGTTGTGCAGGGGGGAGGGAGAATTCCACCTTGTGGTTTTTCCCATTACAGGGTTGCAAGAACACCTGCACTTGGCTGACTTTCTCTTTTCCTAAAGATACAGGATCAGTCTCAGGCCATGACCCTGGCAACCCTAGGCCTACAAGGTAAATATCTTAACTTGTAAGTTACAATGGGAAACGTAGAAGTCGTGGGCATGCTGGAGGCCCTGCTGGAGTGTGTTTCTGCCCCAAGGATTGATTGGCATTCCTCGCATTACCACTGCCATTCTTTCCAGATGGGAAATGATGCAAATTTTGCCACCCTGGGCTCCTGCTGGGAGGAAGGGCGGGATATAAATCAAATAATTAATAAATAAATACATTTCCGATAGAGAGGCATGGAGGCCCACATGTGGGCCCTGGACTTCAGGTTGCCCATCCCTGAAAGATATAATGGTGTGCTTCCACACTTTGAGCTACAACCACCGGAAGTGTAAGCAGGTTTTTAATACTGGTTAACTAAAGAAAAAGTAAATGCCATTGGACCTTGTGAGGATAGCTCTTTAACCAATTGTTCATATAATGTCTAGGGCTGTGCACTGGATTCAGCCGAATCCTGAACTGTATCAAGTTGATTCCAGGGATCCGGGCTTCACCCGAATCACTTGGACAGCCCTGGATTGCCCCTAGGTTGGGCCACCTGGAGTAATCCGGGACTGTCAGGGGGTATAACATGCCTCATTCAATCCTATGGGGTGCAGCAGGGATTTCCTTCACAGACATTTTCCCCACAGGATTGAACTTCCTCAGCTGGGAGGGGGGGGGACACAACATTTCCTTCCTCCATGCCCTCCTGACCCCAAGTTTAATTCATTTTTTTTAAAAAACCCTAATTAAACTTTATCCCCATCCCCAAATGGATTCAAGGCCAGCTCCATGGTGGGATGGGTGATCCCCAGATGATCTCAGGATGGAGTGTGTGTGTGCACAGTCCAAATAATCTCAATCATAGGGTAGATCAAAGGGCATGTAGGTCCATATGTCACAACAAAAAAGACAAGCCCCAAAAGACAAATACACATACACTTAGGAAAAAGAAACCAAATGCACAGTTATAAGATGGGGGATACTTGGCTCAGCAATACGACATGTGAGAAGGATCTTGGAATTGTCGTTGATCACAAGCTGAATATGAGCCAACAGTGTGATGTGGCTGCAAAAAAGGCAAATGCTATATTAGGCTGCATTAACAGAAGTATAGTTTCCAAAATGCGTGAAGTACTAGTTCCCCTCTATTCAGCACTGGTTAGGCCTCATCTTGAATACTGTGTCCAGTTCTGGTCTCTGCACTTCAAGAAGGATGCAGACAAACTGGAACGGGTTCAGAGGAGGGCAACAAGGATGATCAGGGGACTGGAAACAAAGCCCTATGAGGAGAGACTGAAAGAACTGGGCATGTTTAGCCTGGAGAAGAAAAGACTGAGGGGAGTTATGATAGCACTCTTCAAGTACATGAAAGGTTGTCACATAGAGGAGGGCCAGGATCTCTTCTCAATCATCCCAGAGTGCAGGACATGGAATAATGGGCTCAAGTTGCAGGAAGCCAAATTTGAACTGGACTTCAGGAAAAACTTCCTAACTGTTAGAGCCATACGACAATGGAATCAATTACCTAGAGAGGTAGTGGGCTCTCCGACACTGGAGGCCTTCAAGAGGCAGCTGGATACCATCTGTCGGGAATGCTTTGATTTGGATTCCTGCATTGCACAGGGGGTTGGACTTTATGACCTTATAGGCCCCTTCTAACTCTACTATTCTATGATTCTATGATCTCATAGGATGAATGCTTCCTGGCTGAACAGTGATCGCTCATATCCTGGACTGGTAATTCTTCCACAGTTTTGTGATCAGTGAAAAAGTCTCCAAGCAGAAAGGAAAGGAAAGGTGTCAGGCCCAGGATGTGACTCAGGAACCAGACCAACGGCTGTAGTTAATTCGTGTTTTATTAGGGTAATGTCCAAACAAAGACTGCGTTTTCTCATGAAGCAATACAGGGATACAGGTCCTGCGGCATTGGGAGAAAGTTGACAGAGCAAGGGACTTCTTCCCGCCTGTTCTTTAAGAAGGGCCAAACGGGCGCGCAATCTTTCGCTCCTCCTTAACTGCCCCTCAGGTACTGCCCGCCTTCCCCCCCTTCTCTCCTGTCTTTTCAGCTGTCTGCGTGTGCGCGGTGAGGGGGGAAGCATCACCCCCTCCTCTTCTGAAGTTTCCGATTCCAGGATGGGGGATAGGGGAGGGGCTGATGGTAAACTGCCTCCCCGCTTTTCGGCTGTGAGCAACCCTCCCTCTTTCCCCTCTTGCTCTGAGCCTGAAAGAGGGGGAGGTGTGAGAATGTCCAGAGAGGGCTCAGGCTCCCCGTTGCTAAGCGACCTTATCACTGGCAGTTCCTCTGTTTCGTCTTCGCTCCAAAGGGGGGAAGTTCCTCCCCCTTCCCTCTGCCATCCATCCGAATACTCTTCTCCCAACTCTCCGGGATCCAGCTCCCCGGGATTGGGACCCCAGCTCTGCCTTCCGACACCATCCCCCCTCCCAGGCTGTGCTCCCCTCCCCTTGTCTGGCTTGGGACGGTGGGGAAAACGTTGATGGAAAAGTTTTACCAATTCTGGAGCATGCACATCAGCTGCATCTTCCCATGATCTGTCAGCCACCCCATAGCCTTTCCAGTGAATCAAGTACTGCAGCTTGTGGCGTCTGATCCTGGAATCTAAGATCTCCTCAACTTCAAACTCAAGCTGCTCATTTACCAGGAGTGGAGCTCCGGGAGGTTCCTCCGGCCGTAACTCACTGGGAGGGGCGGCTTTCGTTAAGAGGGATTGATGGAACACAGGATGTATTTTAAACGTGTCAGGCAGCTTCAGTCGGTACGCCACGGGATTGATTTGAGTTTCTATTTTGAAAGGACCCACCCTCTTGTCTTGTAATTTTCTACATTTGCCCGGCATCTGGAGGAAGCGGGTGGACAGCCATACCTGGTCTCCCGGTTGAAGGGGGGGGGCTCCTTCCTGTGCAGGTCACTCGCTTGTACTCTGTTTTGGCTTCGTTTAACTGCTGTTTCAGTGTCTGTTGCGCCGCTTGCAATTCCTTAAGGAAGTTCTCAGCTGCCGGTACCAGCATTCCTTCTGAGCTGCTTGGAAAGACTTTAGGATGGAATCCATAATTAGCGAAGAACGGGGTTTGTTGAGTGCTGGAGTGCAGAGAATTGTTGTAGGCGAACTCTGCAAAATGCAAATATGATACCCAGTCAGTCTGTTGATAGGACACATAACTTCGTAAATATCTTTCCAAAACGGCGTTCAAGCGTTCCGTCTGCCCATCTGTCTGGGGGTGATGGGCGGAGGAGAGTTTTAATTCCGTCTGCAACTGTTTCCACATTGCTCTCCAAAATTTGGCTGTGAACTGAGTTCCTCGGTCTGAGACTACGCTGTTTGGCAATCCATGCAGCCGGTAGACTTCTTTTATGAATAACTTGGCCGTTTCTTTAGCCTCTAAGGCCCCTGCACAAGGAAGAAAGTGTGCCATTTTGGTAAGTAGATCCACCACTACTAAGATGGCTGTCATTCCTTGGGACTTGGGTAGATCAGTTATAAAATCCATGGAGAGGTCCTTCCAGGGTTCGTGTGGGACAGGCAATGGTTGTAACAGTCCTGCTGGTGTCCCTGTTTGTGTTTTTGTCCGCAGACAGACAGAGCAGGACTTTACATAACTCTCAATATCCCGACGCATTTTAGGCCACCAGAAGTCCTTGGCCACGTTCTGAATGGTCTTGCAAATCCCAAAGTGTCCCGCTGTGATGGAATCATGACACTGGCGTAGGATTCTGAGCCTTAATTCCCCTTCTGGCACATATCTGGCGGTTTTGAACCATAACAGTCCATTTCTCCAGTGAAAGGTTACTTCTGAGTCTTGACCTTGTCCCGTCTCCTGCTGATATTTTAGCATGTCTGCATCTTCTTGTTGAGCCTTTTTGAGTTCCTCTTCCCATGAAGGCTGGCATACTCCCAACGTTAATTTCTCTGGCGGGATTACGTACTGAGGCTGGTCCTCGGATTCATTTTTTTTGTATTGTGGCTGTCTGGATAAGGCATCCACTCTCTGGTTTTTGGCTTGGGCATGGTAAGTAATCTGGAAGTTAAACCTAGTGAAGAACTGGGACCATCTTATCTGTCTCTGGTTCAGCTTTCTGGCTGTTTGGAGGCTTTCAAGATTCTTGTGGTCGGAGCGCACTTCAATTCGATGAGAGGTCCCCTCTAGGTATTGTCTCCAGTTTTCAAAAGAGTCCTTGATGGCCAGCAGCTCCTTCTCCCAAACTGTGTAGTTCTTCTCTGCAGGCTTTAACTTCCGAGAGAAGTACGCACAGGGGTGCAGCTCCTTCCCTTCTTGGTCTAATTGTAGCAGGACCCCCCCGATGGCAAAATCTGAAGCATCTGCTTCCACTACGAAAGGGCGGTTCGGATCAGCAAAGCGCAGAATGGGCTCAGTAGCAAACCTTCTCTTCAGCTCCTCAAAGGCCTCGGTGGCGTTCTCTGTCCATTGAAACTTCTTCTTCCCCCTTAAACAGTCAGTCAGAGGAGCTGTTAATTTGGAAAACCCTGGAATGAACTTTCTGTAATAATTGGCAAACCCCCAAAACCGTTGTACATCCTTTTTGGTGACAGGTTGGCCCCAGTCCAATATGCAGCTTACTTTCCCTGGGTCCATCTCCACGCCTTCTGCTGAGATTCGATATCCAAGGAAGTCTAGAGACTTGAGGTCAAATCCACATTTCTCTAATTTAGCATACAGGTGATTTTCTCTCAGTCTCTTCAACACCGTCTTCACATGCTGGTCGTGGTCTTCCTGGTTCTTTGAGAACACCAGGATATCATCTAAGTAACAGATTACATACGTGTCCAACAAGTCTCTAAGCACGTCGTTCATGAATTTTTGAAAAATTCCTGGACTTCCACAAAGCCCGAACGGCATGACCAGGTATTCATACTGTCCGTAAGCGGTCAAGAATCCTGTTTTCCGACTTCCGGGAAGGGTGACTTTGCTTGTGCCTGCTTTTGAGACGGGCTCCCGCCTCAAAAGAAGCTTATTCAGATATAAATCAGTCAGAACATTTTTTTTTTGACTGATGAAATTTCTCCCGGGCAGGGAGAAACGTAGAGATCAACCTCAAAAGCCTGTTTTTGTTGGGAGGACTGGATTTCATTAATTTATGAGAAAAGGTCCAGCCAACAATGCCGGACGGACTTCCAAACTTTTGCTCTATCTGTTTAATGCGATACGTTTATCTTTTCTTCAAAGAGAAAACCGACTAACAGGCAAGCACCCTTCTTTCTATTATTTTTCTTACTTGGTTTAAATTGTTGCAGCAAAAGGAGATTTGTCAGATTGATCGGCTTTGAAGTACTCCTGGGTGAGCTATAACTCTTCTCTGTTATTCACGAAATTAACAGCTTATCTCTGTTTCTGTTGCAAAAAGCTGTCCTGGAAGTGCATTCTAAAGATATAAACAGAAGAGGGATTTCTATTCCGAGGAATGTTATATTGTCTGGGACTATTCTCTTTTTGGTCTATTTTATTTCGACGAATCTGCTTCTTCACGACGCCACTAACTGTTTTGATGCTGGGAACCAAATTTGTTTTGTATTCTTGAACATAGAGAGATAAGGCAGGCTGCTTTGTTTATACTGTGATGTCATCAAGCCTGGAATATTAACCCAATTGTTGCTGAAATAAGAAGTGGTTCTTCTTTACTTCTGTTTTGCTTTGTTTTCGTGGTTTTAAAAATGGCAATCAAGAAAGTGGCTGAGAATCTGGAAGTAATTATGTTTCAGAAAATAATGGATGAGATTGAGATAACGAAACAAACCCTGCGACAGGGCAGTAAGGAGCTGAAAATTGAACTGAGCAAAATGACGCAGGAGCTTAAAGAAATAGGGGATCCTGTGAGAGAGGAGAATGAGATCAGAGATGAGAAAAGAAAAAATAAAGGGAAGATACAAGCCCTGGAGATTGGAACAAATGTGGAATTGGAAAAAGATCTGGAGTTTATGGATATTAGAAATAAAATCTACTGTTTGGAATTTAACGTTATCTCTGAAGAAATTAATGAAGATATTAGAGATAAAGTTATCAATGGCTTGGATAATCTTCTGGACTGGAATGACATGATGGAGTTTGATATAGTGAAAATCTATGGAATTAACTGCAGCCATGTGACAATGGAAAAACTCTCAAGAGATGAGCCAGTGCATTTTGTAAAAAAGAAGAACAGAGATATGACTTTACAACAGTACTTCAGCAACTTATTCAGAATGGATGGCAAGAAAATATTTGGGATAGAGGAAATTCCCATCAGACTCTTATTATATGACTATGGCTATGACAGCAAGATTATTATGGAATACTGATAATGGAAGATTGGACACTGAAATTACTGGACTTAACAGGACTATTGAAGATGGAAGATGAAATTAATAGGGATAATGGAATAATGGCTATTGAAATTATTGGACCTAACAGATTTTGATGAGATGGATTAATTGACATGTTTATTTGGAGAAAAATTGATAGATATATTTCTTAAAGAATTGAAAGCTCTCTTTGACTTTTTGTGGAAAGAATAAAGTAATGTTTATGAGATTTGATGATTAATTAAGATAACTACTGGAGGAAAGTGATTTTATAATATAATTTAAGAGACAGGATTGTTATATATTGTAGACCTATAACTGATTTGATCTGTGACAAATGGGAAATCAATATTTTATTTTTTTGCTTAATCATTTTTGTTTTGTTTTGTTTTTTGTCTTTGAATGTTTTATGATTTTGTTTTGTATGTTTTATGAAAATTTGAATAAAAATTATTGTAAAAAAAAGAATCCTGTTTTCCATTCATCTCCCTCCTTCATTCTGATCAGATTGTACGCTCCTCTCAAATCCAACTTCGTGAAGATTTTTGCAGAGCGCAGTCGGTCCAGCAACTCTGAGATCAGGGGCAGCGGGTAGCTGTTGGGGATGGTGATCTGGTTCAATGCGCGATAGTCGTTACAGGGTCTGAGTCCCCCCCCCTTCTTTTTCACAAACAATAGTGGCGCTTCAGCAGGGGATTGTGAGGGGCGTATGAATCCTCGCCTCAAGTTTTTATCCAGGAATTCCTTCAGGGCTTCCCTCTCATTCTCTGTGAGAGAGTAGATTCTCCCTGATGGGATGCTGGCTCCTGGCACTAGGTCAATCGCACAGTCGTAAGAGCGGTGGGGGAGTAAAGTCTCTGCCTCTTTTTCATCAAACACATCTTTGAATTCTTCATACTTTGGCGGCAGGGTCACTTGCTCGATCTCTTGCACTGCCCCCGCTAAGGTGTTCTTGATTCCTTCAGGTTGACAGTTCTCCTGGCAATACTGTGAGGTGAACCACGCCACCGCCTCCTTCCAACTTATTTTGGGTTCATGCTTTGCTAGCCAGGGCATTCCCAGAATCACCTCAAAGTTCGAGAGATCTGACACGTATAGCGAAATGAACTCTTTGTGCCCAGGGATTTGAAGTTTCACTTCCTCCGTGGCTTGTGTCACCCCTCCTGACTTCAGGGGTCTCCCATCGATAGTCTCCACAGCTAGGGGAGCGTCCAGTTTCCACCGGGAAATTCCATGACGCTTGACTAACTTTGCATCAATAAAATTTGTGGAGGCTCCACTGTCAATTAAGGCAGTGGAATTAAACACCACTCCTCTGGAAGTTGTAATCCGAATAGGCAAGACCAACACCCCCTTTGAGGGAGGTTGGATCATTGGGGGGCCTTTATACAACACTGCCCCCAGTCCACCGGCCTGCACGTGGACTGGGTGTTCTAGTTTCCCAACGGCTCGGCTTTCCCCCCTTTCAGTCCACAGTCTCTGGCCACATGGCCCGGCTTTGAACAATAAAAGCATAAACGTTCCCGGCGTCATCTTTCCTTTTCTTCTTCCAACAGTCTTGGCCTAGCCCCTCCCTGTCCCTCAGTTGCATTACCTGCCATCCCTGCAGTGGGAAGGGTCTTGTTGGGGGATGCCGAGGCTGAGTATCTCGGGACCTCCTGCTTCCTTTCCAGGCGCCTTCCTTCCATCCGGTGATCTATCTGTAGGCATAGCCGGATGAGCCCTGGTAGGTCAGCGGGGGGGGAGGTCCTGGCCAACTCATCCAGGATTTCAGCATTTAATCCACTCCGGTACAAAAACATCAGGGCGGTGTCATTGTAACCAGTTTCCTGGGACAGAATTTTAAAAGCGTTAGTGTACTCGGAAACAGTCCCTTTAGCTTGCTTCAGAGCGCCTAGTTGCCGCGCTACTGTTTCAGCCCTTTGCGGGTCTTGAAACATCTCGGTCATCTCCTGTATAAATCCTCTGTACCTTCCTAAGACAGTATCCTTTCTCACGAGATACGGAGTCACCCATTTTGCAGCTTCTCCCTCCAGGAGGCTAATCACGAAAGCTACTTTAGCCCCATCGTCTGGAAATTCCGTGTGCCTGACATCCAGATATAACTCACATTGAGCCACGAAGGTTGCCAACTGATCACTTTGTCCCACGTATTTTGGGGGCAATCCAATGGGAACCTTTACTACGGCAGCTGGAGGGGCTGTTTGCATCTGGTCTATCGTGGCCTTCAAGGTTTGATTATCCGTCTTCAGCGCCTTGACTGCTGCTAGCAGGGCTTGAACATCCGTCTGCAAATCAGCTACCTTAGTCCTCAAGAGTTCCACTTCTTCCGTCTCAGAAGTGGGGTTCGTCCCCCCCGCTGCTCCCTTTGACATCTTGTCCCAGTCAAGTGAAGAGAGTGTTGAGGGTGATTTAGGTGGCTCTGTCAAGCTGTCAGGCCCAGGATGTGACTCAGGAACCAGACCAACGGCTGTAGTTAATTCGTGTTTTATTAGGGTAATGTCCAAACAAAGACTGCGTTTTCTCATGAAGCAATATAGGGATACAGGTCCTGCGGCATTGGGAGAAAGTTGACAGAGCAAGGAACTTCTTCCCGCCTGTTCTTTAAGAAGGGGCCAAATGGGCGCGCAATCTTTCGCTCCTCCTTAACTGCCCCTCAGGTACTGCCTGCCTTCCCCCCCTTCTCTCCTGTCTTTTCAGCTGTCTGCGTGTGCGTGGTGAGGGGGGAAGCATCACCCCCTCCTTTTCTGAAGTTTCCGATTCCAGGATGGGGGATAGGGGAGGAGCTGATGGTAAACTGCCTCCCCGCTTTTCGGCTGTGAGCAACCCTCCCTCTTTCCCCTCTTGCTCTGAGCCTGAAAGAGGGGGAGGCGTGAGAATGTCCAGGGAGGGCTCAGGCTCCCCGTTGCTAAGCGACCTTATCACTGGCAGTTCCTCTGTTTCGTCTTCTCTCCAAAGGGGGGAAGTTCCTCCCCCTTCCCTCTGCCATCCATCCGAATACTCTTCTCCCAACTCTCCGGGATCCAGCTCCCCGGGATTGGGACCCCAGCTCTGCCTTCCAACAAAAGGAAAGGAAAGGAAAAGTTTTTCTCCCTCTCGTCTGATATTAGAACTTGTAGGTTTACCCAACGAAATTGATTTGGTTGAGGGCAGGCAAAGGAAGGTCTTCACACAATGGATAATTAATGTATAAAATTCACCGTCAGAAGATATCAGTAGCTTAGATCTCATTAAATAAGGGTTAGACAAACTGAAGGAGAAGGGTAGATCTATACATAAGAAGACAGAACCTCCAGATTCAGAGACAGTATAACTCTGAATGCCAGAGACTGAGATCCAAATCTGGGGAGCTTCCCAGAACCATCTGGCCGACCACCATTGGATACTGGAAGATGTGCCGTTGATCTGACCCCACAGGGCTCCAGTTCTTAAATACACAACAATGACACTCCTTACCTTCTTGCCTAACTAGAGGCACTCAAGTGATCTCACTGAATCAGAAGGGGCACAATTTGTCCAATGAATTTCTTTGCCATGAATTATTCATTCATCTCTGCAAAACGGCTGCTTCCTCTCCTTGTGAGAAGTTGACACTAGCAGGCAGAAACAGTCACATGCAATCTCCAAGATGGTATCTTTCCTGAAAGTCTGCAGATTCAGAAATTTATACAAGGGTGCTAGTTGACTCTTAGGCATCTGATCAGAGATAGCTGTTCTAAGCTGGACAATAAGGGATTTGTATTCAGATATATGAATCTCATTATTCCAGTCTTCAGCTACAATAATCATTTAATAAACTAGCATCTAACAAATGGTCCTAAGTACAAACTCTGGTTCAGACTGCTGTTCTTTTCCATCATTGGTCAGTTAACTTAGAAATGCTATTGATTAAAGAGTGTACAAATGCCTTAAATAAATATAAACTTAAGTGTGTACCATCACAGAGTAAGAGGACTAATGATGAATTTGATTAGTAGATGGCATTTGGCTGATGGAAATTAAGAGGCAACATCCTCTTTTCAGCACTACCCTGAAATGCAGACATAAAACCAAAATGGGTTACAGCTATTCACATTGTCAAATGAACAAAAAATTCAGATAGAGAAATGGTACTCTTTACAATATTCTCCTTTACAAGGGGGGAAAAACCCAACACTGAAAATAGCCATATTTTAAGATTATCTCATTTTCTCTCTTTTATATACCCCATGTATGCATTCTACTAGCTGGATTTAATTGGGTCCATCTACATATTTTATGTGCTGCGTTTCTGAATTGCTTAAACTATATTCAGTCTGGCCCACATGTCCATGTTCATGCCAATCTACATTTGTACCAGAACCTTCAGTGGGCCCAAAATTTGGAGCATGCCATGCAAGATATAAGCCTGTGGTTGCCATTGAACTCTGGCCAAAGTGAAGATAGTACAGGATGATCAGCTAATACTCAAGAGGACTTTTAAGCACTGAAAGTGCAAGAGAAGGTCTGTGGCTCAATGGCAGAGGATCTGTTTTGTGCACAGAAGGTCCCAGGTTCAATCCACGGCATCGTCAAGTAGGGCTGGGAGAAAACCTTGAACAGCCACTGCTGGTCGGAATAGACAGTACTTAGCTAGATGGTCCAGTGGTCTAAGGCCACTTCCTACTTTCTTATGTTATCATGTGATAAGGCCACACACTCCAAATGACATCCAAATTAAGGTTCTTCATTGATGTAAGCAACAACATGATTCAGCTTACAGCATCTGTCAGGACTCATGAGCACCCAGAGCTGGATTTGGAGACGTATTTAAGTGAGCCCCCTGAATGCAGAGCTGAGGAGGAGTCTGCACCCCCAGGCAGTGGGACCATGGGACAGGCATCTTAGAAGATATCCCATAATCAGAATCTGTAGAACTATGGACCTGTTCCCTTTGCCTGCACTCACTAACCGTTTTAAGGCCCCACTCACTCACAACATCCTCCGGGTCTCAATAAAAGGGAATTCGGTACAGGAGCCCATACTAGAAGGCGGAGCATCCAGTTAGCAGCACAACGTCTCTCTTCCCATAGGACTCCTCCTAAAGAAGAAGCCACTTCCTCAGTAAGTTCAGACTCAGCACCTCCTTGGTGCACCCAGAACGTGGGGCTGCAAGGGTGAGGATAAAGACCATTAGTTGCTACCTAGAAGCTAGTGATGCACTGTCTGTGTAGTCCAATTCCTTGTAACTGACCTAAGCCATTGTTCAGCAGTCTAACCCTAAGAGCCTAGCACTAGTCTAGGCTCATCTGCCTTGCACTGCAGGACTACAACTCTCCCTCTCTGAGAGGCATACAAACTGCATCCACCAATTCCAGTATTGGTTGGAACAGGACAGTATCACTGCCACAGAACCCTTCTGTGTCTCAGAGGATGGGGGGATGCATGATAGGTTATCTACTCACGGGGCTGGTCCAAAGCATGTTGCTGTCTGAGACAAAGAACAAGATGGTGCCCACTCCCCATTCTGTGTACAAAGGCTAATTGGACTGGCAGATAAATCAACAGAGGTGATGGGGTAGCTTCTTCCATGGGACCACAGGCACCAGGCTCATTGGTGGAGATGGGGAGGACACACCATGTAGTATACATAGCACTGTCCTCCAACAAAGGGGAATAGCTGGGGGGCTTAGGAGAAACAACCTGGGCACTGCCACTGCTTCCCCCCCCCAGCACCTTCAAGACCCGCTGACTCATTCCATGTGGGGCGGTGGCCAAATCTTCCAAACCTCACCTTCACCCTAGGTAGGCAAAGAGCATGTTCTAGAATGCACCATGTGCTCCTGCGTGGCTGCCCATTGCTGTGGTTTTTCACTGTATTTTGGGGAGCCCTTGGAAGTTTATCCAGGTTCCTTAATGAAGAAGATCAGGAATGTCAGACAAGCTTTTCTTAAAGTCAGCTTGATATTATCCTGCTATGTACAACCAGAGCTCTTAGTTCACATGTATCCTCTCAGTTAACTAATAGGTACACTAATAACTGGAGGCGGGCACAGCCACATGGGGCCCTACCTCTGCACTTGTTGCACATGCCTATAAATCCATCCCTGACCAGCATAGCCAATCGTGCACTCCAGTTCATGGCCCTGTGCACCCCAACCTCACTGATGTCCCACCCCACCTGAGACCTATCCAATTAAGTTGCAGTGATGCCAGTGTCAGGTGAGCAGCTCTGTGGCTCCACCCCACTGCATGGGCCCCGCTACTCAATAGGTAAGTCAATAGGGGAAGATTCCTGACACTGAAAACTTGAAAACCTTCTTTGTAAAGTAGTGACAGGGGGAAGGTATATTGGGATCTACTGGTAGATCACTGAGGGATTTGCAGTAGATCTGCAATGGTTTCCAGCTCCAAGTAGTGAAAACAATAGTAGTTAAACTTGATTTTTTAAAAAGCTCTCTGAGATGGTTGACCTTTTGCTAATCGCTTCTCACTAAGACTCAGTGTTCCTCGTTTGTAAAATATGAGTATTGATAGTTTGCCTTTGTTCAGCTCTGCTGGTTAATTTTAGAGTTGTGCATTAGGATTCTTGATCCATAGTAATTCTGATGTTGATTTCCACTTGTATATGCAAGTTCTCCATTTGTAGCTAATGGGGTGCAAGTCAAAATCGATTCTACCACAAGCCACCAATTGTATCTGTGTCAGCCCTTGCAGTCAGTATTTTGCATTAATCTGTGGTTGGGTGTTCTAGCAAAAATCCCAAATAGATACCACAAGCCTGAAGTCTGTTTATGCCTGTTTACTTTACTCTAATTATTAGTTTTTTATCATAACAAGAGCCATGCTGGATCAGGCCAAAGGTCCATCCAGTCCAGCATCCTGTCTCTACAGAGGCCAGCCAGATACCCCAATGGGAAGCCCATAAATAGGCCCTGAGTGCAACAGCGCTTTCCCCACTGTCTCTGATAGGTAGGACATATCCTCCCCCTCCTCCTTTCTCCTAAAGGTGCCAGGACACCACATAACAAAAAAGGAAAAACAATAGGTTTTTTTTAAAGATAATTGAAATACAAAACCAAAACATCTTTACAGCCAAGCACTTGGCAATTGCCAACCCAGTGGAATCTGGTGGCTTTGATGCCAGTGGGGTAGTGAATCTGCTCCAAGTTTTATCCTGAACTTTCAAGGAGCTATCTAAGGTGCTGAACCTATTTTGGGAATAGGTTTCAGCACCTTGGACAGCTCCTTGAAAACCTGGTTTCAGGAGCCACCAGTCTCTGTTGTGCCAACCAGTACCTTCAAGCACAGTTGCCTCCGAGCACCAAATACCTGGGTGAACAAGGATGTCTTCCAAATCTGCCTAAACATTAATAATGAGGGAGAGTCATCACCTCACCAGGGTGGGCTTTCCATAATCAGGGATCATGGCACTCCACTACTGAAGAAGCTCCATACACTCGCTCAATTACTGGGAACAACCATTTTTATTTATTTTATTTATTTTGACAGTTGATATATTGCTTAATTGCAAGCATCTTTAAGCAGTGCACAGCAACTTCAACAAATACAATAGAAATTAAATCAGTTACAAGCTAACTATAAAATCAGAAATAAAGAGAAAGTCTTCAGTAGGTGCTGGAAGTTTAACAAGGAGGAGGCCTATCTGATCTCAGCGGGAAGGGAGTACCACAAAATTGGGTCCATGATACTGAACATACATCTCCTGGTGGATATGAGCCATACATCTGAGCCATGGGGACTGCTAGCAGTGATTCCCCCAAAGATCTCAATGATTGGGCAGCGATCTAAGGAACAGGTACTCCTTAAAGTACCCTGGACCCAAGTTGGTAATGGCCTTGTGAAATAATACATGATCTTTGAACCTTGCCAGGTAGCTTTTGGGCAGTCAGTGTAAACCTTTAAGCACTGGAGTTCCATGCTAGCAATAGTCTGTCCCCGTCAACAATCTAGCCACAGCATTTTGCACCAGCTGGAACCTCTGGACCAGCCCCTATGGTAGCCCCACATAGAGCACATTGCAATAATAGAGTCTTGAGGTTACCAAGGCATGAACTGCAGTAGCCAGACTATCCCTGTCCAAAAATGGCTGTAGTTGGTGTACCATCCATAACTAGTAAGAGGCACTCCTAGCCACTGAAACTACCTGAGCCTCCAGGGACGAAGATGGATCGAAGAACACCTCCAAACCTGTTCTTTCAGAGGGAGTGCAACCCCATCCAGAATAAGCAACTGGGCCATCTCTCGGACATGGGAACCACCCACCCACAGTGCCTCTGTCTTCCCAGCATTCAGGCTCAAGTTATTGGCCCTCATCCACTCCAACGTTGGTCCCAGGTTATGGTCTGAAGGCACATAAGGCCAACTCCCTGCTGAAGCTAAGCAGGGTCAGGTCTGGTCAGTGCCTGGATGGGAGACCGCCTGGGAACCATATGTAAGCCGCTTTGGGTTTCAATCATGAAAAGAAAGGCAGGGTATAAATGTAAAAAAATAAATAATAACACAGATGTTATTTTGCCCCCAAACTCCTAATGACAGAACCCAGTGGCTTCATATAGATGCTGAACAACACTGAGGACAAGATTGTGCCCTGTGACACAGCAAAGCACAAGGACCATAGAGCTGAAACACATTCTCCCAATAATAGTCTCTGGACATGGCCCTACAGGTAGAAGCTGAACCACTGTAAAACAGTGCCCCCAATAACCATCCCATACCACCAGTCCAGGAAGATACCATAGTCAACGGTATCAAAAACTCCTGAGAGACTGAGAAGAAGAAGCATGGTCACACTCCTCCATCCCTCTCTAGATACAGGTCATCCGCCAGAGTGAACAAGGTTAATTCAGTCCCAAAACTGTACGTGAACCCAGACTGAAATGGATCCAGACCATCCATAGGAACTCCTGCAACCGCTCAGCCACCACACTGTTCACCACCTCACCCAAGAAGGAGGTATTTGAGACCAGGTGTAAGTGGTTATAAACCATAGGGTCCAGGATGGACTTCTTCAGGAGTGGGTGCATGACCACCTGTTTAAAGGCAGCAAGCACTGCTCCATCATGGAGAGATGTGCTCACCATTCCCTGGACCTACCTGGTCACCCCTCAGGATGGACAGGGGTCAACAGAGCAAGAAACTAATTGCATCATTGCAAGGGTCCCGTTGACATGATCAAGCCACATCAACTGAAATTGATCTCACAAAGTATGGAGAGGTGCTGCATTGGACACCTCAGCTTGGATTGCTGCATCCAAGGCACTCCAGAGCTGAGCACATTTATCCTTAAAGTGCCAAGAATGCAACAAAGGAAGCAAAGTGGTTCTACTGCTCTACCTTCACCACCACTTGGTAGGCAGAGTTATGTAACCTAACTGTCATAGGCCCCATGGAGGACTCCTGGCAGAGTGAGGAGGAGGAGGAGGAAGAGGAAGAGGAATGGGATCCTGGGGAGAGGCCCAGTGAACTGCAGCAGGAGGGGGCTGAAACAGGAGAAGGCTTCTGCAGTTTAGAAGGTGACAACTCTACCCCTGTGATTCCAGTTACAACTGAAGTAGTACTATCTGACACTGAGCCGGCCCCTGTCCTACCCCTCAGCCCTGCCTTGTCGCCCAAGTGATCACTCATGCCTCCTCCCACGGAGGGGAAATCAGAGGCTCAATCAGAGGCAGTGTTAGAGGAGGATCTGACTGAAGGGCTGCCACCGCTGTGGCCAAGAATACGCCAGCTAATGCACAGGCACCAGCAGGCAGCACCAGATTTTCAACCTGTTTGTAGGAGTGCTCAGTTGCTCACGCAGTCCCGTTCAGAGAAACCTTCCCCAAACGTAAGGAAAGCCCACCCTGAGCCTATTTAAAGAGTCTCCAGGGATCTGTCTAATTGCTGCAACATCTTAGCTAGAGTAGCCATGCCTAGTTAAGCTGTGTAGAGATGGAAAGTCCTGTGTAATCTGCAAGCCAATCTATGAAATGCTCTAAACTGAGATTTCACATTAAACATAATGGGGGGAAAACACACAACTGAGTCTGAATCTGAATCCAATGTGATTGGCCAGGACCATAACAAACATTTGGTCAGCTTCGGAATGAGTTTTCCATTACCTGCATTCCAGTCATCTCCCAGCCTGCTTCATTGTTCACAACTCAGTAAACCAAGGAGCAGTGTGGGCTCTGCAGCACTGAAGAGGACCCTCTGGAGTGATTGTCTCCATAGGCCTCCTCATCTCACCATCCGTTAGTGAGAACAGGGATGGTTCTCTCCCCTGGAAAATCCCACAGAACGTTCAGGAACCTACTAGGTTTCATTACTCTCTGGGGGAGGGCCATCCAAATTGGCCTCCACTCCTGCAGGGTGGGGCGGCTGCTGAAAGTCCAAACCTCACCAGGAATGAACACATTTTGGGAGTCTGATCTCCATTATGGCCACCAGGGTGGCCATAGAAAGTGTGTCAAGGGGCATCCCATTATTAGTTACAAATGGCTGTCAATTATTTCAGGGTGCTGGTATTGGTGTACAAAGTCCTATACAGCTCATCCCCTATATATCCAAATGATCACTGTGTTCTGAGGCAGAGGGCATCCTCAGATATCATCTTCTCAAGAGGTCTATGCCACATGATGTCAGAATCAGCCCTTAATGTGGTGGTACCTATCCTTCCCATGGCATAACAGGCACCAACTCTATTGCCTTTAGGGTGCCCACTAAATATATATATATTACAGATATGCAATTGTTTTAATTGTTTTATACAGGTAACTGCTTTATATATGTTGTTATATTGTAAACCACTTGGGGATGCCTCATGGGAAGTGATTCCTAAATGAAACAAACAAGCAAGTAATCAACACAAGATAGAAGCATTGCAAAGCTCAGTCAATATATTCTGGAGCGCAAACCACAATTTGCCGCCCTGGGCTCCTGCTGGGAGGAAGGGCGGAATATAAATCAAACAATAAATAAATAAATTTGCAGAAGTGTCAAATCTATGGCAATCCAAGATGGGCGTATGCATTAGCCCCATCGCTTGAACAACAGCATCTGAGACTGCAACACTTTCCATCACTGAAATTCCTCAGGAAGAGACACGCAGGCTTATTTCCATGCCTCAGTGTGACTCCTTATCAAATTCCGCAGCCAAGCTCTCCATTTTCTCTTCTTCATTGACTCCTTTTGGCTGATGACTGATAGCTGGCGGAGCCCATCAGCCCTAACTCATCTTGATAATATACGGGGAACATCTCTATAATGTGTTTTGATTCAGAAATGCATTGCTCATACACGATGAAAGCCATCTGCCTTGCCAAAGTAAAAATCAGAATCTGATGCACAAGAGCGCACCCCCCCCACATCCCCTCTGTCTACTGGGACACTGAGTGAGCAGCCAAGTTGAAGTAAACAGGCTGGAGCAGACATCAAAATGTAGCATCTGCCAGTTCACAAATAGCACATTGAGTGGTTTGCTATTTCAGTCAATGCACTTTGTACAATGCTGGCAGAACTGGGCTTGTGTCTTTAAAGTACGGCCTTTTAACAGTAGAAAAATCCACCCTTCCTCCTGTTAGTCCTAACTCTGTTTTTTTATTTATTTCATCAGCAGAAACATACAAAGAACAGAATTTAAAATAAAATTCTGAACACAGCTTAAATAAAACCCTGTTCCAGAGATCAATAGGCACAGCAAAAATCACACCAAACTATAGTAGAAAGATAACAAATGTTATCTACAAAATATAGTAGAAAGGTAACAAATGTCACTGTTATCCTGAACGTCACTACAGCAAAAGTGAACCACTCTGAGTTCCACAAAGTAGCATGCTGAAATGAGGGCATTACATCATTCATTCGCTTATTCACATACATTACAAAATCAATCCATTCTGGCCCAAAACTATCCTTCTTTTTAGATGGAGGAATCTAGGAAGCTGCCTTATACCGAGTCTAAACTTTGGTCCACTTAGCTCAGTACTGTCTATACTGATTGGCAGGGGCTCTTCAGGGTTTCAGACAAGGAGTCTTCACCCAGCCCTACCTGGGGATGCCAAGGGTTGGACCTGGGACCTTTTGCATGCAAAGCTGATGCTCTGCCACTGAGCTATGATCAATACCCCAATGTCACCCTTCATTTGTCTAATACTTCAGTATAACTCTCTTTCATAGCACAGCCATAAGATTTATTACACTCTGTTCTCATAACTTTCTGATTATGCCTGGTTTGTTGGGGCTGTTGGTATTTTGTGATTTTAGGATGTTTTAAATTGTTTTTAATGCTTTATTTTTAAATTGTTGTAACCCATCCTGGGACCTTTGGGTGAAGGGCAAGTAATCATCATCACCATCACCACTACCACCACCACCACCACCACCACCATCCACACATTAGCATATATTATTCTTGTTACTGTACAAATATGTAATATTGGTGCAAATATAATATCTGTTCCCTCTAATGATATGGCTCTGATTCATCAACATAATTTAACAAAGGCAAACAAAAGGCTAAAATGGAAACTCTATCTAAACCTATATCCCAGTTAAAAGAGTCTCCTGTAACGCCAAATTTCATAGCAAACATTTATGTATTTATATTCTAGCTAATGTAAAGAAAGAATAACCATGGGTGAAGTGTGAAAATTGGATTGGAGGGAGAAATATCAATAACTTAAGATATGCAGACGATACCGTACTACTAGCAGAAACCAGTAATGATTTGAAATGAATGCTGTTGAAAGTTACAGAGGAGAGCACAAAAGCGGGACTACAGCTGAACATCAAAAGACTAAATAACAACAGATTTATGTAACTTTAAAGTTGACAATGAGGACATTGAACTTGTCAAGGATTATCAATACCTCGGCACAGTCATTAACCAAAATGGAGACAATAATCAAGAAATCAGAAGAAGGCTAGGACTGGGGAGGGCAGCTATTTATTTATTTATTATTTGATTTATATCCTGCCCTTCCTCCCAGCAGGAGCCCAGGGCGGCAAATAGAAGCACTAAAAACACTTTAAAACATCATAAAAACAGACCTTAAAATACATTAAAACAAAACTTTGATTTGATTTGGATTCCTGCATTGAGCAGGGGTTTGGACTTGATGGGCTTATAGGCCCCTTCCAATTCTACTGTTCTATGATTCTATGATTCTATGAAAACCATGTTAAAAACATTTTTAAAAAGCTTTTAAAACATCTTTTAAAAAGGGTTAAAACATTATTTAAAAAACATATTAACAAGCAATTCTAACACAGATGCAGACTGGGATAGGTCTCAACTTAAAAGGCTTGTTGAAAGAGGAAAGTCTTCAAAAGGTGCCGAAAAGATAGCAGAGATGGCACCTCCCTAATATTCAAGGGGAGGGAATTCCACAGGGTAGGTGCCACCACACTAAAGGTCCATTTCCTATATTGTGCAGAACGAACCTCCTGAAAAGATAGTATCTGCAGGAGGCCCTCACCTGCAGAGTGCAGTAATCAACTGGGTATATAAGGGGTAAGATGGTCTTTCAGGTATCCTGGTCCCAAGCTGTATCGGGCTTTATACACCAAAACTAGAACCTTGAACTTGGCCCGGTAGCAAATGGGCAGCCAGTGCAATTCTTTCAGCAGCAGGTTGGCATGTTGGTGATACCCTGCCCCAGTGAGCAGTCTTGCTGCTGCATTTTGCACCAGCTGCAGCTTCCAGACCAGCTCAAGGGCAGCCCCACATACAGCGCATTACAGTAATCCAGCCTGGAGGTTACCAGTGTGAGGACAACTGTGGTCAGGCTATCCCAGTCCAGAAACGGCCACAGCTGTCTTACCAGCCGAAACTGGTAAAAGGCACTCCTAGCCATGGAGGTCACCTGGGCTTCTGGCGACAAAGATGGATCCAGGAACACCCCCAGACTACAGACCTGCTCTTTCAGAGGGAGTACGACCCCATCCAAAGCAGACAACTGACCAATTATCTGAACTCGGGAACCATCAACCCACAGTGCCTCTGTCTTGCTAGGATTCAGACTCAGTTTATTGACCTTGAGAGAACTAGAAAAGGTCCTCAAATGCAAAGATGTATCATTGAACACTAAAGTCAGGATCATTTAGACCATGGTATGGATGCGAAAGTTGGACAGTTGAAAAAAGTAGATAAGAGCAAAATCAACTCATTTGAAATGTGGTGTTGGAGGAGAGCTTTGAGGATACCACGGACCGCAAAAAAGACAAATAATTGGGTGTTAGAACAAATTAAACCAGAATTATCACTAGAAGCTAAAATGATGAAACTGAGGTTATCATACTTTACACACATTGTGTGAAGACATGACTCACTAGAAAAGACAATAATGCTGGAAAAAACAGAAGGGAGTAGAAAAAGAGGAAGACCAAACAAGAGATGGATTGATTCCATAAAGAAAGCCACAGACCTGAACTTACAAGATCTGAACAGGGTGATTCACGACAGATGCTATTGGAGGTCACTGATTCATAGAGTCACCATAAGGCGTAATCGACTTGAAGGCACATAACAACAATCCCAGTTTATGTCTAGCTTTTAAGCATCTGAGCATATTTTTGTAACTTTGCAATCTACATTCATATTGGAAAAGTTGTATGAGTTTTGAAATACCTGAATTAAAAAATATCTAAATTTGTGTTTTTTTTAAAAAAAATACTAGGTTGTATTCAGCTATCTTGTACCCAGAGCAGACACAATGAAATTAGTAGCCATGATTAAAGTCCATTGATTTCAGTGGGTCTACTCAGAGTAAAAGTTGATTCCATTGAGTAGGGTTAGAATGAGTAGGTCTAATGTTGGATATACACCACTGTCTTTACATCTTATAGTATTTTTCATGTCCTCAGGTGGCCTCTGCCCTCTCCCAAATGCATCTTTATTCTTATCAATTTGGAGCATACATTTAATGCAGGAGATGTTGCTGGACGATCCCTCGCGTCACCCCGACTATCCCTGTTTGGGGCTGATGCGAGTCTAGCAACATTCAGAGCACGGTCACCCCTGATTTAAAGCATGAAAGATTGTTTTTTTTTAAAAAAAATAGGGGGAAAACTGATTACAAAAAAATCCCAGTGGTGACAAGGGATGGAAAAATCTGTCCATTTTGGTTCTCTGTTTCTCATTTTTCCAGTCTTAAATTAATTTCTCCACAGTTCTGCAGCAATTTGCGATTTTTCTTTTTAAAAAACCCTCATGAAAATTCTCCAGCATTTCAGTGCAAAATTCTCCTAATAAACAAATTTTTGTAGGCAGTTTTGACTAATGTACACATTTTTGCAAGCCATTTCTCAAGTTGTCATATAGTGCCACCCTGGGCTCCTTCTGGGAGAAAGGGCAAGATATAAATTTAATAAATAATAAACAAATAATGCATTTTTGTATGTTTTTACATACACAGTAGGGCCCTGTTTTTCGGCAGCCCGCTTTTCGGCGTTCCACTAATACGGCAGCTTTCCATTAGAGTAAGGCCCCACTCCTACGGCGCTTGTTCCCTTTTACGGCATTTTTCAGGTGTCGGGCGCCATTCTATTGAACGAGTTCTGCTTTTCAGCAGGTTTCACTTTTAGGCGGGGGTCTGGAATGTAACCGGCCGTATGAGTGGGGCCCTACTGTATTAATTTTTATGCACACTTTCCCCTAATGTAAATGTCATTTTATCAGCTAACTACATAGCAAAATTCAAATAGGAGTGATTTTTTTCAAAGGATGGCTGTCTTTCGGTTCTCACATGATTTCAGAAAGTGCAGATTTGATAGATTCAGCTTGAAATACGAACTGAATTGAATTCTCACCCATCCCTAGTGCTGACTGCTACTGCCTCCCCGTGCTCTATCCGTATGAGCTGGCGGTAGTTGGCGCCCATTAGGACTGGGATGGCGGATGGTAGAGAGGTCAACAGGAGATGAAGCCAGAGCCAACTAATTCTACCCTCCCCCCATCTTCCTCTCTGCTGAGTTCTACAATGGCAATATTGAAACTGAGAAGGAGGAAGCTGGTGGGCACGGCCACCCCCTGGGCTAGATGCAAGTAAGAAGGCAGGCAAGTGGGGGACAGCTGAGGGCAGACTGAGGTTAGTGGGCCAATGCCACATTTGCCCCAAGTGGGGTACCCTCCACTGCATTATCACGACCTGCCCAGAACTGAGAACCCACTTCTGTTTTTTTTCTAGTGCTGTGCTGAACCTTTACCTCCAGTTTCATGAGATCCTTGAAACCCCTTCAGCAGCGGCGAGCACGGAGCCATGAAGTACTATGAGGAGGCCAAGCGCAACAAGCTAGCACAGCAACAGCAGCACAAGGCTGCCACCACTGCTGTTATGCTGTTATGCCAGTCCAGCACAGCAGCCAGAGACATCATTTCATGTATGCAGGCACAGGGAATCAATGGGGCAAGATTTCTGTGCCGGCCAGCAACAGACAACTGCGGGACCATATGCCGGAGGCGGCTCCAGTAAGACCTTCCTTTGCCCAGGAAAAATGGCAGCTTGTATTACCCTCCCTTGCTGCTCGACACCACCTGCTTCAGTGCCGGCATGGACAAAAAAGAGAGAAATTAAGCAGCTGAGCTGATCCGTACTTCCAATATAGAGAACAGCAGTATCAGAATTCGGTCTGTGGTGTTCGTTTTGTGTGGAGCTGGATAAAGAATTTGAACTGCACAGGCAGAGAAAAAGAAACAGATCTCCACTGCTCCTGAGGAAGGATTACTCCAAAATGCGTTGAGCCTCAATAAATTTACCAAGCACCAGAGCCTGCCTCTCTTTTTTGTCCATTACGTGGTGCTTTTCCCTTTTGTTTCTGTCAGTGTCGGCATGGCCATAGTCAGCCTCCTCCTCAAGCCTTTGTCCTGCTTCTTCACCTATCAGATGTTTCAGGAGCATGGAGCGCAGAGGAGGGTATGCCTTGAACCTACACTGGGAAGGTTCGCCGGAGAGGTACATTTCCCGGTACAGTATCGACTCCACTGCTATTTCCCTCGTCCGCCATTACTGTGCCAGCTTCCTCTCCCTGTTCCTAATGTTTTAGAAAAACTTTCCTTGCTTTTGTACGTGTCTCTCCTAATTTGGAGATGAGCATTTGCCTCCCATCTTTTCTCCTGGGCCCCTTTTTAGAAGGCCAAGAAGAGAGAGGGGTGAATTTTTGCTCTGTGATTTGTTAATGTATTATTATTATGTATTATAATGTATAATGTATTATTATTGGATGTTGCAACTGCTGCTTTTTGTAAACTGTATTGTTTTTTTATTGATGTATTTTTATATTTGTGTTTATCTTTTGTAAGCCGCCTTGAGGGCCTTTTGGCCAAAAGGCGGGGTAGAAATCAACAACGACAACAACAATAGTAATAAATACAGGCTATTCTTCCTTCTGCTTTGGGGTGGGTGGTAGAGAGGAGAAAGCCAGTTTTGGGGGGAGGGAGTGCTGCTGCTGCTGCTCAGTACTCACCTTCATACCATTACAAAGTGGCTGAGTGCTGTTCTTCCCTTTACGATTCTTTTGAACAGCTTCATGCCAATCTCCAGCACAACACAGCCTCCCGCACTTCCCGGAATGTTCCTGGGAGGCTGTTGCATCATGATATTCTCCTGTGGACATTGCAGGAAGAGTGGTCAGCTGGGGAGGCTGCCTGTGGAGGGCTGAAGAGTGGCACGATGCTGGGAAACAACAGTATTTTGCAGAGCTTGGAAGTAACTAGTTACAAGTAACAAATTACTTGTAATTCATTACGTTTTTGAGTAACGAGTGGGTAATTCCTTTACATTTTGATTGTAATAGAACTAGGAGTAATTTTACTACTTTTGTGGAGTAATTGTAACATTTCCAGAATTACTTTTGGGCATTACTTGGGAGGGGAGCAGGGGAAGTCTTCTGCTCCTCTGATTTGTGGATGAAAATCATGTGCCTCTAACTGGGCTTCTGTGCAGTGTTGCTCTTTCCTCATGCTCTGTGGATGGGCAGGAGGCGATGAGGGAGGAGGCGGAGAGTGAGATGGGGTGGAGTGGAGAAAACAATTATTTTAAAAAACAGATAGTGGTGGTGAAGAATGAAGTGGAGGGGAAAAGGATCCGGAGGTCAAGAACATGGATAAAGGAGGAGAAGGAGGCAGCAGCAGAATGGAGATAAAGAACTGTGGAGGTGAAAATGACAACGTGTGTGTGTGTGTGTGTGTGTGTGTGTGTGTGTGTGTGTGTGTGTGTGTGTGAGAGAGAGAGAGAGAGAGAGAGAGAGAGAATACGGTGTTTGCACTTGACACACAAAGTGGCCTCCACCACCCTCTCTGGCTACTGTGCTGCATTTGCAGTATTTTAACTTTTTTGCATCTCAGGGGAAAATGTTTGCTTGAGTGAGTGTCCCTTAGTTGGTGGCAGGGCAGGGTCTGGAAGGTGGTTAAGTGAGAGAGATTATTCTGGCTGGCTGAGTGGAGGGGGGTTGCACTTGGTTTGACGTGCAAAGATCTGAGTAGTGGCCTCAGCCTCCCTCCCCACCACCCTTACCAGTGGAGAGACCACCATTGCTATCTTATGAATAAAAATAATTATTATACTACCTCTGTATGTGTTTGTTTATTTTTAATGTTGTTTTAGGCTACTTGTGCAGCAGCCAAGGCCAGCACCTTGTAGGCTTTTTTAAAAGTAATTGTAAATTAAAGAAATGTAATTGTAGTGATTACTTTTGAGAAAAAGTAATCGGTTACTTTCAGAGCAATTGCAATTGTAATGGTAATTACTACTTTTTTGGGCCATGTAACTGGAACTGTAATTTATTACTTTTTAAAAGTAATCTTCCAAGCTCTGGTATTTTGTCACCTTGCAAGGTTATTAAGATAAACACCGATCAGAACCAACCTAGCGCCCTGAAAATGTCACTGAATTCCTCGCACCCCTCTACAGTTTTCAGGGGCAGTTTAGTTTTGCCCCTCCTGTCTCACAAATGACTAGGGGGAGAGTGGAATGTGTCAAGAAGTTTGGTTCAGCCCTAAGATTTTTCAGTGCCATTGTTCCACCTGATCATGCTTACCTTACCCAAGGGTGGGGTCATCCTTTCACTACTAAAATACTGAGCATATTACTCTTGCATATAACCACATCATGAGTTTTTAAAAGATTTTTTTGAGGTGTTTTGTTTTTAAGGTTTTTGTTGGTTTGTTTCTAGTGTATTGTCTCTGTTGTTTGCCACCCTGGGCTCTCTTTGGGAGGAAGGGCGGGATATAAATTAAACAAAGTAAATAAATAAACAAGATCTTTTTTTTATTTTTGCAGTGTAAGAGGTAAGGTGTTTTAAAGTGTTTTTAGGGCTTCTGTTTGCCGCCCTGGGCTCTCTTTGGGAGGAAGGGCGGGATATAAATTAAACAAAGTAAATAAATAAACAAGATCTTTTTTTTATTTTTGCAGTGTAAGAGGTAAGGTGTTTTAAAGTGTTTTTAGGGCTTCTGTTTGCCGCCCTGGGCTCCTGCTGGAAGGAAGGGCGGGATATAAATCAAATAATAAATAAATAAATAAATAAATAATCTGAGAGTTTGCTGTCCAAGGAAGGGGTTATACTGAGCACCTTCCTTAGACAGCAACTCTGTTAAGTTGCCAGAGAGATAATAGCTCACTCTTATATAGAAAAAAGCTTCTGAAGTTTTTTTAAAAAATGCTTCTGTCACTGAAAGGTCACAGATGCTGAACAGCATATAGGCACTTGGGCCTGGTGATGAGGAGACCTGTGCAGATGATATGTCGTGTACAATGAACACGTGGAAGGTGGACTCATGCCCACAGAAGACACTGTAATTGCTAATGATGCATATTATTATTATTACTACCTTTCACACAAGGGTATCATGGTGACGTACAATAAAAACATTTAAAATGTTAAAAACAAACAAAAAAGCAGACATATTTAAAAATCAAAACAGTGCCATGCAAAATAGACCCTCATGGCAGTGACCCATTCGTCCAGCTGGGACAGCCCGTTGGAATAAAAATGTCTTCACTAATTTCTAGAAAGTGCAGAAAGTGGGCGCCTGTCGTATCTCAACGGGAATGCTGTTCCACCAACAGGGGCTGCCACACAGGACCCCTTAGTCAAATCAAATCAAATCAAATCCTTTAGCTGTATTAGCCACAAGCCATTGCGATTGGAATATACAAAAACAGTAAGAAAGAGATATACAGCTTAATCAAATTATCCTACTAAAATTCTAGCATTTATGTAGGATGCTGGACTCTATCAGATTAAAACTCAAGGTACCATTGTAGATCTTGTTCCAATGGCACCTGTGAAAAATTCTGCAGATATTTCTGCTCTTGGCCCACAAGAAGAAAACCCATACAGAAGTTACTTGAACACCCTGGGGAAGATGACAGCAGTGGGGAAACGAGCTCACTTTTCAAACCTCTATAGAAAGAGCAGAATAGCATTACGTGGGCTACTGTTTCAACACTACCATCTCCGCATGGGCATACACAATTTTGCAGTGGGATTCTTTTTAAAAGCCCTTCTAATATGGCTGGACCCCTTAAGAACATAAGAACATAAGAAGAGCCTGCTGGATCAGGCCAGTGGCCCATCTAGTCCAGCATCCTGTTCTCACAGTGGCCAACCAGGTGCCTGGGGGAAGCCCGCAAGCAGGACCCGAGTGCAAGAACACTCTCCCCTCCTGAGGCTTCCGGCAACTGGTTTTCAGAAGCATGCTGCCTCTGACTAGGGTGGCAGAGCACAGCCATCATGGCTAGTAGCCATTGGTAGCCCTGTCCTCCATGAATTTGTCTAATCTTCTTTTAAAGCCATCCAAGCTGGTGGCCATGACTGCGTCTTGTGGGAGCAAATTCCATAGTTTGACTATGCGCTGAGTAAAGAAGTACTTCCTTGTGTCTGTCCTGAATCTTCCATCTTGAGCCTCCTGTTTTAACTGCTGCGTTGTTTTAGTGGGATTGTTTTACTATACATTTTAATCGTGGATGCTTATATTTAATGTTTTAATGGGATGGTTTTATTGTGTATTTTAATTATGGATGCTAATCTTTTAATATCTGTATAATGGGTGTTTACGCTTCGCAAGCCACTTAGAAGCCTATCCTGGCATTAAGTGGCATATAAATAAATAAATCACCATTTCAAGGTTTTTATTAGCGTAGTGACGGGTAATGGGAGGTATGGTGTTGTGAGGAGAACATGCCAGGTAAGGGGAACCCGTCCCAGACAAGTAGTGCCTGTGACCCGTTCCGGTTCTCCTCATATCCCCAGGACTGCTGGTTGTCCTATCAGTCAGCCTTCGGATCTCCATATGCTGCTGTTAAACGCCAGGTCGGTACAGCAGAAGATCTCCCTTGTTCACGATTTAATTGTGGAGGAGGCGGCTGACCTGGCGTGCATAACCGAGACCTGGGTGGGTGATATGGGAGGAGTTGCTCTTTCCCAGCTTTGCCCACCTGGGTATACGGTTCAGCATCATGGTAGAGCCGAAGGTCGGGGAGGCGGGGTCGCCGTGGTCTATAGGAGCTCTTTCTCACTCACCGAGCACCCTGTACAGGTGACGACTGGATTGGAGTGTCTCCACCTTGCGCTGGGCCAGAGAGACAGGCTGGGAATTCTGTTGGTGTACCGCCCGCCCTGCTGCCCAACAAATTCCCTAACTGAGCTGACAGAGGTAGTCTCAGAGGTATTGTTGTAGTCCCCTAGACTGTTGGTACTGGGGGACTTCAACGTCCATGCCAAGACTGCTTTATCTGGGGCGACTCAGGACTTCATGGCATCCATGACAACCATGGGGCTGTCTCAGTTTGTTACTGGCCCGACGCATGTGTCGGGACATACCCTTGATTTGATCTTCGCCACTGGACAGGGAGATGGTGATCTGGAGGTTGGGGGTTTTTCATCTACCCCATTGTCATGGACAGATCACCACTTGCTGAAGTTTAGGCTTACAACGACCCTTTCCCTCTGCAAGGGTGGGGGACCTATTAAATTGGTCTGCCCCTGGAGATTAATGGATCCTGAGGGTTTCCAAAGGGCTCTGGGGGATTTTCCGACTGAGAAGACTGGCGCTCCTGTTGAAGCCCTGGTTGATCTGTGGAATACGGAGATGACCCGGGTGGTTGACACGATCGCTCCCATGCGCCCCCTCCTATGTAGAGCTCATACAGCCCCATGGTATACCCCGGAGCTGAGAGCGATGAAGCAAGAGAGGAGGAGGCTTGAGTGCAGATGGAGGCGCACTCCCGACGAATGCAATTATGCCTTGGTAAGTGCCTGCTCTAAGCTATATACAGCAGCGGTGAGGGCAGCAAAATATTTTGCTGCCAGTATTAAGGCATCACTCTCCCGCCCAGCTGAGCTTTTTAAAACTGTACGAGGGCTTTTACATCTTGGCCCTCGGGATACTATAGATTCATCTGTAGCCCGCTGTGATGAGTTCGCTGGACACTTCCAAGACAAGATCGCTAGCATTCGTCGGGACTTAGACTCCAATATTATAGCAGTTGGATTCAATGAAGCATCCAGACCACGGTCTTGTCCTTATTTATTGGATGAGTTTCAGTCTGTACAGCTTGAGGATGTTGACAAGATCCTTGGACTGGTGCGGGCGACCACGTCGGTGCTGGATCCTTGCCCCTCTTGGCCGGTGAAAGCTGGTAGGACCGGAACCGCCAACTGGGCCAAGGAGGTAATCAATGCCTCTTTGTGAGAGGGAGTGGTCCCTGACTGCCTAAAAGCGGCGGTAGTGAGACCACTCCTGAAGAAACCCTCCTTGGACCCAGATAACTTGAACAACTATAGACCTGTGGCGAATGTTCCGTTCCTGGGCAAGGTTCTGGAGCGGGTGGTGGCCGACCAGCTCCAGGGGCTCTTGGATGACACTGATTATCTTGATCCGTTTCAATCCGGTTTTAGGCCTGGGTTTGGTACCGAAACAGCCTTGGTCGCCCTGTATGATGACCTTTGTCGGGAGAGGGACAGGGGGAGTGTGACCCTGTTGATTCTCCTTGATCTCTCAGCTGCTTTTGATACCATCGACCATGGTATCCTTCTGGGAAGGCTCACGGAGTTGGGAGTTGGGGGTACTGCTTGGCAGTGGCTCCACTCCTACTTGGTGGGTCGTCAACAGAAGGTGGTGCTTGGGGAACACTGCTCGACACCCTGGACTCTCCATTGTGGAGTCCCACAGGGATCGGTACTGTCCCCCATGCTTTTCAACATCTATATGAAGCCGCTGGGTGCAGTCATCAGGAGTTTTGGAGTGCATTGTCACCAGTACGCTGATGACACACAACTCTATTTCTCCTTTTCATCTTCCTCAGGTGAGGCTGTTAACGTACTAAACCGTTGCCTGGCCGCGATAATGGATTGGATGGGAGCTAACAGACTGAAGCTTAATCCAGACAAGACCGAGACGCTGTTAGTGAGTGCCTTCTCTGCCCAGATGGTGGATGTTCACCCTGTTCTGGACGGGGTTACACTCCCCTTGAAAGAACAGGTTCGTAGCTTGGGAGTTCTTATCGACTCTTCCTTGTCTCTTGAGGCTCAGGTAGCCTCAGTGGCAAGGAATGCTTTCTACCATCTCCGATTGGTAGCCCAGCTACGTCCCTATCTGGACAGTGACGACCTCGCTTCAGTCGTTCATGCTCTGGTAACTTCTAGATTGGACTACTGCAATGCGCTCTACGTTGGGCTGCCCTTGAAGACAGTTCGGAAACTACAGTTAGTCCAGAATGCAGCAGCCAGATTGTTGACGCGGACAAGAAGGTCCGCTCATATTACACCCGTTCTGGCTCGTCTGCACTGGCTTCCTATTTCTTTCCGGGCTAAATTCAAAGTGCTGGTTTTGACCTATAAAGCCTTACACGGCATGGGACCGCAATACCTGGTGGAGCGCCTCTCCCAATATGAAACTACCCGTACACTGCACTCAACATCTAAGGCCCTCCTCCGAGTACCATCCCATCGAGAAGCTCGGAGGGTGGTGACTAGAAATAGGGCCTTTTTGGTTGTGGCTCCCGAACTATGGAATGGTCTCCCTGATGAGGTGCACCTGGCGCCGACGCTGCTATCTTTTCGGCGCCAGGTGAAAACCTTTTTATATTCCCAGGCATTTTAATGCGTATTATTATATGTATTGTTGTATTTTGTTACTGTTTGATTATTTTTGTTTACTTTTGTTGGTTTGATTCTATTGTATTATTGTATTTATATATTCCTGATAGCTTTATTTTATGTACACCGCCCAGAGAGCCCTTGGGCTTAGGGTGGTATATAAATTAAATAAAATAAAATAAATAAATAAATAAATATTTCTGAATTTGAGTCTTTTTTCTGAATGGCTCATTTTAATTATGGATGCTTATCTTTTAATGCCTGCGCAAGGACTATTCACGCTTTGCAAATTGCTGATAAGCTTCTTTGGGCATTAAGTGGTAAATAAATAAATAAATCTCCATTTTGAGGTTTTTAGTTCAGAATTTTGTACAAAGCTTTCGTGTATGGACAGCACTGATGTGGATACCTGCACACAGTGGAGATGAAATGAATTATCTCCCCCCCCCATTTTGTTCCTTTGTTGTTCTTCCAGTTTGTTCTGCCCTTGTCATGACTCCAGCATCAAGCAGAGACCCAGATATTACAAAGGCACAAGAAGAAGAGCCACTGGTACTGACCAAGGAGTCCCTGACCCACCATCAAGACTGAGCTCAGGAAGAAGTGGCTGCCCACCGCCACTGTGAATGTCCCAAGCCTAGACCTCAGGATCTGCAGCCACCCAGCCTGGTTCCACTGAGGGGTCAACATCCTCACTCTTAAGGGCCTTGTACTCCACAGAGTTGGCTCACTCAACACAAGATCCTGGAGAGGTGAAGTGCCAGGAACTAAACCAGAGGGGTGTCCCTTTAAGGAAAGGAATGGAGCCTGGGGGAATATCAGGATCCCATCTGAACATGGAGGGAGCTATGCAGAGGAAGAGTCTTGGGACAAGGAGAGCCCCACCACAACTAAAGACTTGGAGGAGCCGGAGGAGCCCCATCTTGGGGATGCCTCAGCTAGGAGCTTCAGGGACCCCTCCAACCATATGCTGAGCCCTGCCTTGACCCCAGGCCTTAAAAGTGAAGGACTTGACAGGAAGCTCTGAGGCACCATAGGAGTGCCCATTTGGCTGCCAGAAGGCTCTATCAGGCAGGAGATCTCTCCTCGGGAAGAGGGAGATGATCCTGCTGCAAGCAATGACCCAGCAGAGGGTGAGGAAGAGGAGCTGACAGTGAGTACAGGAGTCCCTCCGTCTCCTCTGGACCTTTGCTATGTTAACAGCTCCCTTTAGAGCTCATTAGGGTCCAGCTCTTGGACTTCCTAGCTCTGCTTCAGCTTCACCAGGTGCTGGTCTTGGACAGAAGGGTAGTTCAGAAAAGGGAGCACAAAAGGGCTCTGTCTAGGGAATCTGTCAATTTTTGTTTCTCATTTTTCCAAAACTTATGTTCAGTTCTCCACATCTCCACATCAAGTCGAGCATTTTTGTTAAGTCCTCATGAAAATTTCATCAGCATTTTAGTGCTAATTTATTCTCATATGTGCTTATATGAAATTTTGCAAAAAAAAAAAGCATTTGTGTATGTTACTTTCACTAATACATGAATTATTACACACACTTTGCTCCAGTTCTGTGTTGCTTTTAAGTGTTTTTGTTGCAGTTTGTGCATCACCTTGAGACGTGCACAGAATATGCACATTTTTTGTATCTACCTGGAGAAATGCATTGCAAAATTCTGAGAAGTGAAAATTCAAAGAATTGCTGTATTTCAGCTCTCATATTGTTTCGGAAAGTGCAAATTGGTTAGGTCCACTTTTATCCAAAAACTCACACTAACAGTTTTTAGGGTGTATTTTATACACCAATGAGATTTCCAATGTATGGTGTGCTGATAGCTTGACCCCAGATACAGTTTGTGTCTGCGGTGTCAGAAGAAGCGTGCTTGATACTAACCGAACACTTATTCAGAGGAAGCAGAATATTTCTGTGCATTGGACTCCAGTACTCTTTGTTTTATGAAAAAATGATGGGGGGGGGAATTATTGCCCCAATCTGCTAACATTGGCTGGGGCAGTAAAAACACCCCAATGCACTTCTGGGACATTTTATGTCCCAGGTGTTTTTTGTTTGTTTGTTTGTTTCCAGAAAGAAAAGAATAAATGGTAACTGGCTGAAATTTGGGGACATGGTACAAGTGACAATTTGTAGAAAGACTACCCTGTAGGCCTACTTATGTCTGAATTGCACTATGAAAACTACCAGGGGGTAGTGTTTTGCCCCACAAAGGTGGACGTTTAAATGTTATTTATTTGTTTAATTTATATTCCTCCCTTTGTCCCAAAAGGAATCCAGGACAGCAAACTGAATTGAATTTCTCCCCCATCCCTAGTCAAGAAGACTGAACTTTTGCTAGAAACAGCTTTCTGTTTGCTGGGCTCTGTCCAAAGTGCTGAAAGACCTGCCACTGACTACCCTTGTCTCCACAATTCCTATTCCTCACTGAACTCGACCTGTCATTTTCCTGCCTCTGCTCTCCCTCTGCCCCAGCCTGTGTGCTGGATCTGCATTTCCCTGATTCACCCATGGGTTCTGCTCCTCCTGAATTCTAGTTTAATTAGGAGCAGGTCTGCCACAGCTTTCAGATCATTTGCAGGTTTTCCTCCCCAGTCTTTGTTACAAAAGCATGTGTGCATTGACAAACCGCTGCCAAAAAAAATAAATAAACCCACTCAATGTGATTGCATTTGCATTTTAAAAAAATTGTTTGTGTGTCATGTTTTACTGGACTGCACATGTGATCCTGCACATCGATGAACGCTACACATAAGAACATAAGAAGAGCCTGCTGGATCAGGCCAGTGGCCCATTTAGTCCAGCATCCTGTTCTCACAGTGGCCAACCAGGTGCCTGGGGGAAGCCCACAAGCAGGACCCGAGTGCAAGAACCCTCCTGTGGCTTCCGGCAACTGGTATTCAGAAGCATGCTGCCTCTGACTAGGGTGGCAGAGCACAGCCATCATGGCTAGTAGCCATTGATAGCCCTGTCCTCCATGAATTTGTCTAATCTTCTTTTAAAGCCGTCCAAGCTGGTGGCCATTACTGCATCTTGTGGGAGCAAATTCCATAGTTTAACTATGCGCTGAGTAAAGAAGTACTTCCTTTTGTCTGTCCTGAATCTTCCAACATTCAGCTTCTTTGAATGTCCACGAGTTCTAGTATTATGAGAGAGGGAGAAGAACTTTTCTCTATCCACTTTCTCAATGCCATGCATCATTTTATACACTTCTATCATGTCTCCTCTGACCCGCCTTTTCTCTAAACTAAAAAGCCCCAAATGCTGCAAACTTTCCTCGTAAGGGAGTTGCTCCATCCCCTTGATCATTCTGGTTGCCCTCTTCTGAACCTTTTCCAACTCTATAATATCCTTTTTGAAATGAGGCAACCAGAACTGTACACAGTATTCCAAATGCGGCCACACCATAGATTTATACAATGGCATTATGATATCGGCTGTTTTATTTTCAATACCTTTCCTAATTATTGCTAGCATGGAATTTGCCTTTTTCACAGCTGCCGCACACTGGGTCGACATTTTCATCGTGCTGTCCACTACAACCCCGAGGTCTCTCTCCTGGTCGGTCACCGCCAGTTCAGACCCCATGAGCGTATATGTGAAATTCAGATTTTTTGCTCCAATATGCATAATTTTACACTTGTTTATATTGAATTGCATTTGCCATTTTTCTGCCCATTCACTCAGTTTGGAGAGGTCTTTTTGGAGCTCTTCACAATCCCTTTTTGTTTTAACAACCCTGAACAATTTAGTGTCATCAGCAAACTTGGCCACTTCACTGCTCACTCCTAATTCTAGGTCATTAATGAACAAGTTGAAAAGTACAGGTCCCAATACCGATCCTTGAGGGACAAAAAGAATATTGCTGCAATCATGCAGACAATCACATTAAGACTCTCTTTAAATTTTTTGTACTGTTTCTCAATGCACACAAGTAATCATGTGCATTGGTAAGACTGTATAAAAAGAGATGAGACCACTGTTCCCATCATCCCTGGTCACAGGTCATGCTTCCTAGGGCTGATGGGAGTTGTAGTTCAGCAACATCTGGAGAGCTAAAGGTCTGACAAACACAATGGAACAAAATGCATGGTGGAGAATTCCTAATGCATCCCTTTTACCTCAAAAAGAAGACCAGGTGGTTTGGAACCTCAAACTCCAGGGAAGCATTTGAATGAGGAACATTTCAGAAGCATACCTGCTATTTGCAATGCAGCAAATGCCCACACATGGCAACAGTTCCTTCATAAAAAACCCTGCAAGCTCTCAGCCACCATGGCATTATAGTTTTGAAAATGACTGACGTTTTGATTTGCACAACCAATATTTATCCTAGACCCAACCCAAACAACCTTTACTTACTCTTGTACGAAAGGGTTCCAGCCAGGTTTGCTCAGACTGGACTACTTGGATCCCCCCGTCTTTAAAAAGAAATCACACAAAAGACTCAGACAGGATAACTGAGCATCATTTGATAACCATTTGTTTTTGACTGACAGCATCAAAGGCATAATGAGCTCTTGCTTTTTAAAAAAAAGCCCATCAAACTGCATCACCCACACTTCAAATGGAAATGCAGATAAAACCTTAAATCAGAAAGTTCTGTAAATGGTCTGGGGGTTTGAAGATTCACAGAAATGCAGAAGGAAAGGAAAAGCACAGAGCTACTTATAATAATAAAATGTTGAGCTCAAGAGACTTGAAGATGGGAATTTAGCAATCAAAATAAACACTACGCAAGAGACACATCAGCAGTGATGGAGTGAGGCTTGTGTTGAATAACGCTGCTTATAAACAGGAAAATTGATAAGATGTGGGATTTGCTTCTTATTAATACCCCAGCGAAGTCTCTAAATAATGCCACTGGTACTCCAACACAATAGCAAGTTTGTGTAGGCCACAAGAAACATAAAATTCCACCATGCTCTACAACAGGAATAATATCTTCCCTTCAGTCATCACACATTCATATGGCACCCTCCAGCTAATCATTCAGGAAAACAAAGCAATAACATATCACTTAACTCTTACCATTGTCCTTCAGCTATAGATCCCAACACATTATGTCAAAGTCATTGAAGTGCTGGGAGAAAATGAGAGAGATGGGGTGGCACATCTGCATCATACATTTGAAAAATGGAAATGGACTGCCTTCAAGTCGATTCCGACTTATGGCGACCCTATGAATAGGGTTTTCATGGCAAGCGGTATTCAGAGATGGTTTGCCATTGCCATCGCCTTCCTCATACATTTAATGCACTATTATGCCACATTAGTCATGGCTTACTTCTGAGTAAAAAAAATGAATTCCAGCAGGGAGAACCTTTTCCAACCCCAGGAGCTGCACCCCAGTGTGGGGCGTAGCTAGAGAGGGCACAGAAAGTGTTGTAGTAGATGAGGCAACCCCAGACTCTCCCACACCACATGTGTACATGCCAGACAAGCATCACAAATTCACTCCCCCTTTCACTCCCACACACCTGCTCACAATGGTAGCTGGTGGCTCCATGTCAGTGGGGCAATGGCAACTGCTCTGGGTTTTAGTGGGCAGCTGCTTGAAAGTCCACACTAAAACCCAGAGCTGATTCCATTATCCGACTGACATGGAGCCACCAGCCATCACTGTCTAGTCAATCCCTCTCATACTCTTCATCTTCCCTGGGCACTATTAGGCTTGACAAAAATTATCCTATTGAGTCAATAGGAGGCTTTTTTTTCAAGATCAATTGAGGGGGCATTTTAGGTGGTAAGCAGCCATGCATGGAGAGGGAAGGGTTAACTCATCCTACCCCCAAACAGACCCCCTAACTCGGTGTCATATTTAGGCTTGAAAACCAAATCTTATTACCATTAATAGGAGGGTTGTCTTCAAGACTAATTGTGTTTTCTGCAAGGGGGTGTCACAACATGTGGGGAGGTGGTGGTTAGCCTTTCTCTCCCAGCTGCAACTCCTCCCCAAAAAGTCAAATGTCAGTCCCACATTTAGGCTTGAAATAAAAGCTCTTATGGAAGTCAATGGAAGCGGATTTTTTCCAAGTCAAATTGTGATACTGGAGGTAAGGGGGAGAAAGGAAGGCTGTGGATGCGATGAGTGGCCCCATAAGCTGCATCCAGCCAGTGGTTCTCCACCCCTAATGTATAATATTGTACTGCTAGCTTGCGGTCCTATGCACAGCTACTCAGGAGAAAATCCCACTGAATTTCATGGGGCTTGGCTCTGAGTAAGCAAAAACCAGATTATGCTGTTGCACTTATTTACTCAGAGGTCTCACTATATTCAGTGGAACTTATTCCCAGAAAGTATGCATAGGATTTAAGCCTTAGGCTGCATTCCTAAATGCACTTCTTAGAGGGAAAGCTCTACTGGACTCAGTGGAGCCTACGTCTGAGTAAACATGCATAGGATTGCACTCATTATCACTTAAAGCTGAATCCATGATTGTCTGTTAGGCCCCATCTGCACTATACATTTAAAACAGGATCATACCATTTTAAACAGTCATGGCTTCCCAAAAGAAACCTGGGAACTGTAGTTTGTTAAGGGTGCAGAGAATTGTTAGGAGACCCCTATTCCCCTCACAGAGGTACAATTCCCAAAGTGACCAAAGAAGAAAGAAAAACATCTGACCTCTGAGAGCAAGCATTACAAATATAACAGTTAAATTCAATAGAAAGTTCTGAAATATGCATCAAGGTAGCATAAAGACTCTTTTTAGTGCAAACCAATAAAACTGTTATTAGAACCAGTTGGTATATAAATTTGTTGAAAAACTTTATGAATCACAAAAGGGGAAACTTGATTATAATCAGTTATTTAAAGTGGTCTTTTCCCATGATGAATTCAATCAATGATCTAAATGAGATGCTCTGGAAATGTGTTGATGGGTTAGGATATAAATCCCTGAAATAAATAAAACAAAGCACCTTAAGTTATATCAATCAATCTTCCTAGCCTCACCAAGCCCACTAATAAGGGTGACAGTTTAGCTCAAAGCGATCAAGGCTGGTGCCCTATGTACACAAATAAGGCTTTGCAGTTTCCCCAACTCGATTATATCCAGCAAATATTTGAAAGCTCTTTGCTCATTCAAAACCCTTCACATTTAAATCCCTGCACCTCCTAACTTGCTGATTCAGTTTTCAATTAGTTCAGGCACTTGCATATTCTTAATTATGTTAACAAGGACAACGATGTTTAAAATACGAATATCTAAAACACGTTCTGCAGATTTTGAAGCAGAGTATCTGTTTTATAAAGCAGGTAAATTATCATAATCCATCTCTCCCTGACACTGATAAAAAAAAATTAGCATTGCCCTCCCTCTGTGACACAGAGCCCAAAGGCTGCTTTATATTTTGCAAGACCCCTAAATGTAAGGAACCTCTGCACAGGAATGAGCATGCAACCAGGCATTTCCCTACTTCACACCTAATTGCTGAACAGGACAGGGACATTTTAGGTGAGAGGAAGGAAAAAAGGGGGATCTAGGCAATAGTCTCAGTAAGCTCTAGGTTTAATGCATACCTGTTCAGAGTGTTCATTATCCCACTATTTTATTATATGAGTCTCGCACCTCTTTGGTCATTACTTTGCTTTGGTGCCAGCTTTTCCCAAGAAATGTATGTCAGGGTCAGAAACATGCATTCCATTCATCAACAGGGTGATTTATTGCGTATCAAAGAAATAGTGAGTGTTGAATCTGGGAAGGATAAATGTGCCTAAATTATTCTAAACAATCTTGGTGGGGCAGAGAGAGAAAGCTAGAAGTAATCTCGAGGCCATCTTGACTGTGAGTGTTGAAAGACTCTCTCCTTGCTTGCTGGCCTGCTTCCATTTGGCCTGGGAGGGTGGGGTCCTCTCTGAATTCAAATGCTACTACCTGAAGGTGGCAGACACCATCTTGATAGTGGGGTGCTGTGTAGGGAATTTGTTTTTGGGGGGGGACAATTCTGGAAGTCAGTTATTTTTGCTGTCCTTGGAATTATATTTTTGTATTTCATTGTTGGGTTTTATTATGAATGATAAGGGGGTTGTTTCATTTTATTGTATATTTAATTAAATGCTTTTGTGAGCTTATTGTTTAAATTTTGTTTTGTAACGGAGTGAATTAAGTGACTTTTTCAATGCTGTAAGCTACCTTGAACATAGAATACCATGGAAAGGTGGCATATGAACATAAGAAGAGATCTGCTGGATCAGGCCAGTGGCCCATCTAGTCCAGCATCCTGTTGTCACAGTGACCTTCCAGTTGCCCATAGGAAGCCTGCAAGCAGGACCTGAGTACAAGAGCACTCTTCCCCCGCCGTGTTTTCCAGCAACTGGTATTCAGAAACGTACTGCCTCTGACTGTGGAGGCAGAACATAGCCATCATGGCTAGTAGCTTTATCCTCCATGAATTTGTCTAATCTTCTTCTAAACCCCTCCAAGTTGATGGCCATCACTGTCTCCTGTGGGAGCGAGTTCCTTAACTTAACTATGCGCTCCATGAAGAAGTACTTCCTTTCATCTGTTCAACGGAACTCACGGTGGTTCCATTGTCATGGACAGATCACTACCTGGTCGGGTTTAGACTCACTGGGACTCAGAACCTCTTCAGGGGTGGGGGACCGATTAGAATGGTCCGTCCCAGGAGGCTGATGGATCCGGATGGTTTCCTGACAGCTCTTGGAGATCTTCCTGTCACCTTGGCAGGCGATCCTGTCGAAACCCTGGTTGACCTCTGGAATAGAGAAATGGCCAGGGCAGTGGACACGATCGCTCCCGAGCGTCCCCTCTTTCAGAGTGGAGCCAAACCGGCCCCATGGTTTTCCAAGGAGCTGGTGGTGATGAAACGTGTCAGACGGGGACTAGAGCGACGTTGGCGGAAGACTCGGAGCGAAGCTGATCGATCTCGGACTAGAGCCTATTTGAAGGCCTACTCCGAGGCAGTACGGGCTAAGAAGAAATCTTTCTTCTCGGCCTCCATTGTGTCTGCTGGGAGCCATCCAGCGGAACTGTTTCGAGTGGTTAGGGGGCTTTTAAGGGTAATTCTGACCACTCAGCAGACCGCTGTCAAGAATTTGCATGGCACTTTGCAGACAAAGTGGCTCAGATTCGCTCTGACTTGGATGCTAAAATTGATACAGTCTCTGAGGATGTAACTTTGGTGCCTGTTTGTCCAATTAAAATGGATTCTTTTCAACTTGTCCTGCCTGAGGATGTGGACAAGATCCTTGGAGCGGCACGTGCCACCACTTGTGTACTGGACCCTTGCCCTTCCTGGCTCATTAGAAGTACCAGAGGGGGACTGGTCGATTGGGTCAGGGGAGTAGTTAATGCCTCTCTACAAGAAGGCAGAATTCCATCATGCTTAAAGGAGGCAGTTATAAGACCACTGCTGAAAAAGCCCTCCCTGGATCCCTCTTTACTAGGCAACTACCATCCAGTCTCCAGTATTCCATTTTTAAGCAAGATAATAGAGCGTGTGGTGGTCACCCAACTCCAGAGATTCCTGGATGATACGGATTATCTGGATCCATTTCAATCTGGTTTCAGGCCTGGCTATGGGACAGAGACGGCTTTGGTCGCCTTGGTGGATGACCTACGCAGAGAACTGGACAGGGGGAGTGTGTCTCTGTTGGTTCTACTGGACCTCTCAGAGGTTTTTGATACCATCGATCATGGTATCCTTCTAGGCCGCCTTGCCGAGATGGGACTTGGGGGCACCGTGTTGCAGTGGCTCCAGTCCTTCCTGGAGGACCGAACCCATAAGGTGGTACTGGGGGACTCCTGTTCAACCCCCTGACCATTGACCTATGGCATCCCTCAGGGTTCAGTTTTGTCCCCCATGTTATTTAACATCTACATGAAACCGCTGGGAGAGGTTGTCCGGGGTTTTGGGGTTCGGTGCCATCAGTATGCCGATGACACTCAACTCTTTCTCTTTTCCACCTGAAGCCAAGGAAGCCGTACAGGTCCTAAACCAATGCCTGACATCAGTGATGGACTGGATGAGGGCAAACAAGTTGAGATTAAATCCTGATAAAACAGAGGTACTCCTGGTCAGTTGGAGGGCAGATCAGGGAAGAGGGATTCAACCGGTGCTGGATGGGGTCGCACTCCCCCTGAAGTCTCAGGTTCGCAGTTTGGGTGTACTCCTGGACTCAGCTTTGAATTTGGAGGCCCAGATTACTGCTGTATCCTGGAGCACATCTGTCCAATTAAAACTGGTGTGCCAGCTGTGCCCGTTCCTGGAGCTGCCTGATCTGACTAGGGTGATGCATGCCTTGGTTACATCCCACTTAGACTACTGTAACACGCTCTACATGGGGCTGCCTTTGAAGACTGTTTGGAAACTTAAATTGGTACAAAGAGCTGCAGCCAGAGTGCTAACCAGGGCTGGTTACAGGGACCATACAACCCCCCTGTTACAACAGCTCCACTGGCTGCCAATTTGTTTCCGGTCACAATTCAAAGTGCTGGTTTTGACCTACAAAGCCCTATACGCAGTGGCGTCACTAGGGGGGTGTGGGGGGTGCGGACCACACCAGGTGACACCATCAGAAGGGGGTGACTCTCAGCTTTAATTTAAAAAAAATTAAGTTTCTAGGTGGTCCGGTTCTCAAGATATACATAAAAACGTCAGCCACCCCCCAGTGGCATCACTAGGGGGTGCGGGGGGTGCGGACCACACCAGGTGACACCATCAGAAGGGGGTGATTCTCAGCTTTAATTTTTAAAAAATTAAGTTTCTAGGTGGTCCGGTTCTCGAGATATACATAAAAATGTCAGCCGTCCCGTTAAATCTTTTTTTAAACTACTGTATAGCACTTCGTAGCTTTAACCCCGCCCATTCAGGATTGCAGCCAATCAGTGAAGTGTTTGTTTGACCTGTGGCAGTGTCTAGTGAACCTCATTGCAAGGCCAGAAAATGGTGGTTCCCCCCCACCGTTTATCTGAAAATCTCATAAATTGGGTAAGTATATATATTTCAGTTTTTTCCCCTCTTGTGTGTAGGAGTCAGATCTATGTGGGGCTGCCTTTGAAGACTGTTTAGAAACTTAAATTGGTACAAACAGCTGCAGCCAGAGTGCTAACCGGGGCTGGTTACAGGGACCATACAACCCCCCTGTTACAACAGCTCCACTGGCCGCCAATTTGTTTCCGGTCACAATTCAAAGTGCTGGTTTTGACCTACAAAGCCCTATATGGCTCAGGTCCAGGTTATTTGACAGATCGTATCTCCCTACATGAATCTGTCCAGGATTTGAGATCTTCAGGTGAGGCCCTTCTTGTGCTCCCCACACCTTCGCAAGTACATATGACGCGGACACGAGATAGGGCCTTTTCGGTGGCCGTCCCTAAACTATGGAACTCCCTTCCGAGTGAGGTGCGATTAGCTCCCTCCTTGCCATCTTTCCGGCGACAAGACTGTTTTATTTCAACGGGCATTTGGGATAGAGAACGACCAAGATTAAATGTCATAGGATTGGTGTCTACAGTATATGATTTTATTATTTTAAATTGTCCACTGTTTTTAACGTATGTTTTATGGTTTTTAAATTTTCTCATAGTTTAATTCTATTTTAATTGTATATTTCTGTATGTTTTAATGGTGTTGTTTTTAGTTGTAAGCCGCTCTGAGTCCTATTGGAAAAAGGGCGGGGTAGAAATAAAGTTGTTTATTATTATTATTATTATTATTATTATTATTATTATTATTATCTGTCCTGAATCTTCCAGCTTCACTGGATTTCTACAAGTTCTAGTGTTATCAGATGAGAAAAGCTTTTCTCTATCCATTCTATCCATGCCATATATAATTTTATAAACTTCTGTCATGCCACCTCTTCCTCTACTTCTCTCGACAATGTGATCGTCACCATCATCCTGTTCTTTGCATGGTTTTTGTACTCATTTTCCCCTTCGCATGCTTGTAGGGTCTTGCCCAGATGGTAAACACAGTTAATATTATGGGTAGTGCTACTGTTTTCTCCCGGCTTGCTGTCTCGACTAACAGGAAGCCACAGAGTAGGTTTTTACTGATACAAACACTGAGGATGGGGAAGAAATTCTATTCAGTTTGCTTTTAAAGCTGAATCTGTCAAAATTCACAATTTCCAAAACAAAATGAGAACTGAAACACATCCATCCTTCCCAATTCACCCTTATCCAAATTTTGCAATGCTGTCCTCCAACCAAACAATATTCACAAAAATGCATTATATTAAGAGAAGTTGCTTGCAAAAATGTGTACATTGGTCCAGCAGCAGACAAAAATGTGTTTATGAGGACAAATTCACGGTAAAACACTAAAGAATTTTTGTAAGGATTTTTTAAAAAAATCAGATTGCTGCAGAAATGCGGAGAACTGAATTTAAGATTTGAAAAATAAAAAACAGGGAAAATCAAAATTCACAGACCCTTCCATCCCTAACACACACAGACACAGGGCTCATCCAGACGACTGCAAAATGTGTGACACGCGCACTATGTGTGTTTATTATTTTTCGGTCATCCAAATGACATCACGCGCTGTTATGCATTTTCGCGGGTTAAATCCGCTCCTTGCAATACTGGCAAAAATGCGATTTGCTGTTTGAAATCGGGAATCATCCGCTGTGCCACAAAAAGGGTTTTTTTTCCATTGGGAAACAGCAAACAAAAAGGTAAAGTGAGGACTATCAGATGACAAACTGAATATGGAAACCGTGGATTATCCCACTCCGTTTGGATAAGCCCATAGACACACACAAACACACTGACTTATGGTTGTGAATACCTCCTCTTGGAACTTCTTCCTCTTTCATAGAATAGTCACATATTGATCTCACCCAATAAGGGATCAGAGAGCGAACAGGATGCCATCACAATGCAACAGATTTGTTTCTCCAGTGATATTATACTGAGGACGAGTGAGAACTAATTAAAAATGTAAACATTTCTGCACATAGTGCTGAAATAATTGCCTAATATTCACTGTTACTATGTACAAATCTGGAAAAGGAATTACTTATGAGAGCATCTGCCTTAATTTGGATCATGAACCTTGCTAGAAAATTGAGGTAAATCCAGACACTGAAAATGCTCAAAGAAGAGAAGTATGCCACCATCTCCCCAACAAGGTTATGGCATAGACTTTTCTACAAAGAGAACAGGGGTGTAGCCGTACAGAGTCTTCGGGGGGTTTTTAGACCCCTTACTTTTTTGGGAGCAGGGTCCCAGTGTCTCCAGGGTCTTATGAGCCAATCAGCATGAAAGGGGAGTGTGTTAGCCACTAAGAACAGTTTTCTAACATGCTTCCTTGTCCTTTCTGGCTGATTGGACCCAATCAGAGTGAAAGAGGTGAGTCAGGCACTCAGAAGACTCTTTGCAATAGCTAACACTCTATCCTTTCATGCTTATTGGACCCTAGGGACATATGTTGTTGCAGGAGAAGGCATCAACGTAGCAGCAAAAGGGGGAAGGGGCATGGCTGTGTCTATCAGGAAGGGACCCTGCAATTTTGAATTTGCCACCACGCTGCTGAAAGAGAAGGTTGATTTCTGTCGGCAGAAGCAAAACACTAATCTGTGTTCAATGAACCCAGAATAAAATATGCAGGCAGAACAGTCAGGCCGAGAGTAAATTGTTATAGAGGATGCTAAATTAAGCCTGGAGAATGGTGATGTAATACCAAGCAGTTTTACTGGGAGATAAAGCAAACCAGTCTGCCTTCAGCACCAAGGCATCCTATGGACAAAGCGAGTTGCATGCACAGCCCTTTTTATTGTGGACGTTGTCCATGACTGGGCTGCAAATGGAGTCACCAGTGCTTAGCTTAGTGATGGATAAATCTGTTAACTGCAGTTTCTTTCTGTCTTCCCTTTTTTCCACTCTTAAGTTCAACTCTCCACATTTCTGCATCAGTTTCTGGATTTTATTTTAAAAAGTCCTCATGAAAATTTAGCAGCATTTTAGTGTGAATTTCTTGTAACATGCACAGCAATTTCCCCATTTTTGTATGTTGTTTTTGCTGTTGCTGCTGCTGCACAATTGGTCTGTAGTGGTTTGTTCTGCGTTGTCTTTTTTTTTTAAAAAAAAGATTGTGTTACTGGTGGATTTGTATTCGTTTACCTGATGAAAACCTCCCTGTATGTTGTGAAAGTGGGGATTATAAAAATCATCTAAACAAATAAATAAATAACTCACTAAATTGTGATTCTGGGCCCAAAAAGGTTGAGCACCCCCTAGACTAGATGATCTTTGGGATCCTCTCCAAGTCTATGCTTCGACATCTCAGTGATTTCCCACATTGCTTTTAGGACTCTTTTGCTCCTCTTGTGGGCAGGGTGTTTGCACTGCTGTTTTTCAGAATAAAAAAAGAGTTATAAACGCATAAAACGTTATCCACTGTTGAAACGGACTTCTTACAGCTCTGTCTTGTGATTATTTTTAGTGAATATACGTATGTCTGTAGTAACTGCGGTGCATATAGCACTTGGTATCATTGTCTCAAAGTAAACCTGTCTTCCGCTGATTTTTATCTCAGACAAATGGCATTGAACTGGGGAAATGAAAAAGAAACATCCTTCAAAGCTAATTGATGCCAATTGATTTTGTAATTAGTATCCAAGAAACCTATATAACTTGGGAAGGGGGATTAAAGACTTGCCTGTTGTGATCCAGCACAGCCTGATTTGACTTTGGCCTATTCTGTGTGACCATGGCCTTCCAGGAAGGGTCACTGCTTCAAACCAGTTTCCTCTAGTAGCCCCGAGCCAAGCTAGACCAGGGCAAGTGTATCCTCGGGCAGAGCCTGTCTGGTCAGGACTCTGGACAGATCACCATACGGGGTTCTGGCTAGAACTCACCCTAAGAGAGCTATTGTCTTGGCAGTATGCTGGGGCCTTCTGTAGTCTGGCTGGTCTGGACTTGCTGTTAACCCCACCCCACCTATAAAGGTTTCTGTTTCTTAAAGAGCCAGTGTCCAACTCTGCAGCTACTAGCTCCTACAGCATAGGGGTGACGAGGGCTGCATCAGAGTGGGGGAATGCTCTGAGTAGTATCCTCTGTTCTGAACGGTCCTGGATTGGGGGATGTTAGGTCCCTAGGCAATACTTCTTCCTTGTATTTCTCTGAGCCAGAGATGGGATGGAGGCCAGAGAACATGACAGCTGCCTGTTCATGCTGGGTGTATACGTGCTTGACAAAACCATAGGAAAACTGCATCTGTGTAGAACCTGCAGGAATTCATTCTTCCTGCTATACAGAGCTTGCAATATCCAGGACAAATAGAGGTTAATGATAGGGATTGCAGGCTTCCATGATATCTCAGTATACCTTGCAACTATGTTTTGGGATTACCATCTGACAAGCAAATTAATCTACATTGTCTTTGCCTTGCAGAAATGTTAGATGACTATAATGATCATGTCTTGATCTTTGATGATGACTTGGTCTTTTCATTGATGGGAGACTTGATGATTTTGTATTCAGAGTCTGATCTTGTGGACTCGAATAGAAGAACAATTGCATCCGAATTGCTCAGGGAAAAGCCTGCAGCTCAGCCGTAGTGTGTCTGCTTTGCATGCAGGAAGACCCAGGTTTAATCCTCAGCATTTCCAGGTAGGGTGGGGAAAGACTCCCTGCCCAAGAGCTGCTTCCCATCACTGTAGACAACACTGCGCTAGACAGACCATTTGGTCTGACTTGGTATAAGGCAGCTTCCTTTGTTCCTGTGATGCTTTCTTGCTATGAGCCCTGTGATTTGAATATAGCATCTACAGCTCAAACCTAATAATGCACTCCATTCAGCAGATCCACAATTAGGTAGGTCAGCAAATTGGACAGCTCCTTGAATGTCTGGACTAAAACTCAGAGCAGATTTCACTGTCCTACTGACATGGAGCCACCAGCCACCACTGGGTCAACTTGGTACCCCTCTCCCCCCATTATATCCTAGGGCCACTGTTCAAAATTGAACTTCTCTAAAGGAATGGTTCAATTTTTAAAAAATCAGAATTTTTGAGATGGATAAATTGGCAGATTGTGTCCAAAGGAGAAATGGGGCTATATTTAACTGTCCTACTCAGAGCACACCCAGTGAAATTAATGAACCTAAGTTAGTCATGTCTATTAACATCAATGTCCACCAACTTTATTGGCTGAGAAATGGACAGTATCACTTGTTGACTGTATACTTATTTCATAGAATTGGATGGAGAAGTTTCCCTGTAATTTTTTCTCTTAAAAAATAAACTTTGTGCCAGAATTGTCCCACCCCTTGGCACTGTGCAATGTTCAATGGCGCTTTGTTTGTTTGTCTACCATGCTTTTTTCTGGCTAGCCCCTAAAATTTGCATTGTAGACTGTAAAGCAATTTGTTTGTCACCTCCAGACAAATGAGGATGGCATTTCTGTTGCAGGGTGGCAAAAGGCTGGAGCTTGCATAAGCTGATAAATGTGAAGCAAGGTGACTCTACTTGTAAGCATTATGTATTACTGTGAAACGGCAAATCCTTCAGACATTCTCAAGTGTCTTAGTAAACTACACAATTGCCTCCTGCACTGGATTCAGACACCAGGAAAATGGGAATAGACATTAATATACAGCAGTCCTCTTGGCTCCTCTTAGACTCTGACATTGAGTGGCAGGCAAAATAACTATTTGCAATTTCTTTTTAAATCTCTTGTCTGTTTCCTAGCTGCTTAAATCTACTTTATCACTCTTAATAAAAATGGAGTTTAGAGAACCAAGTCTATAAAGGTTTTATTCAACTAAGTCCTAATCAGAATGAACTAAATGCAATAAATTAACTTCATTAATTGCAATAGATTTAATCTGAGCAATTGAACAAAACCCATAAATTTTAAATTGGGGAAAGAAGGCTGGGGGGCAAGGTGGACCCTGGGCAACACGGGTTGGTTCCTGCCCTACACCTTGGGGCAGGATTTTATTATCTCTCTTGGAGACCCAAAGGACAATGCTTTAACATCCCCACACTTCATGTCAGATGCTGAGATTTGGCAACTCTAGAAATAAGAGAGGCTGAGAGGCCATGTCTTTGTCTGAAACCCCCTGGTGAGCTTCATGGTAGATGGAGGCTGGGGGTGAAAACTGATTCATTTAAAGGTGGATCTATCAAATGCACACTTTCCAAAATGAGATGGAAGTCAAATTGTAATGCAATAAAATATAAGAAATGAAAGAAGCGATAGAAATACAGTAAAAATCGGACAGCCTCTAGCACGGTGCATTACAATTGTTTCAACAGGCAGAACAATCATGAAGTGGTCTGTCAAGATCCTCTGCAATTTTCAAGGGTCTGTGGAGGGGACAAAAATGAGGAACCACCACCTTGTGCATTGCCAGTGGAGAAACCTTTACCTTACAACAGGAGTTCCCAAACTTTTTCTCCCCCACGGACCACCTGAAAATTGCTGAGGGTCTTGGTGGACCACTAAATGATCTTTCTGGCCGCTGTAATGATGGTAATGTGCTGTGCTAGATGCTGTATGGTTTTTAATTGCATTTTATTTCTTATTTTATTTCTTCTCTATTGTATGTTTATTATGTTGAAACGGACTGCCTTCAAGTCGATTCCGACTTATGGCGACCCTATGAATAAGCTTTTCATGGTAAGCGGTATTCAGGGGGGGTTTACCATCGCCTCCCTCTGAGGCTGAGAGGCAGTGACTGGCCCAAGGTCACCCAGTGAGCTTCATGGCTGTGTGGGGATTCGAACCCTGGTCTCCCAGGTCGTAGTTCAACACTCCAACCACTAGGCCACACTGGCTCTCGGGGAATCAAAAAGGGGCCTAAAACCTCTGCCAATTTTTTGTTGGGGAGGTGAGGATGGGTGAAATCATGAAAATGGAAGCAGACTGCCTTCAAGTCGATCCTGACTTATGGCGACCCCATGAACAGGGTTTTCGTGGCAAGCGGTATTCAGAGGGGGTTTACCATCGCCTTCCTCTGAGGCTGAGAGGCAGTGACTGGCCCAAGGTCACCCAGTGAGCTTCATGGCTGTGTGGGGATTCGAACCCTGGTCTCCCAGGTCGTAGTCCAACACCTTAACCACTACACCACACTGGCTCTCTGATTATTATGTTACAGTTTGAATTGCATAGGATTCAAATACAATCCAAGAAATAAAAGAAGCAACAAAAAATACAATTAAAAACCAATATGAATATTTAATGCAATGGATGGAACGTCTCCTATCTTCAGCCACAAATCCAAAGACACAGAGTGGACCACCTGCACAAAGCTCATGGATCACTGGTGGTCCACAGACCACCATTTGTGAACCCCTGCCTTACAAGACACCCAGATAATTATAACTTAAATTTCCGAGTCACTGGATGTGGGATGCTTGAAGCAGCATTGATGAGAGTCCAGCCCTTGTTTCTCCCACCGCATCTTCATGCAGATTGAATTATTAAACCATTCTGGAGACTGCTGGCTGATTGTTATTCATTAGCACACATACATTTGCTCTTTCCTATAGGATCATTTTTATGGTTAGTTATATATGAGCAAGAAGATCTGAGCTTGAGGCCGCAGAAAAGATTCATCTCAAATAGCCCTTCTGCAATCAGACCAAACGTTCCCTTAAGGAGACACTTCCCTCTCCTCCCCCTCCAATTTGACCAAAATACAAATTTGTGGAGGAAAATAAAAGAGGGGGGTGTTCTGTTTTTTATCTGATGGTTGGCTGCTAGATTTCAAATAAGCCCATTTCCAAAACACTGCTAATTACCCGTCTCCACACATTTAGCAGAGAACTCTGTTCAATAAAACATTTGAAGCTAATTTGACTTTCCATTTTCCCCCTCTCCTGTTTTTCTTTTTAATGCTCTGCATAAAATGTACAGCAAGACAAATGTAGGCTCTTTTCATCAGCCCAGCTGCAAAGAGCCCAAATTCTTTAATTGCTCTAGATTGGGTTGCATTTTCTCGAATGCAAATAGAAAACCCCGTTAAAATCTAACCAGTTACTCTCCATTTACATTGATGCTAATGAAGGTGGAGCTAAGCCTTTGGAGTCCAATGGTGCTCAGTTAACTCTACCCAGTTAAGAGGAATTCCCATGGAAATGCATGAGATTATATGAGTTCAACTTGTGGAGGGACTGATGAATAAGAACCCTTGAGAGGCTGGATGTGTCATTTTCTGATCCCTTCAAACCCTGCATTTCTATGATCTTGTGAAGCGCTGATACCCATCCCTGGTCTCAAAGGCTCTTTCCTCTAGAATATTTTGAAAGGAGAAAGAGAAAAGGAGGGGTGAATCATGAAAACACTCTTGTAACCTAGTCCAGTGCAGGTTTGGGCTCAATTGTTTCAGCTCATGTCACCATGAGAATGGGAAAGGGGTGCAGCTCAGCAGTAGGGCATCTGCTTTGCATGCAGAAGGCCCCAAGGTCAATCCCTATCATCTCCAGGTCAGGCTGGCTGAACTCCTGGAGAGTTGCTGCCTGTCATTCTGGACAATATTGAGTTTGATGCACCATTGGCCTGACCCAGTACAAGGCAGCTTCCAATTTGTAGATGCATGTAGATGGTCACAGGTTCAGTCCCTAACACCTCCAGGTAGGGCAGGGAATGTCCCTTGTCTGAAACCCTGGAGAGCTGCTGCCAGTCAGTGCAGACAATACTGGACAGACCAGTGGTCTGACGTGAAATAAGGCCATTTCCAATATTTCTAACATTGATTTGCAATGTTTGATTGTTACTATCCTGTTTGCATTGTATTCCTGTTTTATTTTTTGTTTTACCATGGGATTGTTTTAGCTTTCCGGATGTATTGGGATTCTTACTGGTTTCCAAGCCCTGTGAGGAAAGACTGAGACTGCTAGGGATGTTTAGCCTTGAGAAGAGAAGACTGAGGGGAGTCAAAGTACTTCATGTACTTGAAAGGTAGTCATGTAGAGGAGGGCCAGGATCTCTTCTTGAATGTCCCAGACCACAGGACATGGAATAATGGGCTCAAGTTACAGGAAGCCACAGTTCAAGGGAACATCAGGAAAAACTTCCTGTTAGAGTGGTATGACAATGGAACCAATGACCTAGGGAGGTGATGGTCTCTCCAACACTGGAGGCCTTCCAGAGGGAGCTGGACAGCCACTTGTTGGGGATGCTTTAAGTTGGATTCCTGCATTGAGCAGGAGGTTGTACTCAGTGGCCTTATAGGCCCCTTCCAACTCTACTCTTCTATGATTCTATACCTAATTGGTCACAAAGGAATAATATAAAGAAGAATAAAAAGTGATGCTGGTGAAGATCTCCACAGTCAGGGTTAGCATAGAAATGTGGGTCCTGTTGAAACCACCTTGGATTTTTGCTACTGCATCCTCTTAATTTTCCCTTATTCTATCAAATGGACCAAAGAAAACCAGCAGTTCTCCTCCAGCTCAGATTTTAAACCAAGCTGGAGTAGGATTTAGGAACTTGTAAGCTTTCCACTCCTTTGAGGTGAGCTTTAAAATAAGCTCGTTTCATCTTCTGAGCAGGACTCTGAAGAATTTCACTGGCACCTCTCATTTTGAAGGGGAGTGGGAGAGAAATGCTGCTGGGCCAAATCTGGAGGCTAGGAGAAGGGAGTCCATCCCCTACAGGTCCTCCCTGTGGTCTGTTTTTTTGAATAGAAAAGCAAGACAGTGGATAGTTTAAGTGCATGCTTGAAACTGCACAATTAATGCAATGTGCAGCTTAAAGTCTGAGTCTCTGCATACTTAAAAAGGGAATGAAATCCAAATATTTTAAGCCTTATTTCTTAGAACTATCTATTATATCTGTTTTATATAATAATAGGCTCTGAAATGGGATGGACTACAGATCTAGTTAAATCAGTAAACATCAGCTACATAGATTGTTTAAAAGCCATATGGTTAGAAGCATCAGCTAATTGCATGCATATTAAGAGCCCTTTACTTCTTTTTTTCCTTCCTATGATTTGTGTGGAGAAGTGAGTGTTGTTAACATGGGACAGAAGGAAAGCCATTTCTAACTGGTCATGCATTCTTGCAAACATTGGGATTCTATTCAAATTGCAGACAAGGGTATGTCACACACACACATACCCCTACCCCATTTTCAGCATCATGTGAAAATTCCCTTGCTGGCAAGTCCTACTGAGTTTTGTAAAGTGAATTTGTCTGTGCCACAACTAATCATTTACATTTACTGATAGCCAAGGTAATGATTTTTTCATAACCCCCCCCCAAATGTACTTCTAGCCTTGCCAAAACAGATATGAGTTCTTGCTTTAAAAATATTAACTTGGTATCTTTTGACATCTTATGCTGACAATGTATTTTTTCATGGGTTATTAACTTTCTATTGTCCGACCTCTGAGTTTCCTCTGAGAATGTAAAGGACCAGCCAGGAGAGGGGAGAACTTTCCTTAATTCTGTAATTTTCCACAACCAGCAAGACAAAATAAGTCACAATAAACTCAGCATGCCACAAAAAAACCCTCCCTAGTCTTTTTCATGTATATTTTAAAAAAGAAAAATAAAGATTTTATGACAATTAAGCCTTTTTGTGACTACAGATCATGAATCTCTTTTTGACACTTCATGCAAATGTTCCACATGCAATTGGGCAGATAAGCAGGATAGAGGGTATAATCCAGATGTGGGGAACCTTTGGCTCTTCAGATGTTGCTGAACTACAACTCCCATCAGCCCCAGTAGGCATGGTGAATGGCTCTGGTGTAATAAACGGATGCTGGTTGTAAGGTGCAAAAAGGGGTCTTGAACGATGACCACTAGCAGCCAGGTCCAGTATCTTACCTCCTATGCCACCAGCACCCTGGTACCTAAGCCAGCCAACCAGGCAAGGGTTTGAACATCAACAGCACCCTCTAGGTGCAGTACTAGTCTGAGTGTGGTCAGCTAGCCTCATAAATCAATGATGATATGCCAAGCCCTGTAAAACCTGTTGTTCCAAGCTAGCGCTTCATTCTGAATAATTTGTTTCCCTTGTCATTTCATTTTTTGTCTGTTTGATCCAGTATCTGACCCAGTGGAGGCTGGTAGCTCTGATGTCAGCATCTTGGACAGCTCCTTGACAGTTTGAACTAAAACCCAGAGTAGATTCACTGACCCACTGACATCAGAGCCACCAACCTCTAGACTACTACCCCTTCTGTCAGCGAGTCTGCTGCCTCTGGCCCTTGTTTTCCATTTGCTTGATTTGGTTCCCAACCTCTTGGCCATCCATGGCCATTTTGTCTGCCTTAGGCCCATCTTACTAGTGCCTGCCTGTGTCAGACTCCTAGTCTGCTGGTGCTCTTGCAAAACTCAGCCTGGCCTGACAGTGTTAAAGCAGTCTCAGTGCCAAGGGAACAATGCATTCCATCAATCACCTCCTTTTGCCGTATGTCAGAACTCCTCAGGCAATTGAGGATTTAGTAGAGCCGTGTTTTAATCCTGAGTTAATAAATTAACATTGTAAATTTCACTGTTTGTGTGGCTCAAGGCCAAAGTTGATGTTAAGGCATCAAATCCCTGTGTTTGAACATAGATTTACCCGAGTCGCATAAACAGGGGATGGGGGCTGCATAAGGATGGTAGTTTATTCTGTTTTCCCGACGTTTCCTTACCTCATAATTTAATTTGATCTTTCACACTTCTGGAAAACTAGTGGAATACACTGGCCGTTTAGTGCTTGTTTCAGTGTTAATTGTTTCTAGAATAAAATCTGTTTGCAATACCACTAACCCAGAAAATTGCAGGAGTACAGTGATGAAATTTGAAGCCGTATACGTAGAGTTCTTTCCTGCCATTTTCATGGGGGAATCAAAGGGGACCAGAAGTGTATATGTGTGGAAAGGGTGGGGGAGTAGCAACTTGTCCAGTGATATTTATTGTGGTGTCACACCTTGTCCACTGGTGTGAATGAAATTTAGCATGACATAGAGGTATATAACCAAAAAGCCACCATGCCATAATGTAACTGATAGTGCAGTGTGGAAGGACCATTAGAAATTGGGACAGAAGTGCTACCAATATAATCAGTAAAACTAGTGCAATGAATCCCATGTTGGAATGTAACCAGAGTCTGTCTATTTCTAAAAGCAAATGGGATGGAGAACTCTGGTGGCTCCATGTCAGTGGGGCAGTGGAATCTGCTCTGGGTTTTAGTCCAGACTTTCAAGGAGCTGTCCAAAGTGTTTAAGCATCAAAGCAATGATACCAGCAAAGCTGACTCCAGGTTTGAAGACGGCCCAAGCAAAGTGCCCTCCAGTGGGACCTCTACTCTAGAGGATTTACTTGGTGGTAGGCAGTTGCAACCTGAAGGTGGAAATAAAGTCAGGCACAGTATATAGATTGAACTATGGCCCACTTCATTTAAATGCAAACCACCTGCAGAGGGAAAACTATTAGCAGGAGAACTTAGCAATAACATAACAGTCCAACCCTGCAGCCAATTGGTTGACAACCCCTGCCAACAGAAAGTGAGATTCAGCTGTATTGTTTACCCCCGTTCCTTGGCCACATCCAAAGGTGAGTAAGGAGGCCTTCCTGCATCACCACCCTCCAGGGCCCCATCACTCCAAGCAGATCTTACAGGTTAGCCTCAAAGGTAGTGCCTGACTTGCCCTAGGGCCACATAGCCCAGATCTGTAAGCCTCAGGGGCTGTCCATTACCCTAAAAGTTGCTTAAAGGGGACACCTAGCCGACCTTAACTGCTCCCCTTCAGAACATTCCCACCCCTGGAGGGAAAAGCCAAAGTAACCTATTTAATAAAGTTAAATAGTGTCAGAGGCTTCAGTTAAGTTGGGTGGAGACAGCCCCAGATTTCCTGGGTTCAGCCACCCAGAGCAATTTGGGGCTGTCCGGGTGGGCAGGCAGAAGAAGAGGCAGGTGGTCCCAGCAGGATTGAATCCTTTACTCACTAGCTGGTGAGTGGAGGATTCCATCCTGCTGACTGCAGAGCAGGGGTGTAGTCACCCTGGGCTCCTACTGGGAGGAAGGGTGAGATATAAATAAATAAAGTTTCCCCCCTGACATGCTAGCTTTCTATCTGCAGGGCATTTTTCCTGATGGAGCAGCAGTCCATCATGGGGGTCCCACCTGTGGTCTGAAGTAGTATAGTCCAGATAGTGGCAGTATTCACATGTCATGATAAGTCAATGTTTCAGAGATGCAACCAAGCCATACACTCTTAGAGAAGGCTGCCTGTTCTAGACTTGCCTCCATAATCAAGAGGACACACCCAGATCAGAGATTGCTGCTGAAACACAGGAAGAGGGTTCCTCAAGAGCAAGTAACACTTTAAAAGACATAACTCAAATTTCAATTCAGGAGGTGTGTCTTTGGCTTGGACCTTATGTCCATGGTGTTGCAGAGGGCCTTGAACCAAGATAGTTTTCAGCTCCTTGCCTCCTGCACCACTAGCAATCCTGTGCATTAGTAAATGGGATGTGTGGATCAAGGGCACCCTCTCGGCTGCAGTTCCAGCCTCTATCTGCTCAGCTGACCCCCCGGCCAATAGAGGCATGCCAGACCTCATACATTCCTCACATCGCAGACACTTCCTCAGTCTGAGTAACTCTCCTCATTGAATAGCTGGTAGAGCTGAGCAGTGCTCTGGATGAATCCCAGATTCTGAACTGAATTGGGTTTATTTGGGTGGAGGTCAATCTGAAATTCAGCCAGAGCAGGTCAAGGCAGTCCTAGGTCAGATCAGGTCCACCTGGAGTTATCTGGGGCTGTCAAAAGAAGGGAACAGTTGAGTGACAAGGAGACAGGCAGCATCTCCTTCTCCCAGCACGTCCTGATCATGTGTTTAATTAAGGCTTAAAACCCTAATTAAACATTATGCAAGGCTCCCAATTCATTTCAGCAGTCAGATTGGGGTTGGGTCAACCCCGGATCATCCTGGGTCACATCAGAGCCACTCAAAAGTGCCAGACCAGGCCCCAAATCAGATCAGAAGGGCATGCACAGCCCTAGGGAGGGCATGCACACAGGATCCTGGACCTTGCCTAGGGAATCTGACCATCATCCAGGCTTCAACCATATCTTCTGCCTCTTTTGATTCTCCTTTGCTCATGCCTGAACTAGGCCTCTTCCCTGTTGGGGCTTTCTCAAAGCTTGATCAAAACCTCACAATAGGCCAAGAGTATAGGAAACACTGGTGTCATGGCATTACGATGCCTGCCATTGTGGGGGTTTTCCCCCCTCAAATGCAGCTCCCTTCCTAATAGATTCCAGCCTCCCACTGCTGAATTTGATTGTCTGAGTCTGTGATCCTCCAGAGCTCCATCTCTCCTCAGAAGATGGCTTAGCCAGCTGGATAAGAAAGCGAGAAAATGGAAACTAGGTGTGACCTTCAGTGCTGCTCCTACTCAGGAACAGTAATGGGAGGTATGGTGTTGTGAGGAGAACAAGCCAGGTAAGGGGAACCCGTCCCAGACAAGTAGTGTCTGTGACCCGTTCCGGTTCTCCTCATATCCCCAGGACTGCTGGTTGTCCTATCAGTCAGCCTTCGGATCTCCATATGCTGCTGTTAAACGCCAGGTCGGTACAGCATAAGATCTCCCTTGTTCATGATTTAATTTTGGAGGAGGCGGCTGACCTGGCGTGCATAACCGAGACCTGGGTGGGTGATATGGGAGGAGTTGCTCTTTCCCAGCTTTGCCCACCTGGGTATACGGTTCAGCATCATGGTAGAGCCGAAGGTCGGGGAGGTGGGGTCGCTGTAGTCTATAGGAGCTCTTTCTCACTCACCGAGCACCCTGTACAGGTGACGACTGGATTGGAGTGTCTCCACCTTGCGCTGGGCCAGAGAGACAGGCTGGGAATTCTGTTGGTGTACCACCCGCCCTGCTGCCCAACAAATTCCCTAACTGAGCTGACAGAGGTAGTCTCGGAGGTATTGTTGTAGTCCCCTAGACTGCTGGTACTGGGGGACTTCAACGTCCATGCCGAGACTGCTTTATCTGGGGCGACTCAGAACTTCATGGCATCCATGACAACCATGGGGCTGTCTCAGTTTGTTACTGGCCCGACGCATGTGTCGGGACATACCCTTGATTTGATCTTCGCCACTGGACAGGGAGATGGTGATCTGGAGGTTGGGGGTTTTTCATCTACCCCATTGTCATGGACAGATCACCGCTTGCTGAGGTTTAGGCTTACAACGACCCTTTCCCTCTGCAAGGGTGGGGGACCTATTAAATTGGTCCGCCCCTGGAGATTAATGGACCCTGAGGGTTTCCAAAGGGCTCTGGGGGATTTTCCGACTGAGAAGACTGGCGCTCCTGTTGAAGCCCTGGTTGATCTGTGGAATATGGAAATGACCCGGGCGGTTGACACGATCGCTCCCATGCGCCCCCTCCTATGTAGAGCTCATACAGCCCCATGGTATACCCTGGAGCTGAGAGCAATGAAGCAAGAGAGGAGGAGGCTTGAGTGCAGATGGAGGCGAACTCCCGACGAATGCAATTATGCCTTGGTAAGTGCCTGTTCTAAGCGGTATACAGCAGCGGTGAGGGCAGCAAAAAAGAGTTATTTTGCTGCCAGTATTAAGGCATCACTCTCCCGCCCAGCGGAGCTTTTTAAAACTGTACGAGGGCTTTTACATCTTGGCCCTCGGGGTACTATAGATTCAGCTGTAGCCCGCTGTGATGAGTTCGCTGGACACTTCCAAGACAAGATCGCTAGCATTCGTCGGGACTTAGACTCCAATATTATAGCAGTTGGATTCAATGAAACATCCAGACCACGGTCTTGTCCTTATTTATTGGATGAGTTTCAGTCTGTACAGCTTGAGGATGTTGACAAGATCCTTGGACTGGTGCGGGCGACCACGTCGGTGCTGGATCCTTGCCCCTCTTGGCCGGTGAAAGCTGGTAGGACCAGAACCGCCGACTGGGCCAAGGAGGTAATCAATGTTCCGTTCCTGGGCAAGGTTCTGGATCGGGTGGTGGCCGGCCAGCTCCAGGGGCTCTTGGATGACACTGATTATCTTGATCCGTTTCAATCCGGTTTTAGGCCTGGGTTTGGTACCGAAACAGCCTTGGTCACCCTGTATGATGACCTTTGTTGGGAGAGGGACAGGGGGAGTGTGACCCTGTTGATTCTCCTTGATCTCTCAGCTGCTTTTGATACCATCGACCATGGTATCCTTCTGGGGAGACTCACGGAGTTGGGAGTTGGGGGTACTGCTTGGCAGTGGCTCCACTCCTACTTGGTGGGTCGTCAACAGAAGGTAGTGCTTGGGGAACACTGTTCGATACCCTGGACTCTCCATTGTGGAGTCCCACAGGGATCGGTACTGTCCCCCATGCTTTTCAACATCTACATGCAGCCGCTGGGTGCGGTCATCAGGAGTTTTGGAGTGTGTTGTCATCAGTATGCTGATGACACGCAACTCTATTTCTCCTTTTCATCTTCCTCAGGTGAGGCTGTTAACGTGCTAAACCGTTGCCTGGCTGCAATAATGGATTGGATGGGAGCTAACAGACTGAAGCTTAATCCAGATAAGACCGAGACACTGTTAGTGAGTGCCTTCTCTGCCCAGATGGTGGATGTTCACCCTGTTCTGGATGGGGTTACACTGCCCTTGAAAGAACAGGTTCGTAGCTTGGGAGTTCTTATCGACTCTTCCTTGTCTCTTGAGGCTTAGGTATCCTCAGTGGCAAGGAATGCTTTCTACCATCTCTGATTGGTAGCCCAGCTACATCCCTATCTGGACAGTGACGACCTCGCTTCAGTCGTTCATGCTCTGGTAACTTCTAGATTGGACTACTGCAATGCGCTCTACGTTGGGCTGCCCTTGAAGACAGTTCGGAAACTACAGTTAGTCCAGAATGCAGCAGCCAGATTGTTGACGCGGACAAGAAGGTCCGCTCATATCACACCTGTTCTGGCTCGTCTGCACTGGCTTCCTATTTGTTTCCGGGCTAAATTCAAAGTGCTGGTTTTGACCTATAAAGCCTTACACGGCATGGGACCGCAATACCTGGTGGAGCGCCTCTCCCAATATGGAACTACCCGTACACTGCGCTCAACATCTAAGGCCCTCCTCCGAGTACCATCCTATCGAGAACCTTGGAGGGTGGTGACTAGAAATAGAGCCTTTTCGGTTGTGGCTCCCGAACTGTGGAATGGTCTCACCGATGAGGTGCGCCTGGCGCCGACGCTGCTATCTTTTCGGCGCCAGGTGAAAACCTTTTTATATTCCCAGGCATTTTAATGCGTATTAGTATATGTATTTGATGTATTTTGCTACTGTTTGATTATTTTGTTTACCTTTGTTGGTTTGATTTTATTGTATTATTGTATTTATATATTTTGATTGCTTTATTGTATGTACAATGCCCAGAGAGCCCTTGGGCTTAGGGCGGTATATAAATAAAATAAAATAAAATAAATAAATAAATAAATAAACATGAGGAGCTGCCTTAAAGCAAGTCAGATGATTGGTTGACTTAGGTCAGCCTTGTCTACACTGACTGGCAGTGGCTCTTCAGGGTTTCAGGCAAGGGTTTTCCCCAGTCCTATCTAGAGATGCTGGGGATTGATCTTGAGACCTTCTGTATACAAAGCAGATGCTCTGCCACTAAGCTACAGCCCTTCCTGTATATTCTGGAGCTTTGACACCTCTTTGGTGCAGATCTCCGGAATTTAGGCCTCAAAATCTCTTGGGAACATAAGAAGCTGAATTATACAGAAAAGCCTAATTAATAATGCACATCCCCCCTCCTTGAATGGATATTTAATCAGGGTTTAAAACTCCAATTAAACATGTAGTCAAGAGAAAGGGGAGAAGGCGACACACACGCAGGTTGCTTGAATGTCTCCTCCCTTTCTCCCTCCTTGCTGACAGGCCATCCCCTCTCTTGACAGCTCTGGATTGCTCTGGGCGAACCCTGTCTAACCAGGGGTGATCCAGGGCTGCCTCAACCTGATCAGCATAAATCCCAGGTCAACCTAAATAATCCCAATTCAGTTTGGGATCTGGGATTCAGCTGGACCCGACACACAGCCCGAATCCCCATCTGCTATGAGTACTCCTGTTCAGGGTGTGGGACAGAAGCGCTGCAGTTCAGAACTCTTGGGTGTGACTGTATGAAGATTTTTTGGGAGGGGGTGGGGGAGACAGAATAAAGGATGCTTGTGCAGAAAGCCTCATACCTGAGAACTGTATAGTTATACAGCAGGAGGAAGTTATCCTTCCCCTTTGCTTCTTCCTGAAATTTCCTGGCATAACTTAACCTCACGGCACATATCCTTCCAACCCTAATCCTCCCACTAGAGTACTTATTACAAGTTGCTATGTACTTGGGCATCTAGATACTTTGCACACCCTCAGCGGACCCCTTCACATTCCGTAGATTCTGGGAGGTCACAGGGCCTTGGCTGCTTTCACACTGCACTTTATTCCGTTATCCCAATGCTTTCTTACCTGTTAATTTGGGCATTATATTTTACCTTTCGCACGACGTAAAAGCTAGTTCCAGGAATCTAGGGGAATCTAGTGGAAGTGTAGTGCTGATTTTCATGATAAATAATACCAGAAATAACACTGGTCAACACTAATTTTATTGCCAATGATGTTTGATCAATTTTAGGGTAACTTTGTGTCGCTGATTCCGAATATGGCATCGGTTTTGCTAGATTGGCTCTAATTTTTGAGATAATGGATGCCCCCATTGAAAAACATAACAAATTCAAAAAATTTAATGGTCAGGCATAGCCTACCCACAAATGACATGGAAACTGTCTCAAATCATGCAAAAGTAAACACATGAAATACCTAATGGCATTGTATTCAGTACAATAACATTAAAACAAAGAAAGCTGATTCAGATAATCACAATTAATGCATAGAAAAACGCTGTGTGTACGATTTTCTTTTATGTGGGGCATCAGGACATTTGCAAACCTGGGAATGCAGAAGATCGCGGGAGCTTTGCACTAGCTGCAGCCGCTCATGTGACAGGCATCCGGGCATGCAATGCATTCAGGCCCCTGAGGTGCACATTAATTTTTTTTGCCTGATGAAAACTGTACCAATATTCCATCACAGGCACAGAGAGCAGCATTCCCTTTCTCCTTTTCCCACCCCCACCCCCGTGTCCAGACACTCACTCAAGCAGTGAATTATGGGGGTACCATATTGCTCATGTGTATGATGGGAGAGGGACAAAAACAAGGTGCTATTCATTGCAGCTGTGTAAAAGACATGTGCACAAAATGCCGGTATATTAGCCAAAAAAGCCATGGTTCCTTAACGCACCAGGTACTGCAGTGTGAAAGGAATTCTAGAAATTGACACAGAATTGCTACCATTTTAATCCGTTAAACTAACGCAATAAGCCCCATGTCTGAATGCAGCCTTTGTCAGGACATTTTGGGGGCAGGGAGGTGGGGTAGCCGTTTTTCCTTTCATTTACAAACGTATATATTTCTGTCTATCTAGGGAGCCCCACAGGTACCTGGGACCGATGATCTCATTTTAGGGTGGCCCCATTGTGCTTCCACATTGATAGGCTCCAAAGTTCACTGTCAGAGGTAATGATACCTAATTGAGATATAGTGTAATATAGTGGCATATAGAGCAATCCAAACTATTTATTTATTTTATGTATTATTTTATTTACATCCTGCCCTTCCTCCCAGCAAGGGCCCAGGGCAGCATAGGAAGACAGACAAACTATAGGAAGACAGAGCATCACGCCAGGGTAGATTATGTCAGTGTAACTTATCCCTGTTCCAAACTCTGTTTGGGAACCAGTCTGAGTCTGGCAGAGGGGAAGTGAGCCTTTAAAATTGAGTTCGAGTTTACACCATCCTTTTTGCAACTGTAACTTCCACTGGGTTGCTAGGTCATGTGATTAAACTGAACAGCATCTAGAACAGGGGTAAGTCTCCCCCTGCCCCATGCCACCCTCGCCACTACCTTGGAATGTCCTTTTGGGGGACTTCTCCCAGCCTCAGCTGAAATAGGATGGAGGAGTTATGGCAGCATATCTCCAGCTGAGCTAGAATGAGGGACTTCAGCTGTGATGACCTTGGCTGATCCCAGGCTCAGCCAAAGATCTGCCTAGTCTAAACTCCACTCATCCTGGTGGATCTTGGGTTTGGATTGCTTTCTAAGAGATTGAGCTACAATTCAGACAACTCCTGGTTAAGATTTCATCATTGCTGCCAAGGATTCCCTAGGTGGCTGCGGGCAAATTTACCCTCTCTCCCTCATCTGCAATATGGCGACAATACCACTGACCTGCCTTACAAAGTCATTGCAAGGATTGCAGGTTAATGTACAGGAAGCAGTACAGCACAATAAACCTTTTGCTTTCAGCCAACAGCCTTTGCAGCTTTCCAGATAATAAAAATGGATTTCAGAGGCACACATTCGATTCCAAAATAAGGGAGGGGGGGCTAAAAACTGAAACTGAAAAACAGTCAACAGCATAAAATCCAAATATACCGTTGGGTTAGTCAAATTAAAATATCATCGCGGCAAATTAACTGCCAAGTCTTAAATAGTTTTTCCTTGGATTCTAAAGAGTGCCAAGGCATCGAGAAACCCTCTGGGTCACATAAGCATCTGTGTCAAACAATAAGTTAGTTAGCATTTCTAAAACAAAGCTCAAGTATAAATGCATTGAAATAGTTTCAAAAGAGTTACAGCGTGGCTCAAAATACAAAGAGCAGAACAATGTGCCATGTGGAAAGTATTCCAAATCAGAAGTTCCCAGTAGTGTAGCGACAAATCCAGAAGTGCAGGGTCCCTTCATGATAGTCTTGCCATGCCCCCTCACAGCAATGCCCCCCACTTGCTTGCTTGCTCTCCACACTCCTCAGTCCTTCTTCCACAACAAGAGACATCCCTAGAAGCCAATCGCATGAAAGAGGAGTGTTAGCTACTGAGAAGTGTCTTCTCAATAGTTTTCTTACCTCCTTTCACTCTTATTGGCGCCAATCAGCAGGAAAGGACAAGGAAGCATGTTAGAAGGTTCCTCTCAGTGGCTAACACACTCCCATTTCATGCTGATTGGCTTGTAGGACGATGGAGACATAGGGAACCTGCTCCCAAAAAAGTAAGGGGTTAAAGTCCCCCCGAGGTCCTAGACAACTACACCCCTGGAAGTTCCACAAATACAAATTTGCTATAAACCAAATAGAATAGCCTTCCCCAGACTAGTACCTTCCAGATGTTTTGGTCTAACGCTCATCAGCCCCAACCAGCACAGCCATATTGGCTGGGCTGATGAGAGCTGGAGTCCAAAACATCTGAAGGGCCACAGGTTGGAGAAGGCTGTTACAGAAACCATGTCCTCTATTGTGCCTTGGTTGGGACATCTTGGAAGCCACAGCTGGAAACAGGTTGTTGAACTAAATGAACTCTCAGGCTAATCTGCAGGGTTTTTCTAATGCACAAGAAAAGGTGGGTGTTTTCTCCAAAGTGGAGCAGGCAAGCCTGAAAAATTGTCCTACCTCTTACATACCCAGTCAATCGCTGCGCTCTGCAGGTGAGAGCCTCCTGCAGATACTGTCTTATCAGGAGGTCCAATCTGCACTACATAGAAAGCAGACCTTTAGTGTAGTGGCACCTCCCCTTTGGAATTCCCTCCCCTTAAATTAATATTTAAGGCACCATCTCTGTTATCTTTTTGGTGCCTACTTTCGGTACCTCTTTCAACAAGCCTTTTAAGCAGAGACCTTATCCCAGTTTGCACCTGTGCTGGATTTGTTTTTTAAGATATTTTTAAATGTGTTTTTTAAAGATGCTTTGAAGACGTTTTGTTTTAATTTGTTTTTAAATATTGTTTAAATTATATTTTAAGACGTTTCAAAGCGCTTTTAGTGTTTTTGTTTGCTGCCCTAGGCTCCTTCTGGGAGGAAGGGTGGGATATACAGTAAATAAATAAATAAGTCCTAAACATGCACCACCTATACACAGCCCTTTTCAGCCTTCCCCAACCTGGTGCCATTAGAACATAAGAGGAGCCCTGCTAGATCAGGCTAAAGGTCCATGAAGTTGAGTACCCTGTTCTCACCATAACCAACCAGATGCCTATGGGAAGGTCACAAGCAGGAACTGAGTGCAACAGCAATCTTCCTGTTTGTAATTCCCACCTCTTGGCATGTTGCCTCTGATCCTGGAAGTAGTACACAGCCATCATGGCTAGTAGCCACTGACAGTCAGCCTTGCCATCCATGCATTTGTCCAATCCTCTTTTAAAACCACTCAAGTTGGTGGCCATTGCTGCTTCTTCTGGGAGTGAATTCCATGGCTTAACTATGCGCTGTGTAAAGAAGTATTTTCTTTTGTCTGTCCTGAATCTTCCAGCATTCATCTTCATTGGACTCCTGAGCTCTCATAATAAGAGAGGAAAACTGCTCCCTACCCAACTTCCATCCGCCACAACCAGCACAGCCATTGTTCAGGGATTATGGGAGCTGTAGTCCATCCTCCGTGGCTCAGAGTGGTAAGTGGCGGTAACGCAGCTGAAGCTCTGCTCACAGCCGGAGTTCGATTCCAATGGAAGGAGGAAGTCGAATCTCGGTAAAAGGGGTTGAGGTCCACTCAGCCTTCCATCCATCCGTGGTCGGTAAAATGAGTACCCAGCACATTCTGGGGGGTAAAGAAAGTCCGGGGAAGGAACTGGCAAAACCACCCCATATATACGGTCTGCCTAGTAAACGTCGCAAGGCGTCACCCTAAGAGTCGGAAACGACTCGCACTATAAGTGCGGGGACACCTTTACCTTTACCTTTAGTCCAACAACATCTGGAGGACACCAGTTTGGGGCAAGGTTAGTGCAAGGTGACCCACTGCATGACTTACTGACCAGAGATGTTCTCCAGAGAGGCTCAGGTTTCGGCAGTGAGCCGGGCAGCTTGGTATCAACTACATCTGATACAGAGACTGCGGCCCTACCTTCCTTTGCATCTGCTCCCACGAGTGATACATGCCCTGATCTCCTCTCGCTTAGACTACTGTAATGCGCTCTACGTGGGGTTACCCTTGAAAACGGTCCGGAAATTGCAGCTGGTACATAACGCGGTGGCACGCTTGATTAAGCATAGCCGTCGCCGGGATCACATCACCCCAGTGTTAGTAGACTTACACTGGTTATCAGTGGTTTACCGGGCCCAATTCAAGGTGTTGGTGTTGACCTTTAAAACCCTATATGGTTTCGGCCCAGTTTATCTGAAGGACCGCCTCCAGTATCACCAACTAGGCCGCCTTACAAGATCAGCCACACAGGACCTCCTCTCGGTCCCACCGGTCAAAACAGCTAGGCTGGTGCGGACCAGAGAGAGGGCGTTCTCAGTTGTGGCCCCCACCCTCTGGAATTCTCTCCCTTATGATCTTCGACATGCCTCCTCCCTGATGGGCTTTCGCCGAGCTCTTAAGACCCGGCTATTCAGGCAGGCCTATAGGAATTTTGGGGTAGATTAGCTTTTTGATGTATTACTTGTTGTTTCTGATGTTAGTTTAATTGATAATTATGTTTTATTGAATTTTATTATCCTGCTGTAAGTCGCCTAGAGTGTCCGTTAACTCGGACAGATAGGTGACTAACAAATAAAATTTTATTATTATTATTATAGTATAACTGAACTGAACAGTATAACTCTCTTTGGCCCTCTCTTCTGCAGTAACAGTCATGCAGCAATAGCATCAGACAGGTTCAAGGGAGATTTAAGGCTCATATGTTGGACGCAACCTGCGATTTCAGAGCCATCTTCTCTGTAGGCAACTGAGAGGCAGTACAGCCTTGATCAACAACTCTTTTTGTGGTAAGAACACTTGGAGGAGGGAGACAGAAAACAGTGGCCCAGTCATGGGAAGTCTTTCAGTGGCTACTAACCCTGATGGCTATGTTCTATCTCCACTGTCAGAGGCAGTATGCTTCTGAACACCAGTTGTTGGAAACCACAGGAGCAGAGAGTGCTGTTTTGCTCAGGTCCTGCTTGCGGCTTCCCATAGGCATCTGGTTGGCCACTGTGAGGACAGGATGCTAGATTAGATGGGCCACTGGCCTGATCCAGCAGGGCTCTTCTTATGCTCTTGTGTGCATAGGTGCCGTTTACCTCTCCCATCTTCATCACTTTCACTCTGCCTTCAGGGGTAGACAACATGATGCCCTCCAGATGTGTTGAACTACAACTCCTCAGTCAGTATGGCCAATGGTCAGGGATGATGGGAACTGTAGCCCAACAACACTCATGTTGGCTACGTCTGCTCTGCTGCATTCAGAAAGCAGATTTGTAGACACGAGGTTCCATCTTCATTTGCATAAGGATAGTCACAATAGTTCGCTAAACACCTCCTTGTCAGAAGAGGACCCATCAAAGACCCAAGGAAAATTCCCCATTATGATTAGAAGTATCTGCTCATATGATTCCAACAACCAACCATCAGCCAATCCCAGTAGCGATACATTACATAGATAATTGCTTAATTACTTCTGATGAGACTTAGTTGCATCTGATTTCATCATTATGTGATGCAAGCCAGCATTCCATTAGTATATTCTTCAGACCCTACTGAATGTTGACTGTTTCCATGTTACTCTAACAATTGCAGCATATACTCGGGCAGGATTATTTGTCTGTATATGGGGTACCTTCTCCTGATCATTTGGGTTACACAGTTTAACACATCATGTTGCCATTTCTAAAAGGTGGGAAGCTATGGAGGCTCCTGTGAACCCTTATGGTTGCAAGGAGATCCTTCAAGGCTGGAAGGATAAACTCCCACCATCCACTACTCAGTGGTCTGGAGATCTCACTGCCCTTTTAATGTTTGTATGTATACCTTATAATTGTTAATCTTGTTTCAATATCTGTTTGGAAATACAGACTTCTTATGTTAATATATTGTTACATCAAGATTGATGGATGATTTTTATTTGTAATGTGAGCTCACAATGTTTCTTTTCTTTTTGTTATATTTGCAAAATAAAATAAAGGTGGGAAGCGTCACCAAAGTTCTCCCAATCATACATTTATTTATTTATCACATTTATATCCTACCCTTCCTCCCAAAAGGAGCCCAGGGCGGCAAACAGGTGATAAAATACTGAAAACATCTATAAAACATCTTTAAAACATATTTTAAAACATATTTTAAAACATCTTTAAAAAACAATTCCAATACAGATGCAAACTGGGATAAGGCCTCTGCTGAAAAGTCTCATTGAAAGAGGAAGGTCTTCAGTAGGCACTGAAAAGACAACTAATAGTCAATGGGATGGAATTCCAGTGGGGAGGTGCTACATCAGTAAAGGTCTGCTTCCTATTTTGTGTGGAAAGATGGCATCTACAGCAGGCCCTCACCTTCAGAGTACAGTGACCAACTGGGTATATAAGAGGTAAAACAATCTTTCAGGCATCCTGATCCCAAACTGTATAGGGCTTTATACACCAAAACAGCACCTTGGACTTATGGGTATGCATATTTAATCACTCTTGTCCCCCCAATATATCTTGTGCCAACAATATATCCCATTGCTACAGCCAGGGCTAGAGAAAAAACTCCAGGTTTATTCCAAGTTTAGTCCAAGCCCAATGTGTTTTGAAACAAATCTTTATTCCGGGGCACAGTTGAAGCAGCAATTCTCATCAAATGCATAGGATACAGTCAATTTCATTGCAAACACCTGGACATTTTTCCCTACTCTATTTTTTTCCTGCTTTCATCTGGGTTGACAACTGGAAGGCAAGCATATACTCCTCAGGGAGCCAGATTTTCCCCTGGGGCCTTCAGATGTTGAGCCTTATTCTAATGTTTTACAGGATGCATTCCAGACTTGGTAAAGATAGCTAATGAATGGCCAGGAAAAAAACCCCTGCAAACTATGACATGAACAGTTGTCATCTAGCCTGATGGTTGTTTGGACAGCCTTGTTCCACTGCTGTTCCACTTAATGCTGTGCTGAAATCTGTCCTCCATTCTCTCAAAAGTCTCAAAAGTTCCCCTGCAAAAGAGATTTTCATTTTTCTGCCTCTCAAGACACTTTAGAATTCTGGTCAGCATGCACTTTTGAGTTTACCTTATTGTTATGAGGTGACCAAGGGTGGTTCTGCATGTTTTCCTCTCCAGTAAACGTTTCTCCAGCACTCTGCAGTCTCCCAAGACATTTGTGCTCTCTGATCAGAAAGAGCCCTATGGGAGGCGCTACCTCAAGATGTCTTCCCCTGGGTTTTGAGTGAAGTGTTGGCACCCAGGAAGGCTGCAGAGTGCAGACCACAGGAGTGATGATTTGTAAATTGAACAAAAGGACACTCACAAACATTCCTCAGCCACCTCAAAATATGGTAAATGCATGACAAGCCCTGCATCCTACCCACAAGAATTTAACTGAAAATTTCCCTACTTTTAATAATTTTGAATGCAATTCCTTTTCTCATTAATTAGTGGATCTCTATGTATAAATTAAGATGAAAGTATTGACGCTTATTGTATTGTTAATGTGAGCTGATTTTTGTTTCTCTCCTTCTTTAGTTTCTTCTTTAGTTTCTTTTTTGTTTTTATGTCTTCCCCTTCCTTTGTTTTCGTTTCTTTCCTTAATAAATTTGTAATAAAGAATCAATAGAAATAATTTTTTAAAAATAATTGAGGAAGAATGGTCTCTCTCAAACACTCACACACACACACAAACTGCATGACAATTTTTCAACACAGGATCTAATTTCGGGCTCTAACGTGATAAAGCTGTTTCAGGAAAAGCAAGTTTGAAACAAAACAGGGCCTTGCTTCCAATTCATGCGTCCCAGATTCAGTTATAAGAATTATACAGCCACAAGAGTGGCTGTATACTATACTCAACATGGATTTTTCACATTCCGCAATGTTAAATTGAAAATATCCCCCCATGCCATTCTGATGCTTCCCATAAACTCATTTCAAAACAAAACTTTACAAAAGTATAGTCTTGAACTCAGAAACTCTTGATTAACAATGCTGTAAATTTTCATGGCAATACACAAAACAGTCAGAGAGAATCAAGAGTTCAAACTGTAAAGAGTAGGGTTGCCAGGTCGGAACCATCCAAAAACCTGAGAAAACGGGGGCGGGCCCTAGTAATGTCACGGGGTGGGCCCTAGTGACATCACGGGGTGGGCCCTGGTGATGTCATGGGGCGGGCTCTAGTGACATCACGGGGTGGGCCCTAGTGATGTCATGGGTGGGCCCTAATTATGTCATTAAGCATGATACATTAAGTATCAACCACAGTTGCTTGGAGCATACAATTAAAAAATAAATTCTCTGATTGGAAATTAAAATAGAAATCTTACCTAAAAGAGGGTGTTCCCAAGTCCAGCTGAAGTGACAAGGTCATTCCTTCTCACAAGCTTAGGGAGCATGGATGCAAAATGGAAATGGACTGCCTTCGTCGGTCCCGAATAGGGTTTTCATGGTAAGCGGTATTCAGAGGTGGTTTACTATTGCCTTCCTCTGAGGCTGAGAGGCAGTGACTGGTCCAAGGTCACCCAGTCAGCTTCATGGCTGTCTGAGGATTCAAACCCTGGTCTGCCAAGTCATAGTTCAACACTTTTAGGGAACATTTAATCTAGCTTACTTGCTTCTGGCAAGAAGGGTTTACGTGCCCTCAGGCCAGGCCATTATAGGAAGAAAGGAGCTTAGTGTTGCAGAGATGTTAGATGGGAGCACAGATGGATGCTGTAGCTTGTCATGGGTGGCGGGAACTCTAACTGCGAGGGGGAAACTACACTTCCAAGGATTCTTTGGGGGAAGTCATGCACTTTAAATGTGAGTTGGATGTGCATTATTTCTTGCTGTGAGCTGCTTTAGTTTCCTCTAGAAGCTAACAAGTAGGGCCCCAATACCAAAACAAAAAAATAAAAATTAACACATGGAAGGAATACACCAGGCATAGGGAACCATAGGACTTCCAGTTATGCCTCTGGTCCTGGGGAGTTGCAATTCAGAGCCATCCAGAAGGCCTAAAAAAAAAAAACAAGCAAAGCCCCCCCCTTTTTAAAAAAAAAAAATGAAATAAAAGAACATAAGGTTGCCAGTGGTAAACTTACCAGAGCCAAACCCACAACATTTTAAAGGAATTTATACACCTACACACCTGATCATGTGTAAACAATTAAATAGCTGAAGTTAGTTCAAAGCTTGTAACTAAGCTACAATCCAATACACACTTACCTGGGAGTAAGTACCATTGAACCCAATGGAGCTTACTTCTGAGAAGACATGTATTGGTTTGTAGTAAGAAGTGGGGGATGATTATATTGGATGGCAGTGGTGAAAACAACCCTTAATCCTCTGCTGAATTTTCCTCTGAGTAGCTGCTTTTTGTGTTTATTTATTTAAGGCATTTATACCCCACCCTTTAGCCAAAAGGACTGGGAGACTGTTACTTGCGTCTGCTGTATAATGGCCAAGGGTGTTGCTAGCAGCAATGCAGTGGCAAATTCAGGAGTGCAGGGTCCCTTCATGAAAGTCACAGCCACACCCCTCCCACCTTTCCCTCTTCTGCTGCTGGGTTGAGAATGAGATCCTTGCTAATGCATTCTTCCACAACAGAGGTCCCTAGGAGCCTATAGGCATGAAAGGGGAGTGTATTAGCTACTGAGAAGAGTCTGCTCAGTGACTTACCTCCTTTTACTCTGATTGGCTCCAATCAGCAGGAAAGGACAAGGATGCATGTTAGAAGACTCTTCTAAGTGGCTAACACACTCCCCTGTCATGTTGATTGGCTCATAGAATGCTGGAAACACAGGGATTCTGCTGAGACCCTGCTCCCAAAAAAGTAAGGCATCTAAGACTCCCCGAGACCCTGGACGACTACACCCTTGTTGCTAAGTTCTTGAAAAACTCTGGGCAACAATCTGCATAAATGTATACAGTGCTTCTGGGCAAATTAAAATAGTGTGTGTACACACAATATATTTAAAGCATGTTTCTCCTTCCCCAAAGAATCGTGGGAACTGTTGTTTGTTAAGGGTGCTTGAAATTTTAGCTGTGAGGGGTAAACTACATTTCCACAATTCTTTGTGGGAAGCCGCACACTTTAAATGTACGGTGTGTATGCAGCCTGGGATCTCACTGGCACTGTAGTTTGCTGCCCTATGAGCAAAATAAAAATAAACATGTGTTTTTAAAAAGTGGGGAGTAGCAGATCTGGGTCTAGCAGAAAAGACCCAGGGCTCAACCTCCCCTGATAATGCCCCTAGCAATTGCAGATTATTATAAATAATAATTAATGCAGTTTATAGCAAGCAAAAAAGACGGGTCTCTGCCCTGAGATGTTTAGAACAGAAAAATAAGATGAAGTCTTTCTTCTGGTTGACCCAATTCATTTTAGAGGAAAAGACGCTAAAGCCCATCCCAAGCCTAGTTACTCCAAAGCAATCCTCACGAAATTCAGTGGGCTTTCTCCCACCCAAGTGTGTTTAGGATTGCAGTCTTCATCCTGGAGGAAGAACATGCTTTCTTGGAAGTAACTATCATAGGAGGTTCCCAAAGGGGGCACAAGGCTGCAGCAAGTTTTTCTGAGTAAATGAACACTTACAGAGAAAGAAAGAAAGAAAGAAAGAAAGAAAGAAAGAAAGAAAGAAAGAAAGAAAGAAAGAAAGAAAGAAAGAAAGAAAGAAAGAAAGAAAGAAAGGGTGGAGAGCAATTTCTGGTTTCACCAGCCCATGTATCTCCACCCCGAGCAGAGAGTGAGTCTGCTACAGGCTGCTGGTGCTTGGGAGAAAAAGGCTCCCAAGCATGCAAGAGAAGAGGTGAGGGAGCCCTGGGATCAGTGAGGGAAAGAAGCAGAAGGGGGGATAGAGAAGGGGGAGGGAGAGAAATACCAATGTTTCTCACGCAAAATAAAAATAAATAAATAGACAAAGAAATCAAAGGGGGAGGGGAGAAAGGGGAGGGAAGTCAAGGACAGGGAGAGAGGATGCCTCTAAATGCAGGGGGGGAAGGTGGGACGCTATCCTGGGTGAGCTGGAGCTGGAAAAGAGGCAGCGCCCGATGTGTCATCCTCTTATTGCCTGCACTTGGAATGCCACTGCTCCCCGGCCACAGCTGCTCATCAGCTCTAGAGCAGCTAGAACTCCCTAAAACCCTCAAAGCCGGGGCATTTGCCAGCTAGCCAACTCACCTCCTACTTGCTCCAATTTGCTCCACGCCACGGAAGAATGAGAATGAGAGGTGGTGCTTGGGAAGGCAAATGGAGTCCTTCCCCTGAGGTGTGCACGTCTGCATGCAAAGGAGAGAGAGAGAGAGAGAGGGGGGGGGGGAGGCAAAGCAGATAGAAGAAGCAAGGGGAAAATTGGCGTCTGCATGACTGGCTCCTTGCTCCTGGGAGTCCACAATAGCCGGAGATTAAACAACATGGGGGCAATTCTGGCCAGAGGTGAGAAAAGCAGGGGCGGGGCCGGAGTCTCCGGCTGTTTGCCGGAGACCTGGCATCGCTAGTAAAGAGAGAGAGAGAGAAACCAGATCCATTTTGGACTTTTTTCTGTCAGAGTTCTCAGAATATGTTGAAACTGATAAAAATCAGCCATGTTCACAAAGTACCTGTCATCCTATTACTGACCTTGCCCCATACTCTGACCTTCATCTTCTGCAGTTTAAAAGTTTAAAAAATGCCTTGCTGATTTTTAATTAATTAAAGAAATTTAGCATTGAACTCAATGATAATGTCGGGCATGCTCAGTAAGAATCAACTGTCAGTGTTCTAAAAGTCAGACTCACAGCTGCTGGGCTTGCCTAATCAGGGGGCCACACCCACACCAGACTTTGATTTCACTTGAGACAGTCATGGCTTCCCCCAAAGAATCCTGGGAAGTGTAGTTTGTGAGGGGTGCTGAAAGTAAACTCCTATTCCCCTGACAGAGCTCCAGTGGCCAGTGCTTTAATAGTCAGCTGCTCTGATTGAAGTTCTGTGAGGGGAACAGGGCATCTCCTAGCAACTCTCAGCACCCTTCACTAACTACATTTCCCAGGATTCTTTGGAAGAAGCCATGACTGTCTAAAGTGAAATAAGGCCTGGTGTGGATGTGGCCAGGGGTAGTTTTGGTTTAAATTTTGGTGGGAGGCTACATGTGCCTGTTGTAGAATAAAAAGTTGGTGGAAATGCTGAAAAAGAATGATATTGTTCACGATGTTTTCCTTTTGGAAAGGAAAGGGGCTTCCCCTTTGCCCAGTGCCCATCCATCCAATCTCCTCCCAAGTTTGTTTTTTCCAACAGCTAGAGTCATTCCTGAAGTAGCAACATATTGTATCAGTCTGATTTTACATAAAACTGCGGTTTCAGATTCAACTGTTAATGCACCCAAAATAGAAATAGAGCATAACCTCCAGTTTGAAACACAAAAGGCTGTCTTCACCATCATACAACATTGACAAATAAAAAGGCTTTGAAATTAATAAAAATAAATTTGACACAGATTTCTAGGATGAATAATGAGAGAAGTATAATTTTCTAGGTTAGATTCTCTGTAGAAACAGTAGTAGCACAGAAAAGAAGCAAAATAAGAACACCAACAAACATACAAAAGTGTAATTCTCCATCTTTGGAGATGGCAGGTGTTGCCACCACTCACCATATGCTCAGAGGCACATGTTACCAAATTCTTCCAAGATACACAGGAAGTGGATTGGACTGTGAAAGACCAACCCAAATTGTGTTTGTGAGAGGAGGTCAGGTCTCCTGCTCCCTAGTGGATTCACTATAGCTGCCCAATTTCCCTGATTTTTAAAGTTTGATAGAAATATCTGTTGGCTATAGGTGCATTCTTAAACCACAAGGTTTTTTGCCTATTAGTGAATAGCTATATTGTTACGTCCCATCACAATGCTGCCTCAGCTGTGAAATTGTGAATGGGTTTGTTCCATTTTTGTTTCTTAGCTGATTTAATTCCTAAGACAACTGCTTTGCCATATTGTGAAAACATGTGCTTGGCTTGCATACTTTAAACAGACAATTAACCATAGTTTTACAATGAGTACCAACAATTTAGATTTTAAAATAAAAATAGAACAGCTACCTATTTGTAACTTTTTAAACCCTGCTTTCACCTCCCATTTGAAGATCCAGACAGCAGTGCCATGGTAAATTCTGAAGTGCAAAACCCCCATAGGCATACAAACCCACATAGGCATGGCCCGTGCATTCAAACTGGGCTGCAAAGTAAAAATGCCCATTTGCAGACGCAGCTGAAATTGAATCCATGTTATATCATCATCACCACCATCAGTTTATTATAGCTTTGGTTGAAAAGTTGACAAAATACAATTGGCTAGGGAGTCCAAAAAGTGGTATTGTATTGGATTAGAATGTTTTGATTTGGTAACGTACGTGAATAAGTAAATGAATGATGTGATGCCCGCTATCTCAGCATGGAGCTCATAGCTGTTTATTTTATCTGTAGTAACGTTAAGAATATGAGTGACTTTGTTATCCTTCTGATGAACCTTGTACTGAACTTTCCTGTGTGAGTTTTCCTGCCCCTATTAGTCTCTGCAACTTTGATTTATATTTTAAGTTATATTCTTTGTACATTTTAATAGATAAAATCACACACACACACACAAATGAATGAATGAATGAAATAATAAATATAGTATACCATAATCTTAAGATACAAGACAAATACAAACAAGTGTAATATAATAACAGCAGCTCAGTTGTATACAACACTGTTCTTCAACCTTAGATCCCCAGATTTATTATTTATTTTATGGGCTCCTAGTGGGAAGAAGGGAGGGATATAACTAAATAAATATAACTAATATAACTAATAAATTAATTAATTAAATTATTTGTATACCGCTATTTCGTTAAAAACATCCAAGCAGTTTATAACATTTTTTTAAAAAAAATAGAATAAAAACATTACAAATGCAATAAAAACAAAGGTCAACACAAAAACAAAGGTCAACTGTTGTTGTCAGACTACAACTACAAGATGTTGTCAGACTACAACTCCCATCAACCCCATCCAGCTCAGCCAATGGCCAAGTATTTGAGGACCCAAAGTTCAAGAACAGTGAAAATATAGAAAAACAACAAAGAACCTCAGGTAAACCCCTGGAAAGAAGCCTTCCACCTGCAGGTGGTCAACTGCCCTCTTATTCACTCTGTTCCCAATAAAATTCATGGAATGTGGTGACCCACTTTTGAAGTGGAGGTGATGTGGTCTTGGTCTTCCCAGTGGTGGTTCCCTGGTGCCTTGGCATAATGCAGCTTCCGATGTAGAGTGCCTTCTCAGTTTGATTTGTCCCACTCCCTCAAGTCATCCCTGGCCCTTGGGCACACTTCAAGTGACTCTTTGCATCACAATCATGGCTAGTTATATGCTTGAAGCAGCAACAGGAGACAGAAACATCTGTAACATGCTTCATTCCTGACTTTTTGATGCTTGTAAGGTTGAAAAATGCACCAGTGGCCATTTTTACCCATTGTTAGAAGCTCTGTGAATACATGGAGCCCTACTGGATTGCAGTAGATGATATTTTACATGTGATATTACTCTTTCACATTAACCTTGCGGTCATGTCCCCACCCTGCCAACACTCCATTTTTAGCAGAGGGAGATGTGGGATTTACCTTTCCTCCACCTCTCAAAGCTGCTCATTGGGACTCTGCCTATTTCCCTCGTCCCTTGCTATAATTATTCCGTTTCCCCAGTCAAGCCTCAACACACACACCCGCCTCCCGTGTATCTTCACTGCTCTCGAAGATAACAGCCCTAGGTTGTTCTTCTGTAACCTGCTACCATTACTTTCTCAGGTACTTTCCCAGGGCTGGCCCCAGACATGGTGGGGCCCTTGGGCACAAGCCTGCCCTGGGCCCCGGTGCTCCTCTTCCACAATTTGCAGCAGGATCACTGCTGCGGATCGCATGGCGAGAGCTTCGGAGCCCCCACCATTCCTTTACTTCAACCTACCTTTCTTGGCTGTTGTGTTGTTGCGTGCACAGTGCTGCCCTTAACCAAGATGGTGGCTGAGGTTTCCCTAAGGGGCTGAAGCCTCTGCTGCCATCTTCGCTCATGGCAGGGATGCGCGTGCGTAGCACACATTGCCATCACAAGGTAGCCAGCTGAAGGATGGATATGGTTACAGATGCCTGCTTTTTACTTTACTTTTTCTGAACCATAATGAAGTTTTTCCGAGGTATTTACCTGTTGTGGTGGTTATGTGCCTTCAAGTTGATTTTGACTTATGGCGACCCTATGAATCAGCAACCTCCGATAGCATCTGTCGTGAACCACCCTGTTCAGATCTTGTAAGTTCAGGTCTGTGGCTTTCTTTATAGAATCAATCCATCTCTTGTTTGGCCTTCCTCTTTTTCTACTCCCTTCTGTTTTCCCCAGCATTATTGTCTTTTCTAGTGAATCCTGTCTTCTCATTATGTGTCAAAGTATGATAACCTCAGTTTCATCATTTTAGCTTCTAGTGATAGTTCTGGTTTAATTTGATCTAACACCCAATTATTGGTCTTGTTTGCAGTCCATGGTATGCGCAAAGCTCTCCTCCAACACCACATTTCAAATGAGTTGATTTCGCTCTTACCCTGCTTTTTTCACTGTCCAACTTTCACATCCATACATAGAGATGAGGAATACCATGGTCTGAATGATCCTGACTTTAGTGTTCAGTGATACATCTTTGCATTTGAGGACCTTTTCTAGTTCTCTCATAGCTGCCCTCCCCAGTCCTAGCCTTCTTCTGATTTCTTGACTATTGTCTCCATTTTGGTGAATGACTGTGCCAAGGTATGGATAATCCTTGACAACTTCAGTGTCCTCATTGTCAACTTTAAAGTTACATAAATCTTCTGTTGTCATTACTTTAGACTTCTTGACATTCAGCTGTAGTCGTGCTTTTGTGCTTTCCTCTTTAACTTTTATCAGCATTTGTTTCAGATCATTACTAGTTTCTGCTAGTAGTATGGTATTGTCTGCATATCTTAAATTATTGATCTTTCTCCCTCCAGTTTTCACACCTCCATTGGTCCAATCCCGCTTTCCATATGATATGCTCTGCATATAGATTAAACAAATAGGGTGATAAAATACACCCCTGTCTCACACTCTTTCTGATTGGGAACAAATCTGTTTCTCCAATCAGTTGCTGTGGCACCCCCATTTCTTTTAAAGCATTCCATAGTTTTTCATGCTCTATGCAATCAAAGGCTTTGCTGTAATTTATAAAGCACAGGGCGATTTCTGAAATTCCCTGGTCCATTCCATTATCCAACGTATGTTTGTGATATGATCTCTGGTACCTCTTCCTTTTCTAAATCCAGCTTGGGCATCTGGCATTTCTCCCTCCATATATGGTAAGAGCCTTTGTTGTAGAATCTTGAGCATTACTTTACTTGCATGGGATATTAAGGCAGTAGTTCGATAATTACTGCATTCCCTGGGATCCCCAACCTAATAAACCTCACTTACCATAAACATCGAAGCACATCCACAACAATTATTTACATACGAATTTGGAACATCACACTTACCTTGCTGACAGTTTTACTTGATTAATTAAAGGTGTAGTCTGTCCCTCCCCCAAAAAATGTTTAATCATTTGGGCTATCTTTTGATGGATATAGCTAAGATCAGAAATATGAGCTTCCTCCACTAGTTAATATCTGGTTGAGTATTATGTGGATCCAAACTTAAAGAAAATAAGAGCTGGAATTATTGCTAAAATGTAATTTTGTAATGTATGGAAGCCATTTACAGTCTGCATTGGAACAGAAACAGTTAATCATAATGTTAAGCCTTATTTGTTCTCTGTTGTATGTGTACGTGAGCCTACTTTCTTCTTACTATAAAATATGTCTTCCTTAATGTTAAATGTTTTACTGTGGATGTAAGATTGTTGTATGGAATATGGATGACAATAAAGCGGGTCGGCCTTATCATTGGGCAGTCACTGACATGATCATCTCAGGCAGCAGTTGCTGAGGGGTTCATTTGTAGATTCACTTGTAAATGCAAACTGAATCAAATTTCTGCCCCATTTCTACCAGTCACCAGTGCTGATGTAGGGTTTCAATTTCCAGTCCTGTCAGCTTCTAGCCCTTTGTCTCAGGCAGAAAAATACACTGGTTTGGCTCTGAGAAAAAATGAAAGCAATGCACGTGTTTGTAGAGTGTTTTCCAAACCTTTGATATCTGGGGTCCCTTCTAAGATTACACAGCTAAGATTACACCCCCTTCTAAGATTACACAACCATCTAAGATATCTATCTAAGATATCTAAGGTGTTTTTTTATATAAAAAAGATGTTTATAAAGCTTTTTAAAAATGTTTTAAAAGATGTTTTGTTTTAATATGTTTTTAAGGATGTTTTGTTTTAATATATTTTAAAGTGTGTTTTATGACATTTTAGAGTGTTTTTAGTGTTTTTGTTTGCCGCCCTGGACTTCTACTGGGAGGAAGGGAGGGACATAAACATAAACATCATCATCATCATCATCATCATCATCATCAATGAGCTTTCAGTCTCTTACTTTGTTTGGAGTATTTTCCCTTACTGATGCATTGCAATGATCAATGCACTTCTCCATGTGTTGCCTTTCACCTAGATCTACCATTTTCTGAGCATGTACATGGGCAAATGTACTAAGATGCTGTAAGGTAAGGAACTTTCTTTGCTGAGTTCTTGGTTGCCATACTAAGAGTAAAGGGGAGTGTGTTAGCTACCAAGTCTTCTCAGTGGCTGACTTGTCTCCTTTCACTTTGGCTCCAATCAGCAAGAAAGGATACTGAAGACATAGGGGCCCTGCTGGGACCCTGATCCCCAAAAAACAAGGGGTATTAGACCTGGTGGGACCCTGGACAACTACACCCCTGCTTGCATTCACAAAGATACATAAAGACCCCAGATGAAGGTGGCAGTTCCTGTAGGTGATCAGACAAAACAGACCAATTGTTATAGTCACCGTTAATTGATAAAAGAAGAAGAAAGTGTGTGGCACGTTTTCTAGGACCCAGCAACTGATTGCAGTATTTTGCTTGCTGTGCCTTGGAAGCAGAGCTTTGCCATGGAGGTTAAGATCGAGACCCAGCTGAGCTGAGAGCTAATGCATGGAGGGAAAGAGAGGGAGCCAGAGTGGAGGACGAGAGTAAAAAAGCCAAGCCCTGAACAGGGAGCTAGTTATTCTTCTACCATGCAGTAATATTTATGAGTTGTGTCTTTTCAATGCAGGTGAGATCACCTTAGAATTGAACCTCCCTCTCACCTGAAACTTGTCCCTGTGGTCCTTTCACAGGTAGTTTCTTGATCAGATCCAAAATAACAAATGGGCATCCTTTTTATATATGCCAGTGATGAACTCTTGGCAGTTGAGCCCTGGCACCTTACCCACTGTGACAGCAAAAGCAGCTCTCCAAAGCAGGAGTGACTGGCCCAGTCTTCACTGTGATGTATCACCATCCTGATAATGGCCAGATAAGGTACTGCAGCGCATCAGCTTGGCCAGCCCAGGTATTCTAAGGAATCAATGGGGGGGGGGCTGGCCAGCTCTACATATAACTGATGTTCCAGGTTTGGTTCCTCAGTCCGAGCAACTTGTGCTAAGTACTAAGTAGCAATGCAGATGTTCCTGCCTTGCCTTGCCTTGCCAGCTTGACCATGACCACATCTCCCTGCTTCTAGAATGTGGTCCTTATTTGAATGAACTGGAGTCTGACTCCTAGCCACTCCTCAGCAATGTCCTCCATATATGTGTCCTGCCCGAAGCTGAGAGACTCAGACTCGATAGTGGTGTTTTCTCTTTTTATTAAAGACAGTTGCAATGCCTCATGAAATTAACCACTCTTTCTGGAACTTAGTTTAGCTCTAGCAGTAGCTAAGCATGACTTAGCGACTACAGATGTTGACTCAGCAACTGGGTTCTTCCCCCCCAAGTCTGCTTAAGTAGGTTGGGAGCACACACGCAAACGGAGTCTCCTCCTTAGCTGAGTCTGTTGAATTCCCCACTTTGAGCGTCTTCCAGAGCAGGGCAAACGTGCAGCCTTGGCCATTCTTTCGTCTTCCCCCTCCTATGGAGGGGGGCTGCTAACTGTAATTTCAGGCATGGGAGATGGAGGTGTTCCTGGCTAGGAAGTATCTGATGGGCCTGGCTGAGCTCTTGAGCAAAGGTCTGGAGTTGTGGATGCTGTGGAGTCCAAGACAGGGTTCGGGGTGCCCTCTAAGTCCTTTCTGCTGCCAGCCCCCTCCCCAAGTGATTCATCCCAGTCCATGTCCTCATCCTCTGTCTCGCCCCTGCCCATCCACTCTCACCCAGTGGGGGTCACAACAATATGTTATGTTGGCAGTGACAGCTGGTGGCTCCATATCAGTGGGGCAGTGGAATCCACACTGGGTTTTAGCTTCAGCATCTTGGACAGCTCCTTGAAAGTTTGGACTAAAACCTGGAGTGTATTCCACTACCCCACGGCCATGGCGCCACCAGCCATCTCTGCCTGTTGGACCTTGGTCCACTTACACCAGAGCTGGACCTCCAGTGGTGGTCCAGCTTGGCCAAGCCCTGACATGTGTTCAGTTTCTTGTACATAGCATTGTCAAGCCATACTTATAGTGGCATGGGATGTGTCTTACTATATAATAAAAAGGTAAGCCATTAACACTATCACACCCTCATGACATCATGCAGCATGACATTGGGGTGGGGCACAGCAGCAAAGACAGCTTACCTGGGGAGTGGGCAAGCTACACGATGGCAGGTGAGGCCCAGGCATGAGTGGGAGAGGCACAGCATGGCTGGGCATGAAAGGCTGGATGCACCGATGGCTGTGGCATGAGAGGCTGGTGGCAGCAGTGGCAGGAGAGGCCTGGCATGGCTGGAGATGAGAGGCTGGTGGTGGTAGAAATGGGAGAGACCCATTGTGTTCTAGTGGGGGTGAGGGGAAGGGAGCAAGCCCTGGCAACCCATGGGGAAGGGATGGGCCTAGTGGCCTGTGGGGAGGGAGAGGGGAAGGGGCAGGCTTTGGCAACCCATGGGGAGGGGGAGGGCTTTGGCAGCAGCAGGTGGGGTCAGTGAGCAAAGCGAGCAGGGGCAGCAGCCCCTAGTAACACAAAAGTAGGAAACCTCCAGTCTGGGGCTGAATGGAGCCCTCCTAGTCCCTCTGTCTGTCACTCAGAACTGTCCCCAGGCGACGTTCATTACTGGCCCTGCTTTGCACCCCTCATGTTTTGCCTGGCTGAAATGTGTCCTCCAATTCTGATAATCCCACTTGCTTGTCTGCATGCAAGTTAGATATGTGTGTGAGAGAGAGCTACTGTACAAAGTAGCCTACTGTAAAAAGGTAAAATTCACAAGTATTGTTACACTCCCATTTGGCCCTCAGAAGTTTGCCCAGAAAGGAATGCGGCCCTCAGGCTGAAAAAGCTTCTCCATCTCTGTTGTAACAGATCATGTTTAGGGTATCCTTTTGCATGCACATTATGGACCCAGGAAAGAGAGGGAGGAACTGGAGATCAGCTGTGGTGAGGCGTTTCTCCTAGCTGGCAAAGATCAGGACAAATAGGCTTCCATCCCAACTAGAATGTGTGGGAGCGGAAGAGTTCATTCCTATCCATAATGTAGCTAGGAGAACCGAGAGCCTGGACAAAATGGTCTTTTCCTTTAGATGGCCATGTGTATTGCTTCACTTGTGAAGTCCACAATTAATATTTCACCCTCCCACCCCCGTTGGTGGTCATTCCATGCTTTATAACTGCCTGATATGTGAGAGCAAAAAACACTTTGCCAACCCTGATTTTAAAAATAAGAAAGACTCTGAGCATGTGCAACTTCCCATTTTAAACTCACTTAAATCATAGCATGACGACAGGAATAAAATGGAATGTGCTTCTGCTGCCTTGACGCTGAACACGTGCTTGAGAACAAATACCATTTTCCATAGTGCTCTTCAGCATGCCCATATTGGCCCAGGTGCTAATGCCAGGCCTGTTTGCCACTGCCCCCATCGTCTGCTGCTCTCTGGGTTGTTTTAGGGGGATACACCAGGCTATGGGGCTCAGGACATTGGCCTTGAAGTCCAGCTCTAGAGGCACCCTGGATTCCTATCAGCATCCAGGAATTCAAATCTGGACCAGAAAGTATATGCATCTCATGGAATGTGTGATTCACAAGTACTAGCTTCCTGAAGCATGGGTACCGTTCTTCCCATTATAAACCAAAGTGACAATGGCTGCAGATATAAGAACATGATTTTTACTTTGGCTTTACTGAGGGACACGATGGAGGTCATGTCACTGTAAGGGCTTTCCCTGAACGTGGAGTCTTCCCTCCACCCTTCTGCTCCCTCTCTCTGTAGCCAAAAATGATTTACATGTTTGTTTACTTCCAGCTACATTCATCTGAGTCATTCAACACCCTCTCCTGCTAGCAAATTACAATGAATTCTGATGAAGGGTGTCTCCGAGAGAATATTGTGGCATTCAAAACATCCCAAATTCTTCCAGATTTTTTTTTTGGCTGACTCTGTCTTTGATATCTTTGTTGATATCTTTGATATCAATGAATTCTGATTTAAAAAGCAGAACATTGAATTGGTGTTACCTTTGGGTAGGGATTGGGGAGAAATTTGATTCAGTTTCCATTTAAAGGTGAGCCCATCCAGTAGTGTAGTGGCAAATTCAGAAGTGCAAGGTCCCTTCATGATAGTCGCAACCACACCCATTTTTTGATGCTGGGTTGAGAATGAGATCCTTGTTAATGCCTTCTCCCACAACAACAGACATCACTAGGAGCCAATAAGCAAAAAGGGGAGAGTGTTGGCTACTGAGAAGAGTCTTCTCAGTGTTTGACTCACTTCCTTTCACTCTGATTGACTCCAATCAGCAGGAGATGACAAGGAAGCTTGTTGGAAGATTCTTCTCAATGGCTAACATGCCCCCTTTCATGTTGGGATGCTGCTGGGACCCTGCCCCCCAAAAAGTAAAGATCCCCTGAGACCCTGGACAACACACCCTGAGCCCACCTAATTCTCACCTTCTGAAACAATTCACCAACAAAACACTGCCACCTTTCAAAATTCGCACTCCTCCAAATTTTGCAATGCTATTCTCCAGCCAAGTAATGAATCCAAAAATGCATGTACTGTGGTGAAGTGTGCATATAAATATACTAGTGAAAATAGCATGCAAAAGTGCATTATACTAAGCAAAATTGCTTTGCAATGATGTATTTAGCAAAATTGCATGCAAAAATATGTGTAATGGGAGAGATTTACACTGCTGATGAATTTTCATGACGACATTTTTTTGTTAATGTAAACTGATGTGGAAATGTGGAGAACTGAAGACTGGAAAAATGAGAGAAATTGATTGATTTGCCCATTCCTAGATGGGGCTCATCCATATAAGTGCCTTGACAAGGGATGTTCAGAAAGAAAGAAAGAAAGAAAGAAAGAAAGAAAGAAAGAAAGAAAGAAAGAAAGAAAGAAAGAAAGAAAGAAAGAAAGAAAGAAAGAAAGAAAGAAAGAAAGAAAGAAAGAACAATATCAACACTGTGAGGGTGTGAGGCTTGAAGGAGGACTGGCAATTTTCACCTGTGCAGGTGAGAGATGGGAAGTGATTGACAGAGGAGTCCCAGAAGAGCTGAGAGGGGGAAATGCCACCAGTGAGAGAGGTGACTAGCATCCAATTTTATTTATTTTGTTTATTTATTTAACAAAATTTATATACCACTTGATTGTAGAAAGCCTCTAAGCAGTTTGCAAAAAACATTAAAATTATCAATCAAAGCAAGCAATTAAAAACATTTTAAAAGCAACTAAAACAACAGTAGACTAAAAAGAGATTTAAACACATCGTCATCTAGGTGTCTGGATAGACTTAAGATTCTGGTCTGCCCAGTCTTTACCTGATACTCACAAACCAGTACACCACACTGGTTCTAAATGCTGCGCTAATCAAGCAAAGCACTGGAGAATAAACAGACTTCACTTTTTTTAAAAAAAACTCTTTTAGGCAGGTTTACACAGTTTTTGAAGTCTTCACTGTGATTGGGTTCTCCCACTTTTCGATTTTTTGGCATGCCAATGCATGCAAATTATTCTCTCATTTTCTAATTTTCCTCATTTTAAATCCAGTTCAGGGTTCTTCAGCAATTTGCAATTGTTAAAAAACTACAAGAATCCTCTGTTAAATTATTTCACATTTTAGTGTGGATTTCTCCCAATTTTCATATGCAGTTTTGACTAATGTACACATTTGTGCAAGCAATTTCTCCTAATATAATTCATTTTATACACATTCCCCCTATCATAGGCATTTTTGTAAACATTGTTTGGTTTGAGAACAGCATTTCAAAATTCAGATTAAATGCTAATTTTGAAGGATGTCTGCGTTTCGATTCTCATATTGTTTTGGAAAATGCAAGTTTGATAAATTCGGCAGCAAATGTGAAGTGAATCAAATTTCTTCCCTATGCCTAGCATAGACCCACTGATGTTAAGAAACAGGACTAACTTAGGTTCATTAATTTCAATGGATCCGTTGGCTGGTCCCACTTCAAAAGCATTCCATTGACCTAACAGGTCAGTATCTATTTGAGTTCGTTCTTTGTCCACTAACTGCTGGATTTAATTATCTGGGTTTTTCCCCTTCCAATATTGATATTAATATTGATATTTTAAAATATCAAAAATTTTAAAAGAAATATCAATAAAGGAAATATTGATAAATGAAAGGAAATATTGACAAAATTATCATTCTTAGTATCAATATTTTACAGCCATGTTTTTTTTTTAAAAAAAAAACATTTTCAAAAATAGCAATGGAAAATTGCTACATAAAATCCAATCCACAAGGATAAGGAATAAGCAAATTAATGGAAAATATGGTACCAAATCCAAATTGGGTGGAATTCTAGTACTTCCCTCCAACACCAGAGCTTTGCAGATACCATTGACCACGAAAAAGACAAATAATTGGGTGTTAGAACAAATTAAACCAGAACTATCACTAGAAGCTAAAATGATGAAACTGAGGTTATTTATTTATTATTTGATTTATATCCCGCCCTTCCTCCCAGCAGGAGCCCAGGGCGGCATACTTTGGATACATAATGAGAAGACCTGATTCATTAGAAAAGACAATAATGTTGGGGAAAAGAGGAAGGCCAAACAAGAGATGGATTGATTCCCTAAAGGAAGCCACAGACCTGAACTTACAAGATCTGAACAGGGTGGCTTACAAGAAATGCTATTGGAGATCATTGATTCATAGGGTCGCCATAAGTCACAATCAACTTGAAGGCACATAACAACAAAACTAGTACTTCCCTAATCTGCTCTGAGTAGAACTTCATTGGATACAACCAAGTGCACACACATACACAGTGAGAGAGAGAGAGTGAGTGAGTGAGTGAGTGAGAGAGAGAGAGAGAGAGAGAGAGAATATTGTGTACTTCCATTTTATTTCTGTGCTGGGCCTTATTCTCTTGCTGTTCAGTTTTAAGCTGTTAAATTAGGTTAGTTTATTTTTATTTTATATAAAGTTGTATGGAATTATTTTCTGTATTTATGACATTATTATTTTGAATTGTTCCTGACTTTTATTTAAATTGTTATATTTTTTATCGTTGATTTGATACGTTGTGCATGGGGCATGGGAGAAATTCGCTTTGGAGGGGATTTTAACATGAAGCTACCTCATTTGCATTTTCTGAAACAAAACACAGTGATACTTCAAATTTTGCAGTGCAGTTCTCCAACCAAGTAATGTGCGCCAAAATGTATATATTAGAGGAAAGTGTGCATAAAAATGTAAGTATTAGTGAAAGTGACACATTAAACAGGTTGTCTAGGGGAAAGATGTGTAAAGCAAGCCGAATTGTATACAAAAATGTTTCCATCAGGAGAAAATTGCACTAAAATGCTGATGAATTTTCATGAGGACTTTTAAAAGAAAAGAAATCCCATACTGATGCAGCAATGTGGAGAACTGAACTTAAGACTGGAAAAAAGAAAAACGGAACAAAACTGGAATTGACAAATTTGTGCCTCCCTAGCTGTCAGCCACTTTGGGCACAATTTTATGGGACAGTGGCATTCAAATAAACATGTGATGATGGTCATCATCATGGCCAGCTTCACAATGGGCCACCTAGTGCCTGGTGGCTGAGAGAACATTCTTGTGAAGAACGCTGGATTAGGTGGATCGAAGACAATCCAGAAAGACACTTGTGTGCTCTTAACCATGACCATATTCACACCATACATTTATTTCACTATTGTTCCACTTTAAACAGCTGTAAAATGTAAATGTACTGCCTTCAAGTCGATCCTGACTTATGGTGACCATATGAATAGGGTTTTCATGAGGCTGAGAGGCAGTGGCTGGCCCAAAGTCACCCAGTGAGCTTCATGGCTATGTGGGGATTTGAACCCTGGTCTCCCAGGTCATAGTCCAGCACCTTAACCATCCTAGGAAATGTAGTTTGTGAAGAGTGCTGAAAGTTGTTAAATGTATGGTGTGAATGTGGCCCAAGAGGGCACACTCAAAAACACAGAATAGTTCTAATTGTTCTGAGATCCCAAATATGCCTCCTAGTTTAGTTAAAACATGCAGGATTCGATAAATAGACCATGCAAGGCCAGTCAGTTTACCCCTGCCTTGAAGAACAAAAAAAACAGCAGATATCTAACATTCTTACAAGATCAATTTCAGTCTTCTCTGGGAAGGAATAAGCGAGACAAAGAATACCCTTTCTTTATTTCAAGCCATTCACGAAGAATAAGTCTGTGTGCACATTGTTATTTTTAGTAAACTTTGCTTCAGAAGAGGTAATGCACAATTTTAAATTATGCTGCCAAGAAAATGGATATGGAATTAGTTGTGGATTTTTTGACAGCTTCTAAAACAAAACTAGAAAAGCCTTGGGAATCTTCAAACACTATGTTAATTAAGGAACAGTTATTAAAAGTCCTGAGAAATTGCTACATTGTTATAACTAACTTTGTTAGAATTAAGGAATTCAAATTTTAAAAATCCAAGGCCTTTCAATAAATAAAACCCTAAATATGTTAATTACATGGATAAATGTGAAATTTTCATTGAACCTTAATGGGTGTTTTGTATGGAAGATTTGTAATCTCTGCCATCTTTTATATAATTAAAGAGTTTAGGAAAGCCTGCCCCCAAGAATTTGACGCAAAAATATTTGAAGGAGGCTTGCCACTGTGCAGGACAACAGTATCTCCATCACAAAAATCTCTGCTCAAGATCCACAGATCAAAAAGGCACTGAGTTGCCTCCATCCTTTCCCAAATGTCCGTCTGAGGACAATTTAGCTTGGAAATTTTATTTAAAATCAACCAAGTGGAAAATGCTTATTCTTTTATTATGATTTATTCCATTTATATTCCACCCTTCCTATCAAAGGCGCCCAGTGATGAAATAACCATACATTTCAGATGCCTTTAATATTGAGCATATTGTGTGCTTTAGCTTGTAAGACAAATGTAATTTTTCAAAAAGCAAGAATCCAGAATTGTTGGCTGGCCTTAGTAGCTAGCCAATAAATGTCTCCCCAAGGGGTAAGGAGTAAATTCTTGTTCCTGAGCTCATGCTGGAACCACTCCAGCAGTGATGGATGGTGCCCATTGGGACTGGTGGGGCAGAAGGCAGAAAGCACAACAATGGGTAGAACCACAGCCAATGGCAGGCGGAACCAACTAATTTTAGTTTGGCCCCCATCCTCCTCCTCCTCCTCCTCCTCCTCTCCCTGCTGAGTTCTACAAGGGCAATACTGAGACTAAGGAGGAGAAGGAGGAAGCTGACAACCACGGCCATTCCCTTGGCTGGTTATAAGTAAGGTAGGCAGGTGCAGGATGGCTGAGGTCAGACTGAGGCTGGTGAGGCGGTGCATCATCAGCCCCACTAGACCAACCTCTACTGCACTCCAGATCACTTCCAAAGCCCAGAACAACTAAAAGAATGAACCCCTCACCCTCTTTACCAACTAGAAGGTATTCAAGGTGCCTCTGAACAACAACTGCAGAAGCAAAAAAAAAAACCACCCCTCCCCAAGCTCCAAGCTCGTGGGAGGAGGTCATCCAAATCAAGTTCAGCTTCACATTCTCCAGAGGGAGAAGAGATGCTCACCTTGGCAACCAAATCTGTGAACCTCTGGAATAGAGACAAACTGCGTATTTGGAAGAAACATCAAGGTTCTACAGCCGAAACACTCCAGACTGTCTACAAGTTTGCACATCAAATTAATAGGAATTACAGGGTGCATTGTGACAACTTACTGCCTTGCTTTTTCACAACTTAAAAACAAGCCAACACCTGGGCCCATTTGTTATGGGAAATGTGTACGCAACATAATATTTTAGATTACGTGGCTTACACTTCCCTGATAACTTACTCATCCATTTATTGGCGGTGGTGAGAGGATGAACAAGAACTAAGAAAAATTAGAAATCAAACTATGAGAAGAGATGGGAGGACAAAGAGGCCACGGTTTGTGTCAACGGCACCATATGCTTGCTCCCATATATACTGTAGTGTTATTAGGTAAACTGAAAAGAACATAATGAGGCTAGCTTCACCTACTACTCATACACTTCAGATTAAAAGAACTGGATGTGAATATTCACAGAGAGAGCAAATGAGAATGTGCCTCTGTTCTCTTCTCCGGGGTTTTCTGTTGAGTATAATAAAGCCAGATTTCAAAGCCTTTGCAGATTCACATAAAGAGAAAAATGGTACAAGGTTTTGATTATTTTCTTTCAAGCTTTAGGGAAAGAAATCAACAGCATGGTGGCTCTTTTTTAGCTGTAGCTCAATATCAACAATAATAATACTCTGCATTTATACAACCCTTAAAACCTTCTTCCAAGAAAATGAGGTTGGAATCCATGCTGTTCATCACTGTTCATCACAGAATTTACACAGATGTAGACCTAATTTAATGTCACCTGTACAGCAGTAAACAATGTCTCCAAATTTCAGCCCCTTACCATTTACAAACAATATCCCAAGAAAACCAACTGAAACTTACAAATTGGGTGCCTTAAAAAAACAGATAATGTTAACCTATTGGAGTAAAAAAAATGTCCCATGCAGTTTTTCAAGTAAAAACAAATCCAGGAAAAGAGAATACGTGCCTTTCTTCTGACATAATACACATGGCTTTGTTTGGGAACATTATGCCACCCTGAGATACATTTGAATAGGCTAGTAGTAGAAAAATATCCCATAAAACTGTGTATGTCAGTTTCATACTACTGCATGTCAATTTCATATTAAATTGGAAATCGCTTGGGTAGAAAACTACCCCATAAAACTGGCTATGGGGTAAAACTACCCCATAAAACCTCTTGGAAGAGGGTTAAGAAAACCGTCATCAAAGTATCCCTACACAAGTTTTGCAAGAAAAACAGGCATCGGAAGAATAAAAGATTTGCCCAAGGCCACTACAGAAGTCTTGGTCACTGCTCAAATGAGAAAACAGATATCATGACCTTCTGTAGGATATGAGCCACTACACCAGTTACCCTAAACATTCTACTCTGTCGCCACTGCCCAGGCATTGCATTAAACACACCCTGTTTTCAGTTTCACTTGATGCAGTGCTTACTTTGGTTTCTGCTGCTCTGCCCAGCAGGAAGGTTCTCAGACAAAACTAGAAATAGGCAGAACACCAAATAAAGTTCAGACCAATGTTACCCCCTTTGATTCACCCTGAAGGAGAACAGGAATCCCATCTTAAGGGTATGGATGTTAGGTGGCTCAAAAGCACATCCACTGAGAGAAGATCATTGTTTTGGTAGCACGCAAGTGCCTACATGTTTAAATCCTCAGCATCACTGACAATAGCAGGGACTCCAAATGCGTGGAAAACTGTCGAGGCATCAGAGGACAGCAGTTAAATCCAAATGAAATGAAACCAAACAAGAGGTGAGCAGTCTTTGCCATCTTAAAGAGATGTGTGCATTTTAAAATGTCAGGGGAGCTACCAAATGGCTGAACAGCTGACAACCTAGGGGAGAGAATATCAGAATTGCAAGTCGGAATTGTAGGAATTTCGGTAGTATCGTTTTTTAAATGTTTTAGTCTTTCTTGCTTGTTTTCTTTTAATACCTGGTCTGTGACCATAATGAAACAATTCATTCATTCATTCAGAATTGCATCTGAAGTGCAACCTTTTCAAGCACAGAATATGTCCCAATGGCATCATGTCTACCTTTTGGATCTCACAGGTTAAATGTGCTTGCATATGCATGTGTGTCTCTCACATAGAGACACACAGAAAATGTGCAGTGATGACATCATAAATGGTCACTGAGATAAGCTAAAAATGCATACCTCCCCCCCCTTCATTCTTCAAATGAATCTGTATGTGCATTTATGCTGGTATGTAAACTGTGCTAGGGATCAAAGGCGCACTACATTAAACAAAACTTGAGCACCCAGCCAAGCCTACTAAAAATTAGACATTGTCACTGAGATTTAAGACCCAGTCATTCCCCGCCCCTTCCCCAGTAATAAAATCCAGACGAGTTGGCATCTCTGCAAGTTTGCATGGCCTCCTGAGCTACTCTGTGAAGAGACCAGCTAGCAGTGTGTGGCCTCCTTGACGAGTGTTCTGGTGAAGTCAAACCCATCTCCCTGCAAGGCTTTTCTGACTGCATACATATCAAAGGGGGAGGGAGAGTGATCTGCAGCTTCTCCCCACCCCTCTGCTGTGACAGGTGTTGGATTTACAGTTCTCTGAGGACAGGGCTAAAGCCCAGAAAGCAATCAAACCAGGTCATAAGAGAAGAGACTGATTTGGAAGCACAGGTCCTTGCAAAGCTGTGTGAAGATCATAAAACGCAGCCAATCTCTTTCCTGTTTTTACCCTAAATGGCCTTTCAAGGAACCTCAGAGGCAAAACAGGGCTTCTTCTCGAGGGCCTTTGCACACGCAACAAGCAGATCAGGGGTCTGGACCACTTGACAAGGATCTACACCCAGCCTTCTCTCTGTGACGCGTTGTGGCACCCGTTCCTCCAAGCACATGTTCTGTCTCATTCACACATTACATTTAAGGTGTACACAGTGTAAGTGTGTAACAAATCAAAGTCATGTGTGAAGTGCCCCTCATCTTTTCTCTTTCCTCAGGCTGGTTCATGGGAACAGCAACATAGGGATCTGCCTGGCACCAAATCAGACCATTGGTCCATCTAGCTCACTACTGTCTACACTGACTGGCAGCAGCTCTTCAGGGTTTCAGTCTTTCCCAGTCCTGACAGGAGATGCTGAGGATTGAACCTGGGACCTTCTGCATGCATGGCTACCACTGAGCTAGGGCTTCTCTCTCTCTTGTAAACCACCACAATTTTCCTTCCAAGGTGCAGCCAGCAGAAGAGAGTGTGGTCTTTGTGGCACATCCAGAGTCAAACATAGCAGCTGGGGGGGGGGGGGGTCCGGGCAGCAGACTTAGGCTGCAATCCCATCTCCATTTACCTGGGAGTAAACCCACACTGAATTCAAGGAAACTTGCTTCTGCATAGGATTGCGCTGTTAAAACGTCGTGAATCCTCTACACACTTTCTTGGGAGTAAGTCACGCTGAATTAAGATGGGCTTACTTTGGGATAACACCCCCCCCACACACACACACACATGCTCATTTTCTACAAGGTCTATCAGCCTTGGGAATGGTGAGGGGGGTCACCTTTTTACACCCCCCCTCTTCCCTCCCTCCCTCTTTTCTGTCGTGCACCACATTCAGAGGTGCAGTTTCAGTCGCTGGGTGAAAGGAGTTTCATAAGGGTCAACGGCCTACTCTTGGGGTAAAACTCCGATCCAACTGCATCTCTGGGCATCAGGGCTTTTCAAAGAGCGTCGGGCTGTCCGTGACTTTCCGGACAGACCTCACAAGACCCTGATCTCTAGGAGCGCCACGAGGACAGGCAGACGCGGGGAGGTGTGACTGCCCCCTCCCTCCCTACATGGTACTCCTGGCTACCCCTGAACCATCCCTGTGTGGCACTCCCTCCCCAAACGACCCCAACATTTGCCTCTCACCTCCAGCCATCGGAGCACACCTCGCAGACGTGGGCAGATCCCCCACGAGAGGGTCCAAAGATCCCCACCCCCTGCCAGCTCCAACGGACTCACCTAAGCGAGCGACACTCGGGGTTCTACATGATCCGGCTCGTGATCCTCAGGCTCCCTCGTGGCGGCGGGTGAGCCCCGCTCCTCTTCGGCCGGGAAGCAGCGACAATAATCCAGTCCCCGTGGCCATTGGGGTGGGGGGAGGCGGAGGAGGTGAGGGGGGAAGCCCCGCGACCGCTTCTCTCATCGGACTCCCGGTCTCGGCCCCGCCGAACTTGCCCGTCGGGCCACCTTTGGGCGTCACGGCGTCTTCATTTGCCAACCCAGTTCTCAAGCCAAGCGGCTCCGAGGTGCGGAGAGACGCGGGGGAAGAGGGGGAAAGGGAGGGGGGGCACACACCAGCAGACGCAGCCTTCGCCTCTTTTGCGCTCAGGATTGGCTACAGTCCCAACCTTTCCCTCCTCCGCCACCGCCGCCGTCCCCGCCGCCGGATTCCAGGCTTGATGATGGACAGCAGAGCGCTGCGACGGGTTGCTGGCGCTGAGCTTCCCTCTCCACCTCTCCCGGAGGCGAGCGATCCGCGGGGCCCCCTTAGCCCACGGAGGGAGGGGGGGCATGAAACTGACCAGAGCTCTCGCCTGCAGCCGGCGCTGGCTCGGTGGTTGCCTTTCTCCACCAGAGACGATTCCCACCCTCTGCTGCTCCAGTCGCCCACCTTGGCCTCTGGCCTCCGGGCTCTGGGATCCAGCGCTCTCGCTCTCTCTTTCTCTCGGGGGTTCTGCAAAACGCCATCGAAAGACGAGGGGGCGGGCTTGGGGGAGAAGGAATCGCTTGCAAACCATAGTGAAAACAACCACAAACAACAATCCTGGCTTAACTAAGGCTCCTTTTAACATGGAAAAAAAAAGCAATGCGTTGAAAAAATCATTCGGTTCTTTGTGCGGATAGCAAGGCTTATCCGCTTGGGGAAGGTTCTCCGTTTTGAGGGGTGGGTGTTTGGGGGGGAGGTATGGAAAGATCTGGCCATTTGGGTTCTCTCGTTTTTCCAATCTTAAATTTATTTCTCTACATTTCTGCAGCAATCCGCAATTTTTTTAAAAAAAAATCCTCATGAAAATTCTCCAGCATTTTAGTGTGAATTTCTCCTCAAAAAAAAACATTTTTGTCTGCAGTTTTGACTGAAGTACACATTTTTGCAAGCCATTTCTTGTCATATAATGCATTTTGTATGTCATTTTCACTGATATATTCATTTTAATGTACCCTTTCCCCCAACTTGTGCACTTTTGTAAACATTAGTTGGCGAACTGTGATGCAAAATTCAGATAAGTGTGACTTTCGAAGGACAGCTGTGTTTTGATTCGCATATTGTTTTGGAAAGTGCAAATTTGATAGATTTGTCTTGAAATGCAAACTGAATCAAATTTCTCCCCTTCCCTAGTGTAGGACAGGGGATATACTGGAGTGGGGAAGCTGAGGCCCTCCAGATGTTGTTGGACTTCACCTCCCAGAAGCCTCAGCTGTGGCCAACGCTCAGGAGTGATGAGAACTGGAGCTCAGCAACATTTGGCGGGTACCACCAGCCTCCCCCTTGCTAAATAACCTACATATCTATATATTTAAAATATTGATATCCTGTCCTTCTGGAAACAGGAGGGAAAAGTCTAAGGCGGCTTGCAGCAAGAGTAATAAAACAAAATATTTTAACACAGAGAAGGAAAACCAGGCAGCAGGCAAAAAGCCAGAAAATCGGAGCAATTCAAAACGCCTAAGAAAATGCACCAGAAGCCAGGACTGGTACAAACAACATTTGAAGGCCAAAAGCATCATCATGACATTTGTAGCCCACCTTTCCTCCAAGGAGCTCAAAGTGGTATGCACGGTTCTCCTCCTCCCCATTTTATCTTCAGAACAAGCTTGTGAGGAAGGCTAAGCTGAGAGGTGGCGAATGGACCAAGATCAACCAGTGAGTTTCAGGGCTGCATTAGGATTTGAACCCTGGTCTCCCAGGTCCTAGTCCAACACTCTAATGGCTATTTCAATAGAACATGAAAAGATGTGGCAAACAGGAAAACCAGCATCACATGTATGGAGGGCTATACCCGCCCCGCCCCCTGCTATCCCCCATTGTCCATGGCGTTCTCTTGCTCCTGAAAATAGCTGGATGGAGCAGGGGACAAGTTCAACCTCTGCTTGACTGGCCTCCCAGCTTGAGAAAGTCTTTGCATTCGAACAAAAGGTCAAACTAAGAAATCTACAAGTGATCATCTTCCCACAAACCCTACTCTTTCAAGTCCCCCCTCTCCCCCTCCCCCCAAAAAACCCTGGGTCCCTAATTTGTATGCCTTGGTTAATCTTTATGCAGTCATATATCTTAGATGCAATACAACACATTCATTTAAATACAAAGAAACAACTTGAAAGAGCAGCTGCTTTTCTAGACTCAAACAATAATAAGCATGAATTCAATTAAGCCCCCCCCCACTCCCACGCACAAGTCCAAGAGTGCAGCTGGAAATCTGTGTCTGGGGAAGCTGGGGAAGGCCATAGTGCAGTGGCAGAGTGCATACTTTCCATGTCGAAGGGCCTAGCTTCTATCCCTGGCATCTCAAGGGTCTGACTCAGACGAAGGGTCTGACTCAGTGTACGGCAGCTCTCCATGTTCCTAACCTCTTTGCACCCAATGCACCCTGCTTCCGATTTGGGAGCCTTGCTCTTGGCAGGAGGATGCAGTCAGTCTGGCACAGTTTTTGGCAATAACTGGACAGCCTAGAGGTGAGCTGTCCTTCCCAAGATACTGAAGGAGGGGGCTGTGATGTTCCTATATTAATGTATATATGGTAAGTGTTGTTGTTTTAGAAGATACATGGTAAGTGGAGTGAAAGAGGGGGAGTGAATGGGCAGTAGAATGCGAGATGATTGGCTGAGTGTTTAAAATGGCTGAATGTATAAAAGGAAGAGTGAGAGTGGAATGGGGGGGAGAAGAGAAAGAGTGGATTGCTTGGTGGGGTTTAGAGAGTTGTTTACCAAGAGGGAGGTGGAGTTCGGATTAGTATTGAGTAAAACCATATGCTTATGTGCCTTAAGAAGAAATCTTGTTAATCTTGTTAGCTTTGTTATCTTTAATAAATACTTAATTTGGTTTACCAAAGGCCTGATCCTTGGCTGGAGTTTCACAGACCAGAAGGGAGGGTAAGGTAATGACCAAGGCTGAAGGGGAACTGTAACAAATGGTGGCAGCGGTGAAGAGAATAACAATACCAGTATTCAGAGTCTCTGGGAATACTAGTATTGGGACATTACTGGTGGTTGCCTAGCAGGGGGATCTGTTGAGATCTGTGCTAGAGCGGATAGGTAAACCATAAGAGAGTGCGGTCCGGACTGGTGGAGTCCCTGGTGGTGCCTAGAGACAGGCAGTAACCACGCGCAGGTAGGAACCTGACAGGGAGAGCCAGGGAAGGACGCATCACAGGGGCCACTCAGGATCTCAACTCATGCAAGAATACAGCAGCCCCTCCTTCCTCTAACTCAGCTCATCAACTCATATGATGATAGCCATGACAGAGTCTTCTCTGTCTCATTGGAATCATCTCATCATGCTTTTGCAACAGACAGCTACAAAACTCATCCCCAAGAGCTATACCACAGCTGCCATCATGGTGCACACACCACCAGTCATGTGGGACCTTTAAACCTGATATTCACAGTATCATTCGATGTCCGGGTGAGTGGTGCCCGTGGTTATATAATTCCCCCCTTGAAGGCTCGAGGCAGAAACACAAGTGTGGTGAATATCGCTCTGGCCTGAACTGTTTACTGTATTATCCCCTCTCTACGTCTCTCTACAACTAACTAGGAAATAATAGCCATCTAGTTGCATAGATTTCATGCCAATTACCACATTATGCTAGACACCTTGACTGGTCTCCAGATACATACACACACACACCACCCTGAAATGCAGGGAAGCTGAAACTTTCATTGCAGAAGCAGTTCTGGGGGTGATGTTCATTTTCCCTGAAGGGCATTTTTGCAATCAGAATGGCTGTATTTTCCCCCACAGGTGAGAAAGCAAGTGAGGGAACTTTGATTATATACATGGTCCATGGAGAAGGGTTAAGGATCCTCTTCGTAACACTGCTTTGATTAATTTTTTCAGTCCTTCTCCAGCTCCGTGGCTGCATTCCCGGGGTGCTTTTTAAAAGACTAATCAAGGGTCTCCCAGGTAATGTGTCGTTTGGCCCCAGGTATTCTTGTAATCAGTTCTAAATCCCACTTAGCTATGCAGGTTACGTGTTCTGAGAGTCGGTCCTGCAGGAAATTTGGGGGCAAACCATCTCATGAAGGTCTGTGCATGCCCTGCCCCTGGCTGACCTGGGAAACAGCCAACCTGGATCTGGTCCCAAATCAATTTAGGGGTGGGGCTAACATTTAATTAGGGTTTTTTTAAAAAAAGCTGTGTCTCTCCCCCCCCCTTCTGATCACACTGCAGAGAGCATGAAGGAAGGTTCTGGCAGGGAACAGTTTGGTGAAGCAGCCCCCTGCAGCCAGTAGGATCGAGCCCTCTGGATTCAATCCTGCTCACTTGTGTGTGCTCCCCTGCTTGGAACAGGCGTGTGCAGCCAAAGCACAGTGTGTAGCTGTTTGAAAGCGCTCTCACAAGCAGCCCTGCACTGCTCTTTGCATAGGTTGCCTCCTTCATTTTGTCTGATAGCTCCTGATTGCTCCGGGTGACCCAACCGAGTCCAGTGCACTATAGAGCTAACTTGGCCCAATTCAGTCAAAGCCTGGATTTGCCTGAATTGGCCGGAATCTGGAGCACAGCCCTACTCTTTGGCAGGACCAAAAAGAAAGGGAATGCAATACCTGCCGTTCCCCAGGAAAATGTGGAACCACAGAATGTATTATAAAACCAGTTAGGTATAAGGAGGGAAATGTCACCCTATTTGTACCTAAGAAGCCAGCGTGCACACAGCGTAAGATTTGGTTACCTGGATTTTAAGGAAATGATAAACCCTAGAGCAGCCAGCACCAAAATGCCAATGAGAGAAGCTCACTTGTACCCATTAAATGCCCATTACGGTCTCAGAAGGAGCATCAAAAAGACATGGATCTAACATTTTTCATCCATGGATTCCAACATTCAAGAGCAGCAGGGATTCTCTGACAGAGTTGGTAGAGATGGTGTCAGGTGTGGTGTTAGAGGAACTCAAATGGATAGCTCTGGGTGACGTCAATATCCATGCTGAGGCTGTGTCTAGTGTTCCAGCTCAGGGCTTCATGGCCTCCATGACAACCATCCTATTGTCTTGAAAAGTGCAGCTAATTGGGCACCAACCCTCACCCCTCATGTAATCTATGCACCCATTCTTGACAGTAAATGCTATAGATCTCAATGGGGTTTATTTCTGAGTAAAAATGTATAGACCTGAGCTTTGTATCAAGGCTTAGTTTAACTTCGTCTCAGTCCCCGGTGATCTTTCAAGGTGGGCATTGTATGTAAAAACAAAAATGTCTTTTTCACCAGTACAGAATGCCTTTCCCTTTCTACTAGCTACAACCAGGATCAGGTTACCTGAAAGGCCAGCTGCCTTGTATAGACTTGTAAGGTCACTTAGATCACATGGGGAAATTCTACTGCACACCCTATAGCATCATAGAACAGTAGAGTTGGAAGGGGCCTATAAGGCCATCCAACCCTCTGCTCAAGGCAGGAATCCAACTTGAAGCATACCCGACAGATGGCTCACCAGCTGCCTCTTGAAGGCCTCCAGTGTTGGACAGCCCACCATTTCCCTAGGTCATTGTCGTACCACTATAACTGTTAGGAAGTTTTTCCTGATGTTCAGTCGGTATCTACCTTCCTGTAACTTGAGCCCATTAGTCCGTGCCCTGCACTCTGGGATGGTCGAGAAGAGATTCCGGCCTCTTCTATTGTCTACCTGGACTGGCAGCGGCTCTCCAGGGTAACAGGCAGAGGCCTCTCCCAGCCCTATCTGAAGATGCTGAAAATTGAACCTGGGACTTTCTTTATATTATTCCTTTGTGAGCAACTGAATATAGAATCATAGTATAGTAAAGTTGGAAGGGGCATATAAGACCATCCAGTCCAACCCCCTGCTCAATGCAGGAATCCAACTTAAAGCATCCCCAACAGCTGGCTGTCCGGCTGCCTCTTGAATGCTTCCAGGGCAGTGACCTGAAAATGGTCATTTTCTGCTGGTTACCCAGTTCTGTGGAATGCCCTTCCCTCTGCCATACATGAAGCAGCAACCATCAGTTACTCCAGGCGTTTTATGAAGCTTTTTCTTTTCACCCAGGCTTTCCCTGACCCATCAGATTGGACCCTGTTTTACATGTGTGAGTCTCCTGGATTCCTGTTTGATTTGCTTATATATGCTTTTATATATTTGTTGTTATATTGCTCTTTTACTGGTTTTCAGATGTTTTCTTTTAACGTTCTAATGACATATGTTGCTTTTTTTTAAGACTATGCTGCTTAGACTTTTTTTAAAAAATATTAAGCGATATATAATGCTTCTAAATAAATAAAACCACAGCGGTGGTTGCTTTTTTAAAAATTGTGCACATATATTTGCATCATCAAAACAGATGGAACTTTACAAAATACTATAAGCAAAAGACAGGTCTCTGACCTGAAGATCTGAACATCTCACTTTAGTGCACTAATATCTGTCTTTTACTGTCTAAAAACCTTTCTTTCCCTTTGAAAGAGGCTTCCATTTTTCTCTCTCATTTGCAAGGGGCTTTAGAACTTACTTAGATCTTTGGTGGACTGAACTTCAACTTACCTTATCAGTGTGAGGCAGCTTGAAAGTAGTGTGAGTGTCAGGCTCATGGTACACAACGTCCCTGCACTCCCATGCAGACAGGAAGTCCAACAAGAATGCTATGGGGGTTCTCTGGGAGCAGTGGCAGATGAAAAAGGCTGCACAATGCAGAACCCCAGAAGGATTATTTGTAGAATGAAAAAAAAGGAGAGGAACATTCACCAAAACCCTTTCTCACCTTGAAAGTAAGATAAGCACAACAAAACTACTACTACTACTACTACTACTACTACTACTACTGTTACTGTTACTGTTACTGTTACTGTTACTGTTATTGTTATCTCGCCCTTCGTCCTGAAGGAGCCCAGGGTGGCAAGAACATATTGCCCAGGGCCCATGAACATTTCACCAAAATTTTCTCTGCCCTTGGCTAACTTCAAATGTGATATCTTTTCACATTAATTTATGCAGTATGGTTGCACAGGGAGGACATGGGGGGAAATTCAGAACTGCACTAAAATTTAGAATCTCAGGGAGGCAAACAATCAAAGGATTGTAAGTAGAGGAATGAATATGCACATATGCCATTAGATTCACACCCAGGACCATACTAGATGTGATGTAGGTAGCCATGTTTGCTTATGCATATATCTGACCCATTCATGTATAAAATGGGGAAGGTCTAGCTTTTATGGTGATAGGGACGTGTGTCTGGGCAGAGAGTGGTGGCTCTCATATCAGTGGGGCAGTGAATCCACTCCAGGCTTTAGTCCAAACTTTCAAGGAGCTGTCCAAGTTGCTGAAATCTATTCCTAAACTACACTCGGCACCTTGGACAGCTCCTTGAAAGTTTAGACTAAAACGAGGAGCGGATTCACTGCCTCACTGAAATCTAACTGGATCCTTCCATCCACCCACCCCTGCCTTACATTCCTGCACCTCAGGACATACTTCCATCTCATTAGGGGGTGGAACTTGAGGCATGAATTTGGCTGCAGGACTACTTAAGCGCTATACTGGCTCCTTGCTGTGCTAGAACAACATTTAAAGCTTGCTGTTGTTGCTCGTTATGTGCCTTCAAGTCGATTACAACTTATGGTGACCCTATGAATCAGTGATTCCTTACCCAGTTTCACAGTGAGCTGACCATGGTCCTGATCTCCCATGAATCATCCTGTATTCAGACAAAGCTTAGTAGCACCCTATCCAGTAGGCCAGGGATAGGGAACCTCTGGCCCCTCAGATGCTGTTGGATTACAACCCTCACCATCCCTGACCACTGCCCAAGACAGTTGGGGCTGATGGAGTCGTAGAGGTCCACATCCATGCTGGAGCCCCTAAGCTTGAACATAATACCCACATAACACTTGTGGCCTTACTAAACCTGTTGCTTTGCTTGTGAATAGAGCAGATAACATGTTTCAGTGCCTGAGCCCATGTTTTGCATGCAGAAGGTTCCAGGTTCAATCCCTGGTATATCCAGTTAAAAGGAGCAGATTTTAGGAAAGATCCCTCTCTGAGACCCTGTAGAAACACTGTCAGTCAGAACAGACCAATTTTCGTTCAGCCTTGGGTCCCCAGATATTGCTGGACTACAACTCTCATCATTACTGCCCAATGTCTAAGCAGTTTGGGAATGCTGGGAGTGGTAGTCCACCAACATTGGGGACACCCAAGATTGAAGAACTTTGGAGTAGGCACACCAATAGGCTAGATGGGTCACTTCTGATTCAGACAACCTCCAGGGAGGTTAGCAGCATGTCTGAACCAAGCATAAATTAAACCAACCATCCTGTACTTCATTGTCTCATTTCAAATGGGAGACTTTAGCCACCCTCTGCACAAGCTATCATGTTCCTCTATATTTAATGCTGGCTAAGCCCAATGTTAAGAGCCAGTGTGGTGTAGTGGTTAAGGTGTTGGACTACGACCTGGGGAACTGGGGTTCAAATCCCCACACAGCCATTAATGTTATACCCAGGTACCTAAAAACTGGGACCTGGTCAACTGAGTGATTGCTTAATTTCCAGCAATGTTTTGTCCTTTTATGGGAAAAAAACAGTATCTTAGACTTATCATAATTAACCTCTAAGTTCTCTAATGTGCAAAAGGAGGTTAACGTTCTCAAAAGACGACAAAGCCCCACCTTAGTTGAAGATAAGAGGGCCACATCATCTGCATAAAGCAGGGCAGAAAGAGATCTGCCTGCCAACTTGGGGGGGGGTGCGAATTCACCACCATCAGATATTTAAGTAGGGAGTTAATATAAAAGTTGAAAAGGGATGGAGCCAAGATGCATCCCTGCTTAACTCCATTGTAAGTTGGAATTGGGGTGGACAGATGACCATCGCGGTTACACCTTACCCTCAAACATGTTTTATCATATAAACTGCTGATTAAGATTAAAAGCTGCCTATCAATGTTAGTTTCACCAAGTTTTTTTCCAGAGTCTCTCCCTTGGGATCGAATCAAATGCAGATTTAAAATCTATGAAGGCCACATAAAGAGCACCACCAGGGGATGCCATGTACTTCTCTACCAAATGGAGGAGTACCAGACCCTGGTCAATGGTAGAGCGTCCTGCTCTAAAACCGGCTTGTTCTTCGGCTAGAATATTTTAATCCTCCAGCCAGTCAGAAAACTTCATAAGGAGATGGCTGGCGTAGAGCTTGCTGATGACACACAGCAAGCTGATAGGACGGTAATTTGCAGGACCAGCTCTTTTCCCTTTTTTATAAATGGGGATTATAATGGCTAGTCTCCAGTCTTCAGGGATATAAATTGTTAGATCTATGCATGTAAATAAAGCTGCCAAAACCGGGGCCCACCAGTCTATATTGTCCTTAAGAAATTCCGGGGGTATGTTGTCACACCCGGGTGCTTTACCCAGTTTAAGTTTATTAAGCAGTGTGGCAATTTCAGAAATGGAGACTGGAGACCAATTAGGAAGGGTATTAAGATTTGTATCCTCCCCATTTGTACTCGAGCTACTATGGCTCTTGGCAAAAATAGTTCTAAAGTATGATTCCCAGACTCCAGCAGGGATATAAAAATCCTTACTGGCAAGCGTGGGCTGCCCAATCTTGGATACAAGCTGCCAAAAAGCAGCCAAGTCTTTCGATCTGGATGCTTTTATCAGGTTTTGCCACAGGTCTCTCTGGGCTTGCTTCTTTTTCATCTTAATTAAGGTTTTGTAGCGTTTCTTAAGTTCATAGTACTCAGGGGGCATGGAAGGTAGATCAAGGATCTGTATAACTTGTACATTTCCATAAGGGAATTCTTAAGATCGATACATTCAGAATCAAACCAGGATTTGGACTCTAGGTGGAAAGCACGGGATTTTAGCGGACAGCTGATTATAAAGGGAGCAAGTCAACTCCTGATAGAGTTCTAGGACTGATTCAGGGGCCTCAGCAGTTAATATAGCCTCTCGCAGGCATTGGGGACCCTCTGACAGAAGAAGGGTTGTCATTTCCTTGGCTATTTTGGGAGTCCATAGAACGCCCAGAGAAGCGAAAAAGCCCAACTCGCCTTCTTCTTTTCAAAAGGGGGTCAGTATGTCCCCTCAGTGATGCAAGTGTTGAATGCCAAAGTCACCCCCCAGTTATTATACGGCTCACAACTCTGTGCACAGGGTAATTATGCCCCCCTGGAACGCATCCAATCTAAATTCCTAAGGAGCATCCTTGGAGTTCCAGGCTGTGTCCCAAATGTTGGTTTTCGTCTGGAAGTTGGGGTCCTCCAAATGGAGTCGCGAGCCTGGATTCTTAGATTTAACTTCTGACTTAGGATGTCTTTTGCTCCTCTAGGCTTAACCCCTCACTCTTGCAGATACTTTTCAATCTCAATGGAAACACTCTGTAAATAACAAACTGCTTTCTCTCGGTTTCTTGACAAAAGCGGTACTAGACCTTGGCTTTTACAAGGTTAAAGATGCCATTATTCAATGAATAAAGGATACCGAGTTGCAAAATAACTTGAGTTTACTAACAGCGTTTCCTAACCTACGGCTCAGTGACGTTTCACCTGTGCCTGCGGATTACTTTGCCAACCTTAGTATTGCTAAGTACAGAAGGGCGTTCACACTCACGTGACTCAATGTACTCTCCTCAGCGCTCCTGGAAGGTAGATATAAGAGAGTCCCTTATGACCTACTGGTCTGCCCCTTTGGTTACTTGGCAGTGGAATCAGTGGATCATGTGATATTATACTGCTCCTTATATCAAGATCTTTGTGACACCTTTATTTATTTCCCTATGTACAAATTGTGCAGAGGCCCTGAGTCAGCTGTTGTGCACCAACACTTGGAAGATTGGGAACCACAGGTCACTATTATGGTGGCCAAATTTTGTGTAGCTGCCATTGCCCACAGGAAAAACTTGGCCCAGAAATTTTAAAAGATTTTATTATTTTATTAGTTTTAGTGGACTGCTATTTTGTAGTTATACATTTTATGATTATGTTGTCTACTTTCTATTTGCTGGTCATTGACCGAAATAAACTTATTTACATTTACACAGCCATGAAGCTCACTGGGTGACCTTGGGCCAGTCACTGCCTCTCAGCCTCAGAGGAAGGCAATGGTAAACCACCACTGAATACCGCTTACCATGAAAAGCCTATTCATAGGGTCGCCATAAGTTGGGATTGACTTGAAGGCAGTCAAAACAGAAACAAAAGGCCGATGTTAATCAGGGGTGTAGTCATCCAGGGTCTCAGGGGGTCTTAGACCCCTTACTTTTTTGGGAGCAGAGTCCCAGCAGAGTTCCTATGGCTCCAGTGTCCTATGAGCCAATCAGCATGAAAGGGGACTGTGTTAGCCACTGTGAAGGATCTTCTTACATGCTTCCTTGACTTTTCCTGCTGCTTCGAGCCAATCAGAGTGAAAGGAGGTGAGTAGCCACTGAGAAGACTCTTTCCAGTAGCTGACACTCTCTCCTTTCATGCTTATTGGCTCCTAGGGACGTCTGTTGTGGGAGTAGGCATTAACAAGGATCTCATTGTTAACCCAACAGTAAAAAAAGGGGGGAGGAGGCATAGTTATGACTAACATGAAGGGACCCTGCACTTCTGGATTTGCTACTATACTACTGATGCTAATATATGAAATTCCAAAACTTGCTGTTCTCTCCCTTACCATTTAAGGATTAGCTAGTCTAATCCTTGTGTTTGGAGAGACAAAGCTTTTTCTAAATATGAGTGAGCAAGTGATTTTAAGAGTTGGTTAAGAACAGCAGGCAAAAGCTTACCCCTGTCCAAATCAATTGTTTCACCATTAAACATCAGCTGAGCATTCCCCTCCCCATTCAAATATGGCAATCTTCTCTATAAATTAACAAACTTCCACCTCTGTCATTTGAATAAATTAACTTGCACGAGAAACACTCCATGGTGCAGGAGGATGTCCCAGTGGACTGAACCCAAGGGCAGATCTGCCTGCCTCTCACTCATCTGCGCTTTCAAAGCACACAAATCAGTTGCCTGTGGTAGACAGCACACCTTACCTCAAGGTAAGCTTCCCTTTGGTTTTAACTAAGGCAAGACTCCAAGGAAGAAAAAGCATTCCCTGGATAGGCATTTCAAACAGTAAGGGGCAACAAGATTGAATCACAGTATCACAGAGATGGAAATAATCTCAAAGGTCATCTAGTCTAGCCTCTGCCAAAGCAGAAAATCTGCTTCTGCAACATCCCTTACAGGCAGCTATCCAGTCTCTAGTTAAAAACTGTTAACAAAGGAGAGTCCGTCACCTTCTTGGAAGTCTGTTCCACTATTGAAAAGCTCCTACCATCAGGAACTTCTTCCTAATGTCTAGATGAAATCCTCTTGTAATTTAGACCCCATTGCTTTGGGTTCTACCCAGTAGAACTGGGGTAAGTAACAGCTCACATCAAAATGAGCCCTATTCTGGTGTTCTAATGAGTGTGCCCCTCGTCCCGCCCACTGGCCTCTACAAACTGGGAAGGAACATTCTGAAGCAAGGAGCCTTTTCTTTTCACAGTCTCTCCTCCCTCTCCACGCACACAGTTGCTGTTTTTTTTGATAGAGAGCCATTTCTCTGCATGTAAACTCCCTGCATAACTTAGAAACCTGATTTTTCCAGGGTTCTAAATTACACAGGGAGCCAATATGACCAGAGAACATAAGAACATAAAAAGAGCCTGTAGGATCAAGCCAAAAGGGGCCCATCTAGTCCAGCATCCTGTTCTCACAGTGGCGAACCAGATGTTTATGGGAAGCCCACAAGCAGGATCTGAGTGCAAGAGCACTCTTCCTCCCATGGTTTCCATATTTACAATAAAAACCAAAGACGAACCCGTGGTCTCAGCCACACCATACATTTAAGGCACTATTATACCACTTTAATCCTGGGAACTGCAATTTGTCAAGGCGCTGACCTCACAAAGCTACCATTCCCAACACTCTTAAACTATAGTGCCCAGGATTCTCCATGACTGTTAAAGTGGTGTAATAACAGAGCAATCCAAATGGTGGGGAGCCAGCAGAGGAGAGGCCAGTGGAAAGCTCCGTGGGATCCTCCTTCCACTTGGGAGCTGCCAGCCTGGCTGAAAGCCAGCTCCCTTGGGAGCCACGTGCATGAACCGGCTAGGAAGCGCCGGCTCCCACAAACAAGCTGCCTGGGGAGTAAACACTCCCTGTAGGCCATAATGGAAAGTATTTTACTGGTGGAGCGGGACCCAGGGGAGGGCTTTGAACGTGAGGAGGATCTTGCATAGTTCCCCCCCCACGGCTCCTCTCCCACCACGCCCCCAGAACACCCTGTTTTCGGGGCTTCCGCTGGCTTGCTCAGAGCTTGGAAAAGTTACTTTTTTAAACTACAACTCCCATCAGCCCCAGCCAGCATGGCCACTGGATTGGGCTGATTGGAGTTGTAGTTCAAAAAAGTAATTTTTCCAAGCTCTGCTTCCACTGGCCCTCTGTCCACCAGGCTGGCCTTCCCCAGTGGATCCCTGACACCACCGGCAGACTCGTGGTGGTGCCACGGCTTAGCCACAGCACAGGGTTACTGCTGGCAGAGGTCAGCACAAGCCGGCACAGCTGGGAGCCTGCCAACACAGCAGGAATCTGCAGCATCCAACTCATCCCAGCCCAGCGGAAAGATGAGTTGGATTGCGCCCTAAATGTGTGGTGTGGGTGAGACCCATAGAAGCAATAATCCTCCTCAGCAGGAGTCATTCAGTGTCATGCTGCCTCTGAACCTGAAAGTGTTCTTCATCTCTCACAAGTGGGCTTTGCAATAAATTGTTGCTGTGTATCTGCACCTTCTAGCAGAAGTGAGCCTATCAGGGTGCCATTTTTTCCCAGTTTTCTATTTCTCTTTTCCAGCTGCCACTCAACATTTGTGCCTGCTTAGTGTGCTCAATCCTCTTTATGGCTTTTGCAGGGAGGGGTACTCCCTTAGGTGTTTTTTAAAAATGTAATCCTGTAAACCATACCTCAGTGTTTCCATTTTGACTTTTTTAGTGTCGGCACTCACCAGCTGAGTTTGCTATTAGAAGGAGCAATGATGGCTAATAGCCACTTGAGCACAAATGACAGTAGTACCTCCAGAGTGATCCCTGCCTTTTCTTTCGCTTTGTATATTTGGCTTCTGCTGGCAGCTCTAAAACCACAAAACCAGAGCTACTTTTTAGGGGAAATGTTTCAAACCAAGCTCTTGACTTATGTCGCAGTGGTTTCCTTCTCCCCCCGCTTTTATTAATGACATCTCAGAGTTTCCAGCATCTCTTCCTTTTTTTTATCACTCCATCTTTATTTACAGCCAAGACTTTAATTTAATGGCACCAACATAGCTACTTTAGCTGTAATAGCTTAATTACTGCACATTCATAATTACGGTAGCTATGGATGAGGGGGGATGAACATAGTGAAGTCATTTCTGTGATAATCATTAGGGTGCTGTGCAAATTGGGATTGGCCTTATTAAGTAACACGTTAAATAAGGTAACGCTACTAGCCTCTTTCAGCCCAATGATTTCTTATTAATGAGCTATCACCTTTCCACATGCATCTTTCTGGGTACCTAGTTACTGTTTTGCCATACTTTTTTTTTTTAGTCTTTTCTGCTCTGGATTTTCCCCTTCCAAAATTATCTTACAAATTACATGACAATGATTTGTGACAGAAGACGTATGATGTTTCTTTTCAAAAAACCATGGAGGAAACAATGGAAAGTGAAGGGGATGGCTTGAGGGGGGATATGATGAAAAGAATGTGGAACATCTGTGTTAAAGAGATTTGAAATCTAAATTGCCATCTGCATAATTCAGAGAGGCGGGAACCAATGGAACTATATAGCCTTTCCTGGGTTATCTGTTGCATGTGTCCATTTTTTATTTTATTTATTTATTTATTGTTTGATTTATATCCCACCCTTCCTCCCAGCAGGAGCCCATGGCGGCAAACAGAAGCACTAAAAACACTCTAAAACATCATAAAAACAGACCTTAAAACACGTTAAAACAAAATGTTAAAAACAATTTTTTTAAAAAAGCTTGAAAAACATCTTTTAAAAAAGGATTAAAAACATTATTTAAAAAAACATATTAACAAGCAATTCTAACACTGGGATAGGTCTCAACCAAAAAGGCTTGTTGAAAGAGGAAAGGCTTCAAAAGGCGCCGAAAAGATAGCAGAGATGGCACCTGCCTAATATTCAAAGGGAGGGAATTCCACAGGGTAGGTGCCGCCACACTAAAGGTCCGTTAACTGGTACAAAATTATCTTTTGTTTTCCTTGATCTTAGGCACAAACTATATTTGTCTTGAGGCAGGGCTATGCAACATTTTTTTTTCTGTCAAGAGGGATTACCATCCCTCTTGGAGGGTTATCTGTTGAGGGCCTGGTGCTGCCTGCATATAGAACCACCCACAGCCAGCAGTAGGTGGAGACAGGATCAAAAGTGGGCGGGGCTGTCCCTTCTCTCTGTGTGTCTGTCTCTCTCTCTCCTCCCTGCTCAGTGTGTTATCAGGGGAGGGACAGCTTTCCAACAGAGGAACCTGCCAACCTGCTCTCTGCTGCACTTCAGCACCATCAGCTGCTCAAGGGGTGGTACTGCAGCTTCCAATTCAAGAAGGGCCGATAGGCTCCATCTTGAAAACTGTAGTTCCAATATCACCCTCTGATGAACTGGTCCTATAAAGCTACTGACTCCAGCATGGCTGTTCATGACTCTCAGAATGCCTGTCCCCACTGAACTGATTAGCTGGCTGCTTGCTTCCAGACCATCAGCCTTGGACGGAAACCTTGATACTCTTTAAACACACACACACAGAGGTATGTAGGATTATCCAAAAGGCATTTGTGTTATTATGATTGAAGAGACATGCTATCTGAACAAATTATAGCCAAGTTAGAGAGGGCACCTAATCTCCAGAAGGAATCTCTTGCAAATACCTATTCTAATCAAAAGCAGAAATCAAAATAATAACTGAAAAAAGGATCAATGTGCCAGTAGGACAAGATCTGCCCAGGTCAGCTTCTGCACAGCAGAGGGCAAAGCAAAGAAAGTCAGTATTATTCACCATGAGCAGGTCGCCTGGTAGCTCAAGACTAATAAGCAAGTCTGGCCAAGATGCTTTTATATGGCTCATTTGCCATATAAGAAGATTACCTTGGCAGGAATTCTTGCAGTTCCCTTCTTTTGTCAGAGTTGGCTGATGCCACACAGGTCTGAGTGTTAGGTGTAGGTAACTCAAGCAAGCCCTGGGGCACCAGGCCAGTGTATTGACTCAACTGGCCACCATGTAGTTGAAACAAATAATACAGACCATTCATCTTCACTTGACCTGTGTGCCCTGTGTTGTTGATTTTTAGAAAATGTGCAGCATCAGGGCCCACTCAGCAAATGATGTGTGCTGGAGTGATTGACGTCAGATTGATGCATCCACATTTATCCTGCTGTATGCCAGGGATGAATCGTGCATGAAAACTGGGCGTGGAAGTTATGAAGTGGGCTATAAATGCAACTGGGGACAGGGATAGGTATACAGAAGTTGAACAAATGGACACATGTCCCAAAAGTGCTGCTCTTCCGGTCTAAAGCCAACTCTGGTGGTGCATAGCTTAAGTGTCTGCTCAGTATGTCTCTTCTTTGCAGTTCAAGACCTGCAGTGAGCTTCAGCCCTGGCACCATCAAGGAGCCATGATGGCCTCAACAAACTAAAGCATATGGATAGTTGGGGTGTAGTCGTCCAGGGTCTCGGGGGTCTTAGTCCCCTTATGTTTTTGGGAGCAGGGGCCCAGCAGGATCCCTATGTCTTCAGCATCCTGTGAGTCAAGCAGCAAGAAAGGGGAGTGTCTTAGCCACTGAGAAGAGTCTTCTGACATGCTTCCTTGTCCTTTCCTGCTGACTGGAGCCAATGAATGAATGAATGAATGAATCTTTATTTTTACCCCGCCCTTTTTCCAAAACTGGAACTCAGGGCGGCTTACAAATAAAAACTACACATAGGTAAAAAAACGTACAAAAATATACAATTAAAATAGAATTAAATTATTCATGACATTAAAACCATGAAACATACACTTAAGATACTAAGACAATTTACTCCAACTGGAGTAAAAGGAGGTGACTCAGCCACTGAGAAGCTGACACTTCCCCCTTTCATGCCTATTGGCTCCTAGGGACATTTGTGGTGGTGGGAGAAGGCGTAAACAAGGATCACAATCTTAACCCAGAAGCAAAAAAGGGGGGAGGGGGCATGACTGTGACAATCATGAAAGGACCCTGCACTTCTGAATTTGCGACTACACTACGGCGGACAGTCACTGCATAGAACTTGCTGGCCAATTAAAAAGAAATCCTATGAGACATCAAATAGGGTCCTGCCTCTGACCCTCAGGGGCAAGCAGCATCACAGCCCAGTTGAACGAAGGGCATGCAGCCTTTGCTTGAGGACTCCCAGTGGACTCCCTGCTGAAGCCTGTGCCCAATGATACCAGCCCTGAAGGAATGGCACAAATTTTCTGTAGCCCTTGAAGTTAAAATATATGTGGGGCCTTTGGTATTGAACAGGCTGCCTATAAATCTAGGGAGAGGAGGGCTGAATGTGTCATATTCTTCAGTTGGTCCGTCATGCATCTACCCATACAACTGAACACCTACCTGTTGACTTTGCACCACAGCAAACTCCAGTAAAACAGCTGAACAGCTGTTTTATTAAACAGGTGATAAACAGGACTAGCTCTGAGGCCAGCTTACACAGGACTGAACTGGTACAGGGCTAAAATACACACACACACACACACACACACACACACATGTAAATCCCACCCATTGAGTCATAGGAGGGGCAATGGCTGTAGTCAATCTCCTTTTAACCTTTTACATATAATCTAGCATAGATGGACCTGCCTAAATCAGTTTGGTGTCACACAGATCATAGGTCCATTCCATTCCTTTCTGTGGAGCATTCCTAAAGAATGCATGCAAAATCTGCATGGAAATTGTACATATTTTCTATGCACTCTTCTCATAAAATATGAGGCATTTCAATGCTTTTTAATGTATTTTCTCTTAGAGTATACATTTTGTACACACATGTTATGTAAAATGCATATTTTAGACACATTTTGGGGGACCAAAGTTGCACCACAAATTCTTGGAGAAGTACATAATCTAACTGATAGTTGTGTTCCAACCCACAAGCAAGTTTGGGAACAGCTAATTGGGTTAACCCACGACAAAAAACAGAACACATTTCTTCTTCATTCCTATGAAAGAATAATTGTTCATATCAGTTGGCTCAAAGGGACAAGTTTTCAACAGCACTCCTATAAACCCAACAAGATGTTACAATTAACAAAGAACTGCTGCCCTGACAACAGTCATGCTTATAATTCTCCCAACTCCATAAGGTCTTAACAACCTTTAATTTCTGAGCCTCCTCATCTCTAATTCATATATTATTGGTTGCTAGGAAATATGGAACTTCATCATGTCATGACACATCGATCGTAGCAGATCCACACCCTACATTTAAAGGACAGCCAACACAATTTACAGCATATGACTGCCCCCCCCAAGAATTCTGGAAACGGTGGTTTTCCTTTCACAGAACTACAAATTCCCAACACCCTTAACAAACTACAGTTCCCATGATTCTTTCAGGGATATCATGTACTTTAAATGTGTGTTGGATGTGCTTTAAATGTATGGTGTGGACCTGTTGGAGAGGATGAGCTAAGCACATCGCCACCATTTTTGGCAGTACATAGGAACATAGGAAGCTGCCTTATACTGGGTCAGACCACTGGTCCTCCAGCTCAGTATGGCTACCCAGGGTTTCAGGCAGGGTCTCTCCTCAGTCCTACCTGGAGACACCAAGGATTGAACCTAGAAGTTTTTGTGTGGAAGGCAGATCCTCTACCACTGAGCGACAGTCCTTCCCCAGCCTGGCTCTGATATCAGAAACAACCCAGGCTGGGCAGACAAAAGTGCCTGAATCAACAGTGTGTGGAGGGGACACACACACCCTTCCACTGCATACATGAACAGGACAAAACACAAATAATAATAATAATAATAATAATAATAATAATAATTTATTACATTTATATACCGTCCCAAAGCCGAAGCTCTCTGGGCAGCTGACAGCAATTAAAAACAAATATACAAATTTAAGAACACAACAAACAATTTAAAAACACATGCTAAAATGCCTGGGGGAAGAGGAAAGTCTTGACCTGGCACCGAAAAGATAACAGTGCTGGTGCCAGGCGCACCTCATCAGGGAGATCATTCCATAATTTGGGGGCCACCACTGAGAAGGCCCTCTCCCTTGTTGCCACACTCCCAGCTTCCCTCCGAATAGGCACCCGGAGGAGGGTCTTGGATGTTGAGCGTAGTGTATGGGTGGGTTCATGTCGGGAGAGGCATTCCATCAGGTATTGTGGTCCTAAGCAGTGTAAGGCTTTATAGGTTAAAACCAGCGCCTTGAATCGAGCTCGGAAACATACAGGCAGCCAATGCAAATGTAGCTGTCCTCATCATATCTAGCTTAGTCCTGAGTTCGAGGTCTGTGCTGGCTTCCCTTTGTGTCCTGCTTCCCATTGCTCATCTCCTAACTAGTCTCTTCTTCCTGTCCCTAAACTCATTGCCCTGCTTGCACCTGACTCTGTCCCTACCTTCCATTGCAGAGCCATAAGAAGCCATCTGACACTGAGTCATACCATTGGTCCATCTAACTCACTATTGTCTCCTCCCCAGGGTTGCAGACAGGGGGCATTCCTAGCCCTGCCTGGAGATGCTGGGGATTGCTCCTGAGACCTTCTGCGTACAGTAGGGCTCCACTCATATGGCAGGTTACGTTCCAGACACCCGCCGAAAAGCAAAACCCGCTGAAAAGTGGAACTCCGTCAATAAAATGGTGCCCGATGCCCGAAAAATGCCTTAAAAGCGGAACAAGCGCCGTATGAGTGGGGCCTTACTCTAATTGAAAACCGCTGTATTAGCGGAACGTCGAAAAGCAGGCCACCGAAAAGCGGTGCCCTACTGAACAAAGCATTTTCTTACCACTGAACTCCAGCTCTTCTGTAAAACCACTCATTTAGTGTGACATCTATTTCAGCCCAGAGACAGCAATATTGAATTATATACTCTAGCTTCTCCCTATCCCAAAACACTGACTAACTGTATAAGTATAAAAGCTGCCTTAAATAAGAGTGTATTTCAAGGACAGTTACATAAGCACACCTCTCTGTCTCTCTCTGCAACAGGAGCTGTCTAAGACATCAATTTCTGTTCTTTTTTAGCATACCACAGACAAGAAAAGAGAAAACCCAAAAATGTGTACATGGTCTGTGTTTGTCCTGATTAAACAGCTGAGACAGCATGTTCAATTAGAAGAGAGAGGAAAGCCCTTTTTTCTCTCACACACATCCGTGGAGAGGCACCTTGTCAATGCAATACGCTGAATGCTAAGATGGCAAAGGTGCTTTACAATAGAATGATTTAGGAAGGATCTCATCTGTATTCAGAGATACAGCCATTCAAGGCACAAAGAACTAAAGTGCTCCAAAATCACTTAATGGCAAGTAAGAAACAAAGCTGAGTGTAGAGTAAATATTCTCTGCTTGCTTAAGCAACTTTAATAATTTTTTTAAAATGATTACTTTCCCTTTTATTTCAGTAGAAAGCTGTGTGGCGCCTAAATACAAGGAATCAGGTTGGAATCTTAAGAGACTTTTATTTTCACCAACATGATAATCATCGTCATCATTATTTGAATTAGAATTAGAATTTATTACCCATCCTTCACCCAAAAGTCCCAGGGTGGTTTACAATCATTTTAAAACACATAAATAAAACAGTTTAAAACAACCTAAATATCATCACAGAAAATAGTGTGGGTCCCAAAAATACTCATCTCAGGTGTCAAAAAACAGGGTAAAGAGGTGTGTCTTCAGCATTCACTGAAAGTTGTACAGTGAAGTTGCCAGGCACGTCTTAGTGGGGAGGGAGTTCCACAGCTTAGGGACTGCCACAGAGAATGCTCTCCCGGGCCACCCCCTGAACTTATGAGGGTGACGGGACTACCAAAAGGGCCCCTTCTGCTGATCTGAATACCCTAGAGCAGCCTTTCCCAACCGGTGTGCCTCCAGATGTTGTTGGACCACAAATCCCATCTTCCTGATCATTGGCAATGCTGGCTGAGGCTGATGGGAGTTGTGGTCCAACAACATCTGGAAGCACACTGGTTGGGAAAGGCTGCCCTAGAGGGTCTGTAGGGAGAGAGGTGGTCTTTCAGATATGATGTTCATATGTAACCAGGATAGCATAAATAAATGGACATTTCTCTGGGTGGTGGAGTGGATGTGTGCAGTCATCTGTAACCTTTGCAAAAGTAATTTTCCAAATGTTTAAACTGTTAGGCTACAACAACAACAACAACAACAATATCTTTATTGCGGTCAGCGACCCGTCAAAAGGGATAGGATACAGCAGTCAAATTACAAACCGAAAAAGATAAAATGCTCATATAAAAATTCATGCTAGGTAAACAATAACTAAAAATTAAGAGAACAAAGATACCTGTTTACGTTGAATTGCATAAAAGTATTTTGCTACTGGTACCAAATGAGAACTGATGTCGCCTGATAAAAGCCAGGCCAACTGGAGTTCAGGAGATAAGTTGGGACGTTTATTAAGAAGGGGCAATATATATAAGTCCCTTTCCACTAGGTATAACGGACAGGCGAAAAGAACGTGAGAAAGCGATTCAGTCAAACCTTTCTTACACGGGCACGTATGGTACACTAAAGGTATGCCCTGAAATCTGCCCTCCAAAAGGGCTGAATCTAAACAATTAAATCTAAATATTAGGCTAGATATGATAGCAAAATGCCTGTCATGTAGGGGAATGATAAAGCTCATTCTTCCATGCAGATCAGGTCCAAGGTTCAGTTCCTGGCATGCACTGTACATTTAAAGTATTATCATGCCACTTTAAACAGCCATGGCTTCCCCCCAAAGAATCCTGGGAACTGTAGGTTGTTAAGGGTGCTAAGAGTTGTTAGGAAACCCCTATTTCTCTCACTGAGGTATAATTCCCAGAGTGGTTTAAAAATCAATCCCTTTCCTAAGAAAGTCTGGGAATTGTAGTTCTGTGAGGAGAATAGGAGTCTCCTAACAACTCTCAGCACCCTTAACAAATTACAATGCCCAGGATTCTTTAGGGGAAGCCATGACTGTTTAAAGTGGTATAATACTACTTTAAAAGTATAGTGCAGGTGGGGCCTAAATAGAGAGATAGGAGGTGATGAGAACGACCGCTACAAGAGACCCTAGAGAACTGCTACCAGTCAGAGAACAGTAGACTGGGCCAAATTAACTAGGACATAGGAAGCTGCCTTATATCAAGTCATCTATCTCATTATTGTCAACACTAAGGCCACATCTCTGAGGATGTAACTTTGGCGCCTGTTTGTCCAATTAAAATGGATTATTTTAAACTTGTTCTGCCCGAGGATGTGGACAAGATCCTTGGAGTGGCGCATGCCACCACTTGTGTACTGGACCCTTGCCCTTCCTGGCTCATTAGAAGTACCAGAGGGAGACTGGTCGATTGGGTCAGGGGAGTAGTTAATGCCTCTCTACAAGAAGGCAGAATTCCATCATGCTTAAAGGAGGCAGTTATAAGACCACTGCTGAAAAAGCCCTCCCTGGATCCCTCTTTACTAGGTAACTACCGGCCAGTCTCCAATATTCCATTTTTAAGCAAGATAATAGAGCATGTGGTGGTTGCCCAACTCCAGAGATTCCTGGATGTTACGGATTATCTGGATCCATTTCAATCTGGTTTCAGGCCTGGCTATGGGTCAGAGATGGCTTTGGTCGCCTTGGTGAATGACCTACGCAGAGTACTGGACAGAGGGAGTGTGTCTCTGTTGGTTCTACTGGACCTCTCAACGGCTTTCGATACCATCGATCATGGTATTCTTCTGGGCCGCCTTGCCGAAATGGGACTTGGGGGTACCGTGTTACAGTGGCTCCAGTCCTTCCTGGAGGACCGAACCCATAAGGTGGTACTGGGGGACTCCTGTTCGACCCCCTGGCCATTGACCTATGGCATCCCTCAGGGTTCAGTTTTGTCCCCCATGTTATTTAACATCTACATGAAACCGCTGGGAGAGGTTGTCCGGGGTTTTGGGGTTCGGTGCCAGCAGTATGCCGATGACACTCAACTCTATTTCTCTTTTCCACCTGAAGCCAAGGAAGCCGTACAGGTCCTAAACCAATGCCTGACATCAGTGATGGACTGGATGAGGGCAAACAAGTTGAGATTAAATCCTGATAAAACAGAGGTACTCCTGGTCAGTCGGAGGGCAGATCAGGGAAGAGGGATTCAACCGGTGCTGGATGGGGTCGCACTCCCCCTGAAGTCTCAGGTTCGCAGTTTGGGTGTACTCCTGGACTCAGCTTTGAATTTGGAGGCCCAGATTACTGCTGTATCCAGGAGCGCATTTGTCCAATTAAAACTGGTGTGCCAGCTGCGCCCGTTCCTGGAGCTGCCTGATCTGACTAGGGTGATGCATGCCTTGGTTACATCCCGCTTAGACTACTGTAACGCGCTCTACGTGGGGCTGCCTTTGAAGACTGTTTGGAAACTTAAATTGGTACAAAGAGCTGCAGCCAGAGTGCTAACCAGGGCTGGTTACAGGGACCATACATCCCCCCTGTTACAACAGCTCCACTGGCTGCCAATTTGTTTCCGGTTACAATTCAAAGTGCTGGTTTTGACCTACAAAGCCCTATACGCAGTGACATCACTAGGGGGGTGCGGGGGGTGTGGACCACACCAGGTGACACCATCAGAGGGGGGTGACTCTCAGCTTTAATTTTTAAAAAATTAAGTTTCTAGGTGGTCCGGTTCTCAAGATATACATAAAAACATCAGCCGCCCCCCAGTGGCATCACTAGGGGGGTGCGGGGGGTGCGGACCACACCAGGTGACACCATCAGAAGGGGGTGATTCTCAGCTTTAATTTAAAAAAAATTAAGTTTCTAGGTGGTCCGGTTCTCGAGATATACATAAAAATGTTAGCCGCCCCGTTAAATCTTTTTTAAAACTACTATATAGCACTTCGTAGCTTTAACCCCGCCCGTTCAGGATTGCAGCCAATCAGTGAAGTGTTTGTTTGACCTGTGGCAGTGTCTAGTGAACCTCATTGCAAGGCCAGAAAATGATGCCCCCCCATTTATCTGAAAATCTCATAAATTGGGTAAGTATATATATTTCAGTTTTTTCCCCTCTTTTGTGTAGGAGTCAGATCCTGGGCAGTGTTTTCAAAACCTTCCCAATACTTGCTTTTGTGGGGGTAAAAGCATTGCTAATCCCATATCTCCAGAGTAAATCCCATTGAATTCAATAGGATTTACTTTTGAGTAGACATGGTTATGAATGTGCTGAAAATCAATGGGACTTTGAAGTGAATGTAAAAAAGAATTGTGTTTGTGTTCTCTTTCTGTCCCCCCTCTCCTCCAGTCCTATTTTAAAGCAAGTAGGCAGGGCTTGCTTAGGTATTACAGTTTTTATTCTGTAGGAAACGAATACTGATTTTTTTAAAACTAATACTGATTTTTCTGCAATGACCAACTGGTTTGACAATAAACTATTATATGGGCTGTATGTATTTATACATCTGCAGTGTATGTGTGTAGTCTTTCCAACAACCCTGTGAGGTAGGGTTGGAAACCAAGGCAGCTCACAACAAGAAATAAAACCATTTAAAATCCAATAACCATAAAGCAAGAATAAACAGTTGGAAAACAGCCTAAAGAGGCATGATTCTGAATTTTGGGTTGGGTGAATGAAGTTTATTTATTTATTATTTGATTTATATCTCACCCTTCCTCCCAGTAGGAGCCCAGGGCGGCAAACAAAAGCACTAAAAGCACTTTAAAACATCATAAAAACAGACTTTAAAATATATTAAAACATCTTTGAAAATAATTTTAAAAGCTTTAAAAAAACATATTTTTTTAAACAAAAAGGCTTAAAAACATATTAAAAAGCAATTCCAACACAGACTAGGATAAGATCTCAACTTAAAAGGCTTGTTGAAAGAACAAGTTCCTTATCACTTGAGGCTGTAGTTCTCTGCACACTTCCCAGTTTGAGTAAGCCCCATTTAATACATTGGGACTTGCTTCTGAGTAAACAAACATCAGATTGCACTATAAATATATTTACAGATTGTGTAATTCATAAACATATTTGATAGTCATGTTTATATAAATATTTCTTCATATTGTGTCCCAATAAGTATTTGATTTCACACTATGGTTGTAGATGATTTTTTCCTCTACATTTTAAGTGTGCCCTTCTTCCTGGGGGTGGTCATGGTTCTCCGTTGTTTTCATCCTGAGGGGAGGATAGGCTGAGAGATGGTGAGTAGCACATTTAAGGTCTTTTCACCTCCCCCCTTTTTTATTTGTATTTATTTTATATTTCTCCAATATCTTCCCCTGGCTGTTTTTATGTATTTTAAATGTTTTTAGATTAAATAAATAGGAAGTCATAATTGTGAACCTCCCTAAAAGCAATTTACCTATCCTTATGTTTTGGCAAAGTGATGGTGTGAAGGCATGCTGGTAGAACAAGAGACCATGTTTGAGGCATATTATAAGGTGTTTGAGGACTTTGTCACACATTACTTTTTGAGACCTGTAGATTCATGTTGGAAAGAACACGTGCACATATTGAAGGGTGGCTTGGGTGCTGTTTTTTCAGTCTACGCTGCGTACGTAGCGAAGATGATACATCATCTGGCAGCTAGCTTCATAACGTGAGAATGAAAAACATTTGGATCACCATTCACTTGTTTACTTTTCTCACTATTGAGACCACTTCATATATTACTTTTTCATACACAGAAATTTAATCTTTGTATAGGAAAAAGTATTTTGTAAAATGTGAAGGACAGTGGCTGCCCAGTCAGTAACCACTGTACAAGATCTACTCAGCCACTGTAATTACCTTTTTGTTTTGAGTGCCCTTTTGTCTGGGTCTTGGTTCAGGTGTGTATCCAACTTTGATGTGCTTATGGAAGGGGTGTGCAAGTAGTGCCCCCCCCAAGTGTGGAGGCTTGGACAAACCTTGTGTTATGGAAAACCAAAGTCTGTGTGAAAGTACATATTTGGGAATGCCATCAGTGTAATCCTAAACACACTTAATAAATAATGTCGAACTTGCACATCACAAAATATATTATTATTATTATTATTATTATTATTATTATCTTTATTTATACCCTGCCATTTTTCCAAAACTGGAACTCATGGCGGCTTCCAGATAAAAAATACATATAATTAAAAACATACAAAATCTACATTAAAATAAGATTAAACTATTTCCAATATTAAAACCATACACACATATAGCTAAAAGAGTTCAGACTCGTTTAAAAATGATATAATAGACATTAGCAATGAAGCACCCTTCACGCCCTGTCCATAAGCACCAGGAGGGTAGTCGCCCAGGGATCTTAGTCCCTCTGCTTTTTTGGGAGCAGGGTCCCTATGTCTCCAAGCATCCTACAGTCAGCATGAAAAGGGAGTGTGTTAGTCACTAAGAAGAGTCTTCTAATATGCTTCCTTGCCTTTCCTGCTGATTGGAGCCAATCAGAGTGAAAGGAGGTGAGTCAGCCACTGAGAAGACTCTTCTCAGTTGCTAACGCTCTCCACTTTCGTGCTGATTGGCTCCTAGAGATGTTTGTTGTTGTGAGAGAATGCATTAACAAAGACCTCATTCTTAATCCAGGAGCAAAAAAGGGTGTATGTGGCTGTAACTATCACGAAGGGACCCTGCAGCTCTGAATTTTCTACTAAACAACTGATAAATACCTATGTAACTTTGTGTCTGGAGACTTATTTTTAAGAATCACTTTCCATAATTGTAAGGAGGTGTGTCCACACGCATGCATCCCAGGCAACTAAATGAGGGGAGAGAGCAGCATAGGGACATAAGCAGGTGTCTTATTCCAGGGGTTCCCAAACCTTTCTTCTACATAGACCACTTGAAAATTGCTGAGGGTCTGAAAGTATCTGAAAATTTACTATGGGCATATGCAAGATAATTAACTCCCGTTAGTAATAAGAGCAAGAATTTGAGCTGTGCGTATGATATTGTAACTTAAAGGTGTAATTTTAATTTTGCTAGTTGTTTATGTCACTACTATTGCCATTACATTCAGTGATATATGGGAATTACGATTTACGAGTAACATTAGTACAAAAAACATTCTGTATGGTCTGATACGGGAGGAGGTCCATGGGGGTGACACCATGAGTTACCGCACCGGGTGACACCAACCCTAGTGACGCCACTGCCTATACGGCTCAGGTCCAGGTTATTTGACAGATCGTATCTCCCTACATGAATCTGTCCGGGATTTGAGATCTTCAGGTGAGGCCCTTCTTGTGCTCCCCACACCTTCGCAAGTACATATGACGCGGACACGAGATAGGGCCTTTTCGGTGACCGCCCCTAGGTTATGGAACTCCCTTCTGAGAGAGGTGTGATTAGCTCCTTCCTTGCTGTCCTTCCAGCGACAAGTAAAGACTGTTTTATTTCAACGGGTATTTGGGATAGAGAACGACCAGGATTAAGTGTCATAGGATTGGTGACTATATTAATGATTTTATTATTTTAAATTGTCCGCCTTTTTTAACGTATGTTTTATGGTTTTAATTTTTCTCATAGTTTAATTCTTTTTTAATAGTATACTTCTGTATGTTTTAATGGCGTTGTTCTTAGTTGTAAGCCGCTCTGAGTCCTATTGGAAAAAGGGCGGGGTAGAAATAAAGTTTATTATTATTATTATTATCTGTGCCTCACATTTAAAGCAATATCATGCCACTTTAACAGTTCTGGATTCCTCCAAGGAATCTTGGGAACTGTAGTTTGTTAAGGCTGCTGAGAGTTCTTAGGAGACTCTCACAGAACTACAATTCCCAGCATTCCCTGGGAAGAGCTATTGGTTGTTAAACCACTCAGACCATTGCTGTTCTCCAAGGGAGACACGGGTCTCCTTACAACCCTAATACCCTTAACAAACTACAGTTCCCAAGATTCTTTTTGGGGGGACGGAAAAACACTAGGCAAGCTGCTTCTGTAAGGAACATAAGAAGAGACTGCTGGATCGGGCCAATGGCCCATCTAGTCCAGCATCCTGTTCTCAAAATGGCCAAACAGATGCCGATTATGGGGATTCTGTAGGCAGCTTCTGAGCACAACAGCATTCTTGTCTCTTGCTGTTTCTAGCAACTGGTGTTCAGAAGCATGCTGCCTCTAACTGTGGTGGCCAGTGTGCCCTCCTGAGTGAGGTGTGTCTGTCTCTGTCACTATTGACTTGCAGGAAGGAAGTTGAAAACATTCCTGTTTAACCAGGCATTTTGTATCTGAAGGGATTGTTCCGGGCAATCTGAAGATCACTGGATGGAAGAATGTTTTCAAACTGTAACTGTATTTTAGAATGTTTCTGTTTTAGAATGATTTTCTTTTTGTTGCTGTTAAATTGTTTCATTGTCTTTGCAACCCAGGACTCTTTTGGGAGGAAGGGTGGGATATAAATTTAATTAATTAAATAATAATATTAATAACAATATTAACAATAATAATATTAATAATAATAATAAGTCGTCATTGTCATCATTTTCGAAAGCCTTATCCTCCATGTATTTGTCTAAACCTCTTTTAAAGCCACCCAAGTAACATTAAGCTGCATTAAAAAGGAGACAATCAACAATATAAATGTCATCAGGATTCTTTCCACTGGGCACTTGGTAGCAGAATGGCCCTGTGCCATGGCCACAGATGGGCAGCGAGCCCTCAAACTGGAGCAGGCCCTGATGCCTTCTGCACCAGCATCCTTCCCTTTCTGGGAAACCTTTCCAGAGGATGGTTGATGCTAGATGGCCCTGTGTTGAGTAAGGGAGTGCCCGGCTAGTGCAGGCTCTGAGATGGTATTTTGCCTCTCTGTAGTCCCTTCATCCTCTGGCTGACTCAGGGGAAACAGCTTCTTTGACCTTCAGAGCTGGGAGTCTCCCTCACATCCTCCCACTACTCTTCTCATTGCTTTCCAGATGCAGGGGAAGGAGTGTTGCAGTCAGGTAATTTGGTCTCAGTGGGCTTCTGGGGGACGTTTTTAGGTGGCGATGTCCATTCTTTCACTTACGTCAAAATGTTAAGCCACTCTTTCTGAGGGGCTCTCCCCATCATCTGCTGAGGGGGTAGGGATGAACAACTGCCACCAAGTCCTGCCCTGGCAACACCACTGAGACTCAGTGAAAGTAGGAGGGAGACAGTTGGCTCCGATGCCAGCGGGGCAGTGAATCCACTCCGAGCTTTAATCCAGACTTCCAAGGATCTGTCCAAGATGCTGGATATTTGGCCTAAAGCCCAGAGCGGATTCACTGCCCCACTGACATCGAAGCTACCAGTCTACACTGGGAGGTGCCCATTGGTAACAACTTTAGACTGGCATTCACCACAACATTTTCTATTGCATGACTGTCCTTTTAACCAATGCCACTTTTTTTTGGTCTTTTCCCCTCCCCTAATGTGAAGAAACACATTTATGTAACTCATTCAAGTGAAAGGCAGCAGCCTTCTCCTCCCTTCTCCCCCCCCTTTTTTTTTGGGTTTGGCATTGCATTTACAAAAGGCGCGTTTGGTTGTCAACATCGAGGCTTTGTGAGCGGAGCCACCTCAGGGCTTAGCCTTCCAAGGGCCACCGCTGGTATCAACTTGATTAGTCATCCCCGTGGTGAATGGGAGAGCCGACCCCTCCATGGTTCAGGACAAAAGGCAAAGGTGACAGACAATGGCAAAAGTGCATTGCATTTTGAAAAGAACAGCTGAGGCGCAAAGCCCCTTTGAAACACTCGTTTTAAATAATGGGGAGAAATTATACATTGATATTAAACCATCAGACAGAAATTGAGCATTAACACCAGCAATAAAGTACATACCGTCTCATTACTGGCATTTATCAACATAATACTAAAATTATAAAGAGAGCTTTTAGAAAGGAACAAAACTCAATTGAATGTTCCGTCCGCACGCTGAGAGAGGGGAAAGGGGGGGGCTGATAATAATTACCCTTCTACAGGCTAAATGGCTGTAAGAGTTCGGTAATTGCCAGAAGCTTTTCTTTTCTTTCATCTCCCCCCCACACTGAACGTTTCCTGAGCGTTTGAAAATTAATAAATGTTGATTGTGAAAGAAGCTAGTGGACAAAGAACACTCAAGATCCAGGTTGTTTGTGGCAGAGGTGAGTTATTCCTTTTCCAAATGTTCCCCTCTTAATGCGCCTGAACACCAGGAGAAAAGTGGATGATGACTCTTGAGCCACTCCACTGGAACAGGGTGTGATGATAACTCCAAACAAATCTCAGATCTGAGCTGTGTTAAAATATACAGCACTCTTTGGATTCTGACAGCCAGGGTGGTGTAGTGGTTAGAGTGTTGGACTACGACCTGGGAGACCAGGGTTCGAATCCCCACACAGCCATGAAGCTCACTGGGTGACCTTGGGCCAGTCACTGCCTCTCAGCCTCAGAGCAAGGCAATGGGAAACCACCTCTGAATATCACTTACCATGAAAACCCTATTCATAGGGTTGCCATAAGTCAAGATCGACTTGAAGGCAGTCCAATTCCATTTTCTTTGGATTCTAACTGACAAACTTGCATGGCTTAATGCAAGCCCAGACAAGGGTTGGGTGTATCTGTCTCTTTCGGTTTCTCTCCATTTTCCCACCCCCATTCTTCAGTTCACAACATCTGCACATCAATCTTTGAAGATAGGGCTGTGTCCAACATTCTGTGTCTGCTAGTGCAAGGATTCTGGTGTTAGTAGACGGGTGAGTCTTAATAGTTGGCAACAGAGGAATGCAATGCAACAGTTGTGCTGGCAAAAACTCATTGGGCAACAGATTGTACAGTCTGTTGTACAACCAAGTTACCAGCCACGTGCTTATACAGTCTCATGCGCAACAATGTTCGGCTGGCAGAAAACATTTTGCCAGAGGAACAAGTGCTTTTAAAAAAAAGTCCTCATGAAAATTCATCAGCATTTTAGTCCACATGTACAGTTTTGAATGCAAAGCAGGGCCGGCTCCAAAGGACGGCCAGGTGGGGCCCTGGCTGAGGGCCTCTGGGGCTACAGGGGCCCCTCAGGGGCCCCTTCACTCCCTTTCCACAATTCATGGGAGGATTGCTGCCACAGATCACATGGAGGGAGCTCCAGAGCCCCCACCATTGATGATGGCATGCATGCATGCTACGCAAGTGCATCCCTGCCATGAGCCAAGATGACGGCAGAGGCTTCAGCCCCTTAGGGAAACCTTGGCCACCATCTTGGTTAAGGGCAGCACTGCGCGTGCAACTGCACAACAGCCAAGAAAGGTAGGTTGAAGCAAGGGAAAGGCAGGGGCTCCGAAGCTCTTGCATTGCGATCCGCGGAAGCGATCCTGCCATGAATCATGGAAGGGGAGCCCTGGGGCCTGGGGCAGGCTTGTGCCCATGGGCCCCGGCATGTCTGGGGCCAGCCCTAATTCAAAGATACAATTTTTAAAGCCAATTTTTACAATATGATGCATTTTGTATGGTTTTTTCCCACTAATACATGCAACATCTACACTTTCCTCTAATATATGCAATTTTGAACATCTTTTTCAGTTAGAGAGCTGCACTGGAAAATTCAGAGAACTGCAAATTTCAAAGAAAAGCAGTGTTTCAGTTGCAGTATTGTTTTGGGAAGTGTGAATTAGTCCAGATTTCTTCCCCATCTCTAACACTCATCGGATGTCCAGCTTTTGGAATCTCATTTTGACTGGCTGTGCCCACAGAATGTGAAGTAATCAGCATGGTTCCCAAAGTGTTTTTTCCCATCACTTAAATAAGCACAGCCAGTACCCGCACATTAGGGATTAGCAGTTTTATTTCTATCTATTTATGAACCACCCTTCACATAAGTCTAAAGGTGATTTAAAATTGTACAATAAAAAATCTTAAATAGGTTTAAAAACACTACAACCCCCCCTAAAGATAGGTTTAAAAAGAAATCAACATTCTAGCTGAAAAATGTCTTCAATGGTTTCAAGAAAGTAGAAATAGTGGCCACCTGCTATAACTCAACAGGGATGCTGTTCCATAAAATAGGCAGATACATAGTGAACACCCTGATCCAAGTTGCTATGGAACAGAGCTTCCAATATTTTAGGGGCTTCAAGAGGAGACTCTCCTACAGTACACTGTCACCTACTTGGTATATAAAGGGTAAGGCAGGTTCCAAGCTGTAGACGACCTTATATTTTAATACCAAAACCTGAAACTTGGCCTGGTAGCAGATTAGCAGCCAGTGCAATTCCTGCAAACCAGGTGTTATATGCTGGCACTGGTTTGCGGCCACAAGCAGCCTAGCCACCATGTTCTGCACTAGCTGAAGCCTCTGGACCAATCTCAAGGGTAGCCCCACACAGAGTTGATTGCAGTAATCCAACCTTGAGGTGACTAATGTATCAACAACTGTGGTCAAGCTATCCTGATCCAGGAATGACTGTAGGAGACTTAACAACTGAAGCTGGAAAAAGGCACTTCAAGACCTTCAAGGAAGAGTCACCCTTCTTTTCTTCTTTCCCACGTTGCTTTTCTGACCCCATTAAGCAGCATTTGCATATGAATTTTCCAGTTTGCCTCTACCAATCCAAACATGCACAAGCTAGTTCCTATATGCATTTGTGGTCACTGTGTAGCACAACAACATGTGTGCACACCCACCCTTTGGAACACATTTCCCATGCTCTAGAATTTTTATCTTACTCCACACATAGCTTCTCTTCAAGGCTACTGCAAGTCACCCTTCTGCAAAGCGTCTCTCAGTGAGGTCTCTTTCTATAGTTCCTCGATGCCACCAAAGAAGGAAAACAGGATATATGGATGGCCTCACTAAAGAGACGAAGGATGTTCCATTTTATTTTTGGAGACAGCTGTTAGCACAGATGTGTCAAATGCAAATATTATGGACATATTCCTTTAAAAAATAACAGTTGGGGCAAGCTCAGTCTCTTTTAAGAAATATTCTGGGCTTGATATTCCTTATTTACTTGTGCGGAAGATGCATGCATATGGACAAAGACCACATGGGGAATAGAGGCAATAGCAGTGTGCTTCCTCCATTCCCAGTTTCCTTCAACACCAAGAGAGGGGAACAAGATGGGGAGGATGTAGTCTGTATACTGCTTCCAACCTATGGCTGGATCAGGCTTGCTCTCTCAGCTGAGGCTGTGAGGTCACAAGGTGGCTTCTGTTTTCAGACACTGTTTGCACTTGCCACACAGTGCTTGAATCATTGCCAATCTCCTTGTCATGCTAAAGCAGGAATGGGGAATGTGTGACCTTCTAGATGCTGGTTGATCCCCAACTCTCGTCAGCCCCAGCAAGCATGGCTGATTGTCAGAGGTGATGGGAGTTGTCATCCAGCAAGCTCTGGAGGGCCACAGCTTCCCCATCTCTGTGTTAAAGGTAATAAAGATGTAGACCAAGTTTACCCAACACCTGGCATCTTGTCCCGCTATTCTGAGTGTGCATGCAATTAAAAATGACTTTACACAACCCATATTTATTTGTCTGCTTATATACCACTTAGCATAAAAATCTCTAAGTAGCTTACAGGAAATAACATAATCATAAAAATATTGTCTCACCTCTGATGGACCCAACCAATCACTACATTCTGCAGGAGAGGGTATCCTGCAGATACCATCCCATCAGGAGGTTCATTCCACACAATTTTATTTATTTTATTGTATTTGTATCCTGCCCTTCCTCCCAAAGGAGCCCATATGAAGTCAGAATTAGGCCTTTAGCATAGCAGCACCTCCCCTCTGGAACTCCCTTCCTTTACACATCAGACAGCAACCACCTCTATTATCTTTTCAGCACCTATTGAAGACCTTCCTTTTGCCACAAGTAGAGACTTTTATACCAGTCTGTGTATGTATTGTACTTGAAAAGATGTTAACTAATGTTTTTATTGTTAATGCCTTTATTGTTAAATTGCTGTGGGATATTTTATGGGAAGTGATACTACATCACAACACAGAGCATCACAAACTGGAAACTTTTTCAACAATCAGGGAAAGCTTGAATAAGCCAACACATTTTTTAAAAAGCATTTGAAACATGCAACAGTTGATGCCTCCTGTCCTGAATGATATGGGGGAGGATATTCCAGAGGCTCAGTACCACTATGGAGAAGGTCCTTTCCTTTTATGTCACAACTATATGGCAACCCTCCAGCCACGGTCAACAAATTATTGCCCTAATGCAGCTATGGGAACCCAGCTCCCATCATCTCCAGCCAACATGGGCAATAGTCAAGTCTGTTAGGAGGAATTAGCAATGCTGCCATGTCTGTGTCAGTCTTTGCAACAAATCAGGTCAGGCTGATGGTCATGCCTCTGCTTTCAGCATGCAGAGGTAAAGCAGAAATGCTAAGGAGGAGGTGTGGCCTTGATAAGGAATCAGAAAGAGGAGAGCTGAGAGAAGCAGGACGGTGGAGAGGAGGAGATGAATTGCTGGGACCTGTGCCATCCCACTCACAGAATGAGCAGTCTGTGGGGAACCGAGATAAAAGGGTGGAGCCTTTTAAAGCAGCATCCATACAAAGAGGAGAGGATAAAAGGGGTTTGGAGGGGAAGCCCTCACCCTTGGAGCAAATGAGAAGGCAACAAGAAAGGGAGAGACTGGAGTCAGGATCTGGAGCAAAAGGTCCTGGTGGCGAGCCTGTAACAGGAGAGTGGTGAAACTTTTAAGGAGAATAAAGGTAGGAAGCAAGATAAAGAACAGGCCCAGGGGAGGAGTCCAGTGACAAAAAGGGAGTCTGAGCTCTTGTAGCGACAGCCCCACCCAGTATACGGTGAACTAAGAGTGTATTGGTGCTCCGAGGATCCTCGGAGGTGGTGGGTAAACATATAATGAATGTAAGAAAGTCCAACAATTTCTGAAAGGCCACAGGTTCCCCACCCTTGCCTTAATCACTCAAAGGAGCATTATATACTAGAGCTATGCACAGTGCCCAAAGCTTGGAAGTAACTCATTATTTTTAACGAGTTACTTGTAATTCGTTACAATTTTAAATAACGAGTGGGTAATTCCATTACATTTGGCAAGTAATGGAACGACTAGTAATTTCCCTACTTTTCAGCTGCAACTTTAATATTTCCACGTTAGGTTGCACGTTACTTGGGGGCGGGAACAAGGGGAAGACAGCTCCTGGCTGTGATTGGTTAACACAAGACATGTGCCTCACACTGATTGGACCTCTGCGCAGACTCTCTCTTCCCTCGTGATCTGTGTTAGGATGCACGAGGGAAGAGGTGAATAGGCAGGTCCTGCTAGCGTCTGAGAGGACAAAATGGACGCCGGAGGAAAAAACCAGGGCAAGGATAACGGAGGAGAAAAGGCAGCAGCAGAATGGTGAAGAGCTGTGGAGGTGAGTGACGATGATTTGTGTGTGTGTGTGTGTGTGTGTGCCCCCCGTTGCACCGTTCTGCCCCCCCACCCCCCCGCGGCACCGTTCTGCCCCCCCACTGCCTCTCCTTGCCTCTGCCGCCCCCTCCATCAATCACAAGGCACTTCCAAATCTGCGGCCTACTACTTCTCTTCCTTCCCCCCCTTTTTGAACTCTCCCCCTTGTTCCCATGCATACATACCTGTGTGCTGTATTTATCCAGACAGAGCACTCCTGCCTTTTAAAATGCCGGCTAGCTTTTTATTGTATATTTATTTGAACTCCATCTTTCTTTTTATTTGTATTTTTGTCCTGATTAATCACAAGACTGAATTGTATGTGGGACAAAAACTGTCTCAGTAATAATAATAATAATAATAATAATAATAAAAATCATTAGGCGTATAATAAATGGCTTAAGGCTGATTTTTTTTGTTCTTGGCAGAGATGAGGTGAGAAGTAGGGTCCTTGCAGCTCCTCCTCTCAGTCCCCCAGCTCTCAAACTCATGTTCTGTGAGAAAGAGAGAGATTCCCAGTCCCAGAGAGAGATAGACTGTTGACAATCTCTGCTAATATCTATACAAATGTACATAACATGCATCACCTGAACTCACATGATCTAGAGTTACCTTAGATCTTGCAAGATTTGCAAATGAGAAGCAATAGGGTTTTATATTAGTTCTGATTGTCTATTGGGCTATCATAGGTTATATGTTTTTTTCATTTTCTATGGCAAAAACTCCAACTTCAGTGGAATTTATGTGATGTGTTCTAATCATTTGAATTTGGCTAATGAATGCTTTATTCTTTCATCAGAACTTTAGCAGTAGTACTAAAATATCAATAAAAAAGAAAAGGGAAAGAAAAAATACTTTACATACATCATTCAGCTGTATTGCTAATTATAGATATAGATATAAAAGATAAACAGCATTTTGTCAAAAGTATTTTTGTCTACATTTTATACCTCATCCTTGGTTTTCCAAGCTTGGCATGGAATGCTTCTCATACAGAATTAATTTGAAATGCTGCATATTTATTATCATAATCATCATATTCAAAATAAAAAATATATGTACCGCCTTCAAGTTGATTCCAACTTATGGTGACCCTATGAATAGGGTTTTCATGAGGCTGGGAGGCAGTGACTGGCCCAAGGTCACCCAGTGAGCTTCATGGCTATGTGGGGATTTGAACCCTAGTCTCATTTTGTTCTCACAACAACCCTGTGAGATAGTAGGTTAGACTGGCCCAGGCAGGGTTATTCAGTGAGCAAAAATGATGCAAATAGGATCTCTTTTAATTGTGCTATCGACCTGCTTACTTCCACTCTGACTGGGGCATCTTGCAGCATGGGGAAGAGATGGGGGCACATCACAGCTGAAGTTCACCCATATAGGAGCATTATCTCTTGTTTATTACAGAGACGCCTGTTGCAGGTTTTGCTGCTGAGAGCAGCAGTCAGTTAGTGCAGCCACTTGAGTCACAGCTTGTTGATCATGAGGAGGCAAAACTAGCAAGTGAGGTTCAGAAAGGAGGCCCTGTGCACGAGGAGGAGGAGGGCATGAAGCAGTGCCAGTTGCCCACAGCCACATCTGCAGAACAGCAAGTACCATGGTTTGGCTTTGAGAAAGCTTGTACATTTGTGAGCCAGAGTGGGAAAAATGTTGTTGTACGATGCAATTACTGCCTTCCAAGGATCAAAAATCTGAGATCAGCTGTTTCCTCCTCATCCAATGTGAAGAAACATTTTGAGGTAAGCCTTTGTCATGCTGGTCCTCAAAGAGTGTCCATTGTCTATTTATGTTTAAATTGTGAAGTTCCTCTTCCATTTTTTCTTGGATTCATGCTTTGTTCTTCTTCCTCAGAGGGCACACCCTGAGAAGCTGAGAGCAATTTAAGAAGCAATAAAGGCAAAGAGACGTGGCCTTCCTGAACCATGTCACCCCTCCTCCCAAAATGCTGAAGCAGCAGCAGACAACCCTTGAGAGGTGGGGATCTGGCAGGGAGCCTGTCACCCAGAGCAATCTCGACAGGAGAATCATTGATTTCATTGTAGAGGAGACATTACCACTTCAGACTGTGGACAAACCATCATTCATTAATCTGGTTCGCATTGGACTCCCCAAAGATCTCACCATCATATGTGCCAAGACTCTGAGAGACAGAATTGAGAAGAGAGCATGCCACATGAGAGAAACTCTTGCAAACCAAATGGGTGCTGTGGCATATATAGCAACCACTGCAGATTGTTGGACCAATGGCAAGAAGAGTTACTTTGGGGTAACAGCCCACTGGATCAACCCAACTACCCTGAAACGTGAGGTCGGGGCCTTGGCTTGTAAGCGTCTGAAGGGGCGCCATACATACGATGTCCTTTCAAAAGCACTGCATGATGTACATGTGCAGTACAGGATCCACAACAAAGTTATGTGCACTACTACAGACAATGGCTCCAACTTTGTGAAAGCGTTCAGAGTTTTCATGGCCAAAGAACCAGTGGAAGCTGCAGGCACCAGTGACGATGATGGTGATAACCAGGAGGAGGAGGAGGCTGAGGTCGAGTTTGTGCCTATCTGTGAGATCCTGGACACAGGACCTGAGGCAGAGGAAGAAGCTGCAGACTCAGGAGAGGATTTTGTTTGACCACCACACCAGAGATGTGCTAGCCACACCCTCAACCTTGTGGCAACACAAGACATAGAGGCCATGCTTTCTGACTCCTCCAAAAGTAGTCTTCTTGGTCCTTTCAAGAAACAGTTTCGTTCCTTGATGGGAAAGTGCAGCAAGTTGTGGTCCAAGCAGAACCAGTCAGCCCAGATTGCTGAGTATATCCGTGCGCAATGTGGTGTGTATCTGAAGGTACCGAATAAGACCAGGTGGAATTCCACCTTTGATGCGTTGAAGCAACTACATGAGCTCCTGTCAACTGTGCCACTAAAAATGCATGCCATAATGGACCACTGCTCCTTGTCCAGGATCACAGCTGCTGAGATTGAAGTGGTACAGGAATACATAGAGATTATGGAGCCACTAGCCCAGTCCCTAGATATCCTGCAATGGGAGAACGGCATGTTCATGGGGTATTTGCTACCAACGCTCTGCAATCTGGACCGCAAGTTAGAAGGACTGGAAAACAAACCTGAGAGGTACACATACTGTTTTCAGCTGCTGAGAGGTGTGCGCGAAGCCCTAAGAAAGCGGTTTGCAGCTATCTGGGAGGACAAGAGGCTTCTTCTGGCAGCCTGCCTACACCCTCGCTTCAAACTAGATTGGCTGGAATCGTGTCAGGCCGCCACCCATACCAACAAATAAGAACATTAGGGAAGCCCTTTGGGTGGATTACTCCAAGGGAAATGTTGTCTCAAGGGAGGCATCAGAGGGCTTAAGGTGGTAGGCAGGGGCTGGGCCTTTTCTTCCTGGGGCTCCTCATCACAAACTTGGGTTGCTGCAGGTAATCCTTAAGGGTCTGCTGTGCTGCCCCATGAGTGTGGTGACTTGGTCACCTTCCTACCTTCCATGTCATCATCCACAGGCTCAGGCTGGACCCTGAAACAGTGGACATGACAAGCATCAGGAAATGAAGAGCAGATGGTGGTTTCCTAACATATATGTGTTAACATATCCTCTCTCTTTCTTAGATACACAATGGAAGCCTTGTTGAAAGCTGAAATAAAGATGGGTGTACTTAATGAGGACAGTGATCAGTCTTCAGATAAAGACCAGGAAGGAGATGACTTAGCAGATGACTTCTTTAACTTTCTGCCCCAGGGCAAGAAGTCAGCAGTGGACACTGCTGAGGAGGAACTGGTGAGGTACCTGAGGTCTCCCAGCAGGGAAGTGTCATCACTCCATGGCTTTCCACGTCTGCTGCGGTGTTTTTTGCAGCACAACACAGGCATGCCTTCAAGCGCCGCAGTAGAACGCCTGTTCAGTACTGGTGGCAACGTAATGACTGTAAAAAGACATTCCTTGTCTGACATGCTCTTTGAGCATCTTGTTCTTTTGAGACATAACAGAAACATATTATAAAAGCATTTCAAGTGTAAAATTTGATTTCAAGAGTTGGGGTATCTTCATTGCTTGGGGGGATGTGAGATTCTGTTATGCCATTATGTTAATCTTATGGATAATTTTTTTTATTCTACTACCCCCTCTGTGTATGTGTTTATTTTTAATATTGTTTTAAGCTTCTTAGATGTGCAGCAGCCAAGGCCAGCACCTTGTAGGAGTTTTTTTTAAAAAGTAACTGAAATGTAATTGTAGTGATTACTTTTGAGAAAAAGTAAAGTAATCAGTTACTTTCAGAGCAATTGTAATTGTAACGGTAATTACTACTTTTTTGGGCCAAGTAATTGTAACTGTAATTTATTACTTTTTAAAAGTAATCTTCCAAGCTCTGGAAACTATAGAATTCATTCCCACAGGAGCTAATGATGACCACCAACTTGATGGCTTTCAAAGGGGAGTAGACAAATTCATGGAGTATAAAGCTATCAGTGGCTACTAACCCTGATGACTATCTTCTCCTTCCACTGTTGGAAGTAGTATGCCTATGAATGCTATTTGCTGGAAACCACAGGAGGGAAGAATAATCTTGCACTCACATCTTGCTTGTGGACTTCCCATGGGCATCTGGTTGGCCACTGTGAAAACAGGATGCTGGACTAGATGGACCACTGGCCTGATCCAGCAGGCTTTTCTTTTACTCTTGCTTCTGATTGACTGTTGGGGGTGGTGGAAAATTGGGGTAGTGGTGGTGAGTGAAATGAAATGGCTGGAGTCCTGAACAGCAGAACTCCACACTGCAACATTTTCTTGCAGGTCCCAGTTGCCATCCAATATTACTGAATTGGACTTTGTGATTAAGAGAGTGGTACTTTTTGGAAAATGGTAACTGAAATCCGTAATTCATTTCATTTAAATTTTTGTTCCTGTCATTACAACCTAGTCCAGTGTTATGTTTTTTTTAAAAAAGGAAATATGGACGCAGAACATCCAAGAGGTTTTTTAAATGTAAAATCAGGGATATATTAGCTTTGGTGAAGCTGAGAGTGTATTTAAATGTGTTATCTGAGGGTGCAATCCAGCTGCTATTTACGCCGGGCTGAGGGGACTTGGATATGGCAAACCCCTGGCTGAGCTGGCTAGGTCCTGGCTCAGCTGGGCTATGCTGGACTACACTGGCAGAAGCCAGCTCAGCCAGGGGTCTGCCGGGGAAGCCCAGCCTGGCCTAAAGGGAGCTAATGGAAGCTGGTGAAATGCCCCCAAAAGGGGCATTGGGGGGCATGTAGGAGGAGGGGCTGAGGGGGAGAATTAGGCCACATCGAAATCATGTTTGGAGTGCTCCTGCAGGTCCCGATCCATGAAAAAGTTATGCCAGGCAAAAGATCAGTCTAATAAAATAATTGCAATGGAAGTCTATGGAGAGCACTTACTCCCCAGTAGGGGTATTTGCAAGGGCAGGCTTTTCCTTTCCGGTCCCTGTGTGCAGTTCCCAGCTGAGCTGATGTTTAGCCAGCCTGGAGGCTTCTGAACGACAACTGGATGCCATGGACCTCCCCGCTGGATCCCCTTCTGCCAGCTTCCCCTGAATTGGATTGTTCTGCCAGTATGAAGGTCTGCAGTTAGCTACATTACTAGTTCATCTTTAGGACTAATGGGACATGATTTTGATAATGTAATTTGAATTAAATAAAATATCTGAAGCACTGAATGCAGTTAAGTATTTAAATGCTCTTTCTTATGTATTATAACTATTGTATTCAGTAAATTTAACACTTTTTTTTTAATTAAACACAAAAGTTCCACCCATAAATGTTTTCAGTATGTATAAGACTCACTTTGTGCAACAGTATGGGAAAAGTTTATGTCATGATCTGGCCACTTTTAAGATGGGAAATTTTAAAGGCTCATGTCCATATATTTCAGAAATATTGGTGAATTTGTATTAATATGGTCACTTACAGGAAAATGAGGTTTTCTGTTAAAATTATGCTGGAAAATGAAATCTCATGTATGCTGGATGTCTTGAATACATATTTATAAACCTATAATAGTAAAAATGCATTGCAGGTTTGTCTGGTAAGGCTAGACTCACACCTCCAGTGCAAATAAAGGTTTACAGCTGCTGAGAGAAAATGACAGCTACACAAATGGATTTGGCAGGTGTCTGAAGTTTACTTTTCAAATTCCAAATTCGTTGGCACATGTTGGCTGGGGCTGATGAGAGGTGTAGTCCAAAAAATCTGGAGGGCTTCAGTTTGGTGAAAGCTGGTCTAGTCCCACATTTTACCACTAGTGGGATTTATTCCAAATTTACACCAATTTAAGCCATATTAGATGCAAACCCTTAACAATCTGATTCCACAGAACATCGTGTTTACACCACTCTTTCCTACAGATCATCCCAAACTCTCCTTCTGCTGTCAGTCCTTCGAAGCAAAACAAAAGGGTAGAGCATCTTGTATCCACAACAGGCAATGGAATTGTAGTTTACATCTCCCAGCAAGAAAGTATAACTTATCTTACGGCTTTGGCAGAGATGGGGAAAAAATATCTTCCAGGGTGCCACTGATAGATTTTGTCCTTTATCTCTGTTCAAGGTAAGGATATATCATGCTCTGCTCAAGGCAGAGGAAAGAGACTGACAGTTGCAGGATAAGAAGTGCAAAACCACAAAGATTTCTGTGGTTTGTGTATTTTGCTCCTACCTTTTCTGTCATTACATCCACTGCTGAAGAAGGAGGAGGAGGAGAAGTCAGGAAGCTGCCTTATGCTGAGTCAAACCACGGGACTATCTAGCTCAGTATTGTCCACACGGATTGGCAGCAGATCTCCAGGGTTTGGGGCAGGAGGTCTCTCCCAGTCCCACCTGCCTTGTTGGGCTTTGGACCCTGGACCTTCTGCATGTAAAGCAGATGTTGTACTGCTGAGCTACAGGGCAGCCCCGATGGGGTAACAATGGGATAGTTTCCTCCACTGCATCTGAGGGCAGGAGGATAGCTATACAGGCATCATGGCACGCACAGTTTTCTCTCCTCCAAAAGAAGGAGGCTCAGGTGGAAGGGCCAAGGGGTCACCACCACTACCCCCCCAGTATCTGCTGCCTGCAGTGGTCACTCCACTCTGCCTAATGCTGGGTCCATTCAGACTAACCAAGTCATCACAAATTGGTGACCCGATTGTCTGTCTCTTTCAATTTGTTTGGAAAGCAGCTGGGAGGGGGTGAATTGGATCGGGACCAAGGTACTGGGTGTGTGTGCCAGGGATGGGGAATCTTTGGCTATCCAGATGTTGTTCAACTCCAATTCCCATCATCCCTTATCTTTGGCCATGTTGAGTGGGGCTGATGTGCCACCCTCTCTCCACTGCTACCAGCCTGGTACTCCCTCTGTCTGCACTGCTGCCCTACCCTGCCCCATTCTGGTCACGGTGAGGAGTCGCACTGCTGCCCTACCTGACACACCACAGCTGATTGCATCTATGCTTGGATGCACACCAATATACCTTGTGTTTATTTATGGACTAGATTTACTCATTTTAAAAATCTCACCTCTTAGGATGTTCACCCTGCCAAGGTGACTCGCACAATCAGTAAAACAACAGAGCAGCATTAATGCTGCCGTCCCAAGGTGTGTTTCAAGCATTGTGTTTCTCCATCAGTTTCTAGGATATTATTTTTTCCATCATTGGGAGAGAGAGGAGGTGGCTTTTGCTTTGTCTTCTCTCTCTCCACAGTTGGCATGTAGCCCCCGACAGATCACAAAGGGATGTTGCCCTTAACAGAAAAAAGGGTGCCTACCCCAGCTTTATCTAGAGATTAAATTTGGGATCTTCTGCATGCAAAGCATGTCCTTCATCTCTGCGATATGACACTGATGTCTTAGGAGGAAGCTTTCCTTGTGCTTGGGTCCATGGGCAGTAGGTGATATCGACTCTTCTAAATTTAATGGATAAACTTTTAGTGTTTTATCCAACTAAGTTCTAATCAGAGTAGACCCACCAAAATTAATGGACCTATGTTAATAATGGCCATTAAAGTCAATGGGTCTCTTCTGAGTAGAACGAGAAGTAGATACAACCCTTTTTCTTGCCCCCCTCTCCACTAAACACAGAGAGACTAGGATAAAGGAAAACAACACTCTTTGCTGAAAAGACACTATCCAGTTAAGAACCAGGTGGGAAAAGATAAACAGTGTTGAAATATGTAGACTCCATACCAAGATATAGTTCAGCACACTTAAGTAATTTTCCCTTGAGTGGGCTTAAGCATTCTCAACTCTCTCTCTCTCTCTCTCTCTCTCTGTCTCTCTCAGATTACTGTTTTATTATTTTATTAGATCAATGGTGAGAACAGAGCTTCATTGTTTGCTGTCATGTTCTCTTCTCACCTGGAAACTTCTGTCTAACAGTGATCACTGTTAATCTAATTCCTTCTATGTGGGGAATTGGGTGCTGCAGAAAGCTGGAAGCATCATATCCATGAAATTGCCAAAAACATTGATGCTGACACCAAGACACTGTAAACATTTATTGCTCAGTGCAATGCTAGGCTTGTGTCTACAGATTTGTTACCCATGACCTAATCTTGAGGATGGGCTTTTGAAAAAAAGCGTCATTCTTTAGAGGTAAGTCTGCATGATCTCAGAACATTTAATACCTGCAAGAAGAAAAATTTAGTGCTAAACTGAGGCCTGAGGCAAATTGGGACCATTCTGACCTTTTTGTTCCTCGGCTGAAGAGGGTTCTGACAGCCACAGATGGCTCCAGGTCAGAGTGGATAGCCCAGAGCTACCTCAGGCTGTCAGGAGATGGGGCATCAGACACGGAGAAGAGGCAGCAGTGGCTCTCCTTCCTGCTTGAACCCTGGCGACGCTCCACAGGATCACTGCAGGTGCTAGTTTGCAAGGTGCTTTCCTGCAACTGAATTGCACAGATTCATTCCCTCGGCTCATTCGCTGTTGAGCCCATGGAACGATCTGGGGTGGGGGTGGTTTGCAAGGTGCTTTCATAAAGGCAAGCCTGTTGCAAAACTGAATCACACAAGTTCACTCCTTGGGCTCATTGTCTGTTGAGCCCAGAGAGCGATCCTGGGGGTGGTGGTTTGCAAGCCACTTTCCTTAGGAATGTGGCTTGTGGAGCATCACCTGAGCAGGATTGTCCCCTCCGCTGATCAGCTGTTCAGCCGAGGGGTTGATTCTGCATGGTGCTGCGATGCCTACCCCTCAATCAATGCCTCCAGTGAGGTATTGATCCAGGGGTGGGGAAGTCATCACAGCAGCCTGCAGAATTAACTCCCCATCTTGGTTGGAAGGAGAGGAGGCACAAGGTCTCCTTCCTCTGCCCCTCTCTTGGCTATATGTTTAATTAGGGGTTTAAAATCCTAATTAAATATTAGCTCCACCCCAAACTTATTTATGACCAGATCCAGGGTGGGGTGGTGGTGGTCCCCAGGTCAACCCAAAGCAAGTTGGTCTGATGCTTCCCTTGGAGCCATGGGGCAGATAGGGGTGCTGTACAGGGGTGAAGTCATCCAGGGACTTGGGGAGCGGGGTCTTTGACCCCTTACTTTTTTGGGAGCAGGTTCCCTATGTCTCCATCATCCTACAAGCCAATCAGCACGAAATGGGAGTGTGTTAGCCACTGAGAAGAACCTTCTAACATGCTTCCTTGACCTTTCCTGCTGATTGGAACCAATCAGAGTGAAAGGAGGTGAGTGAACCACTGAGAAGACTCTTCTCAGTAGCTAACCCTCTCTTCTTTCATGCTGATTGGCTCCTAGGGATGTCTGTTGTTGTGAAAGAAAGCATTAACAAGGATTTCATTCTCAACCCAGCAGCAAAACAAAGCAAAAGGATGGTAGGGATGTGGTTGTGACTATCATGAAGTGACCCTGCCCTTCTGAATTTGCCACTACACAGCTGGCACTGTCAGAGCTTGGAAGATTACTTTTAAAAAGTAATAAATTACAGTTACAATTACTTGGCCCAAAAAAGTAGTAATTACCGTTACAATTACAATTGCTCTGAAAGTAACTGATTACTTTACTTTTTCTCAAAAGTAATCACTACAATTACATTTCAGTTACTTTTTTTAAAAAACTCCTACAAGGTGCTGGCCTTGGCTGCTGCACATCTAAGAAGCTTAAAACAATATTAAAAATAAACACATACACAGAGGGGGTAGTAGAATAAAAAAAATTATCCATAAGATTAACATAATGGCATAACAGAATCTCACATCCCCCCAAGCAATGAAGATACCCCAACTCTTGAAATCAAATTTTACACTTGAAATGCTTTTATAATATGTTTCTGTTATGTCTCAAAAGAACAAGATGCTCAAAGAGCATGTCAGACAAGGAATGTCTTTTTACAGTCATTACGTTGCCACCAGTACTCAACAGGCGTTCTACTGCGGCGCTTGAAGGCATGCCTGTGTTGTGCTGCAAAAAACACCGCAGCACACATGGAAAGCCATGGAGTGATGACACTTCCCTGCTGGGAGACCTCAGGTACCTCACCAGTTCCTCCTCAGCAGTGTCCACTGCTGACTTCTTGCCCTGGGGCAGAAAGTTAAAGAAGTCATCTGCTAAGTCATCTCCTTCCTGGTCTTTATCTGAAGACTGATCACTGTCCTCATTAAGTACACCCATCTTTATTTCAGCTTTCAACAAGGCTTCCATTGTGTATCTAAGAAAGAGAGAGGATATGTTAACACATATATGTTAGGAAACCACCATCTGCTCTTCATTTCCTGATGCTTGTCATGTCCCCTGGTTCAGGGTCCAGCCTGAGCCTGTGGATGATGACATGGAAGGTAGGAAGGTGACCAAGTCACCACACTCATGGGGCAGCACAGCAGACCCTTAAGGATTACCTGCAGCAACCCAAGTTTGTGATGAGGAGCCCCAGGAAGAAAAGGCCCAGCCCCTGCCTACCACCTTAAGCCCTCTGATGCCTCCCTTGAGACAACATTTCCCTTGGAGTAATCCACCCAAAGGGCTTCCCTAATGTTCTTATTTGTTGGTATGGGTGGCGGCCTGACACGATTCCAGCCAATCTAGTTTGAAGCGAGGGTGTAGGCAGGCTGCCAGAAGAAGCCTCTTGTCCTCCCAGATAGCTGCAAACCGCTTTCTTAGGGCTTCGCGCACACCTCTCAGCAGCTGAAAACAGTATGTGTACCTCTCAGGTTTGTTTTCCAGTCCTTCTAACTTGCGGTCCAGATTGCAGAGCGTTGGTAGCAAATACCCCATGAACATGCCGTTCTCCCATTGCAGGATATCTAGGGACTGGGCTAGTGGCTCCATAATCTCTATGTATTCCTGTACCACTTCAATCTCAGCAGCTGTGATCCTGGACAAGGAGCAGTGGTCCATTATGGCATGCATTTTTAGTGGCACAGTTGACAGGAGCTCATGTAGTTGCTTCAACGCATCAAAGGTGGAATTCCACCTGGTCTTATTCGGTACCTTCAGATACACACCACATTGCGCACGGATATACTCAGCAATCTGGGCTGACTGGTTCTGCTTGGACCACAACTTGCTGCACTTTCCCATCAAGGAACGAAACTGTTTCTTGAAAGGACCAAGAAGACTACTTTTGGAGGAGTCAGAAAGCATGGCCTCTATGTCTTGTGTTGCCACAAGGTTGAGGGTGTGGCTAGCACATCTCTGGTGTGGTGGTCAAACAAAATCCTCTCCTGAGTCTGCAGCTTCTTCCTCTGCCTCAGGTCCTGTGTCCAGGATCTCACAGATAGGCACAAACTCGACCTCAGCCTCCTCCTCCTCCTGGTTATCACCATCATCGTCACTGGTGCCTGCAGCTTCCACTGGTTCTTTGGCCATGAAAACTCTGAACGCTTTCACAAAGTTGGAGCCATTGTCTGTAGTAGTGCACATAACTTTGTTGTGGATCCTGTACTGCACATGTACATCATGCAGTGCTTTTGAAAGGACATCGTATGTATGGCGCCCCTTCAGACGCTTACAAGCCAAGGCCCCGACCTCACGTTTCAGGGTAGTTGGGTTGATCCAGTGGGCTGTTACCCCAAAGTAACTCTTCTTGCCATTGGTCCAACAATCTGCAGTGGTTGCTATATATGTCACAGCACCCATTTGGTTTGCAAGAGTTTCTCTCATGTGGCATGCTCTCTTCTCAATTCTGTCTCTCAGAGTCTTGGCACATATGATGGTGAGATCTTTGGGGAGTCCAATGCGAACCAGATTAATGAATGATGGTTTGTCCACAGTCTGAAGTGGTAATGTCTCCTCTACAATGAAATCAATGATTCTCCTGTCGAGATTGCTCTGGGTGACAGGCTCCCTGCCAGATCCCCACCTCTCAAGGGTTGTCTGCTGCTGCTTCAGCATTTTGGGAGGAGGGGTGTCATGCATTGGTTCAGGAAGGCCACGTCTCCTTGCCTTTATTGCTTCTTAAATTGCTCTCAGCTTCTCAGGGTGTGCCCTCTGAGGAAGAAGAACAAAGCATGAATCCAAGAAAAAATGGAAGAGGAACTTCACAATTTAAACATAAATAGACAATGGACACTCTTTGAGGACCAGCATGACAAAGGCTTACCTCAAAATGTTTCTTCACATTGGATGAGGAGGAAACAGCTGATCTCAGATTTTTGATCCTTGGAAGGCAGTAATTGCATCGTACAACAACATTTTTCCCACTCTGGCTCACAAATGTACAAGCTTTCTGAAAGCCAAACCATGGTACTTGCTGTTCTGCAGATGTGGCTGTGGGCAACTGGCACTGCTTCATGCCCTCCTCCTCCTCGTGCACAGGGCCTCCTTTCTGAACCTCACTTTCTAGTTTTGCCTCCTCAGGATCAACAAGCTGTGACTCAAGTGGCAGCACTAACTGACTGCTGCTCTCAGCAGCAAAACCTGCAACAGGCGTCTCTGTAATAAACAAGAGATAATGCTCCTATATGGGTGAACTTCAGCTGTGATGTGCCCCCATCTCTTCCCCATGCTGCAAGATGCCCCAGTCAGAGTGAAAGTAAGCAGGTCGATAGCACAATTAAAAGAGATCCTATTTGCATCATTTTTGCTCACTAAATAACCCTGCCTGGGCCAGTCTAACCTACTATCTCACAGGGTTGTTGTGAGAACAAAATGAGACTAGGGTTCAAATCCCCACATAGCCATGAAGCTCACTGAGTGACTTTGGGCCAGTCACTGCCTCTCAGCCTCATGAAAACCCTATTCATAGGGTCACCATAAGTTGGAATCAACTTGAAGGCGGTACATATATTTTTTATTTTGAATATGATGATTATGATAATAAATATGCAGCATTTCAAATTAATTCTGTATGAGAAGCATTCCATGCCAAGCTTGGAAAACCAAGGATGAGGTATAAAATGTAGACAAAAATACTTTTGACAAAATGCCGTTTATCTTTTATATCTATATCTATAATTAGCAATACAGCTGAATGATGTATGTAAAGTATTTTTTCTTTCCCTTTTCTTTTTTATTAATATTTTAGTACTACTGCTAAAGTTCTGATGAAAGAATAAAGCATTCATTAGCCAAATTCAAATGATTAGAACACATCACATAAATTCCACTGAAGTTGGAGTTTTTGCCATAGAAAATGAAAAAAACATATAACCTATGATAGCCCAATAGACAATCAGAACTAATATAAAACCCTATTGCTTCTCATTTGCAAATCTTGCAAGATCTAAGGTAACTCTAGATCATGTGAGTTCAGGTGACGCATGTTATGTACATTTGTATAGATATTAGCAGAGATTGTCAACAGTCTATCTCTCTCTGGGACTGGGAATCTCTCTCTTTCTCACAGAACATGAGTTTGAGAGCTGGGGGACTGAGAGGAGGAGCTGCAAGGACCCTACTTCTCACCTCATCTCTGCCAAGAACAAAAAAATCAGCCTGAAGCCATTTATTATACGCCTAATGATTTTTTATTATTATTATTATTATTATTATTACTGAGACAGTTTTTGTCCCACATACAATTCAGTCTTGTGATTAATCAGGACAAAAATACAAATAAAAAGAAAGATGGAGTTCAAATAAATATACAATAAAAAGCTAGCCGGCATTTTAAAAGGCAGGAGTGCTCTGTCTGGATAAATACAGCACACAGGTATGTATGCATGGGAACAAGGGGGAGAGTTCAAAAAGGGGGGGAAGGAAGAGAAGTAGTAGGCCGCAGATTTGGAAGTGCCTTGTGATTGATGGAGGGGGCGGCAGAGGCAAGGAGAGGCAGTGGGGGGGCAGAACGGTGCCGCGGGGGGGTGGGGGGGCAGAACGGTGCAACAGGGAGCACACACACACACACAAATCATCGTCACTCACCTCCACAGCTCTTCACCATTCTGCTGCTGCCTTTTCTCCTCCATTGTCCTTGCCCTGGTTTTTTCCTCCGGCGTCCATTTTGTCCACTCAGACGCTAGCAGGCCCTGCCTATTCACCTCTTCCCTCGTGCATCCTAACACAGATCACGAGGGAAGAGAGAGTCTGCGCAGAGGTCCAATCAGTGTGAGGCACATGTCTTGTGTTAACCAATCACAGCCAGGAGCTGTCTTCCCCTTGTTCCCGCCCCCAAGTAACGTGCAACCTAACGTGGAAACATTAAAGTTGCAGCTGAAAAGTAGGGAAATTACTAGTCGTTCCGTTACTTGCCAAATGTAATGGAATTACCCACTCGTTATTTAAAATTGTAATGAATTGACTTCCGGGAAGGATTGCTGAGCTTGTGCCTGCCTCTGAGGCGAGCTCTCATCTCAGAGGAAGCTTTTTCAGTTTTAAAACCAGCCAAAAGGTTTTTTTTGACTGGTAAAAACTTTCTCCCAGGCAAGGGAGAAACGAAGAGATTATCCACAAGCTTCGTTGTGTTTGTTGGGGGACTTGAATGTTGACGTGTGTGCGTTCTTGCGTGAAACAGCATACATTACATTGGAGTTAAGTTGAGCAAGAAACTTCTTCAGAGCATTAGAGCATGTTAAGAGTCTTTATTAAGACATTACGGCCAAAGGCTTAAGAGTAAATACATGTAGAGTTTCTTCAGTCACCCCCCTTCTGGTACATCTCTCTCCAAAGGTACACAGAAGACAACCTCTCAGTTCAGAGGCAATACACAGAAGACTCAGCTTAACACAGATAGCTGCTAGAACTTTTCCCAGTTTATCGCGATGGCTACCATAGCAACGGCCTTGGCAGTCTGTTCCCAGACTGGGCAAAGACATAACTCCCCCTAGTTACAGTTTTTCAGACTTGATGGAAAACAAACTCAGTGACAGTGCGGTTCAATGGTCAACATTGAATTCATTAGGAACGAAGGACCTGCCAGCAACGTCTGACGGAGCCAGGAATTTCAAGCAAGCTCAAACTGATTAAGCAAGACTTTTTTTTTCTTTAAAGAAAAACGTATTCTAACAGGCAAGCATTCTTCTATCTACTCTTATCATTTTGTTATCGTTACAGTAAGAGATTTGTTAAAGGGTCGGCAACAAAGAATCCCTGGGTGAGTTATAACTTTCTCTCATATACACGGAATTAAGGAGGAAGAAAATCGAAATAGCCTATCTTTGTTTTTTATTGCAAAAAGCTGGCATGGAATTGAGCATTTTAAAGATATAAACGGATGAGGGGCAACTAATCTAAAGAGGAAATCTGATTCTATGACATTTGAGACTATTTTTTCTGGTCTACTTTTTTTTTTTTTTGACGAATCTGCTTACTTTTTATGCCATTAATTTTTTGGATGCTGTGAACTAAATTTGTTTTGCACTTTTGGACACATAAGAGATAAGGCGGTTTGTGCTGTCTAGAGGGTGATGTCAGCAGGTTTGGAGGATTAACTCCTTTGTGACTGGAAAAAGAAATAAACTGTTCTTTGCTTGGGAATAGTTAAGAATGACAATCAAGAAGGTGGCTGAGACCCTGGATGTACAGGAAGGGGTTCTCTATTTAGATATGTTTCAGAAAATAATGAATGAGATTAAGCTGGTGAGGCAGGAGCTGAGACAGAGCAGACAAGAGATGAAAAGTGAATTTGGCAAAATGAGACAGGAGCTGATGGAAATTCAGGATTCTGTGAGAGGGGAGGTGGATGAGACCAAAGATACGGCTGGACAAATAAAAGAAGATGAAAGAAAAATTAAAGGAAAGGTTCAAGCCCTGGAGATTGGAATAGATATATCAAATATGGACTTGGAAAAAGATTTGGATTTTATGGCTGTGATGGATCCTGGAGACAAATATCACTGTTTGGAATTCAGCGCTGTCCTTGAAGGAATTGGTGAAGAGATTAGAGATAAAGATATCAACAGTTCAAAAAAATTCCTGGATTGGAAGGATTTGATGGAACTTGAAATGGAGAAAGTTTACAGAATTAATTCCAGATGTGTGACAATGGAAAAACTCTCAGGAGATGTGATGGTGCATTCTGTGGAAAGGAGGAGCAGAGATGCAGCTTTACAACAACATTTCAGTGGTACATTCGGAATAGATGGCAAGGAAATATTTGTGATGAAAGAAATTCCTATCAGACTTTTATTATATGACTACTATGACTATGACAGCAAGATTATTATGGGTGCAAGGATGGAGATGGAAGATGGAATTAACACTGAGAATGGCTATTGAAACTACTGGACCTAGCAGACTTGATGAGATGGATTAATTGACATGTTTATTTGGAGAAAAATCGATGGATATATTTCTCAAGGAGTGGAAGCCTCTCTTTGACTTTTTGCGGAAAGAATAAAGTAATGTTAATGAGATTTGATGATTAATTAAGATAACTACTGGAGGAAAGTGATTTTGTAATATATTAAGAGACAGGTTTGTTATATATTATAGATCTATAACTGATCTGCGACAAATCGGAAGTCAACATTTTATTTTATTGTATTAGTTATTAATTTGTTTTTGTTTTGTTTTGTTTTGTTTTGTTCTGTTTTGTTTTTTGAAACTTTGAATAAAAATTAATGATAAAAAAATAAAAAATAAAAATAAAATTGTAACGAATTGCAAGTAACTCGTTAAAAATAACGAGTTACTTCCAAGCTCTGATAGTTTCAATATGTGCTGTGTGAAGAAGCACTTTCTTTTACCAGTCCTGAATCTGCCACCATTCAGTATCACTGGATATCTCCAAGTTCTAGTGTTATGAGAGACGGAGAACCATGCTTCTCTATCCACTTTCTGCCTAGCAAGCATAATTTTATACATTTCTATCATGTCACCTACTACCTTTTCTCTAAACTAAAAAGACCCAAATGGTGTTACCTTTCATATAAGAGTGGTTCAATCCCCTGGACATTTCAGTTGCCCATTTCTGAACCTTTTCCAGCTCTACAATAGACTTCCATAGCCACACAGTCTTCAGAGGTCTGTTCTGGGGTTTCCCCTAAATAATGTTATAAAAACATCTGCAAACTTCATGGATTCCCCAAGCCTCTCCTGCATGAGTGGTGCTGTTTTGGCTTTCAAGGCAATGGCACTCACAGCTTAAACACTGGAGACAGAGGAAATGATTATTATGATCAAGAGCCCTGATGGATTGTTTACTCTGAATGAGTGAATTGAATTTGTGGAAATAAGTACATCTTGATTTTTGGAAAACAAGCACTAGATCGAGGTTTATTTGTTTGCTTGCTTGTTTATTACATTTATATACTGCCCCATAGCTGAAGCTCTCTGGGCGGTTTACAGCAATTAAAAACATTAAAAACAAATATACAATTTTTAAAACACAAAAAACAATTTAAAAACACATTTTAAAAGTTTTTTTAAAAAAACAATTTAAAAACAGGTTGGCTCAGTCCAGTCCTGATGATGATATCCTTACAAACCATTGGGCTCACCAGGCCTGGGCCTCGATCGGGAGCTCCCAAACTGTGGTCCACAGGCCACCAGTGGTCCACAAGCTTCATTCAGGTGGTCCATGCCATGTCTATGGATTTCTATTTGAAGATGGGAGATGCCACATCCATTGCATATTGATATTGCAATATTCATTGATATCTGATATCCATTGCAAAATTCATACTGATTTTTAATTGTGTATTATTCTTATTATTCTGCTTCTTTTATTGTATTTGTTGCATTGCAATTTGAATGCTATGGGAGATATAAAAGAAGCAATAACAGTACAATTAGAAATCATCCAGCATCCAGCACAGAGCATTACAACTGCTACAACAGGCCACAGCAATTTTCAAGTGGTCCATTGGGGGGAAAAGCTTAGGGAGCTCTGTCCTGGATCTTTCCAAGCCCCAGTGTACGAGATGACTTATTACTGAACCTTTTTTAGAGTCAGCCCATCAGGAATCTGCTTCCCAAATCTGGATTGTTCTGGACTCTGGAGCCTTCTCCGATAGAAAGCCATCCAATAAATATATTAGATGTTGGGTTGGAAAGAGTTACACTGGCTAAGATTCACATGCACACAAAGTGACCTCTCTTCCGAAGGCATTGGTGATAAGTACCTACTGTCAGTGAGAGATAAGAAGAGGAAACAAGACTGTAGAAAAGATATAGCAGATGGACGGGGAATAAAAATGAATTAAGCAGTCAGGAGGCTTCAAAAAAGTCCAGCATTCTAAGCTTATCGATAAATGTAAGGCAGGGTTTCAAAGTTTGGGTTTTTGAACTGCATGAAATACTGAAGATGTTTTCTGTAAAATTAACAGCCGACAGAATGGTAAACAAAACGATTTGATTAAATTTGTTTTCAAATGCTTTTTCTCTCTCCCTGAAAGGACTCCAACTGGCAGTTACAAGTCTTATGGTGCACTCCTACCCACGTCTACCCAGAAGTAAGTCCCAATCAATTCAGTAAGAATTCTTAGTAGATAAGCACAGGATTGCACTCTTCATCACTTCATACAGAATTTCGATTTGCAAATTGCTTCAGTCTTTATCGCTTTTCAGAACAAAATCCCTGTGAGGTAGGAAATGATGGGTTGTTATCCAACTGAGATATACTCAGAGTAGACCCACTGTAATAAATTGACCTAAGTTGAATTGACCAACAGAAGACTTTATAACTTTAAAGTTGACAATGAGGAAAATGAGAACTTGTCAAAGATTATCAAAACCTTGGCACGGTCATTAACCAAACTGGAAACAATAGTCAAGAAATCAGAAGAAGGCTAGGACTGGCGAGGGCAGCTATGAGAGAACTTGAAAAGGTGCTCAAATGCAAATATGTATCATTAAACACTAGAGTCAGGATCATTCAGACCATGGTATTCCCGATCTCTATGTATGGATGTGAAAGTTGGACAGTGAAAAAAGTGGACAAGAGAAAAATCAAATCATTTGAAATGTGTTGTTGGAGAGCTTTCCAGATACCATGGACCGCAAAAAAAGACAAATAATTGGGTGTTACAATAAATTAAACCAGAACTATCACTAGAAGCTAAAACGAAACTGAGGTTATCATACTTTGACACATAATGAGAAGACATGATTCACTAGAAAAGACGATAATGCTGGGGAAAGCAGAAGGGAGTAGAAAAAGAGGAAGGCCAAACAAGAGATGGATTGATTCCATAAAGGGAAGCCACAGACCTGAACTTACAAGATCTGAACAGGGTGGTTTATAACAGATGCTATTGGATTCATAGGGTCGCCATAAGTCGTAATCAACTTGAAGGCACATAATAAGTTAGTCATATCCATTATTTTCAATGGGCCTACTTTGAGTAGGGCTAATACTGGATAAAATCCTATTATTTTAATCTGTAACATTTCAGAGAATAAATGTGGGGATATTCAAAGAGCAGCACAAGCTGTTTGAATTCAAAGCTGTTTTGCCAACAGCCTTGGACTGCTTGTTAAACTTCTAAAAACAAGAGGTTTAAAGGGCAGAGTGGGGCTGGTTTGCAAAAAGTCTTTTTATCAGCCCTGTTTGAAGCCCTGACAATTGGGGCTTCAAAGCATCTGATGTTGCTATGGCATCAGGTGATTTACAGGTGGGCTGTCTTGCCTATCTGTCAAATTTGACTCTCCAAGGTTGGAAAGATAAGATCTGACCCACTGGCCAGAAAAGATTCCCCACCTCTGGGGTAAGGACCACAGCTCAGTGATAGAGTATCTGCCTTGCCTGCAGAATGTCTCAGTTCAATCCCTGCTGGAAATTCTGAAGAGCCAATGCCAGTCAGATCACATTTGGCTATATATTTAAAGCAATATCATACCAATTTAAACAGTCGTGGCTTCCCCCAAGCTACAATTCTCAGAATGGTTTAACAGACAATCACTCTTCCCAGGGAACTCTGGGAACTGAGCTCTGTGGTGGGAATAGAAGTCTCCTCTCAGCAACCTTAACAAACTACACATCCCATGATTCTTTGGGGGAAGCCATGCCTGTGGCATGATACCATTTTAAATGTATAGTGCAGATTGGGCCTCAGTATAAATAATACTGAGATATTTCTTCCCTGGGGTTTAATTAAAGTATGGGAAGCCATGGAGGCTGCAGAGTGCAGACCACTGTGAGACAATTTGTAGAATGAAAGAAAATGCACTCACAATTTCACAAACACCACTTCATATCTAAGATAATCCTACACGCCACCCATGAGAATTTCACCAACATTTTCTCTCTCCTCTGATGGTTTTCAATTTCATTTTCTTTTCTCATAAATTGATGCAAAATTGCTATTTTTAAAGGATGAATTTCTGGTAGAGCATCACTTCTTTAAAAAAATTAAGTACTCCTTATTTACCAAAGCAGTTGACATTATGTATTGCATTATTTTTATAGAGTCCTCATGACAGCTAACAGTTATGAGGTTAGATGGATGGATGGATGGATGGATGGATGGATGGATGGATGGATGGATGGATGGATGGATGGATGGATGGATGGATGGATGGATGGATGGATGGATGGATGGATGGATGGATGGATGGATGGATGGATGGATGGATGGATGGATGGATGGACAGGGTGTGGGAGAAAGGAGAAATGGTATAATGGGTGACTTCCAATGCTGAAATTATTTGGCTTATATTATTTTCTCAGCCAATTCGTATTTCTCCCTCCCCCCCCCCCGAGGTAGCTTGGCTTCTTTCCCAAGCCACTCTCAGACACAAGCCTGGGGGAAGTCATCTGTCTGTACATAACAATGATGACATTCAACAGATTTTAGGCATTCATTATCAGCTATCCAAAACAAAAGGAAGAGCAGAGGGAGATCAGAAACCAGTGGAGGCTGGTGGCTCCAATATCAGTGGGGCTTTCAGCACCTTGGACAGCTCCTTGAAAGTTTGGATTAAAACCCTGGGGAAGGGAGCAGGTCTTGTGAGCTTCCCTTTTAGCTCATTGGCTTACATATTTAGGCCCATTAAAACTCTGGCTAGTAAGGCTGTATTCTTCAAAGTGTGCCCCATGCTGGTTTTTAATTAAAATGTAATGCTTGGAGTGAAATCAAGGAACTCATTTAGAGATTGCCAGGATAGCTAAATAGAAGATGACTGCCTTGATTTTTTTTAAAAATACGTCTTAATTTCTTTTGAAAATTCAAAAGCCCATAAAGGCTAGCAAATATAGCTAAAATGCTACAAGTACAGGTTGATGCTCATAATAGAGGCAAAGAAGTATCTATCCTGTCTCCCATGCTTTTAAAGCAGGGGTGAGGAACCTGTAGCCCTCCAGACATTGCTGGACAACTGCCATAATCCGTCACCATTGGCATGCTGGCTGAGGCTGGTGGAAGTTGGAGCCCAATGACATTTGGAGGGCTGCAGGTTCTCTACCCCTGGTTTAAACATGAACTTAAGCACAGGCATAAAACCACTGGGAGAGCCCATTCAAGAGCTTGAGTTCAAATCAGCCTTCTGATGATACACAACTAGGTTTCATTTCCTCCCTCAGCAGGTATCGTAAGGCCACTGGTGGCTGGTGGTTCCATGTCCATGAGGCAATGTAATCCACTCTGGGTTTTAGTCTGAACTTTCAGCTCTGAGCAAGACCCTCTACAAAGGACTGCTTGAAGTCACTAATGGAATGGATAAGAGCAGGCCCAGCACCACCATGAGGCATACTCAAGAAGGTGTTGAGGCCCAGCCGCCCTAGGAAGGCCTACTTGAGGTCTGCCCTGGCCCCATTTTGAAATTACTTTTTTCAGCACCAAGTGGCTTCTTGCCAGCATCTTAAATGTGCCCCCAAACCTCAGAAGTTAGGTCATTCCATTGTAGTGGAAATACAACATGATTTGTGGTGGCAGGCCATATTCTGGAGCATTTGGGGCAAATCCAAGACAGCAGCTGGATTCCAGTTGGTGCAGGAGTACCAAAGCGAAAAAATTAAAAGGTGACTCCTTCAACCCAGAATTAGTCATAGTGCAATATTAGAGAAGCCCCAAAACGGCGTGTGTTTCCTTTGGCTTCACTCTGAGCAAATAGCACAATGCTGGTATGATTGATTAGAGGAAGCTGAAAGCAAGTGGTTCTCAGCAAAGCTTCCCCCTGAAGTGACTGGGGAAGGTTGGAAATCTCTCCATGGTGACTAATATGCATACTAATTCAGTATATGCATACCTAATTAATTCCCCAGAAGTGGTGCTAGTAATGCCTCTAATTCTGGTCATTAATTATCCCTTATGAGGAATGGAATTCCTCCAGCAATCATATTCCACCCTAATTAAAGTAAGCACCCTCATTTGCATTTCCTGAGAAATCCAGTCACTATAATGTATATAGTCCTACTTTTAAAAACATACTTTGATTGGCTAAGATGCCCCTTCTAACTCTGCTGCAATGGAGGAAAGTGAATTGCTATGACTTACAACAGCTCACTACTTTTCTAATGAAATGGCCCTTATGCCCTTCTTGAACATTACTGAAATCTCCTTGGCAAATTTAGGTTAATACCTGCTAATGTGCCCTTTCCCTACATGACTGAACCCCTCTTGCATTCTCAAGATGTTCAGCTTTTTTGGAACACATCTAGAAGGCTGATCCACACTTTTTTTTAATCCCCTTTAATCATTGTAGGAGCAATTTTCTTTCTTTTCAAGATTTAGCTAGTATCTCTTCCTTGCTTTTCATCCCAGTTCCCCTGCCTCTTATCTATGTTTGATATTTTCTTCAGGACTAGTCAGGACATCTTGCAGAAGGTAAGCCAGTGTCTTTCTAAAACTCTGCACTGGAGGATTCATACCCAAGGACTTGAAAGTGGCCAATCTAACATCTAATTTTAAAAAGGGATCCATGAAATGATATACCAGTTAGCTTAAACATCTATTCCAGGAAAACTAGTGGAACTCATTACTAAATATAGAATTACCAAGCACATAGGACAGGGATGGGGAACCTTTGGCCCTCCAGATGTTGTTCAACTCGAAATCCCATCAATCCCAAGCAACATAGCACATTGTCAGGGATAATGACAGTTGTTGCCCAGCGACATCTGGAGGGCCATAGGTTCTCCACCCCTGATATAGAAGAACGAGGCTTGCTGAAACAGAGCCAGCATGGCTTCTGGAGTGGCAAGTGCTATCTCACTACAGCCGCATTCAGACGGCCGTTTCTTCCTTTTCCCCAATATTTCCTTACCTGATAATTTCAGCATTTTATCTGATCTTTCACACGATATGAAAATCACTTCTGGAAATCTAGCAGAATATAGTGGAAGTTTAGTGCTCATTTCCACAACCTAACTTAGAGTTCTTCGACCATTTCAACAAGCATACTGACAGAGGTCATCCAGTCGACATTGTGTATTTGGATTTCCAAAAAGCTTTTCATAAAGTACCTCACCAAAGACACTGAATAAACTTAGCAGTCATGGAATAAGAGGAGATGTCGTTTGATGGATCTTTAACTGGTTCAGGAAGCAGAGAATTGAGATAAATGGACAGTTCTCCCAATGGAGAGATGTAGAAAGTGGAATCCCCCTAGGAATGGTAATAGGCCCTGTGTTTTTTAACTTGTTCATAAATGGTGAACAATGATGTAGGCAGGTTTGCTGATGCACAAGGTGGTTAAAACAAAAAGGGATTGTGAGGAGCTCCAAAAGGATCTCTCCAAACTGGGTAAATGTGCAGTAAAATGGATACTGAAGAATGAAGTAATGACAGCAGAAGATTTATATAACTTTAAAGTTGACAACGAGGACATTGAACTTGTCAAGGATGATCAATACCTTGGCACAGTCATTAACTAAAATGGAGACAATAGTCAAGAAATCAAACTAGGACTGGCGAGGACAGCATTGAGAGAACTAGAAAAGGTCCTCAAATGCCAAGATGTATCACTGAACACTAAAGTCAGGACCATTCAGACCATGGTATTCCCGATCTCTGTGTATGGATGTGAAAGTTGGACAGTGAAAAAAGTGGATAAGAGAAAAATCAACTCATTTGAAATGTGGTGTTGGAGGAGAGCTTTGCGCATACCATGGACTGCAAACAAGACCAATAATTGGGTGTTAGATCAAATTAAACCAGAACTATCACCAGAAGCTAAAATGATGAAACTGAGGTTATCATACTTTGGACACATCATGAGAAGACATGATTCACTAGAAAAGACAACAATGCTGGGAAAAACAGAAGGGAGTAGAAAAAGATGAAGACCAAACAAAAGATGGATTGATTCCATAAAGGAATCCACAGAACTGAACTTACAAGATCTGAACAGGGTGGTTCATGACAGATGCTCTGGAGGTTGCTGATTCATAGGGTCACCATAAGACATAATCGATTTGAAGGCACATAACAACAAAACGGATACTGCAATTCACTGTAAGCAAGTATAAAGTGGCACACATTGAGGCAAAAACATCCTAAGTTCACATATACGCTAACAGGGTCTGAACTGGTGGTGACTGATAGGAAACAAGACCTTGGGGTCATAGCTCAATGAAGATGTCAACCCAAAGTGCAGCAGCTGTGCAGCTGTGAAAAAGATAAACTCCATGCTAGAGGTCATTAGGAAAGGTATTACAAATGAAACTGCTGATATAATGCCATTATACAAATCTATGGTTCGACTTCATTTGGAATACTGGGTAGAGTTCTGGTCACCTGGTCGCCTGTAGAGCAGGAGAATGTTTAAATGGGCTTTTTAGTTGGGGGGGGGAAGTGAGTAAGGGGGGGATATGATCGAGGTGTACAAGATTATGCATGACGTGGAGAAAGTGGACAGAGAAAAGTTTTTCTCCCTCTCTCATAATATCAGGGCCATCCAATGAAGCTGAATGCTGGAAGATTCAAGACAGACAAAAGAAAGTACTTTTCACACAGCACATAGATAAATGGTGGGATTCACTCCCACGAGAAGAGTGATGGCCACCAACTTGAATGGCTTTTAAAGAGGATTAGACAAATTTATGGAGGAAAAGCTATCAGTGGCTGCTAGCCACAATGACTATGTTTCCCCATATTCCAGGTAGTGTTTGGGAAAGACATTTTATAGCAGTTTTTAATTAGTCTCAAAATCTTCCTTCAATTTATTGTCATTTGCCTCCTGACAATGGGCCCCCGATTACTACAAATGTGGTCAAAGAACTAAGACATCAGTTAAAACCTGGGAAAGCCCGAGGTCCAGATGGTATCTTTTCAGAATTGTTAGAATGGAGCAGTAATTGGTGGGCCCCTTTGCTAGCTACTCTTTTTTTCCCCCTATTAACAAATCTGGCAAATTCCATCAACATGGTCGAATGCCATCAGAATACTGATCCATGAGAAAGCCCCAAATAGGACCCTAGCAGTTACTGACCTATAAGTTTATTGTCTGTTACAGGAAAACTTTATGCCATCTTTCTGTGCAACAAAGTTAAAACCTGGATTAATGACCACATTGAAATTATAAAAAACTTCCCTGTGCTCAGTTTTTCACAGAAACATCTGTGGTGTGCAATCATCTCCAGTAAAAATATCTAAACTGACAGTTCAATAAACACATGCATAAGATGCACATTCATGTGAGTGTTCATGCAGATCAGAAAGCAGGAACCTGTGGCCCTCCAGAAGCTGTTAGACTCTAGCTCCCATCAGCCCCAGCCAGCATGGCTAATGGTCAGGAATGCTGAGAATTGTAGTCCACAACATCTCGAGGGCCACAGGATACCCACCTCTGGTACAGACACATGAGCAGATCTAGTTAACAGTAGACCCAATGAAATCAGTGGTCTGCCTTAAGCAGGACTGACTCTAGGTACAATAAATTTAAAAAGGGACCGATGTGACTCTGCTCCCAAGAGGTCACTTTATTTGCTATGGGTCAAGACTTTCCTCTTCTCCCAGGCGTTTTAGCATGTGTTTTTAAATTGTTTTTAAATTTTTTAAATTGTGTTTTTAAATTTTTTAAATTGTGTTTTTAAATTTGTGTGTGTTTTAAATTTTGTATATTTGTTTTATTGTTTTTAATTGCTGTTAACCGCCCAGAGAACTTCAGCTATGGGGCGGTATATAAATGTAATAAATAGATAAATAAATAATAAATGGGTCAACCCTGGAGCTGACCCTGGATAAGAGGGAATAAACAAATTTAATCTGGGCAGGATGGAGGTGCTGTTGATAGGTAGTCCCACTAATTGAGCTGAGAGATGGTATACAGTGAATGAGGCTCACTAATCAGGCTTTTGACAAGGGTTACACTTAAGGAAGAAACTTGCAGCTTGGGAGTTCCTCTGGATCCTATGTTGGGTTTGAACATCTAGCTGATAGCCATGGCCAAGGAGAGAATTCTTTCAGACTTGGCTGATCCAACAGCTGAGCTCTGACTTGCCTGCTGTCCTGTGTGCCCTGCTACATTCCCGACTTGATCCCTGTAATGAACTGTTTGTGGATCTGCCTTTGGAAACAATTAAGAAACTTCAGCTGATCCAAATAATGGGATCCAAACCAGGCGTTTAGTTGTGGCACGCTGCATGGTGCATATAACTCTCTTTCTTTACCAGTTTGGATTTCATGCCATGCACATAAAAGTAGTACTTTAGGGATAAGGGCCATAGCTCAGTGGCAGAGTATCTGCTTTGCATGAAGAATGTTCCAGGTTCAACCCCCAGCATCTCCAGGTGGGACTGGGAGAGAACTCTGGAGAGCCACTGCCAGTCAGTGTAGACAATATTGAGCTTGATGGGCCAATGGTCTGACTCAGTATAAGGCAGCTTTGTGTGTCCCCATGCTTTTGACCACAAAAACCATAAACCACTCTTTCAATGTGACTGTCTCCACATGTTAACATCAACTGATAGAGGAAGTACCACATCCACTGGTGAAATTGTCTTCAAGTAAGAGCAGAACAGACTTTGTTGGTTTATAAATCTTACATTTATAGCCTTCCTTTTCTTCCACTGTGGAACCCAAAAGCAGCAAGGATGTGGTTCCCAGCAGGTCTGCCATCCAGGTGCTGACCAGATCCAGACCTGCTTAGCTTCAGCAAGGTGGTGAGCTCCTGTGCCTTCGGACCATATCCTAGGTCTTCATTCCGCATGGGCACTGACATGGCTTGTTTCTTTGCTATTTTAGGCAGTTAGTGAGAATATATGATTTTTTCCACCGAGATTTTTATAGTTCTTGAGCTCATTCTTTTTTACTTTTTAGTGCTTTCTTCTGTAAAAAAGAGTCATTGGATTGCATTCATTTTTAATTTCATTGTGTTAAGCTGCTTTGAGAGTCATTTCTAGCTGCAAAGGGCATGCAAATTGAAATACAATGTGGCAAATAAATAAAAACATTTGCAGCTAGCAACACAGCTGAATTCACAACAGATCTATTAAACAATCCTACCAGCACAACTCATTATACAACATAAAACATCCATATCATAAGAAATAATGCTTCCAGTAATGGCTGAAGGGGAGATGTGGGCAGGGTGTCATTGCTTACCGGGCTTCTCAGTGCTGTGTCACTGCCGGTTACTGAGAGGGGGACAGACAAGGCACACAGAGCTCCATGGGGTGTGGGCTCAGCAACAGGAGTGTCAGATTGGCTCCATCACTCTCCTTGCACTGTGCCAAGATCCCTGCTGCAGCCCCCTCTCCCACTTGGTAGCCAGCAGTGATACATGGCACCGGGAAGCCAAGTAAGCAACACCACCATGCCACCCCCCACGGAATACTTCTTGCTCTATTCTGTGCTAGTTGGCCACATCTAGAGTACATTGCCCAGTTCTGGGGGCCACCATTGAAGAAGGAGGTTGACCAGCTAGAGCACATCCAGAGGAGGATCTAGAAACCAAATCGTGTGAGGCATGGGTGAAAGAGATGGGTATGTTTAGCTTGGAGAAGAGAAGTTTAAAGGGACACATGATAGCCATCTTCAAATAGCTGAAGGGCTGCCAATGCCATGCAGAAAAAGGAGCAGAGTGTTTCCTTTGGCCCGGAGGGCAGAACAAGAGCCAAGGGAAGCAGATATTTCCTATTGGTAAGAGCAGCAGTAGGATAGCCTGCCTTAGATGGGCTCTACTTCATTGTAAGTATTTAAGGAGAGGCTGTGTGGCCATTTGTCGAGGGTGCTGTAACTGTATCCTGCATGGCAGATCCTGCATTGAGCAAGGGGCTGGATATTTATTTATTTATTTATTTATTTATTTATTTTATTTATTAAATTTATATACCGCCCGACTAGCAATAGCTCTCTGGGCGGTGAACATAAAACAGCATAAAAATACAATAAATAACAAAACAATACTAAAATACAAGCAACAATCCAACACAATAAACATTTTTAAAATTAAATCAGTGTAACTTAATATATGAACTCCAGTGGTGGTACAGTTGTTAGAGTGTTGGACTAGGACATAGGAGATGAGAGTTCAAATCCCCATTCAGACATGAAACTCACTGGGTGACCTCGGGGCAGTCACTGTGTGTCAGCCTAACCTACCTCACAGGATTGTTGTGAGGATTAAATGGGGAGGAGGCAAACCACGAACACTACCACAAGTTCCTTGGAAGAAAGGCAGGATATACATGTAATCCAGCTAAATAAATAAATTTCCCAACTCTGTGATTCTACGAAATGTCCATTCTTAAAATTGTCTTAATGCCGGTATTTGGGACCACTCTCAAGAATAAGACGTGAGAGCCCAGTGTGCTCCTACAACCAGTTGTTCTGCAGAAAATAGAACATATAGTTTGCTCTCTCTGTGGGGGGGGGATCAGTTTAAAAGTGAAATGATAGCTATAAATAACCAATTGATTTCTGTTGTAAAACTGAAGTTACAGGTTTTAACTGCCTCTTCTTATAAAACTGTCTCAGGAGAGAGATCTGGTGCCGGTGAAACAGGAGAGTTACATAGCATTTGATGAAGTTTAAAACATTTGCTGTATTTATGAAGGCCAATGCTATGCAATTTGACCACAGCCAAAGCAGAATCTCTAAACTGTGGGTAGTTAACCTAGTGGCCTCTAGATGTTGTTAGACCCCATCAGCCTCAGCCAGCATGCTCAGTGACCAGGGATTTGGGGAGTTATAGTACCCTTAATCAAAATGTCCCCACACAGACATCATGGTGGTATAAAATAGGGGTGTGCACTGACAACAAGATTTAGTTTGGACCCTGATTAGGCATTTCAGAAATGAGCAAGATTTGGTCTGAAGAACTTTGGTGACTGTCCAGTTCATCTTAGGGTGCAAATCTAAATTCCAATGCAGAAAAATAAAACCTCCTTTCCCCCCTCCCTTCACTAATTTGAATGGCTGTAATTTTCTTTCCTAAAGAATTTGATTATTTTTTCGTAAATATTACTCCCTTTGGAGTGGACAAATATATCTGACAAAGAGGTCCAGGGGGTGTTGTGCTGTGCATCTTGAAAGGGTGTGTATGTGTGTGCACGCATGCATGCGTGCACGAGCGCACATGCATTTGAAAAGGAGCTATCTGTGTGCGTATAAAATTGGATAAAGTTTGCCAGCATAGTAGCTCCTTCAGAGCAGATAAATCCTGAATTCCACAAAGATGTCTGCCATGGGTTTCCTGCAAGGGCAGCATTTACGGTTCTAAAAAGACTAACTTAATTGCCCCCATTTGAAAACGGCATACATAACAGAGGTGCTCCTAAAAAAGTAACCTCCAAACATCCACAAAGATGGGTGCTGGGATAAGGGAGTTGAAGGGGGGGGGGAGAACAGCTGCAGGCTTATGTTCTGCTCAGTTGGCACCAAAAGTCACAAAATGCAAAGCTGATTTGACAGGAATTGAGGTATGAGCATGTGGCACAGAGGCAGAAGGATCTGAACGTCCAGCATTTCCCAAGCAAGCACCACCAGCAGAACTTGCAGACAGCACAGAGCAGACAAAAACAAGGTGGTACCTTAATTTAACATCCTTGCCCCAAAGCACTGTGATTGGAGAGCCCTAGTAAAGTCATTCTCTCATTAGAAGCTAGAACTGTCAGTCACAAAAGAGCTCTCACCACCCTCGCATTTTCCTTATACGGCAAGCCTGGGGGAAATTGTTTCAGTTTTTTTCAGACACACTGTGCTTTTAAAAAAAAAACAACTTCCAAAACACTGAAGCACCCAGAAGTGCTTTAGAGGTCCCCACTTCTGTTTAGGGTGATTCAAAGAGATCCTATTTCAGCCCAGACAAGCCCCAAATCTGTCTGAAGTGGCTTGCTTTGATTTGGGATTCATCCAAATCTGATGCATTCCCCTAGCAAAACCATGTCTTTTTAACTGTTACTGCCTTTTTGCTGATGGTATTTATTTTGCTGTTGCAGCAATCTATTTTTTTTAAAAAAAAGAAACAGTTATGTTGCTAATGTGTTGTAGGGTGCAATCCTATACCCACTTACCTGGACGTAAGCCCTACTGAAATCAACGGGCTTTACTTCTGAGTAAACTTGTATGGGGTTGCCCTGTAAATTGTTATTTTACATTTGCAGCATCTATACTCCACACTTTAGCTAAAATGGCTCTCAGAGTGGCTTACAAAAATCAGTTTTGAGACTGTCCCTGCCCCGAATGCCACAATCTAAAAGGACATGACACATGAGAAAAAAGGTATGGGACAGAAAAGGGAAAAGGAAGCTGAAGTTACAGTTTTTGAAGTTACAGTTTTTAAAGTTACAGAGGATGTCAGTGGTGACTCTGCTTGACTTGTCCCTGATAAAGAGCAATTCTCCCCAGGAAGCCCCCCCCAGCCCCCCAAGTCAGATCCAGGAGCAAAGCTTGCAACAATGTCTAGGCCAGGAGGACAGGGCAGCTCTTGCCGCATTGCTCTTCCTTCGGCAGTTAGAATCCTCACAGGAGGGGGCATGCATTGTCTTGCATTCCTTCCTTCTGTGATGGAACCCTGAGACATCACATATATGGTTTAGAATTTTGATTCAGTTCACATTTAATGGCAGACCTACCTAATTCACACTTTCTGGAACAATAAGAAAAAGCAAACACAGCTAATCCTTCCAACATTTACTCTTCTCCAAATTTTGCAAAGCAGTCCTCCAGCAACATATGAAATGCATACACTAGGGTAAAGTGTACATAAAACAAATATATTTGTGGACATAACATCCAGAAAATGCCTTTTAACAGGGGATATTGCTTTGCAAGCATGTGTGTGAGTCAAAATTGCATATAAAAATGAGTTTATTAGGCATTGTTGCACCCAAATGCCGATGAATTTTCATGAGGATTTTTTAAAAAAACAACATTGATGTGGAAATGTGGAGAGCTGAATTTCACACTGGAAAAATGAGAAACAGAAAGGGACCAATTTGCCCATCTCTAATTGCAATATTGGCAGTTTCCTTTCCAATGCCTTTCCTAATGATTCCCAATCTGAAATTACCTTCCCCCGGCTCCACAGCAGCTGCACAATGGATATCTCCTGTGCACAGGGGCTGCTGGATCATTCCAATAATTACACTGAGGACTTCCTTAAATCACAAGAGGCACTGAGAGAATGGGGGTCAGAAGACCCCTTTCTAGGCAGAGAGAGAAAAAGGTTAGTTGCAAAACACAAGAAGAGAGAGAGAGAGAGAGAGACGCACGTACACACAAGCTGGGAGATCAAGTTAATGGCTATCAGAAACAGCTCAGAGATTAGAAGCCCAAATGAGTTCTGGCAGAGATAGATTAGAGAGCAGTTGGCAGGGCAGGTGGTCAAAGGGGCAAATAAATGCAATTTACTGTATCGTTGCTACTGCAATTTATCAGGTCAAGTTGTCATCAGCTTGGCTAACTCTATTGATGTCAGTGGAGTTAAGCCTGCAGAGAATCTGGACTTTGCCTTAAAGACACTATTACCTGACCACATTTTCCCTCGCTGTCCCTGCCCCCCCTCACCTCACCATGATTTCCATCACACATCCCACTTCCTTGCCTTCTGCTGGTGTTATTAGATTGCATGAGCTCATTCAGCAGGAACCGTGTTTGATTTATCTTTGGAACGTGATCGGCACTTCACAAACGCATCTTGAAAGCATCATCTATTCTAGAGGCGGCCACTTCTATTTCTGGTGGGACTCCTGAGGCTTTAGCTGCAGAACAAGCAAAATTTCAGCAGGTGAAACATGCCCCATCACTAGATCTCCACGTGGGGTGAAGTTTCACCTGCAGAATTTCTGCCTGCCGTGCAACTGTTAAATGCATAGGAATCCTGGAAAGAAAAAGAAAGGATGTTAGACATAAGCTGATTTTATTTATTGAACGACATAGGACCAGGATAGTAGAAAGATTGCCTTCCGTTCTACAGACCCAGTTGATCTTTATTATCATCAGGGTTAGTTACAAACACTGCTGTCTGCTGTTTATATTACGGCTGGCGGATTGCCGTCCAGTGCCAATGCAGACACAGGCCTTTTTTGCTGTGGCACCAATTCTCTGGAATACCCTCCCCCATGCAATCCGGGAGGTTTCAATTGTGATATATTTTATTTATTAATTGTATTTGTACCCCACTCTTCAGCCAAAAAGGCTCCCACAGTGGCTAACATACAATCACTTCAAACAAGACTGTCCCTGCCCGCAGGGCATGCAGTCTGAAAAACACATCACACAAGGGGAAAGGGACAGGGAGGGAAGAGGAAATAACCAAACTCAGGCACTAATTCTTAAACAGTAGCTCTTATATTGACCAGCGGTTGTAGAAACAGTTCCGGGGTAGCACCTTGGACAGTGCCTTGATCAGACTAAAACCTGGGGTTGATTGCACCAGCCACCGCTGGAATCAAATGCCATCCTCAAGACAGCCACATAAAGAACGCACCATTTATTGGGCTTTTTACAGAGCAATCCTATGCATGTTTACGCAGAAGCAAACCCCATCGAGTTCAATAGGGCTTACACAGAGTTGAGTATGTATCAGATTGCAGAGTAAATCTCATTATTTCTACACAGCCGTCATGATTTTCCGAGGAACTTCTGCATGATTTCATATACTGGGTATAAGCAATACCAAGCCCCTTATTAAATTTCTTGAACATACGAGGAATTGCTTCCTGAAACTAGTTGTGTTTTGAACAGTAATTACCTTGGGGAGCCAGGTTTCTCAGTGTAAATAAAGGCTCATTTGCCCGGAGAGAGCTTCCTGTGCTGGTCCCAGAAGTCCAGTACTAAAACAGACACACAGGAGAGGCCAAGGAACCATTCTTGGTCCCTTTCTCACAGGTTCACAGCAAACGTTGCCAGAGCATGAGTAGCAACCAGAAATCTAATCCTGGCAACCAGCAGGTAGAGCCTCCAGCAACATTATTGTTGTTGTTGTTGTTGTTGTTGTTGTTGTTGTTGTTGTTATTTGGATTTGTTAGGCACTTATTTATTTATTTATTCGATTTATTATTCGCCCATCTGGCACTTGCTACCCAAAGGCCTCCAAGAGCCTTACAACATTGTTAAAACACAAATAAACATATTGTACCATTAAAAAAAAACCAAAGCAATAAAACAGTAGCAACAACAACCCCTATAACAGCCCCTGGAAGCTTTGACAGCACACCAAGAACAAGTAGTACCGTCTTAGTCTATGAAAAGCCTGTGAAAAAAGATCCGTCCTCATCTGGCACCAAAAATATGGCAATGAAGGTGCCAGACAGAACTCATTGGGGGAAGCATTCTACAGATGAGGAGCCACAACTGAAAAGGCCTTCTCTCTTGTCACCATCCTTTGAGCCTTCCTCACAGGAGGGTGCTGAAGAAGGGCTTACATGCCAAAATGGCTCCTAATCCACTTACATGCCACAGTGGTTTCTAAGCACAATTATAAAATCTATACATCATTAAAATACTCGGTGAGACCATCCCATTGAAGCATTAAAACATACAGTAAGACAAGCCAGTTGAAAAGGGTAACAGCTAGAATAGTTTTAAAAAGCAATTACAACAATTAGATCAGGGAGTTCAAGTTCAGGGGAATGCATGCCTAAATGGGTGTGTCTTCAAGACCCGGCAGAATGCCAGCGCAGATGGGGGCCTCTTGTATTTCAGTATGAAGGGCACTCCACCACACTGGTGCCACCAGTGAAAAAGCCCTACCCTCCGTGTTGCCACAATGGTATCCTCTCATCAAAAGAGTCAGAAATCATTATTAAAGAGCCAACAGCCGTTCAGAGAAGTGGAAGGTGGCTTTTTTGAAAGGTCCTCAGCTGGGCCTTGGGCTCAGATTCAGCATCAGTGCCATTGGGTGAGAAGAAGGGAATGCTGCAAACACACATGCGCAAATGTGTGTGCACATGTACATTAATATGCATGCACACACACACACTTTATTTAAGTCCATTTCTGTACTGCTTAATATATTTTTTCAAAAAACTCTAAGTAGTACACAGACATTAGTCTTCCATTTCTTATTTATTAAATTTATTAAATTTATATCCTGCCCTTCCTCCCAGAAGGAGCCCAGGCCGGCAATTCTTACCGGTAAAACCCTGTTATTGGGCAGTGGGTATTAAAGGGGAGGTGCCCTTACTCAGTGGCTCTCAGAAAGAATTGTTAGCTTCCAAGCCCAACCCAAAAGGGGTAGATTCCTGTCTCCACCCATCAGGAAACAAGATGGATTCAAAGCTGCCTTATACTGACTCAGACCAATTCTCCATCTAGGCCAGTATTGTCTACTCTGAGTGGCAGCTGGTCCCCAGGGTCTCTGGCAAATAAAGGTCTTTTCCATTATCTATGATCTCTAAGATCCTTTTTCCTGCAGATTTATTTATTTATTATTTCTTTAAAAGCATTTCTGAAGTGCTTTTAAACAAAACCTAAGTGGTATATAAAAATAACATAAAAATCTTAAAACATCTTGGGGGACGGGGTTGGGACCTCCAGCATGCAAATCATATGCCCTTCCATTTCAGCACCGACCCCTTGCCAGGGATCTATAGTGTGAGAAACTGGACCTATCTTTGAAAAATCTCTGTGATGAAAAACTGCCTGCCAAGCCTGGCGCCACTAGTTGGCATGGATGGGCAAATGCTGGGACCCTCACTGATGTTCTCAAACACTGAGCTGGGTGAGGACAAAGAAAAAATGATACTGGGTACTCCTACATAGTCTGAAAAAAATGAAATACAACTTTAACCCTGTATATCCATGTCAAAATATAAGGGTATAAATAAAATTGCTAACATTTAATAATAAATAAGCTCTTCCAGCCTAATCAACAAAGTGATGTGACAAATAATGAATAAACATGCCTAAGATCAAACACATTTAAGCACTGTGGGTCTGCCTCAGGGGTTAACATTTGTTTTAACATACAACTTGTCACAGAAAATTTAGCCACTTAGCTTGTCTGTCTGGATGGTGTTGTTAGCTAACCGCTCATAACCATTAAATGTAATCATGATGGTGTGTAAGCTAGGCCACATTCACACCAGAAATTTATTCCACTGTTCTTTCACTTTAAACAGTCATGGCTTCCCCCAGGAAGTGTAATTTGTGAAAGGTGCTGAGAGTAGTTAGGAGACCCCTATTCTCCTCATAGAGCTACAATTTGCCATAGTGATTTAACTTTCATTTCCTCTTCCTAGGAAACTCTTGAGAATTGTAGCTCTGTGAGGGGAACAGGAGCCTTCTAACAACTTTCAACACCTTTCACAAACTGCACTTCCCAGGATTTTTTGAGGGAAGCCATGACTATTTGAAGTGGAATAATAGTGGAAAAAATGTCTGGTACTGTTTTTCTAATAGTGGTTCCTGGTCATATGTACTTTAGGGGCATTTTCCAAAGTACTGGTTTTAGATGTCAGCTACACACCAGAGTGTGTACATTGGTACCTGAGATTTTGGCCCCTCAGTGGCTATGATTGTGGTTGCCATCTATTTCCCAAAATGCAACACAGCAGCAGCTGGCCCTGCTCCCTGCAAGCAGAAAGCTAGCACAACAAAGAATGACCCAAGTTAGACTCTCCATTCCTAATATGCTATTTTTACCTGCAAGGAGTTGCTTTTAGCAAGGACATAATTCAAAACTTGTGTCCATAGTGTCCTACATGCTACATACATATTTTATATAGTTATATGTATTATATGCAGTTATAAGCATTGTTGTATGCAGATATATGCATCTTTATGTGCCAGTTACTTTAGGAAACCTGGAGCGTTTATGAGTGTTTAATAATGAGAATAATGTGTGAGAATTAATCATATTTTAGCAGAACCAGGTGTGGAGGGGGAGGATTCTTTTCTAATTGAGATGGAGTGAGACGAGAATTAGAAAAAATCCATACAGATAAACTCATCATCAAGATTTTCAGAAAATTCCATCTGTTCCTGGCCCCCAGCTCACTATATCCCAGCTCTGACAGAGACAAGCAGGTGGCCCCAACCTGTGCATTGTATTTGTACAAATCACAAACCAAATTAGGCTGATTCAGACCAATCAGGGCTGATTTGTATCCAGATCGGGCTGAAGCAGCTAGAAATCTCTACAAGGCAAATCAGCTAGTCCCGACTTGATTTGTAGAGATTTGTACAGATCTGTAGCTCAAAACTGTCTCTATTGAACCCATACAGGGTGTCTCTGACATTCAGCAATTACAACACCATATAAGGAGAATACCAGAATGGGGAGAGAGGGAGGAAGGCAAGAATGCTATCATCCCACTCAACACTGTCCAATCACGGGGGTTTGAAGGGGTGAAGTCTTAACGTGCAGCAATTTTTTGTAAGTTTTGTCTCATAAATGTTTGATGGGGGATGGGTGGCATTTGTTCAGCTTATGTATGTTTTCTGTTTTTCCCAATCAATCCCAGTCCCATCTTTATTTACATTTTTATTTACATTTTTTTAAAAATAGTTTGTTTTCTATGTTTTCTCATTGCTAAGCATTATTATTAAACCTTGTGGCATATTTAGTCACAGCTTTCATTGTTGTTTGTTGTTGTTGTCGTCGTCAAAGATTGCCCCCTGGGGTCCTTTGACCTCAGCAACCCAAGGGGGCTCTTTGCTTCTGAGAACAGTCCCAACTTCCTGGGCCCCTGCTTCCCGAGCAAACTCTCACCTTCCCAGGGCTAGGTTACACCAACCCTGGAAGGTAGGTAGACTGCCACCACCCCTTTTAACTAGCTTCCACTCTGCGTAAGGGGAAACTCAGAGCACTAACTTAAATCCTACAGCAGACCAAGTGTTAAACTCTTTGCTCTGGAGCATTAACCTAAATTAACCATCAGTAGTCAGTAGCTTCATGGTCAAGAACTGGATTTAGTCATTAACTCCAGGTAATACACACCAAATAGAGAAGGTAGTTTATTTAAAAAGTAAGAAAGATACATGTCGAAAAGAGAAGAGCATTACTTTGCTTTAAAGCCAATTACCCACAACTGGGCTGAGCAAGAGACACATTTACATAACACTGTGAGAGATTCAAACAGACAACGAAAATAAAGCTTACCTATCCTAGCTAATATTCACTTTGTAGTCCAATAGCCTGGTTCCTGAAGGCTTTTACTGAAATCCATAGACGAATGGGGATGGATGAAGTGGGGGAACAAATAACTAAAGGATCACCCTTCATTTCATGGGGTTTAACTGGCAACAGAGAGGGGGCCAATTAGCCATCGTAGGCACCTCTTCCATGATCATCTTCTTTGAAGATAAGGTTAGACAGTTCACATCAAGTGGTCCCTGATCTGCAATACCCAAACTCCTGACTTTGGTCTCAGGAAGCAGATAAGAGATAACAGATAGGACTCAGCTGCATCTTCTGGACATTAGCAATTTGCAGTTGTCTGGCACTAAAACACTTGGGTTTCCCCAGCACAGAGTATCCTGCAACAAAGCCCCCCAGAATAACCTCTGGTTGAGCCATTTTAGCTTGACCAAACTTAGCTATTATTATTATTATTATTATTATTATTATTATTATTATTATTATTATCCAGTTGCTGCCCAAACATTTTATATTGTTGCTGTTGTTAGCCAGCCAACCCTTGTGAGCACATTAGCCAGCATTCTGAATTAAGAATTATTTTTCTTATTGTTATTATTTCCAATTGCAAACCACAGTGAATATTATTAATATTAAATAGTATTTTTATTTTTCCGTCACTCACTACTGCTGTTGGAAGTCCATCCCCTATGTAATAGGGTCTTTAAAAAAAAAAACTTTCTTGGAAAAAGTAGATTTTAAAGGTGGCTATCATAAAAACCCCTGGAGCTACTCACCTGAAATTGTCCCCAAATGTCATGCCTCTATATGCACATTATCCCCATGGTGCTGCCAGCCCATGCCTGCCTACTGCTACATACTTATGTCTAGTATCACAAACCTTTTTATTTTTTAAAAAAAGCCTCAATTTTTTTCAAAATCTTGAAGAAAGGAACAGGAGAAACACAGGAGCATGAGAACTGGCATGACTGAGCGCTCACAGTCCTTTTTAAAAAAAACTAGGGAAAGCACACTTTAAAGGTGGCTAGCATGAAAACCTCTGGAGCAGCCTTTCCCGACCAGTGTGCCTCCAGATGTTGTTGGACCACAACTCCCATCAGCCTCAGGCAGCATTGCCAATGGTCAGGAAGATGGGAGTTGTGGTCCAACAACATCTGGAGGCACACTGGTCGGGAAAGGCTGCCCTGGAGGAACTCATATGAAATTTAGCAGGGTTAATTCCCTCTGGAGGGGCTATCATGTCACCAAAGCTCATTTCCCAGTGTGAAAAAACAAAACAGTTATGTCTGTTTTAATTTTAAAACATTTTAAACTTTAAAGGTGGCTAGCACCCTTGAGCTATCCACCTGCGACCTAGCATGTTTAACCCCCTTCATAGCAGCTACCATGTCTCCAACTTTCATGTCTCTTAGGCCACAGAACAAGAAATATATGGCCATTTCAGTTTTTCATGGTAAATCAATGGGATTAACAAAGATTTATAATATCTGGATTGTGATCTGGATTCAGATTTGAATAGGGCCAAATTGGGTCCAAATATGTCCAGACAAGATTGGGCTTGATCTGCACTTACAAATCAGAGCCACAAATTGGAAAGAGATGTCTGTGCACAGCCCTAACCAATGCCATGCTATGGGTATTGGCCAGAGCAATCAACCTGGAAAGGTTCCTAGTGAGGATGGGAAGTGTGAAACCACACACCCTGCTTTTGAGGAAGCCAAGCTGATTTTTTAATATTTTTTTCCTCTCTGCATGAGATAACATTAGGATATCTGGAGAAGAATTTGGAAACGGAAAGCTTCTGACCATAAATAGCCGTTGCGGTCTGAAGGAGCGGAACAGAGTTTTTAATCAGGAAAGTTGGCATTTAATTTTAACTGTTTTTCATAAAAGTGCTAGGAAAGTGAAATAATTAAAGCCAATGTGAAATGGGTAAAATCTCACTGAGTGCTGGTTTTAATTGTGCCTGCTGGCAGTTTTGTAATAAATCCTTGTTGCTTTAATTTCTGTAGGATGCCAGTCGACCGAATACTGCAGCCTGAATCTCAGGTATATTGCCCATTGCATCTACTGAGCCTTAGTGTTGCAAAGGTGGTAAGTACATTAAAAGCTGCCTTGCAGAAAGAATGGTTCAAGGCTAACAGCAGAGCTTAAGGAACCCTGCCAACACTCACCTGGGGACAAAATGAAGGGAGAAGGCATCAAGGTGATCGCCTTAAACTCATTTCAGCACTGGGAGCTGTTCACAAGGACAGGCAGTGTCTATAACTGTTTAACAGAAAGGAACTTTCACACAGGGACTTAATGAAGGAGAAAATCTCACACACACCAAAACAGGATTGTAATTGGGCTTGGGAAATTGAACAAATCCCATCAAGTCTTGGACAATAGCTTAGTTCATTGCCATTCCAAATGTGACCCTGCGATGACAATGTCATAGCAATGCACCAGACACTGAAGGGAGAAGACTTCCCCTTCTTTCTTGCTTGTGCTGAAGCCAAAGCTAGGAAAATAGGGAGGAGAGAACAGGAGAGGGGGCCTGGAGGGTTGTGCATGGACGAGAAAGGGGCTGAGGGCCAGGTGTGTGGAATTATTCTGCAGTTCAGATTAAAATATGAGTGGGAGACAGACCATGGGTAGGAGATGAACAATGGGGTTGCAGTGCTTGTTTCATATTTGAGGTGTTTTACAAGTCCCCAAGGCTCATATTTCCAAGTCTGTTTATTATTATTATTGCTGGAGCCAAAGGCCATTGCAGATACAAACAAAAGGATTAATAAATTTAAAACACAGCTAATTTAAAATTTTCAAAATGGTACAGACTCTATAAATGTGATCATCAAAGAGTTGCCTAATTGTCAGCGCTTACCTTTTCAAAACTTAGGCACACTTTTATGGCCCTTCATTTCCAAACAATGCCAACAGCTTTGCTTGACAGTAGATACTCCCGGACTCCTTTGTATATGTGGTGCCCCAGAGATTGAAGACTTGCCTCACTACTTGCCGTTTTGTTCATTGCATTCAGAACCTCAGTCTAAATTTCTGGGTTTTATCTTGTCTTGCTGCTTTTTAACTCTGAGTCAGAGAAGATGTTGCCTGATACTGACATTACTCTATAGAGTAATACTCTATATTTATTATAGGGTCTCACTTTTTGTTTTGGCAGCATCAAGAATTCCTGAAAAATTTATCAATAATATTTCCAGGTTAGTGAATACCAGTTTGGGCAACATTGCTTTAAGATTGTATTCATGGGATAGTCCTTCATTCAATGTTTGCATTCAATGTTTGCATAATGTTGGTGATGCTGCATGATGTTGATGAGGTTCTGGACACCGCACTTTAAGAAGGATGCAGATAAACTGGAATGGGTGCAGAGGAGGGCAACAAAGAGGATCAGGGGACTTGAAATAAAGACCTATGAGGAGAAACTGAAATAACTGGCCATGTTTAGCCTTACACAGAGAAGACTGAGGGAAGGTTAGATAGCGCTCTTCAAGTACTTGAAAGGCTGTGTGGCAAATATTCCCATTTCTAACCCAGTTGAACACAGAGTTGATGAAGGATCCAGAGATAATTATACAGCCACAAAAGTGGCTGTATACTATAGCCAGCTTGGATTTTTCACATTCCGCAGTGTTAAATTGAAAATACCCCCATACCATTCTGCCACTTCCCATAAGCTCATTTCACAACAAAACCTTACAAAATTTATAGTCCTGAACTCAAAAATGCTTGCTTAATAACCATCTAAGTTTTCATGGTGATACACAAAACAGAGAGAATTGAGAGTTCAAAGTGTAAAGAGAGAGAGAGAGAAACCAGAGCCCTTCTGGACTTTTCTCTGTCAGAGTTCTCAGAATATGTTGAAATTCATTAAAAATCAATCATGTTCACAGGGTACCTGTAATCCTATTACTGACTTTGACCCATAGTCTGACATTCATCTTCTGCAGTTTAAAAGTTTTAAAAATGCCTGGCTGATTTTTAATTAATTTAAGAAATTTAACATTGAAAATGAGAATGTCAGGCATGCTCAGTAAGAACCAACTCTCAGCGTTCTAAAAGCCAGACTCCCAGCTGCTGGGCTTGCCTAATCAGGGGGCCACACCCACACCAGACCTGTATTTCACTTTAGACAGTCATGGCTTCCCCCAAAGAATCCTGTGAAATGTAATTTGTAAAGGATGCTGAGAGGAGACTCCTATTCCCCTGACAGAGCTCCAGTGGCCAGAGTGGTTTAACAGTCAGTCGCTCTGACTGAAGGTCTATGAGGGGAACAGGGCATCTCCTAGCAACTCTCACACCCTTCACTAACTACACTTCCCAGGATTCTTTGGGAGAAGCCATGACTGTCCAGAGTGAAATAAAGGCCTGGTGTGGATGTGGCCAGGGACAGCTTTGGTTTAAATTTGGATGGGAGACTACATGTGCCTGCTGTAGAATAAAAAGGTGGGGGAAATGCTAAAAAATAATACTGTTCACAAAGTTTTCCTTTTGGAAAGGTAAGGGGCTTCTCCTCTACTCAGTGCCCACCCACCCAATCTCCTCCCCTCCCCCTCCCTCTGTGCCCTCTTCCTCTGTGCCCCTCCCCCAGTCAATGTCACCTATCCTAAGCATGATTGCACAGGAGTAAATCCCATTGAACTCAAAAAGCACGCAAATGATCAAACCTGCCCTCCCCTCCTCCTCCCTTTCCCTCCTATCCCTCCCCTTTCCTTTGACCCTCCCTCCCTCTCCCCTTCCAAACTCCTCCCCACTCCTTCCCCTCCCCTCTCCCCTCCCCCTCCTCTCCCCATGGTCAAGTTTTACCTATCCTAAACGTGATTGCACAGGAGTAAATCCCATTGAACTCAATAAGCATGCAAATGATCAGACCTTCCTTTGCCCTCCTTCTGCTCTCCTCCCCCTTCTTCCTCCCTTCTTCCTCTCCTCCCCCCTCCGCTTCCTTTTTCCTCCTCCCTTGCCCACTCCAGCCCTCCCTCCCGCCCTATCCTCCTCCTTACCCCTCATGGGCAGTTTTACCTATCCTAAGCATGATTACATGGGAATAAATCCCACTGAACTCAATAAACATCCCGTTTCTTACCTCCTGGATTAAAAAGTAGAGAAATTCACTAATAGGCAAAAAAAAAAAAACCCTTGTGATTTAAGAACGTACCTATACCCAACAGATATTTCTGTAAAACTTTAAAAAGAGGGGAAATTGAGCAGCTTTAATGAATGCACCAGGGGAGCAAGAGACCTGACTTGACTATTGTACTGCCCTACAAATTTGTAAAAATGCAAACACAATTTGGGTTGGTCCAATCCACTCCCCGTGTAGCTTGGAAGAATTTGGTGACGTGCCTCTGAGCATATGGTGAGTGGTCGCAACACCTGCAATCAGCCCAAATAACAGAAACAAGACATGTGCTGTGCTGATCTTGTTTTAGCAGGAAGGAAGAAACTGTATTAAGACAGTTGACAGAGTTCAGATAGTCACTTTAAATATGTTTGATTTACTTTGCAATTTAAATGAGGTTTCCTATAGTAAATCATTTTCATTTGCTTCTGTTTCTGTGAATATATGAAGTACAGCAACACTTTGCAACACTAAAAAAAGCTCCAAAAACAATTGTGGAATAATGGCACTGACTGTTCTACAGAATAGTTTCCAATGGACATGAGGCGTGTCTCAGTTTGCACAAGATAAAACAGTGGGAGGTGAAATATATTCTAGCAAATTCTAGGTGTGCTCTATGTTTTTAATTGACCATGCCTACCTTTCCTTAAATGGAGTGGTTTAAGCATAGCAGGCTGAAATCATGCATCTTGGGCAGGCCAAGTTTGTTTTTCCAACAGCTAGAGTCATTCCTGAAGTAGCAACATATTGTAATCAGTCTGATTTTACATCAAACTGCAGTTTCAGTTTCAACTGTTAATGCACCAAAATAGAAATAGAACATAACCTCCAGTTTGAAACACAAAAGGCTGGCTTCACCATCACATGACAATGACCAATAAAAAGGCTTTGAAAGTAATAAAAATAAATTTGACACAGATTGCTAGGATGAATAATGACAGAAATATTAACCTAGAAAGTTATATTTCTCTGTAGAAACAGTAGAACACAGGAAAGAAGCAATGTCAGAAGAACACCAACAAACATACAAAAACGTAATTCTGCATCATTGGAGATGGCAGGTTTCCCCCATTCACCACATGCTCAGAGGCACATGTTACCAAATTCTTCCAAGCTACACAGGTAGTGGATTGGACTGTGAAAGACCAACCCAAATTGTGTTTGCATTTTGACAAATTTGTAGGGCAGTACAATATCTCAGAGAGGTGGTCAGGTCTCCTGCTCCCCTGGTGCATTCTCTATAGCTGCCCAATTTCCCTGCTTTTTAAAGTTTGATAGAAATATCTGTTGGCTATAGGTACCTTCTTAAACTGCAAGGTTTTTTTTCCTATTAGTGAATATTCATACTAATAATTTTCCTCAACCAAATACAGTCCAACTGAATCTAACACACAGTGAATAGATAGCTCTTTGTCTGTTTGTGATAACCTCACTGTCATGGCATTTAACAGTAAACACATTCGCATTCCAAAATTTGTTATCCCTGTCCTAATGTCTTCAGTTAAAAAGCCATAAACTTTAAGCTTATCTCGAAGCCATATAATGTTGGAGTGACCACTATCAATTTTAAGCAATGAAATCTCACTGATAATAAGCCATTGACTTCTATCGTAAATCCTGAATTGGCTTCAATTTGTAGAAATATTGAAAAATATTCCCTAATTGACAGTTTTTAGAATGTACAGATGCATACCAAATAAAGTTCATGTCTAAGAGAATTAATGTATGTTATTATGTAGCTGGAATTTATCGTTTTTCTTTCATGTATTCAGATATATCATGGAATGTATCATCTTGTTATATTTTACAATAGTTAATTTTTCTATGACAATTGCGATGAGCAGCAATTAAGCTAGGAATATCTCATAAATTTTGTGATCTTAAAAGGAAAATTTAGTATAAATATTTCTGCATTTTAGCATCAGTTCAGTCTTCTATAACTTGCAGAATAATGGGAGTTACAGGAATCTTCAAATTATAGGAAGCCAGATTTTGGCTGAACCTAAGAAAAAACTTCCTAACGGTTAAGAGTGGTACGACAATGGAACCAATGACCTTGGGAGGTGGTCGGCTCTCCAACACTGGAGACATTCAAGAGGCAGCTGGACAGCCACCTGTCGAGTATGCTTTCAGTTGGATTCCTGCATTGAGCAGGATGTTGGACTCAATGGCCTTATAGGCCCCTTCCAACTCTATGATTCTCCAGTTTTTAATAACCCAAAGAAGGGATTTTTAGGGCTGTTGCCCAACTGTTGCTACACCCCATTTTTTGCCTCTGACCCCACCCACTTTTGCCTCTGGCCTTGCTCACTCCAGAAGGTTGCCCAATAGGGAATGTGGCCCTTGGGCTGAAAAAAGGTCCTCCAACTCTGGTCTCTACAGATACTCGTTGCTACAACTCTGTCCCTTTTTACAGCTGTGAAACCAGCCACAGAGACTCCAAGGAATGCAAATCAGACGTTGACTTCCAAACTGTGCCACACTAATCTCTTAAGTTCACAATGTTGTCAGTTCAGCACGATGATTTTCAGTGAAGGACCCATGTTGGGCAGAGAAGATTGGCTGCCTGAGAACACTTAGCCGTGAATTCTATTAGATGAGCTGCCTCGGCACCACCTGTAATTTAACCACCTGCCCAGCAGCTAGGAAAGAAGATTAATGAGGGCTGCTTTAATTAACATGAGCAGCTGAAATGGGCTAGGACAACCAAGTCAAGGTGCATTTGCTTCTCATATGAGAGGCAGTGAAAGGTAGCCTAGAGGCAGATTTCAATAGAAGGGAATCTGCACTGACTTTTAGACTGGGGCACATGTTGTGGCTCTTTCTTTCTAACAGCCAGTCTGAGACTGTAGAGGGGGAAAGGCAACACACTGCATTTATTCTGTATATTTGTGAAGAACCTCTGGCCCAGGGGCCCAACATGATCCTCTATCTCTACCCACCCCTCAGGACTCTGCCCAGGCCACATCCCCTCTCTGGCCCTGCTCCCTGCCCTGAGGTGGCTTTGCCTGGCTGGAATGTGCCCTTGAGCTGTCTGTGATGGTGCCTCATCCTTGCCTGGATGGAGAGATGGCTGTGGCTGTGTAGATACCTTGATCTTGTGCATGGCGGCTTAAAGGTGGCCTACTGTACAAAGGCAAGAGTCAACTATACCCACCCACCTTTTGCCTCTGGCTCCACCCAGCACTGGCATGGGCCTCCCCCTCCTCCCACAAAAGGTTGCTGTCCTCTTTTACAGTCCCAGTAAGATGCAACAGCATGTTAGGATCCCTTTAGATTCCCAGATCGACTCGTTTGCAGAGGAGGCTGGGTGAGACTCTTACTCCTTTCTTAGAGGCCGTCCAAGTCTCTTCTCATCTTGCAAGTTTCCTGTGAGGCTCAATAGTACAGTTCTAATTACTATAATATGCTTTACATACCCCTCCCTGCCCCCCACACACCTAGAGTGTACCCAGTATCCAGGGCTGGGCTGTTTCTTAACAATCGGTGGAAAGTGGTAACTCCAATGTGAATCTGCCCCGGGTTTTAGTCCAAAATTGGAGCTGTCCAACATGCTGAAACCTATAGATTACAGCACCTTGGACAGCTCCTTGAAAGTCTAAACTAAAACCCAGAGTGGATTCACTGCCCCACTGACATTGGAGCCATCAGTCTCCACTGCCCACAGAACCCTGTTTTATCCAGTCCCACTTTGAGTCTACGTCATCTAAGCTTCCTCTGGGGCTGTGGTGGTGTTAGCTTCCAAGTTCTTTTTTGTAATACTACTGATTGCACTGCTCTCTCTGTTGCTGCCTCCTCTTCCCCCATTCCAGCCCCCTTCTTATATCAAGTAGCTCAGTCAGCATCTTCAGGCTACAGTGGCAGTCACACCTCACCCTCTCTGGCACAGCAGATCTAGAAAAGTGTGGGAGTCAGAACTGTTTCCAGCTACCTCTCTTCAGCTGCATATGAAAGGATGCAGCCCTTGGGCTGAAGAAGGTTCCCCATCCCTGAAACACAAAGCCACACTCACACTTCTAGTCACCTCCAATCTCCTCTTATTGGCTGCATTCAGACATGTGGTTCCTTGTGTTCGTTGTACCGATTATAATGATAGGCCTTCTGCTTTCTCATGTTCTTTTCACACTGCAGTGTCTGTTGCATTACAGAACTGTGGCTTTTTGACCAATGTAATGCCTTGTCACGCTAAATTTTGTTCACCGCAATGGCTGTGCTGTGACACAATAATGAACGTCATTGGGCATGTCGCTGCTGTCCCACCCTTTTCGCCCATGCACACTTCTGTTCCCCCGTGATTCCCCCCACGAAAACGGCAGGAAAGAACTATATACTGCCCCAAATTTTGTCACTTTGCTCTCACAGTTGCAAACTGGGGTTTTTTCTGGAATCAATTAACATGGAAATGAGCACTAGACTTCCACTATAGGTTTCCAGAAGTGGCTTTTACGTCATGTGAAAGATCTCATAAAATGCGGATGACATTGGGGAAATGGAATAAACTGCTGCCTGAGTTCAGCCAGAGTTACTCAGTTTGTTGCCTGCCTCCTCCTGGTGACCAACCAGAGCAATCAGAGATGTGCAACTGGGGCTCTGTAGGTGCCCATGGAAGCTGCTGTAAAAGAGAGAGCCATGAGTATTTAGTCACTGGGTGCTCGTTTTCTTCTCCCCTTTGCTCACTGCCTCCTTTTGGAGCCATGCCTCCTTGGTCTTAGGCCACATCCACACCACACACTTAAAGCAGTGTTATACCACTTTAAAACAGTCATGGCTTCCTCCCAAAGAATCCTGTGAAGGGTGCTGAGAGTTGTTAGGAGACCCCTATTCCCCTCACACAGAGCTTGGAAAAGTTACTTTTTTGAACTACAACTCCCATCAGCCCCAGCCAGCATGGCCACTGGATTGGGCTGATGGGAGTTGTAGTTGAAAAAAGTAACTTTTCCAAGCTCTGCCCTCACAGAACTATAATTCCCAGAGTGATTTAACAATCAATCCCTCTTCCATGGGAGGTTGGGGTAGTTAGAATCACAGCTTGGGAAAGTTACTTTTTTGAACTACAACTCCCATCAGCCCAATCCAGTGGCCTTGCTGGCTGGGACTGATGGGAGTTGTAGTTCAAAAAAGTAACTTTTCCAAGCTCTGGTTAGAATATGAGCTACAATACAAAGTCCAGGTTCACATCCATTACTCTGTTCACTTTTGCTTCTGGCCATTGCCATGCAGGGCCTACAAGGCTGCCCTGAGGGAATTGGGCCATTCAGCTGGGAAAACATCCCCTACCCCAACCTTAGGGGCAAGCAGAAAAGGAGGAACACAGATCACTTGAGAGACTGTTCCAGGCTGGGAGCGAAGGCACAGTGATCCATGTACAGCAGCAGGAGGCAAGAGATCCTCCCAGCTCTAGCCTTCAGGCTTGAGTATTTGCATGGGGGAAAGGATTGAGCTGATCTGTTGCTAATCTATTTAACCTGTTGCATATAAGTTAATGCAACTATGGATGGTGCTCAATGCTGGTCCTACTCAGAGTAGACCCATTGAAGTTAATAGACACGGCTAACTTAATTTCATTGATCTTAATGGGTCGACTCTGAGTAGGACTTACTTGACTATTATTATCATTAATTTAGTTTATGTCTTGTCCTTCCTCCCAAAGGAACCCGGGTGGCAAAAAGCAACAAAAGTAATTAAACAACAAGAAAAAGAAAAGCGTTCTAAAAACAATTTAAAAATCTTCTAAAACACAGTCAGTTAAAATATTCACTAGGAGGCAAAATGCATCCATACGTGCATGTACATTAGAAAAAATACACACTAAAGTGTTGATGAATTTTCATCAGGACTTTTTTTTTAAAGCAACCCACAAACTGTTTATGAAATGTGGAGAAGATTGGAACAATGAGAAATACAGAAACCAAAATGGACAGATTCACCCATCCCTAATAGGATTGCGTGGTTAGTAGTTGGAGAGTCCCAAATTAACAATGTGGATTGCCACACAGGCAAACAATTTCACTTGCCCAGCACTGGAACTGGCGTCTTAACATGTGCTGACCTACTTCCTGTTTTCCGCTAGTGTTATATTTTCATGAGGATACCTGCAACTCCATCTAGCTACATTGTTTCATGACAACTGGAAAGCCTGTACGCGGTGGAGTGTGTCGGAGTGACCCAGTGACAAGACTCACGGCACTGCATGCAATTTCATTCATAAGCCAGATTTAATTAACTGCACTTTAAATTGCCAGATGTCCCTTCAAGAAGGTTGCCAGGCTGCCTAGACCATGGCACAAAGCTGAGTTGCCATGGTCAGTGCTAACACATCTGAACACTGTAGACAGCTGAACAAGCAGCCAACATTTTGGATGGGTTTTGAACAATCATTACTACTCTCCAAAGAATTCCTGGACAATCCTGAAATTCTGCTAAGGACTTCCCAAACCAGAATCTGGTAATAACAGGCTTTAATTTGCAGCAAAGGGGTACACGTGTGCTCTGGCTCCATTTCATGATTTAGCACCAACTCTAGCAGGCCAGGAGCAACAGTGGTACATTGGGTAAGTTTTGATACTTGCACCAGGCTACATTAAAATGTGTTCCCTCTCTGCTGACATCTGCTCTGATGGTCCTGCCCTGCAGTCCTGTCACTCTTCTAAAGTATGGGTTTCAAGAGTCCTGAGAAAAAGGCTGGGTTGAAGTCTTCGCTGAGAACTTGGCTTATAGAGAAAGGGCCATAGCTCAGTGGTAGAGCATCTGCTTTGCATGAAGAGGGTCCAAGTTCAATCCACAGCATCTCCAGATACGGCTAGAAATGCCCCCTGTCTGAAACCCAGAAAGCCAACATAGACCAGGTGAGAAAACTCAATCTCAGGGGTGAATGTTACCCTACGGAACTCCCAATGTAACTATCCTTCTGTAAAAGCAGCTGCACAGCATCCTGATTTGGACTGGGTTTTGGCGGGGTGGGGGGGAAGAGCATTCTGATCCAAATTGCCTCCCGAGAACTGCTATTAACCATGAAAGGGAGAAATTGCAGGCTTCATTGCAGATTGTGCTTCTCAGTCTTCTACTGTGTACTGCAAAACTGAGAGAGTCAAGAAAGAGAGGGCCTTTTCAGTAGTGGCCCCATACTTGGGCAATTCCTTCACCAGGGAGAAATGTACAAGCCCTATTCTATGTTTTTTAAACAGATCAGGAAAGCCGTTTTACTGTGTGGTGCCCTGTGTTGTTCTAACTGTTTCTGTTTTAATGTTATGATTATTTTTTAGTTTGTTTTATTGATATCTGGTGTTATTACAGTTTTGATGTTAGCTGTCTTGGAGGCAGGAGAGCTTGCTGTGGAAAGCAGCATATAAATCTTTGAAATAAACATTTTGAAAAGCTACTACCACATCAGGGACAGAAGCCAAGTCCTGGTTTTGCTGACTGGCTCTCCTGTGGCTAGAATCCCTTCATAAATCCCCTTTCCTGTTTTATGGGTCATTGACTGTAATGTTTTTGGGAGGTAAGATTTAACTTCATGGTTTTAGTGCCTTTTAATCGTATGGAAAGTTTTAAGCGATTTGTGTGAACTGCTAAGATAGCCTTTTCTGTGTGTGCGTGCGGTAGGGAATGGCATATAAATCAGGAGCTAGGAACCTGTTTCAGCCCAAGAGCTGCATTCTCCTCTGGGCAACCTTATGAGGGCCATATGTGAGTGGTGGGCGGGGCTAGAGGCAGAAGGTGCAACACCAAATGTAAATTTGGTTCAAGGACATGATGGCCAAGCAAAAGCATTCAGGATGCAAAGCAGGGCCTGTGAGGGATGTGGCCTGGGAAGAGTTCCAAAAGCCAGATAGAGAGTTCCGGAGGGCCACATTCATTCCTCGAGCCTGAGGTTCCCCACCGCTGGTATAAATGAACCAAATGTATAAAACAAATACTGCATCTAGCGGGTCTGAAACTGGTTTGAAAAACAGAACAAAGTTCCACTCTCCTTTACAGAATACAAAAAAAAAGACAAGAGTTGTGGTAAAATAATCAACTGTGTGTTTACAATATTCTGCAAGATAAAATATATGCTACATATAACTATTAACAGTGCATGTCTATTTCCTGTTTATAGGCCAATGGCAATTAAAAGAGAGTCCTCCTTAGATGAATTGGTCATTTCAAGAAAGTCCTCTTCAGTGGCCAAACATTGGTAATCTAACACAAAAAAAACCTACAGATAATAGCAATTAACACCTCAAATGCAGAGGGGGGCGGCGGATCACTTTAAAAACATTTATGTAATCTTAGCACTCACCCGTAGGCTTCAGTATAAAAATGCCATAACCTTTGTAGGTATAAAACTTGTGCAAATGCAAGATATGTAAATCTTGCACAGGATATGAAAAAGATAAATTCTTAGAATTGAAAAAAGAACGTACACCAAGATACAAAGCCAATCTTACTCAAGGTGAGATATTACATAGCCATTAGTTTCTAGTTCCAATATAGACATCTGAACGAGGAGGATTAATTTTCAAAAACCATTAAGAAGCCATGAGGTAGCATAGCTGCAGGCCCTTACTATTGTTATGAAAGCTTTATCAGTCACAAGTTATTTATTTATTTATAGAATTTATTAGTCGCCCATCTGGCTGGCTGTCCAGCCACTCTGGGTGACATACAACATAGGCATATAATACCTAGACATTGAAAATCTAAAAATATGAAGATAAAATCTAGCCCACCCCAAAAGCCTGCCTGAAGTTAGCACTAGTGGAGACTGGTAGCACCTATGAATGAATCCTCTCCGGGTGTTTGTCCAGATTTTCAAAGAGTTGTCCAAGGTGCTGTACTGGGTTCATTACCTTGGACAGCTCCTTGAAAATTCAGACTAACACCTGGAGCAGATTCACTGCTCCATTGACATAGGAACCGCCAGTCTCTGCTGGTTAACATAGCTGACAGTTAATTGTGAATACAATGGAAAATCCCCCCACAGCTGTAAAACATCTGTAAAAGTAGGGCGGAAGGCAGTGGTGGCCAGTGCCCATTGGGATGGGTAGGGCTAAAGGCAAAGATGCCCACAGTAAGTGAAGCTACAGCCAATGACAGGCAGAGGCAAGCAATTCTAATTTTGTCCTCTTCCTCTGGGATCCCTGCTGAGTTCTACAAGGGGCAAGACTGAGGCTAAGGCGCCCACAGGCATGTAAGTAAAAAGGCAGGTGGGTGGGAGCTAGCTGAGGTTAGTGGAGCACTGACTCATTCACCCTCATGGGCCAGCCTCCACTGAAGGATCTGTGAGTTTCACTTCTGTCCATTTCTGATTTTTCCAGTCTTAAATTCGGTTCCTCACATTTCTGCAGTAATTTGCTATTTAAAAAAAAAAAAAGCTCATGAAATTTTTTCAGAGTTTTAGTGCACATTTCTCCTAATAAACATTTCTGAATGTCGTTTTGACTGATGTACACATTTTTGCAAGCAATTTGTCCTAATATATTGCATATTTGTTATTTTCACCAATATATTTATTTTTATGCACACTTTCCCCTAATATATGCAATTGTGTAAACATTCTGTGGTGGGAGGACTGATTCACAAAATCCGTATACATGCGAATTTCGAAGGACGGCTGGGTTTCGGTTCTCACATTGTTTCGGAAAGTGCGAATTGTATAGATTTGGCTTTAAATGGGTACTGAATTTAATTTTTCTGCCAAATCTGGGTAAAGGTTAACTGCTTCTGTGATATTTGCCTACTAAATATAGAAACAAATATTAACAACTCCATAATTCAATTATCCACAATGGCCAATGATTAAAATAACTGACAACTCATCACTATACACATATAAAACAATTCACTATTAACTATAATACAGGAGACCAGTTCCATGCATAATTCAATCCACCTGACGTCAAGGTCTTCAGGGTGAAAATCCAAAACAGTTGTCTCCTTCTTAATTTGTTCTCAAGTTGCTTTCCTGATCCTGTGACCTTCTAGGGTCCAAAACCTCAAGTCCTTCTCAGTATGTCCATATTCAGTAAAGTGCTTCACCATAGGGGCATGCGTAATTCCTTATGCAGTTTTTATGTTCACATATTCTCATTTTTTTTATCTGGTGGTCATCCCCACCTACATGAGATTATATGACCACTGAGCCACATATACGATCCCTTTAGTGTTACAGTTGTAAAAATCTTGCTGACATATTCCTTAAGCTGTACACAATTTTCATGGACACTTTCCGTGTGGTCATGTGGTTACATGACCTCCTTATGTAGAATCAAGACTTTGGTATTATCATTGCCTCCCAACTTCTTGAAAGATTCCACCAATGCTGCCTCTGGATGATTCTGCAAATTACTTGGGAAGATAGGCAGACTAATGTTAGTGTATTGGAAGAAGCAAAGACCACCAGTGTTGAAACAATGATCCTCCAACATCAACTTCGCTGGTCCGGCCATGTTGTTCGAATGCCTGATCACCGTCTTCCAAAGCAGCCACTTTACTCCCAATTTAAGGATGGAAAATGGAATATCGGTGGACAGCAAAAGGGGTTTAAAGATGTTCTCAAAGCTAATCTAAAAAAATGTAACATAAGCATCGAGAACTGGGAAGCCTTGGCCCATGAGCATCCCAATTGGAGGTCGGCCATTATCAAAGGTGCTATGGACTTTGAAGAAGCACGAGTGCAGGGCGAAAGGGACAAATGAGCTAAGCGGAAGGCACGTCAAGCAAATCCTCATCGTGACCATCTTCCATCTGGAAACTTATCTCCTCACTGTGGGAGGCTGTGTGGATCCAGAATTGGCCTCCACCGTCACTTACGGACCCACTGTTAAAGACCTTACCCTGGAAGACAATCTTACTCAGCCACAAGTGATCGCCAATGAATGAATGATCATTGCTCTTTCTAAGATTACTATGTACTAATAAATCATTCAGGTTTGTCCCAGCATGGCCATTGGGTGAGGATGGTGGAGGTTCATCAACATCTGGAGGGCCGCAGGTTCCCCATTCCTGCTAAAGCAAAGGACAAGATGGTGCCCCCATTCCACATACAGAAGCCAGATGGACTGGCAGTTGAATCCTACTTCAACACTACACTGGAACACAGGAACGCAGGGAGCTTCCTTCTACTGGGTCTGACCATTAGTCAATCCAGCTTTGTATTGTCTATGCTGACTGGCAGCAGCTCTCCAGGTTTTCAGACAGGGAGTCTCTACCAGTCCTACTTGCCTTGCCAGAGATTGAACCAAGGACTTTCTGCATGCAAAGCAAGTGCTCCACCTTTGAGCTATGGCCCGATAGTTTTCCCCACTGCACCTGAGGCCAGACGACGACGATGATGATGATGATATGGGTGCAGGACAGGCATCATGGCATGCACAACTCTCTTTCTCCTGCAACAAAAGGGGGCTCAGGAGGAAGACCAGAGAGGCTGCCACCACAATTCCCAGGTTCTGCCACCTGAGGTGGTCACTTCACTCTGGTCTGGGAGAATGGGATACTGGACTAGATGGGCCATTGGCCTGATCCAGCAGGGCTCTCCTTATGTCTAAAGTGCCACACTAACTAAGCCTTTGCAGATTGTGGCCTGATTGTCTGTTTTAATGTATTTGAAAAGGAGCTGGGGGAGGGAGGCTGAATTAGATTGGGTCCAAGGCACTAGAGAGAGTGGAGCATAACCCTTTCCCCTATGCCAGAAATATGGGACATTTGGCAATCCAGATGTAGTTTAACTTCAGCTCCCATCATCCCATGTTGTTGGCCATGCAGAGTGAGACTGATGAGAGCTGGAGTCCAACAACAACTGGAGGGCCCTAAGCTCTCCATCCCTCCCCTCTGCCATTTTCTCAGTCCAAAATCCTCACCCTCTTCCAAGTTGTTATTTGCCTTGTAAGGAAAAAAAAAATTCAGGCACCTGTATGGTCCCCCTAATAGAGCTTAGAGGCTCTCTGTGTGTGTGCGTGTGCATGTGTTAGACAGATTTTTGCAAAGCTGACATCAAATGTGATTTAGACAGGAGGTCAGGATAAATGGAAGTCGAGGCCCCTGGGGATTCTAGTGTAGCAACTCAGAAAGCCAGTTTTATTTCCTGTTCTTGGAGTGCTTTTGTTATTTATTTACTAGAGCTGCGATGGCAGCTTTGATAAAAAGGTAAATCACACTTATACATATGAAAAATTGTCAGGAAAACATGAGTGGGAAGTGATAATTCTGTTGCAGACTTTGCCACCAAGTTTTGCTTCTCCAGTTCTATAAGTAGCAAAGCACCATGCTCAAGAAGCTTCACTTCACATGATCACATCACCACCTGTGGCATATTTACACCTGTGTGCATTACAACTTTCATCCCCCCCCCCCAAAAAAAGATATGATGGTTGAAATGTTTTTACTTCAAGCTGGGAAATGACATCATAAGGAAAATGCCAGATTTAATTCCCATGGCTCAGGGGTCGAAATCACACATTACATCCCTTTGACAACAGGAGCAGAGGTTCAGACTTGAAATGTAGAATAATGCCTTGAATGAGCACACCAACTTTTGTTATGATATCTCAGTCTTCAGCAGATATTACTATAGTTGTTGCTGAGACCACATTCGCACCATACATTTATTCCACTATTATTCCACTTTAAACAGTCATGGCTTCCCCCAAAGACTCCTGGAAAGTGTAGTTTGTGAAGGGTGCTGAGAGTTGCAAGGAGAGGCCCTATTCCCCTCACAGAGCTACGATCCCCAGAGTTCTGTGGGAAGAGGGGCTGACTGTTAAAAAGCTCAGGGCAGAAATGGAGAGGGAGGGTGGAAGGTGCGTGGCATGCTGCAGTCCAGCTGTGCTGGTCTCAAGGGTGGAGGTGGGGAGAGAAAGAGCAAAAAAGGCAAAGGGCAGGCGGCACCCTGCGTGACCTAGGGAGCCGCTTTAGGGGAGGCCTCAGTGTTGCTACTGTGAGGCTTTCCTTTCCTCCAGCCTATGTGCTGGGGGGGGGAGGAAGGTGGGTGAGACTGAGTGGAGAGGGATGAGGTGCCTTAGCAATATGAAGCAAGGGGAGGGGGAATGCCTGGGTGACATGGAGCAAGGGGAGGTGCCTTGGTAACCTGGAGCAAAGAAAGGGGGAGAGGTCGGCACATGAAGCATGCAGGGTGAAGTCCCTAGTATGTGTGTATGAATGAATGTATGTATTATGTGTGTACACACACACACACAAACAATAACAGTTTCATGGGAACTAAGCAATACATAAATGAAATCAGTAGCACCCAGTGGGGCTGGATGTGTGGGTGGGGCTGCAGTACTTTCTTGGCTTCCTAAAGTTGCATGTTGCTGCCAGCTATCGAGAGGGGGAGGGCCAAGGCTGTGTTTATCTCCCTCTGTAGAATGCGGTGAGGCAGTAGAGCCAGCCCGACACTCCTAGTGCTGCACCCGCACCATGCCTAGTGACCCACTGCCTTGCCCCTCTCCCTCTGAGTACCCAGCAGCCATGCACAGCGCTGGGAAGTCAGGAGAGCGATGCAGCCCCACCGCACAACTCTGCCAGCCACTACTGCATGAAATGAAATGAAATAAACCTCTTCTGCCTGCTCTCCCTTAGGTTGTCACTTCAAGACCTGCTGTGGGCTTGAATCCTGAGAGTTTATCCCCTGTACACATGGGGGAGGAGTCAAATGATGCTGTGGTGGAAGTCATATGATCAACGTACTTATGGTTCCTGAGGCAATAAGAGCCATGGAAGGATGCAGCCCCAAATGACTTATATGCAGCAGCACATCATGCGTAGCCCACCCTGTTGTGTCAGTTATCAAAGAGTCCTACTACCAAGGGACTGACTTGGGACAGATGAACAGTCAGGCTTCTTTGCAAGGCATGTATTGCTAAGCCAAAGCAGGATGGCAGAATAACAGAGAGAGAGTCATTAGTATTCTTGTTTGCCAAACAAGACAATTTAAGTATGACTAATGCTGCACTTGATGATATAACTGGCATAAGCGGTTAGGGCTTGCTGCCAGTCCCAAATGTTCAAAACTCATGTCAGGCTTGAAAAATCTTAAAACTAAGTTTGTTTTTTAAAAAAGAAAAGATGAATAACAAAAGAAAAGTGGGCTCAACGGCACCTTTTTGAACCACTAGCATATGTGGAATTCAATGTTTTTTTCTCTTAACCATAAGGACCAGCATCTTATTGAATCCTATATATTATATGATTCAGAAAATGGATTCAACACAGGCACACAAGATGCAGCAGTGGGCTGCCAGCATGCTGCTGCACTTGTGAATATATACATTCAGGTTTAGTGGCACTCATCATATTTTTGGAGCTACACAACCCCTGACTGAAAACTGCACACTTGGCCCTGAAGGCTGGATGTCCAGAACTAGCCCCAGTATGTGCATGTGCAACACCGTTTCGTGCATGCTGTTCCCAGTGAAGCCTCCTTCCTCGTGCACATCTGCATGGAGCCACAGCCATGTACCTCTATGTCTGCACAGGATGCAGCTTTTTGCACAAATGAATGTAATATGTGCCATCAAGAGAGGCACACAACTGCCTAGCCATGGGCTGATGCAGCTGGAAGTCAACACAAGCTGGGCTTTTTCAACACCTGCCACAGGTTGAGTCAGTTGCATGAATTGGCATTTATACTAGGATTGGGGGTGCTAGTCAAATATTGTTAATGGGTTGCATAATATTCTCAGCAAAGATCATCTGTGAAGCCAAGAAATGCTCTTGTATGCATGACTATCCTACCCTTTCAAACAGCTAGCTAACAGCAATGGCTGGATGAAGACCTTGTGCTTCCCAACCAAACAGAAGGTCGACTCATGCACACATAGACATACACACACACCTCATTTAGGAACAGATGTCCTCTGCTGCTCAGTGGCCAACTCCAGAACTCTTCTGCCCCCACATCTCCAAAGTAAGCCACATGCCCTAGCTTCTTTCACTGATAATCTATGGTTAAGGGATGTAGCTCAATGGTAGTGCATGTGATTTAAGTGCAGAAGGTCCCAGGTTCAATCTCCACTATCTCCAGTAAGGTCCCTGTCTGAAACCCCAGAGAGCTAATGCTAGCCACTGAAGATAATATTAAGTTAGATGAACCAATTTGTATCTCCGTGCATTTTTGTTTACATATGACTTGTTTTTGTGGTTCTTAGTTCTTTTACTTCAACACATTGTTTAGACATCTTACTTAACATGTGGAATTATTATTATTAGTAGTAGTAGTAGTGTTTGGTTTTGAATGCAGAATTTGAATTTCTTACATTGTTCGCCTTTTTGTTAGGATTTATAAACTGCTTAGATTTCAAATGAAATATGAAGTGATATATAAAAATGGGCATATCTGTCAATTTCCATCTGTCAATCTTCCTCATTTTTCCAATCTGAAGTTCAGTACTCCACATTTCCATATCAGTCTGAGGCTTTTTTTAAAGGAAATTCTTATGAAAATTCATTGGCATTTTAATGTGATTTTCGCCTAAGTTTGCATGCAAATTCCCCTAATGTAATGCATTTTTATATGCCAGTTTCAGAAATATATGCAGTTTTGTACAGATCACTTGCCCAGAGACCTGCACTGCAAAATTTGGAGAAGTGCACATTTTGAAGAGTGGCTGCGTTTCATTTCTCATGTGGTTTCGGAAAGTGCAAGTCAGGTAGATTTGCTTTTTAAATGCAAACTGAATTGAATCTCTCCCCTATCCCTTGTGGTCTATAAATTAAACTAATAAATAAAAGTAAGAAAAGCCAATGATCAAATGGTGGTTTCTTTAAAAAAAAAAAAAAAGATGGGGTTAAAAAATGCCATGGGCCAAATGTCAACCCTATTTATGTGAATGTGCAGAAGTTAGCAGAATGTGGGTTTCAGTTGCCTCAGTGTGTCTCCTGCTCTCCCATTCCTGGTTTTTGCTAGTCTCCTGCAAGCTGGTGCATATCAGCAAGGGCTGCTTGTGTGTTTAATATGGATAACGTGTCATGTTTATGTCAGAGTGCTGGCAGTTAATGATGCTCCAGATAATGGTGCTTTATTTAAAAGCCTACCAACAAAATCATGTGGGACTGGAGGGCATTTTGCAAAGCATAACTGACAGGAAAACTGGTGCTCTTTAACTGTCAGAAAATGGATTCTAACTCTTATTTATTGTCCCTTGCTGGCTTTAGGGCTTTCCCCCCTACTTCAGGTTGGAAACCAGATTGCATCCCCACCAAACTCATCTACATTTCTCCTTCATAACATGCAGTGCCACAAGGACTGCAGGTCATTGATGTAAGCAAACACTATCTGCAAGGGAACGGCAATTCATCATTTTGTACAGTCAAAAAGGCATCTTCCTGGCAAGGGCGCACCACAAAAGGATGACTGAATTCCATTAAGGATTATTTTTAAACCTACCAATAAAAATACCCATTTGCTGGACGGGATTGCTTTGGAAGTAGTCGAGGAAATTGTGTTTGTGTGGTAGGATACCACAGAGGGTGGCCACTGACACACCACTGGGGAAAAAAAAAAGAAATCACATCCCCAGAAGAGGAAGATAAAAAAGAGTGCAGATTTGCATAACATTTGCATATGCTAACATGCATAGCTGCAAATGTATAATTAACCCATTATAATGAATACATTAATAAATGTAACTATTACACTGATAAATGTATAATTACTGTAATTTAAATATAAATAGACCTTACCGCCGCAGCAGAAAAGACTGTGACCAGGTGGCCTTTCTGCCTCCTCAGTCTGCTGTCCAGGTGCTTTGGCTGGGCAACTGGAAGGCCCCTCCTGGTCTCCCTTGTTAGGGTTCTTATTTCTAAACTGGACTTGCACCAGATAGCCCTTCATACAGAAGTTGCTTTCAAGTAGAAGAATGTCCTTTGCAAAGTAGGGCGCATGGTCACCCTAATGCCACATCAAAACATTGTGTGCCTGTAGTAAAATGCCTTTTCCTCCAAGGAAAATAATTGAAAATGTTCCACTTGATTCCACTAGATTTCCAGAAGTGGCTTTTACACCTTGTGAAAGATCACATTAAACATAAAAATTACCATGTAAGAAATGACAGGAAAATGGAATAAAGTGCCATCTGAATTCAGCCTGAGTGGTTTAATGGTCCATCTCTCCTCCCATTGGACTCCATTCCTGATCTTTGTGTGTGTAACACAAAGATCTGAAGGGAATGGAGGGGTCAACTGATCCCTTACTGTGTTCAACAAGTCAAAGGAACAGACAGTTCTCCCAGCGGTCAGTATTGATTCTCACAGTCATTGCAGAACTAATGAGGACAGGAACGGATCTCACAAATACTTCTGATATCACCAGTGAGGTTAGGGTTGCTGGCTCACATTTGCCCTTAACCTTTTCAAGAGTGTGACAATGTCTCAAAGCCACATTGAAGCCTGCAACAAGGTAAGACCCATCCAGTTACCCTGGGAGCAAGATTTCTGGTTTATTGTTATTTTAAAAGAAACAACTTTCCTTTGTTCTTTATCAACCTGTAAAGAGAACATTTTCTGTGCTGTGTGGAACGATTACTAGAACTGGCTTCTCCATAGGAAAGGGCCCCCAAGCTTGCTTGCTTATCTGTTTATTTCATTTATATGCCACCTTTTCCTCCAAGGAGCTCAAGGTGGTGTACATAGTTCTCCACTCCCCATATTATCCTAACAACAAACCTGTGAGGTAAGTTGTGCTGAGAGACATGACTGGCCCAAGGCCACCCAGTGAACTTCATGGCTGAGTGGGGATTTGAACCCTGGTTTCCCAGGTCATAGTCCAACACTCATAACCACTACACCACACTGGCTTACATATCTTCTAACTATCTTATGATAGCTCCTAACTACTCTGCACAACCTTTCCTGGCTAATGTATATATTCAACAATCCTTAAAGAGATAGTGCACTATTTCCACATCTGCCACTTTAGGGTGGCCATGTGTCCTACTTCACAGAGGACAGTCCTCTATTTGGAGGAATCCTATGTTTCAAGAGCTATCCCATCCAACCCTAGTTTAAAGATCAAGAACCATCGCAAGGGAATGCAGGGGCCTTGAAGTTGCTTATCAAGTTAGTCCTGGGCAGAAGACTGAGTAGGCACACAGGTCACAGGGTCACAGACTTCCCTGCTATTGCTGCGATAGTAATTTCTAAAATTGTGTCTATACGTATGTTACCAAATGCAAATTCTATGCAAGTCTGTGTCCTCCTTTTTGGCAATACATAAATGGCCACCTTATGTCACCTCCATGTTGTCTTATTTATCTGAGATGGGAAAGTGTTGGAGAGAATTATAAAGAATGTCAAAAGAAATGTTAAAGCATCCTGCAAATAATGTCAAAAAGCAGAAACCTCATTCACAGGGGGAAGAAATTTTAAAAAATGAAAGGCAAATTTTAGCACAGATCCTCCCCCCAATATCAACCATCTTGAGTCCTACAATCAGGAGGGGAGGCCCTGTTGGTGGTGTCACCACTGGGTGCTGCCCAGTTGGTGGTGACCCATAACTCTGGCAACTTCTCATTTGTGAAATGCCCTCCCTGGTGAGATGTGTCTGTCTCCCTCATTATTAACATTCATGAGAACATTTAAAACATTCCTATCCACCCAGGCATTTGACGGCTGAAAGAGATTGTTCCCAGCATCCTTGAAATTATTAGCTATGAGAATACGTGACTATTTTTTTTAGAAAAAATTAGATGCTCTTGCTGGTTTTTTAAAGCTGTTCTTATGGGTTTTAAAGGTTTTAAATATTTTTTATTTTATTTTAAATTATATTATACTGCTTTCTTTTTTCAACGCACCTAAGAAGTGAGGATCTTTACCCAAGTCTGTATCTGTACTGGATTTGAAATTGTTTTCACATATAAAATATGTTACGCCTGGGACTTTCTGTGAGTGAAGAAGATATAACCCTTCTCCTAAAGCAGGTGTGGGGAAACTTTGGCCCTTCAGATGTTGATGGACTGCATAAGAACAGCCTGCTAGATCAGGCCAACGGCCCATCTAGTCCAGCATCCTGTTTTCATAGTAGCCAACCAGTTGCCCATGGGAAACCCACAAGCAACTTCCTGCAACACCACCAACCATGACCAGGGTTGATGAGAGTTGTAGTTCAGCAACACCTGGAGGGTGAAAGGCTCCCCACGCCTGCCCTAAAGTGTTTCAAGGCACCTCCTGCTCTCCCTTTGTACGGTTCTTTAAACCAGATGTGGACTGTTCAAATAGAGGAGTCCTTCAAAGAAAGGTCTGTAGAATAGAACCCAAGGCCTCCCTATGTTAAGATCATCCTCTGAGGCCTTTCCTTGGGGGCCCTGTTTTCTGAGAGGAGGGGTGATTAAGAAAAGGGCCTTCTCTGCTTTAGCACCCCCATCTCTGGAAAGCTACAAAGTCATTAAAACAAAAAGAGATTGCAAAGAGCTCCAAAAGGACCTCTTCAAACTGATGAATTGGTGGTAAAATGGCAAATGCAATTTAATGTGAGCAAGTGTAAAGTGAAGCATGTTGGTGCAAAAATGATGCACTTGATTTCACATATACACTCATGGGTTCTGAATTGGCAGTGACTGCCCCAGGAACGAGACCTTGAGGTCATAGTGGATAGCTCGATGAAGATGTCAGCCCAGTGTGTGGCAGTTGTGAAAAAGGCAAATTCCATGCTGGGGTCATTAGCAAAGGTATTGAAAATAAAACCAGAGCTTGGAAGATTACTTTTAAAAAGTAATAAATTACAGTTACAGTTACATGGCCCAAAAAAGTAGTAATTACCATTACAATTGCAATTGCTCTGAAAGTAACTGATTACTTTACTTTTTCTCAAAAGTAATCACTACAATTACATTTCAGTTGCTTTTAAAAAAGCCTACAAGGTGCTGGCCTTGGCTTCTGCACAAGTAGCCTAAAACAACATTAAAAATAAACAAACACATACAGAGGTAGTAGAATAATTATTTTTATCCATAAGATAGCAACAATGGTCTCTCCTCTGTTAAGGGAGGTGGGGAGGGAGGCAGAGGCCACTACTCAGATCTTTGCACGTCAAACCAAGTGCAACCCTCCCCCACTCATCCAGCAAGCACAATCTCTCTCACTTAACCACCTCCCAGACCCTGCCCTGCCACCAACTAAGGGACACTCACTCAAGCAAACATTTTCCCCTGAGATGCAAAAAAGTTAAAATACTGCAAATGGAGCACAGTAGCCAGAAAGGGTGGTGGAGGCCACTTTGTGTGCCAAGTGCAAACACAGTATTCTCTCTCTCTCTCTCTCTCTCTCTCTCACACACACACACACACGTTGTCATTTTCACCTCCACAGTTCTTTATCTCCATTCTGCTGCTGCCTCCTCCTCCTTTATCCATGTTCTTCACCTCCGGATCCTTTTTCCCTCCACTCCATTCTTCACCACCATTATCCATTTTTTAAAATAATTGTTTTCTCCACTCCACCCCGTCTCACTCTCCGCCTCCTCCCTCGTTGCCTCCTACCCATCCACAGAGCATGAGGAAAGAGCAACACTGCACAGAAGCCCAGTTAGAGGCACATGATTTTCATCCACAAATCAGAGGAGCAGAAGACTTCCCCTGCTCCCCTCCCAAGTAATGCCCAAAAGTAATTCTGGAAACGTTACAATTACTCCACAAAAGTAGTAAAATTACTCCTAGTTTTATTACAATCAAAATGTAAAGGAATTACCCACTCGTTACTCAAAAAAGTAATGAATTACAAGTAATTTGTTACTTGTAACTAGTTACTTCCAAGCTCTGAATAAAACTGCTGCTATCATAATGCCATTATACAAATCTATAGTGCGACCACATTTGGAATACTGTGTAGAGCTCTAATCACCTCATCTCAAAAAGGATATTGTAGAGCTGGAAAGGGTTAAAAAAAGGCAACCAAGATGATCAGTGGGATGGAGCAACTCCCCTGTGAGGAAATGATTGAAACATTTAAGGCTTTTTAGTTTAGAGAAAAGGCGAGTAAGAGGTGACATCATCGAAATTTACAAAATTATGTATGGCACGGATAGAGTGGATAGACAGAAGCTTTCCTCCCTCTCTCATAACACTAGAACTCATGGACATGCAATGAAGGTGAATGCTAGGAGATTCAGGACAGATCAAATACATTACTTCTTCATGTAGTGCATAGTGAAGCTATGGAATTCACTCCCAGATGAGGCAGTGATGGACACCGCCTTGGAACCAGATGCTGGACTAGCTAGACCATTGGCCTGATCCAGAAGGCTCTTCTTGTGCAGAAAGTCCCAGGTTCAGTCCCCTACATCACCAGGTAGGGCTGGGAATATCCCCAGTGAAACCTTGGAGAGCCACTGCCTATCAGTGTAAACAATACTGAGCTAGATGGACCAATGGTCTGACTTGTTATAATGCAGTTTCCTAGGTTCCTAAGAGTCTTCTATCACCAGGTGAACACTGTTTACCTACATCACCTTTCTTACAATGATTGCTAGATCTGTTTTTGTCACTGCTGATACTCTGTGCCATTCTTTCACCATGTCCTTTGTTTTTAGTACTGTCCTGTACGGTTTTACACAGCTTGGCTGTTTTGTTTTAAATCTAGAGGACTAGATTAACAGGCGACTGATAATAAATAATGCAATCCACTGTAAGAGTTGTAAAATGGACAGGCGGGTTAACAAATGTTTTAAAGAAATAAAATAACTCAATAGAAACAAAGGTCTGACTGTTAGTGACATTGCATATTAAGGACAGGCAACAGCTTGGATCATTAGCGTAAGGAGCTTGACATGCGGCTGTTAGATTGACTTTGCCAGTGAAGAACACAACACATGATTAATTCGTGGAATTCACCCACTAGCTTTGCTTGCTTTAAAAGGGGAACAAGTAATCCATGGAGGACAAGGCTATCTATTGGTCACGACAGCCTTGTGGACGCCCTCATGCTCAATGGTAGCATGGCACTGAATATTAGTTACAGGAGTGGGGGGAGCAGACAGGAGAGGACAATGGCCACCATGTCCTGCTTCAAGGCTTCCCAGAGTCATCTTGAAGCCGAATTTATCAAATTTGCACTTTTTGAAACAATACGAGATCTGAAACGCATCCTTTGAAATCCACACTTCTCTGAATGTTGTGGTGCAGTTCTCCAATGAAACAAGGTTTACAAAAATTCATCTGTTAGGGGAAAATGTGTATCAGAATGAATATATTAGTGAAAATAACATACAAAAATGCTTTACATTAGGAGAAATTACTTGCAAAAATATGTACAGCAGTCAAAACTGCGTATACCCATGTGTTTATTAGGAGAAATTCTCACTGAAATGCTGAAAGATTTTCCTGAGGATTTGTTTTTTTAAAAAAATAGCAAACTGCTGGAAAAAAACTGGAGAGCTGAATATAAGATAGGGAAATGAGAAATGGAGAGAACCAAAATCAACAGATTCTTCCATCCCTAATCACCACCTGTCTAGACTGAAGCCCAGATCCCCCCAAATTGTCCCAGTTTGGTCCAGGCTTTGGCCAAATGCTATGCATAACACTACTAGTGGCAGCCTCTGGAACAACTTCAAGGGCACTCTTACATACGGTGCATGGCAGTAGGATAATTCTCAGGGTGCTGAGAGTTGTTAGGAGACCTCTATTCCCACAACAGGGCTACAGTCCCAGAGTTGTTTAATAATCAGTCCCTCTTCCCAGAGAACTTTGGGTATTGCAGCTCTGTGCTGGGAACCGGGGTATCCTAACAACTGTCAGCAGTGCACCCTTCACATGCCACACTTCCTAGGATTCTTTGGGGGAAGACATGACTATTGAAAGTGGAATAATAGTGGAATAAATGTATGGTGTGAATGTGGCCCAAGTCCCAGCTACTATGAGAAGAGGATGCTGGAGTAAATGGGCCATGGGTCTGATCCAGCAGGGCTTTTCTAATATTCTTCAGTTCTTACTCCAGGGCATTGTGGGACATTTAAATGAAAGGTAGACCCAATTACCTAGCAGTGCTTGGAGTGCCAAATTATTTTTTTAAGGGGAGGAGGGACAAAATAGGTGTCAGTTCAGGGGCCCTGGCAAATAGCCCAGAATACCAGGTGCTGACACCAGCCTGCTGTATTTGACCATCTCTGTATTAGACCAAAAAAAATATTGTTGAACAACTGCCATGATCTGTTTAGGCTGCAAATCCAGTAATGCCACAGGATAATCTGCAGAATTATTGAAAGTAATTGGTTTGAACAGACACCAGGACTTTGGTAATTTAATCAGGGCCATCGCAATCATGACCTCCATGGTTACAGCCTGGTATCAAAATGGGATTCTACATTTAGATATATTATTGTTCTCGCCGCTCTTTTCCTTGATCGTGTTGCCTTGGAAAGTCATCTAAAACCTAATCTGATTTCTTTCTTTCTTTCTTTCTTTCTTTCTTTCTTTCTTTCTTTCTTTCTTTCTTTCTTTCTTTCTTTCTTTCTTTCTTTCTTTCTTTATCGCAGCTGCCGAATATTGTTTTCACTTCCTGGAAACCTATGGTGCTTCTCTGCCACTGTCTTTCTGCCAGTCTATTCTGTATATTTCACTGCTTATGGAGGAGATTAGCTCTCACTGTTATTCAGATGCGTGAGTGTATGGACTCCTTTTGTTGTGTTTGTGTTTGTGTCAGGATCAAATCCTTTAAAACATGAGTCTATTGAGATAAGAGTTTGGAATTGACCCTCCCCCACACTTAAGCTTGATTCACCAAGAAAAGGCTCACCCAAACTGATGGCAGTAAAGCCCAGATTTTGCTTCATATGTGATGGTCAAGGACATGTATAATTTTAAAGCAGAAATGGATCCTTTCCACACTGGAGCTTTCACTGCAGAAGAAAACATTTGTTGTTGTTGTTATTGTTGTTGTTGTTAAGTTAAGAACATAAGACAACCCTCCTGGATCAGGCCAATGGCCAATCTAATCCAGCAACCTTTTCTCACAGTGGCCACCCAGATGTCTAGGGGAAGCCCTCAACGGCTCCTGCGGTTTCCAGAAACTGGTATTCAGAGGCACACTATCTCCAAGCATGGAGGCAGAGCATAGCCATCATGGCTAATAGCCATCATGGCTAATAGCCATTGATGGCCTACCCCACCCCCAAATCTGCTCCTGAGGATTCCCCAACCCCTTGAAGCAGATCTTGAGAGTGTTCAGGGGGCTGCAGAGGAGAAGGGTGGAGTTTTGTTGTGCAAATGGAAGTCTGTTGCACAAGCTGAATGGCTGCTTGGATATATCCTGTGTTAATATCAAGATATATAGGTTGTACCCAAACAGCTGTTCAGCTTGCGCAAAAGACTTCCATTTGCACAACAGATCTTTCCCCTCTTCTACCCTGCAGCCCCTTTGCGCACCTTCAACATCTGCTCCAGAGGATCAGGAGAACCTGGAGGTCGTGGGGGAAGAGGCAGTCCTGTTTCGCTGGTGGAACTCTGTGCATGAATCATTGAGAAAACATGCTATTTATTTATTTAATACCTTTATATTCCACCATTCCTCCAAAGATCTCAAGGTGGGGTGCATGGTTCTCCTGTTTCTTATTTTATCCTCACAACAACCCTGTGTGGTAGGTGAGGCTGACGGATGGTAACTAGCCCATGGTCATCCAATGAGCTTCATGGCTGAGTGGAGATTTGAACCTTGCCTCTCAGGGCCTAGTCCAATACTCTGCCCATTGCACCACACTGTAGAACAGCATGCAATGAATTTATTATTATTATTGTTATTATTATTATTATTATTTATTAGACTTTTATACCGCCCGACTAGCAATAGCTCTCTGGGCGGTGAACACAGAGAATACAATAAAATCACAATATGATACAACAAAACATATAAAAAAAATAAAACAATCTAAAATCAATTAAAATGCAAGGGAAAGATGCTTTGTGGACAGTGTGTGTTAGCCATGCAAGCTTCCATGTTCAGAGACAGTGTGCCTCTGAGTAGCAGATGGTAGCAAGAAGCAATAGGGCACAGATGTTGCCTCTGTGCACGACTTTTAATCTTTCCACCGTCAGAACAGAACGTTGGACTACATGAACCTTTGGCCAAGCCACATATTCTTCTGAATCGTCTCGCTATAGATTCTAGCCCCCTCAAGAAAAGAGAACACATTATGAGCTGTGGGCTGTGCAATACTAAACACCACCAGTATAGCAAGGATAGCCGACATGTTGTCCTCCAGATGTTTTTGCATCTCCTCTCAGCCAATACTAAAACTATTACATGCCATCCATTAAAATACCGAGTAATACTAAATGACATTGTGCATCAGCTATCAAACTGGGTCAAAAAGTGAATATACTGTTGCATGTCAGTTATCAAATGCTCTCCGGTTTTTAAATGCTATTGCATGTCAACCATTAAGTACTGGGAAATATGCATCACTGTTGCAGCTATCAAATACTCTCAGCAACTAAATACTGTGAAATGCAAGCAGCACAACATGTCATTTACTGACAACTGCCAGATGCTGTCCACCATTGCTTTTAGCTATTAAATACTGTGAAATACACATAATAATATGACATGCTAGCAATCAAATACTGTCAAATGTATTGAGAACAAATATCATGGCATGTCAAATGCAAATGTCAAACATCTGGAGATCATTCGGCAAATGTTTGAGCATACAGAAGGTACGTGACCTCAGAAACTGCAGACAATCGTTTTGAAGGGAAGTGTTAGCAGCAAACCCATTTCAGCTCTAAACATGTTGTTGCCATCTCATGGCCTTCAGGAACAGAACTGAACACAGTGATAAGCAAAACGCTGTTTTGTTACCTACATGCCCCTGCTCTTAAAAGAGCCTCCCCCTAGCACGGTAGCAAGCAGCAGCTCAGAGTGTAATTTCTGAACTATGATTTTTGATTAAGCCCCATATGCCTGCAACAGCCGATGAAAAAATGAAGCTTATCAGCTGTGTCGCCCACTTGTCTGTTGCACCCTTCAAGACTTAAATGCTCTTCGTGAAAGCTGCAGTGCTCAGCTGAAAATGAGATGCAGCAGTCATTGAGGAAATCATTTTGTCCTAACATCAACGGACCCGTTCTTATTTCCATGCAGGCCACATCGCACATCACAAGAATTGGGCCTGGACTGTCATTCCATTTATCCTTTTGTATCCTTTATATTTTCTCCAACCTCCTCAAGAAACTGAATTATTTTTCACTTCTCTCTACCAACACTACCCCTCCTTCCTCCTCCCCTCCCCCTCCCAGCCTTCTAATACTCTGCCTATATTATACTGCACTTACAGCAGTGGAGATGCCAAGAGCCAAACTGTGTTGTGTCATTCATTCATTCAAAAAAAAGGGGAGGGAAGCATGCTTAGGAACATAGGAAGCTGGCTTACATTGAGTCAGAATATTGGTCCATATAGCTCAATATTGTCCACTCTGACTGGCAGGGGCTCTCCAGGTTTTCAGGCAAGAGCTCTGCCCAGCCTTACCTGGACACACCAGGGACTAGAGCTGGGACCTTTCGCTTGCAAGGCAGATGCTCCACCATTGAGCAACGGTCCTTCCCCCAAAACTTTGAACATAAGAGACTGCCTTATACCAAGTCAAACCATCTAGCTCAGGATAGTCTAGATTCTTCAGGATTTCAGGCAGGATACTTTCCCAGCCCTACCTGGAGATGCTAGGGACTGAACTCGAGAACTTCGGTGGTCAGAGCAGATGCTCTGTCACTGAGCCTAAGCTAGCCATTTTTATTTTCAAGGATAAGCAGCCATTCAAATGTGTTTTCAATCCAGATTGGATCCCTGTACTGGTTACCTACCAAAACTCTGCACACACATATACAGTTAATACCAGTACATATCTGGGAGCCAACAACAACCCAGAGGGTTTGGGGGGGCAGGAAACTGGCATAGGGCCTCAATCTGGATTGGGAGCATGCTCTAGATTAGGGCACTGAGGGGCTGCTTTTCCTTCAGAATAAAAGTGGACAATTTAAGCACACATTTTTTTAAAAAAATAAGTAATACAACATGTAGTTTGATCCTGACACTGATTAGCCGGTGTCATGGAATGTTAGTAAACATTCCACCTGCTCAGGAAGAGACCAAAATTCTCATTTCTATGCAGCCATTGGGACCTCTGCAACGTTATCAAAAGTCCTTCAGCTACAAGCTGGCACATAAACTGACCGCCTCACATTAGAAGAGCTCTGGTGGATTAAGCCAAAAGTCCATTGTGCCCAATGTGCTATTTCTCACAGTGGTGAACCAGATGCCCCTAGGAAGCCCACAAACAGAACATGGGTTCAATAGCCTTCTCCCAATGAGATGGGCAAATCAGTCAGTTTCAGTTTCTCATTTTCACAATCTTAAATTTGGTTCTCCACATTTCCACATCAGTTTCCAATTTTTTAAAAAAACATTCTCATGAAAATTCATCAGCCCTTTGTGCAAATTTTATTCTATTATACACATTTTTGCACAGCAACTTTCCCTAATACAATGCAGTTCAGCATGCTATGTTTACTAATATATGTATTTCATATGCACACTTTAGTAGATGCATTTTCTTACAGATTACTTGGCTTGAGAACAGCATTGGAAAATTCAGAAAAGTGGAAATTTCAAAGGGTGGCTATCTTATGGTTTGCATATTGTTTTGGAAAGTGTGAATAAGGTGCTTTCAACTTTAAATTTGAACTGAATGTAATTCCTTCCCCATCCCTATCACCTGGATTCAGATGCCCCTGAAAAAGACATTAGAAAAATATTTCTTTGGGCATTTTTTTTTTTAAAAAAGGCAAGCTGAAATTGGCCTACAGAGGTTTTTTTTTCTTTTGTAGGTCCAAATTATAGCTCTACCCCACTGTGGCTACAGTTATTCTGAAGAGTCAGTCATTCAGCCAGTGACTTATTGATCCTTGGCTGCAGGCCGAATCTGGGCAGCAGCTGCTGATGTTGATCATGCTGCAGCGTCTCTGTGCATTGTTTCCATGACTTTCCAGTTTATCACACCTGTCTCATGCTCCAGGGGGACATCAGATTCCTGTGAGTTGGATCACTTCATGGCGTTCTGAAAATGTCATTTGTTTAAAGTTCCACTGTTTCACCTTTCTCTCTCATGAGCACAAAAAGAAGAGGAAGGGAAGGGCAGCAAACCTGTCGGCACAATGTATTTCCAGTCTACAATTAAATACAGCACAGGTTTGGCACTGTGTACATTCCAGTGCAAGATGTGGATAATTTCAGTTTAATGTGCTGAGACAAACAGAAACATCATCTGAACACACTGCAACAGTCTGAGTAGCTAAAAAGGAACTCAAGGCAGTCTGTTCTGCAATAACTAGCAAGAGTGGCGAGTGCACCATAAATTAATTTCACCCATGTCAGCCCAAAGAGTACTACAGATACCGCAAAGACACAATGACATTTGTATAGGTAACCAACCACCTAGCTAAAGTTTACAAAACTCCAAGGATATCTCCCATCTAGGGTTGCCAGGTCCATGGCCTGAGACTGATATTGTATATTTAGGAGAAGAGAAGGTCAGCCAAGTGCAGGTGTTCTTGCTACTCTGTAATGGGAAAAACCACAAGGTGGAATTCTCCCTTCCCCCTGCACAACTTTTAAAGATACAGAAGACCTCTTGGAGGCTGGGCCTGGCAACCCTACTCCCATCCCACCCATCCTGTCCCATTTTTTCAGAACTACAGCAAGGGCATTTCCCAGAGCCAATAGACAGCACTGTAAGGGCATTTCCCAGAGACATCTGGACTATACAGCACTAAGATGCTACTTCAAGAGCCATGGCTTCCCCCAAAGAATCTTGGCAACCGTAGTTTGTGAAGGGCCCAGAGAGTCGTTAGGAGAGTCCCCTCTTCCCCTTACAGAGCTACAATTCCCAGAGTTCCCTGGGAAGAGGGATTAGTTGTTAAACCCCTGGGAATTATAGCTCTGTGAGGGGAAGAGGGGGTCTCCTACAAACTCTCAGCACCCTTAACAAACAACAGTTCCCAGGATTCTTTGGGGGGGGAAGCCATTTTAAAATACTGCTTTAAATATGTGATGAGGATGTGACCAGAGAGAGCACTGCTGCCAGCCAGGGGCCCACTGACATGGAGAGTGCCCACTAGAGGGAACGTGCCTATGAGGCTTATGCATCATCAGAAAAAATACAACAGAAGAGGATGACAATTTGCATATACTAATTTACAAGTATAGAGGCAACTTTTGGAAGAATTCCTTTAACTTAAACAGATAAACATCTCATCACAGCAGAGAAGACTGACCAGATAGCCTGTGTGTGTCTATCCATATGCCAACTGCTGAAAAGCAAATTCTCCCTCCTAAGGTATCTTTATCTTTAAACCAGCATTGGACCAGACAGCCCTTGAAATAGAGTACTGTCCTCTGTAAAGTAGGGCACGTGGACTCTAGCTGGACCAAACCTGGGTAAAGGTGAGGGCAGGCTTTTAAAAAGATTTACAGCACAGACTTATGCATTTCTACCTGGAGAGAAGTTAATAGTCCATGCAAAAGCAGACATAAAAAGAACCAACGGGCAATTTGGATGTGGACTGGACAGCCCTTCCAGCAGAGGACACCTTCAAACAGAGGACAGTCCTCTAAAGAAGGACACATGGCCATCCTAAGGGGCACTTGCTGAGGACCTCCTCAAACCTGGAGTCAGACCTAGGTGGGGCTTGCAGATTCCAGTAAAAAGTTCCATACCTCTCAAGACCATGTTGGTATGAACTAGGGTTGGGATCTGCTTGTTGTCTCCAATGCGAACACATTCTGTCAAACTGGAAGGCGGTTCCATCTCATGTTCATTTGTTGTCTGCTATCTTCTCCTTTTACTGTTTTAATTTATTTCCTCCTGAAAAATAACAATACGTATATCATTTTTTTCCTTAACAACGTGAAGGAAAGTGGCTTTCTCTCTGCCTCCCCAGTGCACACCCAATCCCCCTCTTCTCCTGTTCCTCCTGCTCCTCACCCTGAGTCATATTGGATCCTCCCCCAACTCCCAGCCATGGGAGAAAGTGAGAGAAGTGGAGAGAGATTGCCTGTTCAGTTTCACATTAGCAAAGCAAAGAGCAGGCTGGTCAGTTTCACCTATGCTATGCTAGCTCCTTATGTGTCAACCGGCTGCCATCCCAGGAGTTTGGAAAGGGCTGCCTCTGCTTCGTGGAGAGAGCTGGGACTATGAGCTGAGAAGAACCGCTTGCTTGCCTGTTGTTTGTTTCCCACCAGCTGTGGGCTTCAGGGTGGACTTTTTGCATGTGTCTGTGTGTGTCTGTGTGTGTGCTATTGATACTGCCATCACCAAGTGTGCAAAATAAAAACTGCAGTATTGGCTCAGCAAGCACTTTAAATCTTTCCTCCCCCAGCATTGTCAGTATCAATATCAACATCATTATATTCAACAAGGAAAAAGCCAGTGTCAGTAAAAGTTTTTAAAAAAAATCACAGTGTATAAGGTCAGTCTGCATGATGACAAATGTCCAGGCTGTAGGAAAAATCCAGTGCCAAATTCAAAATGAGTGAAATCCTTGCTCATCCTTAGTATGAACTGAGCCCATCCCAGAAGATGATGCAGAATTCCCTGCAAAATGCTGTGCTTCCATGGCAAAGTGTTCCCTGGACATTTGAAGGGGGGGGGGACACATTGCTTTTTGGCAATGCCATCTAATGACTGAAGGTCATTCAGTTCATGGTTGTTTAGAATGCTGGGCCAACCCACTGGGGTGCAATTCATTATGTTTACACTTATTACACTTTGGGTACATGTGCAAAGGTATCCCCAGAAGGGCATATCCCCAGATCACTGCTTGCCCTCAGGCAGTCATGTGTTGCTTTAGGCACACTGCTAAACCATCCAGCCATTCAAATGACTATGGAAACCTTCCATCCCTCAAATATGAGCATCCAGTGATCTTATTCCCTCCAGCAATCTGGCATGCAGGTTGTTCATGTGCTATATCACAGATATGCAACCTGTGTCCCGGGGCCCACATGTGGCCCTCAACCTCATTTTATGTGGCCCCTGATGCCTCCTGGTATGGCGCAGTCCTTCCACCCCATCAGAGTTCTTTCCTCCCTGTTTATTTCTTCCTTATATTTCCCGGCTTTTCAAAATGTGTTTTCCCACTTTCTATGTAGTCTAGGTGGAGAGAAAAAGAAATCCAATTAGACAGTTCAATCAGCGAGCTCAATAATGTACAATAACATGCAGAAGCTTTCTTTAAAACAGATTATTCCTTAGTAAGATTGTCTTCCTGCCACTCAAATGAATACAAATGAGTTCACAGCAAATGGTAAATGATATGTTGGCACTGTTGCAGTGAGTAATAATGTTTTTTTTCCCATAACAGTGTTCTAATCTTCTTTCCCAATAATTAGCTGATCATTAGCTACGATCAGTCCCAGTTCAGGCCTAGCAAAAGTGTGATGCAATCAATCTGTCAGTCAAGTCTGTCAGTCTATATTTCCTTTATTGCAAAGCAAAACAAAAAACAAAAACAAACATTTTCTTGCAATGGATTCAGCATAAGTTAATGTGGTGCAGTAGTTGATGCGGAGTGATGGACTAGGGCCTGGGAGATGAGGGTTCAGATGCTCATTTAGCCAGGAAGCTCACTGGGTGACCTTGGGTCAGTAACCGTCTCTCAACCTCACCTATCACACCAGTGAAAAGAACAGGAATTTAACAAACATATGTTGGGGGCACTCCCTGTGCAACCAGAACCCCTGCTTTTTCAGGGTGCCCAACTGTGTGCTTCATGATTGCCACAAGAGCAGTTGTACCGTCGCAGGGACTACACAGACCTTTAAAATGAACAGGCATGGGTTGGGAGAGGAGAATGCTACTGCAGTCTCACTCACTCTCCCATTCACGCTCACTGAACTTCTGAGAGAGATCAGAGACAGAGAGAGATTCTTGTGGACTTTTCTGTCTTCCCTGATATGCCACGCCTTGGCTCTCTCCTACTGTCAGAGACAGCCATTCCATCAGGCTGCACAGCAGAGGGAGAGGACAGGAGCAGGGCCATTCCATCGGCTCTGCCCCAGCTGCCACTAGCAGTAGAGTAGCGGCAAATTCAGAAGTGCAGGGTCCCTTCATGATAGTCATGCCACACACCCTCATAGCCACGCCTCCTTTTCTGCTTTCCCTCATCTCCTTTGCTCTTCCTGTCGTCTCCACATTCCACCACAGCAGATGTCCCTAGAAGCCAATCAGCATGAAAAGGGAGGCTGTGTGTTAGCTACTGAGAAGAGTCTTCTCAGTGACTGACTCACCTCCTTTCACTCTTGATTGGTTCCAGTCAGCACAAAAGGACAAGGACTCTTCTTAGTGGCTAACACGCTCCCTTTTCATGCTGATTGGCTCATACATAGGGACTTGGCTGGGACCCTGCTCCTAAAACAGTACTGGCTCTACAACCCCCCATGACCCTGGATGACTGCACCCCTGGTCACTAGCAACAGCCGTTCTATCAGGCTGCACAGCAGAGGGAGAAGAGAAAAGCAGAGCCATTCCATCGCCTCTGCTGAGACCAGCTGCCTTTGGCCTTCTCTAGTAACAGCCATTCCATCAGGCTGCCTGAACCGCTCCCTGTTAGCCATTATAAGCACTGTAGAACTTGAGCGTGAGCTTGCATGCCCACTCCTCTGTTGGTTGGCTAGTGCTGGACTTTCTACCATATTCTCTGAGGTTGCATCTGACCATACATTTAAAGCACTTTCATACCACTTTAACAGTCAATGTTCCCTCCAAAGAATCCTGGGACCTGCCACATTTCCCAGCACTCTTAACAAACTACAGTTCCCAGGATTCTCCATGACAAATTGGTATAAGAGGACTTTAAATGTGTGGTGTGGATGAGTCCTACATCATTTTGAATGATGTAGGACTGTTTCATACACAACTTGCTTCCTCTGTTTCATATACAACTTGCTCATCACTGTAGGGAAAGGCAGGGGGAGCAACAACGTTCTGTAACAAACAGGTTCTTAAGAGGGGGGAATAAAAAGAGATCACACTCGGAGAACGCCCTTATGATTAGTACTTTCTAAATGCCATAATAAAGTGCTTCCCAAAATACTTTAAGAGGTAATTATGCACAGAGTAATCATTAAAGTAGTCTCATTTTATTTACAGGACTTATCTATTTACTCACAAATGAAGCTTGACTTCTGCAAGCGTGCATTTGCCCTCATGCTCCACATTCCTGGATCATCCATGCAGGCGACAAGTAGATCCCTGGGAACGTCAGGCTCAAGGGCCACCATCTCTGGGAATACATATGCAGGGTTTTTTGAAGGACAGGCTCAGGCCCAGTGTCAGGGCCCGAGTCTGGGTTTAGTCCTCCCAGTGACCTTTGCTGTCAGGAACATCAGTGCTAGAACATCTTCCATGCCTGCAGAAGATCCCGGTTTCAGTGCCAAGCATCTCCAGGTAGGGCTGGCAACTGCCGTGTCGACAATACTGAGCTAGATTGACCAATGCTCTGGCTCAGTATAAGGCAGCTACCCGTGTTTCTATGTTCCCTTCTGATCTGGCTGGTCATCCCCATCTGGATCAGAGTCCAACTGTGATGAAGCCACAGATATTGTATGTTCCTGAGTGCTGCCGGAAGCTCCTTCTCCCAAATTCAGGAATGAAGAAGGAATTCCCAATGCCCAAAATTTCACCACAGGCTTGGCTTGGCTTGCTTTGTGCTACCTCCAGTTATGAGAAAAATGGCACATCCTATGTTCTGGCTGCTGTCTCATTTTCACACTTCTCTAGTTTTCAGTTATCATCATCATTATTGCACAGATGGGCAACCTTCAGCCCGCAGGCATAATTAGGCCCACCAGAGGTCTGAAGTTGGCCCATAAGGGCATTTTTTCCCCAAGCCACCCACCCATCTACCTACACCTGACATCACATGGCATCAGGTGTGGGGCAGGTACAACTAAGCAGAGCTTGCAAAGTTACTTTTTTGAACTACAACTCCCATCAGCCCAATCGGGTGGCCACGCTGGCTGGGGCTCATGGGAGTTGTAGTTTAAAAAAGTAACTTTTCCAAGCTCTGCAAGTAAGACTGCAAAGGAACAAATGGGAGCATTACAGTGGGCTCCTGATTGTTGCTCTGCAAGCAGGGCTTGCAATTTATGCCTTTTAAATTTGACACCAAATACAAGCCCAGCTGGAATTTATTCAGCTAAGGAGCTCCTGAGCCCCGCAAGCAGGGTTTGCTTTCGTTGCTGAATTCAAATTCAGCTCTGAATGCAAACCCTGCTGGGGTCAACTGCACTCAAGGCTCCTGAATGGAGTTTCCAAGTGCAGCCAATCCCTGGTACAAGCAGGCATTGCTTTCGGTGCTGAATTCAGCCCCAAATGCAAGCCCTACTCCTGGCAGAGAAAGTGGTGCAATATTCTTCTGTAGTAGCCAGGGCTTGCAGCTGTAAAGGAAGAATCTTCCTCTGCAGGCTTGGATTTCAATTAAAGGGCTGGAAAGGAAGGAAGGGAGACTCAGGAGCACACTCTACCTGCCCTCTTGATTCATCCTTTGAAGTGTCACTACCTGCAATAATATAATGATATGTAGCTGACAAGTTGGGGAGCCCTGACCACTTGTCAACAATAGCTCATCAGGGAGTGGGCCAGTCCTGAACCAGTCCACCAACCAGATCTGGCTCCCCCTTGCTGATTTATTATATTCCACAGGCAGGTCTCAAGGCAGATTACTGATTATTAAAACCCAATACAATTAAAACAGCAATATATGACAACCCTGCCTATAATCCCAAAACAATAATTTCATATGCAGTGCATCACATACAGGCAGGTACCAAGCTTCAGCTTTGTGAGTGACTTGGAAGTAAATAGGGATGTGGAGAAGTTTGATTTCATTTGCATTTAAAGCCAAATCTATCAAATTTGCCTTTTCTGAAACAACGGAGAACTGAAACGCAGTTTTATTGAAATTCACAATAATCTAAATTTTGCAGAGCAGTTCTACAACCAACCAGTGTTTTAAAAATGCATGTATTAGTGGAAAGTGTGCATAAAAATGAACCCACTGCCTGCAAGGGGAAGAGGACCATCACTGCCCAGGGAGGAAGAGCCATCTGCCTGCCTGTGCTGCTGCTGGATAACATCTCTGCTCTCTCCTTCTTGGGCTCCTGCTCTGCACGTGGCACCTTGCAGGACCAGGCCCCAGGTACTCAGCCAGCTGTGGCTGATACTGTTCCATCTGTCCCTTCTTTGGAGGGGATATATAAGCCGGCTGACTGCCTGCAAGGGGAAGAGAACCATCGCTGCCCAGGGAGGGAGAGCCATCAGCCTGCCTGTGCTGCTGCTGCTGGCTGCTGCTGGCTGCTGCTGGCTGCTGCTGGCTGCTGCTGGCTGCTGCTGGCTGCTGCTGGCTGCTGCTGGCTGCTGCTGGCTGCTGCTGGCTGCTGCTGGCTGCTGCTGGCTGCTGCTGGCTGCTGCTGGCTGCTGCTGGCTGCTGCTCGTTGCTGCTCATTGCTTCTGAGCCCCTGACGTTACAGCTGCCACTGTTGCGATTCGTGGCTATTGGGACCCTGCTGTTGTTGCTGTGCTATTTGTGCTATTTGGGTGTATGAATGATTGTATGAATGAGTGTGTGATTGTGTATGGAGTATGAGTTTTTTTATTTATTTTATTTTTATTATGTGCCTGGGGGAGAGGATAGGGTGTTGGGAGGGAGGACCAGAGGGGGCCCCAATCAGCGCAGTGACGGGTAATGGGAGGTATGGCGCTGTGAGGAGGACTTGCCAGTTAAGGGGAACTCGGCCCAGACAACTGGTGGCTGTGCCGTGTTCCGGTCCTCCTCACATCCACAGGATTGCTGGTAGTTCTACCAGCCAACTCTCGGATCTCCAGTTGCTGCTCTTTAATGCCAGATCGGTAAATAATAAAACCTCCCTCATCTATGATTTAATCATGGATGAGGCGGCCGATCTGGCATGCATTACCGAAACCTGGGTGAGTGATCTGGGAGGTATTAATCTCTCCCAGTTGTGCCCACCTGGGTATTTGGTTCAGCATCTGGGTAGATCCGAGAGTCGGGGAGGGGGAATTGCTGTGGTCTATAGAAGTTCCATCTCTCTTGTTAGGCACCCCATCCAAGTGGCTAATGGCCTGGAGTGTCTGCACATTACGTTGGGCCAGCGAGACAGACTGGGAATACTGTTGGTGTACCGTCCACCCTGCTGCCCAACAGCTTCCCTAACTGAGCTGACAGAGGTGGTCTCGGACTTGGTGTTGCGATCTCCCAAACTTTTGGTATTGGGGGATCTCAACATTCATGCCGAGGCTGCCTCTGGAGCGGCTCAGGACTTCATGACCTCCATGACAGCCATGGGGCTGTCTCAATTTGTTGCTGGCCCGATGCATGTGTCAGGACATACTCTAGACTTGATTTTTGCCACTGGAATGGGGGAAGGTGATCTGGGAGTGAGGAATCTTACATCTATTCCTTTGTCATGGACAGATCATCGCCTCTTGAGATTTAGACTCACATCATCTTCTCCCCTCTGCAAGGGTGGAGGACCAATTAAGATGGTCCGTCCCCGGAGACTAATGAATCCTGAAGGATTTCAGAGGGCTCTGGGGGATTTTCCGGCTGATAAAACTGACGATCCTGTCGAAACCCTGGTCACTCTGTGGAATACGGAAATGACCCGGGCAGTTGACACAATCGCCCCGGTGCGCCCTCTCCATTGCAGAGCTCAATTGGCCCCTTGGTTTACCGAGGAGCTAAGAGTGATGAAGCAAGAAAGGAGATGGTTGGAGGGTAAATGGAGACGAACTCCTGACGGCTGTAATTATGCACTTGTGAAGGCCTCCACGAAACGCTATGTGAAGGCGGTGAGGATGGCGAAGAAGCAATACTTCGCTACCTCCATTCAGTCATCTTGTAACCGCCCAGCGGAACTTTATAAGGTTGTCCGGAGACTTTTACACTCTGGTTCTCCGGACGCAATATTACCATCAATAGCCCGCTGTAATGAGTTTGCGAGGCACTTCCAAGACAAGATCATAAACATCCGACGGGACCTTGACTCCAATATTGTAAGTTGAATCTAATGAGGTGTCCAGAACACAGTCTTGTCCTGTTTTATTGGATGAGTTTCAGTTGGTACAGCTCGAGGATGTGGACAAGGTGCTTGGACAGATACGGGCGACTACTTCCGCTCTGGACCCTTGCCCCTCGTGGCCAATAAAAGCTAGCAGAAATGGAACGGCCGGCTGGGCCAAGGAGGTAATTAATGCCTCGTTACGAGAGGGAGTGGTCCCACCTTGCCTGAAACAGGCGGTAGTGCGACCGCTCCTAAAAAAGTCCTCCTTGGACCCTGATAACTTTAACAACTATAGGCCGGTAGCAAATGTTCCATTTCTGGGCAAGGTTCCAGAGCGCGTGGTCGCTCGCCAACTCCAGGCCCTCTTGGATGAAACTGATTATCTGGATCCATTTCAATCCGGCTTTCGGACGGGGTTTGGTACAGAAACAGCCTTGGTCACCCTGTATGATGACCTCTGTCGGGAGAAAGACAGAGGGAGTGTAACTCTGTTGGTTCTCCTTGATCTCTTGGCGGCTTTTGATACCATCGACCATGGTATCCTTCTGGAGCGACTCGCGGAGTTAGGAGTTGGAGGCATTGCTTGGCGGTGGCTGTGCTCCTATCTTGAGAATCGTATGGGGTCCCGCAGGGCTCAGTTCTGTCCCCCATGCTTTTTAATATCTATATGAAGCCGCTGGGTGAGGTCATCAGGAGTTATGGAGTGCATTTCCAGCAATATGCTGATGATACGCAGCTCTATTTCTCCTTTTCATCTTCTTCAGGTGAGGCTGTTGCTGTACTGAACCGCTGCCTGGCCACGATAATGGACTGGATGAGAGCAAACAAACTGAAGCTCAATCCTGACAAGACTGAGATGCTGCTAGTTGGGGGGCCCTCTGCTCAGATGGTTGATGTCAGACCTGTCCTAGATGGGGTTACACTCCCCCTAAAGGAACAGGTCTATAGTTTGGGGATCTTATTAGATCCGCTTCTGTCACTTGAGGCCCAGGTAGCCTCGGTGGCACGAAATGTGTTCTACCAGCTTCGGCTGGTAGCCCAACTCCACGAGCTAGAGGGAGCCCCAGCTGAGGAAGCGTCAAGGCCCCAGCTGACAAAGCGTCAAGGCGAGTTAAGCAGCAGAGCGAGTTCGGCAGCAGGGCGAGGAGGCCAGGGCCCTCCACTCTGCCCGTCTGTTCCCTGACCTCAACTAAACCGCAGTCTCCAACCCATTGACGTAATAAACCTTAAGCAAAACTATGCAGGTAAGAAGCCAGCAGGGGTGTGGGGGCTTTCCAGTGTTTTGCACTGCCTGCAGCATGTACGACTATCTGCCTGTTGGACAGAAGTCGTGGGTGTGCTCTCGGTGCAATGAGCTCCTGGCTCTCCGGGAACGACTTCATTTCCTTGAGGCCAAGGTGGCGGACCTGGAAAAGCTGAGAGAGGCAGAGAGGTGTGTGGAGGAGGCCTTCAGGGACGTTATAGCTGTGTCCCACTCCAGCGATGATAGCTCTCCTGCTATCATGGAGAACGATGGTCTCGGGGAAGGAGAGCATCCAGCTGAGGAAGAGGGAAACGATCCCTTAGAAGGGACCCATTCCTTGGGGGATGAGCAGCTATCCTCTCGTGCCGAGGATATATCTCCAGGGGGTGGAGGGATCCTTGTAGTGGGTGATTCGATCATTAGGAGCATAGACAGTGGGGTGTGTGATGGGCGTGTAGACCGCAAGGTGTTTTGCCTGCCTGGTGCGAAGGTTGCGGATATCGCCCGTCGTTTAGATAGTTTGGTAGACAGTGCTGGGGAGGAGTCAGTGGTCGTGGTGCACGTTGGCACCAACGACATGGGGAAATGCAGCCGTGAGGTCCTGGAAGCAAAATTTAGGTTGCTAGGTAGGATGCTGAAAGCCAGGACCTCCAAGGTGGCTACCGGTTCCACGCGCAGGACCAGCCAGACAGGCCCAGCTTCGCAGTCTCAATGCATGGATGAGACGATGGTGTCGGGTGGAAGGGTTCGGATTTGTTAGGCACTGGGGAACATTTTGGGACAAGCCGGGCCTGTACAAAAGGGATGGGCTCCACTTGAACCAGAATGGAACCAGACTACTGGCACTTAAAATTAAAAAGGTAGCAGAGCAGCTTTTAAACTGACTGAGGGGGGAAACCCGACAGGAGCTGAGAAAGGTCCGGTTCGGAATAAACCTCCCCCTGGGATAAAAACCAAAGAAATGATGAAATTTTAAAAGGGGTAGGCCTAGAAGTAGGCATTGTGAGAGCAGCGGCACAGGATATAAATTCAGAAGAGCAAAATTACCACAGGCCTAACCACAAGTGCCAAAGACACTTGAAGAGAGACACTGCTTACAAGTGCCTGTACGCTAATTCTAGGAGCCTGCGAACCAAGATGGGAGAACTGGAGTGCTTGGTCTTAGAGAAGAGCATTGATATAATGAGCATAACCGAGACCTGGTGGAATGGAGAAAACCAGTGGGATACGGTTATCCCTGGATATAAACTATATCGGAAGGACAGGGAAGGACGTATTGGTGGCGGAGTCGTTCTATACGTGAAAGAAGGCATTGAATCCAGCAAGCTCGAAACCCCAAAAGAGGCAGACTCCTCCACAGAATCGTTGTGGGTGGTGATACCGTGCCCCAGGAGGGACTTAATACTGGGAACGATCTATCGTCCCCCTGATCCAAATGCTCAGGGAGACCTTGAAATGAGATATGAAATTGAGGAAGCATCCAAACTAGGAAATGTGGTAGTAATGGGTGACTTCAACTACCCGGACATAGACTGGCTGCATATGTGTTCCAGTCATGACAAAGAAGCAAAGTTTCTAGATATTCTAAATGACTATTCCCTAGATCAGTTGGTCATGGAACCAACCAGAGGGACGGCAACCCTGGACTTAATCCTCAGTGGGGACCGGGACCTGGTGCGAGATGTAAGTGTTGTTGAACCGATTGGGAGCAGTGACCACAGTGCTATTAAATTAAACATACATGTAACTGGCCAATTGCCAAGAAAATCCAACACGGTCACATTTGACTTCAAAAGAGGAAACTTCACAAAAATGAGGGGATTGGTAAAAAGAAAGCTAAAAAACAAAGTCCAGAGGGTCACATCACTCGAAAATGCTTGGAAGTTGTTTAAAAACACTATAATAGAAGCTCAACTGGAGTGCATACCGCAGATCAGAAAAGGTACCGCCAGGGCCAAGAAGATGCCAGCATGGTTAACAAGCAAAGTCAAGGAAGCTCTTAGAGGCAAAAAGTGTTCTTTCAGAAAATGGAAGTCTTGTCCGAATGAAGAAAATAAAAAAGAACACAAACTCTGGCAAAAGAAATGCAAGAAGACAATAAGGGATGCTAAAAAAGAATTTGAGGAGCACATTGCTAAGAACATAAAAACCAACAACAACAAATTCTATAAATACATTCAAAGCAGGAGACCATCTAGGGAGACAATTGGACCCTTGGATGATAAGGGAGTCAAAGGTGTACTAAAGAACGATAAGGAGATTGCCGAGAAGCTAAATGAATTCTTTGCATCTGTCTCCACAGTGGAAGATATAGGGCAGATCCCTGAACCTGAACTAACATTTGCAGGAAGGGATTCTGAGGAAGACAAATAGTGGTAACGAGAGAGGAAGTTCTAAGCTTAATGGACAATATAAAAACTGACAAATCACCGGGCCCGGATGGCATCCACCTGAGAGTTCTCAAAGAACTCAAAGGTGAAATTGCTGATCTGCTAACTAAAATATGTAACTTGTCCCTCAGGTCCTCCTCCGTGCCTGAGGACTGGAAAGTGGCAAATGTAACACCAATCTTCAAAAAGAGATCCAGAGGGGATCCCGGAAATTACAGGCCAGTTAGCTTAACTTCTGTCCCTGGAAAACTGGTAGAAAGTATTATTAAAGCTAGATTAACCAAGCACATAGAAGAACAAGCCTTGCTGAAGCAGAGCCAGCATGGCTTCTGCAAGGGAAAGTCCTGTCTCAGTAACCTATTAGAATTCTTTGAGAGTGTCAACAAGCATATAGATAGAGGTGATCCAGTGGACATAGTGTACTTAGACTTTCAAAAAGCGTTTGACAAGGTACCTCACCAAAGGCTTATGAGGAAGCTTAGCAGTCATGGAATAAGAGGAGAGGTCCTCTTGTGGATAAGGAATTGGTTAAGAAGCAGAAAGCAGAGAGTAGGAATAAACGGACAGTTCTCCCAATGGAGGGCTGTAGAAAGTGAAGTCCCTCAAGGATCGGTATTGGGACCTGTACTTTTCAACTTGTTCATTAATGACCTAGAATTAGGAGTGAGCAGTGAAGTGGCCAAGTTTGCTGACGACACTAAATTGTTCAGGGTTGTTAAAACAAAAAGGGATTGCGAAGAGCTCCAAAAAGATCTCTCCAAACTGAGTGAATGGGCGGAAAAATGGCAAATGCAATTCAATATAAACAAGTGTAAAATTATGCATATTGGAGCAAAAAATCTTCATTTCACATATACGCTCATGGGGTCTGAACTGGCGGTGACCGACCAGGAGAGAGACCTCGGGGTTGTAGTGGACAGCATGATGAAAATGTCGACCCAGTGTGCGGCAGCTGTGAAAAAGGCAAATTCCATGCTAGCGATAATTAGGAAAGGTATTGAAAATAAAACAGCCGATATCATAATGCCGTTGTATAAATCTATGGTGCGGCCGCATTTGGAATACTGTGTACAGTTCTGGTCGCCTCATCTCAAAAAGGATATTCTAGAGTTGGAAAAGGTTCAGAAGAGGGCAACCAGAATGATCAAGGGGATGGAGCGACTCCCTTACGAGGAAAGGTTGCAGCATTTGGGGCTTTTTAGTTTAGAGAAAAGGCGGGTCAGAGGAGACATGATAGAAGTGTATAAAATTATGCATGGCCTTGAGAAAGTGGACAGAGAAAAGTTCTTCTCCCTCTCTCATAATACTAGAACTCGTGGACATTCAAAGAAGCTGAATGTTGGAAGATTCAGGACAGACAAAAGGAAGTACTTCTTTACTCAGCGCATTGTTAAACTATGGAATTTGCTCCCACAAGATGCAGTAATGGCCACCAGCTTGGATGGCTTTAAAAGAAGATTAGACAAATTCATGGAGGACAGGGCTATCAATGGCTACTAGCCGTGATGGCTGTGCTCTGCCAGCCTAGTCAGAGGCAGCATGCTTCTGAAAACCAGTTGCCGGAAGCCTCAGGAGGGGAGAGTGTTCTTGCACTCGGGTCCTGCTTGCGGGCTTCCCCCAGGCACCTGGTTGGCCACTGTGAGAACAGGATGCTGGACTAGATGGGCCACTGGCCTGATCCAGCAGGCTCTTCTTATGTTCTTATGTTAACTACGACCCTATCTGGACAGGGAGAACCTAGCTTCAGTTATTCACGCTCTGGTAACCTCTAGATTGGATTACTGTAATGCTCTCTACGTAGGGTTACCTTTGAAAACGATTTGGAAACTTCAGCTAGTGCAGAATGCTGCGGCCAGAGTTCCTACTGGGACGAAGAAATTCGACCACATAACACCTATTCTGGCCCAACTGCACTGGCTTCCAATATGTTTCCGGGCCAGATTCAAAGTGTTGGTCCTTACCTATAAAGCCCTTAATGGCACTGGACCGCAATATCTGATGGAACGCCTCTCCCGCTATGTTCCTACCCGTTCACTCCGCTCGACGTCTAAGGCCCTTCTCCGGGTCCCAACCCATACAGAGGCCCGGAGAACAGTAACAAGATCTAGGGCCTTTTCGGTGGTGGCCCCCGAATTATGGAATGCCCTCCCAGATGAGATACGCCTGGTGCCTTCTCTGTCATCTTTTCGGCGCCAGGTAAAAACCCACCTCTACACCCAGGCATTTTAAAGTATTTAAGCTTTTAATCTTATTTTTTTTAGTTTTCTTTCACTTTGTTTATATAATGTTTATATTGTCTGTGCAATACACACTTGCTGTATTTTAAATATTGTGGTTTTATCATGTTGTACACCGCCCTGGGAGCTGCTAGCTATAGGGCGGTTTAGAAATGCAACTAAATAAATAAAATAAATAAATAAATAAATATATCTCTGAAAACAACATACAAAAATGCATTATATTAAGAGACATTGCTTGCAATAATGTGTTCATTAGTCAAAACTGCACACAATGTGCTTATTAGGATAAATGAAGAATCTTCATGAGTTTTTTTTTTAAAAAACACCAATTCCTGCAGAACGTAAAGAACTGAATTGACAGAACACGGAATAATGGGCTCAAGTTGCAGGAAGCCAGATTTCAAATGAACACCAGGAAAAACCTCGTAACTGTTAGAGCGGTACGACAATGGAACCAATGACCTAGGGAGGTGGTGGGCTCTCCAACACTGGAGACGTTCAACAGGCAGCTGAACAGCCACCTCTCAGGTATGTTTTAATTTGGATTCCTGCATTGAGCAGGGGGTTTATAGGCCGCTTCCAACTCTACGATTCTATGATTCTATGAAATGATATCCTCCCATCCCTAGAAGTAGCTAAACTACAGAGGGTATGTCTCTTGTCCCCATTTATAGGGACAGATTTTGATAGAACTCCCTTTCATGCTGTTATAGTCATCATGTGCCTGTTCAGATGATGGAATCATCTTGCTTTTTGCAGGATCTCTTGGTGCACAGCTGTAACCACATGTATCAGAGGGAAATAGCTTCATGTTAGAGCACATGCTTTGCATGCCAAAGTTCCAGGTTTGATCCTTGGTATCCCCAGGTAGGGTTGGAAAGGACCTCTGCCTGAAACCCTGGAGAGCTGCTGCCAGTCAGTGTAGACAACAGCAAGCTAAATAGACAATAATGACTAATGGACTCCATTATAAACCAGCTTCCTATTTTCTTGTCAGAGAGGGAAAAGATACTTTCATCCAACCCACCACCGCCATGACCACCACCCAAGAAAGCAGTAGGAAAAATAATGGGCAGTTGGACAGAGTGTTTGGGAGAGATGGTTTGGAGGGAGGGTTTTTTAAATTCTTCTGTGGCTCAGATTTTAACTCAAGTCAGAGAAGAATTCTCAAGGCCATAGTGCTTGTCCCATATTATGAGTCCTCCTTGATTTGTGTTTCTGAGTAATTACACATTTTTTCGATGCAGTCATTCCTTATGGCATTGATGAGGATGGACTGCCTTCAAGTCGATCCCGACTTATGGAGACCCTACAAATAGGGTTTTCATGGTAAGCAGTATTCAGAGGGTGTTTACCATTCCCTGTCTCTGAGGCTGAGAGGCAGCGACTGGCCCAAGGTCACCCAGTGAGCTTCATGGCTGTGTGGGGATTCAAACCCTGGTCTCCCAGGTCCTAGTCCAACACCTTAACCACTACACCACACTGGCTCTCATAATGCCATATGGCATTATTGCTTTGTATTTTATATTAAAATTTAAAATGTGAAAAAATGGAGGATGGAATGTAATTCAGCCCAAGTTATATATTCTGAGTAGTAGCTTAATACTGGAGGGAGGCGGAATTGGGGGGAGATGACGCAGATTAAGCCAACAAGCAAGAATAATCTGTGCCTCCTGGGAAAGAGCACAATTAAAGTCTAGGGCATCTGTCACAGCCAATGATATCTCTTCCTGGTCCTTTTACTTGCAGGTGGAAAAAGTCACTGTGGCACTCAAGATGTATTAAAGCAGCTCTGAAAAGCTGAGGGGGCAAAACACCTCTTAGTTTATCACTGTCAGCTCCCCTCACTGGAAATCTCTGCTAATAAAAAGAATATTTAACTTTGAAAAAGAATTGGATTCAGTCTTCCAGGCCCCCACTGGCAATTATTTAAAAAAGAAACTAGAGCATCAATATTTGTAATTTACAGTCTCTTACATGCATACAATGAAACCTTTTTTATTGTTTTGAGTATATGTGATGCCTTAAGTGGGGAAAAGACCATTTAAATTATTCAAATACAATTTGTCTTGTAAGCAAAATACAAATGGCACTTGCATTAATTTTCAGCTGTTAAGCATTATAGCTTTGGGGCTTGGCTGGAATGAGTAATATAAGCTGTATATCACACTGTAAGAGATGGAAGGCCACGTTTGTCAGGGTGATGCTCTTGTATTCTGTGCATTGTAGCTCCACAAGAAGACACTGGGAAAAGTCAACCCACCATCCATTGTTAGGTGATAAACTGGTTTGGATAGTAACCAACCCACAAAATCCAAATGAAGAACCACTGTCCAGAATTGAGAGCTTTGGGGGTGTTTTCCAGGCCAAAGAAGAGAAAGCACAAAAATAGGTCATTGGGGGAGGCTGTTATACAGGAGAAAAAAATTAAAAACAGGATCTATGACCAAGTACATATCTAACATGCATCACATCATTTTTTTAAAGCTAAAGTCCATCATAATGTCCATAAATGTGTTGTTGTTGTTGTTGTTGTTGTTATGTGCCTTCACATCAATTATGACTTATGACGAACCTATGAATCAGCGACCTCCAACAGCATCTATCATGAACCACCCTGTTCAGATCTTGTATATTCATGTCTGTGGCTTTCTTTATGGAATCAATCCATCTCTTGTTTGGCATTCCTCTTTTTCTACTCCCTTCTGTTTTTCCCAGCATTATTGTCTTTTCTAGTGAATCATGTCTTCTCATTATGTGTCCAAAGTATGATAACCTTAGTTTCATCATTTTAGCTTCTAGTGATTGTTCTGGTTTAATTTGTTCTAACACCAAATTATTTGTCTTTTTCGCAGTCCATAGTATGCGCAAAGCTCTCCTCCAGCACCACATTTCAAATGAGTTGATTTTTATCTTATCCGCCTTTTTCACTGTCCAGCTTTCACATCCATACACTCTAGGATGCACGCCTTAATGTGGTGAGGGGGTTTGAAGTGCTGAAGAAGCTGAGAGCAATGCCGTCAGGAGTCTAGACCAAAAGCCTAGACTCCTAGCAGGAGGACTCAAGGTGGAATGATCAAAGCTGAGACACCAGACTAAGATGCATCCAAACTCAGAGGAAGGCAATGGTAAACCACCTCTGAATACCTCTTACCACAAAAACCCTAGAAATGTATTGTGGACTTACAATTCACTGGAGAAAATAAACATAGGAGGCTGCCTTATCCTGAGTCAGACCTTTGGTTCATCTAGCACAGTATTGTCTACACAGACTGGCAGGGGCTCTTCATACTGGGGACAATCCCAGCCTTACCTAGAGATGCTGGTGATTGAACCTGGGACCTTCTGCATGCAGAGCAGATACTCTACTGCTGGACCATGGACCTTCCATCACTTGATTTCTTGATTCTTATATAATTATGAAGCAAACTGGCAAATGTCATTAAATCCATTGAGTTAAATGACTCTTATTCCCAGGTAAGTACATAAAATTGCAGCCTTGGTCATTAGCATGTTCAGTATGTCTAAGGCTGAAAACCAATAGCCTGACCACTGTTGTCCATGCACTGGTAACCTTCAGGGTGGATTACTGTAATGCGCTCTATGGGGCTCTCCTTGAGGTTGGTCTGGAAGCTGCAGCTCGTGCAAAATGCGGTGGTGTGACTGCTCACTGCAACAGGGTATCTCCATTATGTCACCCTGCTGCTGAAAGAATTGCACTGGCTGCCCATTTGCTACCGTGCCAAGTTCAAGGTTCTGATTTTTGTGTACAAAGCTCTATACAGCTTGGGACCAGGATGCCCCTTATATACCCAGTTGATCACTGTGCTCTGCAAGTGAGGGGCTCCTGCAGATATCATCTTATCAGGAGGTCCATTCTGCACAACATAGAAAGTGGACCTTTAATGTTGTGGCACCTTCCCTTTGGAATTCTCTCCCCTCAATATTAGACAAGTGCCATCTCTGTTATCTTTTTGGCGCCTACTGAAGACCTTCATCTTTCAACAAGCCTTTTAAGTAGTGACCTTATCCCAGTCTGTGTCTGTGTTAGAATGGCTTTTTAAGATGTTTTTTAACTTGTGTGTGTGTGTGTGTGTGTGTGTGTGTGTGTGTGTGTGTGTGTGTTTTTAAAGATGTTTTTAATATATTTTTAACTATTTTTGTTTTAATATATTTTAAAGTCTTGTTTTTTTAGTGTTTTAGTGTTTTTGTAATAATGATGATGATTATGATGATATTGATATTGATATTACTAAGACACACTTATGTGGGAATAAGTCCCATTAAACCCAATGGGGCTTATTTCTGAGTAGACATGTATTGGATTGCAGCCTAAGCCTGTAATCCTATACACCAGGTGTGGGGAACCTTTGGTCCTCCAGATGTTGCTGGACTGCAACTGCCATCAGCACTGGCAAACATGGCCAATGGGCAGGGGTCATGGTAGTTTTAGTTCAGCAACATCTAGAGAACCAAAGGTCCCCTACACCTGCTGTACACATGTACCTGAGGAGTACATCTAGGACTGCACTCTAAGATCCTAAGGCAGCCTTTCCCAACCAGTGTGCCTCCAGATGTTGTTGGACCACAATTTCCATCTTTCCTGACCATTGCAATGCTGGCTGAGGCTGATGGGAGTTGTGGTCCAACAACATCTGGAGGCACACTGGTTGGGAAAGGCTGTCCTAAGGTCTATATGTTATGTCCAAAGCCTGCTGTGAATTGATGCAACTGCAGTAGTAAAAAGACACTCACAAGAGGTCATTACATCTTCGTAACTATGGAAGTTACCCAAAGGCTTGAAAAGTGTGGCAGAATCCACTGGATCCCAATGTTCAAGAAATTTTAAGGCACCGCTTCCCTTCTGTTGGAGGGCCTTTTGGTGCTGCCACTTAACTGTGCGGGGGACTGTGCTGTGGCTTGCCCTGCGCCCCAAGCGGACTGTCTTGCGGTCCGAGACAACAGACTTGGGACCCCATGTTTAGTGGGTTTCCTTTGGACGAAAACGCTTTCTATCAGAGTATAGCAGCTGTATGGGTGGGGGGGCCGCCTGATTGGTGGACAAGAAGTGGGGCATGTGCAGACCGGAGGGGGATACCGGGGGGTGGGGAGCCATAACATTAAAAGGCTAGGCGGCAGATCCTGGAAAGGTACGGGTGGCAGGCCATGCCAGTTTAGGGGAACAAGGGATAGATGCATAATATCCATCCCCTGTTCCGGGCCTGTCCATAACCAGAAGACAACTGGGGGACGCAGGACTCCATCCGACCTTCGACTGCTGTTATGTAACGCCAGGTCTGTGGTGGAGAAAACAACGCTCATCCATGACTTGATCTTGGATGAGAACGCAGACCTGGTGTGTATTACGGAGACCTGGCTGGATGAGGCCTCATCTCCTACGCTTGAGGCCATGTGTCCAGTCGGTTTCCAATACGCACAGCAGCCGAGGGTTGGTAGGCGGAGAGGGGGAGTGGCAGTCATCTATCGAGGGTCCTTGGTTTATGCCAGGCCCCCTCTCCATGAGACCAAGTTTGTTGACTGCATGTACTGGAGGTTGGGCCCAAAGGGCAGTTTAGGGATTCTGCTTGTGTACCGCCCACCCCGCTGCACAGCAGACTCGCTGGCCGAGGTGCTCGAGGTGGTCTCTGGTGTACGGATGCTCTCCCCCAACCTATTAGTTTTGGGGGACTTCAACATGCACGCCGAGACTGTCCTCACTGGAGCCCCTTGGGATTTCATGGAAACCATGACTTCCTGGGAACTGCACCTTAGTAATATAGGGCCCACCCATGTAGCCGGTCATGCTCTTGACCTTGTGTTTGTCTCAGGAGGGGAGGGAAGTGCTCTGAAAATGGGGGCTGTTCTTTCTAACCCCATGTCATGGTCAGATCACTACCTGGTGAATATGGACCTCTCAATGCCACACACCCTCCGCAGGGGACAAGGACCTATTAAGATGGTCCGCCCCAGGCGCCTGATGGATCCTAAAGGATTCCTGAATGCGCTGGGAGAATTGGAGCCGGCTGAAGGCCTCCCGGTCGAAGCCTTGGTGATGGAGTAGAATAAGGAGATCACTAGGGCAGTAGACCGGGTGGCACCGAAACATCCTCTCCCCCTGAATAGAGCTCAGATAGCACCCTGGTATACACCACAGCTCCAGGGTCTGAGACAGGAGGTGAGATGACTAGAGCGCCGGTGGCGGAAATCTCGCTCTGAAGATGATCGGACACTGGTTAGAGCAGCAATTGCTGCCTACCAGGTGGCAACAAAGGCAACAAAAAGGGAATTCTTTGCTGCCTCTATTGCGTCTCCAGAGTGCTGTCCCAGGAGGTTGTTCCAAGTGGTCCGAAATCTGGTCGGTCCAGTTGCTCAGGAGCCCATGGAGCATTCTAAAGCCTCCTGTGACACATTTGTTAAACACTTTGCCAATAAAATTGAGCATCTGAAGAGCATGATTCCGTGCGCCGTGGACACAGGAAGTGAGCCAGAGCCGGCCAGTTGCATTCCGGTCCAGTGGGATCAGTTTCAGCCTCTTCCCTCTGAGGAAGTGGACAAGGTGCTCTCTACTGTGAAGCCAACCACCTGTCTGCTGGATCCTTGCCCCTCATGGCTCATTATGAGCTGCAAAGAGAGACTGAGCGAAGGGATCAAGGCAATAGTAAATGCATCATTGGAAGAGGGTGCAATGCCATTAGCCCTCAAGGAGGCAGTTATAAAGCCCATCTTGAAAAAGTTCTCCCTGGATCCCCAAGAGTTGAATAACTTCCGCCCAGTCTCTAATTTACCATTTCTGGGCAAGGTGATTGAGTGAGTGGTGGCCAAACAGTTACAGACACACTTGGATGAAGTGGATTATCTAGATCCATTCCAATTGGGCTTCAGGACTGGTCATGGAACTGAAACAGCCTTGGTCGCCCTGGTGGATGATATGAGGAGGGTGTTGGATAGGGGAGAATATACCTTCCTCGTCCTCCTGGATCTCTCAGTGGCCTTCGATACCGTCGACCACGGTATCCTGTTGGATCTCCTGGAAGGATTAGGAATAGGGGGTACTGTTTTATGGTGGCTCCGTTCCTATCTCTCAGACAGATTCCAACGGGTGGCATTGGGGGATGAGGTCTCAGACCCTTGGCCTCTCAATTGTGGAGTGCCACAGGGTTCTATCCTCTCCCCCATGCTATTCAACATCTATGTAAAGCTGCTGGGGGCCATCATCAGGAGATTTGGGCTGCGGTGCCACCAATATGCGAATGACACTCAGCTCTATCTCTCGTTTAAGTCCTCACCAGAGTTGGCTGTGGATACCATGTCCAAGTGCCTGGAATCCGTAAGTGAATGGATGGGAAGGAATAGGCTGAAACTAAATCCCGACAAGACCGAGGTGTTGCTCGTGGGAGATAGGGGCAGGTTGGGGGATATAGACCTGGTGTTCAATGGGGTAAGATTACCCTTAAAAGACCAGGTCCGCAGCCTCGGGGTCATTCTTGACTCCCAGCTGTCCATGGAGGCTCAGGTCTTGGCAGTGAGCCGGGCAGCTTGGTATCAATTACATCTGATAAGGAGGCTGCAACCCTACCTTCCTGTCCATCTGCTCCCACGGGTGATACATGCCCTGGTCTTCTCCCGCTTAGACTACTGTAATGCGCTCTACGTGGGGTTACCCCTGAAAATGGTCCGGAAATTACAACTGATACAGAATGCGGCGGCACGTTTGATTAAGAACAGCCGTTGCCGTGATCATATCACTCCGGTGTTAGTAGATCTACACTGGCTACCAGTTGTTTACCGGGCCCAATTCAAGGTGTTGGTGCTGACCTTCAAAGCCCTATACGGTTTCGGCCCAGTTTATCTGAAGGAGCGCCTTCAGCATCACCAATTATGCCGCCTAACAAGATCAGCCACACAAGACCTTCTCTCGGTCCCACCAGTTAAGATAGCGAGGCTGGTGCGGACCAGAGAGAGGGCATTTTCAATTGTGGCCCCCACCCTCTGGAACTCCCTTCCTTTTGACCTCCGCCATGCCCCTTCCTTGATAGGTTTCTGCCGGGCCTTAAAGACCTGGCTGTTCAGGCAGTCCTACAGGACCTCTGGGGTGGGTTAGTTTTTAATATGGTAATATTACTATTGTTGTGGTCCTCATTGGCTTTTATTGTATTTTTACTGTGAAGTTGTACATCGCCTAGAGTGGCCGTTAATTCAGCCAGATAGGCGACTCACAAATAAAATTTTATTATTATTATTATTATTATTATTGTGTATGTTGTTGGTTCCTGAAGCAAGTGGTTTTGCATTGCACAACAGTGCGGTGGTTAGGTCATTTTAAGATTCAGACTTAATGTTCTTACAGGCTAGGCAGTTTAGATCAGGGGTGGTGAACCGCAGGTCTGGAGGTAGGCGGGGGAGGCTGCTCCATTAGAGCAAGTGGGGCATTGTCCCACCAACCTCAGCCTGCGCTCAACCAGACCCCACCCACCTGCCTTCTTATTACTAGTCCAGGTGGAGGCACTGGCTACCAGCTTCTTCCTCTTTAATGTTGCCTTTGTAGAACTCAGCAGGGCAGAGGAAGATGGGGGCAAAACTAGAATTAGATGGATCTGCCTATCATTGACTCTAGCTCCACCTACAGCCGGTCTCTATGCCTTCTGCCCCACCAAACCCAATGGGCACCGGCTTCCACTGCCACAAGGTCTTTCTTTCCAAACCTCAGGACTCTCACATGGACACACCCTCTCTCCCCAGGCCACAGCCCCCACCTAATCCATACCCTCCTTGAGAGCTTTTGCTTGGCTGGATTGTTGCAATGCACTCTACATGGGGCTGCCCCTGAAGACTATTCAGAAGCTTCAGCTGGTCCAAAATGCAGTGGCCAGATTGCTGGTCAGGTTTCTATTTAGATCTCATGAAACCTCTGTTTTCAAACAGCTGCATCGGTTGCCAGTTCTTTTCCAGGCCCAATTCAAGGTGGTGACACTAATGACTCCCTTCCCTTAAATATTAGCCAGGTGCCATCTCTGTCTTCTTTTCGGTGCCTGTTGAAGACCTTCCTCTTCAACAAGCCTTTTAAGTTGAGACCTTATCCCAGTCTGCTTCTGTGTTGGAATTGCTTTTTAATATGCTTTTAACCCTTTTTTCCCAAACAATATATTTTTAACCTTTTTTCTAAATGTTGTCCAAGCTTTTTTAAGAAATGTTTTTAAAGTTGTTTGTTTTAATGTATTTTAAAGTCTGTTTTTATGATGTTTTAAAGTGTTTTTAGTGCTTTTGTTTGCTGCCCTGCTCCTGCTGGGAGGCAGGGTGGGATATAAATCAAATAATAAATAAATAAGTAATGTTTAAAGCCCTGAATGACTTAGGTCCTAAATATCTGAAAGACAGCCTCCTTCCCTACAGACACTCTTGGGTGTTGAGATCAGCAGAAGGGGCCCTCTTGGTAGTTCTGTCTTCCTTAGAAGTCAGAGGGGTGGGGGCCAAAAAAGGGCCTTCTCTGGGGCTACCTCCAAGTTGTGGGACTGCCTCCCCACAGAAGTGCATCTGGCACCTTCACTGTATAGCTTGCATCATATGCCGAAGATACACCTAATATACACTTATATATTAGGAACCTCTCTAGTTGGTATAGCACAGTGGGGAGGAGAGCTTGGCTAGGAGTCCAGAGTCTGAGTTCAAATCCCCACTTGAGTCTTCTGGGTGTAAAAGGGCCAGCTAAAGATCACTCCACAGTGGGTGGCTCAGGGGTTACATGCCCTGCCACCTGTGCAGCCGTGGGCAAGCTGCATAGTCCAAGGAGCCCTGTTGTACCCCAGCTGGCAGTTGCGGACAAGGGAGGGGCTGGCTTGTGCAGCTGTGGCAAGCTGAGCAGGCCCGAGCCAGCTGGGGAGGACTAGCCTCAGAGGGAGGCCATGGTAAACCCCCCCTGAATACCGCCTACCATGAAAACCCTATTCATAGGGTCGCCATAAGTCAGGATCGACTTGAAGGCAGTCCATTTCCATTTTTCTAGTTGCAAATGGAATTTGTTTTAAACTGTTTTTAATAATAACAGTGATAATGCCTCTTATTGCAGCCTATTGCAGTCTTTCTTCTGCCTGCTGTGAGCAATGAACTTCTGGCTCTCGGGGAATGAGGGAGAGGCAGAAAGGTTGCTGGGCAAGGCCTTCAGGGACTTGATAGGTACCTGCCATTCCCAGAATGGCAGCTGCCCTACTATCACGGAGAATGACAGTCTTAGGGAAGGCAGACATCACTCGGAGGAAACAATCCTTTAGGAAGGACCCATTCCTTAGGAGAAAAGCAGTTATCCTCTCATGCCGAGAACCAGGGCTTAAGACTGCAGAGAGAGACCCACGATAGCAGTTCATAGATGCCAAAGCACCGTAAGGTAAAATGCACATGCCAAAGACATTTGGAGATAGACACCGTGATAGGTGTTCATATGCTAATGGAAGAAGTCTCTGTGTGAAGACGGATGAGCTGGAGGGCTTGATTTCAGAGGAGAGCTTAGATACAGTGGACATAATGGAAATCTGGAATGGAGAGAACCAGTGGGACATGGTTATCTCTGGATAAAACTCTGTGGGAAGAACAGGGAAGGGTGTACTGGAGGTGTTGTTCTGTACATCAAACAGGGCTTAGGAGTCCCATAAGCTAGAAATCCCCAAAGGAGCAGAGTCCACTGCAGAACTGCTGTAGTTGGTGATAATGGGACCCCAACAGTAATGTTCAACTGGGGATACATTATCATCTCCCTGACGAAAATGTGCAGGGTGATCTTGAGAGAGAGACGAAATCCCAAAGAAGTGCTGTAGTAATGGGTGACTTCAATTTCCCTCACATGAGGTGCACCCTGGATAGGGAGACGTTTTTCTCCCTCTCTCATAAAACTAGAACATAATGGGGGCATCCCTTGAAGCTGAATGTTGGACAACTCAGGACAGACAGACATATGCCTTCCCACAATGCATAGCAGGGGTGGGGAACTTCTTTCAGCCTATGGGCATTACTGTCTTGTGGACAACCTTTCAGGGGTCACCAGCCAGTGGAGGGAGGAGCCAGAGGAAAAGTGGGTGGAGCAATGGATGTGACTGCTATCTCTGTATGGCTGTCTACCTTCCAGCCACCTAAGTCAGAGGTTCCTACACACACTTATGCATCTCGCCATCTAGGCAGGCAAGAGGACAAAAGAGAAGCCCTGCTGGATCAGACCAAAGGCCATCTAGTCTTGCATCCTTTTCTCACAGTGGCCAACCAGATTCCTGTTAGAAGCCCACAAACATGGCATGAGCAGAGCAGCACTGTCTGGTAAATGTGATCTGGATGATGGCCTCACTAGCTTTTGTTAACTGTGAACTTTCTTCCTGTGAGTATCTTCAAACTAGGAGGTTTCCAAAATGTGGCTCGTGGACTACCAGTGGTCCAAGAGCTTCAGTTCAGGTGGTTCGTGTTATGTCTGCATTAAACATTCTTACTGATTTTTAATATATTTGTTTTGCTTCTTTTATTTCCAATATTGTATTTTACTGTATTACAGTTTGAATTCTATGGAATGCAAATTGTCATAGAATAAAATGCAATATAAGAAATAAAGGAATCTGTACATATACCATTAGGAACCATGCAGTATCTAGCACATTTCCTTACAATTGCTGCAACAGATGGAAAAATCATTCAGTGGTCTGCCAAGGCCCTCAGCAATTTTCAAGTGGTCTGTGGGGGGGGGGCAGCTTGGAAATCACTGTTCTCACTGACAGTGCCCCAGCTCTCTACTCATGTATGTGATTCAGACAGCCGTTAAAATCTTTATTTTGTCAGAAGAACAAGTGTGTTGTTTTGGAGTGCTCATCATTACACAAAACAGCTTTGAGCCTGGATCGATCGAGTTTATCTTGCAAGCATTGAACTGCTGTGAATGTAGCATCCGTAGGGATCTGAAAAAGAGCGTCTGTAGTCAATTGAAGTAAACCCTTTTATTGATGGTTGTACATTCTGTGTACCAGAGCAGGCTAGAACACGCACTCAGGGAATGCTTATCAAGCTGAAAGAGGTTCCAGGCCATAAAACAGGAAGTGCAGGATCTGAAGCTGGGGCCCAACCTAATGTGCCTCAGGGGACTGTGTAGGCTCATGCCACAGAGGTGTCTCCAATGGGGTAATACCTGAAAGATTGTCTTACCCCTTATACACCCAGTCAACCGCTGTGCTCTGTAGGCGAGAGTCTTCTGCAGATGCCATCTTATCAGGAGGTCCATTCCACACAACATAGGAAGCGGACCTTTAGCATCATGGCACCTTGGGAATTCCCTCCCTTTAAACATTAAACAGGCGCCATTTCTGTTATCTTTTCGGGACCTACTGAAGACATTCCTCGTTCAACAAGCCTTTTAAGTAAAGACCTTAGCCCGTTCTGCATCTATTTTGGAATTACTTTTTAAGATGTTTTTAAAGCTTTTTTTAAAAGTTGTTTTGTTTTAATGTTTTAAAGATTTTTTTTAAGATATGTTTTTAAAGATGTTTGATATACTTTAAAATCTATTTTTAAAGTTTTTTAGAGTGTTTTTAGTGTTCGCCACCCTGGGCTCCTACTGGGAGGAAAGGCGGGATATAAACTTAATAAATAATGTACATAGACTGCATCAGTGGAAATAATGCAATGCAGTTGGTCAGAGGAAGTATAATTGTACAGTTTCATGTATATCCAGTTTTTCCCTGGCTCCTGATTAGGATGATGTCATGAGCCCTGCGGCACTGGTGAGCTCAGGCTTGGATTGAGGAGACTGGATGGGGGAGGCTGAGACACTGGAATAAAGGCTGATGGAGGGAGGTCCTCACCCATCCCTGATTCCACAGTTCTGGATGGAGAGGCAGGAGCCCAGTGAAGAGGAGGGCATCATCAGGCTCTGAGAGCACTCGCCCACCAGTCGGGGTGGATGAACTGGAGTCAAAAAGAGAGGAGGGCTCAGCCTTGTCCCCAAAGCTTGGCAGGTGGGTGTGCTTCTGGGCGGTTTTGAACTTCTTACTCTGTTCCTGACATCCTAAACTTTGCCTCCTGCTCCCAGCCTGGCTGGTCCTGCCATCCCATCTCCTTGAAATCTGGGCTGCTACGGCTTTGTGCCTGCTGCTGAGCTTGTACTGTTTCTTTGCTTTAATAAAGCTCTCCCTCCTTACTTCCATGTAAAAGCCTCTTATCGTTGTTGGGCAGGAGCCAGGCCAGGTGACCACGGATGCACTGCCAAAAGAGGGCATACATTTTGTATGTTCTAATTGATATGCCTAGGTGCACACTTAGAAATAATTGCCAGAATTTAAGTAGAAATACAATCTGTCTCACCATAACGTGGCAGGCTGTAACCAGGTGCCCTGTATGCTTGCTCCATCTGCTGTGCAAGTGCTTACTGTTGATGGGCAGCAGCTTCCAAGACTTGCTATCTGTTCTTCCAGTTCTTTATATTAAAATAGACGTGAACCAGATAACAGTTCAAATGGAAGATTCCTTCAGACGGATATCTGATGTCTGACAGCCCTTTGAACAGAGGACTGATCTCTTTAAAGTAGGATCCATGGCCACCCTACCCATAGGGATCCATGCTTCTATACGTGGGTTTCCTTACTCACATTGGGCTGCCACCCATGCAACTTGGGAATGATTCTGAAACTGAAATTCTCGTCTCCCTGGATTTTGAAATCCCAGATCACCTGGTCTTGTTTCCAAAAACAAACCAATGCTTTCAGAATTGTTCCATGGGGTTGTCCCCAACTAAGTCCTACTCAGAGTAGACCTATTGAAACTAAGGGACAACATTACATACAGCCCATAATGGTCCCCCTCCTATAATCTTTCTGCATGTGTAGCTTGCCACAGCTTTCCATTTCTTTCATCCTTCTCCCCCCCCCATGCTTCTTCTTTGCCTTTCCAGTGGAGGGGGAGTGATCTTGATGTCCACATGTGCTCATGCACATTTATAAAAGCCTGGACAAAATAATGTGCACAAGCATTTGTACATATCAAGGCTGCTTATCTCCAGGGTTCTAGCAATACACCCTTGCACTGGAAATTTACAGTGGCAGCTCCCAGGCACAGGTGTACATTGCAAGGAGTCATGGGTAGGTCTCACCAGCTGGAGTTCTGGGGCCCAGGCAGCTGCCTAATGACGTCAAGTGCTGATGCTGGGCCTGGAGGCAAGATCCAAGTCAAAAGGGTATTACACATTTGCTTTTCTCCCTGAGTAAGCTTGATGACTTGTGCATGCCCTGGTCTCCTCTCGCCTAGACTACTGTAATGCGCTCTACGTGGGGTTACCCCTGAAAACGGTCTGGAAGCCGCAACTGGTACAGAATGTGGCGGCTCGCCTGATTAAGTGTAGCCGCCGCCAAGACCACATTACTCCAGTGCTGAAGGAGTTGCACTGGTTACCAGTTGCTTTCCAGGCCCAATTCAAGGTGTTGGTTTTGACCTTTAAAACCTTGCATGGTTTCAGCCCAGTCTATCTGAAGGAGCGCCTCCAGCATCATCACTGTTGCCGCCCAATAAGATCAGCCTCAAAAGACCTCCTCTCCGTCCCACCAGTTAAATCATCTGGACTGGTGAGAACTAGGGAGAGGGCTTTTTCAATCATGGCACCCACCCTATGGAATTCCCTCCCAAATGACATCCGCCATGCCCCCTCCATGATGTGTTTCTGCCAGACCTTGAAAACCTGGCTCTTCAGGTAGGCCTTTGGGGTGGATTAGGTTTTTAGTGTTACTGTTGGAATTTTAAGGTTTTAATGTGAATTGTATGTTTTATGTTGTGTGTCACCCAGAGTGGCTGGAGAACCAGCCAGATGGGCGACTAATAAATTTAATAAATAAATAAAATAATAATAAATACATAGAGGATGGATGGATCTCTATTTTCTCCCAATTTCCAATCTTCAGTTCAGTTCGTCGCATTTGCACATCAGTTTTGCTATAAGTCCTCACAATAAATCGGCAGCATTTTAAGGATAACTAGGATTCCACTAGTACGTCTCTTAGTCACATTTTTGCATGTAATTTTGCCTAACGTACAAACATTACAAATTTGCAAACAAATTTCTCTAACAGAATACATTTTGTATGTTATTTTCACTCCTATTTGCATTTTTATGCACACTTGCACATTTTTTGTGAAAATATTTTGTTGGAGAATTGCACCACAATATTAGGAGATGTGCAAATTTCAAAGGATACCCATATTTTGGTTTGCATATTGTTTGAGGAAATGCGAAGTAGGTAGGTTCATATTAAAATGCAAATTGAGCCACATTTCCCTTCCATCCCTATTTGCAAGTAGGGTGTGTTTGGTTTCATTCTGGTGAATCATATTGAACTTACTAGGGCTTTCTAAAGGATTTGCTGTGGATTTGGCTTCAAGAGTTTGACACAGATCCAAAGCTTGCTAAACTAACAACCCAGTTGGCTCAAGGAATAAAAAATTGTCAGCTGAACCCTTTGCAAACCCTTTACGATCATATCCTCTTTCAGGGGGCAGGGGACTGCTTGCCTCACTGGGTTTTGCAGTCCCTCATTTCCATAAACCTTTATCTTTGTAAAGGCCATTTTTATTAAAATATTTAGAATTTAGCCAGGCAAATTTTGCTGCATTATATACCCTAGGGACTAGCGACATTTTAAACATTAAAGAAGTATATTTGAAACTGACCTAAATTTCAGAGAGACCCAAAACAGTTGAGTTTTTTTAATAGGATAGTCTTATAGCATGTTGCCAGCTGCACTATCATCAAACTCAAGGGAACAGAATGATGTCCATGTCAGGCTAGAAGAGGCTTCCCCAACCTGGTGCCCTCCAATTGTTTTCGACTACAACTCCCATCATCACCAGCCAGCAAGACCAATAATCACAGGAAATGGGAGTTGGTGTCTCAAACTTCTGGATGGCACAAGCTGAGGATGGCTAGGCTAGAAGATAACTGGGCGCCATGGGTGTCTGCAAGAATTGTCTGAGGGCAGGGGGGCAAAGTTAAAACAAGGAAAGCAGGCTAATTTCTAACAAAAAAAGGAAAATAGTACCTGTACATTTTGTCTCGTATCTGAGGTTCAATAAATGCTAGAAATGTCTACTTTTTAAAAAATGTATGAAAGCTGTGATTCAGGAGACCATGGTTCATCTGGGGGGCTACCTCTCTTGCTCCCACCTCCGCCCCATGGACACCTGTGCTGGGAGCCAATTCTGATTCTACATTTTGCGCTTGAATAAAGACACCTGAGTCAAATTTACATAAGTTTTCTGGCATGTGAAGGATATTTGGGTAAAATTTGCCACATTACACTGGGGGAAGGGCCATAGCTCAGGGGCACAGCATCCGCTTTGCATGGAGAAGGTCCCAGGTTCAATCCCCACTGGCATCTTCAGGGAGGGCTGGGAGAGAAGCAGGTGAGAAATCCCAGGGAGCCACTGCCAGTCAGTGTAGACACTACGGAGCTGGATGGACCAATGGTCTGACTCAGTAGAAGGCAGCCTCCGGTGTTCCTTTAGAATACTCAGAAGAGGAAATGATACACACACACCACACATAACGCCTCCAAGTGTTTTTAAGGAATGCAGACATAGGTTTAAACGTGTGGCCTTCATATTTGCCAAGAGGCCAATTTCTCACCATTCATGAGCTTGTGGGGCAGGTTTGAACTGGGACGTTTGTAGGCCCAGGAGGAGCCTCACTCCATGCACAACTGGCAGGAACTATTGGCCTGATCTCAGCTGCACTGCAGGGATGCCATGGGGAGAGATCTACTCTGGGTTTTAGTCCAAACTTTCAAGGAGCTGTCCATGGTGCTGAAACCTATTCCAAAACATCAGCACTTTGGACAGCTTAAAAGTTGTCTATGTCTAAAACCCTGGGCAGACTCCACTGCCTCACCGGCATGGAGCCACCAGCCTCGTCCAGAACCATATTGGGCTTTATACAGCAGGCATAACACCTTGAATCTACCAGGGCACTTCCAGATTGTCACTTTTTGCAGGTGGGATTCGCTCATATATTAGAAAATTCAGGTTGCGCAATTATGGTTGATTGGGAGGTCTTGTGCAGCAAATCCACTTCCCCAAAAGTTGGGACTTTTTGCAATAAGGAAAGTGACAGTAAAACTCACTGGAAAGCGTGGGGATAACACTTGTTTTGACACAACATCAGTCGGTCCCATCCAGCCTCTCTGCAAAGACATCAGGATGAATGCTCAATAAACAGGTCATCTGGAAGTGCCCCCAGTTGGTACAGCATTTTGTTGGCAGGAACTATGAATAGTGATCCAAGGGGACAGGCAAGCAAACGTGCAATTATAAAGAGGCAAAATGGAGGCAGGGAGTGGCTCCGCCAGCAGCACCCACAGAGCCCAGCATGAGCTGATGACAACAGTAGGGGCTGCTACCCTAACAGCAGTTGCACCCTTCCACACCAAGTCTCAATTTCCTTATTCTAGGCTTGAACTAGGGATGAGCAAACCTGTCAGTTTCCCATTTTTCAATTTCAGCTCTCCACATTTCCACATCATTTTGTGATTGTTTTTGAAGTCTTCATGAAAATTTACCAACGTTTTAGTGTAAATTTCTCCTTATATGTAAATCTCTATATGCAATTTTCCCTAACATACATATTTTTGCAAAGTAATTTTCCCTAATGTAATGCATATTTGTATGTTATTTTCATGAATATATGCACTTTTGTACACATTTCCTGGCAGGGGAAGTGCCCTGCAAAATTCAGAGAAGTGTGACTATCAAAGGACTGATGTGCTTTGGTTTGTTTGTTGCTTCAGAAAGTGTAAATTAGACAGATGCACCATCAAATACAAACTGAACTGAATTTTTGCTTCGATCCTAGTTTGAACATGATGACCAGGGTGGAGAGTGGATTTTTTAAATTCAGTTCCTCATTTAAGCAGTAAAAGGAATTTGATCAGATTATGGTGTCAGATTATAAAACAGCCCTAATTTATTTCACATCTTTTCGTGAACTTTGTGGGCCAATCCTCACTCATCCCAGAAAATTACATTTGCAAAAGGCTGGTTTTATCATTGTCATGTCTATGTCGTCGTCATTTAGAGCTTAATGGAGCAAAAAGCAAGAACTGTGGAATTTAGCAAGGCTGCTTGACTGACTGCAGATAGTCATCATTTAGATTTCAGTTTTGCCTCATGTTAACCAGAGGTGGACAGATTGGGTTTAACTTTAATTATATGCTTGATAAATTTACCAATGTAGTTTAAATGACATATCTTTAAAAAAAACCACCCTAACTCTAAATTATCAGAGTGTTGCAAGTGCTTTCACTTTGTCCATTGAGAATTATATGTATGCATGTCCACGCACATTTGTGATCACCTCATCAATAAATAAATTCACTTGAGCATCTTTTGATGATGCATCCAAATACTGTCCTGGTAATTAAACGGCGAAGGACAAAGATGCAGAGAGGTGAATATAAGGCAGAAAGCACAATGGACTTCATTTATAGCAACTGGGCACAACAGTTAAGTCAGTACTCGAAAATGTTCTTCCAACCCATTGCTGTTTCATTGTGTTAGACAAGGTCTAAGAATAGAATCTCCTGGGGACCTGCACTCTTTGCTTTGTAAATTAGAACAGAGAAGTCGCAGATGGTTCTCATGTCACTCATTTGAGTGTTCCAGGGCATCAGAAACCTGCCTTGCTTCACTCTGTTGCTGAATTGTCACGATTCCCAAGTTGGGGACAAAGTCAGGGCATGAGAATGCTGGCTGCCTAAGGAGCAGGAGAGAGATCAGAAGGAGGTGGTGGACACACAACAGCAACCTCAAACCAGTCAAGGCAACAAAAACAGATGTGCATGGGATTTGCAAGGAATCAAATTTTGGGAGAAGAATCCGAATGGGAGGAGCCGTGCTGCGGTGATAAAGCACATGGGTTACATCAGTGGTGGATGGTCCATTAAGACTAGTGGGGCACTGGTCTACCAGCCTCAGTCTGCCCTCAGCCATCTCCCATTTATCTATCTTCTTACTTGAGACCAGTCCAAGGGGTGGCACTGCCTGTCAGCTTTCTCCTCAGTCTCAGGTTCCTCTTGTGGAACACAGCGGGGAGGAGGACGGGGACAAAACTAGAATTAGTTGGCTCTGCCTCTTATTGGCTCTGGCTCCACCTCCTGTGGGACTCCCTGCCCTACCGGTCTCAACAGGCAGCAGCCACCGCGGTGCTACATGTAGAGACGGGCGAATCGGTCAGTTTGGTTTCTCTCCGTTTCTCATTACTCCAGTCTTAAGTTCAGCTCTCCACATTGCCACATCACTTTGCCATTCTCTTAAAGTCTTTGTGAAAATTCATTTACTTTTTTTCAATAAAGAAAGTGCGTATGAGGTGGCCCAAGGGTTGCACACTGCTTCTGTTCATATATATATATGCATATATAAAAGAATATATATATATATATATTCTTTTAAACGTTTCAAATAGACAGACAGACAGCCACAGTTTCGAGAGCCCTGCATGAAACACAAGAAGAGCTTAGCTGGGTCAGTGGCCCCTCTAGCCCAGCACCCTTTTCTCACAAAGGCCAACTACAGTCCCGAATAGGAAGCCCACCAGCAGGACCAGAGTGCAAGAGCACTCTCCCTAGAAGGTGGCCCTCCTTGCTACTGCATGCTTTGAGTGCAAATATAGGAAGTCCCCCTGGAAGTGATGGAAGAGCATCTGGCCCTGCTGTTCCTAGGGGTAGTGCAGCAAGTATGAATATAAGTTTTACACAGTAGGCTAGTTTCTGCATGTACACTCTTTCCTCTCTATCCTCCGTCCAGACAATCAAGAGGTATTATCAAAGTTCAAGGGCATCTTCCAGCCTGGCAAAAAAGCTCAAGGAGGGGCACAGCAGGGAAAGTCCTGAGGGCCAGACAGAGACCTTGGAGGGCCACATTCAGCCCCCAGTCCTAAGGTTCCCCACCCCTGCCTTACAGGAATCTGTTACGTGCCTGGCATATACTGTATATGGAGAATACATTCAATAATCAATATTTAACAGACATCGTAAGAGCCCAATTCAGGCATACATATTGTAGCTTAACAAGCCAAGACAGGAATGAGCCTTCTGCCCATCTCCATCTTCCTCCATCCTTCTTTTTTGGCAAAGTGTGACCTACATAGGAAGTCATCAGATAACCATCGTTTCCGTCCAGTTCGGAAATCTATAGTTACTAGGAGGAAGGGCAGGATATACATTTGATAAATCAATAAATAATAAACAAGATAGCATCTGAAACTAACTTGAAACAAAGGTTTAACATCAAGGCTTGTTCCATGCCTGGTAACCATGGTTTCCTCATCTGTACTTAGCAGGAAACAATGGTTAGGAGATTTCCAGGGTTAATGGTGGTGTACCAAAAAGGGAAGTGGGAAGGGACTATGCACACAAGCACAAGATTTGTTCATGTTTCATTTTATTAAGCCCAGCTATGTGTGTCTGATGTCTGAACTGGGCCAAGGAGTGTGGCTGGGGCAAGAAAATGTGCCTCCTACAGATTTTGAAGCTAGAAAAGTTGCAAAGAATTGAATTAAACAGAAGATGTTGTTGATATGTGCAGTCTGAATGTAATCCTCAAGGTTTGGCCAACAATACATGTAGCACCCCCTCTCCACCCTTTATTGGGACAGTTTGGCTCCCCAAACCTCCATAGTTTTTTTTTTATAATTATATTTTATTTTATTTTTCAGAATATATAGCAAAATGAAAAGTTAATCAACAAACATGGAGTACATTGTATATACAAATGATGTTGATAATCTAATCTTGTGTCCAAACCTTAATAAAAACAAAATGGCATTTTATAATTATTCTTCACTCATTGACTTTATTCTCTCTGTCGTTCTATAAGTTTCTCTGTGTTAGTGTGAAAGATAGACCCTCTCCATAGTGAGACCTGGGATATCGGGGGAGAGAAAACTGGTAAGAGTTTTGTTAATATAAACTATGAACAGGTACCACACATCGTCAAATTTGTCTGTTTTTGCTAAGCCGCAAATTTTTCTATCGTGTCGCATAAATTTTTCAGAAAGTGCTATTTCCCAGACTCTGCCCATCCATCGTTCAGTTGAAAGATGGTCTGCTAATTTCCATTGAAATGAGATTTCCATGCGGGCTGCCGCTAGCAACAGGATAACCAGGTCTTTATGCACTATGGGTACGTAGTGCAGCTGTATATGGTCTAAAGTTTTTCTGCCTGCTCAGCGTGTCAGGACTAAGATCTTGAAAGATATCAATTATATTGTCATTGTTCTTGATTTCCCTAAGATTGCATAGTGCTTTGTAGATTTTCTCCTTTATTTTAAAACGCTCAGATTTGATGATTATGTCCCTTGGAGGACTGTCAGGTTTAGGGCGAGCTCCTAGTGCCCTGTGTGCTCTCTCAATGTCTTCAGCTGAGAGAGTTACTCCCAGATTAAGTGTATTAAACCAGTCTGTAATAAACTTGGACATATCTGCCCCTTCCTCTTTTTCAGGGATCCCTCTCACCCGAATATTGCCTCTTCGGGCTCGATCCTCCTGTTCTGCCACTCTCAGCTCTAATTCTTTAGTCGCCATGTTTAGCCTCTCTAACTTCTTGTTGTGTCTTAAACCTAGATCCGTGGCTGCATTAGCCATTTTAGTCATTTCCTTCATTTGTGTTGAAAGGCTTTCTATTTTCCCCTTTAGTGGTTGTAGAGCCTTTGCCCAATCAGTTGAGAGAGCTTTTCTAATTTCATCTATGTAATCATCTAGGTTGTAAGCTTGTCTGTTTCCCGCCTTTGAGGGCCTTCTGGCCTCCCCGAGCCATGTCAGTTTCACTCTCTGACAGGCCTGTGAAGTCTGTGCTAATTTTAGCTTCTGTGCTGAATTTAAGGATTTTTGCTGAGGATCCTTGGGTCGTCTGAGACATCACCTACGCGATCTTAATGGTTAGAAGAAAACTGCTTACGATTTGCAGGGTTTTACATGCGATAGTTGTTCTGTGAATGCAGGAGCCTCGGCTCTACGCCGCCATTCTGCCGGATGGCAGCCACGCCTCCCCCACAGTTTTATTTAATATGCTGCAGTTCTATACACACGCTTACTGGGAGATGAGCTCCATTGAATTAAGTTATCTGTAATACCGGCTTAGAAAAAAAATGCTTTACTATTTGGAATTCTGATTTGACCATAAAGTTGTAAGCAGAGTCACTGGAATAAAGCAGGTGGAGTCCAGAGCAGGGCTGATAAAAATCAATGACATAAACAAACAAACAAATCAGATTTTTTTCTTTAAATCACTATTTTAAAATTAAAATCAGATTTTAAATTTTTCTTAAAATAATTAACCAATATTCTCAATACTCAATATCAGGGCCAATTTTTAACAGCTGAAGAAGAGGAGTTGGCTATGACATGGGTATCTAATAATGATCCCTCCTTAATACCACTTACAATAAATTTCAGGACTCAGAGTGGCCAGTTCAAGAAATACAAGATTGCTGAAGAAGTGTTAAAGGAAGTCACACCAGTGAGCTGGTGGAAGTCACTTAAACATTTGCATTCTGAGACCATTAAAGTGGTAATCCAGCTTTTAACAGCAGTAGCCTCTTCCGCAGTTGTAGAAAGTATTTTTTCTTCCTTTGCACTAATTCATTCTAAATTGAGAAATAAGTTATGAACTGAAAAAGCAGGAAAGCTTCTATTTCTTTTCTTCTGAACCTTTTCCAACTCTATAATATCCTTTTTGAGATGAGGCGACCAGAACTGTACACAGTATTCCAAATGCTGCTCCACGAGCTAGAGGGAGCCCCAGCTGATGAAGCGTCAAGGCGAGTTAAGCAGCAGAGCGAGTTCGGCAGCAGGGTGAGGAGTCCAGGGCCCCCCACTCTGCCCGTCTGTTCCCTGACCTCAACTAAACCGCAGTCTCCAACCCATTGACGTAATAAACCTTAAACAAAACTATGCAGGTAAGAAGCCAGCAGGGGTGTGGGGGCTTTCCAGCGTTTTGCACTGCCTGCAGCATGTACGACTATCTGCCTGTTGGACAGAAGTCGTGGGTGTGCTCTCGGTGCAATGAGCTCCTGGCTCTCCGGGAATGACTTCATTTCCTTGAGGCCAAGGTGGCAGACCTGGAAAAGCTGAGAGAGGGAGAGAGGTGTGTGGAGGAGGCCTTCAGGGATGTTATAGCTGTGTCCCACTCCAGCGATGATAGCTCTCCTGCTATCATGGAGAACGATGGTCTCGGGGAAGGAGAGCATCCAGCTGAGGAAGAGGGAAACGATCCCTTAGAAGGGACCCATTCCTTGGGGGATGAGCAGCTATCCTCTCGTGCCGAGGAAATATCTCCAGGGGGTGGAGGGATCCTTGTAGTGGGTGATTCAATCATTAGGAACATAGACAGTGGGGTGTGTGATGGGCGTGCAGACCGCAAGGTGTTTTGCCTGCCTGGTGCGAAGGTTGCGGATATCGCCCGTCATTTAGATAGTTTGGTAGACAGTGCTGGGGAGGAGTCAGTGGTCGTGGTGCACGTTGGCACCAACGACATGGGGAAATGCAGCCGTGAGGTCCTGGAAGCAAAATTTAGGTTGCTAAGTAGGATGCTGAAAGCCAGGACCTCCAAGGTGGCTTTCTCTGAAATGCTACCGGTTCCACGCGCAGGACCAGCCAGACAGGCCCAGCTTTGCAGTCTCAATGCGTGGATGAGACGATGGTGTCGGGTGGAAGGGTTTAGATTTGTTAGGCACTGGGGAACATTTTGGGACAAGCCGGGCCTGTACAAAAGGGACAGGCTCCACTTGAACCAGAATGGAACCAGACTGCTGGCACTTAAAATTAAAAAGGTAGCAGAGCAGCTTTTAAAGTGACTGAGGGGGGAAACCTGACAGGAGCTGAGAAAGGTCCGGTTCGGAATAAACCTCCCCCCTGGGATAAAAACCAAAGAAATGATGAAATTTTAAAAGGGGTAGGCCTAGAAGTAGGCATTGTGAGAGCAGGGGCACAGGATATAAATTCAGAAGGGCAAAATTACCACAGGCCAAACCACAAGTGCCAAAGACACCTGAAGAGAGACACTGCTTACAAGTGCCTGTACGCTAATGCTAGGAGCCTGCGAACCAAGATGGGAGAATTGGAGTGCTTGGTCTTAGAGGAGAGCATTGATATAGTGAGCATAACCGAGACCTGGTGGAATGGAGAAAACCAGTGGGATACGGTTATCCCTGGATATAAACTATATCGGAAGGACAGGGAAGGACGTATTGGTGGCGGAGTCGCTCTGTACGTGAAAGAAGGCATTGAATCCAGCAAGCTCGAAACCCCAAAAGAGGCAGACTCCTCCACAGAATCGTTGGGGGTGGTGATACCATGCCCCAGGAGGGACTTAATACTGGGAACGATCTATCGTCCCCCTGATCCAAATGCTCAGGGAGACCTTGAGATGAGATATGAAATTGAGGAAGCATCCAAACTAGGAAATGTGGTAATAATTGGTGACTTCAACTACCCGGACATAGACTGGCCGCATATGTGTTCCAGTCATGACAAAGAAGCAAAGTTTCTAGATATTCTAAATGACTATTCCCTAGATCAGTTGGTCATGGAACCGACCAGAGGGACGGCAACCCTGGACTTAATCCTCAGTGGGGACCGGGACCTGGTGCGAGATGTAAGTGTTGTTGAACCGATTGGGAGCAGTGACCACAGTGCTATTAAATTAAACATACATGTAACTGGCCAATTGCCAAGAAAATCCAACACGGTCACATTTGACTTCAAAAGAGGAAACTTCACAAAAATGAGGGGATTGGTAAAAAGAAAGCTGAAAAACAAAGTCCAGAGGGTCACATCACACGAAAATGCTTGGAAGTTGTTTAAAAACACTATATTAGAAGCTCAACTGGAGTGCATACCGCAGATCAGAAAAGGTACTGCCAGGGCCAAGAAGATGCCAGCATGGTTAACGAGCAAAGTCAAGGAAGCTCTTAGAGGCAAAAAGTGTTCTTTCAGAAAATGGAAGTCTTGTCCGAATGAAGAAAATAAAAAAAAACACAAACTCTGGCAAAAGAAATGCAAGAAGACAATAAGGGATGCTAAAAAAGAATTTGAGGAGCACATTGCTAAGAACATAAAAACCAACAACAAAAAATTCTATAAATACATTCAAAGCAGGAGACCATCTAGGGAGGCGATTGGACCCTTGGATGATAAGGGAGTCAAAGGTGTACTAAAGAACGATAGGGAGATTGCAGAGAAGCTAAATGAATTCTTTGCATCTGTCTTCACAGTGGAAGATATAGGGCAGATCCCTGAACCTGAACTAACATTTGCAGGAAGGGGTTCTGAGGAACTGAGACAAATAGTGGTAACGAGAGAGGAAGTTCTAGGCTTAATAGACAATATAAAAACTGACAAATCACCGGGCCCGGATGGCATCCACCCGAGAGTTCTCAAAGAACTCAAAGGTGAAATTGCTGATCTGCTAACTAAAATATGTAACTTGTCCCTCGGGTCCTCCTCCGTGCCTGAGGACTGGAAAGTGGCAAATGTAACGCCAATCTTCAAAAAGGGATCCAGAGGGGATCCCGGAAATTACAGGCCAGTTAGCTTAACTTCTGTCCCTGGAAAACTGGTAGAAAGTATTATTAAAGCTAGATTAACGAAGCACATAGAAGAACAAGCCTTGCTGAAGCAGAGCCAGCATGGCTTCTGCAAGGGAAAGTCCTGTCTCAGTAACCTATTAGAATTCTTTGAGAGTGTCAACAAGCATATAGATAGAGGTGATCCAGTGGACATAGTGTACTTAGACTTTCAAAAAGCGTTTGACAAGGTACCTCACCAAAGACTTCCGAGGAAGCTTAGCAGTCATGGAATAAGAGGAGAGGTCCTCTTGTGGATAAGGAATTGATTAAGAAGCAGAAAGCAGAGAGTAGGAATAAACGGACAGTTCTCCCAATGGAGGGCTGTAGAAAGTGGAGTCCCTCAAGGATCGGTATTGGGACCTGTACTTTTCAACTTGTTCATTAATGACCTAGAATTAGGAGTGAGCAGTGAAGTGGCCAAGTTTGCTGATGACACTAAATTGTTCAGGGTTGTTAAAACAAAAAGGGATTGTGAAGAGCTCCAAAAAGATCTCTCCAAACTGAGTGAATGGGTGGGAAAATGGCAAATGCAATTCAATATAAACAAGTGTAAAATTATGCATATTGGAGCAAAAAATCTTAATTTCACATATACGCTCATGGAGTCTGAACTGGCGGTGACCGACCAGGAGAGAGAACTCGGGGTTGTAGTGGACAGCACAATGAAAATGTCGACCCAGTGTGCGGCAGCTGTGAAAAAGGCAAATTCCATGCTAGCGATAATTAGGAAAGGTATTGAAAATAAAACAGCCGATATCATAATGCCGTTGTATAAATCTATGGTGTGGCCGCATTTGGAATACTGTGTACAGTTCTGGTCGCCTCATTTCAAGAAGGATATTATAGAGTTGGAAAAGGTTCAGCAGAGGGCAACCAGAATGATCAAGGGGATGGAGTGACTCCCTTACGAGGAAAGGTTGCAGCATTTGGGGCTTTTTAGTTTAGAGAAAAGGCGGGTCAAAGGAGACATGATAGAAGTGTATAAAATTATGCATGGCCTTGAGAAAGTGGATAGAGAAAAGTTCTTCTCCCTCTCTCATAATACTAGAACTCGTGGACGTTCAAAGAAGCTGGATGTTGGAAGATTCAGGACAGACAAAGGGAACTACTTCTTTACTCAGCGCATAGTTAAACTATGGAATTTGCTCCCACAAGATGCAGTAATGGCCACCAGTTTGGACGGCTTTAAAAGAAGATTAGACAAATTCATGGAGGACAGGGCTATCAATGGCTACTAGCCGTGATGGCTGTGCTCTGCCAGCCTAGTCAGAGGCAGCATGCTTCTGAAAACCAGTTGCCGGAAGCCTCAGGAGGGGAGAGTGTTCTTGCACTCGGGTCCTGCTTGCGGGCTTCCCCCAGGCACCTGGTTGGCCACTGTGAGAACAGGATGCTGGACTAGATGGGCCACTGGCCTGATCCAGCAGGCTCTTCTTATGTTCTTATGTTCTTATGACAAACAATCAATATACAATTAAAATAATAAACAAATAAACAGAGAGGTTTGTTTTTCTTAGGTCAGGCCTCTACAGAGGGGGGGAAAACTCCTTCAGAACTACTTTTCCTTCCAATGACTCCAGCTGTCAAATCTTAATAGCCTCCTTTACTGACAGCTAACTCCCAACAAACTAGAACCTTTGGTCAATCAGAATCTGCTGATCATCCAGACCCACAACAGAATTAACCCCTTAAGTCACACCCTGAATGGCCTCGATGTTGTACTTCCAACAAAAATCAGCTTATTCTCCAGTGAGCTTCAAGCACAAGTACAGATTGAGGAGTCAGACGGGGTAGCAGGGTGGTTTTCATTTCAGATGGAATTAGGATTGTAATACCAACATAGGCTAGTTTGTTCCCTTTTTTCCTTCTAAATTATATAAGTGAAAGTCTCTCCCTGTCCTTGGTAAAGTATCTTGTCTTCCATGATGATGTCCCCAGTTACACAGACCCATTGTCAGATTGTGTGGCTGCTTATGTAAACATTAAAAAGTTCAACACAATTTCCCATTTATTCTGCACCAGTTCCATACTAGGTAGGTGGAAGATGATAAAGAACCACTCATGCATCACAAGCTTGGTAAGCAAGGGGAAAACATTATATCACCTGAACATTCTCAGCTTATAGTACAGTTTGTTCCAGATGGCCACAGAGGTCTGAAGGTTATTTTGTGTGAAAGAGAGATGGACTCTTCCAAAGGAAACAAGTAGAGCAGTGAGGATTAAATACCATTAATCCTTATTTGATCTACTAATGATAGTGTCATCTCCTATTTAGATCCTGATTAGGGTTAATGCCCCCTCCCTTCACATGAAGCTCTTGGTATATTTTGATTAGAGCTAAGCTGAAACAAGTGGCTCATTTTTGCATTTCCTCAGTGTAATAATTGGGCCTGTTTTAGATACAGAGAGAGAGAGAATAGATCAGTGCCCCTTTTAGGGACATTTGTGCATGGTGTGCAGATAAGCACCATGGCCCTTTGCAACAACAATGATAGAACAAATAGTTTGATATTGCAGTGGAGTTTATTAACATTTGTAGTGGGAAAGGAAACCATTGTCTCTGGTAAGATGCAAATGACATTTGTGGATGTTCCTGTACTTCTACATTTTAATCCTGTACTATGGGGATTAATGGCAGAACAAAAATGGATTTTGTGAGCTTCTAGGGTCGCAAAGAGACTTATATGCTGAACCTGGACGGATAAACACCCACCATCTATTACCCAATGGCTTGAAGACCTTAAAGCCCTTGCCACCTTTGAAATCACTTTTTATAAATGTCAACTTCATTTGGATACCTATTCGGACACTTGGATGGCATATATAATTATAGGCCTGTGGCAAATGTTCCATTCCTGGGCAAGATCCTTGAACAAGTGGTGGCAGGCCAGCTCCAGACACTCTTGGATGAGACCAATTATCTGGATCCATTTCAGTCAGGTTTCAGGCCTGGTTTTGGCACAGAAACAGCCTTGGTCGCCCTATATGATGATCTCTGTCAGGAGAGAGATAGGGGGAGTGTGACTCTGTTGATTCTCCGTGATCTCTCAGCGGCTATCAATACCATCGACCGTGGTATCCTTCTGGGACAACTGGCTGAGTTGGGAGTGGGAGGTACTGCATGGCAGTGGTTCTGCTCATACTTGGCGGGTCAACTCCAGAAGGTGGTTCTTGGGGAACATTGCTCAACACCCTGGACTCTCCAATATGGGGTTCCACAGGGGTCAGTACTGTCCCCCATGCTGTTCAACATCTACATGAAACCTTTGGGTGTGGTCATCCAGAGCTTTGGAGTGTGTTGCCATCAGTATGCTGATGACATGCAGCTCTATTTCTCCTTTTGATATTCAGGTGAGGCTGTCAATGTGCTGAACCAGTGCCTGGCTGCGACAATGGACTGGACGAGGGCTAATAAACTGAGGCTCATTCTAGACAAGACTGAGATGCTGCTAGTGGGTGGTTCTTCTGACTGGATGGTGGATGTCTAACCTGTCCTGGATGGGGTTGCACTCCCCCTGAAGGAGCAGCTTCATAGTTTGGGGGTTCTCTTAGAACCATCTCTGTCACTTGAGGCTCAGGTAGCCTCGGTGGCACGGAGTGCCTTCTACCAACTTCAGTTGGTGGCCCAGCTACACCCATATCTGGACAGGGATAACCTGGCTTCAGTTGTCCATGCTGTGGTAACCTCCAAGTTAGATTACTGCAATGCCCTCTACATGGGGCTGCCTTTGAAGACGGTTCGGAAACTGCAGCTTGTGCAAAATGCAGCAGCCAGATTGGTAACAGGGACCAGATGGTTTGAACATATAAAACTGATTCTGGCTCGCTTGTATTGGCTGCCTGTATGTTTCAGAGCTCAATTCAAAGTGCTGGTTTTAACCTATGAAGCCTTACATGGCTTAGGACCACAATACCTGATGGACTGCCTCTCCCGACATGAACCCACCCGTACACTAAGCTCACCCTCCTCCGGGTGCCTACTCGGAGGGAAGCTCATAGGATGGCAACAACGGAGAGGGCCTTCTCAGTGGTGGCCCCCAAATTATGGAATCATCTTCCTGACAAGGTGCACCTGGCACCAACACTGTTATCTTTTCGGCACCAGGTCAAGACTTTCCTCTTCTCCCAGGCATTTTAGCATGTTTTTTTAATTGTTTTTTAAAATGTGTTTTTAAATTTGTATATTTGTTTTTAATGTTTTTAATTGTTGTAAACTGCCCAGAGAGCTTCAGCTATGCGGCAGTATAAAAATGTAATAAATAAATAAATAAATAAAATATCTCGAACTACATATGTAAACTAAGATGGGTGTATTGACAGTTGTTGTATTGATAATGTGAGCAGATTATACTGTCAATGTGAGTTTTTTTGTATAAAGACCCAAATGAATAGGATTGAGCATCTTGATGAACTGTAACTCAGCAGTTTTGCCTTGGAGCCTCCCTTGGAGATTCTATGCTTATTTTGTATACAACCTCGCTCTTAAAAATTCATTGGAATGTTTTATTATTGTGTTTGTTGTCTTTTTTATTGTCTCATCAACTGGTTTTCTATAAATGAAAAGCAGTATAGAAATTATTTTAAGAAGGAAGGAAGGAAGATAGGAAGGAAGGAAGGAAGGAAGGAAGGAAGGAAGGAAGGAAGGAAGGAAGGAAGGAAGGAAGGAAGGAAGGAATATGGGTAAGCCTACCTAATCAATAAACTAAGTGAAATTGCAAGTCTCCTCATGAACACTGCACCATATTGTCTGAAAACCTATATGATTTGTTGCTTGGCTTTACATGTTTATTTATGGGGATCGATATCTGTAAAAGAACCAGAGCATTCCTTAGCAGGCTGCCATCAATCAATCTCTCACTTTCTCTTCATGAAAAGAGAGATGCAGCAAAAGTGTTCCCTTTACACACATGCAGCCGTCAGGCTCTACCGTAGGAACCATTTGTTCTCAACAGATCGGCAACATCCCCCCATCGTAACACTTGCCAGGCCCTGCCAGTGACTTCTTGTAACAATTCACAGGCCTCTCCCCCCACCCAAAATATTTATGTGGACACTCTTGCTCCACATTGGACTTTGACTATACATACCTGTGCCCAGCTGAGGAGCTCGCAGGCAGCCAAACTGAGCAGGATTTAATCCCCCACTCATCAGCTTGCAAGGGAACTGGCATGAGCATCTGATGCAGAATTGAACCCTGCTCACCAGTCAACTCCCCCCCCCCGTGATATCAGTGTAGTTTTTGAGAAACGGTCACATGGGCCAAATCTGATCCCCTTGTGGGCCAAGATTCGCCTGCAGGCTGGAGATTCCCCACCCTTGACTTAAGAAGATAAGCTGAGGCCTGATGGATCAGACTCAAAGTCTGTCTAGACCAGCACCCTGTTTCACACAGTGGCCAGCCAGACACTTCAGGAAAGTCCACAGGCTGGGCAGCCAGAGCTTGGAAAAGTTACTTTTTTTAAACTACAACTCCCATCAGCCCCAGCCAGCATGGCCACTGGATTGGACTGATGGGAGTTGTAGTTCAAAAAAGTAACTTTTCCAAGCTCTGCATCTTTGCCTGCCAGCAACTGGTATTCTGTAGTATGCTTCCCCTGAATATGGAGGCTTGATCTAGCTATCATTGCTAATAGCTGTTTGCACTCCTACGCATTTATTTGTCTAGTCCCCCTTTAAAGGGGATTTAAAAGGTTGTTGCATTGCACTAGAATAGAAGACATTCATTCATTGCATTTATCCGTCACCCAGCAGTAACAGTTCTCTGGGCATCCTAGGAAATAAAACAAGTCTAAAATTTCAATAAAACAAGAATCAATAGCAGGGCAAATAAAACAATTTAAAAAGTCAAAGGCAGAGAACTAGACAGTAAAATTTCACAGCAACAGTCAATTAATATAGACAGCCAAAGGGATAAATTCCATAAATCTAAACAGCCATACTAAAACTAGGGAGTAACACAGAGATCATTAAAAAAAATCTATTTACCTGTATAGATTTTTTTTCATTTTTCATTTACCTGACATGAAAAGTCAAAATGATGGTCCCAGAACAGGACAGATTTTTTTTTAATGTTAGACAAAGATTTTATTGGAGGGAAGAAAATCCCCCCCCAAAAAAACTCACATGGAACCTGCTGCCTGATACAACAGCATACTGTTCATGGTAAACGCAGCCCAAATCCAGGCCCTGGGAGAAGACAACAATATTAGAGGAAAAGAAAAATAGCATAATTTTGTTATTAATTAAACATTGTTTCAGAAGTAATCCATAGAGTGTTGACATCTGTATTTCACTCTCCTTTGGGCGACTTTCTCAGAAGAGACCTCCTTCCCCCCAGCAAGCAAAGCAACACTTTTTTTAAAAAGCAAGGACGGATGAAGACCGAGAAGGCAGTCTGGTAAAAATGATGGTGATGATGATTGAAAACAATGTATAAAAATTCGAGGGAAAATTGCTTGCAAAGATGTGCAAAAGAAAATTTGAGCTGCAATGCTAAGCACACTTAAACTGCACTCTTAGGGAAGAAGCCCTGTTGAATTCAACAGGATTTACTTCTGAGCAGACATGGTTAGGATTTCACTGTTAGTCCAGTACAACTGAGCAAGCATTATGCTTACGATTGTGCTGTTAAGAGTCATATGGACCTGCCACATTGCAGCCACCACTGCCTCTGCCTGTCATTGGCTCTGGATCCACCTACTGTTGGGCTCCATCCTACCAGTCCCAATGGGTAGCAGCCACTACTGGTGCCTGCCATTTACATGCCCCCTCTTTGTCTCCACTGGGGCCCTCACACAGTGACTCTCTACTTCAGGTGCCTTGGGGAAGAAGGGCATCGGGATCATCATCATCATCCATTTTTCCTCTTACATGTTTAATTTTGAAAATCCTGTTGCAAGACTTTGTACCTTACTGAATCTTACATCTTTCCGTTTGTAACTTAAGGGTTAATTCTGTTAGTGTTAAACTCAACTAGCCAAGAAGGGATGGGTGGAGGTGTTGCTTAGCAACAGACAGTGGCATGCTCTTCATGGAGGTAGCATGTGCTCTGATTGGCTTCGTAGTTCTAAGAGAGTTTTTCCTCTGTATGTTTGGTTTTGTGTCCCTGCTACGTACAAGGCCTGAACTGAAAGACAAAACCTCCCTGTTCCTTTCTCCTCAAATTATAGACTTTTTTTCAGTTTGCTCAGTAAAGTGTCATCAGAACTTTTCTTTCTAAACTCCGTATGTGTTATTGAAGTGACCTTGATATCACTTTCCACCTACTGAAATCTTATTGCCTCCATTACAATCTCAAATGAAACCCAAGAGTGAAACCCAAAAAATCTGGAGCATCAAACTTTCAAAATCTGGAAACAAAAAGATTGAAAGAGGTTCAAACTCTTCCCCCACCGCAGCACTCAGGCATCAGATGCAGCCCCTTTTCCACTTTCATTCTTGATTTGATTGTCGTGAAGGTAAAGTTAGACAAGCAGGTCTACCTGTCAACAAAATTCAGCTCAGCGTTTGCTGGCTACAGAGTGCCCTGAAGGTATTTGCAGCCACAGACTACAGTATGACAATTACTGTGTGAGTTTCCAGCTTGAGAATATGGGCTGAAGGGTTGAACTGTTATCATCAATTCAAAGAGAATCTCCATATAAAAGCATTCTCTCTCTCTCTCTTCTCAACAGTAATTAAGGAGAGAATACAACAGCTCCCAAAGCACAGAGAATCTAGCGCTCTACAATTCCAGGTCAATCTCCTTCCTGAATAAAAAGGCCTGTCACTCCAGGGGAATATAGAAGAGGAGTGTGGGCTGCCTGCTTTTTGCATATATGTAAAGCTAAACACAGATCCTCCGTGGCGCAGAGTGGTAAGCGGGAGTTCGATTCCAATGGAAGGAGGAAGTCAAATCTCCGGTAAAAGGGGTCGAGGTCCACTCAGCCTTCCATCCATCCGTGGTCGGTAAAGTGAGTACCCGGCATATGCTGGGGGGTAAAGAAAGGCCAGGGAAGGAACTGGCAATCCCACCCCATATATACGGTCTGCCTAGTAACGTTGCAATACGTCACCCTAAGAGTCGGAAACGACTCGCACTACAAGTGCGGGGACACCTTTACCTTTAAAGCTAAACAGAACATCAGGTGCCATTACTCCTGGCTTAGCACAGCAGTGGGGAACCCTTAGGACTGGGTCCCAAATGTGGCCCCCCAGGCCTCTCTAGCCACACCCAGAGCCAGAACCAAAGGGCTGCCAGGTCGAGCACTGGCCGAGTGCCCCGCTAGCCCAGAGGGGTCCCTGAAGGGTCCCTTGTTAGGGTAGGAGAGTAGCACTCCCCTTTCACAATCCACGGCAGGGTCCCTGCCACGGATCACAGGGAGGGAACTTCCAGGCCACCTGCCTGTTCACTCGCTCCACCTACCTCTCTCCAGTCTTCGCTGCTGTACAAGCTGCGCTCAGGGCTGCCATCAACCAAGATGGCAGTGGAGGCTTCTTTAAGGGGCTGATGCCTTTACCACCATCTTGGTCGATGACAGGCATGTGCCTGCATGTAGCATACTGCACATGCGTGCCAGCAACCAAGATGGCTGTGGGGGCATCAGCTCCATAGAGAAACCTATGCCGCTATCTTGGTTGATGGCAGCCCTGCGCGCACAGCAGCGAAGACAGGAGAGAGGTAGGTGGAACAGGCAGGAGCCGCATGCCCAGGGCAGGCTGGTGCCCAAGGGCCCAGTCATGCCTGGCGCCAGCCCTGGCCACACCCCTCACCAGCCCTGCTTCACATGTTCCTTGAGTGGTTTTGCGTGGCTGGAAGACATCCTTGAATGTTGATTGTGCCTCTTACTTGTCTGGTTGGAGGTTAGAGAGGGGTGTGTGAGTGTTTGTAGAAACTAGACCGTTATACTCAGGTAAAAAATAAAAAATCACACTTGTTGGCCTGCCCATTTTTTACTCTGTCCCCACCCACCATGGTCATGTGCCCTAATAAGGGGATGTGGCCCCTCAGGCTACAAAAATGTTCCCCGTCCCTGGCTTAGCAGCTCATCCAAGGTCCAACACCTGCACCTGCCTCTTCCTTTCCTGCCCCAGGACATAAGAACATAAGAACATAAGAAGAGCCTGCTGGATCAGGCCAGTGGCCCATCTAGTCCAGCATCCTGTTCTCACAGTGGCCAACCAGGTGCCTAGGGGAAGCCCGCAAGCAGGACCCGAGTGCAAGAACACTCTCCCCTCCTGAGGCTTCCGGCAACTGGTTTTCAGAAGCATGCTGCCTCTGATTAGGCTGGCAGAGCACAGCCATCACCGCTAGTAGCCATTGATAGCCCTATCCTCCATGAATTTGTCTAATCTTCTTTTAAAGCCATCCAAGCTGGTGGCCATGACTGCGTCTTGTGGGAGCAAATTCCATAGTTTGACTATGCGCTGAGTAAAGAAGTACTTCCTTGTGTCTGTCCTGAATCTTCCAACATTCAGCTTCTTTGAATGTCCACGAGTTCTAGTATTATGAGAGAGGGAGAAGAACTTTTCTCTATCCACTTTCTCAATGCCATGCATAATTTTATACACTTCTATCATGTCTCCTCTGACCCGCCTTTTCTCTAAACTAAAAAGCCCCAAATGCTGCAACCTTTCCTCGTAAGGGAGTCGCTCCATCCCCTTGATCATTCTGGTTGCCCTCTTCTGAACCTTTTCCAACTCTATAATATCCTTTTTGAGATGAGGCGACCAGAACTGTACACAGTATTCCAAATGCTGCTCCACGAGCTAGAGGGAGCCCCAGCTGATGAAGCGTCAAGGCGAGTTAAGCAGCAGAGCGAGTTCGGCAGCAGGGCGAGGAGTCCAGGGCCCCCCACTCTGCCCGTCTGTTCCCTGACCTCAACTAAACCGCAGTCTCCAACCCATTGACGTAATAAACCTTAAACAAAACTATGCAGGTAAGAAGCCAGCAGGGGTGTGGGGGCTTTCCAGCGTTTTGCACTGCCTGCAGCATGTACGACTATCTGCCTGTTGGACAGAAGTCGTGGGTGTGCTCTCGGTGCAATGAGCTCCTGGCTCTCCGGGAATGACTTCATTTCCTTGAGGCCAAGGTGGCGGACCTGGAAAAGCTGAGAGAGGCAGAGAGGTGTGTGGAGGAGGCCTTCAGGGACGTTATAGCTGTGTCCCACTCCAACGATGATAGCTCTCCTGCTATCATGGAGAATGATGGTCTCGGGGAAGGAGAGCATCCAGCTGAGGAAGAGGGAAACGATCCCTTAGAAGGGACCCATTCCTTGGGGGATGAGCAGCTATCCTCTCGTGCCGAGGATATATCTCCAGGGGGTGGAGGAATCCTTGTAGTGGGTGATTCGATCATTAGGAACATAGACAGTGGGGTGTGTGATGGGCGTGTAGACCGCAAGGTGTTTTGCCTGCCTGGTGTGAAGGTTGCGGATATCGCCCGTCGTTTAGATAGTTTGGTAGACAGTGCTGGGAAGGAGTCAGTGGTCGTGGTGCACGTTGGCACCAACGACATGGGGAAATGCAGCCGTGAGGTCCTGGAAGCAAAATTTAGGTTGCTAGGTAGGATGCTGAAAGCCAGGACCTCCAAGGTGGCTTTCTCTGAAATGCTACCGGTTCCACGCGCAGGACCAGCCAGACAGGCCCAGCTTCACAGTCTCAATGCGTGGATGAGACGATGGTGTCGGGTGGAAGGGTTCGGATTTGTTAGGCACTGCGGAACATTTTGGGACAAGCCGGGCCTGTACAAAAGGGACGGGCTCCACTTGAACCAGAATGGAACCAGACTGCTGGCACTTAAAATTAAAAAGGTAGCAGAGCAGCTTTTAAACTGACTGAGGGGGGAAACCCGCCAGGAGCTGAGAAAGGTCCGGTTCAGAATAAACCTCCCCCCTGGGATAAAAACCAAAGAAATGATGAAATTTTAAAAGGGGTAGGCCTAGAAGTAGGCATTGTGAGAGCAGCGGCACAGGATATAAATTCAGAAGAGCAAAATTACCACAGGCCTAACCACAAGTGCCAAAGACATTTGAAGAGAGACACTGCTTACAAGTGCCTGTACGCTAATGCTAGGAGCCTGCGAACCAAGATGGGAGAACTGGAGTGCTTGGTCTTAGAGAAGAGCATTGATATAGTGAGCATAACCGAGACCTGGTGGAATGGAGAAAACCAGTGGGATACGGTTATCCCTGGATATAAACTATATCGGAAGGACAGGGAAGGACGTATTGGTGGTGGAGTCGCTCTATACGTGAAAGAAGGCATTGAATCCAGCAAGCTCGAAACCCCAAAAGAGGCAGACTCCTCCACAGAATCGTTGTGGGTGGTGATACCGTGCCCCAGGAGGGACTTAATACTGGGAACGATCTATCGTCCCCCTGATCCAAATGCTCAGGGAGACCTTGAGATGAGATATGAAATTGAGGAAGCATCCAAACTAGGAAATGTGGTAGTAATGGGTGACTTCAACTACCCGGACATAGACTGGCCGCATATGTGTTCCAGTCATGACAAAGAAGCAAAGTTTCTAGATATTCTAAATGACTATTCCCTAGATCAGTTGGTCATGGAACCGACCAGAGGGACGGCAACCCTGGACTTAATCCTCAGTGGGGACCGGGACCTGGTGCGAGATGTAAGTGTTGTTGAACCGATTGGGAGCAGTGACCACAGTGCTATTAAATTAAACATACATGTAACTGGCCAATTGCCAAGAAAATCCAACACGGTCACATTTGACTTCAAAAGAGGAAACTTCACAAAAATGAGGGGATTGGTAAAAAGAAAGCTGAAAAACAAAGTCCAGAGGGTCACATCACTCGAAAATGCTTGGAAGTTGTTTAAAAACACTATATTAGAAGCTCAACTGGAGTGCATACCGCAGATCAGAAAAGGTACTGCCAGGGCCAAGAAGATGCCAGCATGGTTAACGAGCAAAGTCAAGGAAGCTCTTAGAGGCAAAAAGTCTTCCTTCAGAAAATGGAAGTCTTGTCCGAATGAAGAAAATAAAAAAGAACACAAACTCTGGCAAAAGAAATGCAAGAAGACAATAAGGGATGCTAAAAAAGAATTTGAGGAGCACATTGCTAAGAACATAAAAACCAACAACAAAAAATTCTATAAATACATTCAAAGCAGGAGACCATCTAGGGAGACAATTGGACCCTTGGATGATAAGGGAGTCAAAGGTGTACTAAAGAACGATAAGGAGATTGCAGAGAAGCTAAATGAATTCTTTGCATCTGTCTTCACAGTGGAAGATATAGGGCAGATCCCTGAACCTGAACTAACATTTGCAGGAAGGGATTCTGAGGAACTAAGACAAATAGTGGCAACGAGAGAGGAAGTTCTAAGCTTAATGGACAATATAAAAACTGACAAATCACCGGGCCCGGATGGCATCCACCCGAGAGTTCTCAAAGAACTCAAAGGTGAAATTGCTGATCTGCTAACTAAAATATGTAACTTGTCCCTCGGGTCCTCCTCATGCCTGAGGACTGGAAAGTGGCAAATGTAACACCAATCTTCAAAAAGGGATCCAGAGGGGATCCCGGAAATTACAGGCCAGTTAGCTTAACTTCTGTCCCTGGAAAACTGGTAGAAAGTATTATTAAAGCTAGATTAACCAAGCACATAGAAGAACAAGCCTTGCTGAAGCAGAGCCAGCATGGCTTCTGCAAAGGAAAGTCCTGTCTCAGTAACCTATTAGAATTCTTTGAGAGTGTCAACAAGCATATAGATAGAGGTGATCCAGTGGACATAGTGTACTTAGACTTTCAAAAAGCGTTTGACAAGGTACCTCACCAAAGACTTCTGAGGAAGCTTAGCAGTCATGGAATAAGAGGAGAGGTCCTCTTGTGGATAAGGAATTGGTTAAGAAGCAGAAAGCAGAGAGTAGGAATAAACGGACAGTTCTCCCAATGGAGGGCTGTAGAAAGTGGAGTCCCTCAAGGATCGGTATTGGGACCTGTACTTTTCAACTTGTTTATTAATGACCTAGAATTAGGAGTGAGCAGTGAAGTGGCCAAGTTTGCTGATGATACTAAATTGTTCAGGGTTGTTAAAACAAAAAGGGATTGTGAAGAGCTCCAAAAAGACCTCTCCAAACTGAGTGAATGGGCGGAAAAATGGCAAATGCAATTCAATATAAACAAGTGTAAAATTATGCATATTGGAGCAAAAAATCTGAATTTCACATATACGCTCATGGGGTCTGAACTGGTGGTGACCGACCAGGAGAGAGACTTCGGGGTTGTGGTGGACAGCACGATGAAAATGTCGACCCAGTGTGCGGCAGCTGTGAAAAAGGCAAATTCCATGCTAGCAATAATTAGGAAAGGTATTGAAAATAAAACAGCCGATATCATAATGCCGTTGTATAAATCTATGGTGAGGCCGCATAAGAACATAAGAACATAAGAAGAGCCTGCTGGATCAGGCCAGTGGCCCATCTAGTCCAGCATCCTGTTCTCACAGTGGCCAACCAGGTGCCTGGGGGAAGCCCGCAAGCAGGACCCGAGTGCAAGAACACTCTCCCCTCCTGAGGCTTCCGGCAACTGGTTTTCAGAAGCATGCTGCCTCTGACTAGGCTGGCAGAGCACAGCCATCATGGCTAGTAGCCATTGATAGCCCTGTCCTCCATGAATTTGTCTAATCTTCTTTTAAAGCCATCCAAGCTGGTGGCCATGACTGCATCTTGTGGGAGCAAATTCCATAGTTTAACTATGCGCTGAGTAAAGAAGTACTTCCTTTTGTCTGTCCTGAATCTTCCAACATTCAGCTTCTTTGAATGTCCACGAGTTCTAGTATTACGAGAGAGGGAGAAGAACTTTTCTCTATCCACTTTCTCAATGCCATGCATAATTTTATACACTTCTATCATGTCTCCTCTGACCCGCCTTTTCTCTAAACTAAAAAGCCCCAAATGCTGCAACCTTTCCTCGTAAGGGAGTCGCTCCATCCCCTTGATCATTCTGGTTGCCCTCTTCTGAACCTTTTCCAACTCTAGAATATCCTTTTTGAGATGAGGCGACCAGAACTGTACACAGTATTCCAAATGCGGCCGCACCATAGATTTATACAACGGCATTATGATATCGGCTGTTTTATTTTCAATACCTTTCCTAATTATCGCTAGCATGAAATTTGCCTTTTTCACAGCTGCCGCACACTGGGTCGACATTTTCATCGTGCTGTCCACTACAACCCCGAGGTCTCTCTCCTGGTCGGTCACCGCCAGTTCAGACCCCATGAGCGTATATGTGAAATTAAGATTTTTTGCTCCAATATGCATAATTTTACACTTGTTTATATTGAATTGCATTTGCCATTTTTCCGCCCATTCACTCAGTTTGGAGAGATCTTTTTGGAGCTCTTCACAATCCCTTTTTGTTTTAACAACCCTGAACAATTTAGTGTCGTCAGCAAACTTGGTCACTTCACTGCTCACTCCTAATTCTAGGTCATTAATGAACAAGTTGAAAAGTACAGGTCCCAATACCGATCCTTGAGGGACTCCACTTTCTACAGCCCTCCATTGGGAGAACTGTCCGTTGATTCCTACTCTCTGCTTTCTGCTTCTTAACCAATTCCTTATCCACAAGAGGACCTCTCCTCTTATTCCATGACTGCTAAGCTTCCTCAGAAGTCTTTGGTGAGGTACCTTGTCAAACGTTTTTTGAAAGTCTAAGTACACTATGTCCACTGGATCACCTCTATCTATATGCTTGTTGACACTCTCAAAGAATTCTAATAGGTTACTGAGACAGGACTTTCCTTTGCAGAAGCCATGCTGGCTTTGCTTCAGCAAGGCTTGTTCTTCTATATGCTTCGTTAATCTAGCTTTAATAATACTAACTTGGATGGCTTCAAAAGAGGATTAGACATATTCATGGAGGAGGAGGCGATCAACGGCTACTAGCCATGATGGCTATGTTCTACCTCCACTGTCGGAGGCACTAAGCCTCTAAGTACCAGTTGCTGGAAATTACAGAGCACTCTTGCGCTCAAGTCCGGTTTTGTGGCTTCCCAGCGGCATCTGGTTGGCCACTGTGGACTAGATGGGGCATTGGCCTGATCCAGCAGGTTCTTCTTGTGTTCTTATGCCCTATATGCTGGGGGGGGGGATGCGTTTGAGCCACAGGTCATTCATGTCTAAGTTAAATTGTGCAGCACTTATTTATTTATTTAAAATATTTCTATCCCACCCTTCTACCCTATAATAGGGCACTCAGGGCTGCTTTCAATAAAATCGAGCATGTACATAATAGAATTGTACACAATAAAAATCACAAAAACATTAAAATAAATTAAAATACATAACGTGTAATTAAAATACATAAAGTGAGGCCCTTGTAGCCGCTTCCCATGTCACAGCTGGCATATGCCTACAGAGAAGGGGTGATCCTTCAAGGTCTCTGGGCGACTTATAACAGATTTAAAAACCTACCATATAAAACAGATTTTAAAGTTACATACCTAGAAATTAAGACTCGAAAGAAAAGCCTTGTACATCCCCGCTTCCTATCTCCAAGTGTTTCGGAATGTGGCAAGATTATTCTGTCTCCCTTTCACATAGTTGGGGTCAGTCCTTGTGTTGTTTTGTCAAATAACACTTTGCAATGAACTGCACGGATGTTCACACAAAAGTGTTGGGGTCAATTTGTGGTACCTACACAAGTGGTAGATTATATTAGAGATTTTGTGTCACAGTAATCTTGAGACCAGAGATATGAAACCTGTAGCCCTTCAGACCTCCCTATCTAGCTGCCCGAGCCCTCTTTCTAGGCCACCCTCTGGCCCTGTGGTGACCTCCTTGCATGCTTTTGCCTGGCCAAAATATGCTCTTCAACTGTGATAATGCCCCCTGCTTACCTGGATGCAACGATGTGCATGTGCATAGGAACATCTAACTTTTGTATGACCTCCGTTGTACCTAAAGACAGAGGCACATCAATTGTGATGCCCACTTTTGCTTGCAGCCCCCACCCACCATTGGGTGGCCCTGGAAAGTTGCCAGAAAAGCTTCTCCACCTCTGATCCAGGTAGGCTTGCCAGGCTCAGGGCCTGAGACTGATCCTGTATCTTTAGGAGAAGAGAAAGTCAGCCAAGTGCAGGTGTTCTTGCAATGCTGTCATGGGAAAAACCACAAGGTGGAATTCTCCCTTCTCCCTCCACAACTTTTAAAGATACAGAAGACCTCTTGGTTGCCATGTCATACAATATACAAAGTTGTGTATCTAATCTATTTGGGGTCAGAGTATTTGAAGGACTGCCTCTGCTTAAGACTAATTAGACTGGTGGGCACTAGGGGCAGGGCCTTACCAATAGCAGTCACACTCTATGGAACATCTCCCCAAGGGAGATATGGTTAGCCTCTTCAAGCTGCAAGTGTGGGAACCTTTGACCTGCCCCATTGCTGAACTACAACTCCCATCAGTCCCAGTAAGCATTACCAATGGCTAGGGATGATGGGAATGGTAGTTCAGCACTGCTGGAGGGCCAAAGGTTCCCCACACGTGCGTTAAGGTATACAGAAAGACTTAATCCTGTCTGAGCTGCATCTGTCATAGGGACACGGGAAATCAGGATGAATGCTCAATAAACAGGTCATCTGGAGGAGCCCAAAGTGAAAAGACATTTAAGGGCCAAATCAGCATTTGCCCGTCTTCCTTTCTTTCCAAAGGGCTTGCCCAGGAGAACCCGTTCCCAGTGACCCCTTGTGCCCCGTAGCTACATGAGAGCACCTCTCCAACATGAAAGTCAGCACTTTCTTCCAAGCAACTGGTGGCTGTAGTGCTTATGTCATGTCCTTTAAATTTGCAGTTCCCTTAACAATGATAAATCTGTACAGAAGAGACAGAGAATGCCTTGGCAGCCTGACAGGCGCTTAATGTGCAGAGATGAATAAAAGATAAATCACCACTTGTGGGGATGAAAGAATCAAGCTGTCAGTCAACACAAACTGGAGGTGGGAGGGGGCTCTACAGTGCTACTAATGATGACTACAGTTGGAGGGAGAAATAATGAGGGATTAAGTGTTTGGAAGGCAGAAACGTCTAAATCTGTCTTCCATAGGGATGCAAAAAATGTAGGCTGGAAAACTGCTTCCATCAGGCTGACATGGCGCTAAATGTCTCACCACCCCTACCCTCACCATCATTAAATCTTCCTTTTAGGGTCTTTGATTTCCTTTGATGACTCAAGAATTTGGATGGGGCAGAAAATTGATTCAGTTCGCATTCCAAGCTGAATCTATCAAAGTTGCACCGTCCAAAACAATACGAGAAACGAAACAGAGCCATCCTTCCGCATTCGCACTGATCCAAATTTTGCAATGCAGTTCTCCAACCAATGGCTGGTATTCAGTGCTGGTCTTACTCAGAGTAGACCCATTGAACTTAATAGACAGGGCTGACTTAGGTTCATTGATTTCAGTGGGTCTACTCTGAGTAGGATTTAGTTGAATACAATCCAATATTTACAAAAATTCATATATTAGGGGAAACTGCATAAAAATTAATATATTAGTGAAAATTACTATATGCATTATATTAGGAGAAATTGCTTGCAAAATGTGCACCTCAGTTAAAACTGCATACAAAAATGTGTATATTAGGAGAAATTTCCATTGAAACACTGAAGAATTTTCATGAGGATTTTTTTTTTTAAATGCAAATTGCTGTTGAAATGTGGAAATCTGAATTTAGGATGCAAAAAATGAAAAACTGAGAGAATCACAATTGGCAGATTCATCCATCCCTATTCAAGAGATGAATTTTGCCCTGTTCAGGGTTCCCAAAATATTATCTGACCCACCCTAAATTAAAACCCTGGAGACATTCCATTCTTACATTCCCTCTCCTCATCCGAAAATGTGGAAAAATGAGAGGGACCCAGTCTCAGGTGCAGGGATGTAGTTGTCCAGGGTCTCAGGGGGTCTTAGACCCCTTGTGTTTTTTGGAAGCAGGGTGTCAGCAGGGTCCCCATGTCTACAGCTTCCTGTGAGCCAATCAGCATGAAAGGGGCATGTGTTAGCCACTGAGAAGGGTCTTCTAACATACTTCCTTGCTCTTTCCTGCTAATTAGAGTGAATCAGAGTGAAAGGAGGTGAGTCAGCCACTGGGAAGACTCTTCTCAGTAGCTAACACTTGCCCTTTCATACTTATTGGCTCCTAGTTGTGGGAGAAGGCATTAACAAGAATCTCATTTTTTAACCCAGCAGGAAAAAAAGGGAATGGGAAGGAGGGGGAGTGTGGCTATCATGAAGGGCCCTTCATTTCTGAATTTGCCACTAGTCTACTGCTCAGGTGAGCTCATCCCATGTATTTCTGTACAAGTCAATGAGTCACTAATGCAGACTCATGCAGAGATTCAACAAGCAGCAGAGAGTGCGTAATCAATTCTGCTGCAGCTAGAGATGCGGGAGAAATTTGATTCTGTTTGCATTCAAAGGCAAATCCATCAAATTTGCAATTTCTGATACAATATGAGAACACATCCTTCAAAATCTGCACTTATCCAAATTTTGCTATGCAGTTCTCCAACCAATGTTTACCAAAATGCACATAGTTGGGAGAAATGTGCATAAAAAGGAACATACTAGTGAAAATAATATACACGCCTATTAGGAGACATTGCCTGCCAAACAGTGTACATTAGTCAAAAGTGCACACAGAAATGTGTGTATTCGGTAAAATTCTCACTAAAAAGTTGAAGAATTTTCATGAGGATTTTAAAAAACAGAAATGAGGAGAACTGAATTTAAGACTGAAAAAATGAGAAACCGAGCGACCCAAAATTGGCAGATCTTTCCATCCCTACCTGGCAGTAAGCCCCATTGTACTTAATGAAATTTGCTTCTGAGTAGACTTGTGCAAGGTCCTTCCATTCCACTGAAGAGATGGATTCTGCTCTACACAGTGTTTCCAAAACATTCCCCTCCCCCGCATTAAAACGCTGAAGACATTCCATTCTTACATCCCTTCTCATCTCCCGCAAATGTAGAGAAATGAAAAGAGCCCAGTCTCAGATGAGCCAAGAAGTCACTAAAGCAGACTCATCCAGAGATTCAACAGGTAGCGGAGTGGGTAATCAGTTCTGCTGCAGCCTTGTTATCAGGAGATTAGATGCTCTGTTGAGTCACACCTGTTGTAGAGAGAGGGCAGAGTGATTGGAAAGGGGGCAATGCCAGAGCAGGGAATCATTCAGAGAGGCAACAGGAACATAGGAAGCTGCCTTATACCAAGTCTGACTATTGGTCCTTCCAGCTCAGTATTGTCTACTCTATACTAACTGGCAGCGGCTATTCAGGATTTCAGATGCGGGTCCCTCCCAGCCCTACCTGGAGATGCCAGGGATTGAACCTGGGACCTTCTGAGGACTGGCCTGGGGAGAGACCCTAGGGCCAGATAGAGAGGTCTGGAGGCTGCATTTGGCCCCTGGGCCTAAGGTTCCCCACTCCGGCTACATACTAACAGGAATGACCTTGCTTCCCAGAAGGAGTGTAGCGGCAATTCCAGAAATGAAGGGTGCCTTTATGATTGGAATACCACGTCCCCTCACAGCCATGTCCCCTCACTCGCTTGCTTGCTCTCCACCGTCATCTCCACACTCCTCAGTCCTTCTTGCAGGTGCCTTCTCTCAAAATAGCAGATTGGCCCAAGGAGCCAACCATCATGAAAGGGGAGTGTGTTGGCTCCTGAGAAGAGTCTCCTCAGTGGTTCACTCACCTCCTTTCATTCTGATTCACTCCAACCAGCAGGAAAGAAGAAGGAAGCACATTGGAAGACTCTTCTCAGTGGCTAACACACTCCCCTTTCATGCGGATTGGCTCATAGGATGCTGGAGACATATGGACCTTGCTGGGACCCTGCTTCCAAAACCGTAAGAGGTCTAAGCCCGCCCCAAGACCCCAGACAATGACACACCTGGCTCCCACGGCCTCCCATTGAATTCTGTGGCATAGTCTAGGTATGTATGCCTGGCCCTGTCATGACCCACATTTAGACAGAGAGTAAAAAGTCAGCAAGATTTTTTAGCACTGTGCCTTTTGAGATATGGTTTTAGCCTACATCCCTAGATTGCATCTGATGTTTTTTATATCGCATTTTATTTTACTTGTTATAAGCCATCTTGAGTGTCTTGTGTTCAGAAAAGTTGGGTATATATTTTTATAAGTTAACAATAAACTCTACGATATGGGACAGAAAAAAATGGGGTACACTCTGGCTTGCCCCCTTGCTTTGATAGGGGCAAAATTAATTAATTGCCCCTCCTTTCCTCCAAGTAGCTTAAGTAGCAGACCATAGCCCTCCCCACCATGGTCCTTCTACTCAATATATATATACATGAACAGAACCCACATTTCAACTGAACATCAGGAAAAACTTCCTGTTAGAGCGGTACCACAATGGCACCAATGACCTAGGGAGGTGGTGGGCTCTCTGACACTGGAGGCATTCAAGAGGCAGCTGGACAGCCATCTGTTGGGAATGCTTTGATTTGGTTTCCTGCATTGAGCAGGAGGTTGGACTCGATGGCCTTATAGGCCCCTTCCAACTCTACTATTCTATGATTCTGTGATTAAGATCAAGAAGTATAGTCTTATACATTTGTTACCTGGGAGTAGGGATAGGCACATCTGTTACTTTTGGTTTCTCCTTTTCCCAATCTTAGTTCAGTTTTCTATATTTCCACGTCAGTCTGCAATTTTTTTAACAAAAAATAATCCTCATGAAAATTCATCAGCCTTTTAGTGAAAAGTTATCTTAATATACACACGTTGGTATGCAATCTTGCCTCATCTACACAATTTTGCAAAGCAATATTCTGGAATATAAAACCTTTCTGTATTTTTTTCACTAACATATGCATTTTTATGCACACTTTACCCTAGGATGTGATTTTTTTTATAGACGTTACTAGGCTGTAGAACTGCACTGCAAAATTTGGAAAAGTGCGAATTTCAAAGGATGGCTGTGTTGCAGTTTGCATGTTGTTTCGGGAAGTGCAAATGTGGTGGATTCGCCTTGAAATGTGAACTGAATTGAATTTCTTTGACATCCCTACCTGGGAATAAGCCCCACTAAACACATTAGAACTTACCTCTGAGTAAATGTGTGCCGAGATGCACTGTCAATTCTCGCTTTATTAAATCATCTGGGAGTGTAGAAATGTTAACATTTTGAACAGACATAATGCAGACTGTGTGATGTCACCACCTATTCAAAATCCAGTCTAAATGTCCCTTGTGGAAGTGTCTTAAACCTTTCTTGAACTTATGAATGCATTTTTATTGAGCTCTTTCAAGGGTAGCCAAAGGGGGAAGAATGGTCTGTCTCTGTTCAGTACGTAATCTCTGGATGGCGTCCATCACTCAGCCCAGAGTCAACTTTATTAAATAAAATGTTTTCCTGAAGCAATATGTGCTTGCTTTGCCGGGTGGCCGGCCCAAGGAGCCTGGCTGACTAAACTTGCTACATCAAAATTATGTTAACATGCCTTCTAGCAGACATGGGCTGGTTGCTTCCTTTCTTCCACGGGCTAAGGAAGCTCACAACCTTGATGAAACACAAAGCTGGCTAGAAAGTGTGGTGCTCCGTTAGAAGAGGAGTGGGTAAGCTACTTTTCTTTTTAACCACAGGGCTGCATTTACACTTGGCCAACTCTCTGGGGGTTGAGTATAGCCACTTCACTCCCCCACACACACTCATACACACACTAGCAATGAAAAGATCTGTCAGTTTCATTTCTCTCAAGTTTTTCATTTTTCCAACCTTAAATTCTCCACATTTCTGCAGCAATTTGCAAATTTTCTCTTTTAAAATCCTCATGAAAATTCTTGAGCATTAGAGTGCAAATTTCTCCAAATAAGCACATTTTGTATGCGGTTTTGACAAATGTACATATTTTTGCAAGCAATTTTTCCTCGTATAATGCATTTTTCTATATTATATATTTATTTTAATGTATGTTTCCCCCAATAGGTGCATTTTGGCAAACATAGTTTGGTTGGAGAATTTGTATAAGTGTGTGAATTTTGGATGATGACTGTGGTTAGGTTCTCGTATTGTTTCTGAAGGTGTGGGTTTGATAAAGTCATCTTCCTTCAGAGGAGGGCAACAAGGATGATCAGGGGACTGGAAACAAAGCCCTGTGAGGAAAGACTGAAAGAACTGGGCATGTTTAGCCTGGAGAAGAGAAGACTGAGGGGAGATAGGATAGCACTCTTCAAGCACATGAAAGGTTGTCACGTAGAGGAGGGCCGGGATCTCTTCTCGGTCATCCCAGAGTGCAGGACACGGAATAATAGGCTCAAGTTGCAGGAACCCAGATTTCGACTGGACATCAGGAAAAACTTCCTAACTGTTAGAGCCATACGACAATGGAATCAATTACCTAGAGAGGTAGTGGGCTCTCCGACACTGGAGGCATTGAAGAGGCAGCTGGACATCCATCTGTCGGGAATGCTTTGATTTGGATTCCTGCATTGTGCAGGGGGTTGGACTTTATGGCCTTATAGGCCCCTTCCAACTCTACCATTCTATGATTCTAAGAGCGATTTGATGTGCTGTTAAAAGTTGGCGCATGCATCCCTGCCATGAGCCAAGATGGTGGCAGAGGCTTCAGCCCCTTAGGGAAACCCCAGCCACCATCTTTGTTAAGGGTACCACAGTGTGTGCAACCGCAGAACAGCTGAGAAAGGTAGTTTAAGCAAGGGAATGGTGGGGCATGCGATCCGTGGCAGCGATCCTGCCACAAATCACAGAAGGGGAGCGCCAGGGCCTGGGGCAGGCTTGTGCCCAAGGGCCCCAGCATGTCTGGGGCCGGCCCTGTACCCAACACAAGCAGATAATCAGCTACAGCTCTGGCCATTTGTTAAGGGGGGGACTGGACATAAGCTGCTTTCACACATGAGGCTTATTGCATCAGTTTTGCAGATTAGAATGGTAGCGCTTCTGTCCTGATTTCTAACATTCTTTTTTCAGCCAATTTAACAGCATTTCATGCAATGTTTTTCACATTGCTGTGACAAACAGCATCTTCTTTTCAGCTCTTACCTGTTATACACATGCACACTGTAGTTCCCCAAAAAGTCACCGTGCAAGTTAGTGTCTGGACGCAGGGGTGTGTGTGGGAAAAGGAGGAAGGGGAAGCTGCTACCTGTGCCTATGCCGGAAAGTGGAACAATTTTCATCAGGCAAATGTATACATGCGATTCTAAAAGGCGGAAAAGCACTGCATGCCGGGATGGCTATCACATGAGCAGCTGAAGCTAGTGCAAAACTTCCATGATTTCCCAGGTTCCCAAACTTGCAAATGAATTATTTCTAGAATCATCTATCACTGAAATGAGCGTGAAACCTCTACTGTTTTTGAAATTTCTTATGATGTGTGAAAGATCAAATAAAACATGCAAATTACCAGGTAAGAAATCAGAAGAATAACGGAACACAGAGCACTGTGAAAGCAGCCCTAATCTCTAGTTCTGTGCCAAACACCTGATTGGCACAACTGCTCGTGAGAATCCTGAGAACTGTAGTTTGTAAAAGGTGCTGACAGTTGCTAGGAGACCCCCTATGCCCCCCGCTGAGCTACAAATCCTAAAGTGGTTTAAGAATCAATCTCTCTTCCCAGGGAACTCTGGGAACTATAGTTCTGTGAGGAGCACAGGCATCTCCTAACTACTCTCTGCACCCTTAACAAACTATGGTTCCCAGCCTTCTGTGAGGAAAGCCATGGCTGTTTAAAGTGGTATGGTACTGGTTTAAATGTATAGCACAGATGGGGCCTGAGTGGAATTTGAACGAGGATCAATCAATCAATCTTTATTTTTACCCCGCCCTTTTTCCAAAGCTGGAACTCAGGGCGGCTTACAAATAAAAACTACACATAGATAAAAAACATACAAAAATATACAATTAAAATAGAATTAAATTCACTTCTAGACTGACACTCCGAAAGAAGGAAACAGGGAGGCAGGGGAGGGAATCTCTTCATCCCTGATTGTTCATCTCCTACTGTCAGCCACTAATATGGCAACAAATGAAAAAGGCCAGGATTTAATGTGATGTCTTCCATAGCAACCTTTTTCCTTGCATAAAAGCGCACTAGAACTTTGCCAGCTCATCAGGCATAAATGATCACCGTCACTAAGTGCAGTTGTGCTTAATGAATTAAAGATGAAAGTCACAGCGGGGGCAAAATTTGCCAGAGAGGGAAGCACTTTTCTTAAAGGGCCAATTTTTGAACTAGTTGGGATCTTCAGATGGGCCTCTCTCACTTTTCAAGCATGTGCTCCCTTGAAGAGAGCGGGAGTTGTCTTTCTTTTAGAAGATGTAGGAGCACGAGTAGAAATTTGCTGTATGTAAGCAAACGCTCATACGCTTACTCCATAGCAACTTGTCTGAGAAAGGTAGAGAGTTCATCTTTCAGCCTTTGACCTTCAAGGTAGTGATGCCAATGAACTTCATAATTATATAAGAAGAGCTCTTCTGGATCAGGCCAATGGCCCATCTAGTCCAGCACCCTGCTCTCTCAGTGGCCAACCAGATGTCCATGGGAAGCCTGAAAGCAGGATCTGAGTGCAAGAGCATTCTCCCTGTGATTCCCAATACCTGGTATTCAGAAATGTGCTGCTTCTGACTGTGGAGGCAGAACATAGACAGTGGGGCTAGTAGCCATTGATACTAGCCCTACACAACCTGCCCCTCTCAAAATGAGGTGAGTAGGATCTGATTCCTCTGTCTGCCCCTCCCCCAAAATATTTTCCAGTTTGGAGTGACACAAGCCAAAAGAACATAGGAAGAGTCTTCCTGGAGCAGACCAAAGGCTCATCAAGTCCAATATCCTGAGTGGTTTAACAGTCAGCCCCTCTTCCCAGAGAATTCTGGGAAATGGAGCTCTGTGAGGGCAATAACAGTCTCCTAACAACTCTCAGCACCCTTCACAAACTACACTTCCCAGGATTCTTTGGAGGAAGCCATGAATAAATGGGGAATAAATGTCTGATATGGATGTAGCCTATGTATCAATAGGTTATTATTTGAAAACAAGTAGGTATACTGGATAACTTGACTACATTTCTGCAGAAATTTGCATTTATTTTTTTAAAAAATGAAAATTCTTCAGCATTTTAGTGGGAATTTCTCCTAATAAACACATTTTTTGTATGCACTTTCGACCAACATACACATTTTTGCAAGCAATTTCTGCTAATAAGTATATTTTTATGTTATTTTCACTAATGCATTCATTCTTATGCACCCTTTCCCCTAATAAATGATTTTTAAACAGTGGTTGGATGGAGACCTACATTGCAAAATTCGGATAAGTGCAGATTTCAAAGGATAGCTCGGTTTCACTTTTTATATCGTTTAGAAAGTGCAAATTTGATAGATTCAACTTTAGATGCAAACTGAATCAAATTTCTCATCCATCCCTAATCGTGACAATGCCTGGTGATTGACAGGTGAGTTGTCCTGCCCATCAGGCAAAGTTGGCCTGCAGGGGTGGGGGAGACAGTGACCAAACAGGACTGAATTCCCCACACAGCAGCTCACTCCCACTTTGTGCAGGAATCAGCCACACCTCCACATGCCCCTCACCTCATATGACATCAAGTGTGGAGCAGTTAGGCATGGTATGGGGAAAACAGCCTTGAAAGCCAACTGGAGAGACATGGCTGGCCAAACCTGGACCTAATTTAAAGCATGCAGACTCTCCCTTCACAAGTCCTCATGGAGGACATTTTGCTATTAGATTTCAAAGACCAGCTTCTGTTCTCTGCAAAAGCTGATGAAGCAACAATTGGAGGGGATTGCAGCACCAGGGCAAGAAGCAAATGCAGCCTTAACAAGAAGAAATCCTGTAAGTGCATCACACTTGGCAATTACTTTTGATCCCATCTGTCATATTTCCTCCTACTCGCGTGTCACTCATGTCACCTTCCTGGCTTACAAATGCATTGCAAAGAAGTCAAGCGCTGCAGGCGAAAAGGCATCTAGGACTCACCAGCAGTGGCTGCACAACCAATTCTTCGGCATTCGATTCGCCGGTCTACATTCAAAGCAAGCCATGTTTCAGTTTGCACATTGTGTTGGAAAGGGTAAATTAGGTAGATTTGCTTTAAATGCAAATTGCATTGAGTTCCTCCCCCATCCCTCCTGCTGGCATCCGACCCTCCCCTTTTCCCCATTGGTCAGAATGCTGGAATGCTTCTGGACAAAATGGTACTACTTCTGAGATTCCGTGAATCTGTCAACCAAGGCATGGCTACTACCAGGAATCCTGGTACATCCTTAGTCCTGACCTCTGCATGATGTCATTGCCCCATATACTGATGGAAGGGGATCAATGGTGCGCAAACCCTCCCTGCTACAAGGGGCATAGAGTCTCCCGCTCACAGAACAACTGGTTAGAAGAAAGAATGCTCGAGTAGTAGAGACTCCAGGTTCAAATCCCTCCTCAGCTGTAAAGCTCACTAGGAGACTTTGGACCAGTCATTCTCTCTTGGCCTATCCTACCTTGTAGGGTTGTTGTGAGGATAAAATTGGAGAAGGTTCCTTGGTGAAGGCAGGGTATAAATAAATACATGAATAGATCCCTGCCATATACCGTATCTCCACCTCTAGTCAGTTTTCCCCAAATTCTTCTTCTTCCACATACAGCGCCTGACTTCACTCCTTTGCCCTTGCAGGCTTTGATATTACGACTAAATCATCTGATTTAGTCAAAAAAGAGGGAGCAATTGTCACAATGGGACAGAGGAAGGAAGGAAGGAAGGAAGCAAAATAACGCCCAGGACGGATTTCTTTTGAAGGGCTGTAAAATTGTCAGTGACAGCAACACTATTGTATGATGTTGCATGCTGGTTAATGCTTATAATTTTAGCAAAGCATTTCAATGGCGCTACATGATTAGGAAAATGATGTGCTATGCGGGCTTGCATATATAATGTGCAAAAGGGACGGGGGGAGAAGCAAATGAGGACACTGCTATCATCATCATCCTTTGGCTGTTGCTCTTCCTGTGTTTGTTTCTGTCTGTGTGCATGTGTTTTCTTGTAAGAAGGGCACCAAGAATCTCTGGCCGTGTAATTATATCAAGCAAAGGCACCGTATATTTGAGATTGTTTGTTCTCATTTGGATTAGGGTCAATTCCACCTCTCCCCACATAGTGGTTGCCAATATGAGATTTTCCCAGCAGATTTTGAGAGTATACCTGTCCAGACTAGGGATGGACATATCAGCTTACAGCTGAGTATACACCATACATTTAAAGCACATGACTTTCCCCAAAGAATCTTGGGAACTGTAGTTTACCCCTCACAAGGTACAATTCCCAGCACCCTTAATAAACTACAGTTCCCAGGGTTCTTTGGGGGAAGTCATGTGCTTTAAATGGATGCTGGAAATGCAGGTTTGAGTCCTGTTTAATTTCTCTAGTGCTCAATCCGTTCCATCCCATTTTGTGCAGATATTTCGAAAGAATGCATAAAAAAAATCACATTTAAATACGCATGCATTTCCCCAAATTATTTTTTTTCATTTTTTAATTTATTGCCTTCCATTTATGGTTTGCTTTCTATAATACTGTATATCTAGAAGCAATTTTAACTATAAAAATATCAACAATAAAATAATAGCAGAAATTTCATACCTAATGCAATTAAATCAATTCCATACATAAAAGCCATTAAAAGCCAGTGTGGTGTAGTGGTTAGAGTGTTGGATTAGGTCCTGGGAGACCAGAGTTCAAATCCCCACACAGCCATGAAGCTCACAGGCTGACCTTGGGCTAGTCACTGTCTCTCAGCCTAACCTCTACCTCACAGGGTTGTTGTAAGGATAAAATGGAGAGGGGACAACCATATATTTTTAATAATGTTGTAATTGCTGTTTTGTTTTTTTAATAATGATATTTGTTATTTAATTTTTGTATTGCCTTTATTGATGTATTTTTATGCTGGTGCCTATTTTTTTGAAAGCCGCCTTCAGGGCCTTTGGCCAAAAGGCGGGGTAGAAATAAATTTAATAATAATAATAATATATGCCACCTTGAGCTCCTTGGAGGAAAAGTGGGATATAAATGTAATAAACAAATAAATAAATTTCACATAACAACAAGTGTAATGATTTCATACGTGAAAACAATTTCATAGCCAATACATACGCTGTCATGAGGCCTGCAGAAAGAGCGTGGGGCAATGAGGAAGAGAGACTTGGACTGGGGTGAAGGCTCTGGTGACGTGCATTCAGACATGGCTGAGATGGAAGGCTCCATGCTGCTGACAGTGCCAGCTCCACCCCCTTAGATCCAAGTACCACTGATGAGGCACAGCCTGATCAGAAGTTGTCTCTCCACTTTCCCCTCACCCCTTCCTCTCTCACCTCACGTCGCCACCGAGCAGGCCTCCTCCTGAGGAGGAGAACCTTGCTGAAGTGGTCCAGCCACCCTCACCTCGAACACGTAGGCTGTGGTGCCGGCAGGCTCAAAGGGTTCCCATTGTCCCTTTAAGGGGGAGTGCTTGCATGCACATGCGCTCGCTCCCAACTGTGCCATTTTTCTCACGCAAGCAAGGAGCCTGCCCACCCTTACCTTAGCTTGGTGAGGAGGCACGTCCAATTGCTATGACACCTTAGCACAGTGTAGTGGTGCCTGGCTGTTCCTAGTAAACCTATAAGCTGATTCATGAAGTGCTCTGAATTGAAATTTTCCATTAATTTAAATTTTCCATTAATTTTCCATTAGATCTGTTACAGAAAAGCACACCCATGTGTCTGCGTCTGACTTCGACTGGTTCGGGCAGGACATAGACAGACTGGGATAAAAATCTCCACTTACAAGACTTGCCTTCACTTTGCGTTCCCATTAAATATGTATTTTGTGTGTGTACTTTTTGCACACCAGAACTGCATTGCAAAACCTAGAGAACTGTATAATCAAACCTGGAGTCACATTCTGATCCACAAACCAGTTTGGGTTCTGACCTGCAATCAAGTTTGGGACCATTCAGTTGAGTCACTCCAATGTGAAAAGCAGACGGAACAAATTCCTCCTCTATCCCTGCTCCAGACCTGGCTCCTTCTACTTGTTGAAAATCCTTCTAGCTGTACTGAATCGCCATCTGGATATATGTCAAAACATTCACTGGATCCACTAGAAAGTTCACTCTTGATTCAATACAATTTGTCAGAGTCTTCTATATGCCATTGACAGAAGCCGATGTCAGACACAAATAATCTGTGCATGAATGATACTCCGTGTCAGGGCCCTCCGCCTCCAGGGCTGCTTCACTACAGAGGGCAGGAATAGTACTATCACAACGCTGAAAGGACTGGAAGTGAATAGACTGACAAGAATGCAAAAATATACATCCACTCAAAAATAAGCCCCACTGAGCACAATAAGGATATATAAATATAAATACACCTATTCTGGTACAACTAAACTGGCTACCAATTAGTTCCTGGGCTCTGTTCAAAGTGCTGGTTTTGACCTATAAAGCCTTATGCGGCTCAGGAACTCAATACCTCAAGGACCACCTCTCCCCACATGAACCAACCTGGAACCTGCTTTCAGCATCTGAGGCCCTTCTTTGTGTGCCCCCTTCCGAGGGAGTTGTGGAAGGTAGCAACGTGAGAATGGGCCTTTTCAGTGATGGCCCCCCGCTTGTGGAATGCTCTCCCCAGAGAGGTACTCCTGGCACCATCATTATCATTTTTTGCCTGGCACCTTCCTTTTTACCCGGGCCTTTGGCCATTAATTCAAAGGGCTTTAGGTATCAATGGCCTCTTTTAATTGGGCTGGTCTTGCAAGGCCTGTCTTTGTTTGTAGTGATCTGTTTTTAGGTTGTGCTGTCTTTGTTGTTTTAATGTTTTTGTTATAATTTGTTTTAATCTTGTTGTACGGCGCTTTGGGTTGCTTTGCAAGGAAAGCGACTAATTATTATTTATATATATTTATATATTATTTATAATTACTAATTATAAAAATAAGAACAACAGACGCCTGCTAGATCAGGCCCAAGACCCATCTGTCTTGCATTCTGTTCTCGCAGTGGCCAGTCAGATAGTTGTAAGAAACCCACAAGGAGAACCCAAATGCAACAGCATTCTCCCCAGTCCCCACCTGTGATTCCTAGCAACTGACATTCAAAGGCATACTGCCTCCATTCAAAAGTAGACTTCCAGGTAAACATGTACATACAGGATTACAGCCTGAGTTTGGAAAGCCCATAGCTTTTTATCTAGGACGAAGCCCACCACTACCATGCCTCATCCCCTTAGGAGCAGCAGTAAGGAAACATTCACTCTGTGTAGAGTTAGGGGCCAACGTGGCATGATGAGCAGCCAAGGATCCACTTCTCCCACCTGCAATTTTTCCAGTTTGAATGCTTGAACATTTCAAACTCCCAATGATGGGCATCTTCCTTTAATGCAATCCAAATGTTACATGTTATATACCTTAATCCAGGAGGAGTGGATCAGGTACAAATGTATTAGGACAAATCTGTCAGTACTCGGGAAACCAGAGATGGTGCAGAGGATAGCAACATGAGAACAGGCCTTCGCAATCGTGGCCCCCTGCTTGTGGAATGCTCTCCCCAGGGACCGGATCTGCCCAAATCCCAGGTAACCAAACCAATTAGGGGTGACTTGGGATTCCACTGGATTGGGTTAAGTGGTCTGGTGGTGAGGACAACTGCATGACTGTGCAAGGCCTCTGAATCAGTTCAGGGTCAGGGTCCAGATCCAAGACAGGTCAGGGTCACTCCGAATAATTAGATGCAAATCATCAGATCAGAAGACCTGTGTACAACTTTACAGAATACTATTAGACAAAGCTTTGTGTTGGGTAGGTACCCACTTGGGTACATCCAGATGTACATCATTTGTGAGTTGAACTCACTATGGGACCACTCTCACACACACACCCCTTTAGTCAGATATCCATCCTTCTCTTAATCTCAGGGAAAACATGACACCTAACAGCAAGGACATCACTATAATAAGCCACTTTGTGATGCTTTCTGATAAAAAGCAAGCATATTGCCTGTTTCCCCAGGTCAGGAAGGATGGAGCTTCAGAAAAGAAAGCAACTCAAACTGGGACCCTGTGTGGGATCTGGAGGTTACACCACTTTATCCTGGACTTTGATGCCAACCTGAGGTGTATGTTTTTAGGAGCCATTCTATTTTTTGTGATTGTAATTTGTTTTAAGCTGTTTTTAATGTTGTATTTAAGTTGTTGTGATCCAGCCTGGGACCTTAGGGTGAAGGCAAGTAATAAATCATCATCATCATCATCATCATTACTGCTGCTGCTGCTGCTGTTGCTGCTGCTGCTACTATTACTACTACTACTATTCCTGAGGTTGGTTCCAGCCAGACTGACGGAGAAGGCCTCACACTTCCATTAGTCATAGCCAAATGGAACAACTGTCAAAGGAGACAGTCCTAGGAGAGGAGGAGCCAAATGGCAGTTGGCCCCTCCCTTCCAGCCCGATGGAAGGGGCCTCACTATCTCCCTCTGAGGCAGCCAAATGGAATCTTCTGCTTGGGCATCCCAGCCAAAAGAAACAATCATTTTCATGCTCAATATGGTTGACGTAAGCTTCATTTTGGGTGTGCTGATTTTGAATGTTAGTGTTGAATGTGATTGTAGTGTCTTGGTTTTAGCCATTGTTTTATATTTAATTTATTGTATTCTCATAGACTAGTGGTTCCCAAACGTTTTTTTCCCATGGACCACTTGAAAATTGCTGAGAATCTTGGCAGACCACTTAATGATTTTTTTTCTGCCTGTTGTAGCAATTGTAATACGCCATGCTAGATGCTGTATAATTTTAATTGTATTTTTATCGCTTCTTTTATTTCCTATATATTGTATTTTATTGTATTGCAATTTTAATTCCATAGAGTTCAAACTGTAGTACAATAAAATACAATATATAGGAAATAAAAGAAGCAATCAAAATAGAATTAAAAATCAGTGTGACTATTTAAGGCCATATGGATGTCCCATCTCCGGTCTTCCACCACAAATCCACAAACCTGTCATGGACCACCTGAGTGAAGCTCGCAGACCACTGGTGGTCCACGGACCACCATTTGGGAACGCCTATCATAGACATTTTACATTAAAAGGTGGCTAGTAAGCATAATCAATTAATCAATCAATAAGCTTTTCATGGGTAAATCCTCCATGGAGTAGAACCACCCAAGGAATTTGTGTCAAAACTTTATGTGGGCCTGATCCTACTTCCAACAGAACAGTATTTCAGGTGCTACCTCTTTGTTGTTAATCAAAACATAGCAAGGAAGGCGAGTATTTCAAATGAAGCATTACGTTCTGTGGTTCCTATGAAAGGAGCCATTCTTGCTTGTACTAATGAGCTTCCATTCACACACCTAAAGGTCATGAAAAGCAGAGAATGGCCTCCAACCGAAAGTTAATTGCGCAATAGAGGAGGGCCTCTGCCAGAAAACGATTCCTTTGCCTAAGAGTTCACAGACAGAAATGGGAGCCTGATGGGAATTAATGAAACATATACTGAAACGAAACAAACACAGAGCAGCTACCAATGCCTCTAAAGATGAAGTGACCAAAAAATCTACTTGGACAAACCTTTATTTGGGGAAGAGCCCTAACTCAGTGGTAGAGTACATGCTGTGCGTGCAGAAGGTCCCAGGTTCAATCCCCAGTATCTCCAAGTAGGGTTAGGAATGTATCCCATCTGAAACCTTGGAGAGCTGCTGCCATTCAGTGTAGACAATACTGAGGTAGACCTATAGTCTGATTTTATATCAGGCAGATTGCTATGTTCCCTTTCATATTCCGTCAGAACACGCAGAGTGGGGGGATGTAGGCTACGAAGAATCATCCTGAATATCATTGTTGAAGTCTCATCTCCAGATGATGTTAGCATTCTTACAATGGTGGTGATGCCATTGATATGCAATGCATGGTATGGAAAACAGGCCCCTGCCCCAAGGAACTCGCAAACTATAAAGCACAGGAGAGATAGCACAGGAAGGCAGGAATGGAGGCAGGAATAAACAGAGGAAGAATATGCGTTATGTTTGCACTGGGTCTCAAGATATTCATACTTATCCAAAATGTTGTGATGCAGTTTTCCAACCAATGCTTACAAAAATCCATGCATTGGGGGAAAGTGTGCATCAAACCAAACATATGAGTGAAAATAGCAGACAAAAATGCATTATATTAGGAGACATTGCTGAAAAAATTCATACATTAACTAAAACTGCGGTCAAAAATGTGTTTATTAGGAGAAATTTGCACTAAAATGCTGAAGAATTTTCATGAGGATTTTTTTTAAAAAAAAACAACCCAAATTGCTGCAGAAATGTGAAGAACTGGATTTAAGATTGGAAAAAAGAGAAACTGAGAGAACCAAAATTGATGGATCCTTCAATCCCCAGTTAAAAGTAGTAATAAAATCAGAAAGATTACTTAAAATGACTGCTGAAATAGAAAAAGGTCTTCATTAGACAATGTAAGTTCAAGAGAGAGGAGGTCTGGGCAGGATTTCCACAGAGTTGATCCCAAAATACTGGTGGATGCAACTCATGCATCTGAACCATGGGAGACCACTAACAGCAACTCCCTAAAGACTGCAGTGATTGGAAGGGATATAAGGAATCAGGTGATCCTTAGGTTATCCTGGACCTAAGTTAGTAAGATACCTGATGGAACGCCTCTCCCGATACGAACCCACCCGTACACTATGGTCAAGATCAAAGGCCCTCCTCCAGGTGCCTACTCCAAGGGAAGCTCAGAGGGTGGCAACAAGGGAGAGGGCCTTCTCAGTGGTGGCCCCCAAATTATAGAATGATCCCTTTTATGAGGTGCGCCTGGTGCCAACACTGTTATCTTTTCGGTGCCAGGTCAAGACTTTCCTCTTCTCCCAGGCATTTGAGCATGTGTTTTAAATTGTTTTTATATTGTTTTAAATTTTAAAATTGTGTTTTAAAATGTTTTTAAAATATGTGTTTTAAATTGTATATTTGTTTTAATGTTTTTGGTTGCTGTAAACCGCCCAGACAGCTTTGGCTATGGGGCGGTATACAAGTGCAATACATACATACATACATACATACATACATACATACATACATACATACATACATAAGAGTCTTGTAAAATAGTACAATAGCCTTGAACTTGGTCTGGTAACTTATAGGCAGGCAGTGCACACTTTTAAGCACTGGAGATATGTGCTCACAGTATTCTGTCCACACCAACAGTCTAGCAACAACATTTTTCACCAGCAAGAGCTTCTGGGCTAGGCCAAAGGGCTCCCTCACACAGAGCACCTTGCAATAACTGAGTCCTGAATGTATCAATACATGAATCACCTCGGCCAGGGTATCCCTGTCCAAGAACGGCCATAGTTGGCGTACCAGCCACAGCGGGTAAAGGCACTCCTAGTCACTGAGGCTATGTGAGCCTCCAACAACAAAGATGAATCCAGGAGCACCTCCAAAGTAAAACACCTGTATGTTATAAGTATTTGTGGGTGGGAAAGTTGAGGAAGAGAACTGCCTCCCATAGTTTGCAAAGTCAGTGAGACTTTAGTGAACACTTACATTTTGCAGGAGGCAAAACGTGCAGAAACTGAGACCTCATATAACAGGAGATTTATAAAGGCAGTATCATTGTCTTTTTCTTCTTCTTCAAATGGCCTTCATAGCCCCCAGTTATGCCTTTCCCCTTCAAAACATTACGATGGCTGCTTTTATTGGTCAGCTTTACTGCCACCTCCTCACTTCTGAGTCTGTCTTCCTGACCATCTGTGGATAAGCCTTTGTAGTTCAGCTCTACAAGTTCCCAGAAACCTGGACCTCAGTCCTAAAGCCCAAAGGAATGTGTCAGCTGGAGTCTGACTGCTCATTAAATTACTAATAAGTTCTACCTTCTGAATCAAGCATCAGTTCCTCTGCACAGTTGTTTTGCATGTATGCTGCTGCAATTGGGGGAAGGTGTGTGATTTCGGTTAAATAATATGGTTCTCTCATTTCCAAATCTCCATCTCAGAACTCTGGCAGCTATCCTGAAACATGCCATGCCTTTGATGAATCCCCTTATGAATCATGCTTGCATGAATGAACATTATCGGTCCATGCAATGTCTTGTCTTTTAAAATATATCACAATATGTTACACTTTTAACACTTTCATACCAAGAGATCTTCATTCTCACAAATAAAGAATGAGTTCCAGTTACTTCTTCTGCAACTTGAAGACTACAAACATATGATTCAGTGAACCTACCTGTATTCTTTACATTTCCTGTATCTCTTATTAACTTCTCAGAACAAAATCGTAACAGACTAAAAGAAAATCAGAAAGTGGAATAAGTACAATTCAGGCTATAGTGGAGAGTGTGCCTTATGCTGGAGCCCTTAATAAAGCTTCTCCTAAGAATTTATACAGCACATAACATTTATAACCATTATTTGTCCACAATTTTATGTCAAAACAAAAAAAAATCTCCTTATTCTTTTCTATTTAAAGTGTTCCTTTTTCCTTCTCAGAAAAAGATCAACATGGAGATGAAAGGGCTGGAACAACTCCCCTATAAGAAAGGGCTATAACAGTTGGGGCTTTTGGTTTAGGAAAAAAGGTCAGTAAGCGGTGGGATATGTATGCATAGTGTGGAGAAAATGGAGAGAGAGATGTTTTTCTCCCATCATATTAGAACTCAGGGCCATTCAATGGAATCACAAGAGGGGAGAGTGCTCTTGCACTCGGGTCCAGCTTACAGGACTCCCTTAGGCATCTATCTGGTTGGCCACTGTGCGAACAAGATGTTGGACCAGATGGGTCTTTGGCCTGATCCGGTGGGGCTCTTCTTGCAATTCTCATGAATAGTACTGTTGTGCATCACCCCAATGTGTGGGTGGTGTGAGGCATGCAGGGCTTCCTGCGCTTAGCCAGGGGTTGGTTTCCTTGGAAAGAAGGTCAGCAGAGACTGTGGTGTCTTTTAGGAAATATGGTTTTTATTTACACACATTCCAACCTGATCTTAAGATGGAGGGGTTCAAAGCACTGGCAGTCCAATAGAGCTTGCTTTTCCGTCAGGCTTATAGGAGGCATCCTGAAGCCGTTGTGCATTGAAAAACATACATCATCAAAAGTATAATCATAGCACCATTACATTTCCACGTGACACAAATACAAAAACAGCCAATTCCTTTACAGCACGTTTTCAGTTAATAACTCTCTCTTTAGGCTTCCTCTTCTTTCTTGGAGCTCCCAGTCACAGTTCTGCATCCAAAATGCTTACCCAGTCCTCATACTTGGCGGTGCCTAAGATAGTGAATTCCCAACATATTTAAGCCAGATTGCAACCTCAGTACTGGAGCTCCTTTGTCCTGTCTTGTGCCACTAGTAAAGTAATGCAAAAATCTATCAGCATAATTCCTAAAAAAATCATTAAACAGTTTGTATCCCCACAAGCATGCAAACAGCACAAATCAAAAGCATTTCAAAAGGCAATATTAAAACCATCAAGAAGAATTCCTACAGCAAATCAATACACAGTCCCATCAACACAATCCCCACCCCAAACCATGCAGTTGCCCACATGGCCCTTTGTCTTGGGGCTTCATGGAGTTCTTAGTCCAGGCCGATCCCTGCTGTTGCCTGCAGGATCTTGGGACGCATCTCCAAGATCACATCTGTTTTCTCTGTTTTTTGCACACGGCAGACTGCAGCCATTTTCCTCCCACTCGCTGCCCTGGGAAAAGTCTTTAAGCCAGTCCACTTCATCTCCAGCCCCAAACTCCAAATCAAAATCCTGCCACAAGTCTTTATCTGGGGGCGTCTTCTTCCAGACTAGCTGGCCTAGCCCACCCAGGCTGGCAGAAAGGAATCTTCCTCTCTGTTCTCCCTCACCATCTTCAGTGTAAATCATGGGCTCAAACAGAGGCAAGTAACCCTCCCCGTATCTCTTGCCCTCAACACTCACAGGACCCTGAATGACTCTCACTGTTGGAACTTGCTCAGGATCTACACCAACCATAGGAGCTGGATCCCACCCTGCAAGGCCACTTTGGGGCACCCAAGGGGCAAAGTCACTTGTGGATATTATCTCACCCATCCCTCCAGGCGCTGGGAGCTCCTCTTGGACTTGCCCTCCCACCTCAGGCTTCTCCTCCTGCATTTTAACTTGCACACCCATTTCTCCAGGCACTGGCAAGCTCCCCTTGCACACACAGTTCCTCCTGCACTTTCTCTTCCACGGATGGCACACACAGAGTGGAGAAACCTATCAGCAGTAGCTCCTCTTCAGCCTGTAGTTCACCTTTCTCCAAGATTCTTTCTTCCTCCTGCACTTCTTCAACAGCAGGCACACATGAAGAGGAGAAATCCATGAGCAGCATCTCTTCTCTAGCCAGTACCCCATTTTCTTCTGAGGCATCTTCTTCGTTTTCCAGCCTGTCCTCTTTCAGTTCTTGAGGCTTCACCTCCATCTTTCTGGCGTCTTCTCCACTGGCAGCCTCCTGGGCAATCAAGGCCTCTTCTTCGTCCACCACTGACTGCAATTCCACACAGTCCTTCAGCTGCCCATCCATTACCTGAATCTCTGTAGCCATCTGGGTGCTCTGCAGCTGGGCTCCCAGGTCACTCTCAACACCTTGCAGTGGCTGATCAGGCACAGCTCTCACTTCCTCACATGAGGTCTCCTTTTTCTCTCCAAAGAGGCTTTCCATTCTCTCTTCAAATCATTGCTGGTCTTCCTGGTGCTCTCATTGCCTTTGCTGCTGGTCCTCCCTGGCACCACAATTACATCTACTCCAGAAGTACTGGTGGTTCTCCCTCCATTTTGACTCAGGCACACCTTGCTCCCAATGTTTCTTCCAGGAAACTCAATCCCACTTTTAACACCAGTGTTGAGCATCAACCCAACCTCCAAGCACTGCGAGACTTCCAGGGGTTCCTGCTCTTACCCAGGGTTTGGTCTCCTTGGAAAGAAGGTCAGCGTCGTTTAGGAATGTGTCTTTTAGGAAATACGGTTTCAATTTACGCACATTCCAACCTGAGTTTTGTACCAGACCTGCAAACAGCAGAATAACAGTTTTTCCTATAAAGAAATAACAGATACAGGTTAGAAAGACACTGAAATATGCATCATCAAAAGCATAATCATAGCGCCATTACATTTCCACGTGACACAAATACAAAAACAGTCCATTCCTTTACAGCACGTTTTCAGTTAATAACTCTCTCTTTAGGCTTCCTCTTCTTTCTTGGAGCTCCCAGTCACAGTTCTGCATCCAAAATGCTTACCCAGTCCTCATACTTGGCGGTGCCTAAGATAGTGAATTCCCAACATATTTAAGCCAGACTGCAACCTCAGTACTAGAGCTCCTTTGTCCTGTCTTGTGCCACTAGTAAAGTAATGCAAAAATCTATCAGCATAATTCCTAAAAAAATCATTAAACAGTTTGTATCCCCACAAGCATGCAAACAGCACAAATCAAAAGCATTTCAAAAGGCAATATTAAAACCATCAGGAAGAATTCCTACAGCAAATCAATACACAGTCCCATCAACACAATCCCCAAAACCATGCAGTTGCCCACATGGCCTTTTGTCTTGCTGCTTCATGGAGTTCCCAGTCCAAGCTGATCCCTGCTGTTGCCTGCAGGATCTTGGGACGCATCTCCAAGATCACACCTGTTTTCTCTGTTTTTTGCACATGGCAGACTGTAGCCATCTTCCTCCCACTCGCTGCCCTGGGAAAAGCCTTTAAGCCAGTCCACTTCATCTCCTGCCCCAAATTCCAAATCAAAGTCCTGCCACAAGTCTTTATCTGGGGGCATCTTCTTCTTCAGGACTAGCTGGCCTAGCCCACCCAGGTTGGCAGAAAGAAATCTTCCTCTGTGCTGTCCCTCGCCACCTCCAGCGTAAATCATGGGCCCAAACAGAGGCAGGTAACCCTCCCATTGTCTCTTGCCCTTCAAACTCAGAGGGTACTGGGTGCCTCTCACTGCTGGAATTTGCTCACTGCACCCACCAGATCCCACCCTATGAGGCCATTATGGGGCACCCAAGGGGCAAAGTCACTTCTGGATTTTATCTCACCCATCTCTCCAGGCGCTGGGAGCTGCTCTTGGATTTGCCCTCCCACCTCAGGCTTCTCCTCCTGCACTTTTTCTTGCACAGCCATTTCTCCAGGCACTGGCAAGCTCCTCTTGCACACGTCTCTAACTGTTCCTCCTGCACTTTCTCTTACACAGCTGGCACACACGGGGTAAAGAAATCTATCAACAGCTGCTCTTCTCCAGCCTGTAGTTCACATTTCCCCAAGGCCTTTCCTTTTTCCTGCATCACTTCTTCAGCAGCAGGCACATGTGGAGCAGAGAAATCTATCAGCAGCATCTCTTATCCAGCCACTACCCCATTTTCTTCTGAAGCACATTCCTCTTCATTTGCCAGACTGTTCTCCTTCAATTCTTGGGGCTTCATTTCCAGCCTTTTGGTGTCTTCCCCCCTGGCAGGCACCTGGGCAATCAAGACCTCTTCTCTGTTACTGATGGCAACTCCTCACAGTACAAGCTCTCCAGCTGCCCACACTCAGTCACACTCTTGACACCAGTATTGCGCGCCACCCCAATCTCCAAGCGGTGAGAGATTTCCAGGGGTCCCTGTGCTTACCCAGGATTTGGTTTCCTTGGAAAGAAGATCAACAGAGACTGTGGTATCTTCATGAAATATGGTTTTTTTATTTACACACATTCCAACCTGAGCTTAGAATGGAAGGGTTCAAGGCATCAGCAGTCCAGTAGATCTTGCTTTTCCATCAGGCTTACAGGAGGCATCCTAAAGCCATGGTGCAGAGAGCCAGCCTCTCTGCCTGCCCCCAGTTCCCAGCCTTTCCTCAGACTCAACAAAAAATACAACCCTCTCTTAGGCTCCAGGAAGAAGGGGGCTCTCCTGAAGAGTTTCAATACCAATGGGGTCTCACTGGCCCATTTGCCAGCTAGTGGGCACTTCATAGACCCATCAACCCACCTGGCCACTCTATTAGATTAACAAAAGAGACTCATCTGACCAGCGGAGCAGGTTTCTTTGCTGCAGAGCCCACCTCCAGGTGCAGGGTTCCAAATCAGAGGCTGGAAGGGAACCCATAGAAATCATCTATCTCAGTCCCAAACCTATAACAGTACTTACCTTGGAAGTGGCAAGCAGAGAACATCATCATCTCTTTGGTTCATATGGGGAGAAGTGACCCTTTAGGTACAGTGGTCCGGAGACATTAAAGGTCAACAACAGCACTTTGAACTGGGTCGGGGGGGGATTGGCAAATTGGCTTGACATGTTGAAGTGCCATTATTATTATTATTATTATTATTATTATTATTATTATTATTAACTTTCCTTGCAAAGCAACCCAAAGCAGCTTACATACCTAAAGCCCTTCAAACTGAGGGCTAAAAGCCCAGGTAAAAAGGAATTTCCCAGATTCAGGCTAGGTATATCTTTGCATGTGATAAAATTACCCAGAATTAGATCTATCTGGTAGCTTTTCAGACTATATTTGTGAGGCTTATATTCAATTATTCTTAGCTATAGTTCGTGAAAATAAGCCTTACGAAACTGGTAAGCGGGCATAGTTAACCACAATTAAGTATGGGTATAGTTAAGAGAAACCACAGTTTGGGTTCGGGCACAACACGAAGCTGGTTAAATAAACATGAAAGCTAAAGTTTCCAAACCTCTCCCCGTGGCCGTGCCAGAGAGGGAGTGCACAAGCTGTGGTGGACGCTAGGGATGTAAGAAGGCATCAATGTCTGTTCTGAAGTGGGGCCACATGTTAAATCAGTAAACTAACTAACTAAACCCTTGGTTGTTATACATCTTGTTTACCACATGAGCAATTGTCACAGCAGACTCAAGAAATGCACTTTTAGTGCAACCAGCTATACCCAGGGTCATCCAGTGATTTGACTCAAACCAGGAGCTGGAAGGGGAAAATAAGCTCTTTTAAAAAAACAGGGCTTTAAAAGGGGGGGTGTTGAGTCTCCCTCACTCATTTGCCCTTCCCCAGTGGCAGACGCCAGGAATTCAAAGCGGGGATTAGCTTCCGAAAAGGATGGAAATGAATCCCTGTGGAATAAATTAAACACCTCACCCTTGAAGAGTGATTATCTTCCTTTCATTGGGGAAAGAGGCCCTTTCCCCACAAGCAAAACAAGAACACGGCTGTCAGATCTTGGCAGCTTGAGTTATGTGCATTTTGACAGGTTTTAACATGAGCGTTCTGCATGTATCCCCAGAGGGTTATTTGGAGGGGATATTACTGTGTGGGCTTCTATACCCTTCCTCTCTTAGAATCATTGCACTGGGGTTAGTTTAGTGTTGTTTTTCTTCTGTCCCAAAATGTTCCCAATGTACCACAAATACTGTGCATTGTTTATATATGGGATGGCAATCCTGTGGCCCCTCCAGGTGTTGTTGGACTACAACTCCCATCATCCCTGACCATTGGCCACACTCAGTGGGGGTTGATGGGAATTGGAGTCCCACAACACCTGGAGGACACCAAGTTCCCCATCCCTGGTCTATATGCACTCTCTCCATATTATAGTTTTAGAACTAGCTTGCCAAGTCTCCCCCCGCCCTTCTCTGCTCTAAAACAAATACTTGGATATATGTCCTTGTATCCTGCCATTTTGCCTTGCATCCAATGGAGGCTGCTGGCTCCATGTTAGTGGGGCAGTGGAATCCGCTCCAGGTTTTAGTCTGAACTTTCAGCTTCTTGAAAGTTTGGACTGAAACCCAGAGTGGACTCCACTGCACCAATGACATGGAGCCACCAGCCTCCTGCTTGTAACTTTTTATCTTGCCTTTTTGCCTGGCAATAGTTCTTCAAGGTGACTGACAATTAGCACCATTTAATGCAGAATAAACATAATGAGTTTTTTTTTAAGGCAGTGGGTACTGATGAAGGAGAATTCCCTGTGCCTTAGATCAGTGTTTCTCAACTTGTGGGTCACAACCCACAAGTGGTTTGCGAAGCCTGTGCAAGTGGGTCATAGGCTGTATAAGTAAACCCCAAATAATTATTGCTTTTAATCCTTAAACTGGTATGAGTATTTCTCATAACTTTTTGTTTTGTTGACATAATACAAATGTTGACACTTGTAACTGAACATCAGAAAGGCTCGAGTCTTACATTTTAATGCTTGGGGACCACTCTCTGGTCCACGCAAGGAGCTCATAAGGGGTGCTAAGGGACCATCACAGCTTGCCTCTGGTGCACAGGTACCAAAGGTGCAATCAAATTAAGGTACAATCAGATGATTGATGCCCTTACGTTCCCATAAAAAGATCTGTGAAAAACTTTGTTAAGTACTATAAATATTGCAACAAATTCCACATTAATAAGGGCATTGGATGCCTCAAATAATAGTTAAAAATAGGCAAACTTGCAGTTAAAATGCATGAAAACGGATGGCTGTTGAAAACCTAAGGTCCAAAACTCGTGTGACAATAAACTGATGGTTAACCATACCAAGAAAATTTGGATTTGTGGGTTGCCATAACAAAAAGGTTGGGAGCCGCTGCTTCAGATACTTCTGCAGCTGCTGTGGCTGTTCCTCAAACATTTATTTATTTATAAAAGTATTTTTGTACTGCCGTCTCATAAAATATCAGGGCAGTGTACAATATGTAAAAATTAAAAACCATGAAAAACAGTTCAAACATAGAGTGTGTACACTTTACAGATGTCATGCTCTATTTGAAGAGATGTCCAGTCCAGATTTAGAATCTTAAAAGGAAGAACAGGAGTGGCCCTGAAGCTGCCCAATTGATTTGTTGTATGTCTGCCTTTGCATGGCCTATTAACTTGTCTAGGCTGCAATTTTATACACATTTACCTGGGAGTAAGCCCCATTAAACTCAATGGGGCTTACCTCCAAGTAGATATGCATAGGCACTGTCAACATTTTTTAACCCCTCGCCTTTTCCCAGGTTTGGTCCAGCTAGGGTGCCCACGTGTCCTACTTTACAGGGGACAGTCCTCTGTTTGAAGGCATCTTCTACTCAAAGGATTGTCTGGTCCAAGTCTGGTATATAGATAAAAAAAAATAAGAAGGGAGAACAGGAGGAGTCTTGGTCATTGGCCCCAAGGAGAACCCCTGGCAAGGTTGGGAGAATGGAAAGTGGGGTACAGACATTGGGGAGAACATTGCCAGCACTGATGATGGAAATGAGAGGGGTTACAGGAGGGGGTGTCTCCAGAAGTGTTAAAGTCAGCTGCTAGAGTTGCTGAGAAAAGTTCAGCCAGCTTTTCCTCGTCTCAGCTGGCTGCTGCGAACTTTCTGCTAGCATCAAGGCCAGGCACAACGGCTGAAGAGAGAAGCCCTAACAAACACCATAGAATGTCTTCAGCAATGGACAGCGAAAGTAATTCAGGAGAGGCAGCGATTGCCATGTCCCTGTACCCACCCATTATAGCTCCTGCCTTGTAGCGTGCTGGAAAGAACCTGAATTAATTCATAGTGTCAAGCGCTCACCCTTTTTCTGTATAAACAGAAATAGCACTGCTTGTATTTGCTGTTGCAACAACTCATCTGCTGCTGCTTCCAGTGTCTAGATGCCTGCTCTGTTTGAATCCTGGCTTAGGACTAGCATGAGATGCTAGATCCCTGTTCTGGTTTCTGGAATAAAGCTTTATGCAGAACAAACCAGTCTTCAAGTCCTGAGTCTGCTTCTCTGGTTGGGAGCCAGGACAGAGGTTGCCCATCAACAGCAATGAGCACCTGGACAATGGACTGAGCAGGCACACAAGATACCTGGTCACAGTCTTCACCTCTATAGTGAGCTGTATCATATTTCTATTTAAATTATAATAGTCATTCCTAAATTTGCAGAGAGAGAGACAGACAGACAGACAAATTAGAGAGAGAGAGAGAGAGAGAGAGATGAATGGAGGGAGGGAGGGAGGGAAGTACAATTTTTTATGCAAATCCATGTCTTCTTTTGAACATCTTGTCTTTCTTCTGGATACAGCGTCAGTTAAGTGGCCCTCACCCAGTCCATTACTGACTACAGGCAACATTTCAACACTTTCCTGGATGACCTTGCTCAGTGACTTCACAAAGATGCTAGAAAGCACGGGAGGGCAATGTAGCGCCCTGCAGAACCTCATGGCACATATGACAAAAGCCCACCAGATAGGATTGGAAGCATAATATCACTGCCTGCAACCCTGGCAAGATGGTCCGGAAGGATACCAGAATAGTGATGGAATAGAGCAAGTGTGGGGAACATTTGGCCTTCCAGATGTTGCTGAACTATGACTCCCATCAGCCCCCAGCAAGCATGACGAATGGTGAGGGATGACAAGAATCGCAGTTCAGCAACATCTGGAGGACCAAAGGTTCCCCACACCCAGACCAGGGGCTCTAGGGAGACATGGTAGAGACTGAAGGAAAGAATGGGCCACAGAGGGGCAAAGAGGAAGAGGCCGGAGGTGGTTAACCTGTGGCCCTCCATATGTTGTTGAATTCCAATTCCCATTAGCTGCAGACAGCCTGGCCAATGGTCAGTGATGATGAGAGTTGTAGTTCAACAGCACCCAGAGGGCTACAGGTGCATCATCCCTGTTCTAGACCCGGTATTAGGATCCAACCCAGACCCTGGAGAGGACTCTTCAGAAAAGAGGCTTGGGCCCTCATGGAGAACCCTGCTCCAACTGAAGACCTGGAGGAACCTGCAGTAGTTCAAAGGCAGCTTGAAGAGCCCCTCTCTAGTTGTGAATGTAATCTGTTTTAATTTGTTCTAAACCATTTTTAATAATGTATTTTTTATTGTGACTCGCCCTGAGACCTACCAGTAAAGGACGAGTATTAAATCCTATCATCATCATCATCTCAAGGATGCCTTGCCAGGGCCTCTCATGAAGCCCTCTGAGCCCATCCTGAGCCCTCCTTTGATCCCTGATTCTCCCCCATCATCCCTCAGGCCCCAGAAATGAAGCCAGCAGCGGGTCTGACAGGAAGCCCAAGAAGTCACCAGAGGATAGGGATGGAAGGATTTGTCTATTTCGGCACTCTCCAAATCTCACTTCCCCAGTCTTGAATTCAGTTCTTCACATTTCTGCAGCAATTTGCGGATTTCTTTTTTAAAATCCTCATGAAAATTCTTCAGCATTTGAGTGTGAATTTCTCCTAATGAACACATTTTTGTCTGCAGTTTTGACTAATGTACACCTTTTTGCAAGCAATTTCTCCTAGTATAATGCATATTTCTACGTTTTCATGAATATACTCATTTTTAAGCACATTTTCCTGTATTACATGAATTTTTGAAAACATGTTTTGGTTGGCAAACTGCATTGCAATATTCAGAAAAGTGTGAATTTCAAAGGATGGCTGTGTTTTGGTTCTCATACTGTTTCAGAAAGTGTGGATTTGATCTACTCAGTTTTAAATGTGGACTGAATTTAATTTATCTCCCCTCCTTACTGAAGGAGTGTCCATAGGGCTGCAAGATTGCCAGATATCCACTCAGGAGGAAGGATCTACTCATGAGGAGGTGTGACACTGGACTCTATTTGTTTGAGTTAAAAATGTATTTTGCTGACTGTGGCCTTGTTTACTGAAAGTAAATGGGTAATGTGCCTGTTTTGAGATAAAAATGATGCTGGCCTCATAGACCATGTTTTGATAAGAATGTGGAAAATAACTGTGCTGAAGTGAAAAACAAGTGAAAAATAACACCATAAAAGGGCAATGGAATGTCATAGGGAAGCAACATTACAAAAGATAGAAACTGCACGTACTGATTTCTTGTGAAGCACATGATTTTAGAGAAACGGGCATGTATTAGAATGATGCTTGATGATGCTAATGTAATTAACATATCAAAGTTAATAAAAAGGCTGGCTGTACTCAGCTTAGTCAGAACTAGCCTGGCTGCTTCTCCACGTGCACGTGTTAGTAATAAATATACTCCTTCTCCATCTTGTTTCGTCATTTCTGAACTCTATTGGGGTGAGTATTGGGAGCGAACTCAAGCCATCAGGACCCCTAAAAGGGACTGAGGCGTTTTGTTTGTAACAAACTGGCGACTTCCGCCGGGACTCATTTTTCACGCTCCTCTGTGTGTCTCGGGTGTGGTCCACAGGAGGTTGGGAAAGAGCGCTCCGGGCCGCATTGAGCCCGCCCAAGCCTGTGAGAGCGATCCGAGGCGCTGAGGCGGCGCCACAATGACTCCCTTTTAAAATCGAAACAAGGTTGGAGTGGAGCGGGGGATTGAAAGTTCCAACGTCTCTGGTCGACAGTGGTAAGGAGCCCAGTGGGCTTAAGCGTGAAGAGAGTGGTGTGTGAAAGTGTGTATATGAGACAGGGCGTATCCCCAGGTGGATTACCCTGAAGTGAGTGCGGACCTGCAGTAGTGCGTTTCCCATACCTCGTGAGAGGCTGGGCCACGAAAACAGGGAAGCGAGTGTCGTACGTCATCTGTCCGTCGTTTCATCTCAGACATCTCACCTGGTAGAAGGCAGGTAGGCTACCCGAGTGTCATACGTCATCTGCAGAGGGCAGAGGGGACTGGACACGGGAAAGATGGGGAAAGGTGCATCGAAACAGGAGGGGGCAGAGGGGATAGGACACAGGAAAGTTAAGAAAGGGTCTGGAAAGAGTCAAAAGAAAAAGGGCGATTGGAAAATGGCCCCCCTTGAATGTGTTTTGCAAAATTTTCCTAGATTTAAAACAAGTGTTATTTCTTCCGGAGGGCCGGTCCCAAATGAAGAACAATTGTCAATGTTTTGTGATGAAGAGTGGGTGGAGCTGGGCATTGGTTGGCCACCGGGTGGGACATTTAACTTTACTAAGGCTCGACAGCTGGAAGCCATCCTTTACGAGTTGCTGCCAGATGAGGCAACCTCGTGGTGGTATGCACGGGGTTGGAGAGCCATTTGTCTAGACCCACCACAAGAATGTGCGCTGACAATGGCGCTGGCTCAATGTAAAATTAATGAGGGGAAGAAATTGAAAACTAAGCCCCCAGTCCTCCAGGCAGAAGAAGAGGAATGTTTAGTTTCACCTACGGCCCCACCCGTGATTCCTTTACCGCCGCCTCAGTCTCCGGTGATTCCCCTACCAGCACCAGCACTACCAGTGCCACCACAGGCGGTTCAACCGCCACCAGTTCAGACTCTGCCACCAGTTCAGACTCTGCCACCAGTTCAGACTCTGCCACCAGTTCAGACTCCGCCACCTCAAACCCAGCCCCCAACATACCAACAGTCGACTGCCCTGCAAACTCAGTCTACTAGTTTTGGAACTCCGTCCGGAACTGCAGTAACGTTCCAGGATTTAAGTCAATCTTTAGGGCGGCTAAGACAAGAATATGATATTTTAGATCGTTATACCCATTCTGTACTACAAAGCCAGGACTTAGGAGCCTCAAACAATACAACCATGCCTTCGCATAATTGAGGAAGTTAGGAAAGAGAATGAGGGAATGACCCTACGAAGTGGCACACAGTTAATTTCCACTTCAAAAGGCACAGATAGAGGCAACCCCGAATCGGAAGATGTTTTGGCTGGCGGTACCTTTATGGGACCAATGCGACAAATGCTTGATGGCCATGGACAGATTGCTTATGTGCATGTGCCTTTTACTACCTCTGATCTGTTTAATTGGAAAAATCAGATGCCAGGTTTGAGAGAAGACCAAGATAAGCACTGCCAATTGTGGGAGACTATTCTTGCCAGCCACCACTCCACTTGGGCAGATATACAGACATTAATGAATACTCTCCTCAGTCCGGAGGAGAAGTCATTGGTACTTTCCCAAGCCAATGCTCTCGCATTAGAAGAGCAGAGACAAGGTGGCAACGCGCCCGGTTTGGCCCCAGCACGTGTTTTACCAACAGTAGAACCTCATAGGTGGATCCAAACCCCAGGAGCAGCGGCCCCTGAAATCACCACGTATAAACAGCTGATTTTATATGGACTTAGGCATGCCATTCCTAAACCAATGAATGTGGCAAAATTATATGAAATTCATCAGGAAAAAGAGGAAACTCCTTCTGCTTTCCTTAACAGCCTCACTACAGCTATGCGGAGATTTACTACCCTTAATCCCGAGGCTGCTGAAAACCAAAGGCTCCTAATTTCCATGTATATTGGCCAAAGTTCTACAGACATTCGAAAGAAATTACAGAAGGTGGAAGGAGTGATGGGTATGGGACTTGGACAAATAATAGACATTGCGTTCAAGGTCTATGTAAATAGGGATGAAGCAAGTAAGAAGGAAGAGGGAAAGTTGATGAAAAAGCAATATAGTATGATTGAAAAGCAATGCGACATGATTGCGGCAGTGGTGGGTGTAAATCAAAAAGACAGAGAAAGAGAGCCAAGGAGGAGACTGGAAAAAGATCAGTGTGCCAAATGCCTGAAGAAAGGCCATTGGGCAAAGGATTGTAAAAGTGAGAGGGTTCCTAGGCCCCGTCAAGATGGACGCCGCGATTATAGAGAAGTTCCTGGCTCTCGGGACTATAGGGAATCCAGGATGGTCTCAAGTTCTGATCCAAACCCACCCTATGTTCGGATCGTGGCCGCCAGAGGGCAGGAGGAGGAATCAGAATGAAGGTGGACGGGATATGAGGGCGGCTCGTGGGAAGAACCATATGTGTCCCTTACCCTGAATAATTCGGCAGTCCAAGGACTAGTGGACACAGGAGCGGCCTTCTCTATGATCCCACGAGCAATGTCCCGTCTACCCTTGACCCTCAGCAAAGAAACTAAAGATGTAATGGGAATAGAAGGACAGCGCCGTCGAATCCCTTTGTCCCAACCCATACAGGTACACCTTCCAGGAAGAGAAGATAAACAACAATATTTTACACATCAGTTTTTGGGTTCGGATGGTTGCCCCATTGCAATATTTGGAAGGGATCTTCTAGCAAAGCTCCAGGCCCAAATTACTTTTCGAGGAAACACCTTGGAAGTGGTGATACCAAAGCGGCAAGAATGCGCTTTCCAAATGATCTTAAGGGGGGAGCCGGAAGTTAAAGAGAAACAACAGTGGGAGCCTCCGGAAGGAATTCACCCTGATGTTTGGGCCAGGAAGAATAATCCTGCTCGTGCGGTCAATGCTGAACCAGTGAAGGTCAGATTGAAGCCTGGGGTAGGCCCGACTCCAGTACGCCAATTCCCTTTGAAGCCAGAAGTACGCCTAAGCTTAAAGGAATTAGTGACAGACTTCATCCAATACCAATGGTTACATCAAACTACTAGTCCACACAATACCCCCATATTTGGAGTTCCCAAGGAAGGCCGCCCAGGACAGTATAGGTTGGTGCAAGATTTAAGAATTATTAATGAGAAAGTTCTGGAAGATGTTCCAGTGGTACCAAATCCGCATACTTTGTTGGCCCATGTTCCTGGCAAGACGATTCGGTTTACGGTCATAGACTTAAAAGACGCATTTTTCTCAATACCTCTTCATGAAGATAGTAGAGATCTTTTTGCATTTCAATGGGAAGATCCAGTTGACCTTCGGCAGTGTCAGCTAACGTGGTCTGTGTTACCTCAAGGATTCATCAGCTCCCCCTCTGAGTTTACAAAAGCTTTACAGAAAGATTTAGGACCTTGGTATCAACAACAACCAACGTCAGCATTACTAGTCTACGTGGATGATCTTTTGATCTGTAGCCCAGATGAAAAGAGTAATGAACAAGACGCCGTGAGCCTTCTGAACCATTTGCATGCGTGCGGATATCGAGTGTCCAAGGATAAGGTACAATGGAACCAGGAGAAAGTGACATACCTTGGATACCAACTGTCACAAGAAGGACGCATGTTGTCAACTGAAAGGCGGACGGCGATCTGTGGCCTACCATCACCAACAAATGTTAGGGAGCTGCGGTCATTCTTGGGTCTGGCCGGCTTCTGTCAGCAATGGATACCAAATTATAGTAGTTATGCTACTCCTTTGTATGAGTTGTTTTTTTTTTTTTTTTTTTACAATAATTTTTATTCAGATTTTCATAAAACATACAAAACAAAACCATAAAACATTCAAAGACAAAAAACAAAATCAAAAATAGTTAGACAAAAAAAAATAAAAAGTAAAATATTGACTTCCCATTTGTCACAGATCAAATCAGTTATAGGTCTACAATGTATAACAATCCTGTCTCTTAAATCATATTATAAAATCACTTTCCTCCAGTAGTTATCTTACTTAATCATCAAATCTCATAAACATTACTTTATTCTTTCCACAAAAAGTCAAAGAGAGGTTTCAATTCTTTAAGAAATATATCTATCAATTTTTCTCCAGAAAAGCATGTCGATTAATCCATCTCATTAATAATTATAATAATCTTATTGTCATAACCATAGTCAAAATAAACATTTCGATTAATCCATCTCATCAGAATCTGTTAGGTTCAATAATTTCAATAGCCATTATTCTATTATCCCTATTAGTTCCATCTTCCATCTTCCATCTTCAATAGTCTTGTTAAGTCCAGTAATTTCAGTGTCCAATCTTCCATTATCAGTATTCCGTAATAATCTTGCTGTCATAACCATAGAAATATTAACTTCCCATTTGTCACAGATCAAATCAGTTATAGGTCTACAATGTATAACAATCCTGTCTCTTAAATCATATTATAAAATCACTTTCCTCCAGTAGTTATCTTACTTAATCATCAAATCTCATAAACATTACTTTATTCTTTCCACAAAAAGTCAAAGAGAGGTTTCAATTCTTTAAGAAATATATCTATCAATTTTTCTCCAGATAAGCATGTCGGTTAATCCATCTCATTAATAATTATAATAATCTTATTGTCATAACCATAGTCAAAATAAACATTTCGATTAATCCATCTCATCAGAGTCTATTAGGTTCAATAATTTCAATAGCCATTATTCTATTATCCCTATTAGTTCCATCTTCCATCTTCAATAGTCTTGTTAACTCCAGTAATTTCAGTGTCCAATCTTCCATTATCAGTATTCCGTAATAATCTTGCTGTCATAACCATAGTCATATAGTAAGAGTCTAATGGGAATTTCCTCTATCCCAAATATTTTCTTGCCATCCATTCTGAATAGGTTGCTGGAATACTGCAGTAAAAACATATCTCTGTTCTTTTTTACAAAATGTACTGGCTCATCTCTTGAAAGTTTTTCCCTTGTCACATGGCTGCAGTTAATTCCATAGGTCTTCTCCATATTAGGCTCCATCACATCATTCCAGTCCAGAAGATTATCCATGCCATTGACAACCTTATCTCCAATATCTTCATTAATTTCTTCAGAGATAACATTGAATTCCAAACAGTAGATTTTATTTCTAAAATCCATAAATTCCAAATCTTTTTCCTGTTCCACGTTTGTTCCAGGCTCCAGGGTCTCCTCTCTCACAGGGACCCCTATTTCTTTAAACTCCTGGATCATTTTGCACAATTCAATTTTCAGCTCCTTACAACCCTGTCGCAGGGTTCGTTTCGTTATCTCAATCTCATCCATTATTTTCTGAAACCTAGTTACTTCCAGATTCTCAGCCACTTTCTTGATTGCCATTTTAAAAGAAAAATATAAGAGAACCACTTCTTATTTCAGCAACAATTGGGTTAATACTCCAAACTTGATGACATCACAGTATAAACAGAACAGCCAGCCTTATCTCACTATGCTTAGGAAAACAAAATGTAGTTCCCAGGATCGAAACAATTAATGGCGTCGTCAGGAAACAGATTCGTCAAAATAAAATAAACCAAAAAGAGAGTAATCTCAGACAATATAATATTCTTCAGAATAGAAATCAGGAATAGAAATCTCTCTTCTGTGTATATCTTTAGAATGCAAATCCAGGACAGCTTTTTGCAACAAAAACAGAGATAAGCTGTTAATTAGTGCATAGCAGAGAAGAGTTATAGCTCACCGAAAAGATGTCCAAAGCCGATCCATCTGGCAAATCTCCTTTTACTGCAACAGTTTAAGTCAAGTAAAAAAATATAGAAAGAAGGGTGCTTGCCTGTTAGTCCGTTCTCTCTCTAAAGAAAAGATGAACGTGTCGCTTTATCAGATAGAGCTTGTTGAAAATCCGTCCTTCCTTGTTGGCTGGACCTCGTCTCATAAATCAATGAAATCTAGTCCTCCCAACAAAAATAGGCTTTGAGGTTAATCTCTTCGTTTCTCCCTGCCCGGGAGAAGTTTCATCAGTCAAAAAAAAAAATGTTTTGACTGATTTATATCTGAATAAGCTTCTTTTGCGGCGGGAGCCCGTCCCAAAAGCAGGCACAGGCTAAGTCACCCTTCCCGGAAGTCACTTTGTATGAGTTGTTGAAGAAGGAAACTGATTGGAAATGGACTAAAGAATGTCATCAAGCGTTTGGAGATATCAAACGAGCTTTACAAAAGGCACCAGCGTTGGCCCTGCCACATGGACTTAAACCATACAGATTGTATGTTTCAGAAAATAAGGGAACTGCTAGTGGAGTCTTAACACAACAGTGGGGTCCTGATTACCTACCTGTAGGTTATTATTCCTCCCAATTGGATCCTGTGGCAAGAGGATGGCCAGCTTGCCTACGAATTGTGGCAGCCACAGGAATCCTTTTGAAGAAAGCAGAGAAAATCATGCTGGGAGCCCCTGTGGAAGTATTGGGACCGCATGATTTGAAAAGGATCCTGGGAGAGAAGGCAGCTAAGGTTCTCAGTCTGAGCCGGCTTACCCAGTATGAGCAACAGCTGCTGGGGCGGCAAGACTTATGCCTAAGAACTTGTAATACTTTGAATCCAGCGACCTTATTGCCTCAACCAGGAGAGTTGGTGCATGATTGCATCCAGACAATGGAATGTTCATTGAAACCCCGAGTAGACTTGACTGATCAGCCAATAGCAGGGCGACATTTATATGTGGATGGAAGCTCGAAGGTGATAGATGGACAGCGGTATGCAGGCTACGCCGTGTGTGAGGACTTGAAAGCTATAAAGAGTGTTAAGTTGCCGGCTACCTATTCAGCCCAGATGGTGGAATTGGCTGCAGCCATAGATGCCCTGCGAGAACTGGACCAGCAAATGGGGAATATATATACTGATTCCAAGTATGTATACCAAACTGCACATGCTTTCGCTATGCTGTGGAAAGAAAGAGGTTTTATTAAAAGTGATGGACACAGAATTGAGCATCAACAAATGATAATGGAATTCCTGGAATGTGTTCAACTACCAAAGAAAGTAGCTATTATCCATGTGAAGGCTCATGGAAGAGAAATGGATCCAGTTCGGCAAAAAGGAAATCATCAAGCAGATGAGGCAGCAAAGGAAGCAGTGCTGAGTGGACGACCATTGGAGAGGAATTTAATGAATATTATGATTCCATGGAAGGAGTTGGTCCCTCAATATTCTAAGAAAGAGGAAGATGCTGCAGTACAGTATGAAGCTCAGAAATTACCTAGTGGTTGGTGGCAGTTACCTACAGGATTAATCTTTGTCCCAAGGGCAGTGCTTCGAGCCCTTGTAATGGAGACTCATAGACAGACTCATCTTGGAGGCAATGCTTTAGGAGATCTTTTGATCAGACAAGTAGTTGCACCAGGATTATATGAAGAAACAAAGAGAGCGGTATATGGATGTACTATCTGTGCAGCAACTAACCCTGCTCCAAAACCACCACCGGCCATGGGAGGAAGACCATGGGCCTATTACCCTTTCCAGAGACTACAGATAGACTTTGCAGAATTACCAAGATGTGCGGGGTACAAGTATTTACTTGTCATAATAGATCAGTTGACAGGATGGATAGAGGCCTCCCCCATGCGAACGGCGACAGCCATTACAGTAGCAAAGATACTGTTAAAGGAAATTTTTCCAAGATATTCCATGCCAGAGACATTTGAGTCAGACCAAGGTCCGCACTTTGTGAGTAAGATAATTTGCGCTGTAAGTGCGGCCTTGGGGTTCATATGGAACCTTCATACACCTTGGAGACCACAATCATCCGGTCAAGTTGAACGTGCTAACCGGACGGTTAAGACTTTGTTGACCAAATTGTGCCAAGAAACCAAGTTGAATTGGGTGACAGCACTACCACTGGCTTTGACCATTATGAGAAACACTCCAAGGGGAAAAACAAAATTGACTCCTTTTGAGTCACTGTTTGGCAGACCTCCCATTAAGCCTGGGCCCCAGACAGAGATTAGTGGAGAATTGGGGAATAGACAGTTATTGGAGTATGTTACTGCCTTGCAGGGTGTTTTGTCCTCTATTCACAGGCACAATCGTGAGTTTCAGAGGTTACCCCTGTATGTGGCGATCCATCAATACCAACCTGGTGATTGGGTACGAGTTCGGAAGTGGAAGCAAGAGCCTTTGCAGCCCACGTGGGGACTGCCGGAGCTGATTATTTTAATTACAGAATCGGCAGTAAAGCTTGTAGGCCACAAGCGATGGGTCCATGCTAGTCGTATAAAAAGAGCCAAGCCTGTAATTATCCAGGAACCCGAGCAGGGAGTAGCCAAGGACTCCCCACCTGGAGGGGTGAAGGATCAGACACCTGAAGCCAAGTGTCTGTCGGAAACCGTACCGGGTTTCAGCCTGAAGCTTACGCTCAAGAAACAATAAACTTGAATGGGCGGGTCTCTTCCCCCTCGCCCAATGCAAGCCTTGCCCAGTGGAGCACCAGTATTTCATAGGTTTAGGGTCACGATTCCAGTAGTAGTCATTCAAGAGAGACCTCCGCTGGGCCATTATAGACGTGACCGATATATTTGGCATCCAGTTACCAATACTCAAATTACAGTTAGATAACTACTTGCAGTGAATGGGAGGCTCTGTACGACCTTTACCTTTGAAAACAGCTGTACGAGAATTTCCAGGAGATAGCCGACCAGCGGTAGATGTGATAGTATTGTACGCTCAACCTAGGTTAAATCAGAAGGGCTACGTACGAACAAGATACCGTTGGAAAGTGCTGACTTGGGGTTTGTTAACATTTTGGAGATTAGGGTTAGAAGATATTAATATAGAATTAGATTATAATTAGTTATACTTTATGTTAAAATGGGTCGAACCCACGCAAGTACCAACTCCTTTAGCTTTAAGCCTATGCTTGGTATTATTTTGTGTTTTGTTTCTCTATTTATGGTATATGTCTACTTCTCAGCCTCTTTTCCCGCGCAAGAAACGAGGGTATGCAGTCGTCAAAGGTGCTCATTCCAGGAGAAAAGGGAAAATGTGTTTGTTGAACTTGCCCAGGAGGTAGCCAAAGGATTTAACCTCACAAATTGTTGGATTTGTGGAAGTCCCAAGGGATTCCCAAAGTGGCCATGGATAGGATTCCCCCTTGCACCTCGTTGGCTTTTAAGTAATAGAAGTGAGGTACATGTTAATCTAAGTACTTGGACAGAGCCTCACGAATGGGAGCTGTATGAATCAAGTTTGGGCAAATACTGTCTTCAACAAAATGTTTCAGGAGGAAAACAACTTGGATATAGTAGTTGTAATTGGACGATGGGATGGCATGAGTACTGCATCCTAGCCAATTGTCCAGTCACTAACTGTACTAAATTTGCCTCTAAATGGAACAGTACACATGTACAATTTAAGAACGGTACATGGTGTAAGTGTACTCCAGGAACCAATGACAAAGAAATGTGTGGGTACAAATGCAAGGGAATAGAGATGGAATTAATGTTGTGTCAACTAACGAGTTGTAAACAACCACAAATTTTTAAAAGCCACACCTGGATGTGGAAACATCTGAATGGTACTCTTGTACGTGGATTCCAAAGTTATTGGGCCATTTGGAATCAAAGTGAGGAGGATACATCTTGTAATTATAAGGATGAACCACATTTATGGAAATGTACCCTGAAACAAGGAGAAAATGTGTCATACGTTACAAGTCCCCTTGGTCCATGGGATACCTATTATCTTCCATATGATGGAGTATCCCCAATTTCGTATAATGTTTCTATGCCAGCCTTAAAGGGACACTATTGGATTTGTGGTCAAAAGGCTTATGCAATTCTCCCTTTAAATTGGACTGGCATTTGCTATGTTGGAATTATACAACCAATGTATAATATAAAAGGTGGAAATTTGAGTCCCTTAATTCCAGTATTTGATGAAGAACAGTTTGTGAGGAGGAAACGGGCAATTGATACCTCCTTGACCAAAGGCCAAGGAAATAATTGGGGATAACTTGGCCTCCAGAAAGGATCATTAAACATTATGATCCTGCCTCATGGGCACATGATGGTTCAGCAGGATACCGGGGTCCAATATATATTTTGAATAGACTTATTCGACTACAGGCAGTAGTGGAAATCATTACTAATCAAACAGCGAAAGCTTTAATGTTACTTGCAGATCAATCAACACAAATGAGAGAGGGTATACTCCAAAATAGATTGGCCTTGGATTATTTGTTAGCCAAAGAAGGAGGGATCTGCGGACTCCTCAATCTAACAGAATGTTGTTTGAAAATTGATAATAATGGTGAGATAATAAAAGACATCGCTAACAAAATCAAAAAGCTTGCCCATGTCCCAGTGCAAACTTGGAAAGGAATAGATCTTGGAAGTTGGGGAAGTTGGTTCAATTGGTTTGGAGGAATGAAAACAATGATTGTATTGGTTGTTCTGATTTTATTGGGATGTATGCTTTTACCTTGCTTATTACCTATAATCATGAATGGTATTCGCAGTATAGCAGATAATGCAGCAGCTAAAAGTAGTATGCAAATGTATGGCAAAATTATGTATCAACAAGTTATTCAGAATGAAGAAGCTATATGATATTAAATATCAAAAAGCTTCTAAGGGGGGAATTGTGACACTGGACTCTATTTGTTTGAGTTAAAAATGTATTTTGCTGACTGTGGCCTTGTTTACTGAAAGTAAATGGGTAATATGCCTGTTTTGAGATAAAAATGATGCTGTCCTCATAGACCATGTTTTGATAAGAATGTGGAAAACAACTGTGCTGAAGTGAAAAACAAGTGAAAAATAACACCATAAAAGGGCAATGGAATGTCATATGGAAGCAACATTACAAAAGATAGAAACTGCACGTACTGATTTCTTGTGAAGCACATGATTTTAGAGAAATGGGCATGTATTAGAATGATGCTTGATGATGCTAATGTAATTGACATATCAAAGTTAATAAAAAGGCTGGCTGTACTCAGCTTAGTCAGAACTAGCCTGGCTGCTTCTCCATGTGCACTTGTTAGTAATAAATATACTCCTTCTCCATCTTGTTTCGTCGTTTCTGAACTCTATTGGGGTGAGTATTGGGAGTGAACTCAAGCCATCAGGACCCCTAAAAGGGACTGAGGCGTTTTGTTTGTAACAGAGGGAGAAGACCCAGCAGCAAGCAGGGATCCAAAAAGAACCAGGTAGAGAAGGAGCTCCCAGATACTAGCTCTAGCTGTATTGGATTACAAACAACGCTGTCTCAGCCTTCAGCTTTCTGCCTTCAATTAGCTTCAACTGTTTTTATTTGGCATTATTTGGCATGGTTCTTACCAGGAAAATGCATCGGGACCGTGAAATCCAACAGGAGAGCAATTTAGCAGACAAAGACGTCCAGAAGAGTGAGAAACAACTCAAAATCACTCATTTTTTTCACTGGAAGAATAGAGAGACGAAAATAATATGTCCTCCTTCTCTTCCAACAGTTGTTTTTAACTTAAAGGAGACGCCTTTTGTCCTTGACGGTAACTCCATCAACTACCCCAAATAATGAAATATTGAATTGGTCTTTGGACTCTAAAGTATTTCATCTATTACAAGAGCCTCCTTTACCGGTTACCCCAAACCTGGCTGCTGAATTAGTTCAAGCTGAGTTTCTCTCTTCACAGAAGGCAGAGTTAACTCGAGCTGACTCCTCTCCTGTAAATAGGACACAATCTGTTCGGACTTTAGATTCCTTAGAGGCCTTGAATTCGTCCAATTTTAATGAAGGCTCTAGACAACTTCAGCCTTCTTTTAATCATTCCTTTTTACCCCCTCAATTGGCGACACTTTCAGACCAACTGATGTCTATTAAAAACTTTATTTCAGTGACCAATAACCTTTTAAGAACTCTCACTGAAGAATTTTTGAAGATACTACCCTTGGCCAAACCGGGTGCTCCTTCTGAAAATATACTGCCTACTGTTACATCTCCTGCCCCCAAGCAGAAACCACTCCAAAACCAAAGACAGAAAAAGAAATGTCCTAAGATTGTAACAAAAGCAAAGAAATCTAAGAACATAAAAAATTGTAAATTACCCAGAGGAAGAAAGATGGACTTTCGTAAACTTTTCAAATTACTGGAAGACTTGCTCTCTATCGAACACTCCAAGAGGAACTCTGAACAACTATGCTCAGCTCATGAGGCCTTTAGGGCATCTCCTGCGAAGCATTTATCTCCTCCACGGAATTTATCTCCTCCACGGAAGCCAACTTCTGTAATTGTATCTCCTGCATCCTTAAATAGACAAATAACTTGTCGGACTCAGACCACTAAAAAAAGGGAGACCATAGACCACTGGGCCTTACAACTGAGCCAAAATATGATAGTCTTGTCCCATGTGCCATATCCCAGTAATAATGTACAACCTTCAAATTTGAAGTTATATATCTTGAAAGTTTTTCAATCTTGGAACATAGGCCCAATTAAATTTGGTGATCTATCCAAAATTGAAGTTTTGTCTAAAACTCTTACTGATATGACACTACTGTTAATTTTTAAATCTTGTGGACCAGTGAATATACTCTTAACTAAGAGATCCTTTCTTTGCAGATCGGGTATTCATGTACATAGGCATTTTTTTAATTTAGCGAATCCTTATCCTTTAACTGTCAAGCGACCCAGGGTTTGTTCAAGAACCCATGATCAATTATCAACTATAGGAGAATTACCTCGGGATTATACCTTACCTATAACCCCCATTTATTCGGCTACGCCTAAAGGCTTAAGTGATGTTCCTAGTCATGATCTTACTGTTTTAGACAGTTACAGTGCCCCTGCTAATTCCTTGTTAAAGATTGTTCCATCTCAATCACTATCAGTAAATTCTAGTCAAGAAGAGCCAGAAGGTCAATCGCTTATATTTTCTGGTGATAAGGCTGAAGAATTATTGATTAATTTTTCTAGTTTTTCAGATCGCGCTCAGCAGGACATTATTGATGATCTGCAAAAACTTCTTAGAATTTTGCAGACCAAGAAATTCCCTCCCCATCCATGTGAAGAGACTGAACTAGGCTCTTCAAGTAAAATCCATCCTATTGAAATGGCATTATCCTCTTCTTTATCAAAACAATCAAATATGAACACCTCCAGACATATGTTACCATCAGAAAGTCTAGTTCATCAATTAGATTTCCACTTACCTTGACCTCATACAACCCAATTAGATTTTGCACTTTCCCTTCCATCTTTAGTGCCCGGTAAATCTTGTTCTGACTCATTGAGGGCTTTAGAAATAAAGCCCTTAATAGCCATGTCTGAAAGGGGGAGATTTAATTGGAAAAATCCATCTTACCATTCCAAGAAGAATGTAGCGCATCGTTGCTTATTAACTCCTGTTCGATTACCCCAGCAAAATGGACAGATATACTCAGAAGATAAGTCCCCTGGTTTTTTGGTCCTGCTTTTTAATGCCAGGTCAGTAAATGATAAGACTGCGATCATCCAGGATCTTATCCTGGATGAACATGCCGACCTGGCATGTATCACTGAGACCTGGCTGGCTGAACTTGGTGGAGTTAATCTCACCAGTCTTTGTCCACCCGGGTTCTCTGTCCAACAACAGGCTAGACTTGGTAGTCGGGGAGGTGGAGTTGCAATAATATACCGTGAAACTATCTCCCTAACTAGGCTCCCTCTCCAGCAAAACGCTGGGTTTGAATGTCTCTGTCTAAAGCTTGGTAGTCGTGACAACATAGTGATTCTATTAGTATACCGCTCTCCTTATTGTCCAACGACTTCCTTACCTGAGCTCTCCAGTCTAATTTTGGGGTTGATGTTGGAGTCCCCCAGACTGTTAGTGCTGGGTGACTTCAACATCCATGCCGAATCTTCTCTTTATGGAGCGGCTCAGGAATTTATGACCACTATGACAACCTTGGGGTTGCTTCAACAATTTTCCGACCCTACATATATTGCGGGACATACCCTGGACCTTGTTTTTTATGCTGGATTAGATGGAAATTATTTGGGAGTGGAGGGTTTATCAACTGTCCCGTTGTCTTGGACGGATCACTATTTGATTAAATTTAAACTATCAGCAATACATACCTCTTCCGGAGAAAAGAGACCTATCAAAATGATCCGCCCTAAGAGATTAATGGATTCTATCACTTTCTTGTCAGCACTCGAAGAATTTCCCGATTCCCGAGTAAATGAATCAGTTGAAGTCCTAGTCAATTTATGGAACAATGCAATGACTAAAGCAGTGGATTCTATTGCTCCCCTACACCCTCTTGTGCGTCTTCGGGCTAGATCAGCCCCATGGTTCTCTAGTGAGCTGTTAACCATGAAGCGCACTTATAGAGGTTTAGAGCGCCGCTGGCGGAAGACTCAGAGCTTATCTGACCAACTTTGTGTTAAAAGATTTTCAAAGATTTATACGGCATCTAGGCGTGCGGCACAAATAACTTTTTTTTCTGGCTGCCATCTCTTTAGCTGACAACCAACCAAAAGAACTGTATCGGGTGGTCAAAGGCTTGCTCAATCCTGACCATCATGAGGCCAATGCTGACCACTCACTCATTCGCCGCCAGGAATTTGCTTCTTACTTTAACAACAAGGTTGCTCAAATTCGCTCCGACTTGGATGCCAACATTGTTGTAATTTCTACGGATGTACTCTCGGACTCTGTTTGTCCTATTGAACTGGATTCTTTTCAGCTTGTTCACTCTGATGATATTGATAAGCTTCTCGGTGGGATGAGACCTACTACCTGTTCACTTGACCCTTGTCCCTCCTGGATCATAAAACAGTCCAGAAGAGGACTGGCCAATTGGGCCTGCGGGGTGATTAATGCCTCTCTCCAACAAGGCCATCTCCCCGGATGTTTAAAAGAGGCCATTGTAAGACCTTTATTGAAAAAACCCTCTTTGAACCCTTCCTGTTTAGATAGCTTTCACCCAGTTTCCAATTTGCCATTTTTAAGTAAAATCATTGAACGAGTAGTTGCCACCCAACTCCAGCGTTTTCTGGAGGAAAGAGACTATTACGATCCTTTCCAGTCTGGTTTCAGGCCTGGTCATGGGACTGAAACTGCTCTGGTTGCTTTAGTGGATGACCTTCGTAGAGAACTAGACAGGGAGAGTGTGTCCCTGTTGGTCCTTCTCGATCTCTCAGCGGCCTTTGACACCATTGATCATAGTATTCTCTTGGACCGCCTCTCCGGGATGGGACTATGCGGTACTGTTTTGCAGTGGCTCTGCTCCTTCCTGGAGGGTAGAACACAGAGAGTTTCACTCGGCGACTTCTGTTCGGACCCGTGGCAGCTATTATGCAGAGTTCCACAGGGTTCAGTGTTATCTCCGATGTTATTTAACATCTATATGAAGCCGCTGGGAGAGGTCATCCAGAGGTTTGGAGTTCGATACCATCAATATGCTGATGATACTCAGCTTTATTTCTCCTTTCCTCCAGATGCTAAAGAAGCTGTCCGGCCCCTAAACCAGTGCCTGACTGCAGTGATGAACTGGATGAGGCTGAATAAGCTGAAACTAAATCCAGACAAAACAGAAGCGCTTCTAGTTAGTCGAAAGACTGATCTGGAAATAGGGAACTTACCAGTGTTGGATGGGGTTACACTCCCCCTGAAGACCCAGGTTCGCAGTTTGGGTGTACTTCTGGATTCGGCCTTGACCTTGGAAGCCCAGGTTTTGGTGGTATCCAGAAGTGCTTTTGCCCAGCTAAAACTGGTCCGCCAACTGCGCCCGTTTCTGGAGATTTCTGATCTAACGAAAGTAACGCATGCCTTGGTTACATCCCGGTTGGACTATTGCAACGTGCTCTATACAGGACTTCCCTTGAGAACAGCCCGGCAGCTTAAATTGGTTCAAAGGGCAGCTGCCAGAATGCTAACAGGAGCTGGCTTACGAGCCCATACAACCTCACTCTTACAACAGCTACACTGGCTACCAATCTGCTACTGGGCTCACTTCAAGGTACTAGTTTTAACTTTTAAAGCCTTACACGGCTTGGGCCCTCTCTATCTGTCAAATCGTATTTCCTTTTACGAACCCTCTCGGCTCCTGAGATCCTCTACGGACCCTGGTCTTATGATCCCTCCATTCTCCCAAATCCACCAGATGGGTACTAGAAACAAAGCTTTTTCGGTGGTTGCCCCTACACTTTGGAATGCCCTACTGATGGAGGTACGCTTCTCCTCCTCTCTTGCAGTTTTTCGCCGTCAGGTCAAAACGTTTTTATTTCGTCACGCTTTTAATTGTAATGTTTAGATTGTTTTAGAAATTTTAATTTGTTGTTGTACTAATTATATAACTATGTTTTTATTATGTTATTTTAATTGTATGTATATACGGTAGTTTCTGTTCGCCGCTCTGAATTCTTCTGAAATAGAGCAGGTTATAAATATATTAAATAAATAAATAAATAAATAAAATAAATAGATAAGTCTCCTTTGGACCTTTCCTGATTTAACAGCTCCCTTTTGAGCTCATAAATACCCCATCTCAAGGTTCTAGTTTTGGTGTACAAAGCCCGATGCGGCTTGAGACCAGGATACCTGAACGACTGTCTTACCCCTTATATACCCAGTCGATCACTGCACTCTGCAGGTGAGGGCCTCCTGCAGATACCATCTTCTCAGGAGGTTCATTCCACACAACATAGGAAATGGACCTTAAGTGTAGTGGCACCTACTCTTTGGAATTCGCTCCCCTTAAATATTAGACAGGCGCCATCTCTGTTATCTTTTCGGTGCCTACTGAAGACCTTCCTCTTTCAACAAGCCTTTTAAGCAGAGACCTTATCCCAGGCTGCGTCAGTGTTGGAATTGCTTTTAATATGTTTTTAAAACTTTTTAAAAAGATGTTTTTAAAGATGTTTTGTTTTAATATGCTTTTAAGGATGTTTTGTTTTTAATATATTTCAAAGTCTGTTTTTATGATGTTTTAAAAGTGTTTTTAGTGCTTTTATTGGGAGGAAGGACAGGATATAAATCTAATAAATAAATACATCTCCTCTGTCCCAACTTCCACACCAGGTGCTAGTCATGGATCACACTGCTTTTCCTTCAGAGCATGCAAAGTTAGAGCCTGGGGGATGCAAAGAGCATTTCCAAACATATGCCCTGCAGCACTGAGTAAATGCACCTATTCGTCCACAGGGAAATATTGGGGATCACATGACAAGGGCTTCCACACTTTGAATGTGGTTTCATTGCAACCATGAGCACCCTTCTTTCTTTCATTCTTTCTTTTTGAGAAACGGAGCACTGAGGTCAAAGTGAGCCAGGTCCCCGTTTGAGACTGCACTGAAATTTCCTGAGAAGATTCAGATGTAGCTGTCACACGCATTTGATTCAAATAACCTCTTCTTTGGAAGTACTCTTTTTTTTTATTTCTTGGAATCCAAAATTAAACATTCTAACACTCTCTCTTTTTTTCAGGAATAAAGGATAATTAGCAACAAGGTAAGAACATGCAATTAAAGCCCAATGGGTTATAATTTATGTCTTACCCTCCAGTGTGAAACAATTAATATAGCATTAAGATGGTTTGTACATTAACCACTTAGGGGGCAGACTCAACTCTCTCAGCATCTGGAATGAAACCTATTGCATGGTTACCCCTTTAAAGGCCCCTGCCTTCCCCTCTGCTTCTTTTGTACAGCCTAGACTAAACTCAGATAAGAAGGGATACAAAATCTACATTTTTGTACAACTCATCTTGTTGAACTCAGATTTCCACACCCTACAAACCCTAAGTGCCACTACCAGGTTTTCTGAATGCCTCAAGAGGGGTTGCCAAAATCAGAAACTTCCACCCGGAACAATGAGCAGTGCTCCTGTTATTGAGCTTTGTGCATTTTTAGGCAATGGTGTAAAATACCTATTGGACAGTGACAATGATGTTGCTCATAAACAAGACAGAGTCCACTCTGTCTCTGTGAAGTTTTGGGATTATGATGAGGCATTACCCTTCACAGCTTAAAGGATGCTGTGGATGGGGAATTGAGTTCAGAGGAGACATTTCTAAGTGGGCATATCATCTGTGGCCAATTCCCTCTATCCCTCCTTGGACTCCAGGATGAATGAAAGCAAGCAGGAGGTGGCTGGAATGTTGTTGGTCTAAGTGCCAACTCCCAGCAGCTGTGGAATTGCACCTGTGTACTACTTTCTGCTGCCAACATTCAGCATGATGACAGTGCACACCTGCAACCTTTATTCCTCTGAAGTGTTTAGATGGAGTGTATCTAGACAAAAATGGGACCTCCATAGACAGTACCTACAATTATCAATCTAGACAACCTATCCAGAGTGATACGGTGGTCAATAGTACTAAAAGCCACTGAGAGGTCCAGGAGAAACAACAGGGTCACATTCCCGCTGTCTCTTTCCAGCACAGGTTATCAACAATCAGGCTGCTCCAGACTGGTGATTCCGGTCAGTGGTGTCACTAGCAGGAGTGCAGGGGGGTGCGGACCTCTGGCACGTGCCCTCCCACCTGTGCCCGCGCACACACGCGCTCCGTCCCGGCTTCACCGCCAGCGAGCGGGCGCCTGCTTTCCATCTTGCCCGCCCGCCTCCGAGGAGGAGTTGGCTGCGCTGACCCAGAGCGCTTCTCGGCTCCTTTGCTGGGCAATGGCACAGGGCAGGGTGTCTCTGGGTGTCACCCCCCTCAGGATGTCACCCGGGTGCGGTCCGCACCCTCCGCACCCCGGTAGTGACGCCCCTGGTTCCGGTGTCAGTGGGGCAGTGGAATCCACTCCGGGTTTTAGTCCAAATTTTCAAGGAGCTGTCCAAGGTGCTGAAAGTTCAGACTAAAACCTGGAGCAGATTCCACTGCCCCACAGACATGGAGCCACCAGTCTCCACTGTCCCCAAGCCCAAAACACGACTCCAAGCCCAAAATGAAATGGATCCAGAAAATCAGTCTCATCCAAGAGTGGGTTGGAGTTGTGCAGCCGCCACATACTCAAGCAGGTTGTCCACAAAGGGGATGTTGCCGCTGCTCCTGCTGCTCCTGCTTTTGTTATGATATTGTTTAAGAAAGTAAATTAATTCCCCAAAATAGTCCAAGGTGATTTGCAGGAATATAAAAACACATAAAACAAATATAAAATAGACAAATGTTTAAAAACAAACAATAAAGCAACAATGAATCCAAATAATAAAAACACACACCTCATAAAAATTAACATTTTTTTAAAAAAACAAGCAGAATATTCAATTTACAAAAAACAAATAAAAAAAACTAATGGTCAGTAAAAACAAGGGCTGTGAGCCACATAGAGCTGAGGCCCGAGCCAAATTGGGCCTACTTGAACATTTGGGCGTCAGCCAAGTCGGGCTGAGATGACAGCTCCAGACCTCTGTGGGGCGGCTTGGGTTGAGCTGGGCAGCCCAGAGTGATCTGAGGCTATGAGGGGTTGGGCTGTGAGGAAGAAAGGAGAGGCAGGCATGCAGGCATGGAAAGAAAGAGGAACTGGAAAGAGGAGTCACCTGTTCACGGGAGAAGGAAGGTGCCTTTCCCGCACAAGTTCTCCTCCTCCCCAAGCCCTGTGTGGTATCCAAATCCCCATTTCTGTTGAGCCCGGGGGTGACACACCCAGCCTCCTTCCCGAGGAAGGAGGGGGAAGGCATGAGTTTCAGAAGCCTCAGTCGTTAAGGAGCATGGACGATCCAGCTGTTGTTGAGTCTAACCCTGACCTTGGGGAAGAGAGCAAGTTGCCCACCCCGCCAGTTCCCATGGCTGGTCCTGCCCCTCAATGGGACAGCGCTCAGCCCCCCAGCACTCCCACGGGACTGTTGGGGGATGCTCCTGAGAGAGCAGACACTCCTCCTTCACCAAGCAGTATCTTAGAAACGCCTGACGCTTCCCTGCCCTCCGGTCTCCCGCCTGCCAATCAGGAACCTGTGCTTTCCAATGAGCCCTTGGAGGCTCACCCACCCTCACCGCGCTCACGACGTTGGGAGAAGCGGACAGGGCAGAAGGGGGCATGTGTGCGACGGAGTGAGAGGTTACGCCCCAAGACCTCTCCTATTTGAGGCTACCGCACCCAGAAGTGGGCACTGAGTCAACTTTCCTCACAAGTTGCAGAGCATGTCTAGAGTGCAGTTAGGGATTGTAGTGAGTTAGCATAGGGGTTTCTATGAGGCGCACAGCCTTTGATGTATCCATTACTTTAATAAAACAAGAATTGATTGCACCCTCGTCTCCGACTGGTGGTTCTCGCTCTGAACTGGACAATTACGAGCCGCTTCCTGAAGGCAGGGAAACTGTTTGCAAAGCAGCACCCCGCAGTATGGAATCCTCTTCCTGGCAAGTGGGAGGATTCATGCTGGGCATTGCTTGTTCGCGGGCAGCTTCCCTGCATGCAGAGAAGCTGCTCGCCAAGGAGGAGCAACCAGCAACCTGCAGTATGGAATCTTCCTGCTTACCAGCTGATAAGAGGGATGATTCTATCTTGCATGGTGCTGGTTGAACCCTCCTGCTCTCAGTCAGCCAAACTTTTAATTTTTAAAAAACCCTTAGCCCCCCCCCACTCCCAATTAGCTGCAGGACTGGATCTGGGCCAGAGTGGGTGGTCTCTTCTTCAGGACAGGGTGGATTGGCCCTCCCTGGGGCCCGCAGATTGGGGGCCCAGGGCGGATGGGTGGGGCTGTGCACAGCCCTAGTAAAAACAACACACACACAGTTCCAGTGGAATTTGTATCTGTTGCTTTGTGGTGTAAAGGTAAGTTCCTGCAGGTCCCAATCTGGGTAAAAGTTATACTGGGCAAATCCCCGCAGTCTAGGAAAAGAATTACAATGGAAGTCTATGGAGACGGCTTACTGCCCAGTAGGGGTATTTGTGGGCACTGGCTTTTACTTTCCAGTCCCTGCTCACAGCTCCTAGCTGAGCCGGCATTTAGCCGGCCCGGAGGCTCCCGAATGGCTATTGGATGCTGCGGACCTTGCAGCCAGCTCTTCTTCTGCCGGCATCCTTCCACCGGCTTCCCCTGAGTTGGATTGCTCTGCTCGCCTGTTTATGAGGAGCAGGCAAAAGATAAAAAAACAATAAAACCAGGAGAAACCATCAACATTACAGAGAAGAAAAGAAAATCATTATGTATTCTGAAAACTATTATGTCTCCTCTAGCCTTCCAAATTGTCAAGCAGACATAAAGCATTTGCTTCCATAGAAAAAACTAAGAAAAGAAGCGGGGGGGAGGGGGAACCAATCTCACTGAAGATGACATGAAATGTAATCAGTCTCATTTTCTGAGCTATCACTATCAGTTTCTCCTCCATATTTGTCATCTTATTTATCATGGACTTCAAAAAATTGAAAGCTTCCATACCCTTTTACATATCATACCCCTGAATTTTTCAATTTTTCATTTTTTTTTTTTTGAAAAACCCAAGCAAACAAAAAAGCTTTGGAAAAAATGGGGGGGAGGGTGGCTTTCCCCCTAATTTTTCTGGGTTTTTTTCTGGGACTTCACATCTCTAGCCATGCATGCCAGTATACCCTACCTCTTCCTCTGAGTAGCTTATGTGGTGGGTTTCTCTCTGAGAAACAGCTTATTTATTTGCTGGTCCATTAGGGCAAAAGGGACATTGCCCCACCAACCTCACTTCACCCTCAGCCAGCCCACCAACCTGCCTTCCTACTTACAACCAATCCAGAGAGTGGCCCTGGCTGTCAGCTTCCCCCTCCTTAGTCTCAGTGCAGACCTTGTGGAACTCAGCAGGGAGGAGGAAGATGGGGACAAAACTAGAATGGAGTTGGCTCTGCTTCTCATTGGCTCTTGCTCTGCCAATCACTGTCTCTGGCTCCACCTAATGTTGGTCTCCCTGCCTCCTGCCCCACCAGTTCCAAAGGCCGCAAGACAGCATTGCACAGAGGACTGGCAAAGAACGCCCCAGAAGATGACACTGTCCCTGCTGTGGAGTAAGTGGATGCGCTTTGACCCTGCTCCACTACACCACCATTGTTAGTGAATACAAATGGCAAGTATCTATGCAAAAACAGTGCCTGTGCATCTTTGTCCTTGCCTTTAAAGGGAACACATGGAACCATCAGGCATATTTAGGTCAATAATCTTTGGAGTTACGAGCAGAAAGAACCTCTATGATTAATATGGTGTCAGCGGAAATGACTTTTGTTAAATCTGTACTGAAGTAACATTGTGCAAAGATGCACGATCTTTTTTGAAAATCAATTTAAGCACACACACACACACAAAGGCTTGAAAGCACCACTGCTACCCGCCAGACTTTGATTTAAGGGAATGTGCTATATGGAGAAACACCCCCAGCTGTTCCTATTGCTGTGCTTATATACTGACCCAATCGGTAATGATGGCAAATTTAATGACATTGCATTCCGGAAAACCGCCTTCCCATTCCCTTGTGTGATGTTTGTGTGGCCCACGCAGGCCCTCTTCTGTCAGACTTTCCACACTGCGGCTCACATCGGCAACTTGCTGCAGAGAGATAAAATGCAGAGGTAGCAGAGAAGTGCCCCTGTTTTGGATACAGTTCATGTCGGCATTCAGCAGCTGAGTTTGCTATTAGGAGGAGGGATGCATATGTATTTCCCAGGTCAATCTCATGGCTTATTACATTGGTTGTGGCAGTGTTAAATTTCATCCGGTGGGGGGGAAGGCAAATGATGTGCTCATGTCCCTTGCCTATGCTTGCAGTTTGTTCTGTTTGTAGGAGTCTGCTTGCTTCCATGATGCCTTGTCTGCATCTGTGTTTGACAAAATCGTTTAGGAGTTCTATTTACAATTAAGCTGTATGTAAATTCAGTTAAATAAAAATAAATAAACGAATGAAATGGCATACACTCTCCTTTCATGCTGATTGGCTTCTAGGGACATCTGTTGTGAGAGAAGGCATTAGCAAGTATCTCATTCTCAACCCAGCAGCAAAAGAAAAGAGGGGAGTGCAGCTCCTGGAACTCTTTGCCACTTGCAAATCGGGAATGGATTAAAACATGAGACAGGGGCTGCCGGGGGAAGGAAGCCTGCCCACCCACTTAAATAATCTTTAGGGCCTTGAACGAAATCTTCATGCATTTGCATATGAATACAAAGCTAGTCTCCTTGTTTTTTGAGGTCAGGTGTGGGGAACCTTTTGCCCTCCAGATGTTGCTGAATTACAGCTAACTTCATCCCTGGTCATTGGCCATGCTTGTTGGGGATGATGTGAGGTGTGGTCCAACAACATCCAGAGAGCCAAAGGGTCCCACACCTGTTTTAGGTGATCCCTTTCTGTTTTTCAGCAGGCATTGGCTTGGAAGATGTGTTCTGTTCCTGTGTGTGTGAGAGAGAGGGGGGGTAGAATACATTTTCCAAGACTGGCCTTATTCTGACTTAACACTAAACTATGGTTTACCATATTGTGGATGAGCCTGGGTGAACCTTGGGCTCCTGCACTCAACCTCTCCACCCTTCCCCTCTGCTGTGTCTACTATAAGGAAACAGGAAGCTTTTTGCTTTCATTTTTAACTAACTGCTGTTTAGCATTATGTCTTAGCCTGGACAAACTGTGGTTAGTCTTAACTATGGCTTACTGAAACAAGCCAACTTCTAACAGTGAGTTCAAAGCAAAAGCAAAAGCACAAGCTTCCAAACTTCTCCTTGCAGCCACACCTAAAAAGGAAAGTGCCCAGGGGGAGCATGTGACCCCAAGGTTCGTTCCTGAAATGCTAAATTATAAATTTAGTGCTACATCCAAATGAGCCTGCTACTGACAGCTTTTTAAAGTCCTTGTATTTAAAACAGGGGTAGGGACTCTCCAGCCCACAGGCCAATCTTGGCCCACCAGGGGGTACATTTGGTCCGCAAGGCCATTTTGCCCAAACCATGCACACCCACTCATCAGCTGATGTCACTGGGAACATCAGCTGACAGGCAGGAGGACAGGCTTTAACGCTGCATTGGCTGCACATGCTGTTCCCAGCAGGACTGCACAGCCAAGGTAGCAGGATTTAATCCATTCAAACAGCCAGAGGTTCAGAGAGGAGCGGAAGCTTACCAGCTGGCTGTCAGGTCCTTGGAATCCCATGTAAGGGATTTTAGGAGGTGGGTGGGACAACCCACCTGTCACTCATGTGATGTCATCATGGCATTATGTGATTGATAGGTAATAGGCCCCATTCACCTGTCAAATTGGCCTGTAAGGCTGATCCTGGTAAGGTTTCTTACACCTGATTTAAATAATTTTTTAAAACCCTGCTGGAGACACCTTGGAGATGCCATTGATTAAAGTGAAATTGGCCAGCAGATCTTTATTTGTTTTTTTAGAACAAAATATTTTCAATACAAGCACTGATGATGGGTTCCCCCTCCCCACTGCCATTGGTTGATATAAACTCTTGAGTTGTGTTCACATTGCATGAAAAGGAAAAACTGTGGGAGAAAAAGAAAGGCCCTCCCAGCCACTAAAGTAGAGGATCTAAACCTCCTTGGTGTGTTTTCTTCCTCCCTAAACCCTTGCTGATTCATGCCACTCCATTGCTAAAATTTGCTGTGGTGGGATTGCTCATGGAAATTATGAAATCATCACTCAACGATGGGTCAGACATTTCAATCAGAGGCTCTGCTTTCATTCCATCGCAAATCCCATCAGACTGGAGGACAGCTGCATTTCATGGGTCTGAGGAACGGCAGAATATAGTACAATGCTACAATTCAAACACAACAACCGCCATACTGGAAATGCATCTGCATAGCAAGTTCCAGAGAGGTAGATGGGTGAGATGGGAGCAGCACACATGACAGGGAGGTCTGTAGCACCTTAACGATGAACACATTTATTATGGCACAGGCTTCTACAGGCTGGAGCTCACTTTGTCATATGCCAGCTTATGGCTTAAGAAATGTGTTGGTCTTTAAAGTGCCACTGAGCTTGAAAGTGCGTTATTGAGCAGATTGCCCAAACTGCATAGGAACATAGAATGCTATCAAGTCAGACTATTATTCTGTCCAGCTCAGTATTGTCCACACCAGCCTTCCACAACCTGGTGACCTCCAGATGTTGTTGGACTACAACTCCCATCATCTGCAGCCAGCATGGCCGATGGTCAGGGATGTTGGATGCTGTAGTCCAAAACACCTGAAGGGGACCAGTTTGGAGAAACCTGGTCTACACCATTGATAGAAAACCTGTGGCGTTCCATGTATTGGTGGACTCCTGCTCCCATCAGCCCCAGCCAGCATAGCCAATGGTCAGGGATGATGGGATCTAGAGTCCAACACTGTACAGAAGGCCACAGGTGTATTGGGGGCTGGGGGTAGAAGCCTCTGAGTTTTGCGTAGCTGGAATCTAGCCTACCATACAAAGGTGAGGGTTACATCCATTGCTCCACCCACTTTTTGCCTCTGGCACACGGCCCCTAGAAGGTCACTCACAAGGAAATCAGGCCCTTGGACTGAAAAAGGTTCCCACCCCTGCTCCGTATAATCAACCAAAATGCAGGCTTCTTGCAGATATTTTACACTCTGTGCCAGGTGGTCCCAAACTGTCATCCAGGGACCATCAGTGGTCCACAAGCTTCACGGTGCGACTGGATTTGTGGTTGAAGACAGGAGATGGCACATCCATCCAGAATGAATATTCATATGGATTTTTAATTGCATGTTTATTGCTTCTTTTTTATTTCTTATGCTGTATTTTATTGTATTACTGTTTGAATTCCATGGAATTGGAATTGCTACAACAGGCAGAAAAATAATTCAGTGCCCCGCCAAGACCCACAGTGATTTTCAAGGGGTCCATGGGGGAAAGCGTTTGGGAAGCATTGCACTGTGCAAATAGGCTTATGCCAGGATAGACCTATGTCCTCTGTCTGCTCTAAGGCAATGATCCAAGGGTGGCAAAATTTTGCCGGAGCAGCAAAAACTATGCCTGTTCAGTATATCAAAGTTATTGCGGGGCTCTGCTGTGGCAGCTGGTGCTCATTGGGACTGGTGGGGTGGAAAGCAGGTGCCATGGCCCCTTCGGAGGACTCCCCAGAGGAGGAGGAAGAGGCAGCGGCACCGGACCCAGAAAAAGGAACAAGCGGAATCCCTGAGGACGCAACTCCAGCTCTTCCCCAGCTGGAGAATGTCCAGGTCCCAGCTGAAGCCTTTCAAGCAGATGCAGGGGTTGAACAGGAGGCTCCCCTCCCCCCTGCAGAGCGAGTATCACAGCAACGGAGGAGGTCGGGCCGTTTAAGAACAAGCAACTCTGAGAAGTTGGGGGACTAATCACCTGCACCTGCCTAGGAAGTGGGTTTTAAAAGGCAGTTTGTGACTGCAGCAGGCTGCTGGCTACAACGTCGGGCGTGACCTCCCCGTGAAACATAGTTTGCAGACTCTAGACCTTTCGGACTGAACCCCTGGCTTCCTGAACCCAGCTTCCCCTCCTTGATGACACTTTTGGACACTGCTACTGGTACGGTTGTTAGAAGCATTCCTTTCTCCAGCCGGCTCCTGTTATCTGCTGGCCTTGGCAGATTTACGGCCCAGCTAACTGCCGGCTGATTAGTTGCAGCCCAGCTCCCAGCCCCAAAGCTGACAGCAGGGAGCCCAGCGGTAGGTGGAGCCAGAGCCCAAAACAGGCAGAGCCAACTAAGTCTAGTTTTATCCCCATCCTCCTCCTCCCTGCCAAGTTCTACAAGAGCAACACTGATAATAGGGAGGAAGAACCTGGCAGGCTGTGGCACTCCCTGGACTGGCTGTAAATATGAACGCAGGCAGGTGGGGGTTGGCTGAGGCCAGAGTGTTATTGGTGGGGCAGTGGCCAATTTGCCCAGGTGAATCAGCTTCCACCGGGGGCCTGTGCTTTCAATCATCTTGTGTGATATTCATAAATATTTTTGACTCTTAATATTTTGATCAGGGGAGTAGTTGTCCAGGGTCTCAGGGGATCTTAGACCCTTTACTTTTTTAGGAGCAGGGTCCCTATTTCTCCAGCATCCTATAGACCACCCAGCAAGAAAGGGGAGAGTGTTCGCTGCTAAAAAGAGTCTTCTCAGTGGCTGACTCACCTCCTTTCTTTCTGGCTGGCTCCAATCAGCAGGAAAGGACAAGGAAGCATGTTAGAAGATTCTTCTCAGCATTGTTCATGCTGATTAGCTCCTAGGGATGTCTGTTGTTGTGGGAGAAGGCAAATTTCTGAGTGTCACACAAGACACCCCTGAGTGTCCTGCCCTCAGGTGCTGAAGTGGAATTTTCCACTCTCAGGGGTCAATTGTACTAGTATGTAAATAAGGTGGAAGGGTTTGGCTGTTGCAACAGGATGGGGCGGACAAAAGGTGAGTATGTGTGTCCATACTTCCTCTTAATGGAGAATCACAGAGCTAGGTGGGAGTGGGAAACAGGTAAAGCCCCTTATTGGGTACTTTGGGACACATGACTGTACATTGTAAAAAGCTATAAAAGACCCTCAATTTGGGGAAGAAGGCAGTCTCCCGCCATAGCACATGCTCGCAGGGACTCCTCACAATTGTAAGTATAATAAACAGCTGTAAGCTTCAACCTGCCTCAGTGTCATTTCCTGGACAAGGACTCCATAAGGAGAAAATCCACTACAGTGCAATGGAGGTAACATGGAACAATACAGGGAGGATCCATCTTGTCCTTTGCTTCAGCTCACAAAAAGTCTTTGGCTGGTCCTAGGCAGCAGGGAGACATGGAGACAACGAAGGCTGGTCCATAAGGGTGAATGAGGCTCTGCCCCACCAACATTTTGCCAGCAGCCAACCCCTACCTACCTGCCTTCTTACTTTTTTTGAACTACAACTCTCATCAGCCCCAGCCAGCATGGCCACTGGATTGGGCTGATGGGAGTTGTAGTTCAAAAAAATAACTTTTCCAAGCTCTGTTCTTACTTACAGCCAGTCCAGGGGGTGGCCCTGTCTGTCAGCTTCCTCTTCCTTAGTCTCAGAATTGCTCCTTATAGCACTCATCAGGGGAGAGGAGGACAGGGACCAAACTGGAATTAATTGGCTCTGCCTGGTAATTGGCTCGCTAGCTCCACCTACTGTTTGGGCTCCCTTCCTTCCTCCCCACCTGTCCCATTGGGCACCAGCCACTGCTGTGTGGAGATCATTCTAAAGAATACTGTCCCAGGTACATATGATCATTGGACCCTTTGGATCACAGTCTGTCCCTGTTCTACATGGGGACAGGACTACATCTGCCCCATCCTTTTTCTGTGCAGATTTAAAAGGGAAAATCCTTTAAAAATTGCATGAAAATACAAAGGTTTTTTATTTAAGTATTTACGAAGTAGTCTGATGCAGCAGCCATAAGGGCAGCCATATGTGTGTGTTTTTTTTACAATTTCCTCTGAGAGCGATGGGACATCATCAGGTCATTGTGTCAAGACGGCTTACTCTGTCAATTTAAAGCCACTTCCAGACTGTCCGTCTTTTGCAGGAGTGACTGGGCATACTGGAAATGTAGATTTGCACAATTAAAGTGGATTAAAATACCCTGTTGTCCTAGCATGACAAATCCACTTAAAAAAAACTGGATTTTTTTCTGGTTAGGAAAGTGATGGGAAAACCAGCCAATACTCAACAGTCACCCCTGAGGAACCTCTGCTGTGGAGAAGTCTCCTCCTTTATCCTTCCCACATGTCAGATGCACAACCTACAAAAAGCTGAAAGATGCTTACAGACTAATTCAATTCTCAGGAGGCATTCTCTATTTTGCAGCCTCTCGGGGAAGAAAGGCTTGTTAAAAAAAAAAAGATTTCCTTTCCTCGGTTGGCAAATACACATTAGCTGTAATCTCTCTCGCAGAGGCGTGCCTGTTTAAATCTGATTTGACAATGAATCGAATTTAAGTAATTATCTTTTTGAACCCACCTTTTGGGGCACTCTCTGACAGTTGTGATCAGGCGTTCCCACTTTCAAATGATGCACAATAGCGGCTCAGATGAAGTCGCTCAGCCCTCTCTGACCAAAAGGGCCATAAATAAATGCTGCGAGCTGAGCTAGAATGCCTCTGCTGCAGAGAGGTATGCAGTTATACAAGTCTTTCTGATTTAAGTTCCCCTGATGGCCAGTATCTAGCACTGGTATTGAGAAAGAAATGATATGGTGTTGTGGATTTAAGGGGCCACAGCGTTAATGCACATCCTTTGAATGTAAAAGGCTACAGACAGGGATGGAAAGATCTCTGCACTTTGGTCCTCTCCGTTTCTCTTTTTTCCAGCCTTAAATTCAGTTCTTCACATTTCTGCAGCAATTCTTCAGCATTTTTATATGCAGTTTTGACTCATGTACACAGATTTGCAAGCAATGTCTCCCAATTTAATGCATTCTTGTATGTTATTTTCACTTACAAAGGGACTAACCCCTAGACTAGGCTAGAACTCAACAAGTCTTACTTCTGAGTAGACGTGGTTAGGATTGTGCTGTTGGTAAACTTGATTAGGGATCCTCTGCAAAGATATCAATATGTTACCAAATTCTTCAAAGCTACACAGCAAGTGGATTGGACTATGAAAGAGCAACCCAAATTGTGTTTGCATTTTGACAAATTGGTAGGACAGTACAATATCTCAGAGAGGAGGTCAGGTCTCCTGCTCCCTGGTGCATTCACTATACTTGCCCAGTTTCCCTGTTTTTAAAAGTTTGATAGAAATATCTGTGGGCTATAGGTAGTGAATTTCTCTGCTTTTTAATCCACGAGGTAAGAAATGGGACCCTGTGCAAGTTTGCTGAGAATTGATTAATCACTTGCATTCTTATTGAGTTCAGTGGGATTTACTCCCCTGCAATCATGCTTAGGATAGGTGAAACAGACCACAGGGGACGGGGAGGGCAGGAGGAAGAGGGAGGAGAGGGAAGGCAGAGGGGAGTGGGAGCAGGAAGGAGGGGGAGGGGAGGAGAAGGACAGGTTTGATCATTTGCATGTTTATTGAGTTCAGTGGGATTTACTCACAGGCAATCATGCTTAGGATAGGTAAAACTGACTGGGGGGAAGGAGGGACAGCTGCAGAGAAAAATAAGGAAACAAGGAAAGCAATGGTTTTGTTTAATTTCCAAGGCACTGAGAAACATTCTTGCTCCCCAGCACTGGGATACAACTCTTCCTGTCCCAATCATCCTTTGCTTTTTGAGATTCTCTCTGTCTCTATTTGTGTCTTCTTTGGCTCAGCAGAGTTTATTGAATAGGCCTTAGTCAACGGAGGCAGAGCTTGGAAAAGTTACTTTTTTAAACTACAGCTCCCATCAGCCCCAGCCAGCATGGCCACTGGATTGGGCTGATGGGAGCTGTAGTTCAAAAAAGTAACTTTTCCAAGCTCTGAGTGTACAGTGTGAGTAGAAGGCTTTTGGAGCATATGCAGGGAACGGTTGGAGGAGGAGAGGATTTATATTGTAGTCTTATGACTGGACACTGCAAGGGGATTCATTGAACTGAAGGTAGTCTAGGTTTTTTAAAAAGCAAAGAAAGAAATTAAACCAGGTGAATCCATTGAAAGCTATAAAAACTAATAGTAAGAGGAGCAATGCCCATTTTTGAGCAAGGCTGGAAAAGTAACGGTGACATATCCTCCACTGTAACACGTCCCCCAGCTGGATGACCTGCCGGGGAACTTTGGCAAGTTCAACTCTTTGTGGAGAGTCAGGCGACAGGGAAGGAGGTGGCACGAGAAGACGGGGGATCATTGAAAATGTAAGTAGGATCTGTTGCCAAGATGTCCTCAGGGGGCCTAACTCTGTGCTGCAGTCTCTACAAGACAACAAATGAATGTCAAGCCCAGAGGTATCAGGTGCCTCAGATTCAGTGGATGAAGACTGGACAGCCCCGGTTTCTCACTTTCTCTGTATTCTGTCCTAGGTTCAAAAGGATTCTAAATATTTTCCAACAATGCTGCAGAAAGTGCAAGGTCCATCCCCTGGTATCCAAAAAAGAACAACAAATAAAAGTCATCTTTCAGAGGCCCGAGGACCAGGGGTTGGATGTGAGTGGGTCGGGCAGTTCAGGTGAGGAAATGTCCTGGGCTGAGAGGTAGTTGTTGGGAGGCCAATTAATATTGGGTAGCAAGGAGGGAGGGCTTTGATTCAAGGAGGCTTGGGAGGCATCCCACATGAAGGAGGTGGGGTGACATTCATTTGGCTTTCCTTCTGACCTTTTCTATAGGATCTCATAATTGAAGATTTATAGAGGACACAAAACAGCAACAAAAAATTGCATGGAAGAAAATGAGAAGATCCTGCTGGATCAGGCCAGTGGCCCAACTAGTCCAGCCTCCTGTTCTCACAACAGCCAACCAGATGCCCATGAGAGGTTAACATTCATGTTCCGCAAGGAATGTGCTCTGCCTTAGATTTTTATGCCCCATAGTCTAATTTTCTACAGGATACCAACTGACAGCAGTTTAGACCTGGAGTTATCCTCAATAGTTCTAATGCTTTGAAAATGGGACTGATAAAGGAATACCAGAGTGAACAATGGAACTGATGGCACAATTGTGACTGTGACTACGGATGCTGGACAGAGCCTGTGATGCCTTTTCTGCGAGATGCTCACATGTGCAGGGCAGGGATGGGGGGTTGGCTGTTAGATATTTGTGATTATTACATTGTATTATTACCCTGTGGGTTTTTCTATCTATATGAAACTAAATAAAGATTTATACAATTAATAAACAAAAATTGTCCAGAAACTGCACAACCTCTGTCCTTTTTCATGGGGTGAGGGTTGGATGAGCAAGGAAAATCATAGTTGGACAAGGTGAAGATCAAGGGCAACATCAGGCTGCAGCTTCAAGGGCTGGTTCTTGGTGTCTTTGCCCACTAGGGCATCTCATTTGGGTTCATGGATGTCCACGGATGTTCACCAGAGTGAACTTCTATCTGCACCTTTCCACTGTGAATGAGATAATGGTCATCCTGGTTCGCGACTCCATCCAGAACTGAGAGAGGGGCTTTCTTGTGTAACAACACAGCTACCCCCTTGGACTTCTTAGATGACTTGCTAGCAGATACCTTCCCTACCCATTCTTTACACAGTCCATCCTTCTCCTCTGAAGGGAGGTGTGTTTCCTCAAGGAAAGGCACATCTGCTTTTACCTTTTTAAGGTTATGTAAGAACTGCTACCTTTTCTAAGGGAACCAAGTCCCCCGGTATTCCAACTAAGAATTTTCAATGACATCAGCTGGGCTTGGACTCAGGGAACAAAGGGAGGAGCAGAACCTGGAACAAAGGAACCACCCACTCAATGGACTAGACACACTGGAACTCACATTAGATGTGACCCATCTAAGGATCCATACCAGCACTGTATCCTAAGGTCGGCTCAAACTAATCAGAGGTCCTCCATGCCAGAGCTTGGAAGATTACTTTTTAAAAGTAATAAATTACAGTTACAATTATGTGGCCCAAAAAAGTAGTAATTACCGTTACAGTTACAATTGCTCTGAAAGTAACTGATTACTTTTTCTGAAAAGTAATCACTACAATTAATTTCAGCGCTGCCTTGGCTGCTGCACATCTAAGTAGCCTAAAGCAACATTAAAAATAAACACACAGAAGGTTGTTTTTAATTGTTTTTAGAAGTTTTAATGTTATTGTTTTAGTATTGCGGTGTTTGCTACCCTGGGCTCCTTTGGAGAAAGGTGTGGGATATACATTTAATAAAGAATAATAAAGAATAGTTTGTACATCATGTCACCTCTGGTCCAGAGATATGTCCAAACAAGCATTTGTTCATCTTTGTGGGGCAGGTTCACATAAAGGCAAGATCCCAAGTTCAATTTGAGTTGAATCCACAGTTTCCCAAACGAAACACCATTGCTCCTTGAAGCGCTTGGGTCCCAAAACTCTGGTTTATCCCGAGGTCCAATGCACTGGCAAGGATTAAGGTGACCCCACAAACGAATCTCAGTCCTCTGTCAAATACAAAGCCTCCCCCGCTAATATACTTATGTAGGCCACTTCCCCAGACTTCAGTGAGTGGCTGGAAGTGGGAGAACAGGAAAAAAGCCCCTCCTTTTCCTTCCACTCTACAAGCAAGCAAACACAAATTCCACTCCCCTCCTTCTCTCAGATTGCATAGACCTTTCTGATGCCACTTGAACTGAAGAGAATGCAAACAGCAGCAGCCCTCCAGGCAACAGCAGGTTGGCTTTGGATTTTTCTGTTCTTTTCAGATATTTCCAGGATTGGGAAAATCCAAATTTACTCTACAAAAAATGGGTGGTGGTGGATGGTTCTAGCTGAGGGCAGTGTCACATGAACAATGCCCACAAATTCTGGACTCAAGCAGCCTCAAACCCATGAAATCTCTTAGGGCACTTTCACATGACAATTTATTGCAAATTGGGCATCGCATGTTTTTCACAGCATCCACACAACTTCATCCTCATTAAAATGCCAACCTCTCCCCCATTTTTTTTAAATGCAGATTTACTGTCTGTGTTTTCTTTAACTTACCAGATTTTATTTGAATTAAATGTGAAAATAACTATGGAATGCCTTAAAAGAAATGGGGTTGCCACAGCATCTGATTGTCCTGATGCGCAACCTATACTCTGGACAAGAGGCTACTGTAAGGACAGAATATGGAGAAACCGACTGGTTCCCAGTCGGAAAGGGTGTGAGACAGGGGTGTATTTTATTACCCTACTTGTTTAATCTATATGCAGAACATATCATAAGGAAATCAGGATTGGACCAAGATGTGGTGTGAAAGTTGGAGGGAGAAAAATCAATAATTTAAGATATGCAGACGATACCATACTACTAGCAGAAACCAGTAATGATTTTAAACAAATGCTGATAAAAGTTAAAGAGGAAAGCACAAAAGCAGGACTACAGCTGAATGTCAAGAAGACAAAGTAATGACAACAGACTTTACTTCAGACCCTGTTGAGAAGGCTAGTCCCACACTCGACATGGTAGGAAAGTTCGTCTCGCCCCATTTTTGACAGAAGCCCACCCGGCATGCCCAAATATTGATGTTATCCTGGAATGTTGCAGGCTGGGCTAATAAGTGTTCTGATCCAGCTTTTCTTATATATATTAACAGTTACAACATCATTTTTATTCAGGAGATTTGGCTGAGAGAAGAGCCTGCATTGAGTGGCTTCGACGCATACTCCCTCGATGCAATCCCCAGTACCAGGGGGGGACGTTCTAAAGGTGGTTTAGCAGTATTAGTTTCGACTAAATTGGGAATACATACTAGGAAAATTGGGGAACTGGATATATCACGATCGCCCTGTTGCTTAAATCCCCTGTATGCCACCTATTACTAATCAATGTATACTTCCCCCCTCGATCTGGGAAACAGGAAATCAAGGTCCCCTGGGGAAAGTTGGAGGTGTTTATTAGCAGGCTGACAAGGGAATTCCCCTTTGCCCACATTATAGCGGCCGGGGATTTTAATGCGAGAATTGGCCCCAATGACGAAGAGTTGTATTCCCATTTTAATCTTGTCTCCCCAAAACCGGAGACGGCTCACCCCCTCCCCGTTAGACAGGCTAAAGATCTGAAATGCAACTTTGCGGGACTGTGCCTATTACGAATGACAAATACTTTAGATCTGGTGATATTGAACGGGAGTGTACGGGGTGACAGGAGCAGCGAATATACCTTTGTAACGAACTCGGGGGCTTCTACCATAGATTACTTCATGGTTTCCTATAACCTGTTGAACTGTGTGTCAAGTTGCTGTGTAGGCGTACGTGGTGATAGTGACCACTTACCCCTATCGATGCTCCTTAATCTTGGAGATGAACCACTTCAACTGGCTAGAGTCCCTATGTTAAATCTGCTAGCGGAACACAGGGACTCCCGTATTAAATGGACTCCCAAAATAGCCAAGGAAATGACAAACCTTCAGTCAGAGGGTCCCCAATGCCTGCGAGAGGCTATATTAACTGCTGAGGGCCCTGAATCAGTCCTAGAACTCTATCAGGAGTTGACTTGCTCCCTTTATAATCAGCTGTCTGCTAAACGACTGAAAAAATCCCGTGCTTTCCACCTAGAGTCCAAATCCTGGTTTGATTCTGAATGTATCGATCTTAAGAATTCCCTTATGGAAATGTACAAGTTATACAGAATCCTTGATCTACCTTCCATGCCCCCTGAGTACTATGAACTTAAGAAACGCTACAAAACCTTAATTAAGATAAAAAGAAGCAAGCCCAGAGAGACCTGTGGCAAAACCTGATAAAAGCATCCAGATCGAAAGACTCGGCTGCTTTTTGGCGGCTTGTATCCAAGATTGGGCAGCCCACGCTTGCCAGTAAGGATTTTTATATCCCTGCTGGAGTCTGGGAATCATACTTTAGAACTATTTTTGCCAAGAGCCATAGTAGCTCGAGTACAAATGGGGAGGATACAAATCTTAATACCCTTCCTAATTGGCCTCATCTCCATTTCTGAAATTGCCCACCGCTTAATAAACTTAAACTGGGCTGTTGGAGAGGGCAGTGCTTTGAAAACCTTGGCAATATGAAAGTATTTAATCCAATATTTGCTTTTCTGGGAATAAAGCAATGCTAATCCCATGTATCTAGAGTAAACCCCATTGAATTCAGTAGGACTTACTTTTGAGTAGACATGGTTAGGATTGTGCTGTAAATTAATGGGACTTTTGAGTAAACATCACAAAGAATTGTGTTTGTATTGTAAATCTTTCCCTCCCTCTTCAATCCTATTTTTAAAGCAATTAGGCAGGGTTTACCTAGGTATCACATTTTTTATTATGTAGGAAACTTAACACTGATTTTTTTAAAAAATGTTCTGCAATGACCAACTGGTTTGACAATAAACTATTATATGGGGTGTATGTATTTATACATCTGCAGTGTGTGTGTGTGTGTGTGTGTGTGTGTGTGTGTGTGTGTGCGTGCGTGCGTGCGTGCGTGCGTGCGTGTGTGTGCGTGTGTAGTCTTTCCAACAACCCTATGAGGTAGGGTTGGAAACCAAGGCAGCTTACAACAAGAAATAAAGCCATTTAAAATCCAATAACCATAAAAACAAGTATAAACAGTTGCAAAACAGCTTAAAGTGGCATGATTCTGAATTTTGGGTTGGGTGAATGAAGTTTATTTAATTTTATTTATTATTTGATTTATATCCTGCTCTTCCTCTCAGTAGGAGCCCAGGGTGGCAAACAAAAGCACTAAAAACACTTTAAAAATAATAAAAACAGACTTTAAAATATATTAAAACATCTGTAAAAACGTTTTTAAAAGTTTTAAAAACATTTTTTTTTGAAAAAGAAAAGGTTTAAAGACATTAAAAAGCAATTCCAACCCAGATGCAGACTGGGATAAGGTCTCGACTACACGCGCACATTGCTGCCATCAGCCAAGATGGTGGCAGAGGCTTCAGCCCCTTAGGGAAACCTCGGCCGCCATCCTGATTGATGGCAACCCTGCAAGCACAGTGCGCGCAGCCGCAAAAAACAGCGGAGAGAAAGGTAGGTGAAGAAGGGGATGGTGGGCGGCTCAGAAGCTCCTGTCCTGCAGAGACCAAGATTCAAATCCCCACTCAACCACAAAGATCACTTAGTGACTTTGGGCCAGTCACTGCCACTCAGGCTAACCTACCTCATGGGGTTGTTGTGAGGATAAAATGGGCGAGGGAGGGAACCATGTTTGCCACCTTGGAGGAAAAGCTGGATAAAAATACAGTACATAAATAATTATGTAGATAATACCCCAAATGAAGTAAGACCTGAGTTACTAAGAGAAAGAGCTCTTCTCAGTGCTGGTACCCTTCACGTGAACATCCGAACGTGTTAAGATTGAGAGAAATACACACACAACACAGCATGAGAGAACCTGTTGCAGATGCTGTCCAGTCACAGCGGCTCTAAAAAAAACCCTAGACCACTGGTTTCCAAACTCCTTTTCCCATGGACTAATTGAAAATTTCTACAACAAAATGATGCTAATAGATAATAATTTATTTCATTTATGAGTTGCCACGAGAAAAACCCAAAGCAATTTAGAATATAAAAGTGGTTCCCAAATTGCTTTTCCCACACACCTCTTGAAAATTGCTGATGGTCTTGGCAGATCATTTCGTGATTTTCCTGCCTGTTGTAGTAGCTGTCATGCACTGTGCCAGGTGCTGTACGATTTTTAGTTGTATTTTTATTGCTTCTTCTCTTATATCGTATTTTGTTCTATTAAAGTTTGCATCCCACAGAACTCTAATATAATAAGAAAGAAAAGGAGCAATTAATATACACCTAAAAACCTTCCTGAATACTTAAAGCAGACACCTTTCGATATCCCCTGCCCTAGAATTCGCCATTGTTTTCTACTTTCGCTTCCGCCCACGGGAAGACCAACAACACCTACAAGACCCGGAAGTTGAGTCTTCTCAGGCGGGCTAGCCACTCACGCCTAAGTCTTCTGCCTTCCTTCCGCTTCTGTCTCGGTCACTTCCGTGTCACGGAGTAGCCAAGTATCCAATCAGATTGCTTTATTGCCTGCCCCGCCCCCACGGATCCTCCTGTAATGATTGGCTGCGCTGCCTCCTGCTCTCCTCTTTCACTTAGGCGGCTCTTCGTCGGCTTTGGATGGGCTGCCGGGTCTCGTTGCCCCCCAGCGAATGCTCTGAGCAAGGTGGGCTCAGCCCGGGGCTGTGGGCGGCTGAGCCCTAATGGGCGGGCGGTGTGGTGTGGTTGTGGGCCTCTGACCGTCCCTCCACAGCACGATAGAGGGCAGAGAATTGAGGGGAAGGAACCTAAGCTGCCTGCCTCTTGCATTGTGTAACTTGCATGTATGAGTACAAAATCATCTCTCTCTCTCTCTACACACACACACACAAACAAGTTTATATGCGTGTGTGTGGATGTATAGAATGCGCGCACACTCATATGCATGCGTCTTTGTGTGTTGTATGGATGTCTGAATACATATTACACCTGTTTGTATGAATGACTGCTCATAAGTATAGCAGTGCTAAGAAAAATACGTTTGTGTGTGTGTGTGTAAGCGTATACATTTTATGTACTCTGTGTGTGTATAATGCTTAATATAATATATGCATGTATATAATATATGTGCATGTTTGTGGGTGTGTGCGTGTATGTAATATATACTTGTGTGTGTGTATATGAATGACTGTAAGGTTGTTAATGGCTGCTAGCCATGATGGCTATGCTCTTCCAACGTGGTCAGAGGCAGTAAGTTTCCAAGTGCCAGTTGCTGGAAACCACAGGAGGGGAGAGTACTCTTGCACTCAGATCCTGCTGGTGGGCTTTCCATAGGCATCTGTCTGGTTGGCCACTGTGAGAACAGGATGCTGGACTAGATGGCCTTTGGCTTGAACCAGCAGGGCTCATCTTATGTTCTTATCACTGCTGAGTAAATGCACCAGAAACAGCAAAGTTGTGTGTGTGTATGAGTATATCAAGTGTGTGTGTATTACAAACGTGTTAATCATTGTAGTGAATATATTATTTTAGTGATTAACTGCATCCTACGAGGATCCAGAGCAAACTTGTCTGAAGTACTGTATGAATGTTAAAAATGGTTTCTCTCTACTTCCCTGTCTATATTTATATCACACAGATGCATAGACGTGTGTGTATAGTTGGTTGGTTGGTTGGTGACTGGTTGGTTGCCAGTTTCCAGGCCCAGTTCAAGGTGTTCACATTAGTGTTTAAAGCCCTAAACGACTATCTGAAAGACTCCCTCCTTCCCTACAGATCCTCTCGGGTGTTGAGATTGGCAGAGGGGGGCCCTTTTGGTAGTCCCGCCACCCTCAGAAGTTTGGGGGTGGTGGTCCGGGAGAAGGTATTCTCTGTGGAAGCCCCTAAGCTGTGGAACTCCCTCCCCGCAGAGGTGCGTCTGGCACTCCATTGTACAACTTTTGGCAAATGCTGAAGATGCACCTCTTTGCCCTCGTCCTTGACACCTGAGATGTATATTTTTAGGATCTGCCCTATTTTCTGTGATGTTTTTAACAGTTTTAATTATGCGTTTTAAAGTCGTAACCTGCCCTCGGATCTTTGGGTGAAGGGCAGGCAATAAATTATTATTATTATTATTATTATTATTATTATTATTATTATTATTATTATTATTATTATTATTATTAATTTTGTTTGTGTATGTATATAAATGACTGCTGAGGAAACACAGGAAAACAACAGAAAGAGTATTGTAGCTATTGTTCATCCTGATGGGAGTTTGGAGGCCCAATAATACTTGTGGGACCAGAAGCTTCCCTCTTCTGGCACCCAATGCCTGCTTTAGGAAGTGGATATAGGGAGAACTTGAGAGATGGATGTTGCAGTTTGGTTAGGGCAGAAATTATGGCAAGGAACGTTGCAAGTTAGTTAAGTTATGAACTGTTTTTAGGGTAACCTCACAAGGTGGCTTCCGTACAGTATTTGAAATCCAAAACTAATTAATACAAGTTACAAAAACAATTGTATGATACCAGAAGATAATTCTGTAAGACTAGCCTTAATAAAAACCTTACCAAATCAGCAAAGTCTTCTTAATTATTTTTAGCGACATCTAATTTAAATTGACTTATAAATATTTATGGCTATGCTGTTTTATATTAGTTTTATATTTCTTTTAAATTAAAATTTATCTATTGATATACTAATATTGCTGTATGATATGTACATGATATGTCTTCACATGTCTTCTATTTTCTTTTATTACGCTGACCATTGGTCGAATAAATTGAATTGATCGATTGATACCAAATCAGCATGATGCCGTCTTAAAGCAGGGAAACCTAAAAAACCTTATCGCCAGTTATAACCCCATAGGATCACATGTATTTTATCTTTGCATTTAAAAACCTGTACAGGATCCGTAGCCTGGGCAGCGTCAAAGCTTAGGAAGCAGAAGTGAGGTGGAGGCACTTGGTGGAACTGATTCTTGGGAATAGAGAGGGCTGCGATCCTTGGCAAAGCATGCTTATCAGTTCCTGGGTATGAAGAAGCATAGGTGGATTTTACTTTAGGCAGCACCTTAATATCTTTTGAATATTTTGACCTTTGAATGAGTGTGAAGCTTAGGGGAAACAGCTTGTCAGCTTGAGAATACCCAAGAAGCACCGACATGGCTGTGTGTTCATGGAAGTTTTCTTTTATCCTTAGATCTGGTAGTGTTGGATCCTGGGAAGCTGTGGAAGAGTGTAGCTGCAGTTTGGCTAGCAGTCCCAGTAGCACTAGCCCGGGGCGGAAGCATCTGGCAGCAATGTCTGAGCGGAAGAGGCCACGGAGCGTGGTGGCCTGGCAGAGCAAGGCTGAATGGGACCAAGTGATGGTGGGCCTGTATTGTGGGGACGCTGACATGCAACGAGATGCATTGGACCGAGTATCTGCTTGGAAGAGCAGGTAAGGGGGATGTGGACAGAATAACAAGGTGGGAGGAATCAGAAGAGGAAGAGCAAAGGAAGGGCTGCCTCAGAGAAGGCCAGTCAGTTTCTGTCCTGTGTTTCCTAGGAGGGAAGACCTGCTGTGTTGTCATACCCACCACTCCTTTCTCTCCTCCTCCTCTGCTGAACAGCTTCTTCTTTTTTCTCAGTCATATCATCTCGGCTTTTCTCTCGAATCTTGACCAAAGGTGGGGAATCTGTGGCTTTCTGTATGTTGTTGGACTACAACTCTCATCATCCGTGACCGTTGGCCATGTTGACTAGGGCTGGTGGGAGTTGGAATTCAACATCTGGACAGCTACAGGTTCCTCACCCCTGATCTAGATCCTAGTCAGACTCACACTGCACCTCTCGTTCACATCTCCAAATGAAAATAACGGCATCCCTGACAACTCAGTTCGTTGGTCTAGTGTTGATCTCTTTGCATTGCTACCAAGGGAATGCATTTGCCAAAAGCAGAGTATTCTTCTTGGGGCAAGGCCTTGTGATGTATCCTGAGTGAACAACTCCACATAACTGGTGTCTCTGGGGCAGAGGAAGAACTAATTTTCCAGTTGCCTGATCAAACTGTATTGGTCAGTTGGGTGTACTTTGGATTCAGCCCTGGGTGGCCGGGAGTGCATATGCACATTTAAAACTCGTGCGCCAACTGCGCCTATTCCTGGAGATGTCTGATTTGGCCACGGTGACACATGCCTTAGTCACATCCCATTTGCGTTACTGTAACATGCTGTATCCAAACAAGAGCCGTAATTCCATAAAGGAATTCACAGACCTGAACTTACAAGATCTGAACACGGTGGTTCATGACAGATGCTCTTGGAGGTCGCTGATTCATAGGGTCGCCATAAGTCGTGGTCAACTCGGAGGCACATAACAACAACAAAACATGCTCTATGTGGGGCTGCCTTTGAAGAGTGTTCAGAATCTTCAGATGGTCCAAAGAGCTGCAGCCAGATTATTAAACTGGGGCGGGTTACAGGGAGCACACAACTCCCTTGTTACAACAGCTCCACTGGTTACCAGTCTGCTTCTCAGCATAATTCAAAGTGCTGGTTATAACCTGTACGACTATCTTCCCATATGAGTCTGTCCGAGCCCTGAGATCATCAGGGGAGGCCCTTTTCTCAGTCCTGCCACCCTCACAGGCACATCTAGTGGGAACATGGGAAAGAGCCTTCTTGGTGGCTGCCCCTAGGTTCTAGGACTCCCTCTCTAGAGAGGTTAGACTGGTTCCCTCCCTGCTCTCCTTCCGCCGGCAGGTGAAGATTTTTCTTTTCCAACAGGTTTTGGGAACTGACTGTAAGGGCTATTGAATAGGGTGCTGTTTTTACTTATTTGTATTTTGTGGGTTTTTTAATTGCTTTGTTTTAAATTGTTTTCTTTTTATAGTTTAATCTCTATGCTTTATTTATATGTTTTAAGTGTATTTGGGTTTGTTTGTTTTTAAAATTAAAATCGTTTTAATTTTAATCTAATTTTTGAGTCCCAGTTCTGGGAAAAATGAACTGTGGTTTTCAAACATACTTGCCCTTGGATAACTCTTCACCTGTCAGTTTTGCCTGCTGAACCCATGGAACATCTGCCAACGAAGGGTTGTTGATTGCGCCTGTTGGGCACAGACATTTCCTGAAGTGCGCCCCAGAATGCACCCTGCAGCTATGCATTGTAAGGGAAGATCAGTTATGGGTACAAGCCGCACTTCAGGTAAGCTTGTCTTTTGCAGCTGATCCCCTTGAGGAAACCTTGGTAAAGGAGTTTAGGAGTGTAGAAGGTAAGAGTATACCTTTTGACTAGGGGATGAAGATAATCCTGACATTGCTGTGTTTCCTTTTTGGACCTAGATATGGACATCGGATGCCTTTAGCGGTGGAATGCACCGCAGATCTGATTCGTTGTAAAATCCTGGATACCTCTGGAACTCTGGAATCCCATGATCTGGTCCTTACGTATGGTCTTGCTCTTGTGAGGTATGAAGTGGGATAGGGAGGAAGAATGGAAGGCCAGAAAGAGGGGGTTATGCTAATCTGTACTTCCACAACCCTTTGTATGAGGCTTGTGCCAAAGGAGGAGAGAAGATTCTACTCATGTAGAAAGGTCTCATGTTTTAACAGCACAACAGTTTCTCTGGTATGGCTTCATCTTAAATCTGAATTTTTATGTCCCTCCCCCTCACTTTGTTTATGATAGTTTCCCATTTGTGGAATGCTCTCCCAAGGGAGGCAAGTGTGGCACCATCATTCTCTGTCTTTAGATGCCAGGCCAAAGCATTTTTGTTTACCCAGGCCTTTGGCCCTGAGTTTGGAGGGCAATTGGTTGTGTTTGTGACCTCTTTTGTACTCATCCTTTAGTGAGATATCCTTTAGTTTTGCATTTATTCTTTTTGTAAGTCACTTTGAGACACTTGGGTGTAAAAAGCAACAAATAAATATAATACTCTTAATGTTTAGCAAAGAACATAGAAAGAAATAATAAAATAAACATTATTGAAGCAATAATATTTACACATGCATACGTACACACACATGTGTATTATACACACACACCTATGAACTCCACACTGCTGAAGCCAATAACAATCATATATGTTTTAATACAGAACGATATAAGTTTTAATGAAAAGGGAAACTGAATAAGATTTAAGCCATGCTGATCAGTCTAAAAATGGCTAGTGACCAATAAATAAGAAGAAAACAATTTGTGGTTGGCTTCACAATGTGTTCGTGTGGCCCATCTGCATATGTAACTAATTGGAGCCACGCTCCCTTGAACACATGTGGTTTATACTTGTCGAAACTCTCCTTTAGATTAGGTGTCAGTATAGCCTTAAGTTAGCAGCGCTAACCTGTTTTATTCATCTACATTTGTGATTACACGTGCCAAGGCTAGTAAAATGAAAGAGGCTGCACCATGCTTATTCCCATAGGACTGGAAAAGTATTTTAAATGCCTGCAGCTGAATACTGGGCATTTCCCCCAACTTCTGAGCAGCTGGGCACCTGGGATTGTTCTAGCCGTGCCTTTGCAGCAAGGAGAGTTCAAAGCAAAGGCTGGCTGCAGCCATTGACCAGAGGGCCATCATCTGCTGGAAACGTGTTCTCTCTCTCTCTCTCTCTCTCTCTCTCTCTCTCTGTGTGTCTCTGTCTCTGTCTCTCCCTCTCCCTTTCTCTCTCTCTCTCTCTCTCTCTCTCTCTCTCTCTCTCTCTCTCTCTCTCTAGTTTAGCTGCTTATGGCACTGCTATGGAGCTGCACCTCCAGAAAACCACCAAGGGAAGATCAGCCTCGTCCCAAATTGGCTTAAAGCTCTGTTAATTCTCTGCTGTGGCTCTGGCATTTGCAGACTGATCCTGTTCCTCTCCTCTGTTCCACTTCCTTCTGTGTCTAGTCTTTCAGATTGTAAACCTGAGGGCAAAGCCTGTTCCCCCCCCCATTTGGATCTATCTATATGTAATCCCTAATTATGTAGGTGCTCTAGAAGTCAAACAGTTTTTTGTTTATTTTTATTTATTTATTTATTACATTTGTATACTGCCCCATAGCTGAAGCTCTCTCTCTGTTTTTGGTGTTGGCTCTAGTTCAGGGTCATGTACAGCTGAAGTTCTGGTTTGACTCCAGTTCAGGTGAATAAAGGTTCAATAACGAAGTTGGCACACACAAACCAACTGCGTCAGATTTAATAGCCAGTGGCCATTACATTATAGATCATAAAAGCCAAACAATTCCAAGTACGTAAAAACATACCAAATTTTCAGAATTGCAAATGATCAAAACTTAAAATTATACGGTTCCCCAATTCATTTAGATTAAAACATCCTTTTGGCAGTCAAGACTTTATTGGGTCAGAAAAGTAATCAATATTTTCTTTGCTGCCGTATATACAGCTGCTCTATAGGTAACAAATTTGTCCACATTGGCCAGCAAGCATCTCATTTTGAAATCATCTGACTGACCTATAAAATTCTAAAGTGAATAATCTAGCCCTAGATGAGTTGCATAAAGGGTATTATATACACAATGTCTTTCATCTGGTCTGATCCACATACACAAAAGACAATCATTTGTTGGCTTATTAAAGAATTTTACCAATCGGATATTCTGCGGACGTGGTTCGAAGTTGAACTTAAATATTTTAAGCCATGTTATGATGATGATTTGCATAGTGAAGCACAACAAGGTAATAGGTCTAAAATGGTTATGACTATGAAGCGCATGAAATTCTAAGTATATAATAAACTTGAAATAGTTAATTTAATTGTACAGTTAGAGACATGTGCATTCTGTGTACTCATACTGATTTTTAATATAACCTTTTTATTGAGCATTTTAAATATTTGAAAAAACTAGTATAAAGAAAAATATAGAAAATATAGAGGGGGGAAACCAAAGCAACCCCCCTCCATACACTATATAGCAGACACCCTTGAAACAAATGGATCCAAAGAGCAGAGGACATACATATGAAGACATTGGTAAATATGACAGAGTGACATTATCAGATTATACAGTATCTTAATATTGTCTTGTTCCCTGGCAAGAGTGACTGCAAGAATATCGCTATGAAAGCAAGAAATCACTGTCACTGGGTCTGTAGGTGAGCGAATGCCAAGGATGGCATAAGGCCATGAACCACATTGTTAACAAAACAAATAAAAATAACCCAGATGGACTCAAAGGTATCGCGTTCCTTTTGTCCTTGGGCTACACTTAATTTTGGGGGTTAACTTTTCTAACAGAAGCAATTTGCCACACTGTATGATGACCCTAAAGTGTACTCATCCCAGCTGATTCTGATGATGGCCATTGAATGAATGAATGAATGAATCGTTTTATTACGGTCACAGACCACATATTAAAACAAGAAAGAAAAAAAACACAGCACAAAGGATTAAAATACTTAAAAGACAAAACTACCAAAATTCCTAAAATCCGTGAATAATTCTTTAAAGAGTGGACTGACAACATTTTTTCCTGATTTGCGTTGTAGTGAGGAGAAATTTTGCGACATTAGTGGTGACATGAGATGACACATCACTTAAACAGATCGATGGTGGTCACTGAGCGTATCACTTCTTGATTGACCCATGGTTTCTTTACTTATTTTATTGTGTGGGTCTTTTTTCTGATTCACGTTCTAGAGAGACTTTCGGATAACGGTTTGGGTTCTGTTTGGGCTGGCGGGGTTCGGTGGGGAAATAGAAGCTTCATTCCAGTTCTCAATTTGATTTGACTTTCTGGAACTACAAATGTTGTATCCCGGAAATATTGCCTTACTTGTGTGTGGGGTCATTTTGCTTTTTGTCACCCATAGGTTTGTGAATCTCATCACAGAGCGGAAGCAAAAAATTTTCAACATCCCGTTGAGACACCTAGCTAAAGAGGTAAAGCATCCAAGATATTAAAAGTCCTTGCAAGCTACAGTCATCACCCCACACCACCCCTCCTCCTGTGACAGTTGGAGAACAGCCCACAAATAGTATTCAGAGTACATCCAAAGCGGTGGTTTCCAAACATTTCCCCCACAAACCAGTTGAAAATTGCTGAGTGTCTTGGCAGACCACTCACGATTTTTCTGCTTGTTGTAGCAGCTGTAATGTGCCGTGCTGGATGCTGTATGATTTTTAATTGGATTTTTATTGCTTATTTTATTTCTTAATTTTGCATTTTCTTGCATTACAATGTGAACTCTGTGGAATTCAATGCAATAGAATACAATATATGGCATAAAAGAAGCAATAAAAATTAAATTAAAAATCAGTATGAATATTGAATGTGATGGGTGTGCTGACTTGCATCTTCAAACATGCTGTGGACCCACAGTTTGAGACCCCTGATCCAAAGCAAATGTTGGGTGGTCCTTTTCCTTCTGTGATTTTTAACAGCCATTTGGTTCTCATTCAAAGATGAACATCCCAGTCTGGATTGTGAACCTCCGCCACGAACTGACACACAGCAACCTTCCTCAGCTGGCTGCTTGCCAAAAAGGTGAGTGCAGTTTTGTTTTGTACAGTGTCATCTGTGCACAGAATATTTTACAGGGTATGGGAGGACAAGTTCCAGCCCTGATGGGTATACACCCTAGAAACAGAGCCCAGGTAAATGGGAAGAATATGTGGTTCTTTGGGTTATGCATATTTATTTCGTTTGAGCAGTGTTCTTCCACTTTGAGTCCCCGGATATTGATGGACTACAACTTGCATCAACCCTGGTGTCTGGGAATGATGGGAGTTGTAGTCCAACAACATCTGGAGGCCCAAGGTTGAAGAACAGTGAGTTATTGTATGGTATGCAGATAAGGGGTTTTGCCAAAGGGTTCATGAAAAGGTTAGCTTTTGAGGAAAGATTTGAAGTTGCAAGTAAGACAGGTGTTCTGGGAGTCCTTTCTAGGCGTAGAGGGCAGCGAGGGTGAGAGAGGGCAGAGTTCTTCAAGGGAGCAGATCAGAATGGTTGAGGCTGATCAAGATGGACTAACAGAGTCATAGACAATCTAGGTATTTTTGCAGGCAGTTCCTGAATTGTCATCTAGCTTGGAAACATTGCCCCCTCTCCCAAAAAATTGAAGCTGGTCTGGCAAAAAATCATTATCTTGCAGTGAGCACACTCACCTGGGTTTGCAGGTGTTTTGTGGCATAGTGGTTAGAGTGTTGGACTACGACCTGGGAGACCAGGGTTCGAATCCCCACACAGCCATGAAGCTCACTGGGTGACCTTGAGCCAGTCACTGCCTCTCAGCCTCAGAGGAAAAATGAAACGGACTGTCGACTGATAAGTCGATTCCCTACGAATAGGGTTTTCATGGTTAGCGGTATTCAGAAGGGGTTTACCATTGCCTTCCTCTGAGGCTGAGAGGCAGTGAGTGGCCCAAGGTCACCCAGTGAACTTCACGGCTGTGTGGGGATTCGAACCCTGGTCTTCCAGGTCGTAGTCCAACACCTTAACCACTACACACCTCTGAATACTGCTTACCATGAAAACCTGTACACAGGGTCGCCATAAGTCGGGATCGACTTGAAGGCAGTCTATTTCCATTTTGTGTATTTGAAGACTTACCTGATCAAAGGCAACAATGGGAATAAAAGAAACAACTTTCATTCCACCTTCATCTTTCTTAAAAGCCATTGTCCATCACCAGCCCTGGTAGGTTGCTGTCTCTCAGCAAATGCTGCCTCTAGGTGCGGTGCTTTGGTATTTCCACCAGGTGGTGCTGTGACATCAGGGACTGGTTAGCGCTTTCAGCGAAAGAGAGGCTGGCTCATCTGAAATCTGCTGGAGAAACCCTGGCCTGCTTTGGACAGATGTGGTATGTGTGGCCATTTGTAGGGGCAAAGAAAACGGCAGTGAATCACCCTATAGATGAAAGAGGGAAGCACTCACTGGTCTTCCTGCTCTAATAATAATAATAATAATAATAAATTTTATTTTTCAGTCGCCTGTCTGTCCGGGTTAGGGACACTCTAGGCGACGAACAACAAGAATAAAACAATACATATATATATAATAACATCATCAATTTTAAAATTAAAAAACCATCCATTAATTCCGTTATAACGTAAAATTAATCTGTCCCAACCTTGTAGGCCTGCCTGAACAGCCAGGTCTTCAAGGCTCGGCGATAGCTGGACAAGGAGGGAGCATGTCTGAGATCAAAAGGGAGGGAGTTCCAGAGGGTGGGGGCCACAATAGAGAATGCCCTCTCTCTGGTCCGCACCAGCCTGGCTGTTCTCACCGGTGGGACCGAGAGAAGGTCTTGCGAGGCTGATCTTGTCAGGCGGCATAATCGGTGATTCTGGAGGCGTTCCTTCAGATATACTGGGCCGAAACCGTATAGGGTTTTAAAGGTCAGCACCAACACCTTGAATTGGGCCCGGTAGACAACTGGTAACCAGTGAAGATCTAATAACACTGGGGTAATATGATCCCAGCGACGGCTATGCGTAATCAAGCGTGCCGCCGCATTCTGTACCAGCTGTAATTTCCGGACCGTTTTCAAGGGTAACCCCACGTAGAGCGCATTGCAGTAGTCTAAGCGAGAGGAGACCAGGGCATGTATCACTTGGGGGAGCAGATGACCAGGAAGATAGGGTTGCAGTCTCCGTATCAGATGTAACTGATACCAAGCTGCCCGGCTCACTGCTGTAATCTGAGCCTCCATGGACAGCTGGGAGTCAAGAATGACCCCAAGACTGCGGACCTGGTCCTTCAGGGGCAAATTTACCCCATTAAGCATCAGGTCAGTAATTCCTAATTTCCTTTTATCTCCCACAAGTAATACCTCAGTCTTGTCGGGGTTCAGCTTCAGCCTATTCTCTCCCATCCATCCGCTTACGGATTTCAGGCACTTGGACATGGTGTTCACAGCCAACTCTGGTGAGGACTTAAATGAGAGATAGAGCTGAGTGTCATCTGCGTACTGATGACACTGCAACCCAAAACTCCTGATGATTGCTCCCAGCGGTTTCACATAGATGTTAAATAGCATGGGAGAGAGGATAGAGCCCTGTGGCACTAGTGCTCTAGTGGCCTAGCCTGCCCCCTCCCTGCCTAGACCCATATGTACGTCTGCACAGCTCCTCCTCTTCTTACACAAGTACAAGAGCAGACTCATTCGGCCATCAATCCTATTGCAGCTACCATTTCACATTGTAGAGTGCCTTGAGCGCATTGGCAGAGAAATGGTATATACATAGAGTAAGCAAGTAAATGATAAAGGTAAGGCAAGGTGCAACCAAGGAGTCTACTCTTTGGGTGGGGTGGGGTAAGTGGGCATGTGGAAGTGAAGTATTCCCTGCAGGACTTGACTTCCTGTACAAAAATTGTCCATAGCCTTCCATGCACAATGGCTATACGTTATTATTTATTCATTGCTTTTTACAAAAAAAAAAGAAGACTTACAGCAAGGTTCAGTTTATTGCATGATAGCCAACCAGGCGTTTTGCATATGCGTATGCTAGGAACAAATTAAAACAATAATTAAAGAAAATAGAATAAATAAGTTATATAAATGTAAAATATTTTATTATTTATTTATTTTATTATTTGATTTATATCCCGCCCTTCTTCCCAGCAGGAGCCCGAGATATGCCAAAAGTTGATTATTTAATTTTATTTAATTATTTAATTTAATAGATTGATTAAAATGGCTCTAGGAACAAGATCTGAGCAGGGTGGTTCATGACAGATGCTCTTGGAGGTCGCTGATTCATAGGGTCGCCATAAGTCGTAATCGACTTGAAGGCACATAACAACAACAACAGGAACAGATATTAACACCTGGGGGAATACAAACTTTCTGCCTCTCTAAAGCTAATTTGACAAATTTAGCAGCCCGACATGTCACTGTTCCTGCCAATAAGAATATAATTTTGTTTAAACAAGTATTTTTACCTCATTGAAACAAAATCATATTCTTATTGGCAGGAATAAGAATCTGGAGATAGCTATTATCTCCGGAATCCGCAATAAGAGGATCAAAGTATCGAGATCTTAAAACTGAATGTAATAACCTTTCTAAAAGAAAGTCTTCTCCCTTCTGACATCCAGCAGGGCGATAGCTGCTCATCCTGTCCTTCATAATGTCCCTTTGCCTCCATCAGCTGCAAAGTATTGAGCCTACATTTGATGTTAAGCCCCTTAAGGCCATGAGGGCAAATAAATGCCAGATATGGGGGAGGTTTCCCTGGAGAGGCGATATCTGTATGATGCGTTAGAGCAACAATTAGGCACTAGTGTGGAAGTAGCCTGGAGGTCAGCATCAATTAAGCGCCTGGTGACTTCCAAGCAAGCGCCACTAAAGCCCCTTGCAATCAGATAGCCCACTGAGAGACCCAAGTCAGCAGCAGGCAGGCCAATTTTAGTGGCCCATGATTCTGATCCCATTTCTTTGTATGCCATTAGGACAAGCCTGTTGAAAATTATCTTGAGCCAATAATAAATGGCTACTTTCAGGGCTAAGTTTTTTACTAAACAACAAGCTGCCTCCCTACGTACAATGGTCTTGAGGGTAGATCTGGGGACACCCAGGGCTCTTGTCAGGAATTTATGCTCCGACTGTCAGGCTGCTGTGCCTGAGTGTCCCCACACAGGGCCCCATAGCGCAACGGGGGCAAGAGCTTAGTCCTGTAAAGCTCAAGGAGGGGCGCCGGTAGCCTCCTTCCTGGCCCAGCTGCATAACAGAGAACAGCACATTAGCTGCTAAGGCAGCAGCACTCAAGTGGGTGAGCCAAGATCCAGAGGGCTTAAACGTCACACCCAGATATTTATTGGCGTGAACTTGCTCCAGTTGCTGATTGTCTAGCTGCCAGCCATATTGACAGTAACGTAAGGGCCATCGCTGTGTGGCAGAGCATCTGCTTTGCATGCAGAAGGTTCTAGGGTCAGTCCCTGGCATCTCCAGGTAGGGGCTAGGAGAGATGCCCTTCCTGAACCCCTGGAGCTGCTGCCAGTCAGTGTCAGCAACTCTGAGCCAAATGGACCATTGGTCAGACTTGGTATTATTTATTCATTTACTGCATTTGTATACCGCCCCATAGCCGAAGCTCTCTGGGCAGTTTACAACAATTAAAAACTTTAGAAACAAATATACAAATTTAAAAACACATTTTTTAAAAAGCACTTGAAAAACACAGGCTAAAATGCCTGGGAGAAGAGGAAAGTCTTGACCGGGCACTGAAAAGGTAACAGTGTTGGTATAAGGCAACTCTCCTATGTTCCTAAAAGTACAAAGAGATCCTAAACTAGGCGAAAGCAGTAAAACCATTGCATAGTATAACGAGGAAAACACCTTTCCTCATCCAACGAAAAGAGGAAGACCAAAAGCAGGCCAGAAACAAAAACCAAACAATGTTAAAATCCAAATGCCTGGGAGAACAAGAATATATTTGTCTGCCAGCTAAAAGTTGACAATGTTGGCGCAACACAGACCTCCTTAGGGCAAGCAGGCTACAGCTGAGGGGCAGCCACTGAAAAGGCCTCTTCTCTCACTGCCACCCTCTGCACATCCTGTGTGACACAGTTCTGACCAGTGGCCTGTAGCTCTCTTCTCTGTGTAACATGTTGTCACCTCCAGGCTGTGATGTCGTACTGGACTGGCTCCGGCGCACATACTGGAGCCGTCAGCTGGGCAATAACCTAGCTGGAGACTGGGAGGAGGAGGAGGAGGATTCACCATCAACAGATACTGGGGATGACAGCAGTCCAGAGGAGCCTGACAAATCACAGTCTCCAGGCTGTCGGAAACACCAGGAGCTCCAGGGTGAGTATAGTCACTGCGGGGAGGGGGGGGCACTCTGCTACCCAATTACAACTATGCTAAAATCCTGGATTTCTCCACTGTTTTTGGTAGATGGTTTTCAAGATGGGGGCAGGGCAGGGAGGGGGAAAGGAACCAGGGGTCGCATCCCATCTTTGAATGGTTAAGAATTTAACATTGTCAAATTTAAAGGAAAATATAGGAGACATCCCCATTCCATGGCTTCTAGGATGCCAGTTAATGCTCTTTCCCGCTTAACCCAACAATGAAAAAAGATGCCACAAGGCAAATCTCTCTTCCCCCTTGAGCAACAGATGGTAGAGGAATCAGGTTCTGTTAAACGTTTGGCTTCTGCTTTATATAAAATACTTGTAAATGCTTCTTTTGGCCCAAACCTGAGCCAGAAAATCTGGTGGAAATGCAACTGAGGTACCCCAGTAGATGATGAGAGTTGGAAATAATTATGGTCTAAGGCCCCATATAAATCTCCGTCAGCCCAAACTAGAGAAATGTTTTTTAAAAATTGCACATGGCTGGTACCTAACCCCAAGACAATTTTCATTGCTACACTCAGGCACATCCCCTTTGAGTTGGAAGGATTGTCACTAGCTGGGGACATATAACCACATGTAGTAGAATAGCCCAAGATGCATGATTTTGGGGTGAAGGTGGTTGCCCAGATCTCATTGAGAGCCAAGCAGTCATCAAATAGTAGCATTGGAAGGGGCCTATAAGGCCATCGAGTCCAACCCCAATCTCAATGCAGGAATCCAAGTTAAAGCATCCCCAACAGTTGGCTGTCCAAATGCCTCTTGAGTCTGTTCAACGTTCTCCATAATTTGCTCTACTTATTGGAAGTAATCAAGATATTAAGAATAGGGAACATATTATTCATTTGTTGATGGCAGCCTGGGCCACAATCACCACATTTTGGATTACTGGTACAGCACAGTTTGACAAGTGGCTGTGCTTGAAAAGATATTGCAGAAGTTGAAAGTGACCAGAGAACAAAGCACTCAAGACTTTTTTTTCTTTCGCTATATGGTATGGTTTTGGTTTTTTTCACAAATATTGGTTGCTCAGTTCCCTTTACGAGTGTTAAGTTTTGATAAACAGTTATTAATAGGCCAGATACTTTTCTTAAAATCATGTTTAGAAACCGAATATGGAACACTCATATGGAACAGATGAAAGTTTTGGGGTTCCTCTTTTTGGGAGGTTAGGATTCAGTCTTCCTTTGATGTCTGTACCCTTTGTATATCATGTTCACAAATGTTCTGAAACCATTTCTCTCTGTATTGTACTGCTATATTCTCATATTTTCTGTTTTTGCTTATTTGTATCAAGGATTAATGTAACTAAACTAAAATTCAATAAAATCTTTTTGACAGAAAATGTTTGCTTTCCTCCCTCTCTCCCCCCAGAGAAAGTTGCAGATGTTCTGGTTTCCTACAAAAATCAACAGTTTGAGGTAAGCTCTGCAGATCTTTAATGTGATCACCCCTCACAATTCATTTTTAATCTATTAAAACACAAGAAACTTTAAGAACATAAGAACATAAGAAGAGCCTGCTGGATCAGGCCAGTGGCCCATCTAGTCCAGCATCCTGTTCTCACAGTGGCCAACCAGGTGCCTGGGGGAAGCCCGCAAGCAGGACCCGAGTGCAAGAACACTCTCCCCTCCTGAGGCTTCCGGCAACTGGTTTTCAGAAGCATGCTGCCTCTGACTAGGGTGGCAGAGCACAGCCATCATGGCTAGTAGCCATTGATAGCCCTGTCCTCCATGAATTTGTCTAATCTTCTTTTAAAGCCATCCAAGCTGGTGGCCATTACTGCATCTTGTGGGAGCAAATTCCATAGTTTAACTATGCGCTGAGTAAAGAAGTACTTCCTTTTGTCTGTCCTGAATCTTCCAACATTCAGCTTCTTTGAATGTCCACGAGTTCTAGTATTATGAGAGAGGGAGAAGAACTTTTCTCTATCCACTTTCTCAATGCCATGCATAATTTTATACACTTCTATCATGTCTCCTCTGACCCGCCTTTTCTCTAAACTAAAAAGCCCCAAATGCTGCAACCTTTCCTCGTAAGGGATCCATCCCCTTGATCATTCTGGTTGCCCTCTTCTGAACCTTTTCCAACTCTAGAATATCCTTTCTGAGATGAGGCGACCAGAACTGTACACACTATTCCAAATGCGGCCGCACCATAGATTTATACAACGGCATTATGATATCGGCTGTTTTATTTTCAATACCTTTCCTAATTATTGCTAGCATGGAATTTGCCTTTTTCACAGCTGCCGCACACTGGGTCGACATTTTCATCGTGCTGTCCACCACAACCCCGAGGTCTCTCTCCTGGTCGGTCACCGCCAGTTCAGACCCCATGAGCGTATATGTGAAATTAAGATTTTTTGCTCCAATATGCATAATTTTACACTTGTTTATATTGAATTGCATTTGCCATTTTTCCGCCCATTCACTCAGTTTGGAGAGATCTTTTTGGAGCTCTTCGCAATCCCTTTTTGTTTTAACAACCCTGAACAATTTAGTGTCGTCAGCAAACTTGGCCACTTCACTGCTCACTCCTAATTCTAGGTCATTAATGAACAAGTTGAAAAGTACAGGTCCCAATACCGATCCTTGAGGGACTCCACTTTCTACAGCCCTCCATTGGGAGAACTGTCTGTTTATTCCTACTCTCTGCTTTCTGCTTCTTAACCAATTACTTATCCACAAGAGGACCTCTCCTCTTATTCCATGACTGCTAAGCTTCCTCAGAAGCCTTTGGTGAGGTACCTTGTCAAACGCTTTTTGAAAGTCTAAGTACACTATGTCCACTGGATCACCTCTATCTATATGCTTGTTGACACTCTCAAAGAATTCTAGTAGGTTACTGAGACAGGACTTTCCCTTACAGAACCCATGCTGGCTCTGTTTCAGCAAGGCTTGTTCTTCTATGTGCTTAGTTAATCTAGCTTTAATAATACTTTCTACCAGTTTTCCAGGGACAGAAGTTAAGCTAACTGGCCTGTAATTTCCGGGATCCCCTCTGGATCCCTTTTTGAAGATTGGCGTTACATTTGCCACTTTCCAGTCCTCAGGCACGGAGGAGGACCCGAGGGACAAGTTACATATTTTAGTTAGCAGATCAGCAATTTCACCTTTGAGTTCTTTGAGAACTCTCGGGTGGATGCCATCCGGGCCCGGTGATTTGTCAGTTTTTATATTGTCCATTAAGCTTAGAACTTCCTCTCTCGTTACCACTATTTGTCTTAGTTCCTCAGAATCCCTTCCTGCAAATGTTAGTTCAGGTTCAGGGATCTGCCCTATATCTTCCACTGTGAAGACAGATGCAAAGAACTTTGCTTGTGATCGCTGGATTTTCCATGGACCTTTTGACAGCTGGTGTAGAGAATCAAACCAGGGATTTGAACTCGAAATAGGCAATTGTGTTCTAAACATATGTATCAAATGCCATTTAGCTGGCTTGTAAGTACAGATCATGGAAGTCCTTGGCACAGGGAGCCAGTTGAACTTAAGATGATCCATTCCTGGATGCTGATGGATATAACTGATTGGGATTTGCCAGTCTTTCTCACTGGCCTTTTTGTTTGTAGCCTGCTTGATGGTTTGAATCAGCTGCTGTCCCAGCCTCTTGACTCTGTCGCTCCCCAATGATTCTCCTGGATTTTACCACTGAGCAATGAAATTGCCAGGGAGACAACTTGAGCCGGAAGACTTGTGCCAAACCAAAGCACAGCTTGCAGCCTGTTTGAAGGCCTGTGTTAAAGTGGTGACGGTGGCAAAGAGACCTTGTTTCTGCCATCTGTAGGTCAATGTGAAATTTGGTCAAGGGGATAGAGCCGAAAGGCTTGGCGCTTTGCCTTGCTCAGCCTAAATGTGCTAACGGGCCCTGTACCACCTCTGTTTCCATATCAGTAACAGGAATGTTGGTAGCCAAAGTCTGTCATGTCCACCAGGGTGCCTTCTGTTCATTGGCAAGGGTCTTCCTCTTTGTGCTAGGTTCTCCAGCAGCTGCAGAACATCAGTCAGGCCTGCAAAGTGTGGTGCAGCTCTTCCTCGGAGATTGAGTGGATTGTGGCCCAGATGAAAGACTTGTTGCAAGAGAACAGGTAAGGGCTGCAACTTCTGGTCGAGGCTGAAGCCTGCAGTGGCTGGCATCTACCATGCCTGAAGCGCGCAGAATTTAATTCGCAGTGTGTTCAGTTAGATACTATGCTATAGTAACACGGCCCCTCCTCCGAAGGCAGGGGAAGTCAGCATGGAAAGTTAGACCGAAGTGCCTGTTTCCGTCGACCCTGAGCAGAGTGGAGAATGCAAACAGCAGGAGTGAGTACTCAGCAGGAGACCTGGAGCAATGGGCAAACTGTCCAGCGGCACCTAAATGTCAAGAGCAGAGGTTTGGTCAGGAGACCTGGATGGTCAGGAGACCTGGAGCAGGAGGGAGCTGTCCAGCAGAACTCTTGGGTCTCCCTGGAGAGCTGGTGCATGGGCACTGAGCAGCTGGGGACTGGTGGTTTTATGGTGGGGGGGAGGAGCTAGTGACTCCACCTCGTTCTGCATTTTTTTAATCAGGGCCCCGATTTGGATTGTGTGCAGGGCTTGCCTCCTTGTCCTAAGTAGGCGAAATGGAAGAGGAGGCTTTAGGCTGCCAAATGGGCACTGTAGCTAGATTTGAGCTTCAGCACGAGGGCTCCAGGGGCAAGGAGGAGAGGCCACAGCTGAGGTGGGAAGTCCAAGCAAAGATGCGTTGAGTTCCTCACTATAGGAACATAGGAAGAAGGTGCCTTATGCTAGGTCAGGTCAGCAGTGGCTCTCCGGGGATTCAGGCAGGAGTCTCTCCCAGCCCTATCAGGAGATGCCAAGGGCTGAATGCAGGAGTCCGTACATACAAAGCATGGGCTCTTACCGTTGAGCTGTGGCCTTACTGCAGCCTTGGGTGAATATCTCCTTGGGTGAAGGGGCAGGGGTAGCCTCTTGCTGGGGTCCCTGACTCTCTCTCAGGCTGCTGCAGAATCCTGCTTCTCTTTGAAGGATGTCTCGCTTGGTCCTCGGTGGGACCTGAAACAAAGGTCCATCTTGCTTGACATTCCTGTCTACTGTCAATAGACAATACAATGCCCCAGAGTGGGTTTGCAAGCAGGACATGGTGCTCAGTGTTTTGTAGTCAGCAATCTTTGAACGTAGAAGGTGGATTGTTGGCTAAGCACTAAGGGATCAATATAACCCCCTTTTAAAGGCACTTATCCTAGCAAGCATTGCAACATCATATGAAACAAAGTTCCGTGTTGTGCAAATAATCCCTTCAAATCTGCTTGCCTGTAACTTCAAGGTTTTTAAGAGGTTTTTTTCCCCCTCGGCTTTTGTACACCTTTATTTTAGTTCTCTCCTAAGTGCAGATTGTTTAAGACTTGTATTTGACACATGTGGTCACCCTGTGCCTTGCTTGTACCATTCTAGATTGCTGGCAGGGGTGCTCGGAACTGAATACTTCTCTGTGCCTACCCCACAAAACCTCTTGCACAGAGAAACCCAGATGCTTATGAGATTTTTTTAATCTATATGTAATGATTTGTAGTGTACTGTAATGATCCCCCAGCCCCCCCCTCCCCAAATCCAGCAATTATTTGATCTGCCTCCTTTTTTGACTTTGCAGGAAAAAAGTGCTAGTGAATGAAAACTGCCCCAAATCTTGTTGGACTGCTGGGGAAATTGCTGCTTGGTAGCTTTTTGGCAGTTTGTTTGGATTCTGTTTGTTTGTCCAGGCAGGTGTCAGAGCTACGTCATGCAGCGTTGAGTGAAAGGAGTTGCCACAACAATGTGGGTGGGCTTTGCATCTCTCTGGTCCTTTGGGGCAAAAAAAGTAGGGGGTAATAAAACTGGGGGGGGGTTATGTATTTTGCTTGAAGTGCCTCACCTATGTCTTAAGCATTTCAGAGGATGCTCTTTTGCAAGTTCCACTGTTGGGTGTGAGGTGTGTTCTTTGGGGGTGCATGACAGAGCCTTCTATGCAGCTAGTGCAACTCACACTGACATTATTCTTGTTGAGCTCCAGGTTATAAAACATAGTTCTTTGCCCAGGCATTTTTCATGTTTGTGTTAGTTGGTGTTGATGTAGTCTTCTTCAGGGTTCTTATTAAGAGCAGAAGAAGAGCCCTGCTGGATGAGGCCAGTGGCCCATCTAGTCCAGCATCCTGTTCTCACAGTGGCCAACTTGATACCCCAATGGGAAAGCCCACAAGCGGGACTTGACCTGAGCACAAGCGCACTCTCCCCTCCTGCGGTTTTCAGCAGCTGGTATTCAGAAGCATAGTGTTTCCAACGGTAGAACTTAGCCATTGGAGTTAGTAGGCACTGATAGCCTTATCTTCCATGAATTTGTCTAATCCTGTTTTAAGTAATCCACGTTGGTGACCGTCACCATTTGTTGATTGAGGTGTTTTTAGAGTTTTTTATTAGTGCGTATTATATGATTTTGTTTCGTTTGTGTGTTGTACCCTGCCCTGGTATCTCTACCGATGACAGGCAGGCTAGAAATATTTTTAATAAATAATATTTGCTGTGGCTTTTCTCTCCAACAACCCCATTCTGGATCCTTCTAGAGTGGGTTTTTAAAGCGTTTGGGATACTAGGCTTCTCATGCTATTTAGGCCGTTAAGATGCTGTCTCAGTTTGGACAATGCTCTTTCCTGATGCTCTTTCCTCATCTGTGATGGGGAAGTGAATGTGTCCTTTCTTTCCCTGCCCACCTGATGCACCGGTCCTATTTCTAGATGTCCATAAATAGAGTGTTAAGTGTGTAAAATGTAGAGTACATAGGCTCAGATTTCCAGGTTGCCACCCAGATTTCATCTGCTCTATTGATTGCACTGTTCAGGTTCATGCACTTTGGCTTTTACACATGTACACCCTATTCAGACATGCCCAGTCATGGATACGTAGTAGGGGCAGAAAAGCACAATCTTGTTCCCATGTATAGAGGGGAAGAGTATCATCAGAACCTCCCTGCTGTGAAAAAGTTGCAAAGTTTCCCCAACCAAAGAACTTGGACTCCCTTCAGATGATGGCGCATTCATAGCAGCTGTTCTGGCTGCACTCTGTCCTGACAGCACAGAAGAGATGCTTCAGCATCTTCCTCTGTTATTTACTTTTCTGTGTGCATGAGCTTTAAGCATGTCGTGTTGTCTCTTGTTCTGACTATTTTGGCCCTCAGCCTTTCAGCAGGGCCTCCTGTTTTCTAGTGATGAGCCACAAGAAGGAGGGGATTCTCAACACGGGCAACCTCCCCACCCCAAATCCTGCTGAGGAATCTTGATGCGGAGTCAGACCACAGTGCATTCTTGCGATGCATTGCACAAGGAAGGGGGAAGGGAAATGCATTTCTGCTGAAGCTGCTTTCTTTGGGACCAACGCAGGCAATTTGTTCTGCAAGGAGTGCTTTACTGGAAGAAACAGGATTGGCGGCGGCAAGGTTGCAGCAGCTTTTTAAATGGCTATATCCACCATCTGTGGTGTTCATCTGGTTTTATTTCCTGCCCACAGGCAAGGCTGTCCACCCACCCACCCTCTTCCCCAGATCACCCTGCACAATCCAGGGCGCCGCATGTCACAGGCAGGGAGCAAGTATCAGTTTAGTATTTGACTAGGAAAAAATAAAGGCACGTTGAATATAGGTCAGTTATTTTAAAGCATTAATTGGCTTGAATAGTAACAAAGAACAGAGGACTGTGCAGAGTGCAAAAGTTTTCTGATGGACGTGGGAAATTGCCTGACACCAGCTCAGCCTATTTGCTCACGAGAACTTAAGAAGAGATGCCTGGCTGCTGGACCAGGCCAGTGGTCCATCCAAGTTCCATCATCCTCTTCTCACAGTGGCCAACGAGACGCCTCTCTGGGAAGCCCCCAAGCAGGACCTCAGGGCAGCAGAGCTCTCCTGGTCATGATGCCAAGTAACTGGTGGAGACAGAACTTAGCCATCGGTGATAGCTTTATTCTCCACGAATTTGTATAAGAAGAAATGCTTCCACATCTCGCTCAGTATGGCTTCTCTGACAGGCAGAGCCTCTTCAAGTGTTAAGCAGAAGTTCTCCTTCACCTGCTCCCTGATTCTTTGTCTGCAGTTGCTGGGGATTGAACCTGAGAGCAACAAAGAGAAGGTCCTGTTCCCTTCCCGAGGATCCCATTTTATTATTTCGTTCAGAGCTTCTTCCTTCCCATATGAATGTGAACGCAGGAAACTACAAGACCATTTGTCTACTTACCCAGCTGTGGCTATTCCTTGGGGTCTTGGGTCAAAGGTCTTTCACATCATCTACTCGCTGCTGATGGCTAAGGCCTGAGCCTGGGACTTCCTGCATCCAGAGCAAGGGCTGTACCACTGACCTGCGTCCCTATCCCATGCACCAGACTTCAGTGGTTAATTGTGTTGGTTTTGTTTCACGCTTCCTCCTGAGCTTTGAGTTCCTATTCAGCGATGCTTGCAGGAGAGGATGGGGCATGTGTTTTCATGTGTTGCCAAGGGCATGAGTAGATGACTATATCTGACTATGGCCAAACAGGTGTTCAGTTGAGCACAGCTGGAACTAGATATTCTGGAGTTTCCCTCTGTAAACAGCAGTCCTTTGCCCCTGTGTCCTTCTCAACAGCTTGAACATGCTGTTGCTTTGCAAGGTTCTCCACTGCTGCTTGTGAGGGTGGGGAAAGTCACTCACGGTGAGAGTGCGTTGCATCCTGTTATCCCCAGAGATACAGGGAGAAGATGTAGGGCTGTGACAGTATAGCTCCAGATGACTCATGGTAGTGATCCAGACCGTGGGTTACTGTCAGCTGCTCTCCTACTCAAACGACAGGGAAACGCAACTAACCAGTGCTTTGTCAAAAGCACATTTCCTTCCTCACTCCAAATATGGTCACTTGGCTGGGCCCTGAGCGTGAGGAAAAGCCCACCCAGTGAGTCACCTTATTGAGGGCCTTGGAGAACCTTCATGCATCCCAACAGCTTATACTTTGAAAAAATATTTAACTGCTGGCAAAAGTCTTACATTTCACTTTCCTTATGCTGCTCTTATTCCAGGTTTGCTGGCCTCATATGGGGGTAACTGTGATTTTGCGTTCACTCTTCAGAGATCTTGAAATGGACCTAAAATTATTATGCTTGAAACCTTGAGGAAGTTTGGTTTTCCCCACTTCTCTTGTTTGAGGATGATGTTGTGCCTTAAGAGATGTAGATAGATATCCTCAAATTAATTTACCAATAAAGAGTTTGTGAGCCTGCCACAGCCTCCAGCTCCCAAGTGGTTCCGGTGAATTGAGTTTGGAATTTATTCTGTCTGAAGGGTTGAAAGAAACTAGCTTACCTTGGGAAGACAGTTGATTAATTTTTCTTTCTGGCCCAATGACGTGCCACAAAAGGGGAAAATGTTATAGGTACATGTTAGGGTGATTGTACCACTTCAGACTGTAAGGCAGGGGCTGCCAGTTTAGAATCAATCTCATGTAAAACAAACAAATCCCTGCAAGTAAAAATCTAGCACACCCATTTTGTACTAGATTTCTATTTGCAGGATTTTTATTTCTTGTATGGGGCGGGCATTCAAAAATTGTATATATCATCTGTTGTGTATATCGTCTGTTTATAAAGTGATGAAGTCGATTTCACTACCTCATTCGGCCACATGTGTAGGCCAAGCATTAGGTATACATGGACAGGTGAGCTAATTTCAAAGGTTGCTTGTGATTTGGTCCTGTCTTTCTCTACAAGCATCAGTGTTCAGATTTTAATGATCTGTCATCAGTGAAAAATGTTTTTCGATGTGCATTCTCCAACTTTGTTTCTTGTGGAACATACCAACAAAACGCGGGCAGTGTCGGATCAGTAGTATCGGGGGGGAAATAAAACGCCGGAGATGGCAGTAGAATCAAGCGTTTAAGGAAGTTGCAAAGTCAATAGGATTGCTAAAAATAATTGTAGTACAAAGTCACAAAATGTCTATATTTATATACACACACCCCTATACTGGTTAATCTTTGTGCCAAATGGATAACAAGTCTGGAAGTCTATAGAAGTGAAAGACGACCAAACTCAGTGAAGTTATGAAGTGTGCAGTTTTCACACAATCCTGCAGTTCTCACATGCTAATAATAATAATAATAATAATAATTTCATTTGCCTGTTGCTTTATACAATTAAAAGTCTGAGTGACTTGATAAAATACAATGCATTAAAAAGGGGGGGAATTAAAATCACAACAATACAAAATCCATAAAATGCTCCTACAGTAATATGTTAATAAGGACCGGGTCCTACCCACCCCATTAAAAGATGAGCACCAGTGTAAGAGGCAACATTTACTAAAGGCCTGAGTGTAGAGAAAGGTCTTAAGCTGGTGGTTTTCCCAGGGTGAGGCTCATCCATTGTGTCCCAGGTATGCTGACCCCTGCAATTTCCCCAAATGGGAAAGTCAGCTGCATAATTTGTGGTAGAGCGTTCCACAGATGGTTACCACTGAAAGGACCTGTTCTCGTGTGGTCAACCTTCACACCTCCCTTGGGTGGGGCTCACAGAGAAGGGCCTCTGATAAAGACTGCAGAGTTCGGGCTGGTTCATTTGGGGAGAGGCGTTCTTTAGGATACTGTGGTCCTCGCCATATGGGGCTTTAGTCAAAACCAGCACATTTAGATATCTCCTTGTAGAATGTTTTGATGTTGAGACCTGGACACACTCCAGAGTTTGGCACCCCAAGAATATGCAAACGAAAGAGATAAAATCGGAAGTAAAATTTTGATTATATCAAAAAGGGAATTAGCTTAGCATCCCAAAAGGGAATTAGAACATTTACTAACGTTCTTAAGCAAAATCTATTAACAGCATGCTAACACTACGCTGAGTTTAGAAGAGTTTGAAACCCATAGAAGAGTTATTCTTAAAAGCATTCCTAGGAGCAGATGGGAAAACAGATGTGATCAAGGGAAGGGGTGAAGGTGTTACCAGAAAGGAAAAGCGGTGCTGACTAGAGCTGCTTGTTTTTAGGAAAAGACGGAGAGGTTGTCAGGGGAATAAGGGAGGTTTGGGTGATGGGACTTCAGGACTTTTACATAAAATAACTTTGTGATCTCAGACAAAATATGGAAAGGTTCCATTCCTGACCCACAACTGAACTCGTACAAGCATTGACGGAATTGTTGTACAAACCTCCTCGGCAGAAGACCTGCTCTTTTCCTCCCCCTTAAGTGCACACAGGTGTGTTAAGTGTGAAGCCTGGTTTTGTTTTGTTTCGTCGCCTTTTGAGCTTACAGTTCTTGTGACAGTCTCCTTTTTACTTAGCATCTTATTAACACTAGCTCCAATCCATTTTTGGCTTGAAGTCTTCTCCTAGAACAGTGATTCTCAAATGGTGCACCGTGGCACACTGGTGCGCTGCAAGAGGTGACTAGGTGTGCCACGAATATTATGAAAGTATATTTTAAAAATGAGAAGAAACCCATTTGTATAGTTATTTTTATTCATAGTTTAAAATGTGTGAATATATTTTTAATTTTGTACACAAAGTGCGCCAGAAAATGTTTATATGTTTTACAGTGCGCCGCGAACCAAAAAAGTTTGAGAACCACTGCCGTAGAGGATAGTTCAGATCAGTGGTAGGTGCTGGGTGGGGCTGATGGGAGTTGTGATCCAAACCACCTGGAGGGCACCAGGTTGGCAAAGGCTGTTGTAGATGTTCTTCTGGGCGAGAAATTGGAACTGGATCTCAAGCTCTTTGGGGATGTGAATGTGAGTGGTTTGGTTTCTGCTTCCTCTTCTCCCCCACTTTTATTTTACTATTCCTTTTCAGTGAAATTTGGCACATGAGTGTGACTTCAGCTGCAGAACATCTAGAAATTTTCCCAGTGTGTTGAGTGTGGGGAAGTCCTTTGGAGAAGAGGATAGCATTCAGAAGGAAACAGAACTTCTTGGCACAGTCCCCTTGCTTACAGTATCTGTATTTTATTTTATTTATGTATTTATTTTATTAAGCTTATATACCGCCCAACTAGCAACAGCTCTCTGGGCGGTGAACATTAAAAATACAATAAAAATAACACAATACAGTATATCACAATACAAAACTGTACAAAAAACTGTACAGTCTAAAATCAAAATATAATAATTTAGAATTAACAGGAATTAAAATGCCTCAGAGAAGAGAAAGGTTTTAACCTGGCGCCGAAAAGATGATAGTGTTGGCGCCAGGCGCACCTCCTCGAGAAGACCATTCCATAGTTCGGGGGCCACCACTGAGAAGGCCCTAGATCTTGTCACCACTCTCCGGGCTTCCCTATGAGTCGGAACCCGGAGGAGGGCCTTCGTAGTAGACCGTAGTGTACGGGCCGGTTCATATCGGGAGAGGCGTTCCGACAGATATCGTGGTCCCGTGCCATATAAGGCTTTATAGGTAAGTACCAACACTTTGAATCTGGCCCGGAAGCATATTGGAAGCCAGTACAAACGGGCTAGCACAGGTGTTATATGCTCAGACCGCTTAGTTCTTGTTAGCAGTCTGGCCGCCGCATTTTGCACTAGCTGTAGCTTCCGAATCATCTTCAAAGGTAGCCCTACGTAAAGCGCATTGCAGTAGTCCAGACGCGAAGTTACCATAGCATGTACCACTGATGTGAGGTCCTCCTTACTCAGATAGGGACGTAGCTGGGCTACCAACCGAAGTTGGTAGAACGCATTCCGGGCCACCGAGGCTACATGAGCCTCAAGTGTGAGGGAAGAGTCTAAGATGACTCCCAGACTACGCACCTGTTCCTTTAGGGGGAGTGTAACCCCATCCAGGACAGGGTATATATCCACCATCCGATCAGAGAAACCATCCACCAACAGCATCTCAGTCTTGTCAGGATTGAGTCTCAGTTTGTTAGTTCTCATCCAGTCCATTGTCGCAGCCAGGCAACGGTTCAGCACGTTGACTGCCTCACCTGAAGAAGATGTAAAAGAGAAGTAGAGCTGCGTGTCATCAGCATACTGATGACAACGCACTCCAAAACTCCTGATGACCGCCCCCATTTAACATTTTTAAATGTTAAAAAGCGTGGGAGACAGAACCGAACCCTGCGGGACCCCACATTGGAGAACCCACGGTGTCGAGCAATGTTCCCCAAGCGCTATCTTCTGGAGACGACCCGCTAAGTAGGAGCAGAACCACTGCCAAGCAGTGCCTCCAACTCCCAACTCCGCAAGCCTCTCCAGAAGGATACCATGGTCGATGGTATCAAAAGCCGCTGAGAGGTGAAGGAGAATCAAGAGAGTTACACTCCCTCTGTCTCTCTCCCGACATAGGTCATCAAACAGGGCGACCAAGGCAGTCTCAGTGCCAAAACCAGGCCTGAACCCTGATTGAAATGGATCTAGATAATCGGTTTCATCCAATAGCTCCTGGAGCTGGTCAGCAACCACACGTTCCAGGATCTTGCCCAGGAACGGAACATTGGCTACTGGTCTGTAGCTACTGAAATCCTCTGGGTCCAAGGAAGGTTTTTTCAGGAGTGGTCTCACTGCCGCCTCTTTCAGACAGCCAGGGACCACTCCCTCTCGTAAAGAGGCATTAATCACTTCCTTGGCCCAGCCAACTGTTCCTTCCTTGCTAGTTTTAATTAGCCAAGAGGGGCAAGGATCCAGTACCGAAGTGGTCGCACGAACCTGTCCAAGCACCTTGTCCACGTCCTCGAACTGAACCATGATAAGATATGATCCAAAGGTGACTCTTCCTCAGGTGATCTTTGGGAAGGAGTCCCACGGCAGAGTTATCTTTCCAGGCCCTTTGTTTTTTGTCCTTTTTCATGTGTTCATTAGTACCCAAATAAAGGAAGGTATGGATGGGTGAGTAGAGCAATTGGAGGTTTGCCTGTGGCCCCTTCCCTGACCTCCATGCATTTAAAGTATCCTCTGCACCAGGGGTAGCCAACATCATGACCTCCACCTCCCATCACCCTTGACAATTGGTCACGCTGGCTTGGGCTGATGGAAGTTCAGCCACAACTGGAGGGCAGCACATTGGTTACCAATAAAAATGTAAATGTACTGCCTTCAAGTCGATTCCGACTTATGGCGACCCTATGAGTAGGGTTTTCATGAGGCTGAGAGGCAGTGACTGGCCCAAGGTCACCCAGTGAGCTTCATGGCTGCATGGGGATTCGAACCCTGGTCTCCCAGGTCGTAGTCCAACACCTTAACCACTAAACCACACTAACAGGCACTAAAACATGCTGGTTTTACATCCTGAATGCTTGATCTGTGACCCTCCCATTCTCCAGCTACCAGATTGCACATATATAGGCGCTTATGCGCGTTGCGGAGCACGCATGTAGGCTCCCTTCAGGTGCTCCTTTTAAACATATGGAGGGTGGGGCAGGGGGGAGCAGTGGGTATACCCCCAATCCCCACTTTCCTCCACTCGTACTCAGTTGAATGTAAGAAAAGAGCAGTTGTTTTCTTTCTTGGTAGCTGGTGGCTGACCACATCTCTAAATGGTATTGGCCCTTGGTTTGAATTATACTGGGAGGTTTATGGTGTGGAATGACCATGGTAGCCACGTGAGTATGGATGTAAGCATCATCCATTATCTACCTGGGTCTGAATATATGAAATAAAATTGTGCAATCAGGCAATCCAGATTGCATGCCTGTGTAAATTGCAGATTCATGAGAAAAATGCCATACTTGTTTTGCCTAATTTGGCAACTTTTACTTACGTTTCCATACTTTCCTACTCATGGGAAGGGGTAGTAAATTGGGCATGGCATTGAAGACCTGCAGACTGTCAGTGGAATCTTCTGACTTCTAATTTCGGCTGATGTTGTGTGGGCACAAGCACATGATCTGCAGCATATCTTTGCAGTCAAAAGGGCTAGAAATTTGCTTTTTTTTTTTAAGAAAAGAATGATAGTTGGTTTTTCCATGAAGCTGTATTTAGAAGTGCAATCAGTGGGTTTTCTATGCTTCTATGGGACTTGCAGCCCTGCATATAAGGAATGAATGTTCTGCTTGGTATATTGGTGCACCTAATTCAGTACTGACTAGATTCCTGGATTTGGTCCTGTGCTGCCGCTCGTTGATCCTCTGGTCCAGATGTTGTTGAGCAGGATGGTGAACCTCTGGCCTTCCAGACATTTTTTGACTACAGCTCCCATCAACAACTTTGGTTGTCGCCTTTGAACCTCTGCTGAAAACTTTTCTATGCCGCTTATGCAGGCATTGAAGAAAATACCTTTCTGTAATAGTCAATGATTTCTGATTTTTACATGATTTTTATTTTGTGTATATGTATGATTGTGGTAAACCACTTTCATTTTTTAATGAATAATAAGTAGCAGTGCACAAACAGTTTTATAAATAATTGATCCTTCACTATTGGCCAAGCTGACTAAGGCTGAGTCCAGCAACATCTGGAAAGCACAATGTTGACTACCCCATGGACCTAGTCTATATGCACTAATACAGTGGTTCTTAACCTGTGATCCCTGGGCACCTAGGTGGTCCACAGATGGGTTTCAGGGGGTCTGTGAACTGGGTGAAAAAAAAAAAACAATTTCCAACGCAGTAAAATTAAATGTATTTATGGAGGATCCATAGTTTTCGTTGGATTCTCAAAGGAGTCCGTGGTCCAAAAAAAGGTTTAAGAGCCACTGCTGTAGTATCTTGATGGAACATTTTCCCCACTCTTGCCGCTTTAGATTGTTTAAACCAGGAACCTATACGTGCAAAGTGCGTGCCCAGACACTAAGCCTATCCAAACCTATCAGCAAGCAACATGCCTCTGAAGAGCCTTTGTGTTTAGGCTGGAATATGACTACTTGGCAAATATAACTTTAACCAAAGCTATCTAATCTGAGGGATGCTTGGTGGTGTGGCTTCTATGGTTTGGTATTATTATTTATATCTGTTACCTGCTTTATTAGAAAAAAGGCTCAAGGCAACTTAACAAGATAAAATTCATACTGATGAAAACTATTAAAAGAAAAGAAAATTAAAACTATGTACAATACCAAAAAATACCTAAAATTCTCATTAAATTACACAATAAAAAGGACCAATCCTACCCACCCCACTAAAAGATGAGCACCACAACAGAGGCCAGTTTAGTTACCCAAGGTCTGCATGAACAGAAAGGTCTTAGCCTGATGCCTAAAAACTTTTGGCTTATCAATGAAGCAATGGTTGAAGCAGTGATTGATCCCAGGGCATGCCCTGAAGACATACAATGCAGCCATCTTGCTGAAAGGAGGTGGGTCTGGGTCTTGCTGGGTCTGGATAGGAGACCACCTGGAAACCCCACAGATACCACTTATCTCCACAATGGAAGAAAGGTGTGATATAAATGCAATGAGCTGCAGCTGAAAGATGGCCAACATGGGGCCCTCCAGATGTTGGACCCCAACTCCCTTCAGCCCCAGCCAGTGTAGTCAATAGTTGGAGATGATGGGAATTGTAATCCGAGAGCACCATGCTGTGGCTTCTTATTGTGGAGGTCCACTCATGTCAAGTAAAAGCAGCCATTTCAGTTAGATCTGAAATGACATGTGCAAAATGGTGGGTGATGGATTTAAGCGGTTTAGGATGAATAGGGAGTATTAGATTGTGGCATTTGATTTTTATTCTTGTATAGACTTCTTTTAAAAAAAATGTGTGGGTCTTTTTCCTGCTGTGTTTATACGAATGTTCTTGTGATATTAAGTATTTTATTTTTTTGTTATACAGTGTACCGCTTCCAATATTAAAGTCCCCTAGTGCTGTAGAATGACATAAAAACACAATAAGCCATAAAATGGCTAAAAGAATATCAATATCACTATCAATATCCACTTCTGGATCTGGCCCTCCTAATGGTAGTGGTTCCCTAGCCCCCACACAATATGCATTTTGGAACCTGGTTCTCTGTTTGCTATGCATTTAGTTACCTCCTGATATCATAACCAAAGTTTGCATGATGGTTCCAGAGATCAAGGAACAGGTTTTTGTTTGTTAGATATGATTGGATGCTATTTTGCATCAAGATGAACCTTTAAAAACTGCACTGATTTGGGAGGGGGGCATTCTTAAAATTCCTGAGCAACCCCTGGTATAAGCTGCTACTTTCAATATAGCCGAAATCATTTTCAGGACACTAAAGTGCTGTGTGAGATTGTGATTGTGGTTTAATGTTTGAACAATTCTTTGTCACATTGGGCTAGTGGGAGTTTTTTGAAACTTTATTTTTTAAAAATAAACTCTGGAGAGAAGGCACACCCTTTGTAGTTATGGTCAAGCCAGCAAGGGGGTTTCTCAGCAGGTCACCTGAGCTGAGTTAGTTGCACTGAGGTGGAGCTTTGTGGCTGACCAAGTAGGTCAGCATTCGCTTCCTCATTTCATGGGGGAGGATTTCCTTGGTTTCGGAGACATGTGGAGCTGTGGTTTGAGTGCAAGAGCACTGGGCCTGTTACCTTCCACAAACTTTGAGACCTTCATTTTAAAAAGTTTGGAGCTTTTTCGAGGTGCAAAGTCAGATGGCTGTCTCTCTGTTGCAGGACTTCCCCAGACTTTGGATGGGCACTGGAGGGACTCTGAAGAAGCCTTTGTGTGGAGGGGGTGATTTTCACATTTTAAAATACTCTTGAATTTCCAGGGTACAAAATATGCGTGTGAAGCTTGTGTGCAAATACCACGGAGTGCATCTCTCTCTTTTTAAGCCTTTGAAGAAGTGGTCCAGTCCTTTCCTTGCTGCCAGATTAGGCCAGAAATACATTTTGGGCAAGTAAGGGGTTTGCTCCACCATCATCACCTTCCTGAGGCATGGTCCATGGATGCGTGATGCACTGACTTTCCTGAAGCTAAGAAGGGCTAGGGCTTGTCAGTGGCTGCAGGCCTGTCATCACCACACAGCATCCTGGACAGCTACTGATGCCAACTCTAGCCCATCCATCCCTTCATTTTTTTTTCTAGCCTACAAAGTTGTGACTATTCTTTCTTTGTTCAGTTTATATCCCACCCTTCCTTCCAAAGGAGCCCAGAGTGGCAAGCATATCAGTAACAGTATTATTAAAAGCATTCTAAAAACGCATTTTCTCAGCCAAATAGTTCATAGTTGCCAAGACCAGTGTCTTTCAACCGTCAAATGCCTGGATAAACAAGAATGTTTTTAAGTTCCTCCTGAGAGGAGAAAGACAGACACACCTCATCAGGAGGGAAATTCCACCACTGGGAGCTGCCACTGAGAAGGCCCTGTCACAGATCAGCGCCAGATGAGCAGCGCCCAGTGGCAACGGCAGCACCAACAAGGTGTCGCCTGTGAATCATAGGATCTGATATGGTTGATATTGATATTCTTTTAGCTACCTGAGCCCCAAGCCATTTAAGGCTTTGTGTGCTGGTACTGAATTGGGCCCAGTAGTAGCTCACTGACAGCCGGTGCAGCACTTTTCAAGACCGGTGACACTTGGTCCCATTTGGCTGCTTTAAATGGTGAATTAGCAGTTTGAATGGTGAATAAGCACTGGCTGCCACCACTTAGATTTCCCACAATTCCCCCCTGACAGAACATCACACCAGGATGCTGTGGGGAGTTTAAATGGTGTCATTCCTATTGCTGCAGGGGCCACCCAATGGAGGAGGCCCGCCTGAGGGCATTGTGCTAGGGGCCCCACTTAAACCTGGAGCAGGCCCTGAATAACTGCATGGCAAGAAGGGAGACCTTTCCACGATGCAGCAGCTGTGTGGGTGCATCACCGTTCCTGACGGTGCCTGCTTTTCCTCTTTTGTAAGCCTCTCCTACTTCTGAGCTGCTTCCCCACCAAAGGGCTTAGAGTCTTCTGGGAAGGGCTGTGGCTGAGTCGCAGAGCTTTATGCTTTGCATACAAAAGGTCCCAGTTTCAGTCCCTGGCATCTCCAGGTTGGGCTGTGAAATCCTGGAGAGTTGCTGCCAATCAGTGTAGACAGTATGGAGCTAGATGGACCCATGGTCTGACTTGGTATAAGGCGGCTTCCTATGTTGCTCCTTATGTTCTTGGCGTCAGGGTGCTAATGAGAAAGGGGTGTGTGTTTTGGGGTGGGGGTGGGGACAGGAGAGAGAATGCAAAATTAATACAGTTTTGGAGCTTGCACCATCATAGAAGTCCCTGAGCAAATGGACCAGAGGCTGGCTTCCTCCCTGTTCCTTTTCATCTGGTTTTCACTTCCCAGTTTCTGGAGGAACATGTCATTTGAATTATAGCACAAACTGCTATTTATACAGCCTGGGAGAGAGGCTGTGTCTATTTCCAGCAGCTTGGACTGATGGCGCTGACTACAATAACGTGTTCCCTCTCCAGCTAGAAGTTTTCTTTTAGAAACCAACACTGTTATATGAAGCTTCCAGAAGAGTTGTGTCTCCCCACCCTCTTTCATTAGCAGTAGTATGTGCCTGTTTTAGAAACTGATTCCTTCCCCCCCTGTTTTTGAACCAACAAATTTGTCCAACTTGTATATAGCAACTCAAACTGTATATTAAGGATTTATCAGTGGGCTGGTTTTGATTATCAACTATGGTTTTGAGGGTCAGCAATGAGAGTTGGACTTGCATGTTTCTTCCGTCACGTTTGGTTTGCACAAGCCATAGACTTCCTTCCAAACCAAAATGGCTCTTCAGGCATAACACTGAACAATAGAATGGCATAAAGAAAACAAGCAGTCTCCTCTCACATACGGAGATTAGAAGAAACAACCATTCCTGGTTTGTGACAAAACACTCCGAAACAGGCAACGTAGGATCTGCGTCTGCTTAGAAATTAGGATCAGATCCTACTTTGTAGATAAGCTTGGCCATGGGGGTGTTCCAATAAACAATGGTTTATAACTACACCAAGATCAGAAGCAAAGGAAGAAGTGTGCAGACTCCTCAAGACTTGTTTGGTTTGGTATCACATCTGTACAACCCATGAACTGGAAGTGAACCATAGTTTGCATAAACCATAGTTTGCCCGACCTCAGACATCATGGCAAACCGCAGAGGAAGTATGCAAGTCCAAAATGAATTTCTAATGAAGGATTGGAAGTATCTTGCCTGAAATGCAGTATCCACATACACACGTCTTTTAGAATGGTGTCAGTAATGGAACAGCATTACAGGAAGATTGGTGAATGTTAAAAGGTGAGGAATTGTTTTATAAAGTCCAGTTTTATCAGTGGCAAACTCTGCCTAGATTGATGCCCTTATATAATGTCTCCAGTGATGTCAGTTCCCTCACACAGACTTCTGTCTAGAATGAAATCACCAGCTGAGGATGAAGGAAGTGGTAGTCCCAAGGAGCTGAAGGGCACTAGGTTTATATATTTATTTATTTATTATTTGATTTATATCCCACTCTTCCTCCCAGCAGAGCCCTTCAGGTTTCTGAAGGCTGGGTTATATACATGGCAACTGGTGCCCATCAGAAGTGGCAAGGTGGAAGGCAGGGAGGCCAACGGTAGGCAGTGACAGAGGCAGTGACAGGCAGAGCCAACTAATACTGTCCTCCTCCCTGCTGAGTTCTACCAAGGCAGCACTGAGACTGAAGTGAAAGGGGAAGAGGAAGCTGACAAACTCTGCCACCCCGTGGACTGGTTCATTCATTCATTCATTTTATTTGTATGCCGCCTTTCCGCAACAAATTGTGCTCAAGGCGACTTACAACAAGGGGAACAGAAACATTCAAAAACAATTGCAAAACGATTTCCTAATAACAAAACGCAATAAAACAGTAACGTAGCAAGTATAACAGCAAGCCAAAACAACTTTTCAATATTATAAACATAATAAAACAATTTAAAAAAAAAAAAGTTGTAGCATCACCCCTATCCCAGTAAAAAACTGGTTGTTAGAAAGAAGCCAGGCAGGTGGGTGCTGACTGAGGGCAGAGGTTGCTGGGCACTTGCTCATTCACTCTAATGGACCAGCCTCCTCCGGGCTGTGCTGTACTTGCAACCCAGTCTTAAACAAGCAGCCGAAAAGCTCTCACAGGTTCCCAAACTGTGGTCCATGAGCTTCGTTCAGGTGGTCCGCAGCATGTCTGCATGAAATATTCACACAGATTTTTAATTGTGTTTCTGTTGCTTCTTTTATATCCTATATTGTATTTTATTGTATTATAGTTTGAATTCTCTGGAATGCAAGTTGCAATACAATAAAAATACAGGAAATAAAAGAAGCAATGAAAACACGATTAAAAAGCAAAACAGCACATTACAGTTGGTACAACAGACAGAAAAATCGTTGAGTAGTCTGCCTCAGACCATCAGCAATTTTCAGGTCGTCGGGGGGGGGGGTTTGGGAACCGTAGCTCGAACCCTGCCCCATGCAGGACCAAACCCTGCCCCATGCAGGACCAATTGACAAAGGCTCACTTTGTTGTTCCGCCACTCTTTGGATAGCATGAGATGAGTCTGCCACATCAGGCCTCATCTGAGGGGAATGCAAGCATTCATTCATAAAATACAGTGAGGGGTGGGAGGAATAGTTGTGGATCAGTGCAAGATCCATGATGGCAAACGTGGAACATGCGGAGGGCTCTCACTGATTTTTGTTATGGCTCTAGGGAGATTGTGGCTGGAGCCTTGCTTGACGACGGCTTTCTCATTCCAACCGTGGAAGAGCTGCACATCTTGAATATTGACTCTCAAGGTTGGTGCCCTAGATTTCTCTCTTTCTCTGGGTGGACGGGTGAGTGCTTATCGTGTCAGCGGTTGGCCACTCGCAATATATAAAACAAATCTGTGCTAGATCCCAGCAAGCTGAATTTGTTATGTTCAAAGCCATATTAACATTTGTAAGCAATATAAATGAACTGCTTTTGCACTCAATCACCTGCACGACCAAACGTAATTTGGAAAAAAAAGGGGGAGGGACAAAAACAGGAAAAGGAAATGGAAACCTTTTGCCCTTTCCTTTTCCCAGTTACATCTCTATTCATATTAACCCCTCCTCTATTTTCCTCTTGCCTTGTAAGTTTCATTGATAATACAGGAGCGGTTGATGTAACTCTTCCAAGATTTTTTTTTCATCTTCAAAGACTATTCCTGCACAAGTGTCTGCTGCAATCCTGTATGTCTTAAGTTTGTTTTGGTTTCTTCTTCTTTGTTTCTCTCATTCTTCCTTTTTTTCAGTATTTAGCTTTGCACATACCATGGACTGCGAAAAAGATAAATAATTGGGTGTTAGAATAAATTAAACCAGAACTATCACTAGAAGCTAAAAGGATGAAACTGAGGTTATCATACTTTGGACACATAATGAGAAGACAGAATTCACTAGAAAAGACCATAATGCTGGGAAAAACAGAAGGGAGTAGAAAAAGAGGAAGGCCAAACAAGAGATGGATTGATTTCATAAAGGAAGCCACAGACCTGAACTTACAAGATCTGAACAGGGTGGTTCGTGACAGATGCTCTTGGAGGTCACTGATTCATAGGGTCACCATAAGTCGAAATCGACTTGAAGGCACATAACAACAACAAAATTCACATTACTCTGGAGATGGTGATTGTGGTTCTACCCACCTCTCCTTAAAAATATATATATGCAGAAACATAATTTTGAAACTGGAACACTATTGGAGGCAGGTGGTTGTCAAAATATTGTGTGGCTGCTTTTTAAAATATCTACATCTATAAAACATTTTTTCCTTCCCAATGTTGTTGGTGGTGGTATAGAAAGCAAAGAGTGGGATTTTAAAATTCCTCCTACGCTTCTCCGCTTTTGGCAACCCCTTCTGAAGAGCCTGCATTCCAAAGACTTCACACAGACTCTGCTTGAGAAAATGTTCAACAAGCTGAAAAAACACACCCGGGATTCCGAGTGTAGCTCACAGTATCTCATCAAGTGGATCACAAAAATTCTGAAGGCCAACATGCAATCTAGTGAGTATCGTAAAGCAGATACTTCCACTCTGCCTGGTTTTATTTCTTACCTGTTTGTCTAATTTATATCCTGCACCTTTGACATATGATTATATTTCCAAGTGTGGTTAACGGACTAATTAAAAAAAAGTATTACTTAATCATCAGTGCTATTTAACCTGAAGGAACAGGTTTGTAATCTGGGAGTACGTCTGGATTCCAGCTTGACACTGGAGTCTCAAGTGGCTTCTGTGGTTGGGAGAGCTAATGCCAATTTAGGCTAGTTTGCCAGCTAAAGCCATTCCTAGATCAGAGCAGCCTGGCCTCAGTTGTCCGTGTTCTTGTGACCTCCCATCTGGACTACTGTACTGTGCTGTACATGGGGCTGCCCTTGAAGACTAGAGGCTGCAGCTAGTCCAGGATGCAACTGCTAGTTGATAAGGGGGCCAGCCCATTTAGAGCACTACACTGGCTACTAATGAGCTACCAGGTCCAATTCAAGGTATTAGTACTAGCATACCCAGTATCAACCATCTTGAGCCCTACAGTTAGCAGGAAAGGCCATCTTGGAGGTGCCACCACTGGGGGTCCAAGTTGGTGGTGAACCGTGACAGGGCCTTGGTGGTGGTGGTTCTCCATTTGTGGAATGCCCTCTCTAGTTTGGTGTGCCAGTCTCCCTCATTATTAACTTTTAGGATAAATTTTAAAGCATTCCTGTATACCCAGACATTTGATGTCTGAAAGATCTGTTCCTGGCAACCCTGAAATAATTAGCTTGAGAGTAGGTGATTGCTTTTAGGAGTCTTTATATGTTTTTAGAAGGTTGTTTTTAACTGATTTTAGAAGTTTTTAATTGTATTGTTTTAGTATTGATAAAGTTTGTCACTTTGGGCGAAGGGTAAGAAATAAATTTAACAAATAAACAATAAATAAATAATCATTCTTATTTAAAGTAGACTTTCCCAACCTGGTGTCCTCCCTATGCTTTGGAATAAAGCTTCCATTGGTCGTGGGAGTGGTAGTCCAAAACATCTGGAGGGCACCAGGTTGAAGAAGGCTGATATAAGACATACAAACTAATACAGCAAATTATTATTATTGCTTGTTAACTGATGTGGGATATTTTGTTGATTCCTAAAGATTGTGTCTGTCTGGGGGGTGGGGCGGGGGAAGACTCTTTCTCTCTGGCCTAGAAAGACGGCTTCTTCTGAAGCGTCACATTTCTTTGGCTGCTCTAAAAGTAATTTCTAGAGCTAAGAATTGGTTTAAAAATCTTTTGAGGCTGCTGCTTTTTAATCTCTTACGTAATCTTCTTAAATTACAGTGTATATTCTAAAGTCTCAAACTGCTTTTTGAAGGTCTGGAATAAACATACCAGCTCACCTTAAGTGATGTGAGCTTGGGTAAAGGAACACCTTGCCACACAGTATTTAGAACAGACTTGTAAATAGTCACTCACCTGGTCACCTATAGAGAGCAAGCATTGCCTCCAGGTGACTAGTGCAGACAGATGGGTCTGCAGATACATAGGCTAATAAAAATTTGCTGTCGCCAGTAGAAATTGTGAACTTGCATACAAACTTGGTTTAAAGAGAGAAAAGCCACTTTTTATTATTTTTATGGCGTTTGTAGAGCAGACGGTGTCCTGATTGTGTGTGTAAGCTCAACTGCTTGGGATGCTGCCATTGACTCCTGTAGGGGGAAGGGTGGGGTATAAATTTAATAAAATAATTAAAATGGAATACCCCTGCTGCTTCTCTGTGTTGGATGTGATTGAACCATGATTGATGCAGAAGGAATTCCTGCCCCCTCCAGTGGCATAAAGGGGGAGGATGCTTTTCTGAATCATTCCGAAAAGGGATACTACTTCTATTAAGACTTGGAGAAACATTGTTCTAGAATGAGGAGTGGGCTTTCTTATTGTAGCATGTGAATGAATGTTCCTTGCCAGTTTAATTTTCTGTTTTGGGGGGTACAGGTGAATGACAAAACCCACTCATCTCACAGCAGGGTTGCTTTTCTACATCCCGGTTTTCTTTTTTTTTAAGGATACCTTTTCCTTAAGCCTCAAGAAATTGAACGCAAGAATAGCCCTGTTGTACTGGAACAAAGATTCACCTAGTCTAGCATCCTATTTCCAGCAGGGACTTCTGAGAGAAGTCACAAGCAGAGCATGAGGACAGTAGCTGTCCCTCACAGGAACTGCTCTTCAGAAAGATTGCTTCTGAATATGGAGGTTCTGCTTGGCCTTTGATAGAAGTGTCCTCCATGAATTTGTCTAATCTCCCTTTAAAACCATCTGTCAGATGGCATTTAATCTGCTATTGTTCCGAGCAAACTGGCTCCCACCAGTTCCTGTTGTGTTAGTAAAATTTGATACATTCTCCTAGACGTCTCAAAACTGGCAAGTTGTCAAGGTGTATGGGCGTGTACACGGCTTAGAAATGCAAATGATTAAGTGGTATATAAATGTCTTAAGTAAATACAGTAATAAACTGATCCGTCCTGCCTGAGGCAAGTGACAATATAAGGTTAATCTCTCTCTCTCTCTCTCTCTCTCTCTCTCTCTCTCTCTCTCTCTCTCTCTCTCTCTCTCTCTCTGTCTCTCTCTCTCTCTCTCTGTCTCTCTCTGCTCTTCGTTTTTAAAAAAAACACTTCCTGTGAAATGGGTCACTCCTGGTCCCATTTTACAGCTAGGACAACTAAGCCTGAAAGAAAGCAATGCTTGTTCAAAGTGACATGATGGTAGATCTGGAATTTCAGCCCAGGTCTTCCCTTTTCTAAAGCCATCTCATTTGATTATGCAGTTCTCTGTGCAACCTAATTGTTTCTTCCTTGTCTTTTTTCTTCCATGGTTCTGCACGAAGAGAAAAAGCTAAAGCGTTCTTACAAAAGCAAAAGCTCCCCGGAGCTGTTTCTCCATCACGTTTCGCTGCAGTGGCAAAAACTCCTTGATGGTTGCTTGGAAGCTCCTTGCTGGGCAAGCCCCCGTCTCCTGCATCTGTAAGTGTGCAGTCTATTTACTGGAGTGTGCCTGGCGCAGAGAGCTGGGCTGCAGAGCATTAGTGCAGAGGAGTCAGTTCAGGGAACCAACTGATGTGCAGCCAGCGCTTCAACCCCTGCTCTGTCTTACGACACATGTCCTTGGGAACCTGGGTGTGTGAACCTGCCACCCACATGCCCCATGAAACCACCTCCTTGAGGGGGGGGGATCTTTTGCTAGGGATAAAACAAGCACTTTGCACTGAAGTGTGCCTAAATGGTGTGGGTATAACCCAAGGAATGCAGGTCCAAACCAGACCAAAGCAAAGCTTTCTTTTATTGGGAGAAAAGAGAAGAATAACATTACAAAATTACTGGGTGCGTGGCAGCATTAATTATTAATATCCTAACCCATTCATAACTTTAAAGAGATCAAAGGACCCTATTACTATAAGGACTGACAGGCAGGAGAGATTACCTATCCTAGGCCCAGGAGTGGGCAGTGGAATGCAGCTGAAGTGATGTGAAGGAGCTCCGGCCCCAAAACAGGAAAGAATCTGTTTGCCTCAAGGCTTGTGCCGAGACACAGAATCGCTGCCTGTTCTGTCCCTGCAGTCCCGCATTCAGTTCTTTGAGAGCGTAGTTACGAGTTGGAGCTCAGATCGCCATTACCCACCCACCCCTCTGGATCTCAAGCCTTGCTTTGTAAAGACACTTTTTCTCTTCCAACTTCCCTGAAAAAGGAGGTCATTGCACTCTGTGCCAGTACCTCTTGTTTGCTTGGGAGAACTGGAGAAGGACCAATAAGTGTAAAGACAAATTTGAATAAAATGATGTTTGTTTACATGAGTCAAAATGGCAGACAGTGAGTGGAATGGCTTTGTGGCTTGAAACACCAGATCCAGTGTCTTATGTATTTAGAGCAGCCTTTCCTAACCTTTGGGTCCCCAGATATTGCTGGACTACAATTCCTGACCATTGGCCATGTTGGCTGGGGCTGATGGGAGTTGGAGTCCGACAACATCTGAGAACACCAAGGTTGGGAAAAGCTGATTTGTACCCCGCTCTTCAACCAAAAAGGCTCCCAGAGAGACTTACATACCATTATTCAAAACAAGACAGTCCCTGTAGGCAGGTTTACAATCTAAAGAACACAATACATGGGCTCCTGCTGGGAGGAAGGGCGGGATATAAATCTAATAATATAAATCAATAAATAAGAATGTGAGGGAGAAGGGGCAGGAAGGGAAGAGGAAATAACCAAACTCGGGCACCAATTCTTAAATAGTAGATCTTATAATGACCTGCTGGCATAGTAGAAACAGTTCAAGGGTAGGAGGTGCCAGTTCCTGATGCAACGCGCCCTGCTTCCCATCTCACCCACAGAGGCAGCCTGATGGGATGGCTGCCCTGCCAGGTGACAGTTGAGGGGGAGGAGGCCTGTTACCGAACGGCAAGATGGTTAGTTAATGCAGGACATTGCATAGGCTGCCCAAAGCCCATTGACTGCACCGATAGTAGAGTAAAGCTAGGAATAGACAGAAAGTGGAGAGTGGCCATATAAGGAGAGGAGAAGGCCTCTAGGGGATCCAGCATGAATTTAGTAGCATCCTAACGGATATGCTCCAGTGCAAATGAATGGGGTTTAGGCAGTGCGATGTTGGGAAAACAGCGAGATTTGGGAAATGAGAAAGATAGAGATCAACAGAAGGAAAAAACCTCTATTTATTTATTATTTGGTTTATATCCTGCCCTTCCTTCCAGCAGGAGCCCAGGGCGGCAAACAAAAGCACTAAAAACACTTTAAAACATCATAAAAACAGACTTTAAAATACATTAAAACAAAACATCTTTAAAAACATTTTTTTAGTTTTCAAAACATTTTTTTTAAAAGGTTAAAAACATTTTTTTTCCAAAAAAAATTAAAAACATATTAAAAAGCAATTCCAGCACAGATGCAGACTGTGTTGTATTTATTACATTTATATCCCACCTTTCTTCCAGGGAGCTCAAGGTGGTGTACATAGTTCTCCCTTCTCCATTTTACCTCACAATAGCCCTGTGAGGTAGGCTAGGGTGTGAGATAGTGACTGGCCCAAGGTCACCCAGTGAGCTTCATGGCTAAGTGGGGATTTGAACCCCGGGCTCCCAGGTCAACATCAAACACCCTAACCACTGCTCCACACTGGCTGATGGTTACCTGTCCTGAGGAAGAAGAGTTTCACCGTGACCAGCAAGTGCGAGGTCTTGCCTGTGTATCAGAGATCTAGCAGAGGCTAAATGCAGGTTCTTTGGTGGCCCATCCACCTGGACATCTTTGAATGTGCAGCCAGGAAAAAAGGCTCAGGCAATAATGGGGTGGCCTTTGCAGGTCACCCTTGAGCTGTGCCACTCACGACTCCTGGGTTCCCTGGCATCCTCCTAATTATACAGCCACGAGAGTGGCTGTATACTATAGCCAGCGGGGATTTTTCACATTCTGCAATGTTAAATTGAAAATACCCCCCATGCCATTCTGATGCTTCCCATAAGCTCATTCCAAAACAAAACCTTACATAACTTATAGTCCTGAACTCAGAAACGCTTGCTTAACAACTCTGTCAATTTTCATGGCGATACACAAAACAGTCAGAGAGAACAGAGAGTTCAAAGTCTAAAGAGAGAGAGAAAAACCTCAGAGCCCTTCTGGACTTTTTTCTCTGAGAGTTCTCATAATCTGTTGAAATTCATTAAAAATCAGCCGTGTTCACAGAGTACCTGTAATCCTAATACACACCTTGCCCCATACTCTGACCATCATCTGTTGCAGTTTAAAAGTTTAAAAAATGCCTGGCTGATTTTTAATTAATTTAATAAATTTTCGCTTTGACCCAATGATAGCTCAGAGCATGCTCAGTAAGAACCAACTGTCAGAGTTCTAAAAGCATCACAGCTGCTGGGCTTGCCTAATCAGGGGGCCACACTCACACCAGACTTTAATTTCATGTGAGACAGTCATGGCTTCCCTCGAAGAATCCTGGGAAGTGTAGTTTGTGAAGGGTGCTAAGAGACTCCTATTCCCCTGAGAGATCTCCAGTGGCCAGAGTGGTTTAACAGTCAGCCACTCTTATTGAAGGTCTTTGAGGGGAACAGGGCGTCTCCTAGCAACTCTCAGCACCCTTCACTAACTACACTTCCCAGGATTCTTTGAGAGAAGCCATGATTGGCTTGGAGCCATGGCTTTGAGAGAAGCCATGATAAATTCTTTTAAATTGTTTTTAAAAGATGTGTTTTTAAATTTGTATATTTCTTTTTATTGTTTTTAGGTATCGTAAACCGCCCAGAGAGCTTCGGCTATGGGGCGGTATATAAATACACTAAATAAATAGATAAATAAATAATGATTGTCCAAAGTGTAATAGAGGCCTGGTGTGGATGTGGCCAGGGACAGCTTTGTTTTAAATTTGGGTGGGAGGTAGGGTTGCCAGGTTCAGGGCCTGAGACTGATCCTGTATCTTTATGAGAAGAGAAAGTCAGCCAAGTGCCGGTGTTCTTGCAACATTGTAATGAGAAAAACCACAAGGTAGAATTGTCCCTGCCCAACTGTGAAAGATACAGAAGACATCTTGGTTGCCAGGCCCAGCCTGGTCAGTTTTACCTATCCTAATCATGATTGCATAGGAGTATATCCGATTCAACTCAATAATCATACAAATGATCAGACCTGCCTTTTCCCTCCTTCCCCTTTCCTCTCCCTTTCTCCTCCCCTCTTCCTTCTTCCGCCATCCCTGCCCACTCCAGCCCTCCGTCCCTCCCCCCCAGTCAGTTTTACCTATCCTAAGCATGATTGCACGGGAGTAAATCCCACTGAACTCAATAAACATGCAAACGACCACATCTGTCCTTCTTCTCCCCTCCCCCTCCTACCTGCTCCCATCCCAGTCCTCCCCTCTGCCTTTCCACCCCTCCTTCCTCCCTTCCCCATCCCCTGTGGTCAGTTTCACCTATCCTAAGCATGATTGCCTGGTGTGTGTGTGTGTAAATCCCACTTAACTCAATAAGCATGCAAATGATCAATCCATTCTCAGCAAACTTGCGCAGGATCCCATTTCTTACCTCCCGGATTAAAAAGCAAGGAAATTCACTAATACGCAAAAAACCTTGCGGTTTAAGAATGTACCTATAGCCCACATATATTTCTACCAAACTTTTAAAAGCTGGGAAATTGGGCAGCTATAGTGAATGCACCAGGGGAGCAGGAGACCTGGCCTCCTCTCTGAGATATTGGACTTCCCTACAAAGTTGTCAAAATGCAAACACCATTTGGGTTGGTCTTTCACAGTCCAATCCACTTGCTGTGTAGCTTGGAAGAATTTGGTAACATGTGCCTCTGAGCATATGTGGTGAGTGGTGGCAACACCTGTAATCAGCCCAAATAATAGAAAGAAGATATGTCCTGTGCTGATCTTGTTTTAGCCGGGAGGAAGCAACATTATTAAGACAGTTGATATAGTTGAGATGGTCACTTTAAATATGTCTGATTTACTTTGCAATTTTAGTGAAGTTTCCTATAGGAAATCATTTTCTTTTGCTTTTGTTTCTATGAATATGTGAAGTATAGCAACACTTTGCAAAATTTATACTAAAAAAACTCCAAACATAATTGTGGAATAATGGTACTGACTTCTGCAAAATAGCCTCCAGTGGACCTCAGAAGTATCTCAATTTGCACAAGATAAGACAGTGGAAGGTGAAATATATTCTAGCAAAATTCTAGATGTGCTCTATGTTTTTAATTGATCATGAACACCTTGCCTTAAATAAAGTGGTTTAAACATAGCAGGCTGAAAACATGCATCCTCTTTTTTCCAACAACTAGAGTCATTGCTGAAGTAGCAATATATTGTGATCAGTCTGATTTTACATCAAACTGCAGTTTCAGATTCAACTGTTAATGCACCCAAAATAGAAATAGAACATAACCTCCAATAAAAAAAACACAAAAGGGTGTCTTCACCATCACATGACAATGACTAATAAAAAGGCTTTGAAATTAATAAAAATACATTTGACACAGATTTCTAGGATGAAAAAGGAGGGGGGGGAATTTTCTGGTTTAGATTCTCTGTAGAAACATTAGTAACACAGGAAAGAAGCAAAGTAAGAAGAACACCAACATACAAAAATATAATTCTCCATCTTTGGAGATGGCAGGTGTTGCCACCACTCACCATATGCTCAGAGGCACATCTTACCAAATTCTTCCACGCTACACAGCAGGTGGATTGGACTGTGAAAGACCAACCCAAATGGTGTTTGCATTTTGACAACTTTGTAGGGAAGTCCAATATCTCAGAGAGGAGGCCAGGTCTCCTGCTCCCCTGGTGCATTCACTATAGCTGCCCAATTTCCCAGCTTTTTAAAGTTTGGTAGAAATATCTGTGAGCTATAGCTACATTCTTAAACCGCAAGGTTTTTTGCGTATTAGTGAATAAAGTCTAAAGACAGAATAAGGCTTTTCCTCCCTTAAGCTTGTGTTCCCTTAAGACAGGGAGGTCTAACCAGCAGGCTGGATCCAGCTCAGCAAGCCACAGGAAGTAGTCCAACAGCGCCCACAGCTTCATTTCCCGATCTCAGTGCCATGGTGCTTTGTCAGGAGACAAAAGGCCCCTAATGGCTCTTTAGAGAGCAATCTCCAAAGAGCTGTTAGAGGCTTTTTGTCTCCAAATCTCAGCAGTGCAGCACAGCACAGCACTGAGATTAGGAGATAACACTCACCTGCATGGATTTTCTTGGCACCTGTGGCGACCAACCGGCTTGTTAAATGCAAGCTTAGGAACTTTGGAGGCTGCCTCATACTGAGTCAGACCTTTGGTCCATCTAGCTCAGTTTTGTCTACACTGACTGCCAGCAGCTCTCCAGGGTTTCAGACAAAGAAAGTTCCCCAGCCCTACCTGGAGAAGCCTTTGAGGATTGAACCCAAGACCTTCTGCATGCAAAGCAGATGCTCTAACACTGAGCGGTAGTCCTTGCCCCAAGCTTTCTTTTATCAGTCAATCAATACCTTTATTGCTTAGTCCAAAGACCACTGCAGAACAGAACTGAACACAAAACATTAAGACATTAAAAGACTTTCATACAATTATCAATCTATTTCAGAGCTGTTGTTTTGCCCTCGCTTCATTCTCTTTCTTCACAAGTCCCCCCTTCCTTTTCCTGGCTTAGGATTCTGTCAAGCATGGAGCCGCCTTTGCCGCCCGAGTCTCAGGAGAAGCTTCTCTACTTGACCTCCATCTACACCCAAGAAGATGGCTCCCTTCCCAGCCCGGGCTCAGCCCCGGATCTCCACAGGCAGCCTATTTACACCGTGGAGAGCTTACAATGGAAAGTAAAGCAGAGCGGCGCAACCCGACGGCTTGCCAAGAGAGCGAGGAGGTGCAAGATGCCATTGGGAGCTACTGAAGAAGAAGGGACGACAGAGGAGGAGGAAGAAGTGGAGGAGGAAGAAGAGATGCAAACTCAGCCAGCACCTCCACAAGAATCTTTCTGCCCCGAGAACTCAATGGCTCTAGCTGAGAAAAAGGTGGCGCTCCAGGGGTCTGTCTGGCAGGTCAGCCCAGGTAAAAAGGGCCTTTTGGTTACCTGAGACCAGGGAGAAAAGCATCCTGGAGTGTCACAGGCCTTTCTTCTGATGGTCTCTCGAGTGTCCATACGCACAGCAGTTCGTAGTTGGAGCGTGTGGAGTGGTGGTGGGGTGTTAGCGGAGAGAGGAAGGGGTCTCACTGAGCATCTGTGGTTTATAGACGCTTGAGCCCACAGCATCATTCTTTGTGCAGCGGGGGGCCTTTGCGGGGCCACACAAATGGCATCGTGCATGAGCTAAGGAGGTAGTGCACATGTTTCACATGCAAAAAGTTCCACATTCATTTGCCGGCTGGAAAAGACCAGCCTGAGACCCTGGGGAGGCACTGCCAGTCTGTGTCGACAGTTCTGAGCTAGATGGGCAAGAGGTCTGATTTGGTACAAGGCGGCTTCCTGTTCGTTCAAAGGTGATACAATTGCACAGGGGGGTGATGGGTTGGCGGGGAGATAGAGACCCTCCCTTGTACATTATCCAGGCTGCTATGAAGGTGGTGCAGGTATATGCTTCAAGAACAGGTCTATTCCTGTTGCCCCTTACATGCTCTTTGATGGTACTGGGCACTCATGCCAGGGAGCATATCTGTGTAAAGATGCCTTGGAAGACAAGTCATCTTTCTGCACTCAAATTTTCCTTTTGAGTGTATAGCAAGGCTGCTAACCGCAGTTGAGTTAGCCCTAACCCCCTTTAGGCATTCCCTCCCAGCTTTCCCCTAGAGCCATCGTGGTACCCTCCGGATGTTGCTGGACTATGACTCCCATCATCCCTGACAATTCACCATGCTGGCTGGGGTTGATGAGAGTTCTGATCCAACAACATTGGGGGGCACCACATTGGCTACCCCTTCCCTAGACCCTATAAATGGAGGGGGTACTTTTCACTATCTTCAAAGAGGAATTAAAGAACAGAAGAATGGTGTGTGTGTTTTTTTATCTAGCTTTTTATTTGGTGTATTTTTAAAAATCATTTCCCTTTTTTTCTTATAAAACCGTGTGCTGCTCTTAGAGTTCAAAAGCAGTATAGTTTTCTATTTGAAAACTTGTCTGGCAGATGACCAGTGAGACCCTTTGTTCCAACAAATTTGCTGTTTCCCTTCAACTTTCCTTCCACACTTTTACCGTGCATAAAGATTGGCCTTTCCTAAGCTAGTGTCCTCCAGCCGCTTTGGACTACAGCTCTAAATCTGAATGTCTGCGTTGGCAGGGCCTGATGAGAGCTGTGATTCAAAAGAGTTGGAGGGAGGGAGTGTGGGTATGTATATAAATCTGTGCGTTTGTATGGCAGGCTGCAGTCTACCCGCGCAAAAAGTGAGAATGACATTCTTTGCTCCATCCATTCTTGCCGGTGGCCCCAGAAGGTTGCCCACAAGGGGATGTGGCCCTCAGGCTGAAAGAAGTTCTTTGCCTCATCCTTAAGTGAGCTTGCATTTAAACTCTAACCCTCACTGATATTTTGGGAGAACAGAAACAGGAAGTACTACATTTTTGCCCATGGACTAATCCCAGTTTCAAAGCATTTGATCTTGCTGAATTACATCCCTTAAATGTGTGTCTCCTTCCACAGATGGGGTGAAGTGGAAAGATTTCCCTCTGGGGAAGTTGCCAGGCCAGGCCGATGATCCTGACGGCCTGCTGGTGGAGAACTACTCCACGTTGTCAGCCCTCGACCAACCGGTGGACGGAGACAAGAAGAGCTCCCCCAGTGCTACGTAAGTAACGCTGTGGGGATTGATTGGGTGGCTTCTTCCATTGCTGAGTGAAAGAGCCACAATGAAAGGTTCAATCTTGTCTCAGCTGTGAAAATCACCAGGAGACCTTACGCCAGTCTTTCTCTTACCGTAACATACCTCTAAAGCAGTGGCGGCTGGTGGCTCCATTTCAGTGGGGCAGCGGAATACCCTCCGGGTTTTAGTCCAAACTTTCTGAGCACCTTGGGCAGCTCCTTGAAAACTCGGATTAAAACCCATAGCGGATTCCACTGCCCCATTCACTGTGAAAGACCAACCCAAATTGTGTTTGCAGTTTAACAAATTCGTAGGGCAGAGACGAGGTCAGGTCTCCAGCTCCCCTGGTGCATTCACTAGAGCTGCCCAACTTCCCTGCTTTTTAAAGTTGTATAGAAATATCTGTGGGCTATAGGTATGTTCTTAAACTGCAAGGTTTTTTGCCTGTTGGTGAATTTCTCTGCTTTTTAATCCAGGAGGTAAGATACAGGATCCTGTGCAAGTTTGCTGAGAATGGATTGATCATTTGCATGCTTATTGAGTTCAATGGGATTTACTCCCCTGCAATCATGCTTAAGATAGGTGAAACTGACCACAGGAGGATGGGGAGGGGAGGTGGAGGAAGGACAGAGGGGAGGAGGGGCATAGGAGCAGGCAGGAGCGGAGGAGGAGGGCAGGTTTGATCATTTGCATGCTTATTGAGAAAGTGGGATTTACTCCCATCCAATCATGGTTAGCATATGTAAAACTGACCATGGAGGGGGAGGAGGAGAAGAGAGAGGGAGGGTTGGAGTGGGCAGGGGAAGGGTGGAGGAAGGGAGAGGAGATGGGAAGGAGAAGAAAGGCAGGTCTGATCATTTGCATCCTTATTGAGTTAAATGGGATTAACTCCCGTGCAATCATGGTTAGGATAGGTAAAACTGACCATGGGGGAGAGGAGGGTGGGGAGGGGAGAGGAGAGGAGAGGGAGGGGAGACGGGAGTGGAAGGGGAAGGGGAGAGGCGAAGGAAGGGGGAGGGAAGGGGCAAGAGGGAGGGGATAGGAGGAGGGGAGGGCAGGTGTGATCATTTGCATGCTTTTTGAGTTCAGTGGGATTTACTCCTGTGTATTCATGCTTAGGATAAGTGAAACTGACCTGGGGGAGAGGCAAGGAGGAGGGCAGGAAGGAGAGGGGAGGAGATTGGGAAAGTGGGCACTGGGCAGAGGAGAAGCCCCTTTCCTTTCCAAAATGAAAACATTGTGAACAGTATCATTTTTTTTCAGGGTTTCCCCCACATTTTTATTCTACAGCAGTCACATGTAGCCTCCCACCCAAATTTAAACCAAAGCTGTCACTGGCCACATCCATACCAAACCTTTATTCCACTTTGGACAGTCATGGCTTCTCTCAAAGAATCCTGGGAAGTGTAGTTAGTGAAGGGTGCTGAGAGTTGCTATGAGACACCCTGTTCCCCTCATATACCTTCAATCAGAGCAGCTGACTGTTAAACCACTCTGGAGCTCTGTCAGGAATAGGAGTCTCCTAACAACTCTCAGCACCCTTCACAAACTACACTTCCCAGGATTCTTTGGGAGAAGCCATGACTGTCTAAAGTGAAATAAAGGTCTAGTGTGTGTGTGGCCCTCTGATTAGCCAAGCTAAGCAGCTATGAGTCTAGCTTTTAGAACACTGACATTTGGTTCTTATTGAGCATGCATGGGCTTATCATTGACTCCAATGTTAAATTTCTTAAATCAATTAAAAATCGGCCAGGCATTTTTTTTAACTTTAAACTGCAGAAGATGAAGGTCAAAGTATGGGGCAAGGTCAGTAATAAGATTACAGGTTCTCTGTGAACATGGCTGATTTGTAATGAATTTCAACAGATTATGAGAACTCTCAGAGAAAAAAGTCTAAAAGGGCTCTGGGGTTTTTTCCCTCTCTTTTTACACTTTGAACTGTCTATTCTCTCTGTTTGGTTTATCGCCATGAAAATTGAGAGGGTTGTTAAGTAAGCATTTCTGAGTTCAGGACTATAAGTTTTGTAAGTTTTGTTTTGAAATGAGCTTATGGGAAGCATCAGAATGGCAGGGAGGGTATTTTCAATTTAACATTGCAGAATGCGAAAAATCCATGCTGGCTACAGTATATAGCCACACTTGTGGCTATATAATATAGCAAAGCAGCAGCATATATATTTACAAGGGCCGCACCCCCAGCTTAAAACAAATTACAAACCTTGATAAACAACTTTTTCAATTGACATGTAAATATACCCACCATGGGAGTTAGACCAGATATCCCCCAGGAGGGAATTGCACAAATGGGGTGCCACCACTGGGAATGCCATGTCTTGCTCTGCCACTCTCTTAGCTTCTGCCAAAGCTGGGACCACAAGCAGGACATCTCCTGCTGCTCACACCAAGCGGGCCCCCTGGTAATGGAGAAGACACTCCCTCGTGTTATCCTGTTTGCATTCCACAAAAGATGTTTTCTAATGGAAGCAGCAAGTACACAAAGTTACTGTGGAAAAGGTGGGTCCCCCTGTTTAGTTAGCTGTGCTGCTGATAGCGTGTTTGTTTATGCAAAACATGAATTTTAACTTTGTCCCAAGAAAATTGGGTTGAAATCCACCACCACATCACTGTTCATAGCAGAATTTCCATAGACGTAGACCTACAATGTAGTTCTCCTAATTTATTGTAATCTGCATAGCGGTAAACAGTATCTTCAAATAGGAGGGAGGACCGTAGCTCAGGGGCAGAGCATCCGCCTTGCATGCAGAAGGCCCCAAGGTCAATCCTGGCATCTCCAGGTGAGGCTGAGAGAGGCTCTTGCCTGAAGCCCTGGAGAGATGCTGCCCGCCAGTGTAGACAATAATGTGCAAGATGAACCAGCGGGTCTGCCTCATTGTAAAGCAGCCTCCTAGTTCCTCAGCCATTTACTTGGTTTTGCAGATGAAAAGCACAGGGGACAACAAATACCCCACAGAACCTGTTGATTTTTGCCATGGAGCTGCTTTGTCTTGTTGCAGTTACTATTAACCTACTGGGGTCAAAAATGCCGCATAAGGTTTTTCAAACAAAAACCAACCCAGGGAAGGAGACAAGTGCCCTTCTGGCACGTGGCTTTGTTTTGGGACAGTTTATCACTTTTAGACACATTGGCTTGGTGTAGAAAACTGCCCCATAAAACTGACTGTCCAGTGTTTACTTTTCTTGGGAAAGGGTTTGATGTCTGCTCCGAGACGTGTATAGGAGGTGTGGGGAACCTTTGGCCCTCCAAATGTTGCTGAACTAACTACAATTCCCATCAGCCCCAGTAAGTATGACCGATGACCAGAGCTGTAGGGTTGTCGTTCAGCAACACCTGGAGGGCCAAAGATTCCCCATGCCTGATGAGGAGGATCGCACTGCCAGTGTCTCCTGTGCTGCCACCATCTTTTCTCTTTTCCTTTCCCCGTGCAGCTTAATTTAGATAATTACCTCGTGGGCATGGTTGCATTGTGTGTATTTAGATGGTACAGCGCCTTGCCTTTTTAAGTGCTTAAAAATAACTTTGGGTAAATGAGCCTGAACCTAAAAGTGGGGCTCCAAAATTTGGTTGATTGATTGCTTCTGCTTTTCGGAGGACTCGAGTGCTTCTGATTGGGAGGCAGAGATTTTAAAAAAAAAATTTTAAAAAAATGCAGTCAGTCAGTCATATTCATTATTTGAAAATTGGGGCCCACAAGACACGCTGGCTGGGGCTGATGGGGATTGTGGTCCAAAGCATCTGTAGGGGCACCAGGTTGGTAAAGTAGGTGCCAGGCTAATTGGGCCCATGAAATGTGAGCAAGCCAAATTTATTGTTATACTGAGCCTAACAGGTGGTCCAGAAGCCTTGTCTTAATTCTAGGAACTGGATGCCTTATTTAAAGTTTAAGGCATAGCAAAGCTAAACATAGCAAAGTTTTCTCCATGGCATGCTCTAAGGCAACCCTTCCCAACCGTTGGGTCCCCAAATGTTGCTGGACTACAGTTCCCATCATTCCTGAGCATTGGCCATGCTTCCTGGGGCTGATGGGAGTTGTAGTCCAGAAGCATCTGGGGACCCAAAGGTTGGGAAAGGCTGACTTAACCTCCAGAGCTTTAGAGGGCAGATATAATAACGTTCTGTAAGAAAAAAAATACTGCCCTTGTAATAATGAAGCGGTAGAAGTCCATTTTACCAGATTAACGTGGGATAGAGAAACTCTGATATGCCCCATTAGGCAGTCTTTTCCAGGACACTCTTCAGAGTCTGTGTTGATTGTTTTCAGGGGGAGGGGCTCTTTTTTTTTTTTTTAAATCACAGAGCAAGTTGCAGAATTTCTAAATGTATGATTCTGTGATTCCTTTTTTAATTTTTCTGCCTTTGCTATACAAATGTTATGGTCTGTAACTTTTTTATTTTATTTCGTTGATAGACCATAAGTAAATGATATTTGGACATTTGCTCATGGTCGCTCCTATTCAGTCAGTGAATTGATCATAACTTGTATGGTTAAGATTTCTGCAATTGGGTAACAGAGCCCTGGTCATAACTTTTTTTGTCTACCCCAGACCCCATTGGCCTTGTCCCAGAGACTGTTATTGCGTGGAGCTTGCTTGAAGGCCAAGCACTCCAGGCTCATGTGGCAATAAAAAGATCCTTTGCCACCAAATATTTCCCAGAGGTTCTACACCTCACCTCACCATTCTCACCCTAGATTGGCTAGTGTCTAGTTTAGGTCTCTCCAGCAGGCTCTTGTTTTACAGTTGGTAATTTTCCACAAAGCCGGATGCATCCAGTGGGGTGGCTTCTAATTGTTTTCTGTTCATTTGAGCCAGTGTCCTGGACTTGCATCCTTTTGTCACCAGGAAACTGCCAGTTGCCACAGCAGCTGTGACGATTGTGGCCAATTATAGCCACTCCTGCCTTGCTGCTTCAACTCATGAGGTGTTCTGGCTTTGTAATGTTGGCAATCTCTTCCTGCCTGGGTGGGAGGGGAGGTTGTTGGACACTAGACTGCGGGGTGGAGATCTGCAGAAAATAGTTGGCTCTTGGCGCATTCAAGCGGAGCTTTTCAATGTGATAAAAAAAAAGGTTGCGTGTGCTCCGGTTATTCTTCATTGATGGTACAGTATTCATGAATCCAGCTTGGAGTACCATGATTACTATAGCATGATCTGCTGGGAAACCACTGTTGGAAAGGGCCGTCCACTCCTCGCATCCTCTGAAGTAAGTGCCAGCAGCAACGGGGGAGCAGGTAGCCTTGCTACACTTCAGTGTTTGGAGTTGTATTTTGTTTCTGCTGACGTGCCCTCAACACACTCTCTCTTGCTGGGCCGGGGTTGTGCAATAGGGAAGCAGGCTTGTGTGGGTGAATGAGGTTCATGGCATCACTAGCCATAATGTTGCCATCATTATCAGTATCAGTTGATAATGAGTGCTCTTGTGATCAGGTCCTGTTTGTGGGTTTCCCATAATGGGCATCTGGTTGGCCATTGTGAGAACAGGGTGCTGGAATAAATCCAGCACGGCTTTCTTTACGTTCTTATGTCCTGGATGAAATTTTCATCCATCTTTTCTCCAGAAGGAGGTTCAGGCGGCAAACGCTAAAGGAGAAAAACAGTACCATTAAGAATACCACCAAAACATATTTAAAACACAACAGTCACTCTAAAATTATTTAAAAACAGTCACATACTCTCATGGCTAATAATTTTAAAGGTTGCCAGTAGCAGTGTCTTTCCGTCATCAAATGCCTCAGTGCAGAAGAATGTTGTTCAGATCCCTCCTGAATGTTAAGCATGAGGTAGAGAGATGCACCTCACCGGAAGGGGACTTCACAAATGGGGAACATCTCCTGATAGGGCCCTTTCATGGGTCAGCTTCAAGCCCGTGCATGGGCAGCATATGCAACACCTCAGGGTTCACTTCCTGTGATAGTTGCCACGACTCCGATGGCAACCACAGGTCTGGCTTAAGCATGGTCGCTAAGAAATTGCACTAAGAATTGCAAAGCCTCTGGCTTGAGTTCCTCCTTTGCCGTGAGCTCGCTATGCGCCCCTAGGCAAGCCACAGAGCAAGCCTCGACCCCATCCGCAACGTAAGGATAGTAATAGTGAGTTACTTTGCAGGGTTGTTATGAAAATGATGTGAGGGGTTGGAAGTAGCTGGTGCCGGCCTCTTCCCCAATCATGCCAGAAGCAATTCCACCTTCCTCAGACATTCGGGGCCTGGGGGCCCAGGTGAGGGCCTTCTCTGTGGCAGCCCATAAGTTGTGAAGCTCCCTCCACACAGAGGCACACCTGGCACTTTCGCTGTACAGTTTTCGGCAATGCTAACGGCATACTTCTTTATTCGACACCCGAGATGTGTGTTTTCAGGACCCACCCTATTCCTGTGACTATAATTTGTTGTAATTGTTTTTAACATTGGCTTTTAAACTGTTGTAACCTGCCTTGGGACCTCCTGATGAAGGTTGGGTAATACATTTCATCACCATTGCAGGCGGACCAGGAGAGATGCGATGAGGCACCAGCTGTGTGTCTGATGCACTCTTCCCCCCCCCTCCGCCCCGTCACATTATTTATTTATTTATTATTTGATTTCTGCCCTGCCCTTCCTCCCAGCAGGAGCCCAGGGCAGCAAACAGAAGCCATAAAAACACTTTAAGACATCATAAAAAAGGGGGGGGGAAGCAGTTGGGGAGGGAAAGAGAGCACAACAGCAGAGATGGTACTCATGCACCTCTTCATCAGTGCCAGCGGAGGCTGAGCTGTAGGCCATGAGGCGGAGGAGAGCAGGATGGGAGGAAAACTGGGTTGTGTTATATACCCGGTGGCAAGTCAGAACTGGGAGGGCAATAAGGAGGAGTTGCCTAGAGAGGAATTGGGCTGGGGACGTTGAAGTGGGTGCAGAGGGGATTCTTTACTGTCATAGCTGGTTGTGAGTGGCCCTACGTTGAGCTTGAGGGCCTGACTTCCACACCTGCTCCGAAGCAAGAGGTAGTTTGGGGAAGGGGGGGGGGGCTGAAGGCCAACAAAATCATGTATCTGGAACGCTTTGAATATTTGAAAATGCTACATAAATGCTATTAAGCTGACTGAGGATTTCTCTAGCAGCCATTGCTCTAAGGTTTGAAGGATAATAATGGAGAGGTTTTCAAGGGGCTACATAATGGCTACTAGTGAACCTCTGTGTTCAGAAGCAGTATATCTTTCACAATCAGAGACAATCAATAGGAGATGGTAGTCATTGTTGTGCCCTGCTTATGAGCACCAAAAAGGGGGTACTTGGCTGACCACTGTTGGAGACAAAAATCCTGGAATTGATGGAGCTTTTGGAATTGATGGAGCTTTTGGAATTGATGGAGCTTTTGGAATTGATGGAGCTTTTGGAATTGATGGAGCTTTTGGAATTGATGGAGCTTTTCATGTGCCTCCTCATGGTAGCATCTTAGCCAGTTGTTGAGTTCTGAACCTGTGTGTGCGCGTGTGTGTGTGCGTGCAATTATAGAGCGACCACTGCTGCTTCACGCTGCATCTGGCCCTAATTCTGGATGGATCCCCTCATCTTTCTGTGACCTTCTTGCTTGTCAAAGTCTTGCTTTGAAATGTTTTTCATGCTCTCCCCTATGAGATCCTGGAGTCCTTTAATAGGTTCATGTAATTAACAGTGGGGAACCTCCGGCCCAGAAGCCCAATGTGGCCCTCTAACCTTCTCTATCCAGCCCCTAGGACTCTCTCCGGGCACCCCCCAAAAGGTTGCCAACCTTGAAAGAAATGATCAAGCTGCTAGCCAGGCTCTGTTTTCCACGTGCCTGCCTCCCTCCGGAGAACTACACCAGCAAAACTCTTCATGCTTTGGGGTATGTAGAGATCTGGCAAAAGAGAAATAGTAGGACCTGGTTGTGGCAGGCCAGTGAGACAGAGCTTGCTGAGTGGCAGGGCGTCTGCCTTGTGTGCAGAAGGTCCCAGGTCCAGTCCCTGCTGTCTCCAGATAGGGCTTGGAGAGACCCCTCATCTGAAATCCTGGAGAGTCGCTACCTGCCAGAGTGGACAGTACTGAGCTAGATGGACCAGTGGTCTGACTCAGTAGAAGGCTGCCTCCTGTGCTCTTCCCCTTCTCTTTTAAGCTTTGGGAGCCGTCTCCTGATTTTCACCTTGTGAAAGACTCTGAGAACTTGTGCCCACCCACTCCCTGGTCAGCCCCCAAACCCTCGTAATGAAATGACAGGAAGAGTTTCCTTGCTCCATATTCAGGCCATTTTAATTCATGGTTGTAAATGGTGCTTAAGGCTTTTAATGGCCACTTGGGGAAACCTAGGCATGCAGGCTGGAGGCCGTTCAAGAGGGGAACAGGTTTATCTGCCAGATACTGGGAGGAAGAAAAACAGCAAGCCATCCACTGGGAACAGGGAACAGCCGGTTTGGCACAGGATTTTAAAGTACATTTTTTACTGGCATAGTAAAATATGATATCCCAGTGTTGGGAAGGCCAGAAGTGATGTAATTTAAGATCATAAGAACATAAGAACATAAGAAGAGCCTGCTGGATCAGGCCAGTGGCCCATCTAGTCCAGCATCCTGTTCTCATAGTGGCCAACCAGGTGCCTGGGGGAAGCCCGCAAGCAGGACCCAAGTGCAAGAACACTCTCCCCTCCTGAGGCTTCCGGCAACTGGTTTTCAGAAGCATGCTGCCTCTGACTAGGGTGGCACAGCACAGCCATCATGGCTAGTAGCCATTGATAGCCCTGTCCTCCATGAATTTGTCTAATCTTCTTTTAAAGCCGTCCAAGCTGGTGGCCATTACTGCATCTTGTGGGAGCAAATTCCATAGTTTAACTATGCGCTGAGTAAAGAAGTACTTCCTTTTGTCTGTCCTGAATCTTCCAACATTCAGCTTCTTTGAATGTCCACGAGTTCTAGTATTATGAGAGAGGGAGAAGAACTTTTCTCTATCCACTTTCTCAATGCCATGCATAATTTTATACACTTCTATCATGTCTCCTCTGACCCGCCTTTTCTCTAAACTAAAAAGCCCCAAATGCTGCAACCTTTCCTCGTAAGGGAGTCGCTCCATCCCCTTGATCATTCTGGTTGCCCTCTTCTGAACCTTTTCCAACTCTATAATATCCTTTTTGAGATGAGGCGACCAGAACTGTACACAGTATTCCAAATGCGGCCGCACCATAGATTTATACAACGGCATTATGATATCGGCTGTTTTATTTTCAATACCTTTCCTAATTATCGCTAGCATGGAATTTGCCTTTTTCACAGCTGCCGCACACTGGGTCAACATTTTCATCGTGCTGTCCACTACAACCCCGAGGTCTCTCTCCTGGTCGGTCACCGCCAGTTCAGACCCCATGAGCGTATATGTGAAATTAAGATTTTTTGCTCCAATATGCATAATTTTACACTTGTTTATATTGAATTGCATTTGCCATTTTTCCGCCCATTCACTCAGTTTGGAGAGATCTTTTTGGAGCTCTTCACAATCTCTTTTTGTTTTAACAACCCTGAACAATTTAGTGTCGTCAGCAAACTTGGCCACTTCACTGCTCACTCCTAATTCTAGGTCATTAATGAACAAGTTGAAAAGTACAGGTCCCAATACCGATCCTTGAGGGACTCCACTTTCTACAGCCCTCCATTGGGAGAACTGTCCGTTGATTCCTACTCTCTGCTTTCTGCTTCTTAACCAATTCCTTATCCACAAGAGGACCTCTCCTCTTATTCCATGACTGCTAAGCTTCCTCAGAAGTCTTTGGTGAGGTACCTTGTCAAACGCTTTTTGAAAATCTAAGTACACTATGTCCACTGGATCACCTCTATCTATATGCTTGTTGACACTCTCAAAGAATTCTAGTAGGTTACTGAGACAGGACTTTCCCTTGCAGAAGCCATGCTGGCTCTGCTTCAGCAAGGCTTGTTCTTCTATGTGCTGAGTTAATCTAGCTTTAAAAATACTTTCTACCAGTTTTCCAGGGACAGAAGTTAAGCTAACTGGCCTGTAATTTCCGGGATCCCCTCTGGATCCCTTTTTGAATATTGGCGTTACATTTGCCACTTTCCAGTCCTCAGGCACGGAGGAGGACCCGAGGGACAAGTTACATATTTTAGTTAGCAGATCAGCAATTTCACCTTTGAGTTCTTTGAGAACTCTCGGGTGGATGCCATCCGGGCCCGGTGATTTGTCAATTTTTATATTGTCCATTAAGCCTAGAACTTCCTCTCTCGTTACCACTATTTAATTTATGATATTGAACTGAATTTATCAAAGCCAGTAAGACTTGAGGACTTATCAAAGCATAAAATTGGGTTCAAATGGCACTTATCAAAGCTCTCTGGAATATTCTAAATGAACTTTTATTCAAATGCAGACAAATGGGCTCTTGTACTGTATATATTTTTTCCTGATTTTTTGATTGGTTGAAGTTATGATGGACAATGCTGAATATTTACTGTATATGGCGTCACTCCTTGTCCACTACTATCTGTCTTCCCCTGCAATGTGTCGCTACAAGAGTGCTGGGCATTATCGAGGATTCTCTAAGTCCACCTAGGGTAACTGTAAGGCCCAACAGGCTGGGCTGGCGTGTCTTGGAATATGCCCATGATCTCAGAGATTCCTTGGCAGAGTAATCGATACATAAAAAATTCCCTGGATGTAGAAATGTTTCCAAGCCTCTCTTCTGTTTCATATGCAACCTGCCCTGAGCATGGGGCTCTTCTGCAGTTTGCTGTAACACCAGCCCTGTTGCCTGGGATTTCCTCTGTAAACAAGTGACAGGTGATGTCACTGAATGAGTGCACAAGACTTGGATAAGCACCATTAAAATCCCTGAATCATTGCATTGTTCAATCTAGTTGCCAAAATAGGAAAGTCAGTGGGTCTAGCGTCTAAACAGGACTGCCCATGCAATATGTTTATTCAGACGTAAGCCTGCTTGAGCCTACTCCTTATGAAGTTAAGGATTGTAACCTTAGATTAAAAAAAAAGTTCAATATACATGGTTAGAAAAGAACTCCTATACCTTGTTTTCATCAAGGGTACATGTGCGTGTGTGTAAAGCTTTAGATCCCACCTTTCCTCCAAGGAGCTCAAGGCGGCATATGTGGATCTCTCCCTCCCCATTTTATCTCATGCGGGTCAGGTAGGCTGCAAGCATTGACTGGCCCAAGATCCCTCGAGCTTCATGGTTGAGTGAAGATTTGAACTCTGGTCTCCCAGGCAGGTCCTCGTCCAGGAAATGGAGAACCTCTAGCCCACAGATCAACTTTAGCCCACCAGGTGTCCCAATTTGGCCTGCCCAGCTCACCTGCCCAGAACCTGGCATCATGCGTGATGCCAGGTGTTGGCCTGGTATTGATGTGGCTCCAAAGGAACAGCTGGGAACCTAAAGTGAGCTCCTGCTTGTTCCTTTGCTGGAGCAACTGATGGGCAGGAGGAGTGTGCCTTGCTCTAGGGCAGCCTTTCCCAACCAGCATGCCTCCAGATGTTGTTGGACCACAACTCCCATCAGTCTCAGCCAGCATAGCCAATGGTCAGGAAAGATGGGAGTTGTGGCCCAACAACATCTGGAGGCACACTGGTTGGGAAAGGCTGCTCTAGGGTCACGAAAGGGGTTGCACTAAACCTCCTTCTAAAGCCTCCCTTTTGTGATCCTGGAGCAAGTCTCTGAAGGCACACTGATGTCATTGCGATGGCAGGTGGTTGGCAGGTGGGAGGCTTCACCCACCTCTCACATTTGTCCCTGGAGGGGTAGGGCACATACAGATTTGGCTGTCTGGGAGGAAAAGGTTCCCAACCCCTGCGTTACTCTAATACTCTTAACCACGCTGGCTCTCTCACACAAAGCTTTGTCATGCCGTGATTCTCAGGGACCTAAGAGAACATTTTCTCCCCTCTTTAAAGTATTGATTGGACTGAGTCAGTGTAAATTCAGATATATCCAGCATTACACGGTTATTAATTGCACTCCCTTTGTTTGATACCTATAGATTCTTTGCTGGCTTCAACCCTGTCTCAGTTGTTTATATCCTCCCTCTGTTGCATGTGTGTGTGTAGAAATCCCCCCTACTCGTTTTCTAAACAGAGACTAACAAGTTTTTTTTGTTTTTATCTAAATCTGTTTTAAAAACACCGTTCTGTCTTTGTGTATTTGCAGCTCTCTCCTTCCTCTTCCCCCACCTTGAGGTTTAATGTACGTCATTGTGAGATTTCTGCTGCTTTTGCGAGAGCGCAGAAAAGATCAGTGTGGCAGATCCCCAAGGTCTCGTTTTGGTAGCAAGGTGTGACTTTTGTGGTGGCTAGAATCTATTTTGATTAAAAAAGGGAAAAGGTTATTTTTCCCCTTATGAGACCTCTCAAGAAGAAAATCTCCCAAAGGGCCTTGGGTCTGCTATTGCTGTTATTTACAAAGTTTGCATGTCCGGGAGAGGGGAAAGATGGGGTTAGCCCTGTGTCTTTCCCCAACTTCTTTTGTGGGCAAAAGAGGAAGGACTCGAGTGAGGTACAGGATGCAGCTGTTTTCCGCAAGAAAACACAATTGAATGGAGCCATTCATGCCTGCAGCGCATAAGATGGGCTGTGGTGGCTTGCACAAAGTGATGTCACAGAAGCCCCAAATAGATTCTGCAGTACATGTTATCCCTAAGAGCATGATGAACAATCTATGACAGGGACAGCCAACATTTTGTCCTCTAAATCTTGCTAGACTGCACGCCATCCCTGACCATTGGCAATGCTGCCTGGGGCTGATAGTTGTGGTCCTAACAGCATTTGGAGGACACCACATTGGCTACTCTGGTTTATGACATCTAAGCTGGGCTTAAGTCATGACATCAGAATCCTAGATCCACAGTCGTTCTCGTTCCAGCATAATCAAAACATAAAACCCAGGCAGGGCTGTGCCAAAGGGAGGTGGCTTAGTTCTCTGTGGGTCTCAGTGCCCTGGGACACAGTATTACTCTGCCCAAAGCTCCAGACTCAGGGATACGTGAAAACACTAGTATTTATTCATTACATTCATACCCCGCCTTTCTTTTCATAATAGAAACCCAAGGCGGCTTACATATGGTTCCCAGGCGGTCTCCCATCCAGGCAGAGCAGCTCCAGCAGAATGCTGGCCTCGTGCTTTCAGACCGTAGCATGCTCCCATCTATCGAGCTACGGTCAAATAAAGGGGGTTAAGGTCAGATGTCAGAAATTGAACACCCTTCAGAGGAATCCCAAAGGATAGCAGTGCTTTATTTATTTATTATTTGATTTATATCCTACGATTCCTCCCAGCAGGAGCTGTGAGCCTTCCTCAGTTTTCTTAAAGAAGAGAGATTTCTAAGGGGACGTCCTGTGTGAAAAAGAGTAAGGAAGCATTGTGCCTAGAGCTGTTTGAATTCTGACCTAACATTCTTAGGCTTAGTAGGTATAACCATGGATGTGTTTATACTATGAGTCTGTGGGAGTGTGGGAAGACACAGTTCAACATTTTACAATGAAGGCTCTAGCCCTTATCGCTGCAAAGATAATGTGGGCATGGCTGCTGAAGTCAAGAAACCCAAGCAGTGGCTTAATAGGATTTCTAGAGATTGGAATGAGGAGCTTTTGTGCCCGCACAGCTTATTGCTGGTCCTTGCATGCGATTAGCAAAACCAAGAAAGTGATGTACTCATCTTCCCTCTGTAGCAGCATGTGGTTTTCCTTATTTGCGCGGTTTAGTTTGGCTGGACAGGGATTCCTTCCGTTCCGCTACACTGCTCCACCAGGCCACTCAAAGCACCTTGAGTGTAGACTGTTCTCTGAAGGTGTCGGTCATGTTTGTGCAGCAAAGTTGAAACTAGATTCTCCCCAGCCTACTGGCCTAGACGGGATCTGTTTTGAGATTGACCACTTCCATAATCCAAGGTTTGAAGGCTTTCCAGGGGCATCCATGGGTATTGCTGGCCTTTCAAAGCACCAGCATTCCCTCTGCTGCCATTGGATGGTAGCTCTCCTGTGGCAGTGAGATTCTATTATTTTCCTTTGGGCAGAGCCTGTTTGTAGTCTTTATCTGCTGTTTAGCATTGTTAATCTTCATTAGTTTCACAACATAGGAAGCTTCCTCCTATTTATTTATTTATTTATTTATTTAATTCGACTTTTATACTGCCCATAGCAAGGCTCTCTGGGTACATCAAATAAAAACACTTCACATATCATTTAAAAACCAACTGGTCATCAAGTTACAAAAGGATGTATCATATCACTGTCTGTTAAAACATCAAATACAAATACTAAAATATTAATATATTGAGTGTTAAAAATATTAAACATTAAAACATTAAAATGCCTGGGCAAAGAGGAAGGTTTTCACCTGGCGCCGAAAGGATAGCAATGTAGGTGCCAGGCGAACCTCGTCAGGAAGGGTGTTCCATAGTTCGGGGGCCACCACCGAGAAGGCCCTCTTTCTTGTAGTCGCCTTCCGGGCGTCTCCGTGAGCCATGGGTCCTCTAGCTCAGTATTTTCTACACTGACTGGCAATGGCTTTCCAGGTTTGGGGATGAGGGGAAGATACTGGAAATTGACCCTGGGACCTTCTGTATGCAAAGCCGACGCTCTGCCACTGAGCTACAGCCCTTACTTGAAATACCCAGTCCCATATCTGAAAGTGACAAGGCGGAAACACTCCAGATGTGGTGTGTTCTTCTGCCATCCTGTGCCTTGATAAGCCACTTAGTAGAAGTGCCGTTGGTCTTCTGGTTCTGCTTTGATTTTGCTTGTAGTCCTCATTCCTACTTCCGCACTGCAGCCTGTTCTATACATGTGGCCGAATGAGGTGGCAGAGTTCTGAGGTGGGGAAGAATGGATTGCCACTTCAGACTGCAGGTGGGACGCCACATTTGTGAATGCTCTCTAACATTGGCAAAATGGGAAGCTGGATTGAAACCCAGATGTGCTTCGTTTTGTTTCCTCTTACCTGCTGTCAGTTTCTCATTTCGGGGGGAGTGGGGTGTCACAACCAGCATCCCTTATTTGCTGTCCACTGCACCTCAGGATTCTGCCATCTTATTCAGCTGCAGCAGACCAGCCCTGCTGCAAATCTTTTGTGTTACCTGGTAAGCTATGTTCAGGCATGAACAAACATGGCTTGAATTCATACCTGCTTTGTTACCTTTTTTTTTTTTTAATCCCACCTTTTCTCCAAAGAGTTTATTTATTTGGGATTACGCAGAGGTTTGTACATGACACAGGCTCGTCACTCTGTCTCGCTTTAGGAGAATTCTTAGGTGCTGTTCAACCTTTTCTTGTTCCTACTTGTTGAAGGCGCACCGATGATGTGGTTTGATGGGGTTGGAAATGAGAAACCACAGCACACATCAGGCAGGCGCATGTCTTAAGGCTATAGGCCTAAACAGAAGTTTACCAGCGCTAAGCAACCTGGTTGTAAAATACTTAGAGACTCCATATGTACAGCCCCATCCTACAGTGGTCCCTTTTTAGGAGGGCAATTTTTGTTTTAAGTTGCCTGTTTTACTGGCTAATTTGCTGTTACCTTTATAAAGTTGTAGTTGGACTTTTCATTGCGTTTTTCACATGCTGTTGGACACTTTGTGAGCCTGATGGTTAAAAAAAAAAACAAGGTAGGGTTAATAAGCAAATCCTGCTGAACTCAGGGTGTTTTCAGACTGTCACTATTTTCAGGTGAGATTCAATCACGTACTGGCAAATTCTGGAATTATAGTTGATTGGGAGATCTTGTGCAACAAACCCACTTCTCCAAAACGATCTGACTTTCTGCAAGAGTGACAGTGTTGGCAAAATGCACTGGAAAGTGTGAGGCAACAGTTGCTTTGACATACAAAATCAGAATGAATGCTCATTAAATAGCCAATATTGTCTGATCTCTCTGCAAACAAATCCGGCCGCATGCTCAACAAACAAGTCATCTGGAAGTCCCCTCAGTGAAATTTACTTGTAACAACCCTACCTGGGATTGGGCTGGCAAAGCATCAGTATCCCTGCTATCACTGACAGCATCTCCAGCTGATTGTACTTGCACTTTGTCGGGGGAATTCCTTCTCTCCACGGAGCTGTTGGGCACAATCTTTGGTGTGTGCCACAGGGAGTTTCTTCCGCCAGGGTTCACACGTCAGAAGTAACTTGTTAACTAATGCTGAAGTAGTGGCAAGGTACTTACAGCTCGGTAACACACTTCACTAATAAATGTTTACGTTGATTTCACTAGACTAGGATCTTGTGCTGCAAGTGCAGATAGATTAGAAAAGGTTACGGATGGATCCCAAGGCCTTGGGGGGTGAGCAGCATCCATTTTCATTCATGCACACAAGGCTTGGGGTGGGAGGGCAAAGCGCCATTGCACACACAGAAAACGTCATAGCTGTGGGGATCTATGCCTTCTTGGTCCTGAAGAAGGAACTTCTGCTCGTTAAAGGAGACCTCAGGAAGACCATCCCTTACTCCAGGAGTGGGGAACCTGCTGGCCAATCATTGCTCCCAAAGGGTCCAGTTTGGCCTGTGAGGCCATTTCCCCCAAACCATACCCACCTGCTTGTGAGCTGTGCCGCCCACCTGTCAACTTTGTTCCACCAGGGGTGGGGTGGGGACATAAAGATCTGGCCTTCCTACCAGGAAAGGTTCCCCATCCCTGCTTTACTCTCACTAAAGGAGACCTGGGCCACTTAGGAGCAGTAAGCCACTGCTGTTTATTTATGCAATAGGCATTGATAGCCTGCTGTTTCAGCATGCGGCCCCAACGCAGGTTACGTACCTCTCAATACCTCGACCATGGTATCCTTCTGGGGAGGCTCGCGGAGTTGGGAGTTGGGGGCACTGCTTGGCAGTGGCTCTGCTCCTACTTAGTGGATCGTTGCCAGAAGGTAGTGCTTGGGGAACATTGCTCGACACCCTGGACTCTCCATTGTGGAGTCCCTCAGGGGTCGGTTTTGTCCCCCATGCTTTTTAACATCTACATGCAGCCTCTGGGTGCGGTCATCAGGAGTTTTGGAGTGCGTTGCCATCAGTACGCTGATGACACGCAGCTCTACTTCTCCTTTTCACCTTCTTCAGGTGAGACTGTTGATGTGCTGAACCGTTGCCTGACCGCGATAATGGACTGGATGAGAGCTAATAAACTGAAACTCAATCCAGACAAGACTGAGACACTGTTGGTGAGCTCTTTCCCTGCTCAGATGGTGGATGCTTATCCTGTTCTAGATGGGGTTACACTCCCCTTGAAGGAACAGGTTCGTAGTTTGGGGGTCCTTTTTGACCCTTCCTTGTCGCTCGAGGCTCAAGTGGCCTCGGTGGCACGGAATGCGTTTTACCACCTTCGCTTAGTAGCCCAACTATGCCCCTATCTGGACAGTGATGATCTCGCCTCGGTTGTTCACGCTCTGGTAACTTCTAGACTGGATTACTGTAATGCGCTCTACGTAGGGCTGCCCTTGAAGACTGTTCGGAAACTTCAGCTAGTGCAAAATGCGGCTGCCAGGCTGTTGACAAGGACCAATCGGTCTGCGCATATAACACCTGTCCTGGCTCGCTTGCACTGGCTACCTATTTGTTTCCGAGCTAGATTCAAGGTGCTGGTGTTAACCTGTAAAGCCTTACACGGTGTGGGACCGCAATACCTTGTGGAACGCCTCTCCCGCTATGAACCTACCCGTTCACTTCGTTCTGTATCTAAGGCCCTCCTCCGGGTACCAACTCACCAGGATGCCCGGAGGACTGTTACTAGATCTAGGGCCTTTTCTGTGGTGGCCCCCGAATTGTGGAACAGCTTACCGGAGGAAATACGCCTGGCGCCTACGGTTCTTTCTTTTAGGCGCCAGGTTAAGACCTGGCTGTACTCCCAGGCATTTTAAAATTTTAATGTTTAATGCTTTATGTTTAATGTTTTTAGCTTAATGTGTTTCTCTGTCACTGATTTTATTCTATATTGCATTTTAATCCTGTTTGTACACTGCCCAGAGAGCTATTGGCTATGGGCAGTCTAGAAATGAAAATAAAAATAAATAAAATAAATAAATATAATTATACCATGTAATCTCACACACACACACCAAAGAAAAGGCTTATACAAAAGATACATTGTAACCTGATGTCAAAATGTATGCAATGATGAGGCCAGATGCACCTTGGAGGGGAAGGTATTCCACAGTCTCAGGGCCACCACAGAAAAGGCACCGCTGCCCCATGAACTTTACGTGGCGGAACAACTGTCAGCAGGTCCTCCCTTGCACATTTCAACTGCCAAGCAGGTCTACATAGGAGAAAGCTGTCCTTCAGGTACTTGGGGCCCAAGTTCTTTAGGGCTTTATATGTCAACATAAGCACTTTGAATTGTGCTTGGAAGTACATCATGAACCAGTAAGGGCATTTAAGGGCTAATGTAATGTGTAGCTGATCAGTAGTCCCCACCAAAACCCTGGCCCGTTGCATTCTGAACCAGTTACAATCTTCAAGTTTGTATTAGATTATACACAAAATGAAACTGTCTGCTAGTAGTTGCCTCATCTCCCCCCCCAAAAAAAACACACACACCAAAGTAGATTTTTAACCTTGGAGGGAGGGGGAAACACAGAAATAGTAGTCCGTTCTAGTTTTCTTGGCTCTTAATTCCCGTTCAAGGACTTGTTTAAAAGAATCAACTTTGTGCTTTGATTCTTTTTGCTTACAATTTTGTTTTTAAAGCTGTTCTTTTTTCCCTTTTCCTACAGCACTTCAGAATGGGGCAGCTCTGTTGCTGAGGGCTTATTATGGACCCAGAGTGAGCTCCATAAATTGAAAAGTGGCCTTCAACTTTTCTAACAAGTGGATTGTGTCCTGATATTACAGAGGAATATAGTGTTAAAAGGTGCATTCCGGGTACAAGGGGAGAAAAACAGAAGATGGCCCCTGTCTTCCTATCAGTGTAGCTTCATCTACTACATTGCAGAAACTGGCTTTCCCCCCTAAATTTAAAGATGGAGGCAATGTGTACTATAGGGATAGCAGAGCTACTTACTGTTTATAAACACGGACTGCATTTGAATAAAACATCCTTTATTTTTTCTTGGCTGTTATGTCTTTTTCGATATGAAACTTGATATCCAGTTCAGAAGCTTGAATAATAGCACTAGATTGCCTCACTTAAGTTTGCTTAAGTCTTCAAAAAGCATTTTAAAATATGTATTTGCACCTGGAAATCAGATGGTGCTCTATGATTGTGCCAATTATGGACTTAAAAAATAAGTTTAAAATCTCTTTAAAATTAACATAAAGCTATTTGCAAGGTTTATAGACTGGCTGGTATTAGTTGCAAAAAGTAACGCACAAGACTACTTCAGAGGTAGTGACCAAATGACTCAGTTTATTGAATACGTTTATATACATGCCTGGCTACAAAACATTACACAAAACATGTTAATTGGGGGGTGGGGGTGCAAAAAACATATTGATCCCTCCCCCATAACAACTTTTGAAATGCATTTAGACAGACTTTGTTGCCTGCATTACTCACCAGAAATTGCAAGTTCAAAATCCAAGCAAGCTGGGAGTGACTGTAAGTGAATGGGCACTTACATTCTTTCAGCATGAAATGACAGCATACATGCATGTGTAAGTTGCAGCCGTCAGAGAAAATTAAAAGATTCTCTAAGTGTCACACACACACTAACTAGGTGTGAGCCAACCAGTTCTGCTGCTGAATATCCACTTGTTTAAGTGGCCTTCGTGTAAGGCTCTTGCCAAAGCTATACTAACATGGCTACTCAGTAGCAGCGCTATGTTGACTGCACTTTTTGGCAAGACCTCTTAACAAAATATTTTTTTAATGCTCTGAACTAAAACATCCAGCGGTCCTTTACATGTACTACTTGTAAGCAGCAGTTCAAAACAGTAACGCTTCACAGATTACTTATCCAAGTGAGTAACTTGGCACTAGTGACTCCTCTCTGAAGTAAACTCGCCAAGCATGGGTTCAGATCGGTGCTGCTGTCTTGGCTCACTCTGCAGGGCAGACACAACTCTTAAAGAATTCAGGGCCAAAATGTCTGCGTTTTTTTTCAGTGATGCCAGAAAGCAGAGGTCAGGCCCAGTGGAGAGTTACTCAGATACATCATTGTGAAGTCTTACAGAGAGACATCTACGAGTTGCTAGAAAAGTTACACCTTAGAGGCCTAGTTCACACTTAATAATGAGCCAAACCATGGCTTAGCAAAAACAAGCAGGCGTTTGGATACCTACAGTGAAAGTTGCAGCTGATTCACTCCTCCCCTTGTTCTGCTACCACACTGCACACAGCTAAGCCATAGTTAGGCTTAGGGTTACATGTGGACCCAGACTTGTGGTTTGTCGTGCTCCCAACAAATCAAGGTTCTTGCTTTACCACTGTTTGTTTGGGCAAGACAAACCACAGAGCCCGGATTCACATTCAACACCAGCACCTAAGCAGAAAGACCCGTTGTTCGCTCTGGGTACCCATGCAGCTGCTCACTCCTGTTAAGCCCTGGTTTGGCTTAGTGTTTCATGCAACTAAGGCCACTGCCAGCTGTAGATCACAAAGAATGAAAAGGCAGTAATGTTCACATTTTAAAGGGGAAATGGTTTCTATCTCCTAAAAGCTGATGCTTTGGTGATTATTTCAGCCATTTTGTTTATAAAAAACACTTCTTTTTTTACAAAAGTAACAACCATGCCCATGCCAGAGGATGCCTGAAACATGCAGCTGTATATAAAAGCATTTTGCACAAACTATTACACTGATTACAGACACCACATGCTGGCCCTGACCGAGCTCCAGCTGCACTGGCTCCGGGTGGCGAGTGGGAGCATCCTCTTCTGTAGCAAACAGCACATCCAGCTAACTTCGAGGGGGCTGGATTGCCACCTGCTCCTGTAGCACTTGTGGAAGCCAGCTTCCCTGCTTGCGTCGCTCTTGCAGGTCAGGGCAATTGGCTGTACAGTCTATCCACACTCTTTGTCATTGAGACTTACATTATATTTGGGTCAACAAAAAAAACCCAAAGAGATTTTATACATTTTTACAACAATTAAACAGTTAAGTTTAATCCTACAAAGAAAAGCAAACTACCGTACCTCGATAGTACAACAGGACTAACAGTAGTCAAATGTGTACAAGCAAAAACTACACTAAATATTTAATATTTACAAATATTAAATATTTTTTCAGACACAACTCAGTTGCCTAACAAACAATATTAACCACACTCCAATAATAAACTAACAGAAAATTAAAATATTTTACAAGCAGGAGATTACTGTTATCTAGGTCTATACTGGGACATTTTTTATTTATATATACATTCTGTAGCTGTTTGGTACACAATTTAAAAAAATTAAATACTGTGCTCTCAAAAAGAGCATTTTTAAGCAAAGTCTTATGTTTACAATGCAGGTGACTGACTTGTTTTTATACCATCCCTTCTATGTTTAGAAGAAATTCTGCGTTAAGAGATTAAGGCAGTGAAATGTCAGTGTTTTGAATTCATGTGGGAAAAGTCTCCCAAGAGGACAGAAAAAGGAGAAGTGGATCAAGACATAACAGAAATATATATATATAAACGTTTCTTGGAAGAAAAATAATTGGCAGGCAAAAAATTTGCAGACTACTTCAAAAATTTCATCCACCACTTCTTCCTTGTACAGCAGAAAGATTTGGGAACTATTTTTTAGGAAAAGCTGGGCTACTGTTATGGGAAACCAGTTTCATGTTCACAGCCATATTTCTGCCCAAACAAGCATTCAAAAAAGACTTGAAATTTTTTCAATATAGAACTATATCGAAACAAATAAAGGAACTTTTATTGATAGAAACAGTTAAATATTTTAGTCCCCAATAAAACCTTGTGCAGTAATTTCGGCTCAGCGTTAGGTTAGATGAAAAGACTCAACCAAAATCCCCTGCAAGAGTTTGCCTTAAAATAGGAATAAAATGAAGAACACCCATTTTTATACATACAGGAACTGAACTCCATGCAAGAAGTGAGTGCACAAAATTCCATACTGAACCTAAATCATACGATAGTAATTCTGTTAAGAACAAAAGCGGAATGTACAGCAGCTTTACTGTCAATAACCGTATAAATATGAACATCAACCTTATTAACACTGATGCTTTACAAAAAATTTGAGGAATGCATTCATTTAATAAATAGACAATATAACTTATGCAGCGTAGTGCTCTTAAATGTACACTCTAGCTGTGCACATTATAGTAATAAAGTGGATCTGAAAAGTTGCCTTTGTTTTTTTCTATAAATTGTTAAGTGCCCATTTTAAATAAAAAGATTCATAATCTGCCATGGGCTACTCCCCTGTGACACACAGTGTCACAAACATAGTGGTGAAAATACAGTATTTAAACTAATCTAGAGATGGCTTTTGTACATTTTTTTATACAATCAAGAAAGATACAATTTGTATCAACAAACAAAAGGTCGTTTCTGGTTATTTGAGGCATTGCTCCCAGCTGCTTGTATACCACACAAGGGAGGATAAAGTAACACCACAATAAAGGGATCCCATTCTGACTCACAAAGCTGACCAATTTTTTTTAAAAGATGTTTTTCATATTTAAATGCCACGTATTTTTAAGGTTAGCGCTGATACCCAGATTAAAGGTGCAGGGCTGATCTGCATTTCCACTGTGCATTTTTAAAAGATGAGATAGGATGACAGGCACTCAGGACAACTGCTCACATAAGTCAAGGTGGTGTGTGCCGTCCTGTACTAATGGTTGAATGAACTATGTGCCGAAATCCAACCTGTAAAGATGACAAACCACCAGTTTGCCACCAGCTCTCCAGCAACAACTTTCTGCGGCAACTTGGAAAAAGCAACAATGATGTGGATTTTGTCACTTGGCCCTCAGGCATTTTAATGCCTGGAAATAAAGCTGACACTGTTTGAAAACGGAGTATGATATCATGAAGTAGCAACCCTACTACATGCAGAGGACCTCCAAATCCCTTGAGATTATAAAGCAGACCTCGTGGGGGAATCCATGCCGCCATTCTTTCTTGCATTCGGAAAGGTGTGTCAAGACAGCACCCGCCAACGGTCTCGGTTCAGCGCTTGTGTATTCAAGCAGATGCACAGCCAGGTTTGTTCCCCTCCTTTTTGCCACCGTTCTGCTATGCTCTGCCCAGTGCCACTGCAAACAGACTGGATCAGCATGTGACAGGATTACTACCGTTGCCTGGCCGGCAGGATGTCCAACCTAATGCAAGCGCATCCCTCCTCAGAATACCCAAAGGGTACTTGTTTGACAGAAAACATCAATGGGTCGCCATCAGCCATTTTGGGTATCAGTGTAATCATTCAAGTAGAGGACACAGTATCTAGTAGTTTGGGGTTTCTTTTGCTGTTGTTTTCCATCCGGGATCAACAAATAACCCAAAAGCAGCTTGCAAGCCGTTATCAAAACACCAGAAACAACCCTGACTGCAGCCTCACGTTCCGTGTGTTTCATAGTAAGAAACATTTAGGCAGTGTCACACCTTCTCATGAAGAAACAAAAGGCCAGAAAACCAGGCCTTCTCAACTTTCATGAAAAAAAACTACAGTAGAAGTCAACAAGTCCTAGCTCGAGACATATCGAGTTAGTAGTGGTTCAAAATGTTGAAATACACATTTGGATTTAAAAAGGGTGTCCAGTCAGTGCAGCCTTAAAATAGAAAACAAAAGAGCCGCCACCATCAATGCCCCTTGTGGTAGGCATTTAGCTACAAAGTTGCCCACCCCAGAGCAGACAATACTAATTGTGCAAACATTGCCACTCACAGAATGATGATTCTGGCCTGTCAAACAAAGAGTTCCAGGAAGCAAATGTTCACCTTTGCATGGATTTTAAAGTGCAAAACTGAAGCAAGTTTGCAGTAAACCCAATACTATTGCATCCCTTTGAAAACTAGCCTGCCTTCCCACACTAATCAAAATGAATTGGGATTCAAAAACAAAACTCATTTTTTTACTTGTTCATTGGCATCCATTCAGCACAAGTTCTTGGTATGTGTTTGGTCAAAGCACAAGAACAGAAAAGCAGAATTTAGAACTCAGATGCTACAACTTTTACTGCTTTCTGGACTGGACTGAAAAGGTCAGAAATGCCAATTGCAACATGTAAAACTGCAAAGCTCACAGCAGTATTTAGCTGAGAATGGTATTATGTATTTGCAAGCACTCCATTTGACATTGATGGTCCTATCCCCACAAAGGGCATGAGCTCAAGCTATCCTAAAGACAAGTAGTCACTAAGCTTCATGCAGCCAATGTCTGTTTCCCATCCTCCAATCTCATTCTCTTCAAGGCCAGGCAATGCTCCTCATGTGCAAAAGGACATCACTGCACATGAAGTGGATTGCCCAGAGAACTGGGCCTCCCCCAAATAGTGTCCTCATGCTGGAACCACTAGATAGGCAAATGCCCTCTGTGGGCAACAAGGCATGTCAACTGACTGGGCTTGTCTTATTGTAGGTCTGTGAAGAGGGATGCGTAAGAAGAGCAGGCCAGGCTTCTGCCAGTGAGGACGTTCAAGTGCACAGAGCTTATTTTAAAAGCCCAATGTTATATTGGAGCAATATGTCAGTTAATACTGAAGACTATACACTGACTCATGCAATATAATTGCTAACTGTTTTGAAGGACCTGTTTTAGACATACCAACATATGACCTTTTGGATTCAATAAATGATACATCCATGCATAAGGTATGCACTTCCTGTAAAATGCCTTTTCAAAAATCCCTGCTTTAAAAAACTTTAAATACTCATATTTATAAATACAATCTCCTTTTTCAGACCGCTTCACACATTTTAAATATAATCACAACAACAATATACAAAATTGTATACCGCAGTCAGAAACTATTTACAAGCAGAGAATATCTCTCGTCATTTTTAGATATCTCCTCCAGAATGTTTGTATTTTCAATTATTATCTTTAGAAATGCAAAAGGAATGCTCCTTTTTAACGCCCTGTTCTCAATTTGGCAACAATCATAGCTGCCAACTGTTGGGCATCTGTCATGTGGGGATTCTTCTCCATCACAGAGAGGACAATGCTAGCTGGGAAAATATTACAGAGATTCTTATACGTTTGATACTGATGTTCTGGGATGATGTGTGGCTCTTGCGGTTCGCCACAGACTCCAACCCAAGGATTCCGCCAGAGCTGCTCCATCTTCTCAGGCACGCTCCTCACCATGACAGGTTCATAGGACGGCTGCATGAGGTTGCTGCTCAGTGAGTAGGGATGGTAAGCATAGGCATCTGTCGCACACGGCAATGGGTCCCAACTAGCATGCTGCTCTCGACAGAGCGGTGGCCTTTTCTGTCGCGTGGGATTGCTTTCATAAAGTCGAGAGTCAGAAATGCTGTCCATTCTTGTCATGACAAGGGCACGGCTTGGCTGGGCAGCAGCTGATGGGTGAATGTTTGGAGGCACAGGGTAGTCTCCTGGGCAACTGGAACGTGCCCCAATGACTGGGTGCTGAACATGCAGTGCTAACTGGGAAGCTGAATGCTTGCGAGGAAGATGTTTAGACCCTTCGGGGCCATAGCTCTGAACTCTTGCTAAGGACTCATGAAAACCATGGGAGAAAGCCTGAAGACGGTTTTGGGGTGGGAGTCGATGACCCTTCACATTGTCTTCTGGGCTTGCATCTCCTAGACCCAGGTACAAGTCTGTATATGAGGAGTAAGAATCATTGCTTGTATGGCTTAAGAAATTGTCTGGACAGGGACTTGAATTTCTGGAGTAAATACCTTGGTCAACATCAGCCCCGTAGTAATCTGTATTATGCATGCTGCTGATACTCAAATTGGAGAAGTCACTCAGCATGGAATAATAGCCATGGTCTCCCAAAGACTCGTATTTTGGATACTGGTCTGTGTAGTTCATTGAAGTGCCATGGCTGTTGGTGACCAGGATGGGAGGATATTGCACACTGGCCATGTGTTCCAGTGAGGATTTCTGATGTGTAAATTGAGATGAACCAGGTACAGGGCTACTTGCTGAACGGGTATTTAATGCCCCAACAGCGTGGCTTTTCGAAGGCGGGATAGTTGGGACGCTTAATGCTGAAACGAGGGAAGGGACAGAATTTGCCTCAGGCTTCCGTGTCATCGAAAGTCTATCTTCAGGTTCCACAGCACCAGACCGAATGCTTGGATCTGACTGACGCTTGGGAGCAATGCGCTTCACTTCTGAAGTTATTTCCCCTTTGGAAAGGGCTGCCCCTGTTCCGCATTTAGCCAACGCGCCTTCACTCATTGTTTTCACAGCAGATAATTTGGCACTGATGCGAAGCTCGTCTGCTACAGATCTTAAGGGCTGGTTTGCTCTTTCCGGGTGGTAATATTTACATTTGTGTCCATAGGTGCATTTCTTCCCTGGGGGGGGGGGCAAATCTCCCAGATTAGACATGGCTTTTGCAAGAAATACATCAGCTAAACACAAGGAGTTGCATCAGAGTCATGCTCGGAGGAGACCCATTGAAATTGATGAACTCAAGTTAATAATGACTAACTTGCTCACCGATTTCAATGAGTCTACTTGGAATATGACTTGGATACAACCCAAGGTCCTTTACACACCTTGTGACAGTCAGAACTACAAGCTCAAATGCAGGCCATTTATGACCCACCATCCAGTCACTATATCCTTATTTTCTTTCTTGAGTGATATAAACCTCGCTGAAGGCCGCAAGTGCAATTACCAGTGTGGGTTGGACAGTAAAGACCCAGGTTTAAATTCCCACTCATAGGAACACAGGGAATCACTATGTACAGAGTAAGAACACTGGCCCACCGAGCCTGGCGTTGCCTATAATGACTGGCAGTGGTTCTTCGGGTTCTTCCACATTACTTGTTCCCCTGATTTTTAATTGTTGTTGTTAAACTGGCAGCTTCGCACATTATCGTCTTTTTAACTGGACACATAATGGCTTTAGGTCACCATCTCTCAGCCGAACTTATAACACAGAGGTGTTATGAAAGTGAATTGCAAGTGTGAAGATGCAACTCCTTAGGCTGCAGTCCTATACATCCTCATCTAGAAGTAAGTCCCACTGACCTTGAACTCAGTGGGACTTACTTTTGAGTAGCCATGCATGGGCTTGTGCTGTCGAGTCTCCCAGCCAAGGACCATGCAGCGTTACTCATAAGGATCTTAACAAAGTGGCTCCTCTAGCTGTGGATATGCTGGGAGCTTGAACAGGAGAGGGGAGGGTTCATTGTCAAATATCTAACTGGGTTTAAAAATTTTATTTAACATATGTATATACTGCCCTTCAATTTTAAAAATTCCAGGGCGGTTTACACCTATCAACTTGTTTGTCTGACTCTCTCTGTCCTTAATATTAGATTAGTCAAATGGCTTTTCCAGCATAGAAGGGTTTTGAAAACATTTCCAAACACTGATGTTAAGTTTAACTTCCGTCCAGTCTTTCTCCAGTGATTTTAGCATCTGAACTCCCCTCTAAATAACAGAGTCAAGACATGACATTCAGCACATGACTGAGCCTTACATGCTTGTTTTTGCAACCACACGGGAGGAAAAGGGTGGTGGTTCTGGGTCAGACTGCAGCATAGGAATAAGAGGGGATGTCACTCTTTGCCAGAACTGTGGTCCCTATCCTCCTCCTCCTCCACCAACATCCCTATTGCCAAAACCAACCAACCAAGGGCGAATCACCTGTTTAATGTGTTTAGCTCTGAAAGCATTTTTAAAAACCAAACAGAGACACAGCAGTGAGCTCTGCACACCCAAACATGATCTACCTCCTCCACGTCTCAGCATGCCACTACCATCCATCCCACTCAAGCTTTACAATGACACATCTTAAATGGCCAGCTATTTTTTTCTTTTTAATCAAGAGTATTAACACTCACCGTAAGGACACGGTTGCTTTTTGTGTTCAGGAATAACAGGCTTCTTCCTTAAAAAATTTTCAAGGCTAGGGCCATGGCGCCCTAAGGGGTCATCCGGTGGCATAAACCTGGAAAAACCAAGAGGCAAATTTTACCTGCCTAGTGTTAAGCTTACCTAAAACGGCACAGTGGCAAGAATGTAACGGCTTAGGAATGAGCTGGGAAATTCCCAGTCTGAATCTTGCCACAGCTATTAGCTCAACAGGGCCCCTGGAGACAAGCCACTCTCTCTCCCTCCTCTTCTCCCACCTCATCTCAAAAAGAATACTGCAGAGTAGGAAATGATGGAGAAAGGGCTGCCAAACTGAACAGGGGACTGGAGTACCTTCTCTACAAGGAAAGGCTACAATGTTTGGGGCCTGCTAGCTCAGAACAAAAACAACAAAAGTGAGTTAAAGATGGCTTATCTTACCAGACTGCTGCCACTCAAAACTCATATAAACATTAAGCATTATTACACTTTATTACACTAAAGTTGACAATGAGGACATTAAACTTGTCAAGGATTATCAATACCTTGGCACAAACATTAACCGAAATGGAGACAATAGTCAAGAAATCGGAAGAAGGCTAGGACTGGGGAGGGCAGCTGTGAGAGAACTAGAAAAGGTCCTCAAATGTAAAGATGTATCACTGAACACTGAAATCAGGATCATTCAGACCATGGTATTCCCCATCTCTATGCAGAGATGTGAAAGTTGAACAGTGAAAAAAGTGGGTAAGAGAAAAATCAACTCATTTGAAATGTGGTGTTGGAGGAGAGCTTTGCACATACCACGGACTACAAAAAAAAGACAAATAATTGGGTGTCAGAACAAATTTAAACCAGAACTATCACAAGAAGCTAAAAGGATGAAACGGAGGTTATCATACTTTGGACACTTAATGAGAAGACATGATTCACTAGAAAAGACAATAATGCTGGGGAAAACAGCAGGGAGTAGAAAAAGAGGAAGGCCAAACAAGAGATGGATTGGTTCCATAAAGGAAGCCTCAGACCTCAACTTACAAGATCTGAACAGGGCGGTTTATATAACAGATACTATTGGGGGTCGCTGATTCATAGGGTCGCCATAAGTTGAAATCGACTTGAAGGCACATAACAACAACATCATTACACTTTGGAAAGAAAGAAACCTACTTGTCATTCACAAAAGAATACATCAGCAGCCGTTCCTCTATGAATTTTTTCCATTCTGGCTTTTCATTTTGAAGATCACGATAGTTGTCGTTTGACACAATGATGCCATCAGAGTCATATGCCAGTTTCACTATGAAACGGTCATCATAGCAGACCACCCTTCTCCCTTGAACCCTCCGAGATGGGGTGAAAACAAGAATTTTTTCCTTCTCCAGTTTGTGTAAAATTTCTTGATCTGCAAAATCAGGTTTATGAAGAATCTGTTAAGAGCAAGGTACTTGGATAAGGAAATATTTATTGAGGTGTCTCATGCTTTACAGTTCAGTAACTGTAACAGAAATGTATACCAATTGTCCACTTAGATCAGCCTTCCCCAACCCAGTGCCTTCCAGACGTTTTGGACTGCAACTCCCAACAACCGCCACCAGCCCAGCCATGGGAGCTATATATTTATATCTAAGATGCATTCAAGGATTGCTGAGGAATTTTACAGAAAACAGGCATCATCCACCGGCCCACCACCCATGGTTAGCCAGTGCTGTTTACATCACAGAGTGTGTCTCTACCTGATTATCTCCATATCACAGATTTTGCTGCAGATAGTAAGAATGGTAAAGTGGTATCTCTGGTGTGAATCCCATTATGCTAGTCACATGTTTTTAGGATGATCTCAAATGTCATTTCTCCACCTCTGCTCATTCTCCGCTTCCTCCCCATTTTGGACCATTCTAGACAACAAGTTTACTGCATTTGAAACTCTTCCTGGACAATACAACTTTACTCTAATCCCATGACTAAATGCTTTTGCATACACACATGCATGTTTTTTTCATGAAGCTTTTTCCCCCTGGGCAAACTTTTTTTAAAATATGTCATCCTCCACCTGCCATCTAAAGAGGAACAGTCCAGAAATAGTCCTATCTTCATACAAAAACATCAGGTGTATATTAACCAAAGTCTTCCCATCCTACCTTCCCCATAAATTGGCTGTCAGGACACATTGTCCTGAGCCAGCCAGCCTAGCATGACTAACTTCTATTGATTTCAATGGCACATAAGACAGCAACAATGAACCGTAATTGGATTACAGACATTGCTCCTTTTCGCACATCAACCTAAGCCAAACCATGACTCAGCACAAACAAGCAGGCTCCTGGAGAGAGCCTTTGCTCCTCCCAAAGTCATGGTGGTTTGGCTTAGCATGCAGTCCAGTCTATGGTGTTTACATATTAACCCCAATTTAGTCTCTCACATTAATTTCCATGAGCACCTCTGCTCAGGAACATCATTATGGTGGAGCACCCCAACAGCAGGCAAGCTTTGGAAAGAAGATTTCTTCATGCAAATTTCTAGTAAAGGCAGAATATGAAATTGTGTGAACAGACATCACTACTTTGCTCTCAACCATGGCTAAGTTCTATTATTATTATTATTATTATTATTATTATTATTATTATTATTATTATTATTATATCATGCTCTTTCTCCCAGTAGGAGCTCAATGTTTGTTGTGTCTGGGTGTAAGCAGGAAAAAATGCTGAGTGGAGGCTGAAGATACTGAGCGAAAAGGAAAAGATCATGGAAGAAATGAGGAATAATGCAAACACACTCCCAGTCTTATTAAAAGCAAGGGGCTTAGTCAACTGAACAGTTAAACCTCCACTAATATCAATGGAACTTTGGCAGACCTGCCTGTGTCTGGCTTTTGCCCAATGTAGGAAATCGGGTATTACAGGTGGCCCAGTTGGTTCTCCCCAAAGAACAACGGAGAGGTCTGTTTTTGTGACTAAAGGAATTTCTTACAAATAAGCTCCAGAAGGACAATTTTATAAAATGGATTAGATCGATTTATACATCTCAGAAGGCTCAGATAATTGTTAACGGAGATTTAACGGATTCATGTGAAATACAAAAGGGTACAAGACAGGGATGTCCTTTATCTCCTCTTTTATTTATTCTGGTCTTAGAAGTGCTGCTTAGAGATATAAGGCAAGATAAAAGAATTTCGGGATTAAAGATAAAAAAAGAAGAATATAAATTGAGAGCATTTGCTGATGATTTGATAATTGTACTAGAAAATCCTTTGGAAGGAATTAATGTATTGATGGACAAATTAAAAGAATTTGGACCGTTAGCAGGATTTAAGATCAACAATCAAAAAACAAAGATGTTGGTGAAAAATTTAACTTTAAGGGAACAGAAAGAGTTAATGGACAAGACAGATTTTACAATAGAGAAAAAGTTGAAATATTTAGGTATCATTATGACAAATAAAAATTCAAAGTTGTTTCATAATAATTATGAAAAATTATGGACAGAGATTAAGAAAGACTTGCTAAGATGGGATAAACTACAACTGTCATTAATGGGTAGAATATCTGTGATAAAAATGAATGTATTACCGAGAATGATGTTTTTGTTTCAAACAATACCTGTAATATCCTCTGATTTACCTTTTAAACAATGGCAAAAAGATATCTCTAAATTTGTATGGCAAGGAAAAAAACCAAGAGTCAAATTTAAATTACTACAAGATGCCAAAGAAAGAGGAGGACTGGGATTACCAAATCTGAGACTTTATTTTGCTGCCTGCTGTCTAGTCTGGATAAAGGAATGGATCTTATTGAGGAATAAAAGACTATTGGATTTGGAGGGCCATAATTTGAAGTGGGGATGGCATGGATACCTATGGTATGACAAAGTAAAAGTAAATGTAGACTTTAACAATCATTTTATAAGATGTCCTCTGTTGAAAATATGGAATAGATATAAACCAAGGTTTTATTCGAAAATACCATTATGTGTCTCAAGTCAAGAAGCGTTTTATAGAAGAGAAATGGCTGGAAAAGAGAAATGGTTAACTTATCAAGAACTATTAGAAAATGTACATGGAGAATATACAATGAAAGAGAGAGAACAACTGACAAAGGAAGGATATAGTTTTCAATGGTTTGCCTATTTACAATTGTTAGAAAGATATAAAATGGACAAGAAAATGTATGGGTTTGAAATAAGTAAATCTGATTTTGAAATAGGACTGTGTACAAATGATGAAAATATAATTGCGAAAATGTATAAACTCTTATTGAAAATGGATATGGAGGAAGAACAAGTAAAAGAGTGTATGGTAAAGTGGGCAAAAAATTTTGGTTATAATATACAAATGGATCAATGGGGAAATATGTGGAAAAAAGGTTTGAAATTTACACTATGCTATAATCTTAAAGAAAATTTTTATAAAATGATGTACCGTTGGTACATGACTCCAGAAAAGTTGTCAAAAATGTATAGTAATGTTTCTAATGTTTGTTGGAAATGTAAACAACAAGAAGGATCATTTTATCATATGTGGTGGTTATGTAAAAAGGCAAAATCATTTTGGGCACAGATAGGTAGGAAGATGCAAAAAATTCTAAAGATAAATATTCAGTCAAAACCAGAATTTTTTTTATTGGGTTTTATGGATAAACAAATAGAAAAGAAATATGGAAGAATAATATTATATATGATTACGGCAGCAAGATTATTATATGCACAAAAGTGGAAAATGGAATCAACACCAACAATGGAAGAATGGCTATTGAAATTAATGGACTTAGTAGAAATGGATAAATTGACATGTTTACTTAGAGAAAAATCGACGGATACATTTCTTAAGGAATGGAAGCCTCTCTTGGACTTTTTGTTGAAAGATCAAAATAAAATGATGATACTGGGATTTGACGATTAATTAAGACAGCCTATGGAGAAAAGGGATTCTGTATGTATATATTAAGGGACAGGTTTGATGTATATTATATACTTATAGCTGATCTGTGACAAATCGGAAGTCAACTATTTTATTTTCATTTTTTGTTGTTGTATTGTTATGTTTTTTTGACTTTGTTTTGTTTGTTTTTGGAAAAATTTGAATAAAAATTATAAAAAAAAAACAAAAAAAAACAAATAAGCTCCAGAAGACTGTTCTGGATCTCGATGTTCCTCACTGGCTAGAAGGTGGGAGCTGATCTGTCAATCATTAAGAGTGGGAATCTCCCTGATCTGGTAGAATTGACCCTGGGATACAACAGTGCCATCCTAATGGTGGGAGGTTTACAGTGTAAGATCCTCCGTGGCGCAGAGAGGTAAGTGGCGGTAATGCAGCCGAAGCTCTGCTCATGGCCGGAGTTCGATTCCAACGGAAGGAGGAAGTCAAATCTCCAGTAAAAGGGGTCGAGGTCCACTCAGCCTTCCATCCATCTGTGGTCCGTAAAATGAGTACCCGGCATACGCTGGGGGGTAAAGAAAGGCCGGGGAAGGAACTGGCAAAACCACCCCATATATACGGTCTGCCTAGTAAACGTCGCAAGACGTCACCCTAAGAGTCGGAAACGACTCGCACTACAAGTGCAGGGACACCTTTAACTTTACCTTTTTTTACAGTGTAGCTCCCTTAGGATTCCTCATCATGGTGGTGCTCCTGTTTTGGAGCAGACTGGCAGAGGAGAAACTGCGTGCTTTGTCCCACCTTTATGCCCAGCACAAAAACCAAGTGGGCTACTAGAAAAGGCAAGCCCAATCCTCCGCATCCACCACAGAAATGCAGTAGACTGTTGCTTTGCCATCACCCAAAAAGATAATAAACACTTCTGCAGGCTAGTAACTTTGAAGGACTATTTACAAGGCTGATGTAAAATAGACATTTAAGTATTTTAAGATAAAATAACTATCCAAAGGTTTAGAATACCAGCAACTACTCTGAGTGCATGCATACACACACACACAAGATGCTCAATTCAGGTCTTGGCCTACCCCATTCTAGGAAAAACAAATCTCATAGTTAAGAATAGGCAGGCGCCTTTTGAAGACTTTTCTTTTTCAACAAGCCTTTTAAGTTGAGAGCTATCCCAGTCTGTGTCAGAATTGCTTAATACGTTTTTTAACAATGTTTTTAACCCTTTTTTAAAATGTTTTTAACGCTGTTTTGTCTTAATGTATTTTAAGATTTGTTTTTATGATGTTTTAAAGTGTTTTTAGTGCCTTGTTTGCTGCCCTGGGCTCCTGCTGGGAGGAAGGGCAGGATACAAATTAATTAAATAAATAATAAATAAATAATAAGAATAGTATCATCCCACACAATCTTGAAGGAAACAATGGGACAACAGAGAAGATGTGACCTCTTTATATACGAAGGATATAAAGTCAGTTTAGCCTTTATAGATCACATGTCAACAGTAGCTGTGATACATTCTACTTTCAGTGACTAATCTATGTAGTGCTGTGTTTGGTATGGTCAAATTATGATGGGTTATTGTGTGTTTTCTGCTAGTTTTAGCTGTGTTTTGAAACGAGAGATGATTGGTTTTTTGCTGGTAATAACATTATGTCATTGTTTATATTTTGGTGTGTATTTCTTTTTTTAAAAAAAAACCTCTTTGGAAGATGTCTTCTCAAAAAGCAGTCTACAAAATTGTTAACTGAACAAAGGATACCAATGTGAGCCAGTCCAAGAAACCAGTTCTCTTGAAGAGGCAGCAGTGCTCTGAAACTCTCCAGTCTTTGCACTCTTAAGACAGATGGAAGCCTTGACAGTTGGATGAGGCATTTTCATTGGTAGTGACCTTTGCAGTTTAGAAACTCTGTCCCCACTCTACCACATAATGATGCTCTATGTGCAGATAATTAGGCAATGATTCACTGATAACTTACACACTGTAGGTCTGAAGGAGTAAATCTTTCACCCTTTTTCTTGGCTAAAATTCTCAGATATTAATTGAACAACCAAGTTTGCCATGTGATGGGTACACAAGCGTATTTTGAATTACTGAGGGATGAACTGTAATTTTACAAAATGTACAATGCCTCAAACTAATTTCCGTACCATTTTCTTTTTTTACAGAATGCCATGATACTTAGCTACATCAGCATCTGCCACAGTAACTAACCTCATCCTGGTAATGGCAACTGAAGTAAAACTAATGCATGTTTGAACTGCTACCTGTAATTGGTGCATCTGGTCGAGATTGCTCTTTCCTCCACGTAGGTACAAATACTGTAATATCTTTATGACCTTTCTCCAGAAACCAGTCAACAGCTAACTGAATCCCTCGACAGGAAAATCCTTCTTTATTCCCATGACTGAAAAACAGAGCAAAGTAATTTAGAGAGTTTTGGTTTCAAGTACTGTAATATTTCTAAAATACCTGAAGCAAGTATTTTGTAGTGGTCAGAATGTTAGATCAGGAAGATCCAAGTTCAAATTCTAACTCAGCTCCAACCTTACTTGGTGACTTTGGGCCAGTCACTGTCTCTCAGACTAACATACCTCACAGGATCATAAGGGCAAGAGACTACACACATGAGCTCGTTGGGAGATGGAATTAAAATGTAATAAATAAAAAGAGAAAGGAGACTCTGTTTATTGTAGTCTAGCAAGAGTATTAAAACAAATTTAAAGGGGAAAAAGTGTCTAAAAACTCAGTACCCATATTTTTTAAGGGGGCAATTTTATTTCAATGGGTTCTAACCAGCCCTGATTAGCAACTCCAGTGCTTAGCAAATTGTCTTTAAATTTCAAAGTGCTTTTCAGATACGTATTTCAGAGAGAAATAAACCTCTGAAGAGAGTGAATAATGCCTTGACAATTTGCATAAGTGAATTCCATTCTTATCTAACAGAGTAACCCTTGACATTCCATCTGGAATTTAAAGTAATAATTCAAGTAGTAGGGGCAGATTTTCCATTCTATAACATACTACAAGTGATTACAGTCCAGTCCTATTCATGTCTACTCAGAATGAAACCCCCACTGAATACTCCCAGACAAAAGAATACAGATTACAGCACTAAATATCCATTTTTAACAGTGACCTCAAATTTGAGTTTTTATACACATGTAGGTAGGCACCAAGTCATCTTTTAGTAGGTCTCTGGGGTTATGATGGTTGATTAAAGGGGATTGTTCAACTTATCTTACTGAAGCTGCTTTTTAAAAATCTATTATCCATATTTTTTAAAAAACATGACATTTTTACTGATTTTGATATTGTTATTTTTAATAACCCTTAAAGCAGGGCATAGATAGATATAGATATAAAAACAAAGCACAACCAAAACTACACATTATAATGAGTGCATTCCTTAAAAATAATCTATTATTGCTGAACTACCTCATTGCCACATTACTTCCATCAATGACAATTGGCCTCAAGTTGTCAGAGCTGTCTACCACTTCATCTTCTAGAGACAGCTCAGGACTGGCAGTCTCCTTTGTACCAGTGGGGCCAGTGACACTTCCAGTACTGGCTGGTCCTTCATTCTCAGTCTTGTTGCCAAGTCTCACCAGCTCTGCTAAGATGTCATTGATAAGAGCATCTGTCCCAAGCTTATTCAACACAGCTTGAATCTGATCTCCAGCATATCCCAGTTTTAAAGCAAAATCAGTTTTAGCTTGATATTCTTTATTCGAGTTTGTTTTATTCTCTTCCAATTTTAAATCCTGAAGGAGGCTGCTCTGTGAAAAACTTGGGCGATCCAAGCAAGGAGAGCGGCAAAGTTGCCGATGTGGTTTGTGGGAAATCTCTTTCTCCCCCCACTGTGTGTTGCTGCAGCTGTCCCTGAAGCAAGGCTGCTCAAGTTCACTCTCGGAGCTTGTCCATTCCTCAGATTCGGCACTGCAATCCCCGCCATCTTGTTCTGTAGTCCTCTCTTCTTGGGAGCGCCTCTTCTCCATTTTCAGCCTTTCCACCATAGACCAGGCCGTCATCACGTTCACCTTCTGGCCAAATCCTGCAAAATTTCTCTTACTGCCAAAGTAGCCCAGAATTTGTACACTACATCTTGATGCGTCCACTAGACTGAGCTTGATCTGAGATATACACAAAGCCAACCATGTGTTCCTTTATCGGGAAAATATAAAACATGCATAATTAGATTTTTATTGGCCAATGCTAAATAATTAACATGCCAACAAAACACATTTTAATTTAATTTGATTATCATTAAGTAACAGTTTGCAGTTCTGTTATGCTTTTAATGGCAATAAATTGAATTCCATTATCCTTGTCCTCCACAATAATTGCACGCAAGACAGAGGTCTGGTTTGCACATCACATCAAACCGTAGTTTTAAAACAAACTTTAGTTTAAATAAACCTTGGTTACTGCTCGTAGTTTCTTTAAGGGAAAGAAACCATGAACATGACAAGCCAGAGTCCCGCCTGTTTCAGTTATGGAGGAGCACACAGAGAACAATAGAGCAGACTGTGCTCATTCACATTAAACCATTGTTTGTTTTAAACTATGGTTTAATGTGACATGCACACTGGGCCTCTTATGGCAATTATACCAACATACACACACCAGTGAATTCACTAAGTTAATGAACTGTCAGATAGCTGGTTATCACAAGAGCTGTTGTAAATAAGAAATTGTACGCCTAATCCAGAGAATACTAAGAGGGTTCACTCGAACCTCCTCACACACTGAAAGAATGCATGAGGAGGATGTGGGGTTGCAAGGCATGCTCCTACTAACCCCATCACAAGGACTACCACGTTAAAGGACCCTATGTATGTGCAACTCCTTCATCCAAGAGTGGGGAGATCAAGATCGGGCCAGGCTCCCCACCTCCTTGTGAGGAGGAGCTATATGCACATGGGGGCCCTTCATATGGCTGGCACATGTATTGACAGGGAAAACAGGACTATGCAGTATAGCCCCACAATGATTTCATACCTTATTCCCATGTGAAATACGAGGAGTGACCCTCCCTTTAGTCACACTTCAGTTTTACTGAACTGGAAAAGTTAGTTACAACTAACTGCAGCACAAATTAAGGTCACATTTAACTAAATCCTGCTCAAAGTAGACCTACTGAAATTAATGAACCTAAATTAGCCATGTGTTAATTTCAATGCGTTTACTCTGAGTAGGACTAGCATTAAATGCCACTCTTACTTTCTTTGTGTTCTATCGCAATGAGCATTTCTATCAGTCAGTTCCATGTCTGTACTTTGTGTAGGTCTCTTCAGCACAAAGATGTGGATTACAGCACAATCCTATGCAAGGTTCCCAAAAGTCATTCCCACTGAGCTTAACAGTACATACTCCCTTGTCAAAGTACATAGGTTCACAGTCCTAGCTCTTTTTCACTTTTTGCAGAACTTTACCAAATACCCAGATTGTAAACTAAAGAAAGATCCCCACATTAATATTGATGCTTGTCCCCATGCAACACACACACACACACACACACACACATGTGCAACAACTTCTATATTACTAATCACACATGCCCCATATCCTCCAAGTGTTTGTATTTATCAGGGATAGTTCCTGTTTTCTGGTATTTGTCCCCACCAAACCAATTTGCCTTTTGGGGAGATGATGAACATGACGTCAATCTACAAGAAAATGGCGAATGTTGTTCAATGTAAATTAATGTAAACCAAAAATGGAAATGCCCAAAGTATAGACATCATGGGGAAGTGGGTGCTTCTCATCTCCTCTCTGGCAGGCAAACACAAAAAGCCCTGCTGGATCAGACCAAAGGCCCATCTAAGATTCAGTTTTCCACAGTGGCCAGTCAGATACCTATGGGAAGCCCACAAGCAGGACATTAGTGCAATAATCCTCTCCTGCTGTCTCCCAGCAACCAGGGCAAACAAATCCTAACTTCACATATAAGCTGATGGGGTGGGGTCTGAGCTAGTACTGACCCAAAACAAGGGATCTTTGGGTCATGATAGACAGTTGGAGGAGAGCTTTGTGCATACCATGGACTGCCGAAAAGACAAATAATTGGGTATTAGAACAAATTAAACCAGAACTATCACTAGAAGCTAAAATGATGAAACGGAGGTTATCATACTTTGGACACATAATGAGAAGACATGATTCACTAGAAAAGACAATAATGCTGGGGAAAGCAGAAGGGAGTAGAAAAAGAGGAAGGCCAAACAAGATGGATTGATTCCATTAAAAAAGCCACAGACCTGAACTTAAAAGATCTGGTTATAACAGATGCTCTTGGAGGTCGCTGATTCATAGGGTCACCATAAGTCGTAAACAACTTGAAGGCACATAACAACAAGACAGTTCAATGAAAAAATTGGCCCGGTATAGAGCAACTGCAAAAAAGGGGGATTCCATGCTAGGGATCGTGGAAAAAGATCAAAAATAAAACTGCCAGCATCATAATGACTTCATACAAATCTACACTGCAACCACAGTTGGAATACTGTGTATATTTCTGGTCACCACATCTCAAAAAGAGCACTGTAGAGCTGGAAACGGAGCAGAAAAGGGCAAACAAAATGAGTAACTCCCCTATGATGAAAGGTTACAACATTTTAGGCTTTTTTAGTTTAGAAGAAAGGTAAGTAAATGGAGAACATGATGTGTATGTACTGCCTTCAAGTCGATCCCGACTTATGGCGACCCTATGAATAGGGTTTTCATGAGGCTGAGAGGCAGTGACTGGCCAAGATCACCCAGTGCGCTTCATGGCTGTGTGGGGATTCGAACCCTGATCTCCCAGGTCATAGTCCAACACCTTAACCACTACACCACACTGGCTCTCTGGAGAACATGACAGAGGCTTATAAAATTATGCATCAAGCAGAAAATACTAGAAGTTGGAATCATTTAATGAAGCTGAACTGTGAGAGATTCAGGACAGAGAAAAGGAAGAACTTCTTCACACTACACATAGTTTAACTATGCAATTCACTACCACGAGAGTTGATGATGGCCATTAACTTAGCTGACGTTAAAAGGGGATTAGACAAATTAATGGAGGCTAAGGCTATCAATAGCTACAAGCTGTGATGGCTGTGCAGTATCTCCAGTGTCGGTCATATGCCTCTGAATACCAGCTGCTGTGAAGTGACCACAGGGGAGAACAACTGACCTCATGTTCTGCTTGTCAGCATCCCATAGGCAATTTGCTTGGTCACTGTGGAAAACAGGATGCTGGACAAGATGGGCTTCCAGTCTGTTCCATCAGGTCTCAGGTGTGCTAGAGAGGACACTGGAATAATCCCATTTTAAACTAGTTTGTCATGATGGCATCCTACACTTTCTTTCAACTACAGTCTCAGAACAAGCAAGGATCTTAAACCACAGACTGATCCTGGCTTGTTCCCAATAATCATAGTTTAAACAAACCATACTTCTCCAAGTATGGACAACTTGTGAAACAATATAAATATAATAAATTATAAATTAAAAGGGGAAGGGGATGCTTCTGCCTCCTTGTGGGTGCAAAAAGAGGGGGTGAGTGCAAGAGCCCATGGCTTGCTACGGCTTATTCACACACTGCAGGGATGGAGAACATGTAGTACTTCAGACATGTTGGACTGCTGTTCCCATTATCCCTGATCTTTAGCTATGCTGGCTGGTGCTGATGGGAGATGAAGCCCAACAACTGCCGGAGGGCCAAGGGTTCCCCATTTTTGATACAGCAGGAACCATGGCTTCCCATTCTGCCTGAACACTGCTGATATAGCACAGTAGAATACAGCCCCTCTGTTCAAAAATGTAATAAGATTGGTTCCCCAAAGCTATGCAGTAGGTGAAAGAAGCATTTCAGGTTCTACATCTGAAAGGTAGGGTGCTTTAAATGGCCATTATACCATGACATGAATTGGCACACACAGCTTTTTTTTTTTGTATGCTCACGTGAGTATTAGCTACGATTTGAAATGTCTGCTGCCTGTACCTCCCCCCGCGCATGTGTCTATTTTAATAGCACATTAGGCAGAGGAAAAGATGTTCACTACAATAGCTATTTAGGTGAACATTGCAGAGTCAGGGGAATAGCTGTGGGGGGGGGCAACCATGCTTCCACTCTACCTGCTGTTGCTGCTACTTCTCCCTCTCTTCCACAGCACATGGTCTTCCCCTCTCCAGAAGTATCCACTTCCTGTTTTAAAGTGACCAGAGTTCTCCACAGAGAACTACTTCAGGGGCAATTGACTCACAATTTTTTCAAACGAATAGGCAGAACAACGTTAGCTACTGTGCCTTAAAGCAGGTGTGGGGAACCTTGGGCCCTTCAGCTGTTGTTGAACTACCGTCATCCCTGCCCACTGGCCATGCTTGCCTGGGCTGATGGGAGTTGTAGTTCAGCAACACGTGGAGGGCCAAAGGTTCCCACCCCTGCCTTCAAGTGACTAGTAGCACGATCCTATACATCCTTACCAAGTAGCAAGTCCCATTCAGTTCAATAAGGCTTACTCCCAGATAGGGCTAAGTATAGGCTTGCTGCCTGTCGGGCAGTTGCCCCTACAGAAGAGTGCTGTGAAATGAGCTAGACCTTAATGCAACACTGACATCACCTCTCCTCTGATTCTGCGTTTGCCTTCTCCACCCCCAGGACACACAACAGGCACACAGCCACCTTCACAGCAGACAAAGTTCTGTACTATGGCAGCTGCACGCATGCTATGACCAACTTTCCAGAAGAATGTAGCTGCAGACAGGGTACTGTTGACCATCGCTTCCCCTCCTCCCCCTCCTCCTATATATCTGCCAGGAATAATGGGGGGAAATAAGCTATTAATATGCTCATGAAAAATACAGACACATATTTTGCAATCTGGGAATAACATTGCAATGCTATAGTTTGCTTGTTCCAATTTTCAAAGTATGCTGTTGCCCTTGTTATCTGAAACAGAAACTGAAATGCTAAGTTCTTGAACAAAAGAGTGAATCCCTACCTTAGCAATCCAAGTTAGCTATGCAAATAAAGGGGAATTCCAAGCTTAGTAAACAAATTTCAGTTTGCACTCGTGTTAAAGAAACTATGGGCCTATTCTCACTAGCACCTTCAACTTGATTAACACAGTACAAGAAAGCCCACAGCCCAGGAAGAAATCCTAAGAGTGCTGGCTGCTAGAATAGCACTTGCAGCAGTGTACTAGTAGCATCATCAAAAAAGCCACTGCAGACAAAGTTCCATGCATGGACATGACTTTCACATTACTGATTCCATCTATGACAGCACACATCAGCATATCCAGCAAATACTCTGCTGGAAGCGCAACACTACGTTTCACACGGTTTCCGTCCAAGAAGAATGATAGACAACCCTGGTTGCTGTAAAATGATTTAGTTTGTAAATCCAATATCCTAAGGCAGGGATGTGGAACCTGTGGCCCTCCAGATGTTGCCTGACTACCACCCCGACCACTGGCCATGCTGGCTGGGTCTGACTGGAGTTGGAGTCCAAGAACATCTACAAGGCCACTGCCTCCCCACCTCTGTCCGAAGCATTTCCTCACGTCTATCCTAAGCATCACCGTTCTTCAGGGATGGCTCCTTGTGAGCCAGGCTGAACAGAAATGACAGTACAGACCATTTGAAAAACTTGGGTCTACACCTATCACATATAAAGAGAAGGGTGGAACCCAGTCTTGTAGAAAACTGGGTATATGGGCAAGAGGAGCTGCTCTCCCTTCTTTACTGTTCTGCAACCTATCCCCATCTCCCCACCATCACAAGAATGCTTCCAGGTAAGGTCACTTCCAGCATCAGAGAGGAAAACGAGCGGGGGGGTGGTTCTGCCACCATCACATCTAGCCTTTGGTCTGGCTTGCTATAATTCAAATCTAGCACTGATAAAGTCCATTGATACCATCTTGTGTCTCTGTTTTGGCTAGATATGCAGTGGCACTCTCCCCTGGAAGACTGGAAATAACAGGAATTTGTGTTTCAAAGACAAGCACCATTGTTCATCCCCAACACACCTCAAAGCACACCCTGGCAGACACTTTCTTAACTGAAAGAAATCCTTAAGTTTACCAGAGTTCATTTCCTCTTGCACAAGAGTTGCAGCCTAGTATGACACAGTATTTAACAAATACTCTCTGTTCAATGTGGACATTAAACATCAGTTTTCAGTGTGGGCTAAATGCTCAAAGTACACAGAACCACTAAACAGGTGCTACGTTGTTGCGGCCAGACAGGCGACTTAAAAATAAAATTTATTATTACTATTACGTAGGGGTGGCAGCAATACTAGCAGAGCTCAAAACTCCAGATCCAAGTCATTTTGGTCATTTGTTCTGCTTTGCTGCCAAAGATCCCAATTAAAAATAAACAGTATTACTTACATATTTTCAGTGATAGGTGTCTAACGGACACCAATATTTTTTAAAAAATAAATGAATCACATCAATTAATATTCAACTTCACTCTACTTTTCCTTTTAAAAAAAGAATACTATTGCCCCAAAACTGATCCTTTTAACATGGAAGCACCACCGTTGTTGTTCAGAAGCACACCTATAAATGAGGAAATGCCTAATTGGCAAAATTAGCATCCTAGATGTATGATGTGCGTGAGCTAAGCAGATGTGGACATGATAAGTGCCTGGATGGGAGACCACTGGACAATCAATTAAAACTTGTTCAGCTTTCTAAAGAATGTGTTACAAGTCAGTAGTATTCACAAGAGCTTTTGAGTGTGATCCGTCCCTGAAAGTAATTTAAGAAACTGTAGCAGTGCCCTCACAAGCAGCACCAGATGAGAACTAGGTTAGTGCTGCAATTCATGCTTTCTTCCTGCAAACAGTTTGAGATGTTTCACATGCTACCAAGTTCTTTGATTGGAGTCACTTCCAAGTAGGCTACTGCAAAAAATTCCACTCATAGATTGTAATTTGTGAATTATCTATGCATGAGTACATCACTGCACATACAGACTGTAATGTGCAATTTTTTATTTTTTTTAAGAATTTTGCTACAAGGATCTGGTAAAGAAGAAGAACTTTCACACACTTAGTTTGGGCAAGTAGCTTAAGGGGTTCTTCATCTCAGTCATTGTCCTCCTTAATCATTATCCGATTCTTTCCCATTTTTAAAGCTGGTTTTGTGCAAATCCACACACTCACTGCAGATCTCACTATTTCCTTTGCAAAATTCTTTTGGACAGGAAAGAAGGAGTGATGTCTGTCTGACCCTGAACCACCACTGATATTTACAATCCCAAAGACATATTCAAGCTTTTCCACCTTTATGAATAACCACAAATCCCATATTATCAAGATGATTTAGGAACCTGAACCCACAATCCTGAGCTGAGGAAAGAGGAGCCAAACAGAAATGAAATTAAAAGTTACAAAAGGATACCTGCACAAACACACCCTTGGAGAATGATTCAATTTCTACAGTACTTCCCCTGCTCTCCAATTTACTGTTCTGGTTTCTAGTAAAGGATTACCATAAGGGCTTGGAAGAGCTTGTTGAACGCTTATAACTTGTAGCAGCCAATATCTTGTTAACTGAGTTCATCATAAATCAAAGTTTTATACCTACAAAATACTGAACGCCCTCGTGTGGCATTTGTTATGAGGATACAGGTTACATAGCCGAAACGTGGGGCAGACTACTCAACTACATTGAAGACACATATAATGAAGCCTGAAGGCTTCTGTTGCAAAGTGATCTCAAGAACTTGCCTTTGTGGGCTCCTTTTTGCAGAAGGGCAGGATATAAATTTAATGATAATAATGGGGCACTTAACCCTTTCCCTGTCAGGTATTTCCCCTTCCCCAAACTGCTTTTATCCTTAGAGTACCAGACCACTGAGGTAAGCAATGGTGAAAGATACAAACAATTAAAAGCAGTTGCAAGGAGGTTTCAGAGTAAAGTCTTCTGATAGAGAAGTGTTAAAACACGCTCCCCCCCCTTTCCCCAATGAAAATTGCCCTTCCAAGTGTAACCTGTAGGTCCCCCAGGTGGAATACTATATTTTATACACTCAAAATTTAACAAAGATCCTCTTTCTTCAGCGTTAATCTTTAGCATTTATACATTTTCGTTTATTACCTTTTGGGGTCATTTACACTTTTGATCGGCTTCAATATTTTAGGCCAACAAGTGTCATGCAGCCATACAAAAATTTTACACACATACTTCCTGAAGGCTGCCTCTTTTTGAACTACAATATAAAAAATAATATATAATTACAATATTTGTCACTGAAAACAGATTTTAAAAGCGAACTCGGGGGGGCGGGGGATCCACCTCCAAGCACATGTTGCCATTACTGCTACCATACTCACTTCCACTTGCCTCTAAGACAGCAGCAGCTCAGCTGTAACTCATGCTGGTAGTAAAGCAGATAACTCTCTGCCAAAGCAGTGTCTGTGTGCAGGGGTTTTCTATTCTTTCAGCTCTGGTGACAGATTGGTGGATTGGTGTTACGAAAGCTGCACTCTGCAGAAACACACCCACTTCCATGACTCACAGGAGTATCTTGTTGGGGTTTTTTTTAAGTGATTGTCAACCGTGGTTGAAAGACTATGAACAAGAAAATTCAGCTGTGTCATTTTTCATTAAAAGGCGGCAGAGGGGAGCACTTTCATGTGAAAAATCACAACTGCCTCTAAATGAATGATTGAGGGAATAATTATGTATGGTTGTTTTAATTGTTTTTCCATCCCTATGGTGTTAGTACATATTGAGGAATAGGAGAAAGTTAGATCCATTTAGGGCAGAGAGTTTTATCAACCTGGTTTAATACATTGACCATACCATGAAGTTAACAGGAATTTTCCAGTAAGTTTGGAGGTACAAATTGCTGCTCCGAAAAGAACCAAATTACAAGGAAATAATGTGAATACAAATTCTTCTGGAGACTAAATCTATTTATTAAATGAAAGGGTTAGAATTTTAGCACTGTCTGTTTTCTTTTTGATGCCTATTGAAGACCTTCTCTTTCAACAAGCCTCTTAAATAGTACCTTTATCTCAGTCTGCATCTGTACTGGAATTGTTTTTAAAATGTTTTGTTTAATATTTTTGAAGATGTCTTGTTTTTAAAAAGGTTTTAATGTTTTATCACATATTGTTTCCCAGCTAGGCTCCTTTTGGGAAGAAGGATGGGATATAAATTTAATAATAAATAAAATATTTTCCACTCAACTGTCTGCAGCAATAGAAGCCTATGACCAGATTCAAATGTTACTGGAGTGGCACATCCCTTGTAACATGTAAAAGATGGAAATGCATGGAGATCACCCACAACCACTGGAAGAACAGTGGTAGGGTTGTGCCATGGGTATCACTCGTGACCAGCTGAAATAATGTATTCATAAAATGCAAGGAGTTGGAAAATTATTATTGGGGTGTGGAACCTATAATTCCCATCATCCCCAGCAAGCATGGTCAATGGCCAGGGATTATGGGAGATGTAGTTTAGCAACATCTGGAGGGCCATAGGTTCCCATACCCAATATATATATATAAACTGTCTGCACCACAGACTTAGAAAACCCATTTCATTTCAGTTAACTGTTAAGCTTCTCTGTCATAACTATGCTTTCGCCTTTTCAACATTTGATCATCATATTATTATTTGAGGGGGAAGGGTAGGTCACCAAAACCTCATGAAAAATTGACACCAATCATCAAGGGGGAGAAGCCATTCTTGCAGAGTTTTTTGGGGGGTGTATTCATGTAGCAATCCTCAGGGACTATGAAAAGTTTACACCGGGCAGTAGCCAACATCATACCTTCCAGGTATTGTGGACTACAATTCCTTGGGTTTTGACAATGCTGGCTGATGTTAATGGGAGTTGCTGTCCACATCTGGAAGACACCACATTGGCTACCCTTGCTATGTCTGTTTTTAAGTAGCCCTAACTTAAATTAACTTTTGCGCTTCCTGAAAGAGAAAGGGGGAGGAGGGAGAGAATCTCTTTCCCCAAGTCTCTTAAGCTCCTACCTCTGTCCAATTTTTCTATGCCTCTCCTCTGGCATCAGGGACAAATGCACGATTCCCACAACGGAACAGAAACAGCATGTCTCTAAAGGATATGGCCATGAATGGTTTGAGAAAAGGAGCATTCTGTGATTCGTGTGGGACAGTGGGGAGAGGGCAAGAAGGAGCTAGCCAAAAGTGTATACTCTTCTAGCCTTAAAATATATTTCCAACTTGAAAGTTTGCCTATGCAGATTTCCTGATCCTTTTGCGAATAGTAGTCATCGCATCAAATTCCCACCTAACACCTATTAGCATGATTACATCCCCTTAAAATATATTTCCATCTTGAGAGTTTGCCTATGCAGATTTCCTACTCCTTTTACAAATGGTAGCCATTGCATCAAATTCCCACATAACACCTATTTGTACGATTACATTCCCTACCACTAACTGACAGATATCCATGCTGCATGGTTCCGAAGTATTAGAAACCTTCCCTTCCAAATCATAATACTGGGAAACACTTGATAACAATTATACAGTCATTCCAGTCTACATGACACAGTACAGAGTAATATAAGCCCCCCCAAAAGGGCAGGATTCTTCCCCAATGAGTCTAACATCTAAATTTCAAATGGGGGAAGACAGGAATGAAAAGTGAGCATATGCGTAATTAGGGTGTGTTCTTGCTGCAGATGGCAGTTGACAGGCTAAGCCAAACGATTTACAGAAAAAGGTGGGCTGTTCAAGGAGAATGGGCAGAGTTGGTTAAGGAAGCAGGAAACTTGTGGGCCAGTGGCAGAGACAGAGCTTCCTATTATTAATCATTTGCCAGGCTAGTCCTCATGATTGTGGCCCCTTTCACTTTGGAAATGAAGCATTATATGGCAGCCTGCAAATGTAATACTAGCACTGGTTACAGAACAGATAAAAGAATTGCTCAGTTTACCCCCTGCTTGCCCCTCCCTCCCACACTGTTTTCTCTATGTGGTATACCTATGTTTAACAATATTCTTTCTCTCTCCCCTTTAGGAACCTCCGGTCCTCAGCCTAATTTCATGAAGGTGGGAGAAGCCCAGAGGAAGAGGAGAGGGAAGGGATGAAACCAAAACAGATGGAACAGTGGAAGGAGAACATGGAAGAAGCCCTCTGCAAGTGATCAGCTGAGACTTCTGTCAAGAACAGTCTGAAGAAATCCCTCCTCCCAAATAGAGCTGCTCGGGTACTAAGATCTGCAGGGGAGGCCCTGCTGGCAGTTCCACCTCTATGTGAAGTTCATGAGGTAAAGATGCATGAGAGGACCTTCTCTGTGGTGGCCCCTGGATTGTGGAATGCCCACTCCTCATCTGGCTTTGTCACTATATACATTTCAATGTCAACTCCATTTTGCACAGGTGTTTGAGAGTGAAAGATATTACAAGGTTTAATTGTACTGAGCTGTACTGTAACTCACCCTAGGATCGCATGGTGAAGAACGTGCTATAAATGCCTATGACAAAATAAAAACCTGTCCTTCCCTTGGAAGCCCACTGGGCAGGAGAAAGAAAGAAAAAGAGTGGTTCCATCCAATGCCAGCATGCAGCCCTAAACAAACTACCCCCAAGGAAATGTAGCCCTCAGGAAAAGGTTCCCCAATCCTGCTTTAGGCAACAGCAAAAACAGATGCAGGGGAACCAGGAGAATAATCTGGTATTATATCAACTGCCCCGTGATAACTTACTCAGAATAACAATAAAAATGACACAGTTAAGTCACTCCATGTTATTACTCCCAATGGCATAATTTTATGTTCTGTAAGTGTGACGTAGTGGTTAAGGTGTTGGACTACGAGCTGGGAGACCACAGTTCGAATCCCCACACAGCCATGAAGCTCACTGGGTGACCTTGGGCAAGTCACTGCCTCTCAACCTCAGAGGGAGGCAATGGTAAACCCCCTCTGAATACCGCTTGCCATGAAAACCCTATTCATAGGGTCGCCATAAGTCCAGACCGACTTGCAGGCAGTCCATTTACATTTAAGCACAGACAGTAGTAACATACGGAATCTACAATTATTTGGGCCTGGAAAAAGTTTCCACAGAGAAACAAAACATTTTAGGGGATTGGTTGCCTTAATGTTTTAAGAGGTTGAGACAATTATTAAAGCTTCCACTAATTTTCCATCAATTAACTAACAGAACCCATGGAGGAGACTCTTTAGACTTTTGCAACAATTCTTTTTTTAAAAAAATCAGTGGTTAGATGCGTCTTTCCACAAGATATTCTTCATTTGTGAGCCCCTGCTACTCACTTGCTCTGCCCACCCAAGTAGCAGAGGTACCATCAGGTACATTAATGGCCTACATTTGGTCCATCCTTTGCCAAATTGTCTTTGTCAAAGGCAATTTCTTGGATTGTCTTTGGAGTCTTGTGCAACATAAGAATGATGTTGCTGTTGCAGCAATGGGCCCTTTGCTAGTCTTGTAGACCAAGGAAAGAGCTGACCTTGCCACTCTCTGGAGCCAGCTCTGATGTCAAGAATCATAAAGCTGGATTAGAGAGGCTCCATATACATGGAGGGCTCAAGCCTTTCACAGGACAGTTAGGGGCACACAATTGTGCAAGTTTGGTTATACTTTTTGTTTTCAACCTTAGTGCTGTCTGACTAGTATTAAACTGTGTGCTATCATTCTGGCTGAAGGATGGAAAGGAGGAAGTTACCAGATGATGCACCAGAGCTTGAGAAGCTAACCAAAACCCAACAGGCAAGCTCTGGTCATGAACAAGATCTGAACACCGTAAGTAGTTCCAGCTCAGCCTGACAGAACAATGGAGACTGTTCTAAGCCACCCCAGGTTTTCACACTCGTTCAGTATGCTCTTGACAAAATATTTAGTTGCTAGCTAAGGGTCCAATATGCAGGTTGAAGGGAAGAATACAGATATTTCCCGTCCTTTCCCTACCCTACTTCCCAATCTCTCATCCATCACCAAAGCCCCTGCCACAGACCAAGATAAGTCTGCTTTCCCCTCCCTCCCAAACCTGGCCTTGCCCACCATTCCTCATCCTCTAGGTCTTGAGGAAGAGGTTAGGAATAAGTCCCATCAAGGCTTAAAACAATCCCCTGCTATTATTTATTTATTGGCCTGGACAAATAGAGATCTTCCCTTTGCTGACCCATTAAAATTGTCTCCTTCTGCAGCTTAAACTGTGAAGTGAGAACTAGATGTGATCAACTTTGGCGTTATCTGCAGCATATCTACCTCTTTCATGTGCCACCAAGAAATACTTTAAGTTTTACCCCTCCATTTTAACAGATACTGCTATATATCATTTGTTAATACTAAATTAAGTAGCATTTTAAAAATGCATATAAACACCACCAAAACTACTACTTGGAAATGGGTTGGCTTTTTGTCCATCCATAGGTAACAGAATAAAATACGGTAAGAGACAGTACTAAAAATAAAATCACATCCAATCATGCAAAATGTCATAACTTTAAACCTCGGTCCAGTAACAGTCTTCCTTGTATAAAATGCATATCTGAATAGCAATTTAAGGAGAGAGAAAGAAACAGTACTACAACCTTCCAATTTGTAACATGAAAACATCTCACTCAGAAGGGGAAACTTTGCACTACAGCTTTAAACGTTTAAGCCTCTGATGCCCATTGCTTAGCAACCGGGCATCCTTACCTAAACACGGCTTTTCAGCAGAGTCACGACTGACTGGTGGGGCTGATAATGCAATTCTGAGAGAACAAGTGTTCCAGAAGTACTTGAATTCTGTTCACATAGTGCTGTATTTCAAGTATCAATACAACTTTCTGTGAAATGAAATAAAAAATTGCTTTCCCAGTAATTATATACTACAACAGGATTATAACAGGATGAAAAATAATAATTTTTCAATTGCACATTTTCAGTTCCAGTTTTTAAAAAGTATTAAGGCACACAAAGCAGTTAATCATTGTTCTCAACACAGTTTTGTCCTGATATAGCCAGCATGCATCTCAGAAGCCATTTTTATGAAGGCATCAACAGGAATTTTCCAGTTACAAGTTCAGAGAAGCCAATTTCTGTTCCCAAAGGAACCAAAAACAAGGAAAAGGAAAGAATGTGGATACAAGTTATTTGCAGGGAAAAACTATCTATTAAATGAAAGGTTTGGAATGTCACTCAACAATAGAAGACCATAACCAAATTCATGTGTTATTGGAATGGCACTGCTTGCATCCCTTTGGATGGATCCCACATCACTGCCATAATGTGTGAAGGCTGGAATGATGCAAGACAGGAATGGGAAGCCTGTGGCCTTCTAGATGCTACTATACTACAAAGCCATCATCCCTAACCGCTGGCTATGTTGACTGGGCTGAAGGAAGCTGACATCTAACAACATCTGAGCTCCTGTCAGAAAAAGCCAAACAAAATGGTGTTCCTGCCCCTTTCTGAAGATGCCAGTGGCATTATCGCCATATATATGTATCAAGTAGCGGCCGGAACTGCCAGAGCAAGGGCTCTACTGACTGAAACTGAAAGCACAGAGAGCCCCTCACCAGCAGCAATAGCAAAACGTAACTGAAAATGCTGAACCTCTGAGGGGTGATCAGGCTGCATTCACAAGAACCACCACCAACCACTAGCTCCAGCAGGAGTGATTAGCTAAAACAGCCAAGGCCCCCTCAAGGAGGGGGAAAGGACAGCCAAAAATGCATGAGGCGGACCCCCTGCAGCCACCCGCAATTCAAAAAAGCCCTTCAAACTCTCTTCCCTCACACACACGCATATTTTCACGCAGACCAGGAAAACAAATAAAACAAAAAGGTAAGGAAAGTCATGCACACGCCAAGCAAAAGAGGGAGAGGAGAATAAACACTCACAGTTAGCAGAAATATCTATACATAAATATGGGTCGTATAGAACACTAAAGGACCCTACTGTGAACGACCACAGGCGGGGTCAAACCTGAGGGCGGGACGACTCCTCCCCCTGGAGAGGAGGCAAAGGATTATGGACCCTGCCTGTCAGTCCAGTGGGAGACATCATCCCTGTCACAGAACGTCCTCCACTGCCACCAGACAAACCACATATTGCCCACCCCTGCTGTAAGAGAACAGTCACGCAGCGTGGACAACCTATCCTGGGGCAGCAATGGTGGTAAGGATGTACCATGGGTACCACCTATGCAACAACCTGTCCCACATCACTCCATCTCTCAAATGTTATTGGAGTGACACAAGACTGAGCCAGAGAACTGGCAACCTCTTTTCAGACAGAAAAAGAGCAGAGTTGATTAAATATAAGAACTTTAATCAACCATCTGCAATACAAAAGTCAAAACATTTCATTTCAGATAATTGTTATTCTCTCACAGATATCTAAGCTTTTCCCATTACAAGATTTGGCCTTAAATATTACTGTCATATTATTGTTGTTATTACTATTAATAGGAGAAAGATCACTCAGCCCCAGGAAAATGGGCAGCATTCATCAAGGGAATACATACAAAAGGAATTCCTATAGGCTTTTTTGGGCAGGGATTGTTGCTTTGCATTAATGAACCAATCCTTAGGGCCACACAAGCCTATGGCTGTTTTCCCCCACTGTAACCCTCAAGAATGTTGCAAGAACTTTTACGCTCTCCAAAAGAGAAAGGGATCTCTTTTCTCAATCTAATTATATTACACACCTACCTTCTCCAATTTTTACATATTTGTCATCAGATGACAGATTCTGTCAAATGATTCTCAGCGAACAGAAACAGTGCATGCCTAAAGGATGAGGCAATGGTTTGAGAAAAGGGGCATTCTGTGACTTATATGGGGTACTGGAAGGTGCTAGCCAGGGGCAGCTACTCTCCTAGCCCTAAAAAAAATACTTTCACCATGCAAGTTTTCCTATGATGATTTCCTACTTCCTTCCACTATAGGTAGCACACCTATTTGCATGATTCAAACCCCTAGCACTAAATGAGTAACTGCTGCACATTCCATGCTGCATGGCTCAATGAGTATTTGAAATTTTAAAAAATGAGACACTCCTAATATTTGCACACCAACTTCAGTGGACGTGATGCAACAGAGAGAAAAATGAAAAAGACAGTTTTGTTTGATTTATTAAATGTGTTAAATTGTCTAGTGTCAATAACAAATAGCATAATCCCTCTATCTACTATAGAATAGTAGAGTTGGAAGGGGCCTAATAAGTCCAGCCCCCTGGTAAATGCAGGAATACAAATTAAAGCATACCCAACAGGTGGCTGTCCAGCTGCCTCTTGAATGACTCCAGTGCTGGAGAGCCCACCACTTCCTCTGTAATTGGTTCCATTGTCATGCCGCTCTAACAGAACATTTTTCCTGATATTCAGTTGAAATTTGGCTTCCTGTATCTTGAGCCCATATATCATGTCCTGCATTCTGGGATGATCAAGAAAAGATCCTGGCTCTCCTCTGTGTGACAACCTTTCAAGTTTTTGAAGAGCACTATGATATCTCCCCCTCAGACTTCTCATCTCAAGGCTAAACACGAATTTAGCATGTTCCTTAAGCACAAATAAATGGTAATATATGGAAACGACATTAATTTTTGTCCATTAGACAAAAGAAATTCAAGGATACAAGTGCACTGGCAGACTATGAAGGTTCCAATGGAAGGATGGGTAACGTTGATCCCCAGAGACCATTTTTGTCTGTGGTGTCAGCACAAGCGTGCTTGACAATACCAAAGGCTCTTCAGCCAAAAAACATTTATTCAGAGGCAGAGTTTTTCTGAGCGGTGTACCCTGACTCCTTCCCCATCCCTATTGAGTACAACACAATTTCTGGGGTATATTTGGACCCAAGTGGTTTTTTGTTTGCAGAAAGAAAACAGTAAGAGGCAACTGGCTGAAATTTGGGGATGTTTTACAGGTAACAGCTTGTAATAATGTCCTAGAACAGCGTTTCCCAACTAGTGGGCCACCAGATGTTGTTGGACCACAATTCCCATCTTTCCTGACCATTGGCAATGCTGGCTGAGGCTGATGGGAGTTGTGGTCTAACAACATCTGGTGGCCCACTAGTTGGGAAACGCTGTCCTAGAAGGACAAGCCTGCAGATCTACCCATGTGTAAAATTATACAACGAAAAGTGCACTTGAGGCAAAAAATTGCCCCTGGGGCTTTTTTCTGGGGCATATTTGGATCCCAGGTGGGGGGTTTTTTGTTTCCAGAAGGAAAAAGGTAAGTGGTAACCGGCTGAAATTTGGGGATGTTATAGAGGTTAAAATTTGTGACAATGTCATCGAAGGACATCCCTATAGGCCTACTTATATGTAAATTACACCATGAAAAGTGTGCCTGAGGTCAAAATATACCCCAGAAGTTTGCATGAAGGGCTACATTGATACAAACTTTCTCATGACACCCTTGCATAATTGCTAGACAGATATCAAGAAATATATTGAACGCATCAAGCTTGCCATAAATAAATTTACACTATGTGAGTCAACACAACATTTCAAGCAGCAAGGTGGTGGGTGCACATGGAAAGAAACTTAGTTTTGAGTAAACATCCCAGCTGGAGTGTCTACTAACAGATAAAAAAAATAGCTTTTCCTATAAACTGATTTAGGTTTTGCTCACACCTGCCTTGGAGTTTCTTTCTTTATTATTTATTTATTTATTATTTGATTTACATCCCGCCCTTCCTCCCAGTAGGAGCCTAGGGTGGCAAACTAAAAACATGTTAAATCATCATAAAAGCAGACTTTAAAATATATGAAAACAAAACATCTTTAAAAACATTTTTAAGTGTTAAAAACATCTTTTTTTAAAAAAAAAAGAAAAGGTTTAAAAACATATTAAAAAGCAATTCCAACACAGACACAGACTGGAGTTAACAATCAAATAACATTAAGACATTGTATATTACCCAACGGCAAGAATTTTACTTACAGTTAAAGCTGGTCTCTTATACTTCTTAAAATGCCAAAATGATATCTTGGATCTCTAAACTTCGGTCTAACATGACAGCTACCAACATTCCTAGTTTAAAAAAGAAAGAACGTAAGTTTCAAAAATACAGGTTTGAATACCCCAAATAGCAGATGTTAGTAAAAGAATATATTTAGATTTGCTTTCAAATACTTCTCTAAGAAAATATTTCAGCCCACTTGATTGCACAGTAAATGTTACATAGGCACAAGGACAGAAAACTCTAACTAGATACTGTATGATACTATGTCGAGGTCATTAGCCCATCGCCCATGGCTGCTATAGCACCTGCAAAGGCCTTCAGGTGTGCCCCCAGCAGGTAGCCCAGTTCTTGTCTTCAAAAACAGCAAAAGGGAGGAACCTGGGAACTACAGACCGGTCAGCATGATATCAATCCCTGGGGAAATTCTGCAGCAGATTATAATGTGGTCGAACAGTAAGCACCTTGAAAACAATGTAGTGATTACTAAAAGCCAACATACCGGACTATTCTCTCATTTTTTTGATCAAGTAACCTCCCTGGTAGACTGTAGGAATGCTGTGGACATAATATATCTTGACTTCAACACAGCTTTTGACAAAGTGTCCCATGATATTCTGATTAACAAGCTAGCTAAATGTGGGCTGGATGGAGCAACTATCAGGTGGATCCACAGTTGGCTCCAGAATCGTACTCAAAGAGTGCTTATCAATGGTTCCTTCTCAAACTAGGAGGAGGTAACAAGTAGGGTATCACAGGGCTCGGTCCTGGACCCAGTGCTCTTCAACATTTTCTTTAATGACATGAATGAAGAGGAGGTGCAGGGAATGCTTATCAAATTCACAGATGATACAAAATTGGGAGGGATAGCTAATGACCTGGAAGACACAAACAAGATTCAAAGTGATCTTGATAAGCTGGAGCACTGGGCCGAAAACAACAGAATAAAATTTAACAGGGATAAGTGCAAAGTTTTACACCTAGGAAATGTAATTCTTCTGTAATTCAGCCACCTCAACCGAGTCCAAGTTAGTTATTGTGACAAACCTTGTAAGCTGTACAGACTTTGATGAGATTTAGTCCAAACCAACCACAGCTGGAACAGGCCACTATTAACTAAGGAAAACTCAAAGACGTTTCTGCAAGACTTTTTGGGGGAGGGGGATTTTATATTCTCATCCTCAAGCTATTCAAACACAACAGGCATAGTAGAAGGTTTTAACTGCTTGTTTTCCTTTGTGGAGTAAAAGACTGTGCTCTTTTACAGTCTACTGTGAATTGCTTGAGAGTTTTTTAGATTACGCAGGCAAAACGTTTATAAACAACACCTCCACACAACAACAAACCATATGAATTGTAACATAGGACAAAACTCCTCAGGTAATGCCTGCTCATAGCAATTTGCATTCATTTTTACTAAGAGGCATGTCTCTTTCAGCAGGACTCTCAGACTAAGGTAGTTTTTTAAAGTGTATTTAGCTTTAGATGACTTTTTTATCAGCTGCAGATTCTTCTTCTCCCACAGCCACCTCCACAGCAGAACAATAAAAATATGTGACTTAGCACTACCTTAATAGAACCACAGCAAGACTGACAATGAGTCAGTTGCTGTTAAACGAGTTACAGAAAATGCTCCATTATATACAAATACTGGCAAGGCTGTCATTCAGGATGCAACTTTATGGAAGCATGGAAAGATTGTATGGAAGAACTCATTGTGTGATTCCACCACAGTACAAATAAATAAAGGTTCTAATAGATGGTAAATGTCATCAGAATCACTGGGAGCCATTTCACACAAATGACTTGCCATGTTAGCAGTCTCCACACAGTCTTTCGATTTTTATGTCCATGCACCAGTAAAGCCAATTGCTTCAGTACCCTAAGAACATAACTTGGCAGACAAATGCATATAATTTATTCTGGTAAATTCAGTTGCTCAATCCTAGTAAGGGAGATGCCCACATGGAACCAGCCTTCCACATGCAGAGGTGTCAGGTTCCAGCCAGGCGAGTCCTCATCAGGGGAATCCTCATCTGAGGGTGAGGAGCCAGGGTCCTATGAAGAAAATTTGGCCTCTGACAGCGAAGCTGAACAGCCCCGAGCCCAAGGGAGAGGCATTGCCTCAAACGCCAGATGGAGACCCGGCCACCCAGAGGAGTGCCCGACTGTAGGCCTGGACTCCTCGAGAGTAAAGTTCTGCCTGCAGGGGATTGATGGGAGCTAGCTGAGGTTGGGGTATGGTTCAGCAGCTCCAGTATAAAAAACCCAGTGCTATGATGGAAGAGTTGCTGGAACAACATCTGTACTCCAGCCCTGTCTGCGGACTGACCGCTGACACCAAACCCAAGCTTGGACTACTCTGGACCTGACTTTTGCCTTGCCCCTGGCCTGCGCTGCTTATGGACTGATTGGCTTCTGACCCTGGACTGCTCTGACTCTGCTTTGTGCCTGACCCCTTTGTTGTTGTGGTAGACTCTGGACTATAACTTCAGACTGCACCTGGATACTGCCCCTGTGCTGCCCCCACTTGTGGTTCTGCTGGGAAGTCTCTTGCCTCTTTAGGATCCTTGTGAAAACAGGACAAGTGACATCTGGATGGAGATCCACATCACTATGTTCATCTGAGCCTGACTGAACTGGCTAGATTCATGTGATGTAGACTACAATATGCATTCCCATTCAGGGCTACTAGTTGTAACAGGCCAATGCTTCAGGTTTAAATTGCTACAGATGTAAAGTTTGTTTATTTATTTAATTATATGATTTGTATCCTGCCCTTCCTCCCAGTAGGGGCCCAGGACGGCAAACAAAAGCACTAAAGCACTTTAAAACATGATAAAAACAAACAAAACATCCTTAAAAACATATTAAAACAAAACTTCTTTAAAAACATCTTTTTTTAAAAAAGGGTTTTAAAACAAAAGCAATTCCAACACAGACGCAGACTGGGATAAGGTCCCTACTTAAAAGGCTCATCCTGCAGTTACCAGTCACCTACAGACAAAACAATTCTGACTAAATAGTTCTCCAGACATCATGCTAGAAAAGCTATTCTGTGACACAAGAATTGTACGGGCAAACAATGAAACCATACATGCAAGGTAGGGTGCTTTCCTGCGCAACACTTTACCAACTCAACCATTAAAGCTGCCACGTTTATAGCCAGAAGACGGGAAACTACTGGCAATGTAGGGTATAAATTACAGAGGAAATTCAGTCACTGGAATGTCTTAAAGAGCTAGTTGGAAGTGTTGAATTTCAAGACTAGGGCACGGAGCTGATGGTGTAGCACTGAAAAGTAGCTTTCAGTTCAAGTTCTGCAATGTCAGAACTTTGGTGAGAAGCTACTCCAAACGTTACTTAAATACAGCAAAAATACAATTATAGAATCCATTTACCAGATCACTGGGTTGTATTTGACCTAATTGTGAATGACTCCAAACTCCTCTCACCAATTCTTCCAGATGACAATGTGCCATAAGAATGGATTAGGAGGGTACAAAACAACAGATGTAAACAAAGGCATGAAAAAGGGGGAAGGAAAATGGTTCCCAGTCAACCAAAACTAGACTGTGCTGTGCATACTGTAATCTGGATGCTTGAATTGTTCATCTTGAGCACAAACTAATCTGAATGCCAATTTGGGCTAAGTAGGTTTGTGCAAAACTATAATTTGTACTCATGACAAACAATCCACAAAACTAGCACACACCACATACAGTGCAAGCTAGTGAGCTTGCTCAAGAGTAGAAATGTAGCATCTTTAAAGATACATAAGTATTTAGGTTAAGCTTCGGTCAACACTAAGTATTATAGTTGGAGTTCATTTCTTTACATTGCTGTATCTATGTAAAACATTTTGCCCTGCAGCACTTTTGGATAACTGCATGCAACAGTGTCTATATTTCCTGAGGAGTGCCCTGTTGGTTCACAGGGCTCTCCTCCAAGTTGAACCAAGTCCTAGCAGCCCATTTCCTACAGTGGCCAGCCAGGTGCTTCTGGGAAGCCCATAAGCAAGGAATGAAGGCCATAATATTCCTTTGCTCTTTGTTCCTGGCATCTGATATGCAGGGTATGTTGCCTCTTAACGTGGAGGTTTAATTTCACTATCATAGCCTTGCTTCTAAATGCTTGCTGCCGCTAAGGATATAATTGAAATGCATAACATCATTTTTGAGCAATAGTCATGCTGGCTGGGGCTGATGGGAGTTGCAGTCGCAAACATCGAGTTGGGGAAAGCTATTTGAGCATGGCTGAACGATTAAGGCTGCAATCCTAAGCACACTACTAGGGAGCAAGTCCCACTGAACTTAGCTGGAATTATCTGATTGTATGGAAGGAAAAACGTAGAACGGCCTGCAAATGAAGTAACAGTACACAGAGCACCAATTCTACTTTGGCAACTAATCAGAATGAAGTTTCGAATATTACAAGACAACAAACGTTTTTCTTTGCAACAATCGCCTGATGCTGCTCTTTTATCCATGGTGCTTGCTCCTTGCCCTTCTCCCACTCACACACAAATTCCCCCAGGACATCTCTTGCAAGCATTTGATGTATTGTCACAACCATGGTCAGCGTTAAATCCTAGTTAATACCAATTCTGGTTGCCATGGTTGATCCCAAAAAGGAAAGGGAAACTTGGGCAGAGAGGTGCACAAGCCAGCTCCTTAGTCATTTAAGCATTATAAAGAGACTGCATCGAAACTTCAGTACCAGGCCCATATACCACTTTAAACTATCCTTCTATGTGTTACTTAACTTCCTGATGTATCAATTTGTTCTTTTTGGCTGCAATAAACTTCCCACTGGGAAGTTTCCACTAGGGCCAATTGTAAACCTTACACTGATTTTAATGGCTATGAGCTGCAGCATTACAAAATAAGCAGAAATTATCCACATTAAACTTGATATAGAGTTTATAAGCTGCTCTATTTTGTAACACAAAATATTCTAAGTGTTGTTCTAAATTACGAAACTACCCTAACAGAAACAAGTCAATACAAAATTGAATATAATCAACTTTTATTATAAATATTATCAGTAATGTAAACCTAAAAGAAACAGATATGCATACAAAAAAGAGTTTCTATTTTTTTATTCTGCATGACAGGTTGTACTTTTAAGAAACATAAAATTGTCATAGGTGTAAGAATAAGGGCTAGCCATCCATACTGCATTTACAAATAAATCTATATATTTAACATTGCAACCCAACCCCTGGACAGCAGAAGTGGGGCCTAATGGAACAATGTAGCCACCAATGCATCCACAACCACATTGCTCACGTTGGGGGAGGAAGCAAAGTCTTTATCGCTACGCAATCTCCCAGGCTCACAAAGAGGCCCCAGATTGGCCCATTGCCGTCACATGACAGCAGCAGGGCCAGCTCATGATCTACCTCTACTCTGCCCCTGAAGTGCCCCATTTTGGGGGTTTCCACTGGCTACCAACAGCAAGAACACCACAGGCTTCTCCCCACTATTTGGGCAGGCACAGTGAGGCATTCCTCAGCTGCAGAGCTCTCCCACCAGCAGATCACAGTGAGATTTAAAGAAACTGTTCTCTTTAAATCAGTGCCAGCTATCAGATGTTTAGATTTATTTACACATCCAGATACAAATACATAAAAAGTAATTATCTACAGAAGCTGTGTTGCATCTATGCAGACAGAGGAGCCCTTAAGTTTGGAGTTAATTTCATATTCGGCTGAGAAACTCCTATGCAATATGCACTCTTGTATACACAAACACAGTTCCAAAAGTTGACTTGCAAGTCACAGGAGTGGTGCCAAGATCTAAGACAGCTCCTCACCTGAGGCAGACACTCAATTCACCAACCTGCATAACACCTACCTCTGCATGGGCATAGCTGAGAGACATTCTTTTGTGCATTAGTGAGTATGGTGCCCACAAGGAGAATCCTTAGGCATAGCACTAAGGCACCTGAGGAGACTGCCAGTAACTCACTTTCTCTAAGGAGAGACAGAAAACAAGGATCTTAGGGCAGACCCACCATTTACAAACAATGTGGGAATCAATCCATTAATAGGGAGACATCTCTCAGGGTATTTTTAATGTGTAATAAGTTTACATTGTGATGTAGTGTTGCAGGTCAGTCTAGGAACAGGAAAATCCAGGTTCAAATGCCCACATTGCTCAACGACTGTCCTTCAGCCAGCCACTATCTCTCTGCCAAACTTAGCTCACAGGGATGTTGTAAGAATAATACAGCAGAGCGGACCATAAACACTGCCTTAAGCTCCCTGGAGGAAAGGCAGAATGCAATCAAGCAATACCTTTGCATCAATAATAAATAATACATATCCAGACAGGATGTGGGGGGGACAGAAAGGAAAAGAGAAGAGACACATCCTCACAATGGGCAATACAATTAGGAACACAGAAAAGCGAGTATCATGGGTATTTTGAGTGCACGGGTGGTCTGTCTGCATGGGGTAAGGATGGCAAATACAAAAGAGTCATACAAGAGTTGTGCTTCTAGTAGCCATGTGAACTAACAGCATTGGAAAATGTAGCTGAAAGGCTCTGGAAGTCAAGTATAGGAGGCTGAAATCCAAGGTCACCCAAAGCAGCACTTTTTGGAAATGCTATCCATTCCACACCAGGACTTCAACACAAAGAGAGAGAGTTTTGCAAGGAAATGTTTAGATCAGGCTTCTAAAAACTAGTGCCCTCCAGCTCCCATCAGTCCCAGCCAGCACAAGTTGGGGAGGCTGATTTAGATGTTCCAGGTGCTAGGGAAATTTGGGGTGGGGGTGAACCTTTATAAAATTGATGGGCTTAATCTAAACTGCAAAGGAGCAGGATAACTGGCACTTTAAACCAAAAAGGTCACAGAGCAGAGCAGCTTTTAAGCTAATGCATGCAGGACAGAGAACAAGAGAGAAGTTGAGAACCATCCATACAATTTGAAATGACTCATCATGGTATAACTGATTCAAGACTCAAGTGGGGCAGGAGGGGAAAGTACACGTTGTCAAAGTTGCACAAACTATCATCAGTCAAGGAAAGGGCAGCCAAAAAGACATTTACAGAGAGAGAGAAATAGAAAAGTATTTATATATGCTAATACTAGAATCCCAAAAGCTAAACAGGTGAACTGGAATGCTTGTATTAAAAAAAAATCCATTTATGTCCCGCCCTTCCTCCCAGTAGGAACCCAGGGTGGCAAACAAAAATACTAAAAACACTCTAAAACATCTTAAAAACAGATTTTGATATATTTTCTAAAAATCATCTTTAAAAACCTATTAAAACAAAACATCTTTAAAAACATCCTTTTAAAAAAGCTTTAAAACATCTTTTAAAAAAAGGTTTTAAAACATCTTAAAAAGCAATTCCAACACAGATGCAGACGGGATAAGGTCTCTACTTAAAAGGGTTGTTGAAAGAGGAAGGACTTCAGTAGGTGCCGAAAAGATAACAGAGGTGGTGCCTGTCTAATATTCGAGGGGAGGAAATTCCAAAGTGTCAGTGCCACAACACAAAAAGTCTGCTTCCTATGTTGTGTGGAGCGGACCTCCTGATAAGATGGTATCTGCAGGAGGCCCTCACCTGTAAAGTGATCAACTGGGTATATAAGGGATAAGACAGTCTTTCAGGTATCCTGGTCCCAAATACACAACAAATATATCAGACAGCTGGTGAGATGGTGAAAATAAACAACATGCACTTATCACTGCATGTGAAATCTATACAGCAGACAGTGTAGATTATATTTGAGGAGTTGGTTCTTTGCATGTCAAAGGACAAAGAATCATTAGAAACCTTAAAGGGGTACCAATTTATTCAAGAAGGCAAGATCCCAAGCACAATATGAAGAGTTCCAAAAGGATTCTCAAGTGGATGAGTGGGCAATACAATGACTGATAAGTCACAACACAAAAACATGTAAAGTTATTCAAATTGGGACAAACAAACAAAAAATATGAAACATACCCCTCCCTTAATTCACTCCACCCCTAGACAAGTAATCTTTGAGCTGTGGTTGAGAGCTTACTGTAAATATAACTCCGTATGCTCCCGCGAGAGCCAGTGTGGTATAGTTGTTAAGGTGTTGGACTACAACCTGGGAGACCAGGGTTCAAATCCCCACATAGCCATGAAGCTCACTGAGTGACCTTGGGCCAGTCACTGCCTCTCAGCCTCATGAAAACCCTATTCATAGGGTTACCGTAAATTGGAATCGACTTGAAGGCAGTACATTTTCATTTATGCTCCCTTACCGAAAAAGGCAAGCTCTTTATTTGGAATAGTTAGGGAAGCAACTGAAAACAAAATGAATAGCATCACAACATCTTTATAGAAATCTACACTGGAAATACTGTGCACTGGTCACCCCATCTCGGAAAGGTCAGTGTAGGACTGAAATGATCAAAGGATTCAGGTTGAAGCAAGTTCCTCAAAAGGAAAGACAAGCGTGTGGAACTTGGTTTGGAAAGAAAGGGAGACCTATCATGGAGGTTAGTAAAAATTATGAATGGAGACAAGATTTTTTTCTCATTCTCCCATAATTCTAAAATCCAGCACTGTTCAATGAAGACATCTGGCAATACCATCAGGACTGACAAAATATAAGATTTATTTCCAGAATTTAACTGATTAGATTCATTACTCCAGGATGAAGTAATGTCACAAGATGTGATGATAAGACCACTAGTTTACATGGCTTTAAAACATTAAACAAATGCATGGATGATAGGTATCTTGACTCATAGCTGTTGAATAGATCTAAATAGACACCCCATGTAGAAGCAGCATATTTTAAGACTACAGTATGTTAGGGACAAACAAGGGGAAGATTGCTGCCTTTATGGCTTGTAAGCTTCCAAAAGACATATGATTGGCTGCTATTACAAATATTATGTTGGACTATCACTAGATCATCCAAGAGGTTTCTTTGCATGTTTTAAAGAGCCATCAGAGGTGCTGCTTAGTTATAGGCCAATATGTGGGCAGTCAATACAAGAGCTGAATAAGATCCAGGTTTCATCAAGCCAGATCAAAGTTCCATCAAGCCAAATCAAAGTTCCATCAGTCACAGCTTCTGGGACAATTGTAGACAGGAGACAAAGGTGGTATCCTTCCTCTGTTGCTTGTCCATCTGTGACTGCAATCCTAATCCCATTTACCTAAGAGTAAACCCAATGAATTCAATTTGACTTCCAGGTAGACATGGTTAGGATTGTAGTGTAAACCGGTGGCTATCATTACATTCCTCAGTTAAGCATGTCTGTGAAACACCAGTTACTCAACAGTCCTGAAGGATCAAGGCAAAAACCCATCTAATGCACACCTTGTTTTCCATAGAAAGCAAACAGACATTTTCAGGAAGACTGTAGGATGAATGGATCACACACACACAAACACACATATCTTTTAGAGAAATACTACCTATGAACTAGGAGATTCTGCATAGCTGTGACAGCTAATAGCTGCACATAAGCCCTATTCGTGCATTAGAATCATAGATATGAGACCTTGGACATAATATGGTCCAGCGTTCTTCAACCTTGGGTCCTCAGATATTGTTGACTTACAACTCCATTCCTGATCACTGGCAAAAATTGATGGACATTATGCAGACCCACACTATCAGGGGACCCAAAGTTGATGAATATCCATCTAGTCCAACCTCCTACTCCAATGCAGGATGCAACTACAACATCCCTGACAGATAGCCATCCAGCCTCTGCTTAAATACCTTCAGCAGAGTCCACCACCTCCTGAGACAGTCTGTTACTGTTGAACAACTCTTACCATCCATTTGTCAGCAGAAATCTGCTTTTTTGCAATTTCCACCCATTAATCTGTCCAATCCATTTTTAAAAGCCATTTTAAGCCCCAGAAATATCTGGAATTCTCACCCCTCCATTAAATATTTCAATTCCATCCAGTCATCACGTGGCCTCTACAACTAAGAACCTGCACCTATGCTTCCTCCCAATCCAGTCTTTGCAAACCCATCTAAAACCCTGGAGAGCCACTCCCAGGCAGTGCAGTGAGCTAAATGGACTAATAGTCTGACTCAGTATAAGGCAGCTTTCCTGAGTTGCTATAAACCGCCTTTCCCTTTAAAAAACATTCCCCAGGCGGTTAACACCAAAATACTTACTAATAAAATTAAAAGGGGTAGGGAAAGAAAGAGAGTCAGACAGTTCATAGAAGGCAGATATCTATCAATATAAAAATAAATAAGAGACCTATCCGTATAAAAATTAATAAGCAAGCAGTAATACTGTGAAATACAATCAAATGCGAGCAGAAGAGTCCCCAGCCCCTTCAAAGGGGGGGAAATGCCATTCTAAATCCCCAGAAGCAACATGTGGCAACCAGGCAGCAAGATACACTGCCCCTGCCGCGGGAAACTCTCCTAGGCAGTAACGAACCTCGACGCCCTTCCTGGGACTGCCGTGGAGAAGGTTAAGGAAGGGGAGGCAGCATCCCTCTTTCCTCCTTCCCCCAGGCAGGCAGGGAGGCCTCGGATGCCCTCCACCCGCTCCGCCGCCCAGAGCCCCGCGTTCCCGCTCCTCCTCACCCGTCTCTCCCTCGGCTCAGCGGCGGCGGCGTCTCTGCCTGGGGGGCCCCGTCGCGGCCGCTCCCGCCCAGCGGCGCCCACAGCATGAGGGGTGAAGCGGGGCGTCCTTTCCGGAGGAGGGGAACCGGCTCCGGGGCTAAGCAGGAGCCGGCCCGGCCTGGCCTGGCCTGGCCTCCACCGCCTCTTCGCGGCTCCTGCTGAGGCTGCCAGGCCGCTCGGGCGCCGTCTCCTAGCAACCGCGCCTGGCCCCGCCCGCTCCCGAGGAGGTGGAGAAGGTGCCGGCTTTGCCAGGGCCACCAGGATGCTACGGCGCCAGCCGCGCATGCGCTGTTTCGGGGCAAGTACAGCCTCTGCCGCGCTGGACGGCGAAAGTCTCTAAGGTTGCAATCCAGAAGGCACTTACCTGGGAGCACTGCGGGCTGGGGGCTCCATGTCAGTGGGCAGTGGAATGGCTTGAGGTTGTTAGGGTCCTGGTGCGATGGAATGGGCTGTGTGTATTTATTTACATGTGTGGGGGTGCAGTCGTCCAGGGTCGGGGGAGTCTTAGACTCCTTACTTTTGGGGAAGCAAAGTCCCAGCAGGTGCCTACGTCTCCAGCATCCTGTGAGCCAATCAGCATGAAAGGGGAGTGTCTTAGCCACTGCTTCTTTGACCTTTCCTGCTGATTGGAGCCAGTCAGAGTGAAAGGAAGTGAGTCAGCCACTGAGAAGACTCTTTTCATTAGCTAACACACTCCCCTTTCATGCTTACTGGCTCCTGGGGATGTCTGCTGTTTGTGGGAGAAGCCGTTAACAAGGATCTCATTATCAACCCAGCAGCAAAAAAAGGGGAAGGGGGTGTGGCTGTGGCTGTGGCTAACATGAAGGGACCCTGCACTTCTGAATTTGCTACTACACTACTGACCCAGCGTCCTATGAACTCATCAGCGTGAAAGGGGAGCATATTAGCCACTGAGAAGAGTCTCAAGGCATGTCACTTGCAAGCAAACTTTTATTAGTTCCTCCATCAAAAGGTCATTGTAGAGAGTGAGAATTCTGTAATTGCAGGAGACAAGTCGGTGAATTCTGACGACAGCATCCCATCTCCATCATCAAGTGGTTTGGCGGCAGCAGGACTTCATATGCAGAAACTGGATTCAGTCATTCAAACAATATCTCTGATAGCAAGAAAGGACATGCAAATTGTGACAGGGACAGAGAAGCAGAAAGCCATATTCAGATTATTCTGTAATCTTAGAAAGGGGCGTGGCTGTGACTCGTGAAGGGAGTCCGCACTCTGAATTTGCCACTGCAATACACTGTGTCTGTTTCTGTTATTAAAACATTTACTTCCCACCTTTCTAATGTAAAACCGCTCACGGTGGCTTTCAACATAACCCTAGGAAGAGGGCTGTTGGATCAGGCCAGTGGCCCATCCAGTCCAGCATCCTGGGCTCACAGTGGCCTGCCAGGTGCCTTAATGGGAAGGCCACAAGCAGGATCTGAGAGCCACAGCACTCTCCCCACTTCTGATTCCCAGCAACTGGCATTCAGTGACATACTGTCTGCAACAGTGGAGGGAGAACTTAGCCATCATGGCCACAAGGGTAGCCCAGTAGCCCTTGTTACTTTTGAGCCCATGCTGAATAGTGGATGATGCAGTGGCAGTTTAGCCACTTCACAGGGGAAAGCATCACAGAACAACTAATAACATGGAACTATGTGTGGGTTAGGTTTACTCTAGTATAAATACACCACTAATGTACTATTATTGCATGAATGACATGTCGCCCCACCAAAAATATGGAAAAAAGTGAGGGGGTCCTGGGAAAGTTACAGCTGGGTTTGGGCACTGTAAGTATTATGGCAGCTAGCTGTCTCCCAAGACATCTGAGGTGGGAGCAGTTGGCACTGACCCATCTGTTGAAATGTTTAAACTATGCTTTAAGTCTATGGTCAACCTGTATATTTGTAAATAAACACAGATACTACAAAATGCCAATAAGCCTCCATCGATCTGCTTTCAAAGGAAAACAAGCCTGGTTAAGCGCTAAGCCCTTGAAGCTTCCTATCTCTTGGAGAAGTGGGGCAAGTGTAACATCACTGTGAAACCTTAGTGTAGAGGCTCCTACATAATAATCTCACATCAGCTGAAATGCAAGGCTGGGAACTTCTGTCCCATGGGCTAAACTTGGCCTCCCCATTTGGTTCACGCAGGGGTGTAGTTGTTTGGGGTCATGGGGGGTTGTAGATCCCTTACTTTTTGGAGAGCAGGGTCCCAGCCAGGCCCCTATGTAAGAGCCAGTCAGCACACAAGGGGAGCATGTTAGCCACTAAGAAGAGTCCTTGTCCTTCAGTGCTGGTTGGAGCCAATCATAATGAAAGGAGGTGAGTCAGCTGCTGAGAAGACTCTTCTCAGTAGCTAACACACTTTCATGCTGATTGGCTCTGAGGGACGTCTGTTGTTGTGGAGTGTGAATTCTGACACTACATGGAGAGCAAGGGCAATTAGGGAAAGTGGGAAGGGGGCATGGCTGTAGCTATCATGAAGGGATCCTTCACTTCTGAATGTGCCACTACACTACTGGGCCCACATGGCCATTTTGGGGTAACCATGCCCACCTTCCCTACATCTGATGTCATACATCATGTCAGGTGTGGGGTGGGTAAGGGCGGAGCTTCCAATCATTCCTTTGCTGGAGTAAGGTACACTCCCAACCACCCATCAGCTGATGGGCAGCAAGACTGTGCCTTGCTCAAGAAGGAGGAGAGGTTTCCATTCAATGGAAACTGGTTCTCCCTACTGCTGGTGCTCTTTCAAGCCACTCCAAGCGGAAGGAGCTGGAAAGGAGAGATGCAGGGACCAGGACGCTTGCAAAGCACAGGGCTGGCAATGCCCCTCTTATGCTGTGGTTCCCAAGGTTGGGAACCCAGTGCGAGGGATTTCGACAGCTGGGTGGGACAACCCATCTGCCAATCACATGACATCATAGTGATGCCATATGATTGGCAGGTGGGTTGCCCCCACCCACCTGGCAAAGTTCCCCCATGGGGTTTCCCACCCCCGGGGGAGGGCATCTCTGGAATCCACTATATCACAAGGCTCTTCTCTGCATACAGAGAGCAGCCAAGGCTGCACTAATAGGCTCTCAAGTAATCCTACACTTCCCTGTTGTACTTATGGGGGATTTTGTTCCATATAAACATGGTTATGATTCTGCAGCATGGCTTGCAATCCTAACGGCACAGGAATGGAAAGTGGCCATTTCGCTTTGGCACTTATGGAAAAATGAACATATACAGTACGAGCGAGGAGGATCAGTTTTAACATGGACAACTTTCACCTTGTTCGCCTTTATTTCATAAGTTAATACTTTACATCAGAACAGGACTGTGCCCTGTCTTTGACCCACAGTCTTTTATGAGTAGACAGTCTCGGTTGAGATCTGGACTCCTTGGCAGTAGTGTAGTGGGAAATTCAGAAGTGCAAGAGCCCTCATGATACTCACAGCCACACCCCTTTCTAAGATTATACAATCTTCTAAAATTAGAGAATAATTTGGTCAGGCTTGAATACTGCTTTCTGCTTCTCTGTCACTGTCACCATTTAAATGTCCCTTCTCACTGTCACAGATATTGTTTGAATTATTGAATTAATTGTCTACATGTTTATCTACTGCTGCTAGAGTCTTCTCAGTAGCCAACTCACCTCCTTTCATTCCAATTGGCTCCAATCAGCAGGAAAATACAAGGAAGCAAGTTAGAAGACTCTTCTCAGTGGCTGACACACTCCCCTTTCATGCTGATCGGCTCATAGGATGCTGGAGACATACAGACCCTGATGGGGCCTGTCTCTCAAACAGGGAAGACGGTCTAAGACACACACACACCGAGACCCTAGATGGCTACACCCCTATGCCTTGGTTGATAAAAACTGGATATGATGTTCGCTGGTCCTGACTGATATGGTTCCTCTGCAGTTTCGGATACTCCTCTGTGTTGTTTTGTCTGTTGTTTTGTCATTGATATTTGTTTATACTCTGAAAGAAACAATAAAAACCATTGAAAAAACAAATGCTCAAAATACATTGTACAAGAACACATTTGCACTTTTTGCAGAATCACATCTTGCAGTGTTATGTAGGCCATCCAATATCAAGGCACTTTCCCCCACCCCTATAATTCAATGCATAGCAAAAGATAAATTTTCAGGAGTTCACAAAGTCATCTGGGACTGTATTCCCTAGTTTTAGAGCATTCACTGCAGCATATGCATAGATTGCAGAGCTTGGAAAAGTTACTTTTTTGAACTACAACTCCCATCAGCCCAATCCAGTGGCCATGCTGGCTGGGGCTGATGGGAGTTGTAGTTCAAAAAAGTAACTTTTCCAAGCTCTGATAGATTGTATCTGAGTCGTCTTGCTGCTCAGTTGTAGGTCTCAAAGCAGTCTACAAAATGATACAAGAGTTAAACTGAAATGAGATGAAACAAATGTACCAACAAAACAAAACAAAATCCAGCCCTGAGACACAGAGGCACTTCCAGAAAGCCGGTTGGACTTATTGATGTGATCCACGCTCCCATAGGCCCCATAGTTTATTAAAGGAATATTATGGTGAGTCATTTTATTTCTCTTATCTCATATTGATTTGCCCTTTAAAAAGTAAAGTGACTCAGCTGTTCCATGATCCTTCTTTCACCTTATGGAAAGTATGTCTCAATTACTTCATATTTATTAATTGTTTTCTTAAATGTTATATGAGAGAGAGAGAGAGACAGAGAGAGAGAGATCTATCACTAACTTAACTCCATCATACTGAATGTACACACTTTGCTATATTCAAAAATATATCCATTGAGCATGAACAAGAAAGCAAATATTCTGACCCTGCTAATCTATAAAACATCATCAGTTTCCCGCCCCCATCCCCACCTGATGCACCCATTTGGAGTCCCTTCCTACATTCTCTTTTATTTCCTTGCAACACTCATTTTTGTTAACCTCACTGTTGCTCTCAATGGCTTCTTCAGCCTCAACCCCCAAAATGTGGTGTGAGTTCTAGGTCAGCAGCCGTCAGCCATCAATGCTAATTTTTAAAAATAATAGCTGTCAAAACTCATTGAACTTATCTACAGCTGGGATGGGGAACTAGTGACCCTCCAGATGTTGCTGGACTACAGCTTCCACCATCCCTGACCATTGGCCATGCTCGCTGAGGCTGGAGGGAGTTGGAGCCCAACAAAATCTAGAGATCCCAATCTGCTGGGAAGTGCAGAACCTCTGCTGATCATTAATCCTTATTAATCAATAACAAATCCTCCAAAAAAGTAGCTCCTTTGAACAAAGTCTTGTTGGGCTGTGGGAGGGCACACACTCTGACACAGAATGTGGCTCCTTCTCTATTGGTTTGTGGCTGCTGAGGGCAGCTCTCTCACACATGGCTGGAATGGTGCTCCTTGCCAGGTGGCACAGCAGCCTCTGCAGTAAACAGTGCTTTGGGTGCCCTGGAAGCACTGTTTACTGCAGACATGTCTGCTCGAGTGTAGGGGAGGATGGCAGAGAGAGAGAGAGAGAGAGAGAGCATGGGGGTGGGTGGCTGCCCCTTGCCTGCCTGCTTGAGTGTATGGAGAGGAGAACTGTGCTCAAAGCTTTAGGTTGCTATAGCAAGATGCTACATGATAAAAGAAAAAAGGCAAGGCAGGCATCCCTGGATGCATTTTGGAAGAAGCCTTCAAGTGGTCTGCATGCAAAGCTTTCTTGACCTGGTTGTTTCATTTCAGACATGCATATTGTTAGTTTCGAATAACACGTTTTATAGTGCTGGTCATCGACCGTAATAATAAATGATTGATTGATTGAATAAAAAGTTTGGTGAAATATGTTGAACGGCTCTTATTTTTTGTAGTGTAGGAACCTATCCCTGTTCTTTCCATGTTATTCCTACCTCTGGTACCAAAGTGACTGTTGAAGAACTCATGTCCAGGAGCACATGCACTTTTGTTAACTGAGGTATTACCATGATCAAGATAAACATTTCTAAAAAATAAATTGTAATCTCTACGCTTGAGACAATGTAATAGTATTTTTGTTAGCTACTTCTCAATTAGTTTCACACTGGAAAGGAAAGTGATAGTTGTGCTCATCATTCAGAATGTGCTGAAATCAATTTAAGCCACTAAAACAGAATCTAAATCAAAACCCTTTCTCCTTTTCTATTATTTTCCACCTAGCTAAATGAGGAAGTTGCTATAGCTGACCAAAACATCTCACATTCTAACAAGGACCTTTCTGGATTATTTTGTCGCAATTAGTTTGCACGTTGGTCATGGTGATGTGCAAACCAGTTAGATTCATCTTGCTGGAGTCAATGGCCATGTTTGCATGTAATGATAAGTCAAGAACCTCGGCTTAATGATCCCTACTGTGCATGAGCGACAGGCGGCTTGCCCAGCCTTATTGCTCCCATTTCACCTGTCCTCCAGCACAAGCGAGTAAAGAGTGACATCCAAAACTGGGATTGTGGATTGTTTCTCTCTAAACCAGGATCTGTAAGCCAACAACAAGGCTTGGAACGTATGGAGCTGTCTTATACTGAGTCAGTTCAATATGCAATAAGGGTCCCTGTGTCTTGCCCTGGGAAGAAAGGGTGAATGACTAATTTGTATCAAAGAAAAATCCAGGCTGCATTTCGAAGAGCAGCCACTCAACAAAAAGAAAACTGCTCAGCTAAAATACTTCTTACTGGCTACTGATGAACAAGAGGAATTATTTGCATTATTTGCCCACCTTTCCCAATGAAGATTGGTTAGATTTGCACTGTTCTTCAACCTTGGGTCCCCAGATGTTGATGGGCTACAACTCCCATCATCCCTGACCATTGACCGTGCTGTCTGGGGATGATAGGAGTTGTAGCCCAACAACATCTGGGGACCCAAGTGTGGGTTAGAAAACCTTTCCCAAGGACTTAGGACTGATTGGGCGACATCTGGAAAAGATTTAATGGTCAAAGCAGATCTGTAACATTTTCCCCCCATAGAATTATTGCTTACTGCCTTATTTTTATGTGTTTGTTCTTTGAAGCACATTACAAGTATATTTTCATATTTGTGGGTCTTATTGCTGATTGTGTTTTATACAGACCACTGGTCCATCTAGGTCAGTATTGTCTGTATATAATGACTGGCAGCAGCTCTCTAGGGTTACAGACATGGAATATTCCTAGCCCTGCCTGGAGGTGCCGAGGACTGAACCTGGGACATTCTGCATGCAAAGCAGGCGCTCTGTCCAGGGTCTTCGGGGGTCTTAGACCCTTTACTTTTTTGGGAACAGGTTCCCTATGTCTCCAGCATGCAACAAGCCAATCAGCATGAAAGGGGAGTGTAGTAGCCACTGAGAAGAGTCTTCTAACATGCTTCCTTGTCCTTTCCTGCTGATTGAAGCCAATCAGACTGAAAGGAGGTGATTTGGCCACTGAGAAGACTCTTCTCAGTAGCTAACACCCTCCTCTTTCATGCTCATTGGCTCCCAAGGATTCTGTTGTTGTGTGGGAAGGCATTAACAAGGATCTTATTCTCAACCCAGCACAGCAAAAAAGGGGGAGGGGCGTGGCTGTGACAATCATGAAGGGACCCTGCACTTCTGAATGTGCCACTACACTACCGTCTGCCACTGAGCTATGGCCCTTTCCCATAAAGCCACAGGAAGACAGGAAGCTGCCTTGTACTGTATCAGTCCATCTATCCCTGCCAATCAGACTGGTTGCAATCAGGGTTGCAGACAGGGACTCTTTTTCCAGCTCTACTTGGACATGCCAGGGATTGAAACTGGGGCCACTGGCATGCTAAGCAGGTGCTCGACCATTGGCCGGTGATCCTGGCCTGTGAGGGAGAAACAAAGTACGATTCTGGATTTACATGTCACCCTAGTTTGTGTACTTGCTTGTGCCAGGGAAAGGGTAAACGTAGTGGGAACACAATATGATTTATTAAGCCATAGTTTTTGGCTTGTCGTTGTGTGAAAAGACAGCTAAAGAGGGAAGGCTCGTAGGCCAGTGCTGGAGCTCCTCCTTTGCACCCAGAAGGTCCCAGGTTCAATCTCCAGCATCTCCAGGCAATACTGGGAATGTCCTCCTGTCTGAAACCCTGGAGAGACGCTGCCCTTAAATGTTGGCAACAGTGAGTTGGATGACCAATGCTCTGACTTGCCATAAGGCAGCTTCCTGTGTTCCTGTTGAGCTGGCTGGCCTTGGTGGATGCCCGTTTAAGTGGGCTGCAGATTGCAGCTGCCTGAGTCGTATTCCATTCACTGATGAAATGGGGAACTGAAGAAAACCATTTTAAAAACAAAGCAATTCCAGCCTGCAAATATGATCTTGGGCAAAATGAATAAATAAATGAGTAAGAACATTAGGATGATGTCTACAGAAGGCGGGCAAGGCCCATGCCATTGCTCACCTCTTGAGCATGCTCTGTGGAATCTTAGCTCCCCTTCTCTCCCCATGGCTCCTCAGCCTGCCAGCTCTCGCTCCCTCAGTGTCTTAGCAACCGGAGGAGACTCACTGGCCCACTGCAGCTAACATCCTTCAACCCCCTCAAAGCAATCACATGCAATTCCTCTCACTAAATCAGAGGTGTCCTCTGAATCGTCCACACCTACAGCTCTAAGCTGACCCAGTTGCTTTTTTTAAAGTGGTCTCCTGAAACCAATGAGAATGTCACTAACTTGGTTCCATGGCAGCAAGACTGCACACAAATGTACCACAAGGACACCTATTCTCACACCAGTTATCACTGTACACTGCAGAAGGCATTTCCTTGCGTGCTATAGATTCTGTTCCCTTGTCATGCAATGGTCTGCCACTGAACGTGAAACTGGCCATAAAGGTTTCCTTGGACAATGTAGCAGAATTCAGTGGATCTGGTTATACTTATTGCACAGTTGGTTATACCAAGCCTGACACCTTTGCACACCTGCCGGGACCACAGAAACCCTGGTGGGGCCTGCCCCAAGTCCCCCAGTGCCAGCGGTAAGCAACTTTGAGTCATCATTTTATATTTCTGATTTAAGCTTCAGGGCAGTGTGGGAAATCTGAAATGGTAGTCTGTAGCTGCCCGTCACTATTGCCAGGCAAGCCCAAAGTCAGGGGAGATAGCAATGTAGAGAGGTGCCATGGAAAGCAATTGACCAAGGACCCCTCAGAGCTCTCGAAGCCACCCCTTGGTTATAGATGCTATGCATTCATGTAGGTACTCCTTCAGATGGCCTATTTATTGAGCATTCGTTCTGATTCATTACAAGCTTACACAGAGATTCAAACATGCCTGGTCTTTACCAAGCATTCATTCTGATCTGCTTGCATGGAGGTCATACACAGTAAATGGTAAATTCAGAAGTGATCATGCCATGCCCCCTCACAGCCACGCCCCCTTTCTACTTTCCCTCACCCCCTTGCTCTCTGTGTTGTCTTCGTCTGCACTCCACTATAACAGACGTCCCTAGGAGCCATTCAGCATGAACGGGGAGGCTATTAGACTGCTGTGGGTCTGGCAAGGCAACAACAAGGAAGTTGGGGAGAGCGCTTTTTAAATCGCTGTGCTTCCCCAGTGCTTTCAACAGTGCTTTCTCCACCAAAAGTTCTAAAACCCAGGAGTTGCGGATGTCCTCTGCCCAATAGGGCCTGCAAGACTCAAGGAACAGTACCAATGAAACCGTAGCAGAAACTTTAGAATTCAGGTGGTTTTGGAATGTCTCGTAACTATTTGAAAACATTGTGTTGAAAAGTGGTAAGTAAATATTGTAAATACAAACACAGACTGGAATTATAAACAGTGGCCACTGTATAACCTGCCTGCAAACTTTGTGCAAAGAAGTCAAGATGAATGCTCAGGAAACCAGTTGTCTGGAAGCCAGTTGGGCAATCCTATGGTTCTGACTTAACCCATCAGGTGGTTAGAATCCTGGGCACTCCCAGCAGTCAAACTGAGAAGAAAATGACAACTCTGCAGACACAGAGAACGTAGCAGCCAAGCTGAGAGCGCCCCCACATCAGCCCTGCGCAAATGGAGCCAAGCCATGTATGGCAACAGGGAACTGCCTCCAGGGCATTCTCCAATCCTATATCCACACACAAGGCACAACTTGTCAGAGACATGGATATCCCAGTGCCCTCTGCAACAAGAACGGTCTGCAAATCCTAAAGTTCTCCAGCTGCCCTAATATGAGCATTGAATTGCTCTCCCAGTAACAGTTTTTTTGGGAATAAACAGAAAAGAGTACACCGAGACTTTGTGACATTGGCATATTCATGTTTGAGAATCAAGATGTGTTCCCCCCACTCCCCCCCCCAATACTTATAGGGACTCAGGGAAGGGGCTGAAATTTGAATGTTGGAGTGAAATTTGTGCACATTAGACAGAATTTTTCAAAAGACACCCCATTTCCCCAAAGCATGTTTGAGAGTCAACATGTATTCTCCCCCTGTAAACAAAAAAAGGGGGACGAGGGGGACAGGGATTTTCCAGGGAGAGCAGTACCAAAAAGATAAGATCTATCCTGGTAAGATGGGGCAGCTGGAACGAAATGGGATTGAGCCTTAAATATCTCTGTTCATTACAGAAGACAGGTAACTATTTGAGCTTGTTTTTTCCTCTTCCCTTCTCTTCTCTTTTTCCTTTTGCGCCTTGTCTTTCAGATTGTAAGCCTGTGGATGGGAACTGTCATATTTTAATTGAATGCATGTAAGCTATTCTGGGAACTTTCCAGTTGAAGAGTGGGGTGCAAATGTTCTAAATAAATAAATACAGAATTCACATCATAATTTCTTTATTTGAAAGATTTCTAGGCTGTCCTATTGGCCAATGCTCTCTCAGACCAGCTTACAAAATCAAGGATACATTTCAAAAACACAGTTTTTACACTCAAGGAGCAGCGGCCACAGATTACAAAAGTATGCATCCCAGCAAAAAATAACCAAACAAACTAAACCCAGCAGATTAAAACTAATATTCAAAAATATTCTAAGCCAGGGGTTCCCAAACTCTGGTCCATGGACCAGCAGTGGCCTGCGAACTTCATGGTCTGTAAAGAACCCCTACAATCTGAATATGTAATTAAATAAATATGATATTTAAATACATATAATAAATTGAACATAATAAAATACAATATAAGAAATTAGAGGAAGCAACACAAATACAATTAAAGGTGCCTAGCACTGCGCATTACAATTCCTACAACAGGCAAAAAAATCATTAAGTGGTCTGCCAAGACCATCAGCAGTTTTCAAGGGGTCTGTGGGAAAGAAAGTTTGGGAAACACTGGTCTAGGCAAACTGCATTCTCTAGTCAAACTTCCAAATTGTAGGCATCATGTAAAATGCAATGATAGCTCAACTAAGAGCTAAACTGGCTACCAATGTGTATTACTGTAATTATAGCAAACCGTATTACTCTTTACCCTAGCCTTTGACACCTGAGATGCATATTATTAGGACCCACCAGTAGTGTCCTGGCAAAATCAGAAGTACAGCGTCCCTCCATGGTAGTCATGCCACACCACCTCACAGCCAATGCCCCCTCACTTACTTGCTTGCTCTCAGCATCATCTCCACACTCCTCAGCCCTCCCCCCACAACAGACATCCCTAGAAGCCAATCAGCACGAGGGAAGAGTCTTCTTGCTGGCTGACTCACCTCCTTTCACTCTGGCTCCAGCAGCAGGAAAGGACAAGGAAGCATGTTAGAAGATAATAATAATAATAATAAATAATAATAATAATAAAATTTAATTTGTTAGTCGCCTATCTGTCCAATTTTTGGACACTCTAGGCGACTTACAGCAGCAACAAAATACAATATACAATACAATAAATACAACCACATTCATCAATTAAAACTAACATCAAAAACATCAGTTAAACATTACAAACTAATCTAGCTCGAAGATTCTTCTCAGTGGCTAACACACTCCCCTTTCATGCTGTAGGACACTTGAGACATAGCTCTGAAGCAAAACTACAAAATGCTGATTAAGAGGAAAAAGAGACAAGCCCAGACACAACTTTGGAAAACTTTAATACAGGCCTCAAAAACTAAAGATGCGGTCACGTTTTGGCGTCTTGTAGCCAGGGGTTGGCCCAAACACCTACCGAGCCCTGGATATCATATTCCTGTACAAACATGGGAGTCGTATTTCTATAATATTCATTCAAGGGGGCAGGAGTGTGATCCTCCCACCTTGAACTGCTTGAACGACTCCCGTGACTGGCCCCCGGTATCTCCCAAGGAAGTATCTTCCCTTATTGTAAGGCTTCCAGTCCTGATAACATCCCTCCAGAAATATTTAAGCGAAATATCGAGTGGTGGGCTCCTGTTGTAGCAGCACTATTTACAACAATTGATCATACGGCCAAAATCCCTGAAGACGGGGGTTTATCCACGGTAATTCCAATCTATAAAAAGGGCCCTCGATCAGACCCAGCCAACTATAGGCCAATCAGTTTGTTGAATATAGTCAGCAAATTATATGCTTCTCACCTGCTTGACAAATTACAAAGCTGGCTGGTCCAGGAGAACATACTGGCCAATGAACAAGCTGGGTTTAGAGCAGAACGTTCCACTATGGATCGCATATTAGTTTTACAACATCTTGTAGAGAAATACTCAACTAAAAAAGGGGGATCCCTCTACATGGCTTTTATTTATTTTAAAAGTGCCTTTGACCTTATACCCAGAGCTAAACTCTGGGAAAAGTTCGAGTCAACTAACATAGACAGGCGTCTTCTAGCTCTGATACGCTCCCTTTATGAGAATACCAGACTGCGGGTCAAATGTAATAATATAGGTCACTTGACTAAATCAATTCCTATTTACGATGGCGTCAAACAGGGCTGTGTTTTAGCCCCTACTTTATTTAATTTCTATGTGAATTCCCTGGTTACCTCTCTGGCACAGATTCCATCACACCCACTGACTCGCCAATAAAACGTTATCGATACTACTATATGCAGATGATGCAGTATTGCTATCGTTGACAAGCATCGGATTGCGATGAGTACTTCGAGCACTGGCGGATCACTGTGCCAAGGATCAGCTAATTATTAATCACGCCAAGACAAAAGTGCTTGTGTTTACTAAGAAAAAGACGAAACACATTTGGCATCTTAATGATCTCAAAATTGAGCAGGTCTCTGCATATTGATACCTGGGTGTGACCTTCCATGCCCTGAGAACATAGCATCTCCACATAAAGAACGCCATTACCATCGCTCGGAGAAACTCGAAGGCACTTTTGTCATTCTTCTATTCTAAGGGAGGTCAATATATCCCCTCCGCTATTCAAGTTTTCGTAGCAAAGGTCATCTCTCAAATGCTTTACAGCTCCCAGGCGCTGATCTTTCCTAAATCAGTCTCTTTTGAATCCATACAAACCAAGTTCCTGAGGTCCGTCTTCGGGATACCGCCATGTGTCACTAATAACACCCTAAGACTGGAAGCCGGCCGGCCTACCATTGAAACACGCATTTGGAAGCTCAAAACAAAGCTGTGGCTAAAACTGCGGTTCCTTCCCATGGGACTAGCTCCCCTAGTACTTATTGACAAATATCAATTGTCCTGGCATAAACTACTGATCAGGAAACTGGAAACACTTGGCTTTTCGCTTACTACCATCTCTATGCTAGGGTATTCTAAAGCATGGTCAGCTATTTCCCAACATATAATGGATATAGAATTTCAAACCCATTTATCACTGACCACACTTAAGCCCGTCGTTACCACCCCTACCAGGGGTTTTGCACCTGCGCAATATCTTAGCAACCTTCCTAATGTTAGATATAGAAAAATATTTACCATGGTGCAATTTGATGTGCTTCTGTCAGCTCTGCTTGAGGGTAGATTCCGCAGAATTCCATGCGCAGAGCAGTTGCGCCTGTGCGGGATGGGAGAAGTTGAGACAATAATCCATGTACTCTTGTCCTGTTCCTATTATCATGACATCCGCACTTCCAGTATAACCCCTATTATTCAATCGATCCCAGGCCGTGATTCCTTATTCTATTCCAGTTACCTGCTAATGGATTATCATCCACAAATTACATATACTGTTGCAAGCTTTTGTGCCATGGCTACTACCATAAGTAGTATGATGTTAAGACAAATGTCTGCATAGTTGGGCCCTGGCAATTGTTGTACGATTTTAAATAGTTTTAAAAACAGTTTTAATTGTTGCTGATGATTTTGTACTGGTCATTGACCGTAATAACAATTCATTACATTACATTACACTTGAGACATAGGGACCCGGCTGGGACCCTGCTCCCCATAAAATAAAGGGTCTAAGACACACACAAATCAACACCAGATGACTACACTCCTGGGACCCACCCTACTTTTGTGATTGTAACCTGTTGTAAAGTTGTTTTTAATGTTGTATGTTAAATAGTTGTAACCTACCGTGGGATCTTAGGATGAAGGGTGGGTAATAACAACAACAACAATAATAATTCATCTATATACAAGGCACTTTAAATGAGCCAGTTTTACAGGTCACTACCCTACAGAGGCTAGAATCTAGATTCATTCATTCATTCATTGGCGATCACTCGTGGCCGAGTAAGATTGTCTTCCAAGATAAGGTCTTTAACAGTGGGTCCGTAAGTGACTGTGGAAGCCAATTCTGTATCCACACAGCCTCCCACAGTGAGGACGTAGGTTTCCAGATGAAAGATGGTCGCGATGAGGATTTGCTTGACGTGCCTCCTGTTTAGCTCGTTTGTCCCTTTCGCCCTGTATTCGTGCTTCTTCAAAGTCCATAGCACCTTTGATAATGGCCACCCTCCAATTGGCATGCTCATGGGCCAAGGCTCCCAGTTCTCGATGCTAATGTTACACTTTTTTAGATTAGATGCCAGGAATCAATGGGGAGGGGAATGGAGGCAGATCCCATGCATGTTTAAGTAAAAGCTGGGGGACAATGGCAGGAGAGGGCTATTGCCCTTATGTCCTGCTTGTGGGCTGACCACTGTGGGAATCAGAATGCTGGACTAGATATACTCTTCTAATGTTTTTATGTTCAATGGGGCTAATTCTCACATAACTGAGGCATAGTGGTTAAAGTGTCGAACTGGGACCTGGGAGACCACAAGGGTTCGAATCCTCACTCAGCCATGAGGCTCACTGGGTGACCTTGGGCGAGTAACTGTCTCTCACCCTAAGCTACCTCACAGGGTTGTTGTGATAAAAACTGGGGGGGGATGTACGCCAACTTGAGCTCCTTGGAGGAAAGGTGGGCTATAAATGTAATAATAAATAAAATGAAAATGGTATATAGCTGAGTTCTCCAACATGGGGCCCTCCAGATGTTTTGGACTATAGCTCCCATCATTCCTGACCATTGGTCATACTAGCTGTGCTTGACAGGGGTTGGTCCAAAACTGTAGAGGGCACCAGGATGGGGAAGGATGGCATACAGGATTGAGGAGGGCCGCAAGTCCTACTCTACAGAGGACAGTCCTCTGTTTGAAGTGCTGTTGTCAAACAAGGAAACTGAATTTTCATCTGCAGATTTTATTTATTTATTATTTATTTTATTCGATTTATATACCGCCCACAGCCCGAAGGCTCTCAGGGCAGTGCACAACATAAGAAAAATACAATAAAATTGCGAAAAACAGTAGAAGCATACATGTTGAACAGTTAAACAGCCTGCTGTACATTAACAGCTAAAAGATAGATTAAAATGCCTGGGAAAATAAAAAGGTTTTAACCTGGCGCCGAAAAGATAAAAGTGTAGGCGCCAGGCGCACCTCATCGGGGAAACTGTTCCATAATTCGGGGGCAACCACTGAAAAGGCCCTAGATCTTGTTACAACCCTCCGAGCTTCTCTGTGAGTCGGAGCTCGGAGGAGGGCCTTAGATGTTGAATGCAGTGAACGGGTAGGTTCATACCGGGAGAGGCGTTCCGCTAGGTATTGTGGTCCCGCGCCGTGTAAGGCTTTATAAGTCAAAACTAGCACTTTGAATTTGGCCCAGAAACAAATAGGTAGCCAGTGCAAACAAGCCAGAACAGGTGTTATATGCGCGGACCGTCTGGTCCTCGTCAACATTCTAGCTGCTGCGTTTTGCACTAGCTGTAGTTTCCGAACTGTCTTCAAAGGCGGCCCCACATAGAGCGCATTGCAGTAATCCAGTCTCGAGGTTACCAGAGCATGCACAACTGAAGCGAGGTCGTCGCTTTCCAGATAGGGACGTAGCTGGGCTACCATCCGAAGGTGGTAGAACACATTCCGTGCCACCGAGGCCACCTGCGCCTCGAGAGACAGGAATGGATCAAAAAGAACCCCCAAGCTACGAACCTGTTCCTTCAGGGGGAGTGTAACCCCATCTAGAACAGGTTGAACATCCACCATCTGATCAGAGAAGGCACTCACCAAAAGCGTCTCGGTCTTGTCAGGATTGAGCCTCAGTTTATTAGCTCTCATCCAGTCCATTATCGCGGCCAGGCAACAGTTCAGCACATTAACAGCCTCACCTGAAGAAGATGAAAAGGAGAAATAGAGTTGCGTGTCATCAGCATACTGGTGGCAACGCACTCCAAAACTCCTGATGACCTCACCCAATGGCTTCATGTAGATGTTAAAAAGCATGGGGGACAGAACCGATCCCTGCGGGACTCCACAATGGAGAGTCCAGTGTATCGAACAATGCTCCCCAAGCCCTACCCTCTGGAGCCGGTCCACCAGGTAGGAGCGGAGCCACTGCCAAGCAGTACCTCCAACTCCCAACTCCGTGAGTCTCTCCAGAAGGATACCATGGTCGATGGTATCAAAAGCAGCTGAGAGATCAAGGAGAATCAACAGAGTAACACTCCCTCTGTCCCTCTCCCGACATAGGTCATCATCATACAGGGCGACCAAGGCTGTTTCAGTGCCAAAACCGAGCCTAAAACCGGATTGAAACGGATCTAGATAATCGGTTTCATCCAAGAGCACCTGGAGCTGGTTGGCGACCACCCGTTCCAAGACCTTGCCCAGGAATGGAACATTCGCTACCGGCCTATAGTTGTTGAGATTATGTGGGTGATTTGTTTACCTATGAATGATCCCTTGTTTAATATAAAAGTTGTTTGTAGTGACAGGCTTTTAGATTTCCTTGACATGCATTTTTTTTTGTTAGATTTCCCAAGTGAGACATCAATCATATCATCCTGCAAATTAAAAGTAATCCAATCTGAGTCCTTATAAAACAATAAAAACTCTTAGCATTGCAGGAACTCCACTGCCTAATCGGGCTTTCCTTCCTGTATAAATATTTGGAGCAATACTTTTTATATTGGACAAACGAGGGGGGAGTCTGTATTGCATAAAGATTTGACAAAGCAATATTTTCATCCATATATATATATATATATATATATATATATATAGTTTTGTACAACCCCCTCCCTTTTGTGCAATATAAATTCTCCTATAGTATATAGAATATATACGGCATCAAATATCTGCGTTACGTGGCTTTCCAATTCGCCGATTTGAGATTGCAAGGTGCGATTCCGTTTACGCAGCATTTTTATGAAAAGCCCATTCCGGCATTCTCTCTCCAGTCCTCACAATTAAAAACCAACCCTCTAGGAAAAGGCACCTCGCTCCTTTGCGCTCCGAACAACCATTGACACAATTAGCTGTGGCAAACGCAAAGAGCGCTTGCCGGAAGAAAGAGCCGGGGCTCCGCGCTTTGCATTGTGGCCTTTGTAGTCTCGGCAGCCTGCGGGAGCCTGGACGGCTATTAAGACCTGAACTCGAAGTCCCGACAGGTCTCACGCGCTCCTACCGCAGTCTTTGCGCTCAGAAGCCTTGGCCGGGGCGGCTACATTGTGTCTATTGTAGTGGATTCTCCTCCCTCCGTCTTTGGTAATCGTTTTGTTCATTTCCACGGGAGGTTTAAATCGCGGATGAGAGAGCATGGCTGATGAACAGGAAATCATGTGCAAACTTGAAAGCATCAAAGAGATCAGGTAAGGCGTGTGTGTGTGTGCAATCTTAGCAAGAAGGATGGTATGCATCGCGAATCTATGCATGTTTACTCGCAATGAAGTCGCGCTGTGCCCCCTGAGGTTTACTCCCAGGTCAATCTTCCCCGCTCCCCGTTTTCTTTTACTCCTGTGTAAGAGCGACGGATTTATCCCACTGTCAAGTAGCTACTGTTAGTGTCACTCACACAAAAGATCCGTTGGATGTTATGTAGAGGTTCTTTTGAAAGCATGAAACTAGGGGGTGGGGGGGAGGCACAGGCAGACTTGTTCATCTCTCTGGAATATGCACAGCGGAATGTTGATGATCATGCATTTGCAGGAAAATATCCATTGTAATAAATAATATAGGTAATAGCAATTGGGACTGAAGGGCACAGCAATGGATCGATAAGCACAGATTCAAATGTAAATGGCTCTATGTCAGCCTTTGCCAAGCTGGTGCCCCCCAGATGTTCTTGGATCACAAGTTCCATCAGCCCAAGCCAGCGTGACAGATGAGAGTTGGAGTCCAGTGGCATCCAGAAGGCACCAGGTTGGCGAAAAGCTGCTCTGCGTTAAAGTCTGCTTCTTTGCTACATTCTTTGTTGAAGAGTGCTTCAGAAAACAAACAAACCCACCCCCTACGCTGCCTGATTCTGTGCATGCTTACTCAGAAGGAAGTCCCACTGGGGTCAATGAGACTTGCTCCCTAGTAACTGGGCACTGGAAACGGTAAATATTTCAGCAACAATAAACCTCTGGCCAATGGATGAGCAGCTCTGAAAATGAAGGAGGTTGGGAGATGGATGTGTAAGCCAAAGAAATGTTTCCTCCTAAGCTGAAATACCTTTGGAAATAGTCAAGGTAAAAGGCAGGAGAATTTGCACATTTTTTTGCCAGGAGCGGATGAGAGAGAAATCTTCATAACTAGTTTTTCTTTGCCTGTGGTCAGTTTCCATACAACCTGTTTGTTGAGCATTCATCCTGATTGATTTGCACAAGTTTTGTGTGTGTGTGTGTGTGTGTGTGTGTGTGTTAGATCACATCAGCTATTTACTGAGCATCCATTCTTATTTGTTTATAGAGAGACTATATGACTCTGTGTCTAGTGCATTTTCCTGTCACTTTCCTTCAAGCAAAAAGCCTGATTTCAGGGGAAGAAGGGGGTTTCTTGTTCAAGAGCTCCAAATCTTTTTTAATTCTGCAACCTACATTTGCTGGTATGTGATTGAATCCCACCAGAAAATAGCAACAGTCTGGAAGCACTCAGTGTCCCTTCCCTTTGTGGGAAAAAGGAGGTACTTGATCATGCAGGGATGCTAAGCATAGTCACATCTCCTTCCTTTCTGTCATTTGCAGGGGGATCCACTCCTCTGCCTATTAAGGGATTAGACCGCACATCCGAGATTCATAGAAGGATAGGGGTGGGGATGCTGTTAATAAAGAAAAGGCATAATGGATTGAACACGGCTGCCACTGTCTCCTCAAGCAAAGCACCCTCCACAAAATGAGAAGCTGAGAATGCCCACTCTTTCTGTGCAATCCAATATATCATTAATTTTTATAGTGGTCTTCATGTACAGCACATGGTACAGCATGTTCCTGGGAGAGTTGCAGTCAGCAGCACAGGAACTGAGCACATTTCTTCTTTCACTTTAAATGTGGCATTTTTATAATGTGAACATCAAGCCGGGGGTGATGGCCCAGGAGAGGGCATTCTCTGTGGTGGCCCCTAAGGTGTAGAACTCCTTCCCCACCAAAGTGCATCTGGCAACTTCATTTTACAGTTTTAGGTGAATGCTGAAGACACAGCTCCTTATCCTGGCCCTTGACTCCTGAGATGTATATTTTTAAGACCCACCTTATTTTATGATTTTAGGTTGTATGGTTGTAAGCTCCCCTGAGACCTTTGGGTGAAGGGCTAGTGGTAATAATAATAATAATAATAGTTATTATTATTTATCTTGTCTAAGCCTACTTTTGTGATGGTAAAGTCACATGTTGAAGAGGGAAACTGTTCTGCAAAGCAACTGACACAACAAACAGGCATATTTTTTGGGGGGAGGAGAGGTTTTTATACCTGGGTACACTTGCATGTGAAAAATGAATATATTCTAAGAATTTGACATGTAATATGACCAAGAATGGTTGGTGGTGCAATCCTGTACACATTTACTCAGAAGTAAGTCTTGCTGAGTTCAATGAGGCTTACAATCCTCTGCATGTTTACCAAGAAGTAAGCCTCATTGAGTTAAATGGGATTAACTCGCAAGTAAGTGTGTTTAAGATCACAGCCTTAGAGCAGGAATTTCTTTGCTCTAAATTTAAATCCAATGAAATAACATGAAAACAGATCAAATAGAGGTTCTCTTGGATCTTTAGTGACAGTCTGGAGGTACCCCAGGCCTTTTGTTTACACTAGGTACATCAAACTAGCATGTTAGGTTCTTGCACCAAATTTACATCTTGCTGGTTGTTAAACTTTTTTTTTTAGCTGTTGTGCTTATGCTGATTTTAGATGGATTTTATTTTTTTAGCATTGGCTTTAGTGTTTTTCTTACATCAAGTTTTGGATTGTCCTTGGGGTTTTTACTCTCTCTGTAAACTGCTCAGAAGACTTAATTATATGGGCAGCATACAAATGTCATAAATCAGGGGTTCCTAAATTGTGGTCCGTGGACCACCAGTGGTCCATGAGCTTTAAAAGCGGATTAGACAAATTCATGGTGGATAAGTCTATCAATGGCTACTAGCCATGATGACTATGCTCTGCCTCCATAGTCAGAGGCGGTATGTTTCTGAATACCAGAAAATCTCAGGAAGGGACAGTGCTCTGGTGCTCAGGTCCTGCTTGCAGACTTCCACTGGTAACTGGTTGGCCACTGTGAGAACAGGATGCTGGACTAGATGGGCCAATGGCCTGATCCAGTGGGCTCTTCTTATGTTCATTCAGGTGGTCCACAGTGAGATTGTGGATTTGTGGTTGCAGATGGGAAACGGCACATCCATCGAATTAAATACTCACATTGATTTTCAATTGTATTTTTGTTGCTGTGTTTATTACATTATATTACAGTATGAATTACAGAAAAATCATTAAGCTGTCCATCAGGTTGTCCATGGGGAAAAGAACTTGGGAACGACTATGCTAAATAAAAATAAAACATCATGGTTTCAAATTTTGAGGTGTGATTTGCAAGAGGAATGTGGGATAGATCGATGGATAAAGCTTTTTCATGTTTAGTTTTTGTTTTCCTAAGACTACTCCGGCTTCTAATATGCAAAGGATATCTGAGATGAACCCTGGGCATATATTTATTTTTTGTTTATTTAAATCTATTTATTCCTATGCCACTTAAAAAAACCCTCAAAGCGGTTTACAACCTAAATTAAAGCATCAAATAAAGCACTACAAAACCTCAAAATAAAACATTGCAGATGAAGGTTCAAATATAAAATGCTCATTTACAGCAGCATAATTAACAAAACAAAACACAAAAAAATATTCTCTTAAACATAAAAACATTATGGATAAAAATGAAATCCAAAAAATACATCAGCATCTTCAGTACTTAAAGAAAACAACTCTCCACCCCGCCCCAGCCCACACAGTAACCTCTCCCACATATATCCTTAGCCATCCTCCACACCCAAGCCTCACTCTGATGCATTCCCACCAACCATACAGAGAACTAATCCCCTGCCAACCACTTATTGAGGAGCAAATGCTTGGTCTACAAAAATACATAGCAGCATTAAGCATAATTTACACCCAGCTCAGTATAGCACACTGGGGAGGAGAGCCTGGCTGGGAGTCCAGAGTCTGTGAGTTCAAATCCCCGCTCATGTCTCCTGGGTGTCAAGGGCCAGCTAAAGTAAGTGGCTCAAGGATTACGCGCCCTGCCACCTGTGCAGCCGTGGGCAAGCTGCACAGTCCCAAGGAGCCCAGTTGCCCCCCAGCTGGCAGTTGTGGACAAGGGGCTGGCTTGTGCAGCTTTGGCAAGCTGAGCAGGCCCTAACCAGCTGGGGAGGACTAGCTCAGAGGGAGGCAATGGTAAACCCCCTCTGAATACCACTTACCATGAACATCCTATTCATAGGGTCGCCATAAGTCGGGATCGACTTGAAGGCAGTCCATTTCCATTTCCATTACAGCCAGCTCATTCACCCACCTCCATCTAGGGCAATGTAGGGCGCAATCCAACTCGTATTTATGCTGAGCTGAGGGGAGTTGTATGTGGCAGACCTCCAGCTAAGCCAGCCGGGTCCCAGCTCAGCCAGGCTCTGCCGGCAAAAGCCCCTCACCCTGGCTCAGTCATGGCAGAGCTGAGACCCTGATGGCTCTGCTGGGGGTCCACTGGGAAAGCCCAGCCCAGCAGAAGTGGTTCCAGCGGAAGCCAGTGGAAGGCCCCAAAATGGAGTGTTGTGGGCGTGTCAGAGGAGGGGCCGGGGGGGGGCTTATGCAACATCCAACTTCCTTTTGGAGCACCCCTGTGGATCCCAATGCACACCAAAGGTTGGTCTAAGAAAATAATTACAATGAAAGTCTATCGAAATTGCTGACTCCCCAGTAGGGATGTTCATTTCGGACCCCTCGTGCAGCTCCTGGCTGAGCCCACTTTCAGCCGGCCCGGCAGCTCCCAAATGCAAAATGGATGCCACAGACCATCCCGTGGGCTCCCCCTCTGCTGGCACCCCTTCCAGCAGCTTCCCATGAGGTGGATTGCTCTGCCCGTGTCGTGCAACCAGCAATGTAACCACCCCCTCCTAGTCACTCTCCCACATCGGGCCCTTTACCAGTTCAGTCTCTCACACTGAGGCTGTGAGCAAACTAGTCTCCTACAGCAAAGCATTTCCATTGGCTGCACAGGGAGGGAGAAGGGGTTGATCTGCTGATCAGTTGCGAAATCTGTGTGAAGCTGATTTGTTTTAAAAAGCACTCTAGCTGATCCACCCTGGTTTTACAGTAAAATGGGGGGGGGGGTTGGCTAGCATCAAGTGACCCTGTTTTCAGAAACAAGAAGTGGAGATGCACTGGAACCAGCAGAACACTAAGTCTGTCTCTACCCTGAGTGGAACTGAGCGACTCTGAAACATGCAAAAACACGACAAGCCAGACTCTCGCTCTGGGCAGCAAAAACACAACTCCAACTACCACGCACTTCCAAGTAGCACATTCCACAGTACAAAATTAAAGGGGGTGGTGCACTCACAGAGACCCCAAGAGGTCCACACAGCAGCGACCTTCTTTTCTGATCTGTGGGCTGGAGACAAATCAGTTAGCCGCAGCTGTTTCCTACTCTGGAATCGGCAACGGTGGTCCTGGCCGGCTGGGCACCCTAGGAAGAGGGTGGGCAAGCGGATGGAATGGCCCCTTTCCTGTCCCAGGACTAGGGATGGGTGAGAATTTTGATTCAGTTCACATTTCAAGCCAAATCTATCCAATTTGCACTTTCCTAAACAGTATGAGAACTGAAACACAGCCATCCTTTGAAATGTGGACTTATTTGAATTTTGCGATGCAGTTTGCCACCCCAACAATGTTTACAAAAATGCACATGTTAGTGTACATAATGAATATATGTGTGGAAATGCCATGCAGAAATCATTATATGATGAGCAGCAGGTTGCAACAATGTGTAATTAAGACTGCCTACAAAAATGTGTTTATTGGGAAAAATCACACTAAAATGCTGGAGAATTTTCATGGGGATTTAAAAAAAAATCTCAAAATCGATGCAGAAATGTGGAGAACTGACTTTAAGATTGTAAAACTAGGAACAGAGAAAACCGAAATGGACAGATCTTTCCATCCCTACCTGTGACCCATCACTAGTGCTGCCTTATACTGAGTTAAACCTATGACCCACTTAAGAAAATAAGGTCTATTCCTAAAGGCAGCATCTTCCTTCAAGATCTTAGGCAAACTCCTATCCACCTTGGAGTGGAGATGCCAGGGAATTAACTCAGGACCTTCTGAATAAAAAGCAAATTCTTTACCACTGAGCTCTGGCCACCCTCCCCTTTTGCCAATTATAACTATATTGGGCTTTCTAGACAAAAAGATGGCACCTCCCCAGGTCTTCCTCTTCCCATTTGTTCTCTAAGCTCTGGGGAGATGCGGTGAGGAGATCAGGAAAGGTATGTGCAAAGTGCTTTTGTGTTCGGTGTGCTCTTGGAAGTGTGAGCACGTGAGGCCTGAGAGGAAGGTTGACAAAGGCAACGGCAGAGCTTTCACGGCATTCTGGATTGCAGGTGAGGCCGTAATGAGAGCAGGGATGGCATCCCTCTGATCATTTCCACCGCGGCTGATGAGAGGGCCATGCAGAGCTGGGTGGCAGAAAGACTTCCTGCAGCTTCACTTTGTGCTACTGTTGAAGCCTCGGCACTAATGATGTCCTGCAAAAGTAGGGAGGTGCAACAGAAGCCGTACAGGAAATGAAAGTCGCAGAGAGATAAGGGGTATGGAGCAGCTCTCACCAGGACAGAGGCTAAAAAGAAGAGCTGAGTCCCATCTGCACTGTACATTTAAAACAGTATCATGGCATTTTAAACAGTCATGGCTTCCCCCACAGAATCCTGGGAACTGTAGTTTGTTAAGGGTGCTTTGCTAGGAATCCTCACAGAGGACAGTTCCCAGAGGTCCGTGGGTAGAAGGATTAATTGTTAAATCTCTGGGAATTGTAGATCTCTGAGTGGAACAGGGGTCTTCTCACAACTCTTAGCACTCTTAACAAACTACAGTTACCAGGATTCTTTCTGGGGGAAGCCATGGCTGTTCAAAGTGGTATGATACACCTTGAAATGCATAGTGCAGATGGAGCCTTAGACGTGATGGTGGTGGGGACCCAGATCCAACAGGGCGGGGCTGTTACTCAGAGGCAAAGAGCATGCAGAAACTCCCAGGTCCAATCTCTGGCATCTCCAGGTATGGCTGGCGAAAACTCCTGCCTGCAAACCGGGAGAGGCATTGCCAGTCAGTGTAGACAATTCTAGCCCAACGTAGTATAGGCAGCTACCAATGCTCATAATAAGAACCCTGTCAGTCCAAAGGCCCATCTAGTCCAGCATTTTGTTCCCACAGTGGCCAACCACATGCCTATAGTAGCCCACAAAAAGGACATGAGCACACTAGCACTTTCCCACTCATGTTCTCCTACAGCTGGTACGTAAGAGGCACACTGTCTCCGACACTGGAGGCATCGGTGCTTTTTCTTCTAAGTCATTGAGTTGTGCCCACTTCTTGCATGAGGTATTTGGAAATATTAAGCAAAACTGTAATTTCTTAAGGGTGTTGGGAATTGTAGCCCTGTGCAGGGGTCTCCCAGTCTTAACAAACTGCATTTCCAAGATTCTTTGGGGGAAGCCACGACTGTTGAAGTGGTACAAGAGCGGTTGAAATGTATGATGTGGATGTGACCTATATTAGACATGTTGGTTGAACATTCAGCATGCCAGACAACTGACTGATAGAATATTGTAAATTGTTGGATCGGGCAGCCAGCCTACATGACGGTGGTCAAGCAACATGTGAAGCCAAAAATGACACTATGTAGGTGGCAACTGACCTTTACAACTGCATTTTAAATTTGATTAAAAACAACAGCTACTAAGGCTCATTTCTCTAGAGCAAGCATGGCTAACTTGTGGTCCTCCAGATATTGTTGGGACTCCAGTTCCCATCAGCCCCAGCTAGCATGGCCAATATTCAGGGATGACGGATACCTGGAGAGCCACAGGTTACCCACCTTTAATCTAGAACCTCCTGTTCCTTTTCCTTGGAGTTGCTGCCTGTACAACTGTCCTCTTTGAGCAGGGAGAAGGAACAGTCACCCACATGCCTCTGGGACATTGTTCAAGCTGGGCCAGGTGGGAATGGGTAGTGGCACAGAAGAGGTGGACACAACATATGGAAGAGGAGCAGTCCACTGAGAGCATCTTGTTGTTGTTTAAACTTATTAGTGGCTTGTTACCTAAATGGTCTCCAAGCGATTTACATTTAAAAACATAAAGGTAAATATATGGTACCATGGGAAAAAGGGAAAAAATCGCATGAAATGTCAACATTTCCATACAACATACAAAAAAACAGTTTCCTCATAACAGCCACAGGAAGCTTTGGAAGTGCACCAACAATAGAACAGAATCAACTCAATCTATCAAAGGACTGGGGGGAAAGGTGAGTCTTTATCTGGTGCTAAAAAGATGTCAGCGAAGGGACCAGATTTGATAGTTTGAATGCTGCTGAAGCTTCAGATTGTGACTTTTCTATGTCCCTGGTAGTAAAACCCCATTTCTTTGGGGCTGTGCTTCACTTTGCCCTCAGCCTCGTCATCCGACACTTGTGACTGCCATCGGAGTGATTGAAATGTCTCTGTCTTGGCAAATCAAAAATCTGTCCCGGCCTTATTTCCTCCCCCTGCATATTCTATGGGTGTTTTTTTTCTTCCAGAAACAAGACTCTGCAGATGGAAAAGATCAAGGCCCGTTTGAAGGCTGAATTCGAGGCGCTGGAATCTGAGGAAAGGCACCTCAAGGAATACAAACAGGAGATGGACCTCCTGCTTCAGGAAAAGATGGCACACGTGGAAGAACTGAGGCTCATCCACGCCGACATCAACGTTGTAAGTGACAGCCAGGCATGGTGGGAATGAGATGTCACGATCATTCAGGCTGCAGTCTTATGCACACTTACCTGGGAGTAAGTCCCTTCACATTCAGAAGGGCTTACTTTTGAGTAATCCAGCCCAGTGTGAAGGCTTATCTACTACTAATGCTGTGCTTTCCCTTTTAGATGCCGCTTGTAAGGAACAAACGTGCTAAATTCATTTGCTTCCCTAACCCAGCTGCAGAAATGTTATCTGTCCCAAATTTGTTATTGCATTTATTCTGATAGCCTAAGCAGAAAGGAACTCAGAGCAACTTGTATGCAGACAGAACGTTCACCAGTGGAACTCTCTGCCACTGTGAAAAAGGCAAAAGGAATGTTATTGGAGCTTGATATCCTATAAGTAGAACAGGGCAAGGGAACCTCAGACCCATGGGCCAAATGCAGTCCTCCAGGCCTCTCTCTATACACTCTTAGCCTACCTTGCTTTGTAGCCCAAGTGTTTTGGCCTGGCTGGACTTTGCCCTTGAATTCTGATAATGCCTCGTGCTTCCCTGGATGGAGGAACAAAAGAGGTGTGTGAGAGTGTGTAGAAACCAGCCTTCTGTGCAAAGGCAAATTTTATATGTATTGCTCTGCCCACATTTGGCTCTGGCCCTGTCCACCACTGGGCATGTGGCCCTCGGAAGGGTGCCCAGAAAGAAATGTGGCCCTTGAGCTATAAAAGGTTCCCAAGCCCAGGTATGGAAGATGCTATATTCCTTATTTATGGTCTTATGTTGATTTGGAGAGAGAGAGAGAGAGAGAGAGAGAGATGTTGAGGCCTACCGTCTTGCCTGTTAAGATTCAGCACTGAGTAAATGACAGAGAAAGGGAAAGTTATTCATTCTTAGGGTTAAGTACAAGCTTAGTTATAGTAGCAGATGGGAACATGAAAACTCTGTCTCTATTTTTTTTTATAAATGTATTTGTACACTGCTGTTTTATTAAAAACACCAAAGTGGCTTCCAACAAGTTCAGAAAAACCACCACCATACAATAAAAACATTAAAAATACAATAAAAACAAAGGTCAACGACTGCAAAAAGACATCTTCTTAATTGCCTGCATAAACCTGGCGGAAGGAAAAGGTTTTCAGCAGGCGTTCAAAAGTTAACACAGAAGGCGCCCGCTGAATCTCTTTTGGCAGAGCATGCCAGAAATTTGGCCAATGACACAGAACCCTCGTCACCTCAGGGGATGACTGGTACCACTTCTGCAGATGCTGGCAGTGACTGAGCTGAGATATAAGGGTTCAGGCGCCCCTAAGATATCCTGGACTTAAGCTGACCCTGGCTCGGTAGTGAACGAGCACCCAGTTCAGTGTTTCGCAAACGTCCGATAGTTGCAGCGTGCTTCCTCCCACCCCAAATTTTAAAGTTGGAGAATGCATCACTGTTGCAGCTTATTTTCAGAATGTGTAAGAGCAAGAAGCACTCACCCACAGAGGAGCCCGCACCCCACATTTCTGGATGAGCCACTGCTCTGGGCAAGCTTCCTGACTGCTTATCCCAGGGATTCATACAGACATTCAAAATCAGCTGGGTCTGCTGAGTCTCTAAATTGGGATGGGTCAAATGCTCCAAGTCCACTCAGTGCAGAGACACGGCAGAATCACCCACTCCCAAGATAAGTTGCTTGGAAGGAGGCAAGGTCAGAGCAGTAAATTGTGCAGAGGTGCAATAGACGGTCTTCTCCATGGGTGGAGACTTGGAAGTTCACTGGAGCCATTTTATTGCAGCTTACCAATATGTTCCATCAGGCCCACTGTTGCCATACCATACCTCTAAATTCCAATACTGACAGGTCTGTATGTGCTTACTTGGTGCATATTTCCTATAGAATTCATTATTATTTATTTTATTATTATTTATTTAATTTATTAGTCGCCCATCTGGCTGGTTGTCCAGCCGATTTGATTTATTAAAATTGCGGTCAATGACCCAAAAGTGGTTGTCCAGCCACTCTGGGCGATGTACAAGATAAAACAATACATTAAAACATTAAAATTTAAAACCATAACAGTAGGAAACCTAACCCACCCCAAAAGCCTGCCTGAAGAGCCAGGTCTTCAAGGCCCGGCGGAAGCTTATCATAGAAGGGGCATGGCGGAGAATCTCTCTCTCTCATTCTCTCTCTCTCCTGAAATCCTAGAAAGTACTGTGTGTGTACCAGAACCTCTCGTCAGGCATCCCACTCTAGGATTCCATTATGCCTTATTTATTTCACCTGTTACACTCCCCTGCTAGAAAAGGCAGTCAAAAACACAGTACGAAAATGTACAAATCAAGCCAGAAACAAACTAGCTTGTCCTGGGGGGGAGCACAGAATCCATTAATCACCTGGTTCTTATACAACATCCACCAATTCAATCAGCCAAGTGGAAGCCAGTGTGGTATAGGGGTTAGAGTGTCAGACCAGGACTGGGCGAGACTTTCAGAAAACTCAGGTTCAAATCCCTACTGTGTCATGAAACTCACGGAGTGTCTTCCAGCTACTCAGTAATATTTCAGCCTAATCAGTCAAAGTCTGGCCAGGCAGCATTTCTTTAGGGGAGGCAGTCGCCACCTGGGCATGTACAGCCTAGCTGTGCTGTGTGGTGCAGGGGGTAGTTGGGGGCTGGCGAGCAGAGCAGAGCCCCCCGGTATAGACATATAGAAAGATGGCCATGTGAACCTCCAGTGGTAAGTATTTCCAAAGTAGGTGTGCTATCACTAAAAAGGCCATGTTCCGTGGCTTAACTAAGCTTAGCGGCACAAAGGACAAGGGCACAAAACAAGGCCTTTTTCTGTGGGGGAACCTTTTTCAGTCCGAGGGCCACATTCCATCACGGCAACCTTCCGGGGGCCGCATGCCAGTGGTGGGTGGTGACAGAGGCAAAAGTGGGTGGGTCAATGAGTATGACGCTTACCTTTGTACAGTAGGCACATACAATACAATGCCCACAGCGTAAGGTTCTCCACCCTGGCCCGAGATCATAGGGTATGGGGAGGATTATAAGAAAGAAGGTGATCCCGAAGACAGCTGTACCTAAACTCTTTTGGGGCTTTAAAGATAAAGCGCCACCCCTTCGTATTGGGCTCAAACACTAACAGGTAGTCAATTCAGAGAGGCTAAAATGGGTTATATGCTACTCGGTGCAATCCCATGGGTTATGTGCTAGGATGGGCATCATACAGCCACTGTTCCTGAACTTCCCAAAGGCAGCCCCGTAGAAACCATATTTCAGGAAAGTGAAAGGAAAGTTACCAAACTGCAGCTGTCAGAAGCCAGGCCCAGTTTGCTACTGAGCAGAATGTTGTGCAAACAGGCAAGAACCTCTGCATTGTGTTTTATTCTTTGAAAATATTTTCATCCACCTTTTGGCAGAAGGTACCAAATTGGCTCGCAATAAAGAATTTAGGACCCAACTATTTAATGTCAAGTGGAAATGATAAAATCCTAAGAGGGCCCCATTTCCTTCTGTGCAACCTTCTGAGGTCCACAAGCCAGTGGAGGGCAGGACCAGAGGCAATCATGGACAGAGCAATGAATGTAAATTTTACCTTTGCACAGTAGGCTTGTTTCCACATATACACACAAGCAAGAGGCATTTTTCACAGTTCCAGGACACATTCCAGCCAGGCAGAAACACTCGGTATGTGAAGCCAGGCCAGTGAGGGGTCTGGCCTGGGAAGAGAGGGTGTGGCCTGGGAGAGCGTTCTGAGGGCCGGATAGGAAAGCCTGGAGGGCTGCATTCGGCCCCTGGGCCTGAGGTTCCTGCCCCTGATAAAGACAAAGGCTTGTCCAATGAATGGTGCCTTGCTCCTTTTCTAGATGGAGAACACAATCAAGCAATCGGAGAATGACCTCAATAAGCTCTTGGAGTCCACCCGTCGTCTGCATGAGGAGTACAAGCCTCTTAAGGAGCATGTGGATGCCTTGAGGATGACGCTGGGCTTGCAGAGACTGCCTGATTTGTGTGAGGAGGAGGAGAAGCTCTCCCTTGAGTAAGCTGACACATGGCTTGTAAAAAGTGCAGGCGTCTACTTTCTGGCACTGGGAGGCAAACAGTTTCTCAAGGCCAGTGGAAAGGGGACATGTGTGCACGGTTGCATGATGTGCTGCGCTCAGTATTCCGACACCCCTTGGATCTCTGTTTACTTGAGGAACATGGGGAGCTGTCATACACCGAGTCAGATCAAGGGCCATCTAGCTCAGTATTGTCTCTGCTCACTGATTGACAGCAACTCTCCAGGGGTCTAGTCTGGGTCTTTCCAGGCCTTACCCAAGGATTGAATTGGGTAGGACCTTCTGCATAAAAAGCAGATGCTCTGCCACTGAGCTACAGCCCTTACTAAAATGCCCAGTTCCGTTTCTGAAAGCGACCAGGCAGGAATGCTCCAAATATGATGAAGGTTTTCTCTGTCTAAATCAGTATTGTGTATGTGGATTGGCAGCAGCTCTTGCAAGGTTTCTTTCTGGGGTCTATTCCTAGGCCTACCCTGGAACTCCTGGAGACTGAACCGGGACATCTTTTGCATTCAAAGCATGTGCTCTAGCATTGAGTTACAACCTTTCCTCTGTTTTTTTAAATATAGTATAGTATCACTATATAAAGTATAGTATATACATTCAGAGGCCATCCTTACTGGGGCGCCTCGGGACTTCATGGAAACCATGGCTTCCTGGGAGCTGCACCTTATTACAATGGGGCCCACCCATGTAGCCGGTCATGCACTCGACCTTGTGTTTGTCTCGGGAGAGGAGGGGAGTGATCTGAAAATTGGGGGTACATCCATCACCCCCTTGTTATGGTCAGACCACTACTTGGTGAGGATGGACTTTTCGGTGCCACAAACCCTCCGTGGGGGTGGAGGACCTATTAAGATGGTCTGCCCCAGGCGTCTGATGGATCCTGATGGATTCCTGAATGCGCTTGGGGACTCTCTGGAGCATGCACGCAGCCACTCGGCTGAGACCCTGGTGGAGGGGTGGAATGCCGCAATAGCCGGGGCATTAGACCGGGTGGCTCCGAAACGCCCTCTCCCCCTAAATAGAACTCAGACGGCACCGTGGTTCACCCCACGGTTGCGAATTCTGAGGCGGGAGGTGAGACGGCTAGAGCGCCGGTGGCGGAAATCTCGCTCTGACGACGATCGGACACATGTTAGAGCAGCTGCGGCAGCCTATCATGTGGCAATAAGGGCAGCAAAAAAAGATTTTTATGCTGCCTCTATTGCATCTGCAGAGTGCTGTCCCAGGAGACTGTTCCAAGTGGTCTGGAGCCTGGTTGGTCCAGTTGCTCCGGAACCAATGGAACATGCTAAGGCCTCCTGTGACGAGTTTGCTAAACACTTTGCGGAGAAAATTGATCGTATTAAGAGTGCTATTCCGTGCGCTGTGGACACAGTGAGCGAGCCAGAGGTGACCAGTGGTGCTCTGGTGGTGTGGGATCGGTTCCAGCTTCTTCCATCTGATGAAGTGGACAAGGTACTTTCAACCTTAAAGCCAACCACTTGCTTACTCGATCCTTGCCCATCGTGGCTCATTATGAGCTGCAAAGATAGACTGGGTGAGGGGATCAAGATGGTGGTAAATACATCTCTCGAAGAGGGAGTAATGCCATCAGCGCTCAAGGAGGCAGTAATAAAACCAATCTTAAAGAAGCCCTCCTTGGATCCCCAAGATCTGAACAACTTTCGCCCAGTCTCAAATTTGCCATTCTTAGGCAAGGCGGTTGAGCGGGTGGTAGCAAAGCAGTTGCAAGCGCACTTGGAGGAAGCGGATTATCTGGATCCATTTCAATCGGGCTTCAGGCCTGGACATGGGACTGAAACAGCCTTGGTCGCCTTGGTAGATGATATGAGGAGGGCGTGGGATAGGGGCGAATGCACCTTCCTTGTCCTCCTTGATCTCTCAGTGGCTTTCGATACCGTTGACCACGTCATCCTCCTGGACCGCCTGAAGAGGTTAGGCATGGGGGGCACTGTATTGCAGTGGTTCCATTCCTTCCTCTCTGGTAGGTACCAAAGAGTGGCATTGGAGGATGAGGTCTCGGATCCTTGGCCTCTCACTTGTGGGGTGCCACAGGGTTCCATCCTCTCCCCGATGCTGTTCAACATCTATATAAAGCCGCTGGGGGCAATCATCAGGAGATTTGGGCTGCAATGTCATCAGTATGCGGATGACACGCAGCTCTATCTCTCATTTAAATCTTCACCGAGGTTGGCTGTAGAAACCCTGTCCAAGTGCCTGGAGTCGGTGAGTGGCTGGATGGGAAGGAATAAGCTGAAGCTGAACCCTGACAAAACCGAGGTACTGTTTGTGGGAGACAAGAGAAGGCTGGGGGATGTAGACCTGGTGCTCAATGGGGTACGATTGCCCCTGAAAGACCAGGTCTGCAGCCTGGGGGTCATTCTTGACTCCCAGCTGTCCATGGAGGCTCAAGTCTCGGCTGTGAGCCGGGCGGCGCTGTATCAACTCCATCTGATACGGAGGCTGCGCCCCTACCTTCCCAACCATCTGCTCCCACCGGTGGTACATGCCCTGGTCACCTCTCGCCTAGACTACTGTAATGCGCTCTATGTGGGGTTACCCTTGAAAACGGTCCGGAAGCTGCAACTGGTACAGAATGCAGCAGCTCGTCTGATTAAAGGCAGCCGCCGGCAAGATCACATCACTCCAGCGCTGAAGGAGTTGCACTGGCTACCAGTTGTTTACCGGGCCCAATTCAAGGTGTTGGTTTTGACCTTTAAAACCCTACACGGTTTTAGCCCAGTCTATCTGAAGGAGCGCCTCCAGCATCGTCAGGGATGCCGCTCAACAAGATCAGCCTCAGGAGACCTTCTCTCGGTCCCACCGGTTAAAACAGCTAGACTGGTGAGGACTAGAGAGAGGGCTTTTTCAATAGTGGCCCCCACCCTGTGGAACTCTCTCCCAAATGATCTCCGCCATGCCCCTTCTATGATGAGCTTCTGCTGGGCCTTGAAGACCTGGCTCTTCAGGCAGGCTTTTGGGGTGGGTTAGGTTTTTACTGTTATGGTTTTAAATTTTAACATTTTAACATATTGTTTTTTTATCTTGTACGTCGCCCAGAGTGGCTGGACAACCAGCCAGATGGGCGACTAATAAATTTAATAAATAAATAAAGTAATAACAACAGATTTATGTAACTTTAAAGTTGACAATGAGGACATTGAACTTGTCAAGGATTATCAATACCTTGGCACAGTCATTAACCAAAATGGAGACAATAGTCAAGAAATTGGAAGAAGGCTAGGACTGGGGAGAGAAGCTACGAGAGAAGTAGAAAAGGTCCTCAAATGCAATGATTATCATTGAACACTAAAGTCAGGATCATGCAGACCATGGTCTTCCCCATCTCTATGTATGGATGTGAAAGTTGGCCAGTAAAAAAGTGGATAAGAAAAGAATCCACTCATTTGAAATGTGTTGGAGAAGAGCTTTGCGGATACCATGGACTGTGAAAAAGACAAATAATTGGGTATTAGAACAAATTAAACCAGAACTATCACTAGAAGCTAATGAAACTGAGGTTATCATACTTTGGACACATAATGAGAAGACATGATTCACTTGAAGATACAATAATGCTGGGAAAAACAGAAGGGATAAGAAAAAGACAAAGGCCAAACAAGAGATGGATTGATTTCATAAAGGAAGCCACAGATCTGAACTTACAAGATCTGAACAGGGTGGTTCATGACAGATGCTATCGGAGGTCGCTGATTCAGAGGGTCGCCATAAGTCGAAATCGACTTGAAGACACATAACAACATCACTGTAGTCAGTGTGTTGCAGGATAGCATAAGCAGACTCCTCTCAAAGGAGCTTATGATCTAAATGTCACTATTAGGGGGGGAAGGAGGGACGAGAGAAGCAAAGGTAATGAGGGATGAATGTGAGCAAATATATTCGCACACATTTGGGCTTCATTTGCAAAACCAAGCACACTTCTGAGACTTGGTGGGGTTTGGGGTGAAAAGTCATTTGCAGGAGTGATTGGGGGTGGGGCAACAGCCCGAGAAAGGGTTTTAAGTGTTCACTCTCCCAGCCACTTCTCTGTTGTCAGTCGCCCCTTTCTGAAACAGCTCAGACTGCAGTTAGATGCATTCCCATGCAATGTGTGACTTGACCCTTAGTCAGAGTTGAAGGCTCATTAGTTCAAAGATTTCGTGAGAGAGATTGATTTGAAGGGCAAACGAAGAGGGCTGGTGTCATTCCAGTTTTGTGGGAGGGAGTTCTGGGCACAAGAGCTAGGAAGGGAGACAGGTGTTGTTTAAAAGAGCAGGAGAACTTTGCACCTTTGAACATGATAACATTGAAGAAGTGAAGCTCAAAGGCAGGAATATATTGAGTCAAGTGTGAGCTGCAACAAAATGTTGCATCATGGAGTGCTCCTGTTCAGGGTTCCAGCCAGCTATGCTTTCTTCCAGTGTGTTCCCTTCCATTTTCCCCAAACCATCAGGCAGCATTCTGTGGCCACTCAGCGTACTCAGTCTTGATTTGATTGCTTTTGGAGGTTTTGTTTATTGCTCCATAAGTTCCCTCCATATAATATACATATTTTGATTTCACTATTTGAAGGAAATCTGTACTTTCCACTATCTATTCTTTCTGGGAACAGTTGAAGATATGTTTGTTTCAACAAGCTTTTCCAGCTGGATGAAAAGGTCTTTTCCTTAGGTGTTCATTTTCTATTGCTTTTAAATCAATCCAGTTATTTTTTGGTACTGTTCTTAAACTATTTTTAATGATATGTTTATAAATTGCCTTGACACATATGTAAACGGTGGTCCATAAATTAACAAATAACATAAAATAATGAATAAGGAGTGATATATTTAGGGCAAAGAGAAAAGGAGTGGGTGTTAATGGAGGACTTAAAACAAAGAATCTTGCTATGGATATCAAAGGGACGGAGGAGCCCCTGTAGGGGTTTAAGGAGAGGCAGTCTATTAAATATGAATCATACACCTTTATACTGTATTTCATGATACAGAGTTTGAAGATAGTAGTACACAAAAACTCAGGAACAGGTACTCAAGATGGAACATGATACTTGCTAAGTGGCTGCTGTTCAAATTGGTACCTGTGAGCTGAATCCTCCCATAAGACATGCAAATTCATGAAGTGTTCCCTGTTTTTAGTAGAGATCTTTCCCAGTCTGCATCTGTTTGTTGTTGTTGTTGTTATGTGCCTTCAAGTCAATTACGACCCTATGAATCAGTGACCTCCAAGAGCATCTGTCATGAACCACTCTGTTCAGATCTTGTAAGTTCAGGTCTGTGGCTTCCTTTATGGAATCAATCCATCTCTTGTTTGGCCTTCCTCTTTTTCAACTCTCTTCTGTTTTTCCCAGCATTATGGTCTTTTCTAGTGAATCATGTCTTCTCATGATGTGTCCAAAGTATGACAACCTCAGTTTCATCATTTTAGCTTCTAGTGACAGTTCTGGTTTGATTTGTTCTAACACCCAATTATTTGTCTTTTTCGCAGTCCATGGTATCTGCAAAGCTCTCCTCCAACACCACATTTCAAATGAGTTGATTTTTCTCTTATCTGCTTTTTTCACTGTCTATTTTCACATCCATACATAGAGATGGGGAATACCATGGTCTGAATGATCCTGACTTCAGTGTTCAGTGATACATCTTTGCATTTGAGGACCTTTTCTAGTTCTCTCATAGCTGCCCTCCCCAGTCCTAGTCTTCTTCTGATTTCTTCACTATTGTCTCCATTTTGGTTAATGACTGGGCAGAAGTATTGATAATCCTTGACAAGTTCTGCATCTGTATTGGAATATATATATTCCAATACAGATGCAGAACTTGTCAAGGATTATCAATATATATATATATAAATATATATAAAAGACAGTTTAGAAAGCAACAAACAGAACTTCACTCAAGCTTGCTCTGGATCCCTATAAGGATTCCGTTAATCACCTAATATATATATATATATATATAAACGTAATTGTGATTATATATTAGATGTTTGAATTGTTTTATCATTTGTGTGTTTGCCACCCTGGGCTCCTTTAGGACGAAGGGCAGGATATAAGTGTAGTTCATCAGCATCAGTGCTTTTTTGGTTAAAAAATGAGATGCTGATACTCATGTCTTGATAAGTCTATGGGTGCCAGCAGAAAAAGGCTGCCATAGGCAGCAAAAAAAGATGTGTCTGTACCCCATACTGGTGAGTACTGCTCCTGGGTGGGAGGAAGGGCAGGATATAAATCTAATTAATTAATTAATAAAAAGCCTTGATGATGATGATAACGAAGAAGTTGAATACTTCCCATAATATTTAAGCAGAGCTGTCTCCGTTGTTTTTCTGTGCCTGTCAATGGCAGCATAGGAACATAAGGAAAGTACTGCTGGATTAAACCAAAGGTCTACCCCAGTTTGCTGCCTTCCCAATGTTTTGGACTGCAACTCCCGTGCTGGCCAGGGGCTGATAGGTGTTGTGGCCCAAAATGTCTGGAGGGCATCAGGTTGGTGAAGGCTAATGTGAGCTCTCCAAGAGCTGTGATTCTGAATAGTCTGTATCTTCCTTTTTCTTCTTCCTTGTCTAGCTACTTTGAAAAGCAGAAAGCCGAATGGCAGACGGAACCACAGGAACCTCCTATCCCAGAATCCTTGGCTGCGGCTGCAGCTGCTGCCCAACAGCTACAGGTAGCCAGGAAACAGGACACCAGACAGACAGCAACATTCAGACAGCAGCCCCCGCCTATGAAGGTAAGGACGCACCGCTTGGGTCAGTCCAGTAGCAAAAGGAGACATTAGGGCAGCCTGCACCAGCCTGGCGCCCTCCAGATATTTTGGACTACAACTCCCGTCAGCCCTGGCTGTGACTGGTGCGAGTTGTTGTCCAAAACATATGGAGGGCATCTGGGTTGGTGAAGACTGCAGTCAGTAGGAGCATTGTTCAAGCAGAAAGTTACTGGAAAACTCGTGTGTGTGTGTGTATATATATATATATAAACCTATGGCTTTTGTGTGGCTGGGATACAACCTACTCTACAAAGCACTGCATCCATTGCTCCACCCACTTCTTGCCTCTGGCTTTGCCCATCACTGGGTCCAGCCCTGACATGGCCTGTGGATGTCGGAAGAAGATCTGTGCACATACAGATGCATGCTAGTGGAGCTCCTGCATGTGAGGAGGAGAGCCTGATTGGTCAAGGCCCCTCCTCTCATGGAAGAGCTTGAGTCTCATACATCTGTAAGTGCAAAGACCTCCTTCTGGCATCCAATGAATGCACAGATGTCGTTGGAACGTGGCAGTGGGTGGGACTAAACCATGCAGTGGTGGACAGAGCTAGAAATCATGGCCCCACGGCCCCTTTTGTGCACTCTGTCAGCTGATGGAGGAGTTTATGTGAATCCCCTTAGCGTGATGCTAGTATTCAGGGGCATGCTGCCTTCTGCTGTGGAAGTTCCCTCTAGCCATCCTGATGAATGGTCTGGTGAATATACTTCTTCTCCGTCATCTTATTCTTTTTTCAAAACCATTGAAGTTCCCATCTGCACTGTACATTTAAAATAGCTTCATAACCACTTCAAACAGTCATGCCTTTCCCCAAAGAATCCTAGGAACTGTGGTTTGAAAAGAGTGCTGAGAATTGTTAGGAGACCCCTGTTCCCCTCACAGGGCTACAATTCCCAGAGTTCCCTGGGAAAGGGGACTGATTGTTAAACCACATTTTTGGGAAAGCCACGCCTCTTCAAAGTGGTGTGATGCAGATGGGCCCTGCTCTAGCAGTCATCACCTTGCCTTGTGATGGTAATTTTGCTTTGTGTGAGGAAATCTTTTATTATACAGCCACAAGAGTGGCTGTATACTATAGCCAGCGGGGATTTTTCACATTCCGCTATGTTAAATTGAAAATACCCCCCAAGCCATTCTGATGCTTTCCATAAGCTCATTTCAAAACAAAACCTTACAAAACGTATAGTCCTGAACTCAGAAACACTTGCTTAACAACCCTCTCAATTTTCATGGCGATACACAAAACAGCCAGAGACAAGAGAGAGTTCAAAGTCTAAAAAGAGAGAGAGAAAACCCCAGAGCCCTTTTGGACTTTTTTCTCTGAGAGTTCTCATAATCTGTTGAAATTCATTAAAAATCAGCCATGTTCACAGAGTACCTGTAATCCTAATACACACCTTGCCCCATACTCTGACCTTCATATTCTGCAGTTTAAAGGTTTAAAACAATGCCTGGCTGATTTTTAATTAATTTAAGAAATTTTGGCTGGGACCCTATGATAAGCCTGGGCATGCTCAGTAGGAACCAACTGTCAGTGTTCTAAAAGCCAGACTCACAGCTGCTGGGCTTGGCTAATCAGGGGGCCACACTCACACCAGACTTTGATTTCACTTGAGGCAGTCATGGCTTCCCTCAGAGAATCCTGGGAAGTGTAGTTTGTGAAGGGGGCTGAGAGGAGACTCCTATTCCACTGAGAGACCTCCAGTGACCAGACTGGTTTAACAGTCAGCCACTCTGACTGAAGGTCTGTGAGGGGAACAGGGAATCTCCTAGCAACTCTCAGCACCCTTCACTAACTACACTTCCCAGGATCCTTTGAGAGAAGCCATGACTGTCCAAAGTGAAATAAAGGCCTGGTGTGGATGTGGCCAGGGACAGCTTTGGTTTAAATTTGGGTGGGAGGCTACATGTGTCTGCTGTAGAATATAAAGGTGGGGGAAAGGCTGAAAAAGAATGATTCTGTTTACAATGTTTTCCTTTTGGAAAGGAAAGGGTTTCCCTTCTGCCCAGTGCCCACCCACCCAATCTCCTCCCCTCCCCTCCCCTCCCCTCCCTGCCCCTCCCCCGGGACAGTGTTCTACTACGACCTGGGAGACCAAGATTTGAATCCCCACCCAGCCATGAAGCTGACTGGGTGACCTTGAGCCAGTCACTGCCTCTCAGCCTCAGAGGAAGGCAATGGTAAAACCACCTCTGAATACCATTTATCATGAAAACCCTATTCATAGGGTCAACATAAGTCAGGACTGACTTGAAGGCAGTCCATTTCCATTTTCAAAATGATTGCACAGAAACAAATCCCATTGAACTCAAAAAGTATGCAAATGATCAAACCCATCCTCCCTTCTCCTCCCTCCTATCCCCTCCCTCTTGCTCCTTCCCTCCCCCTTCCTTTGTCCCTCCCCCTCCCCTTCCAATCCCCTCCTTCGCATTCCCCCTTCTCCCCGTCCCCTTCCTGCTCCCCATGGTCAGTTTTACCTATCCTAAGCATGATTGCATGAGAGTAAATCCCACTGGACTCAATAAACATGCAAATGATCAAATGTCCCCCCCTCCCGCTTCTTTTGTCCCCCTTCGTTTGTCCCCCTCCAGTATGCTCCTTCCCCTTCCCCCTCCCCTCCTCCTCCCCCATGGTCAGTTTTTCCTATCCTAACCATGATTGCATAGGAGTAAATCCCATTGAACACAATAAGCATGCAAATGATCAGACCTGCTTTTCCCCTCCTTCCCCTCTCCTCTCCCTTCCTCCTCCCCTCCCCTCTTCCTTCTTTCTCGCCCACTCCAGCCCTCCCCGCCTTGTCACTTTTACCTATCCTAAGCATGATTGCACGAGAGTAAATTGCACTGAATTCAATAAACATGCAAATGATCAAACCCATCCTTCTCCTCCCCTCCCCGTCCAGCCTGCTCCCATGCCAGTCCTCCCCTCTGCATTTCCTTCCTTCCCTCCTCCTCCTCCTCCCCTCCCCATTCCCTGTGGTCAGGTTCACCTATCCTAAGCATGATTGCAAGGGAGTAAACCCCACTGAACTCAATAAGCATGCAAATGATCAATCCATTCTCAGCAAACTTGGGCAGGATCCCATTTCTTAGCTCCCGGATTAAAAAGCAGGGAAATTCACTAATAGGCAAAAAACCTTGCAGTTTAAGAACGTACCTATAGCCCACAGATATTTCTATCAAACTTTAAAAAGCAGGGAAATTGCGCAGCTATAGTGAATGCACCAGGGGTGCAGGAGACATGAGCTCCTCTCTGAGATATTGGACTGCCCTACAAATGTGTCAAAATGCAAACACCATTTGGGTTGGTCTTTCACAGTCCAATCCACTTGATGTGTAGCTTGGAAGAATTTGGTAACATGTGCCTCTGAGCATATGGTGAGTGGCGGCAACACCGGCAACCAGCCCAAATAATAGAAAGAAGACATGTGCTGAGCTGATCTTGTTTTAGCAGGGAGGAAGCAACATTATTAAGACAGTTGATATAGTTCGGATGGTCACTTTAAATATGTCTGATTTACTTTGCAATTTTAGTGAAGTTTCCTATAGGAAATCATTTTCTTTTGATTCTGTTTCTGTGAAGATGTGAAGTACAGCAACACTTTGCAAAATTTACACTAAAAAAACTCCAAACATATTTATTTATTTATTACATTTGTATACCATCCCATAGCTGAAGCTCTCTGGGCAGTTTACAACAAATAATGGCACTGACTTCTGCAGAATAGTCTCCAGTGGACCTCAGGAGTGTGTCAATTTGCACAAGATTAAAACAGTGGGAGGTGAAATATATTCTAGCAAAATTCTAGGTGTGCTCTGTTTTTAATTGACCATGCCCACCTTGCCTTAAATGAAGTGGTTGAAACATAGCAGGGTGAAAACATGCTTCCTCTTTTTTCAAATAGCTAGAGTCATTGCTGAAGTAGCAATATATTTTACATCAAACTGCAGTTTCAGATTCAACTGTTAATGCACCCAAAATAGAAATAGAACATAACCTCCAATTTGAAACACAAAAGGCTGTCTTCACCATCATATGACATTGACCAATAAAAAGGATTTGAAATTAAAAAAAATTAATTTGACAGATTTCTAGGATGAATAATGAGGGAAATAAAATTTTCTAGTTTAGATTCTCTGTAGAAACATTAGTAACACAGGAAAGAAGCAAAGTAAGAAGAACACCAACAAACATACAAAAATATAATTCTCTATCTACTCTAGCAGTCATCACCTTGCCTTGTGATGCTAATTTTGCTTTGTGTAAGGAAATCTTTTATATTTGTCCATCTTGTAACCTACTGCTGATTGTTTTTACTGGTGGCTCTTGAGTCCTCGTGTTATGAGAGAGTTGCTGGCAGCAGGGGCATATGTCTCCTGAGCAAGCTTGGCCAAGTTGTGTTTGGAATCATCAAGCTGAAGAACTTGGTCATCTTTGCCTTCCAGGGAAAACCCACTTTCCTAATAGGATGGTTTTGTTGCATTTCAGGCTTGCTTATCATGCCACCAGCAGATCCATCGGAACGCGCCCATTTGCCCTCTCTGCAAAGCCAAAAGCCGCTCTCGGAATCCGAAGAAGCCCAAGAGGAAGCAAGATGAATGAAAGCTCATTGAGGAAACTTGTGACCCAGCCAGACCCCACCTTTGCCCTTTTTTCCAGTAGAACCGTAAATGTGACCAGCATTTGTCCGAGTGAAAAATTACGAGCGTGACTTAAGCTTTTGTTTCTGTTTATCATGATGTAAGCACAATTGTTTTGTTCTGGGCCTTGTTTTCATCTTAGTCTTTTGACCTTTTGCTTTATAGGAAGTTATTAAGAGCTGATGGTGCTACATTTTGTAACATATCTGTTACCCCACCATTTGGACTCCTGCGTACAAGTAGAACCTATACCAGTTGTAAGGCGAAGGACACTTCGTACAGAGAAAGCGAAGGCGGGCCTTTTATCCGATTAATGATAATGTGTTTCACCTTTTATAAAGCATACTAACGATTTTTCTACTCAATTTGCCAGAACTTCATGGTTTTCCATTCCACGTTTGGTTTTTCACCCCTACAGTGTTTTTGCATCATGGCTTTATGCTAGTTTCCAGTGCTCAAGAATCTTTAACAGGGCAAACCTATATATGACTGGTTTTATGGAAGGTGTTAACATTTACTCACCCTTTCTTCTCCAAGCTATAACCAGCAGTGTGTTTTCTTCTGTTTTTTAAAAAAAAGAAAAAGAAAAGGATATCTGCGTTAAGGGAATCCAAATTCTCTGCCTGGGCACATTGATCAATTCTCTTACCCGTTTATGCAAACAAGCATTCCCCCTCCCTCATTATTTTGTCATTTTTACTGTTTTGCATAATGTATCCCTGTTTTGCTAGTCAGATGGAGGGCAAAGGAGTCTGTACAGGGGGGTTGCCCCATGGTTTAGGAAATCTTATTCAACCACTGTTTTGGCATCAGAGACTTGAGAAAATATTGCCCATACAAGTTAAACATTTTATGTCTGCAACCTTAAAGGGAGGGTTAGCACTTGCTTTTAAAGAAAAAGCAAGCAAGCTGGAACTTGGCATTCTGCAAGGTTGCTATGCTCCTGCACATAGGAAGGTGCCTTTTACCTGGTGGCTATGTTCTCCTTCCTCTGTTGGAGGCAGTATGCCTCAGAGTATCAGTTGCTGGGAATCGCAGGTGGGGAGAACACTGTTTGCACTTCCCCTGGGCATCTGGTTGACCACTGTGAGAACAGGACACTGAACCAGAACAGGCCTTTAGCCCGATGTAGCAGGGATCTTCTCAGATTCCAGTCAGACTGTTCTTCTAACCCAGAATTGTCAACTCTGACTGGTAGCAGGTCTCCAGGGGCTCTTTCCTATCACCTGTTCCCTGATCCCTTTCAGTCAGGGGTGAGGAATCTCCTGTCTGGGGGCCAAAGTGTGGCACTCCAGACCTCCCTGTCCAGGCCTTTGGGCTCTTTCCCAGGCTGCACCCCTCACAAGCCCTGGTCTGTGCACTCCTGGAATGTGCCCTTGAATTGTGATAATGCCTCTTTCTTGCCTGGGTGGAGAGATATAGGGGGTGGGCAGAAACCGCTGGCTTTTGTGTGGCATCAATGCAGTCTATTGTACAAAGGTAAGAGACTTATCCCTTACTCTGCCCATTACGTTTCTAGCCCTGCCCACTACTGGCATGCGGTCCCCAGAGGGTTGTCCGCAAGGGAATGCAGCCCTTGGGCTCAGAAATGTTCCCTACCTCTGTTTTAACTGTAGATCCCCGGGATCAGACCTAGAACCTTCTGCACAAATATCACATTCACACCATGCATTTATTCCAACTTAAACAGGCATGGCTTCCCCCCCAAGAATCCTGGGAAGTGTAGTTTGTGAAGAGTGATGAAAGTGGTTAGGAGACCCCTATTCTCTTCATAGAGCTACAGTTCTGAGTGGTTTAACAGTCAGTCCTCTTCCCAGGTAACACTGGGACTTGTGGCTCTATGAGGGTCTCCTAACAACTCTCAGCCCCCTTTACCAACTACACGTCCCAGGAATCTTTGGAGGAAGCCATGACCGTTTTAAGTGGAATATGGTGTGAACTGTAGCCAAAGCCTACACTCTACCACTGTGCTAGATCCACGGACCACACACACAGGCTACAGCCTGAGCGATGCAAAATTAAGAAAAGAAAAACATTATTTTTTCCTAATGACAATCATCTTTCCGCTCAGTTGTGTTGGCTGTGACTTATCCTCTCCTGAACTCCCAAGAACAGGCTCTGGTGACCAGACAAGACCGAATCAGCCTGGAGCGAAGTTTATTCAGAGTGGTGCTGCCACGATAGCCAGATCAGTTCTGTAGCAGGAATGAGTGTAGGAGTTATTTTAACACGGTGAAGGGAGTAACATTTGCCATTGTTGGTGTTAATCTCAGTCAACTAGAAAGCAAACTATAAAACCAGGCTATGCAGATAGGTTTTATCGTTCAGGCTTACTCTGCAATTGATTTACAGTACATACAAGGTTACTCAACATAAACGAAGGCTTATAAATGCCTGTTTGCTTTACATATGTGCAGTATTTTTTAATGCGTGAATCAGGTCCTTCAGATGCTAGTCCTTAGATGTAATGCAGGGGGTGGCTAAAATGTGGCCTTCTAGAATCGATATTGCTGGACTACATCTCCCATCATCCTTGAGCATTGGCCATGCTAAATGGGACTGATGGGAATTCGAGTCCAACAACATTTGGAGGGCTACAGATTCCCCACAATTAGCCATCTCAGCACTGAAAGAGTTGGATTTAGGAACAGACAGCAAGTGAGAATGCACTTAAAAAAAACAACTTACATTTGAAACACTGGAAGCAGGTTCATTTCTGTTACAGAGATGTCAAGAATACCTACTAGAGACAGTGTATATTTTTTTAACCATGTTTACCTACCCCATTTCACATGCTGCTAGTGCTGTTGATGACTTAACTGTTTTGTAGGATAGGTTTCTATCCATTACAGCCCATTTGACACAAGTGTTGGATTTGAATCAATGAAACTGTCGCAGCCTAACTTACTGCATGGGTTAGTTGAGAAGATAAAATTGAATAATCACAGATGCCTATCTGAACTCCATGAAGGAAGACTGGTATATGCTTAGGAACGTAGGAAACTGCTTGACACTGAGTCAGACCAGTGTATTGCCGACACTGACTGGCAGCAGCTCTCCAGGATTTCAGACTGGAGTCTTTCCCAGCCCTAGCTTGAGAAGCCGGGAATTGAACCTGGGACCTTCTGTATTCAAGGCAGATGCTCTACCACTGAGCTGCAGCTGTGATACAAAACATGACTGATAAATGTTCTCCTGTAGATCTCTGAATAGAGTCAGCGCCAGTTTGTTCTGGTTACAGATGGAAGGATGGTCTAGTAAGACCAGAAAGAACTAGTATCATATGTAACTGCCACTAGGATCTTATTTGCAGGAGACTGATAATGCCATCTACTAAAAGAATGGAGAGATAGCATTGTGGGAGTTTGCTTCTATGGCTAAATTGACTCATATTTGATTTAAAGAAAAAAATATGACAAAAGGTCATATTTCTGATTAACTGGAGCCCTTTTATTGACTGTAGAAAGAAAAATAGGTTGTTACAAGATATAAACCATGGTTTTGCAACATTTAAAATATACCTAACAATAGCACTTTTTCAGTGTTGCATAATGTACTCTGTAGGTTAACCAATTAGCTTAAAACGGTACTTTATTTCCCTTATGTTTACTGAAAATATATTTAAAGGTTCTTAGGTTGGTATGCAAACCCAATTTCAGAATTTTTAGATTTTGGCTTTACCTATTGTTGATGTTGATTTGTTTATAATATAAAGTTCAGATTATGCTAGACTTCCAGGTCGGTTCTGAAATCCACTGATTTCTGAAGAGAGTCTCCCACGTTCTGACATGCAGTCTCAAATGTGTTATGTATGTATGCATGGAAACAATTCAGCATATTGCGCTATCTGGGGACACCATTATTGCATATTGCCACACAGTGATACACATAAATGATGCCATCGACCTGTGTAATGTGCCAGCACCCTCCATACACATGCAGCAAAGTTTAGCATTGCCCAAGGATGTACAAAAGCTGAACAGACCTGCCATAAAATTCTGGTAGGGCTTGGCTTTGATCCGCTTTGGGTTCTGATGAAGCATAACCTCAAATCCCCTGCCAAAATTTGGTATGTGACAGTTACATTTTAGAAGCATCCTTGGGATGGTTAATTCCCTCATCATTCTCAGATCTTATTTGAACTGATGTGCCCTTTTAATAATGCAGTGTGCTTTTTTAAAAAAAATTCTATCCACCCAATGCTAGCTTTTGTGTGCCTTTTACGTCTGTCTTTTTAAGATTTTAAATGTGCATGTATTATTATATACCTGCTATTTCAGTCCAGTTTATATCCCTGTTGATTTCCTATGTTCTGACCACAGTGTTGTACCACATAACTCTAATATTGTTATTTATCACTTATATAAAGCACCTAAAATTTTCTAAGTGCTGTACAGAGATTAAAAGATGAGTGTCCCTGGTGCCAGGCTCATAATCTAATAGAACAGGAAAAGGAATTGGAAAAGAAAGCTTTGAAGCTAAGGGCGGACAAATTTCTCAAGTTCAGTTTCTCATTTTTTCGATCTTTAGTTCCATTTTCCACATTAGTTTGCAATTAAACAAAACGTCCTGACAAAAGTTCATCACCATTTCAGTGCATATTTCGAATATACATATTTTTGTTTGAAGTTTTGCCTTATATAGCACATGCTGGCTGGGGATGATGGAAGTTGTGATTCCAAAACATGTGGAAGGCATCAGGCTGTCAAAGAGAGCCCTTGAGTATTAAAAAAGCTGAGAAAAGCACCATTTGGCCTGGGGGACCAAACTAGACAACACAGGAGACTTGTTCACTTGTTACACGGAACCCAGGTACAAGCTGTCTACACCTGTACAAGTGCTTGTGTGAAAGTGTACATTTGTTGATTTGTGCAGTTCAGCTACCTTGTGAACACAGGTACACACACTGTGTGCTCACTGAACATTACCTGCAAATAAATGTACAAGTATACAACTCCGCACAAATACACAGATTGTACATTTGTTGACTGTAACATGTGAACCACCCCTAGGGAGAGTTGAGGTCAGGGCTTGATACTGGATTAAAGCTGTATCATTGAGGTAGGGGTGGGGGCACGGGTTAAGGTCAACCCTTCCCCCCACCAACACACACTCCATATTCCTGATATAAATCCTCCTCCGCTAAAGGATGCATTGGGATCAGGGATGTGCTAGAATTCTGCCAATTTTGGATTTAGTACCAAATTTTCCATTAATCCACTATTGTTGCGAATTGGACTTTTATGTAGTGATTTTCCATGGCTATTTTCGAAAACATTTTTTAAAAATAAAAAAAATCCATGTCGAATATATTGATATTAATTATTCAGTATTTCCTTTAAAAATGATTATTTCTTTTAAACATATTGACACTAATATCAATATTTTTTTTCCTGAGGGGAAAACGGATTCGTAAAAGCAGTGGCTTGTAGACAAAGAACGATCTCGAACTGAAACCATAGTGTAAGGTTGACGGAATGCTTTCGAACTGACACCAGGAAAAGAAAAAAGGGGAGGGGGAACCCCAAGATGCTAGAAAAATATATTTTATTCAATAGCCCAATGCGTTTCAGCCACTATATATAGGCCTTCATCAGGGGCATAGCTGGTGTTTAATATCTTTCTGTGCACAAAATTGCTACCAATTCATTGGTATATACACAGCTATTCCCCTGATGAAGGCCCCATTCACAGGGTCGCCATAAGCCAGGATTGACTTGAAGGCAGTCCGTTTCCATTGAGCCAAGGCCTACCGCCTCAAGCCACAGACCCGCTGATGGCAAGTTGTAAATGGATTCATCCAACCCTTAACCCCATTAACCCAAATCCAGCCACAGCACAGACAAAATTAGACCTGTTTAATTCAGCAAAGCACAATTGTCTTCAGCTCTGTGGAAATTTTGTCTTTGTAAATAGTAAGGAAGACAGACTGCCTTTATTAGCTCTCCAGCGCAGACTCCTTTGCTCTGGAAACAAATAATTTCAGAGCAACCTTTTCTACCAGTCTAGGACAGAATTTAAGTGGCTTATATTCAAAAGCCATCAAACGTATTCATATCAGAGTAAGCCCTTTTGCTGGATAAGCCATGCTGTGCACAAGCTGTGTACTGGTGCACACTCTGTTGTCACTCCTGGCACAATCGGATAAACTAGAGGTGAGGAACATCAGGCCTAGGAGCCGAGTGTGCTTCCCAAGGCCTCTCCACCTGCCGCCTCAACCCTTCCCAGACCACGCCTCTCACTGGCCCTGCTTCACACCCCAAACTTGGTGCCTGGTTGGGACCTTGATAATGCCTCCTGCTTGCCTGGATGAAGGACAGAGAAGGGATTGTGAGTGTGCCGACTAGCCTACTGCACAAGAGTAAAATTTAACAGTTTCTCTGCCCACTGTTGCCTCTGGGCAGAGCTTGGAAAAGTTACTTTTTTGAACTACAACTCCCATCAGCTCCAGCCAGCATGGCCACTGTTGGGCTGATGGGAGTTGTAGTTCAAAAAAGTAACTTTTCCAAGCTCTGCCTCTGGCCAGGGCCAGCTGCTGGCTCCATGTCAGTGTGGCCATGGAATCCATGCTGGGTTTGAGTCCAAACTTTCAGGGAGCTGTCCAAGGTGCTGGGCAGCCACCACTGCCTCTGGCCAACAATGTGCTATGGTTAAAACTATGGGTTAGGTCATAATGCTCAAGCTGCTCCCTTTTAAGTTTTGTTTATCCACTGTTACCAGAGGAGGAATGAAGTGAGAGCAATTGGGCTGAGTGTAGGAGCATAGAGGTTGGGCACAGTATAGTTTACTAAGAAGCTTGGCTTACCATGATATGTGAATGTGGCCACTAAGACATAGCGATTTTATTGTCAGAGCAGAACTGGGGAGACCCTACTTCAAAGCCCCAGTCAGCCATGAATCTTAATGGGTGACCATGGACAAGCCATACACTGCTAGGCTAATCTACCGCACAGGGATGTTGAGAAGCTAAAGAAGGGGGGCAGCCCTGAGTTCCTTGGAGGAAAACTGTAATAAGATGCAACTAACTAATCGTACTCTTATGTGTTCCCTGAGTAGCATGCATGTTCTGAGGACCATGTATACCTGGGTTTAATTTCCTTTGGAAGAAAAGGTCACAAGAAGCTTTAAGATATTTCTGTAATATTTGAGTATACATCACACTAATCAATCTGAACTGGGCATCTACTAAAGCAGGCGTTCCCAAACTGTAGTCCGTGGACCACCAGCAGTCTGCAAGATTCATTCAGGTGGTCCGTGGCACATCTGCATATTTATATTGATTTTTAAACATATTTGATTGCTTTTTTATTTCTTGAATTGTATTTTATTGCATTACAATTTGAGTTCTATGGAATGCAAATTGTAATAAATGTAATATAAGAAAGAAACAATTAAAAAGCAATTACAAAGCATACAGCATCTGGCACAACACATGACAATTGCTCCAACAGGCAGGAAAATCAGTAAGTGGTCTGCCAAGGGCTTCAGCAATTTTCGAGTGGTCTGTGGGGGAAAAAGTTTGGGAACAGTGTATTAAAGGTAAAAAATAGTGACTAAAAATACTGACAGTAATTCATCAGGGATTAGGAAATTGTAATTAATTAGCATGAAGGATGACAATCTAGGTGCAGCAAAGCATCTTTCTTTCCTATTTTTAAAGTCCCAGTAATTTCAGTGGGAAAGTTCAGCAAGTGCTGAAATCCACTTGAACTTACTGGGGCTTAACTGAACAGCAAAGCAGCAGTTTTGGAATTTGCCATCACTGCAAAGTAAAAGCAGAACGAAAACCTGCTTAGAAAATACCATCCTCTCTTTCTGGGAGATTAAGCTGAATGTGATGAATTAATATGTTGATTTTTGTTGCCATTTTAAAAAGCAATTCAGGTTAAGCTGTATGGAAAATCTGTCTTTCCCATGATGTGAATTAATTCTCCATGCAGTTGGAAATCATAAGACTCACAATATATTAATATTCTACTTGCACAGGGAAGGAAAAAAGTCTTCAAGTTGCGGCGTTGTAATCATTCATTTCCATATTTGTGAAGAATTCTTGGCAGAGGAGCACATTTGGCAGGCAGCCCGACTTCTTGCACCATCTGACTAATGCAAACATACTCACATAGCACTTTAGATGACATAACAATTAGTACTGTACCAAGAAATGCTTTATCCCCCCAATTTCTCCATGCCAAGTGTCAAGTTTTCATTAATGGAGCAGACAGCTTCTGCCCGTAGTTAAAAGAAACAAGATCATTACTGTGTTCTAGGAACAAGAAACTCAGCCCTGTGTTAACCACTAGACAGAATTTTTCAAGAGGAACTATTAGATGTGAACTGATGCACTGTTAATGGCAACCCTACACATATTTCTTCAGAAAAAAGTCCCATTAGTTCTCATTGGGATGAGCTGTCAAGTTTCAGTTCCTCATTTTTTCAGCCTTATGATTTGACCTATTTCTGCATCAATTTGCCTTGTTTTAAAATAATAGTCTGCCCAAAAACTCATATTCATTTTAATGGAGAGTTCTCTCGATACACACATCTTTGTCTGCAGTTCTGCCTAACATACGCATTTCTTGCATGCTGTTTTCACTAATATAGGTACATATTTGGGGAGGGGTCAGAGAGCTGCATAGCAAAATTTAGGAAAGGGTGATTTTCAAAGGATAGCTCCATTTCGGTTTGGGCTTTGGTTCGAGGTGCATGAATGAGCTAGGCTGGCATTGAAATGTGGACTGAACAAATTTCTCCTCCATCCCTAAAGGTGCCCTGGCTCCTGCCCCAAAACTCCACAGCAAGGCTTTTCTTTCAAGTTAACAGAGAGAGATTTATTCAGAAAAGCTTGGTACATGTTCTGAGGCAGGTTCAGGCTACTGGGATCGCAAATCAAGCATCTTAAGAGCAGGGTCTGGAGTACGAGGCTGGACGGCAGCAAGGAAGATGTCCCAATAAGTCTCTGTGCCCTTCCTGCGTAACTTTAAAAGAGCTAGGCATGGCGGGCAGGACTCTTGCCCCGCACAGGAAGACTGTGCTTCGAGGTGGGTGCTTCAGTGTGGAGGCTGCAAATGTTGGCACTGCTGGAGGTGGCATCGAGCCCTTGGCGAAAGAACAGGCTCCTGTCCCTCCAGATGTTCTGCTGCCCCTCCTGGCTAGGCAAAGGCTTCCCCAGTACCCAGCCATGTGTCCTGCTCTGGGGGTGAGGTGGGAACAAAAGCCAGAGACTCCATCACCCCTTCCGTAACAACCGGACTTGAAAGAGTCATCCTCCCTCCCAGCTGGCTCCAGCTCCTCATCTGTCAGATGAAAATGGGAATGGACTGCCTTCAAGTCGATCCCGACTTATGGCTCCCCTATGAATAGGGTTTTCATGGTAAGCGGTATTCAGAGGGGGTTTCCCATTGCCTCCCTCTGAGACTAGTCCTCCCCAGCTGGCTACGGCCTGCTCAGCTTGCCACAGCTGCACAAGCCAGCCCCTTCCTTGTCCGCAACTGCCAGCTGGGGGGCAACTGGGCTCCTTGGAACTATGCAGCCTGCCCATGGCTGCACAGGTGGAAGGGCACGTAACCCCTGAGCCACTCACTGTGGGGGTGATCTTTAGCTGGCCCTTGACACCCAGGAGACACGAGCTGGGATTTGAACTCACAGACTCTGGACTCTCAGCCAGGCTCTCCTCCCCACTGTGCTATACTACTGCCAGCCTAATCCAAACCCTGTTGGAACTGCACAAAAAGGGCCCTCCTAGCTCAGCGGAAGAGTATAGGCTTTGCATGCAGGAGACCCCACCCCCAGGCTCAGTCCCTGATTTAATCTGTTAAAAGGATCAGGTAGCAGGTGATGGGAAAGGTGGAGAGCAACACTGGGCTCAGTGGACAACTAGTCTGGCAGGTCCCTCGGTTCTCTCTTAAGCCCAATAGCGCTTGCCCCCAAGCGATTGTGCCCTAAGAGGTAATCCCACACTCCTAAATATACTTGCTAGTAAGTCCTGCATTGCCATTCAAATTGTAATACAATAAAACAGAAAAAGCAGCAATGAAAACTCCCGACGGCTGTTGTCTTGCACTTGTGAAGGTCTCTACCAAGCTCTATGTGAAGGCGGTGAGGGCAGCGAAGAAGCGGTACTTTGCTGCCTCCATTCAGTCATCTTCTAACCACCCAGTGGAACTTTATAAAGTTGTTCGGGGACTTTTACACTCTGGGCCTCAGAACGCAATAATACCATCAATAGCCCGCTGTAATGAGTTTGCGAGACACTTCCAAGATAAGATCACGAACATCCGCCGGGACCTTGACTCCAACATTGTAGCAGTTGAGCCTAATGAGGTGTCCGGAGCACAGTCTTGTCCTGTTTTATTGGATGAGTTTCAGTTGGTACAGCTCGAGGATGTGGACAAGGTGCTTGGACAGGTGCGGGCGACCACTTCTGCTCTGGATCCTTGCCCCTCATGGCTAATAAAAGCTAGCAGGAACGGAACAGCCGGATGGGCCAAGGAGGTGATCAATGCCTCCTTACGAGAGGGAGTGGTACCACCCTGCCTGAAACAGGCAGTGGTGAGACCGCTCCTAAAGAAACCCTCCTTGGACCCTGAAAATTTTGACAACTATAGACCGGTAGCAAATGTTCCGTTCTTGGGCAAGGTCTTAGAGCGTGTGGTCGCTCGCCAGCCTGCTCAGCTTGCCACAGCTGCACAAGCCAGCCCCTTCCTTGTCCGCAACTGCCAGCTGGGGGGCAACTGGGCTCCTTGGGACTATGCAGCCTGCCCATGGCTGCACAGGTGGAAGGGCACGTAACCCCTGAGCCACTCACTGTGGGGGTGATCTTTAGCTGGCCCTTGACACCCAGGAGACACGAGTTGGGATTTGAACTCACAGACTCTGGACTCTCAGCCAGGCTCTCCTCCCCACTGTGCTATACTACTGCCAGCCTAATCCAAACCCTGTTGGAACTGCACAAAAAGGGCCCTCCTAGCTCAGCGGAAGAGTATAGGCTTTGCATGCAGGAGACCCCACCCCCAGGCTCAGTCCCTGATTTAATCTGTTAAAAGGATCAGGTAGCAGGTGATGGGAAAGGCGGAGAGCAACACTGGGCTCAGTGGACAACTAGTCTGGCAGGTCCCTCGGTTCTCTCTTAAGCCCAATAGTGCTTGCCCCCAAGCGATTGTGCCCTAAGAGGTAATCCCACACTCCTAAATATACTTGCTAGTAAGTCCTGCATTGCCATTCAAATTGTAATACAATAAAACAGAAAAAGCAGCAATGAAAATCAATATGAACGTTTAATGTGATGGACGTGGCACCTCCTGTCTTCAGCCACAAATCCACACACACCACGGACCATGGTGTGGAAACCCCTGGCGTAAGCTTTCTTTGGCTAAAGTTCACTTCAGATGCTTGAAGGGCAACTTGACAACTGAGCAAATCGTTCACACATGTGATGAAGTGGATGCCAGTCAATGCATGCTTATGCATTTTTTGGTATTGGGGGATCTCAACATTCATGCCGAGACCACTTTGTCTGGGACGGCTCAGGACTTCATGGCCTCCATGACAGCCATGGGGCTGTCTCAATTTGTTACTGGCCCTACGCATATTTCGGGACACACTCTAGACTTAATTTTTGCTACTGGAACAGGGGATGGTGATGTGGGAGTGAGGGATTTTACATCTATTCCTCTGTCATGGACAGATCATCGCCTATTGAGGTGTAGGCTCACAATGTTTTCTCCCCTCTGCAAGGGTGGAGGACCAATTAAGATGGTCCGTCCCCGGAGACTAATGAATCCTGAAGGCTTTCAGAAGGCTCTGGGGAGTTTTCCGGCTGATAAAACTGACGCTCCTGTCGAAACCCTGGTCTATCTGTGGAATACGGAAATGACCCGGGCAGGTGACACGATCGCCTCGGTGCGCCCTCTCCTCTGCAGAGCTCAATTGGCTCCGTGGTTTACCTCGGAGCTAAGAGTGATGAAGCAAGAAAGGAGAAGGCTTGAGTGCAAATGGAGACGAACTCCCGACGGCTGTGGTCTTGCACTTGTGAAGGTCTCTACCAAGCTCTATGTGAAGGTGGTGAGGGCAGCGAAGAAGCGGTACTTTGCTGCCTCCATTCAGTCATCTTCTAACCACCCAGTGGAACTTTATAAAGTTGTTCGGGGACTTTTACACTCTGGGCCTCAGAACGCAATAATACCATCAATAGCCCGCTGTAATGAGTTTGCGAGACACTTCCAAGATAAGATCACGAACATCCGCCGGGACCTTGACTCCAACATTGTAGCAGTTGAGCCTAATGAGGTGTCCGGAGCACAGTCTTGTCCTGTTTTATTGGATGAGTTTCAGTTGGTACAGCTCGAGGATGTGGACAAGGTGCTTGGACAGGTGCGGGCGACCACTTCTGCTCTGGATCCTTGCCCCTCATGGCTAATAAAAGCTAGCAGGAACGGAACAGCCGGATGGGCCAAGGAGGTGATCAATGCCTCCTTACGAGAGGGAGTGGTACCACCCTGCCTGAAACAGGCAGTGGTGAGACCGCTCCTAAAGAAACCCTCCTTGGACCCTGAAAATTTTGACAACTATAGACCGGTAGCAAATGTTCCGTTCTTGGGCAAGGTCTTAGAGCGTGTGGTCGCTCGCCAGCTCCAGGCTCTCTTGGATGAAACTGATTATCTGGATCCATGTCAATCGGGCTTTCGGCCGGGGTTTGGTACAGAAACAGCCTGGGTTGCCCTGTATGATGACCTCTGTCGGGAGAAAGACAGAGGGAGTGTAACTCTGTTGGTTCTCCTTGATCTCTCAGCGGCTTTTGATACCATCGACCATGGTATCCTTCTGGGATGTCTTGCGGACTTAGGAGTTGGAGGCACTGCTTGGCAGTGGCTGTGCTCCTACCTCGAGAATCGTCTCCAGAAGTTGGTGCTTGGGGACCATTACTCGAACCCCTGGATACTCCAATATGGGGTCCCACAGGGTTCAGTTCTGTCCCCCATGCTCTTTAATATCTATATGAAGCCGCTGGGTGAGGTCATTAGGAGATTTGGAGTGCGTTTCCAGCAATATGCTGATGATACGCAGCTCTACTTCTCCTTTTCATCTTCTTCAGGTGAGGCTGTTAATGTACTAAACCGCTGCCTGGCCGCGATAATGGACTGGATGAGAGCTAATAAACTGAGACTCAATCCTGACAAGACTGAGATGCTGTTGGTGGGGGGGCTCTCTGCCCAGATGGATGATGTCCGACCTGCCCTAGATGGGGTTACACTCCCCCTAAAGGAGCAAGTCCGTAGTTTGGGGGTCTTATTAGATCACTGGAGGCTCAAGTAGCCTCGGTGGCACAGAATGCGTTCTACCAGCTTCGGCTGGTAGACCAACTACGACCCTATCTGGAGAGGGAGAACCTTGCCACAGTTATCCATGCTCTGGTAACCTCTAGATTGGACTACTGTAATGCACTCTACGTAGGGTTACCTCTGAAGACGGTTCAGAAACTTCAGCTGGTGCAGAATGCTGCAGCCAGAGTCCTTACTGGGACTAAAAAAATTGATCATATAACACCTCTTCTGGCCCAGCTGCACTGGCTACCAATATGTTTCCGGGCCAGATTCAAAGTGTTGGTTCTTACCTATAAAGTCCTTAACAGCATCGGACCGCAATACCTGGCGGAACGCCTCTCCCGCTATGTACCTACCCGGTCGCTGCGCTCGACATCGAAGGCCCTTCTCCGTGTCCCAACGCATAAGGAGGCACGGAGAACGACAACTAGAGCTAGGGCCTTCTCGGTGGTGGCCCCTGAACTATGGAACGCCCTCCCTGACGAGATACGCCTGGCGCCTTCTCTGTTATCTTTCCGGCGCCAGGCATTTTTGCCCAGGCATTTAAAAAATTTTTAAAATTGAATCTAAATTTGGAAATTTTTAATTATGTTTTATTGTGTACTGTATTGTATTTGCATCCGCTTGTATTTTAATCTGTTTTATTATGCTGTACACCGCCCTGGGAGCTTATTGCTATAGGGCGGTCTAAAAATGTAATAAAATAAATAAATAAATAAATAAAATGCCATAATAAACTGGCTAGTCTTTAAATCGAGTGGAGACACTTGGGCCCTCCGGCTGATGTTGCAGACCTACAGCTCCTGTCATCCCTGGCCACTGACCATGCTCGCTGTGGCTGATGGGTGTTGTAGTTCAGCGACATCTGGAGGGCCAAAGGGTTCCCACCTCTGCTTTAAAACAAGGGTGGGAAGCCTCAGACCCGGGGCAGCCCCCCACAAGGCTTGGGACTCTTCCCACGCTACACCCTCTCCCCTAAGCCGTGCCCATCGGTACACCTGACCTGCACCCACCTTGAGCACTTTTGCTCATCTGGAACGTGTCCCTGAACTCTGATAATGCATCTTGCTTGCCTGGATAGAGAGGGGTGTGTAGAGAAAGTAGCCTATTGTACAAAGGTAAATGTTAAAATTTACATTTATTGCTCCATCCACTTTTTGCTCCCACCACCAACATGTATCCCCGGAGGCTGCCTAGAATGGAATCTGGCCCTCAGCTGAGAAAGGTTCTTTAGTCCTGCTTTAAAGAGCCACAAGGCTCTTTATTTTTTTTTTGAGATTAAATCACTTTGAACTCTTAGCTATGCCAAATATTAGTGTGACAATATTGGATGGATTCCTCCAGTTGTGTGGTTAGGTAATCCTGTGGGAGAAGCGGGGAGAGAGAGGATTTTTTAAGATGGCAACGTGTGTTATTTCACTTGCTGCTGCGTTCAGGAATCCTCCTACTCGTTCTGCTGGCAGGGTCCTTGCCTTCTGCTCCAGAGTCATGCCCCGAAAGCACCCTGCATCGCCCTGCTTCCTTCTGTATCTCGGAAAGGAAAGTGACTCAGAAAGGAAAGGCTTTCCCATTCGGTTCGCAGCCGTCCATTTATTTCCTCTGTAGTATCTGCATTAAGACAGAAAGCAGGGAGTTGCAACAAAAGATGATGGGCGACTGAGAAAATCTAGGACACATCTATTCAATCTCTTAACTGGATTAATTATTTAACAAAGCTCAGCATGAAAACGAGGCAATGAAGAACACTGGAAGGTTATTGTTACCATAGATTAATAACTCACTTTGGTGTCTTCCGTCCCCATCCTCTCCCCCTCTTCCCCAGTCCATGTTTTTTGTTCGCTCTTTTGTTGTCAAGGTTTCAAGATTGCAAAGACTCTGGGCAAATTCACAGACTGGGACATTTACACGAAGCGCCTCTGGGGCGCACTTGTTGTTGAACAAACCAGGTTTGTTCAAAATCAGATTGGACATCCTAATAAGGATCTTTAGTTGGACTGAATAGCTTATCATGAAGTATATTAATGGAGAATAAGACAATCAATGAATAAGACTAACCCTGATAACTATCCCTGTTCTACCTCCACTTTTGGAGACAACATAAGCTTCTGAATCCCAGTTGCTGGAAACCAAGGAGGGAAGACTGCTCTTGCCCTCAGGTCCTGCTTATGGGCTTCACATAGGCATCTGCTTGGCCACTGTGAGAACAGGATGCTGGACTAGATGGGAGACTGGCCTGATCCAGCAGGGCTGCTCTTATGTTGTCCACATCATCAGCCATTTCCCTATTTGCCTATGTGCAGGTGGACAGCTGTAGAAAAAGCCATGCAGATGTGCATATTAAGGGAAATTTTCTGATCACTTTTCACAAGGACTTTAAAATTATGTGGAAGTGTGGAGACCTGTACTTAAGACTGGAAAAATGAGAAACCAAAATTGACAGATTCCCTGTCCCTAATTACAGCTGCCTTCATCCCTGAACGCTAGCCATCCTCGGTGGGGCTAATGGGAACTGGAGTCCAACAACATCTAGAGGGCATCATGTTAACCATTCCTGGGTTAGCAAATGCTGATGCATGGGCTTTTGAGTGGGGGAGGAAGGAAGGGAAGAAATAATTTCTAAAACAAAAGACTTAATGTGATTATTAGTGAAAGGAGTTTGAGGGGCACATGGAAAGACAGGAGTAAGTCTTTTTTTAAAAGTGTTCTCTTTCAATTAAAGGGTCTGGATAGGCTTGCACTACTTAGATGGTTCAAGGAAGAAAACGTCCTTTGAATTACCTCTTTGCCAGATCCTTTTTCGCTCTGATTCTTCGCCTTGAAGTTAAAAGAAGCAAAGAAGTTATCCTCCAACATTTTTTTCTTTTAATGAATTGTCCTCGAACCAAGCCATCTTACACAGTCAAATGGCGCAAATGATTAAACCACGCTTTTCGGCTACCAATGATCTATCTTTTTAAAATAAAAAATATTGCTTCTGCACTTAACATGATAACAACCAAGTATAAAGAAAAAGCAGAGAACACATATTGTACCAGTTCACAAATCAAGCCATATTCCTGCAAGTAGATACCGATAGTACAAAAAACGATCCGCCTCACAATGGAAAATTGCCATGATATATTTATAAAGAATGTTGGTCATTACAGAAGGCAGGAAGGATTAAATGAAGACTCTAAAGTTCATGAGTTCAAGATTTTCAGATAGGCCAGTGAAGGAACATACTGCAATCCCTCAGAGATCATGTTGTAAAAGCAATGAAGCCATACCAAACAGCGTGAAATCAGCGCTGTTTTTCCTTTCCTCTTAATGTCCTTATTTCATGAGTTGATTTCATAGCAGTAGCTAGATTCCATACATTCTTATTCAAATGTTTAACATCCAAGCCATGTAATGTTTTCCAAGTCTGGAAGTTCCCAGAGTGGTTTAACAATCAGCCCCTCTTCCCAGGGGACTCCTTAACAACTCTCAGCACTCTTAACAAACTACACTTTGCAGATTCTTTGGGGAAGCCATGTCTGTTTAAAGTTCTATGCTGTAAATGCACAGATAGGGCCCTAATTGTGTCCAAAACCAATGACAGAGCCTGGGTACATGTTAAGGACATAAGAAGAGCCTGCAGGATTCAGGCCAATATCCCATCTAGTCAGGCATCCTTTTCTCACAATGGCTATGCTGATGCCAATGGGAAGCCCACAAGCAGGACTTGAGTGCAAGAGCCCTCTCCACTCCTGCAGTTACACTCACCATATGAAAAGGAGCCACATGTAAGACAGTTGAGAATTCTGAAGGCTCTTCCTACAGCAGGTGGAGAAAGATGGAGGAGACCAGAGAGCTGCTGCTGATCTCTTTCTCTGGTCTCTCTCACACACACATACCCCAGTCACAGTATTCTCTGCCTGTCTCCAAGGGAGAACTTTCAGAATGCTTACTCGTGGCTCATTTTCACATGTAAAATGTAATATACATCTAGAATCCTGATTAATGAAGGTACCTTTTTGAGGTTTTGGAAGTTTGACAAACTTAAATCATGCTACTAAGTGTTGGAAGGAAAAGAACATCTTTAACATTTCCTTTTCCCTGATGCTCAGGACAACAGGATTAGACTTTATTGTGTTCACACACCTTCAGACAAAAAAAAAGCTTCAAGGAAGAAGTTCAAGGCGTTGTGTTCCTATCAGCATTGTGAAAGATCTAAAATGTAAATGTACTGCCTTCAAGTCGATTCCGACTTATGGCAACCCTATGAATAGGGTTTTCATGAGGCTGAGAGGCAGTGACTGGCCCACGGTCACCCAGTGCGCTTCATGGCTGTATGGGGATTCGAACCCTGGTCTCCCAGGTTGTAGTCCAACACTTTAACCACTACACACTGAAACTGCCCACAACTGAGCTGCCTGCGACTCTAACTGTTAAGAGCATCTTTGTCTACCTGAATGGATGTCCGTTGAACCTCTGATAGACATTACAGTGGACCAATTGGAAAAGGAGAGCCACCGTGCTCAGGTGGGGCGGTGGGCAGTGCACTGGTTTGTAAGACCATCTGTCTAGAACTAAGACAGGGGCTGAAATCCCCCAGCAGCCCCGAGGTTCACTGGGCAACCTCGAATCAGTCGCTGGCACTTAATAGAGCCTACCCCTACTTCCCAGGGTTGTTGAGAAGAGAACCGTAGAAAACTACGGGTGCCGTTCTAGGGTGTTTGGCAAAAGCGCAGAATGGAGAAAAATTTAAATGGGAGGGAGCAATACCATTCATGTAACATAGTTTATCAGATTTCTAACAATGATTTCGTATTTAAAAAATTGCAAAAAAAAGTAAGAGAAATATTCTCAAAAGAAGAATTCTATAATAAAAATGACTTAGGGTTAAGAACGTATATGCTTACCTCCCCCCCATATAGTAATTATTTCTACATTTACATCTGTATATTTACATTACAGATGCAAATATTATGCATGTATGCACCCTCTTTTTGGGAGGTGCATTTACTCTCTCTTTGTTTGCAATGAGTTAGAGACCTACATGTGTACAAAATCTTGTGTTTTCATGTTTAAGAAACAATAATTAAAAAACCAGGGCAGTGTAATTCAACCTTAAAGCACAAGGTGGCGATCAAACATTAAGTATATATGTAATCAACTAAGTGCAATGTAGTCTTCAATTTGTTTCTTATTAAAAGAGATACTTGGTAGACCTGTCGTTAGCGAATGACATCCTTTGGCAACTGCTGGGTTCCCATCTCCCTGACAGGCAGGACTCTGCTTATGCCTGCCCTAGAAATATAGGGAACTGACAAATGCTGGCATAGAGCAATATGTCGGAATTTGGCTGGGAATATCTGGATTTGCATTCCTGATCAGCCAAGTGGCACAACTTCAATCCTGTGCATAATTACTTGGCAGAAGTAGTAATTGGAGGCTCCATGTCGACAGGGCAGTGGAATCCACTTAGTTTTAGTCCGAACTTTCAAGGAGCTGTCCAAGGTGCTCAGCACTAAAACCCGGAGGGGATTCCTCTACCCCACTGACATGAAGCTGCCAGCCAGCCTGCACTGCTTGGGAGGAAGCTCCATTGAATTTAGAGGGCTTAATTATTTATTTATTATTTCAATTTATATACCGCCCTTAGCAGAATAGCTCTCAGGGCGGTGAACAAACAAGATAAAATACAATATATCATAGTAAAAAAAAAAATCACAAAAACATGTACAAACAAACAACAGAAAGCACAACAAAAACGAAATAGAACACAAATTAAGAAGGATACATGTTAAAAGTAGAAAGATTAAGAAAATTAAAAGATTAAAATGCCTGGGAGCATAAAAAGGTCTTTACCTGGCACCGGAAAGATAGAAGTGTAGGCGCCAGGCGTACCTCTTCGGGGAGGCTGTTCCACAACTCAGGGGCCACCACAGAAAAGGCCCTAGATCTAGTAACCACCCTCCGGGCTTCCCGATGAGCTGGTACCCAGAGGAGGGCCTTAGATTCTGAACGAAGTGAACGGGTAGGTTCATAGCGAGAGAGGCTATTTAAAAATTAAAAAATTTTGCAACCGGTTGCTCTACTTTCTTAGGATTGCTGATTTGTGGTTTCATGTGCTTAGGTCAGTTTTACCTATGTGTTGAATATGACATCCTGGTTTTTTTGCATTCGATGACATAAATTATATTGCAGGACCTGCAGGTGATATTCTGTTGGATGTAATATGCTCTGCTTGTCCTTGTGCTTTTGAAAGTAGCTGTCTCCAGAGGTACACGCCGGTGATACAATGTGTAGAGTGACAGGGATGAGATCCAGGATTGCTGATCGGTGGCTTAAGCACAGCTCTCACTAATAGACTGTGTAAATTAGGAGGCCTGGCAAAATGCTACAGCAGGAGGCTTGTTGATGGCTCCAGCAAGATGTTCAGAATTTGCTAGCTCTCCCTGATTGGTAGGTGATAGTTAGGAGATATTGGATGGATATCTACTACAAAGATATGCCAGATGAAAGAGTTTCCTTTAGTCACACCTGGAGGGGTAATGCATTGATCTGCCGATCAGCTGTGAAATCTCTTTGAAGCTGAATTTGTTTTTTTAAAAATGCACTCAAGCTGCTCTCACCAGGTTTTACAGTAAGAAGTGGTGGGGTTTGACTAGCATCGTGTGCTCCCGTTTTCAGAAGTGGAGACTAGGGATGGGTTCTGTTTCTACAATAATCAGATTTGCCAATGGATTAATTATCATTTCTGATATTCTCTATCTTTGTGGAGAGAATTTTGAAGCAGCAAGTCTCCACACCTGGTTTCCAATTCATTCTTATTTTGTTCCAATTTGTTTTTTAAATTGGCTTTGAAATCATCACTAGCGTGGGTGATACTTTTATTGATCTACTTTCTATGTGAGCTCTTCAAATGTGTATTCCCTTTCACTGATGTCAATGAAGTGTTGATTGTAACTTGGCCAGATGACTGGGGATGCCATGGAGTGTGTAATGTCCATTTAATACCGAGGGCTTGTTCAAGTCCTTCTATAATTTTATTTACAAATTGCGTTCCTTGATCCGACTCGATTGTTTCTGGAAGTGAGTATCGAGGAAATACTTCTTTCAACAGGGTTTTTGCAACCATAAGGGCCGTGGCCCGTCTACATGGAAAGGCTTCTGGCCATCCTGTAAGTTGGTCTACAATTACAAGCAGATATTTATAGCCCTGTTTCGGGGGTAACTCTGCAAAGTCTATCTGTAGTATTTGAAAGGGATAATAAGCCCAAGGTCTTCCTCCCATTGGGGCGGGTGGTCACGGACTGGGGTTCACTTGGGCACAAACTTCGCAACTGATTACCGCCCTTCGTGTTTAGGCCTGGGGCAATAATTTGTCTAATTAAGAGGTCTCCCAGGGCATTGCCTCCTAAGTGGGTTTGTTTGTGCATGTCATGGACAATGTGTCGAAGTAGGGGCCGTGGAATCACAATCTGTCCCGTTGGTATCTATAGCCACCCAGATGGTAACATTTCGGCATTCTGATCCTTTGCCAATTGCATCTCCTTCGGGGAATATACTGGTTCCACTGTGGGGAGAGAAAGTGTTAGGGCCATGACATGTCTTGGTTCGGTTCCATTGATTGCTGCATCCTTTGCTTCCATATCCGCTATTCTATTCCCTTCTCTCCACTCTGGGTTCTTTTCTCTGCCATGCGCTAGTACATGGATAATGGCCACCTTTGCAGGTAATAATATGGCTTCAAGCAAGTTCTTGATTAAGGATTATTTTCTATAGGTTTTCCCCCACTTTTTACAAATCCCCTTTCTTTCCAGATCATGGCAAAGGCGTGGGCTGTTTGGAACACATACTTTGAATCTGTGTAAATGTTCCCTTCAACTTCTCTTAATTCTTCGAGTGCTGTTATTGCTGCTGCTAATTCTGCCATCTGGGCCGAATAATGTGCTGGGAGTTTAATTTTGTGGAGAGCCCGTTTATGTTCACATACTGCATAGCCAGCATATCGCTTGCCATCTATTACACGTGAGCTCCCGTCGATGTAAAGGTCCCTTCCGGAATTGGGAGGTCTGTAAGGTCAGATCGTGGCCTTAGATTGAGATCTATGGTCTGGATACAATCGTGTTGCAAAGGTCCAGGTTCAGGTAGGAGCGTAGCTGGGTTGAGAACATTGCAGGGTCGAAGTTCCAGATCTGGTCTTGCCAAGAGCTGTTGTTCATATTGGGTTTGTCAGCTTGGACTTAGGACTTTGGATGCCGCTCCACCTAGTATTCTCTTCAAATCATGTGGTCCGAAAATTTTAACCTTTGCTCCCATCATGATCTTCTCGGCCTTCTTTAGGAGAATGGAGGTTGCGGCCACGATTCGAAGGCAGGCCGGCCATCCTTGTGCCACTGGATCTAACTTTGAGGAGTAATATCCCACGGGTACTTGCTTTATTCCTACCTTTTGGGTCAGGACTCCCGCTGCCACTCCCTTGCGTTCTGAGACATAAAGATGGTAGGATTTTTGTCCATCTGGCAGTGCCAATGCTGGTGCCTGTTGAAGGACAACTTTTAGTTTCTCAAATGCAGACTGACATTGTTTTCCCCATTTCCACGTAATCACTCCCACTCTGCCTTCCAAATGTTCCTTCCCTAGCAGGCCATAGAGGGGGTCCACCAGTTCACTATATCCGGGAATCCATTGTCGGCAGAATCCCGTGAGTCCCAAGAATGTACGTTCTGGGATGGTGGGAGCGCACAGATTGCTGCCTTACGTTCTGGGGAGAGAACACGGCCTTCTTTTGAGATCAAATATCCCAGGTACTTGACAGTATCTTGGGCCCATTGGACCTTATCCTTCGATACTCGGTATCCCTTTTCATGGATGTAGTTCAGCAGTTCCACTCCTTCTGTCACACATCTCTCCATGTCTGGACTGCATAGAAGCAAGTCATCCACGTAAATCAATAAGGTGGATTGTTTCTTGGACCCGTACCAGTCGGCCATGTCTGTTTGTAGTGCCTTAGTAAATTCAGATGGGGAACTGATGAATCCTTGGGGTAACATGGACCAGGTAAGTTGGCAACTGCGAGCTACTTCAGAATCATCCCACTGGAAAGCGAAGAGGTCCTGGCAGTCTTTGTGCAATGGTATTGAAAAGAATGCGTCCTTTAAGTCCAGGACTGTGAACACTTTGGCTTGGGGGGGAACATGGGTCAGTAGAGTGTGTGGGTTTGGTACCACTGGCACATCTTCCAATACCTTTTCATTTATTACTCCTAGGTCTTGGACCAACCTGTACTGCCCTGGGCGGCCTTCCTTAGGGACTCCGAATATGGGGGTATTGTGTGGGCTGGCTGTTTGATGTAGCCATCCATATGTTTTAAACTGGTCAATCAATTCCTGCAGTCCCTTCCTGACCGCAGCTTTCAAGGGAAACTGTTTCACTGGGGTGGGTGCAGTTCCTGGCTTTAGGGTGACTTTGACTGGTGCAGCATATCTGGCACGTGCTGGATTGTCTTTTCGTGCCCACACATCAGGGTGAATGGGGAGATGCACAGGTTCCCAATGGGCCTTTTGTTTTTCCTTGATTCCTTGGGCAATCATTTGGAAAGCACACTCTTGGCTTTTGGGCAGTGTAACTTTCATGCTTTGACCATTGAATTCAATACGGACTTGTAATTTACTCAAGAGATCCCGCCCTATGATTGGAAGAGGGCAAGCATCAGACAATAAGAACTGATGGGTCAAACACCTGCCACCGGCTTGGACTGCCATTGCTTTGGTTAGGGGTAATTTTTGTTGGGTCCCCTCAATTCCCATTACTGTGACTGTCTCTGAACTGGGGTTATACTGACAGGATTTTGACCACGGCAACGTTGAGAACGATGCTCCAGTATCCACTAATCCAGTGATGCATTTTCCCTTGACCTTTAATGGCATACATGGTTCTTCTGCCGGGTCCCCCTCAAATCCCGTCCACTTTCATTCTGATTCCTCCCCACTGTCTGCCCACTGGGCCATTTCCTTTCCAATATCTTTCTTCTTTGGTGGCTGTCCAGCCCTCTTTCCATCTTCCCACAGCTTCTGGCCTCCATCAATGTGCATATAATCATCCCTGCTTCCATCCTGCCGGGCTCTGGGCACTCTTTCACTCTTACAATCCTTTGCCCAATGGCCGCGTTTTAAGCATCTTGCACACTGGTCTTTCTCTAGTCTTCTCCTTGGTCCTCTTTCCCTGTCTTCCCCCTGCCTTGTAGCAATTGCTGCTGCAATCATGCTACATTGTTTGTTCATCAGCTTCCCTTCCTCTTTCTTACTGGCTTCATCCCTATTTACATATACTTTGTATGCAATTTCCACAATCTGCCCTAGTCCCATCACACCTTCAACCTTCTGTAATTTCTTGCGAATATCTGCGCAACTCTGTCCGATGAACAGGGTGACAAGGAGGCGCTGATTATCAGCTCCTTGTGGATCTAGAGGGGTGTACTTCCTCATGGTGCTAGTGAGGCGCTCAAGGAATGAGGAGGGAGATTCCTGCTTTTCCTGTCTCACCTCATACAGTTTAGCCATATTTGTGGGTTTTGGGATGGCGTCCTTAATGCCTGCCAGGATTAATCTCTTAAATCGCTCTAAAGCAGCGGCCTGTCCCGGTACGGAGGGCCAGTTCGGGTCCGCATTCATTGGAAGGACTAAGTCTGGAGCCAGAGCCAGGAGGCCGCCTGCCGCCCTCTGTTCTCCTTCTGCCACCTTTCTTGCCTGGCTCAATACTAAAGTCTTTTCCTCTTGGCTCAGAAGGGTATTAAATAAAGTCTGTATGTCAGCCCAAGTAGGGTGGTGGCTGGCAAAGATAGAGTCCCAGAGCTGATAATGCTTATCTGGATCTTCCCTTAATGATGGCATTTGATTTTTCCAATTAAACAAATCTGATGTAGTAAAGGGAACATGTACATATGCCAGTCCCCCAGTTCCATCAATAACTTCTCTCATAGGACAAATTACTGCTGGCGCTGGCAGGGTGGCGCCACTGCGTAACGTCATTGGTGTTAAGTCGATGGCTGGGGCCACTCTTTCCCTCCTTGCACTTTCCACAAAGCCCAAACGTTGGGAAGTTAAACCAGGCACGGTTTCGGGACTTTTATTCATTCTAATCAAGTCTGAATATTGATCCAGCGCATCCTGCCACTGATCGTGTGCTTGTCTGGAAATCTGTTCCATAATCTCAATAGTCTTACTGAGTTCACTTGCCGCTGAGCCTGTTTCCCTGGGTGTACTGGAAGCTTGCAAGGGGAGGGGGGAGAGGGGGGAGAATATGGATGATCCCACCCCTCCAGGCGTTTGGGATCCTGTTGAAAGTGATCCGGCTGGGACCTGGGAGGGACTATAAGGTGGAGACTGGGTGGGGCCATAGGGCGGTGGCGGCGCTGAGGGTGCGGGCGCAGCAAACGCCCGATCCGCCCCTGTTTCCTCCTCTGCCTCCAGAACTGGGGGCTTTTGGGAGAGTTTCTGGATAAAACATTGGGCCATGGCCATTTCCAGCGCACAATCTTCTGGTGGATCTTGGCTGACCGTCTGCCAAGCTTGCGCATATTGCCATGACTCTGCAGTATCAGGCAACATTTTTGCAAGCGTGGAGACTATTCTGAGTATGGTTACTTGGCAAAATGAGCCCTGTGGCAGCCACCCAATGCCCAATTCCACCCAGTCAATTCTGCAAAACTTTCTTAATGTTTCCGGCTGAGGCTTTCCCCCCCCCAAAGACGAAATTGCAATTTCAAAGTCCAGAAAATTATTCAATACACATTCTAAAGGTGTCTGTCGCTCCTTCATTTGCACCCTCCCTTTCTCTTCCCTGACCCTGTGCCCAGTCCCCCCTGTTTTCACACATTTCAATGCACCCCTCCCCATTTCCTTTGGTAGCCGTTTACCTGGGGAGATGTCTGAGACGAACGTAAAACAGGTGACGTACGACACACGCTTCCCTGGTTTCCCGGCCCAGTCCCTCACGGGATGTGGGAAACGTGGTACTCGAGGTCCACTCTCGCTTCGGGACTATGTCCCGTCTCTTTCACTCTCAGTCACGCACTCTCACACCGTTTCTTCAGCCCTTTGGTGACTCACCTCTCCGTAGCCCGCACCCGAACTTCAGACTTGTTTCAATTTCAAAGGGAGATATTGTGGCGATACCTCAACGCTCCAAGTCGCTCTCATGGCCTCGGGGCGGGCTCAAACAGCCCGGAGCGCTCTTCCCGACCTTCCGTGGACCACGCCTGGAACGCGGAGGGTCGCAAAAGATATCTTCTGGCTGGCTCGCCAATTTGTTAAAATAACGCCTCAATATTTGAATATTGATAGGCTAAGGCTCGCTCCCAGATCACAAGGTTCCAATAAACCAGGAGACGACGAAACAAGTAGAGTAAAATATGCCAAAGTTTATTAGTACACTTGCAAGTGGAGAAGCAGCCAGACTGATTCTGCCTTAGCTGGACGCAGCCAGCCTTTTTACTTACAGGAAAGTTACGTATAGAAAGTATAACATAAGCCCATGCCCCTTTCCCCGAAATCAGCCCATTTACAGGAAATCGCATAATTGCGGTTTCGTTTACTTCTGGTGGTGGACCCCTTTAGTTTCCATTTCCCTTATATGGTGTTTTTCTTCTTTAGGTTAGGGCGTTGGTGAGGGTACATGCGCCATCTTTTACCTAGATACACTACAATCCTTACTTAAGCAAGTTAAACATTGATCTTTACTACATGAGCTTTGTCACACACCTCCCTGATGCTACAGGATTCCCTACAAGGGCTACTTCAAGGAATTTCTCCCAGGGCGATGTGGGCGTCTATTTCTTTTAATATCCTAACAAACAACTTATAACAAAATTAAAATCATTTTCCACAAAGGCATTCAGGTTTTTACACACAGAGTTGCACTTGGATTTCGAGAAAGCAGATCAAAACACAAAAGGAAGAAAAGTAACTTTCATGGTCTTGCTCAACTCCTATTTATTTCAGTGCAGCTTTTCCAGTAATTCCTCAGTTATTATTCCTCAGTAATTCATTTTGAGAGAACCCCAGGCAGATGTCAGAAGAGATCTAACATAGTTTAGCTATTGCTACGTTCCTTTCGCTTTTTCCGTTCTTATTGCAGCATTGATTACCTGCAGGCCATGAACCTTGTTTTAAAAAACAAACAAACCCCAAATGCTCAGGCCCACATACATACTCTCATATTGGAATTGTCCATGGCCTAGAAAAATGTCAACAACATCAGAGATCTTCTTATAAAGAAACAGAGTAGCTGTCTTGACAATGATGGAAATACAGACTAATGAGTTGGTATTATGGCAGAACAGAAAGGTTGCAAAAAAAATTCAGGTTAATGGCTTTGCAGCTTTAGAATTTTCTTCTGTGGAGTAAAAATACACGAGTGGTAATAATTAAGAGAAACTAATACCAGAGAAGGAAAATACCAGGGCCGGTATTCAGGAGGCAAGGTGACAATCAGTAAAGTAAAAAGAGAGAGAGTCTAATATCAGCTCAGTCAGAGGAGCCAGGTAGGGGTCAGCAACTTTATAGGTCCAGAGGACCTGATTAGCTTTTTATATCACCTAATGAGCTGGTAGCTGCAATATCACTAACTGGCCACTCACCATGGTGGCGCTATAGAGAATTGCTACAGCTCCTGGCTGGCTCTGATGGTGGCAGGGATAATAAAGTGCCTTGTTTCTCCTGGCACTGCAGATGTGGTCAGATGTAAATAGAAGATTTCACACATTGCTTATAATATTGCCCCTTGTACGACAACCCTAGAAAATACATTTTCTAAGTTGTTGGAGACCTTATCAGAGGGTCAAAGCAGATGATGCCTCAAATGCCTGAATACATTTCCAGTATCATCCCTCCTCCACAATTTAAATAGCCGCGGGAGAACCCCAGTCAGGAGTGGGAAGATGGTATGTGGATGGGGGAGGTTTAAATCCCTCCCCCTCAAGAATGATCTTTATCCCAGGAAGCAAGTTGCCATTGGCTGCACTAACAATGGTTTGAATGGAAGGCAAGAGTATTGTTGATTGATTTACTCAGAACAGTCTTTCATAGGAAGCTGGCATTTCAGAATCAGAAATGAACATAAAGCAAACATCTTCTTTGTGTAAGTTGTGGATTGGGTGAGAGAGCCAGTGTGGTGTTGTGGTTAGAATGTTGGGATGAGATCTAAGAGGTCAGAGTTCAAATCACACCTTAGCAATGAAGCTGGCTGGGTGAAGTTGGGGTCAGTCATTATCTCTCAGACTAATGGGGAGGGGGAAAGGCAGGATATAAATGCAATAATATAATAAAATAAAATGAATGTCTGATGTCAAATATCTAGTACCTGGATGAAAAGGGAAACCCATGATCAAAATTGCTTGAGAAGATTTGTTGTAGCAGAAGCTGAATCTTCTTCCATTGACTCTCTCCTCCCCCCAATTTTCTCCATCCTGCATTTGCTTTGTTTTGAGTTTGGAAGTATCCATGCAGGTAAAATTAGTTTTGCAAGGATGGCCAACACAGCTGGAGACTATCACAGACAGTTGTGCCAACATCTATTTTTAGAAGCTGCCCCCAACATGCACAATGGACTTGAACAATTAGTTATGACCGTCATAAAAAACAAAAATCTCTTTCTGGATGAGGGGATTAAGCCAGCCAAGAAACAGAAACAGTGCTCCTGGCGCCCAGCTGCTTGTTAAAATAAAATTCTCCTGATTGCTTGAGATTAAAGCTCACAGGAGGGAGCGCTCATTCTCTGTGAAGTCCCTGATGAAGTCCCGGGTGTAAATGGGTCACCAAGATTGACAGCCAGGTGATGATGAGGCATGCACACAGTGGAGGGTGGCACATTAGAGCACATGGGGCACTGCCCACCAACTTAGTCTGCGATCGGCCAGCCCCTGCCTGCCTGTCTTGTTACTTACAACCAGTCCAGGGGGTGACATGGGCTGTGAGCTTTGTCTTCCTTAGTCTCTGTGTTGCTCTTTCAGAACTCAGCACAGATGAGCATGGAGACAAAACTAGAATTAACAGGCTCACTTGGGCCTTCCATGCATTCACTGAACAACTAGAGGAGGAAGCAGAGCCTGACCCACTAGCTCCAGCTCCCAGTGTCTATGTGCCTACTGAGTCAACCCCCTTAATATGAACATTAGAAGAACTCTGCTGGATCAGACCAAAGGCCCATCTAGTCCAGCATCCCGTTCTCACAGTGGCCAACCAGATGCCTATGCGAAGCCCACAAGCAGGACATGAGTGCAATAATCAGCTTTTGACAAAGTACCCCGTGATATTCTGATTAGCAAGCTAGCTAAATGTGGGCTGGATGGAACTATCAGGTGGATCCACACTTGGCTACAGAATCGCACTCAAGGAGTGATTATCAATGGTTCCTTCTCAGACTGGGGGAAGGTAACGAGTGGGGTACCGCAGGGCTTCAACATTTTCATTAATGACTTGGATGAGGAGGTACAAGGAATGTTTATCAGATTTGCAGAAGATACAAAATTGGGGGGCATAGCTAATACTGTGGAAGACAGTAACAAAATTCAAAGGGACCTTGATAGGCTGGAGCACTGGGCTGAAAAGAATGAAATTTAACAGGGATAAGTTCAAAGTTCTACACCTAGGAAAAAGAAACCAAATGCACAGTTATAAGATAGGAGATACTTGGCTCAGCAATACTGCAGAAAGATCTTGGGATTGTTGTTGATCACAAGCTGAACATGAGCCAACAGTGTGATGTGGCTGCAAAAAAGGCAAATGCTATATTAGGCTGCATTAACAGAGGTATAGTTTCCAAATCGCATGACGTATTGGTTCCCCTCTATTTGGCCTGGTTAGGCCTCATCTTGAGTACTGCGTCCAGTTCTGGACACCACACTTTAAGAAGGATGCAGACAAAGTGGAATGGATTCAGAGGAGAGCAACGAGGATGATCAGGGGACTGGAAACAAAGCCCTATGTGGAGAGACTGAAAGAACTGGACATGTTTAGCCTGGAGAGAAGGAGACTGAGGGGAGATATGATAGCACTCTTCAAGTACATGAAAGGTTGTCACACAGAGGAGGGCTGGGATCTCTTCTCGATCGTCCCATAGTGCAGGACATGGAATAATGGGCTCAAATTACAGGAAGCTAGATGTCAACGTAACATTAGAAAAAACTTCCTAACTGTTAGAGCCATACGACAATGGAACCAATTACCTAGAGAGGTAATGGGCTCTTCGACACTGGAGGCATTCAAGAGGCAGCTGGACAGCCATCTGTCGGGAATGCTTTGAATTGGATTCCTGCGTTGAGCAGGGGGTTGGACTTGATTGCTTTATAGGCCCCTTCCAAATCTATGATTCTATGATTCTAATCCTCTTCCACTGTCATTCCACAGAAGGAGGTATTCACCAGCATACTGCTTCTGATGATACTGGCAGTAATATATAGCCATGACTGGTAGCCATTGAATATCCTTCACAAATGTGACTAATCCCTATTAAAGTTGTCCAAACTGTCAGCCATCACTGCAACCTGTGGGAGCAAATTCCATCATTTACCTATGTGCCATATGAAGAAGTACATCCTTTTGTCTGTCCTGAATTCCCCACCTTTAACCTTGATTGAATGACTGCCACTTCTCCTGATATGAGCCTAGCTGGACCCTTAGTTCTTCTCCTGAGGCCCTTCTCCAGATTTCCTCCTCTGAGGAAGGTGGCGAAGGAGAGGGCCTTTTCAGTTGTGGCTCCCCACCTGTGGAACGCTCTCCCCAGCAAGCCCCACCTAGACCTTGGCTTGCATCTTTTTGGCTCCAAGTAAAGCCTGTAGTGAAAGCGGGAAGCTCTTTCCTCTCACAGCAGCCACAAGCTCTTTCGGCAGCATCTTGTAAAATTTCTCAAGAGTATACACTGTCCTTAACTACTCGAAATCCACAAATCCATTGCTTGAGCAGTACGGGCACTTAATGCCGAGAACGTTTCTTTTGGCTTTTTCTGCAAAGTCTCAAACATTTGGTAACACGCTCTAGTAGACAGAGCGAATTGCGTGGTTGCCAACTTTACAAAGTTCTCGTAATCATCGGCTAACTCTCGAGGGAGTTTGCACATTAAACTTCTTAATTCTCCCTTTCCTTGAGTGCGTAGGATTTTCATCCAGTATTTTTTATCTAATGACTGGTCCTAACACGCTTGCTCAGAGATTAAAAAGAATTCTGAAATATCCTCTCCCGCTTGGTAAAACGGAAAGTCTGCTGGATCAGCTCCACCCAAGCACACTCTTCCAGACCTCAGTTCTTGGCTCAGTGGGGCGTATACCTGCTGTTGTTGCACAAGAGTAGTCATAAGCGCCATTTGTTTCGAGAAGAAGTTATGCATTTCAGCCCACATATCCATGGGTGGCACACCCCCGCTCTGGCTGGCTTGACTCTCCATACTTCGTCGACTCCGTACGGGTGATGACGCCAGTTCTCCCTCCGGAGTAACTGTTTGTAACGGCGGCACCGCAGCGCTGCCTCCTGCTGCTTCGAAATCGCCTTGTGGTAACAAATCTGTTTGTTCCTCTTCGCTACTTTCAGCAGTAATCTGATCTAATGCCTTCTTTTGCTTAGATCTTGTAGACATCCTGACTTTACAAAAATAATAAACCTTTGTGCCAGAAACCTTTAACTAAACAATTTCCAATTTTTCCCAAAATGTACCTTTTTAAGAGTATGTTTACCCAGAGATAGGTTCAGTCCTTTTCGGTCCCAAACGCTGCCAACATGTAGTGAAAGCGGGGAGCTCTTCCCCGTCTGCTCTCACTATCCTAGGAGTCAATCCCCAGCCTTGGGCAATTGATCCCAGCAAATCCTGGTTTGCCAAGGTTGTGCACGTCAACACCAACCCTGCAAAGTAGTACTGCCACCACCCTTCAGCTGGTTAGCTACTCTGGGGCAAAGGGAACCCCAGAGCCCACTTAAACACCTGAGCCTCTCAGGACCAGAGGCTAGATACCCTCCTGGCCCCTTCTGAAGTCTTAGGTAAAAACGTTTCTCGGTTACACGGTAGTTGTGGTCAAATGGCAAGGACTGAATTTAGGAACTGACCCCTTTCTCTGGAATAAACACACATTGGTTTAAAGTAATTAAAGTTTATAAAAAAGAAAATAAGAAAAGCATAAAAAAGGTTACAAAAAACAAAAAGGTACACACAAATAATTTGTAGCAGCAAATTGAATCCTAAAACCATACACCCAATTGGGTAAAGTAACAAAGGTAAAAGAAAGTTTCTTGGCACAAATCAAAATAACAAAGCTATCTGCCTTAGCTATACTTACAAGAGCATAGGATCTTTCAATGGATAGCCTTCTTCCCCCCAGGGAGTTGCAAGTCAAGATGTAAATGGAGCCACAACAGAACATCACCATAGGCAAGGTGGTGCTCCGAAGTAGGACACAAACCCAGAGTTCTGAGCCTCCTCTTATGGAGGAAAATTCCCTCCCAGCCAGAGACAATTACCCAATTAACATTTTCATTACAAGGGATGAAAAAACGATGTTCCCACAGCACCTGGCACCTCCTCTTGGTTTCCCATAACAAAGCAAGGAGTTTTACGGCCTTGGTGGAACCAGGCCCCTTCCACTGATAAGAAGGTGCAAAATTACTGTAAGCTGGTACAGCTGTGTTGTAAAAATCACCAAGTCACAGTGATGAAAAAACATCAAAGATTTACCTGCTTGCTAGCAAGCTAACAAGGAAGATGTTAAGGGGAAGAATTCCCCATAAAGCTTTGGGAGTTAGCCATTTCAAATGCAGGCCAGGGTAAGGCAGGCAAGCTGGCATGACAAAGCCTTTCCTCCCAGGCTTTTGATAGATTGAGATGCTTGTTAACAGTATATTATTAACAATGTAGTATATATATTGTTGTTTTTAATAGTATATAATGCATGTTTGTTTTAAAAATTGTTGTAAGTTGCTTGGAACTAAAAGGTTATTATTGTTGTTGTTGTTAATAATAATGATAATAATAAGACAAAAATATATCCACTTTCTCCACACGATGTATAATTTTATACATCTCTGTTATGTCTTCCCTTTTTGCTAAGCTAATAAAAAGCCCCCAACATTTCTTATTAGGGTAGTTGCTCCACCCCTTGATCACCTTGGTTGTCCTTTGTTGCACCACGCATTCAGCATACATCTTGTTCAGACCTTCTTCCAAATATGCAGGCAGTGATGGGGGTGGAGCTGGTGGCCCATTGGCATTAGGGGCAATGGGCATTGCTGCTACTGTGCCTGAAAATATGCAGAGGGCACTTGTGGAAACAACCAGCTTTGCTCCAACATTAGAGCCTTGTGAAAGACTCCTGCACCAGAGAGACTAGGTAATTCTAGTGTTTTGTCTCTACTGAGGGCTTATATACTGCTGCAGGGAGCCATTTGCATTCTGGGCTCCACCTCCCCGGAGGAGATCAACTCCCGGTTAAAAGGGAAGTGCTCTGTTTTGAGGCACATGGTCTGACAATGCTGGTATATCGATGAGCGGCTCTGGGTCTGGTGGCGGAAGCCTGAGACTGAAGGAACTTCTGAGGTGGAATCATTGGGTATCTGTGCATGTGGCCAGGAAAACATTCTCAGGTGCATGGAAAGTGGAAGCACAACTGGACCTTTGGATTCTCCATCCTCTTATAAGGAAGCACCTGAAATAGTTATTTTGCTTTATCAGGGTCCTTGGTATCCTTCTAACAGTTTATCTGATGAAGAAGTGTCCAGATCCACATCCTGGGCCACAGTATATGATGATGATGATAAATATACAGCTTTATGTGAAAATTGGCATTAATATTAGAGCTGCACCATTTAGCTGTCTGACTTATCAGCTGAATAAACTGAGTTAAAACATTTGACTAAGGCTGCATACACACTTGCCCATTTGTAGCACAAACGATAGCTTTTCTCAATACAGAATCATTCATGCTTGTCCTCAACATGCAGCCTTCAATCTAGATTCACTTGAAGCTGGATCTGCCATCCAGATGGGTAGGTGTGACTACTCGATATGTGTTCGAAAACTCTCCCTTAGATTACATTACACATTTGAAAACCCTCACCTTGCAATCCTGGTATAAGCCCACCCGGAACATCATTGGGCTGGTGTGGATACATACACACCCATTTCTAGGGCTACTCATATCTGTTTTCAAATGGACACACTGTGGGGTAATGCAGAAAGAATCTACAATGAGCTTTTGTTTTCTGACTGAAACCAGTTTGTCAAGAAGGACTTTGCCCCCACACAAAGAAGACTCGTGACACCAAACTGGTATAATGTTATATTTATTAAAATATAACATCCTAAATCCAATGCAATACAGCCAATTATTCAAATCTATATCTTTTTGGGCAGGTGAGGCTAAACCTAACAACGAGGGATTACACCCTCACCTTCTTAAGGCATCACTTCTCATCATCACGTGACTCCATAGTCAAGGACGTGGGTGAATTCCTCCCTCCTTGCTCCTGGAGCCAGCTGTGTGGTTCCAACCCCCACACCATGGCCCCGCCATACAGGCGTTCACCATGATGTGCAAGCCGGTCCCACAAGGACACAACACAGATCCCCACTGGACACAAAGCCCTGATGGTTCCCTAGGAAGTGCCCTTTTTCATGATGCCTTAACCACCTAATTTTAACCCCCATATACCTCACCTGCCTGAATTCTATGCCACAAGAGGGGATCATCTTAAGCTTGGTCCCCTCCACCCAATGAGGATAACAATCCCCTTAATCCCCCCATAAGATCCTCCAAAAACAGGTCACACCCTTGCTCAGAAAGATGAACACCATCATCTCGAAATAGATGTGGGGCATGGAACCTAATCCTATCATGAGAAATAACTGCCCCACCAAGAGACAAAACTAAATCCCTAACCTTCCTATTGACCCATTTCCTAGCTCTATCTATCTTATTGGGGTGAACAGCACCCCTCCAAACCCTTCTAACTAGCATTTCAGAGCATACAAGCAGAAGATGGGGATATGATCTAATAAGCCACGTGAGATCACGCGTAACTTTTAGCAGCAAATCCAACCCAGGACGCTGCACCAAATCATTTTCACCCAAATGAATTAACAATATGTGCGGCCTGTCAGCCAATGACATGATCCGGCACACAGCAGGCAGCAATGCATCCCATAACATGCCCCTCCGGGCTTCCCACTGAATCGTAGCTGTGGCAGAAAGCTGCAGCTGTGTTCCATAAACAGACGAGGATGCCCTCCGATGAGCCCAAAATACAATTGAGTGGCCACACAAGACGATCCTGACGGGAATTGGGATGTTTGTCAAACCTACAGGAAACAAAAACAAAGTCATCTGTTAAAACCTGACGTAAGACTTAAATGCATCGGAACGCCACTTTCCGATCGCCTGTATCTCACTGATACTCATGCCCACAAGGGCCGCAGCTGTAACTGCACCAATCCGGAAAGAATGCAGCCCATAGACTCCAGCATCGCAACCACTGGCCAACAAGGCCCGCCGAACAACGGCCCAAAATTGAAATTGAGTCAGGGCAGTACCATCCATATGTATGAACAAATAACGCTGGCCCGCTGGCCGAATGGATAAGAATTGTCGCATTGCAGACACAGGGCACAATACCTGGACCTGGCGACTTCGTAAAAGCATACTGCCATGGCCCTTTGATCGGTCTTAGAGACCCGCAGTGAAAACCTCACTATATCTGCACCGAATGTGCAATCGCCAAAGCATAAGGCTCGATAAGTCACATCGCACTTAGAAGGGGGCAATACTTCGCTAGGGCGAAAAACACCATAAAACATCGTCAGAGTTACTGCGGCGAACAGGTGCGACTCATACTGAGATGAGCATAAAGAATTAAATAGTGCCAGGATCTGGAGGAGGACATCGGGAGTGATTGGCTCCTCCGGCCAGCGGACCTGGGAGCGGAACGCAACCAACCCACAAGGACCTATCTGACCCTAAAATCTACAGAATGATCTGGCAGCCCCCTTTCCTTGGAAATAAAGGCTAGTGCCGAGAGGTGACCAGCGATAGTAGAAACAGAATTATTGTGCCCTTTTAAATGTGTCATAAACTGCAATAAATGCTCCACAGGAATAGGCCACTACAAAGGCAGCTCCGTGCCTATGCGGAAAGTCTGGAACTTAGCAAATGAACGCTCATACGCATTTTGAGTACTGGGAGCCAGAGCGGCAGCAATCGCAACCCCAACTTCTAGTTGCCAAGGTTCCACAGGAAAGGTGGGATTGGTACAGGATCCAGAGCCGCTCCAGGTGCAAGCTCCCGAAAGCGCGCCATCTGTAAGCGTGAAAGTGCATCAGCTACTGTATTCTGCAAACCTGGAACATGTCTGGCCAGGAATAAAATATTAAAGCGCAAGCATTGCAACACAAAAGCGCACCAAGCGCATGACACGAGGAGGCTTAGAAGTTTGGGCATTAATCACGCTAACTGTGGAAATATTATCGCACCAGAAGCGCACTGTGCGGTTTGTAAATGCCTTTGGCCAGATACGAACAGCGACCACAATTGGAAAAAAATCCAAAAATGTCAAATCGGAAGTAATTCCGATATCTCGCCAACTGTCAGGCCATCGCTCAGCACACCACTGGGCTCTAAAGATGACCCCAAAGCCAATGCATCCGGCAGCGTCAGAATGCACCGGTAATTTCGCTTCTAAGATTAATTCCTCCCTCCAAAAGGAAAAGCGATTGAAATCCTTCAGGAATGCAAGCCACATGTACAAATCCTCTCTCATCCCTGACATGATCCTTATGAAATGGAAGCGAGAGTGAACTCCCTTCATGGCATCACATAAACGCCTGAGGAACGCACGACCAGGGGAAATAACTTTGGAAGCAAAAACTAAGTGGCCACAAGTTCCTGTAACCGGGCCAGTGTGATCTTTTTCAACCCTATTACTAAACAGAGCAGTTGACGCAGTACTACCAACTTCTCAAGCGGCAAACATGAGGACTGAGTCACAGTATCTAACTGAATCCCTAAGATAATAAGGGAAGTAGTAGGGCCCTCTGACTTTTCGGGAGCTAACGGAACTCCCAATTCATCAGTTAAAGTGTCAAAAGATTGCATCAAATGAAGGCTATGAAAAGACACGGCCGGTCCCACAAATAAAAAAAATTATCAAGATAATGAGCAGAAAAGGAGGACGATGCTTTCCTCCTCAATGCCCATTCTAGAAATGTGCTAAATGCTTCAAAAGCAGTGCACGACACAGAACAGCCCATTGGCATAGCTCTGTCAACGTAAAACTGATCTTGAAATTTAAAACCAAGCAAATCCCCATCCTCAGGGTGTGCTGGCAAAAGGCGAAAAGCAGATTTTATATCACACTTTGCCATTAAAGCACCCCTTCCAGCTTTTCTAACTACTCTAACTGCCTCGTCAAAAGAAGTATATCTAACTGATGCAAATAATGGGGAAATGCCATCATTGACAGAGGCCCCTTTTGGGAATGACAAATTATGAATCAGGCGATATTCTCCAGCCTGCTTCTTAGGGATAATACCTAAAGGGGAAATCCTCAAATTTTCCAAAAGAGGAAAACGGAAGGGGCCTGATATCCAATCAGCAAGTATCTCCTCATGAAGCTTGGCCAAAACTACAGGCGCTAAATTACTATAAGAGGGCTGATTGACTAGCGATGTAGCAATCCTAGGACCCTCATAAGGGATACGAAAACCATCCGTAAAACCCTGGAGAATAAAACTAGCAGCCTGCCGATTGGGATAATGCTCTAACAGCTTCGCCAAAGGAGCCAGCTTGATCAGGCTACTGGCCTTGCGACGTACAGCCGCTATTGCCAGACCGCGTTTTGGCTGTGGGTGCTCCCCTGTACCCTGTGGAGCTGTACGTGCCCTCTGGCAAGAGGAACTAGAGTGGTTGCCTCCGCACAGTGCACGAACATGTCGGAACCTACAGGGACGTCTTGAGCATCGGCCATTGCTATTAAATGTCCAGCAGACTTGTTGGGATTGAACCCACTGCCCGCCTTGGCTGTAGCCAGAGGCGGAAGTCTGTGCACGTGCCAATAAATGCCCACTATCGGCCCTATCTCCAAGAGAGGGCCTGGCGGAGGTCATAGAACGTAGCCACAGTCCAGTATGTTCAATGTCGCAACGAAGGGTGGGATCTAATGCTGCTCTTTGTCTAAAATGCTGATCATACCTAAGCCAAGCGGTTCCAGAGAATTCTCGGAAGGCCCGATGCACTATATCCTGATATTTTATCATGGATAAAGCCCTAGACGGATAAGCCTGTGTCATAACACCCATATAAATCATATAGGCGTTCAACCAATTAGGCCACACCCTATCCACCTTCCTTTTGATCACTGCCTCACGCTCTTTCCCTTCCTGACCGTCCTTAGGCTTAGCCTCGTGCTCACGAAACAGGAGAGTAAGCAAGTCAATATACTCTCCCCTCCAAATTTTTTCTTTTGTTCGTATCGCCTTGAGGATAAACCCCATATGGAAGGGACAAAGAAGCAGGTGATTGAGAAGAGGAAATCGAAGGCGGCTGCCAAGGACTCACTGCAGCCGCCGGCCAAGGAAGCTGTGGGTGCTGGGGTACCAACACCCCTCCCATAAACACTACTGGGTGGGCAGCTGCTCCCAACGAAGGAGAATCAGCTGTTTGTATATCCCTGTTAAGGGCAGTGGAATCCTGTGGATGTGTATTGCAAGCTTGTGAGTGCATGATTTGCTCACCTTTTTTTTTTTTTTTTTTTTTTTTCAATAATTTTTATTCAGATTTTCATAAAACATACAAGACAAAATCATAAAACATTCAAAGACAAAAAACAAAATCAAAAATAGTTAAACAAAAAGAAAAAAAGAAAAGAAGAAAAAAAAAAAACAAAAAAAAAAAATAAAGAGTAAAATATTGACTTCCCATTTGTCAAAGATCAAATCAGTTATAAGTCTATAATATATAGCAATCCTGTCTCTTAAGTCATATTATAAAATCACTTTCCTCCAGTAGTTATCTTACTTAATCATCAAATCTCATAAACATTACTTTATTCTTTCCACAAAAAGTCAAAGAGAGGTTTCAATTCTTTAAGAAATATATCTATCAATTTTTTTTTTCCAGATAAGCATATCGATTAATCCATCTCATTACTAATTATGATAATCTTATTGTCATAACCATAGTCAAAATAAACATTTCAATTAATCCATCACATCAGAATCTGTTAGGTTCAGTAATTTCAGTAGCCATTGTTCTATTATCTCTATTAGTTCCATTTTCCATCTTCCATCTTCAGTAGTCTTGTTAAGTCCAGTAATTTCAATATCCAATCTTCCATTATCAGTATTCCATAATAATCTTGCTGTCAAAGCCATAGTCATATAATAAGAGTCTGATGGGAATTACCTCTATCCCAAATATTTTCTTGCCATCCATTCTGAATAAGTTGCTGAAATACTGCTGTAAAATCATATCTCTGTTCTTTTTTTCAAAATACACTGGGTCATCTCTTAAAAGTTTTTCCATTGTCACATGGCTGCAGTTAATTCCATAGATTTTCTCTATATTGGGCTCCATCACATCATTCCAGTCCAGAAGATAATCCATGCCATTGGTAACTTTATCTCTAGAATCTTCATTAATTTCTTCAGAGATAACATTGAGTTCCAAACAATAGATTTTATTTCTAAAGTCCATAGACTCCAAATCTTGTTCCTGTTCCACGTTTGTTCCAATCTCCGGGATCTCCTCTCTCACAGGGACCCCTATTCCAGTCTCCAGGGTCTCCTCTCTCACAGGGACCCCTATTCCAATCTCCGGGGTCTCCTCTCTCACAGGGACCCCTTCCAGGGTCACCTCTCTCACAGGGACCCTTATATCTTTAATCTCCTGCTTCATTTTACTCAATTCAATTTTCGTTATCTCAATCTCATTCATTATTCTCTGAAACATAGTTATTTCCAGATTCTCAGCCACTTTCTTAATTGCCATTTTAAAAGAAAAATATAGGAAAACCACTTCTTATTTCAGCAACAATTGGGTTAATACTCCAAACTTGGTGACATCACAGTATAAACAGAGCAGACAGCCTTATCTCTCCAATAGTTAAGTAAACAAAATGCAGTTCCCAGGATCGAAGCAATTAATGGCAATCGTCAAGAAACAGATTCGTCAAAATAAAATAGACCAAAAAGAGAGTAGTCTCAAAACAGTATAATATTTTTCAAAATAAAAATCTGGAATAGAAATCCCTCTTCTGTGTGTATCTTTAGAATGCAAATCCAGGACAGCTTTTTGCAACAAAAACAGAGATAAGCTATTAATTAGTGCGTAGCAGAGAGAAGTTACGGCTCCCCAGTGAGATGTCAAAAACCGATCAATCTGGCAAATCTCTTTTAAACAGCAACAATTTAAGTCAAGTAAAAGAAAAATATAGAAAGAAGGGTGCTTGCCTGTTAGTGCGTTCTCTCTTAGAAGATAAGATGAACGTTCGCTTTAACAGATAGAGCTTGCTGTTGAAAATCCGTCCCACCTTCGTCGGCTGGACCTCGTCCCATAAATTAATGAGATCTGGTCGTCCCAACAAAAATAGGCTTTGAGGTTAATCTCTTCGTTTCTCCCTACCCGGGAGAAGTTTAATCAGTCAAAAAAAAAAGAAAAAACTGACTGATATATCTGAATAAGCTTCTTTTGAGGCAGGAGCCCGTCTCAAAAGCAGGCACAGGCTAAGTCACCCTTCCCGGAAGTCCGAGTGCATGATTTGCTCACCTGTATACGCCGAAGGAGAGGCAATCACAGAAGGTGCTGCAAACCCAGAAACCATTGGAGTAAACGCTGTAGCATCATGCGGAACTGGCTGCTGACTTCGCATATGCCCGGCAGCTGACAGAACTGAAGGTGTGACAGCAGAAATAGGTGCTTGATCAGCTGGTAAACACGCAGTATGCGTACGGATTGCTGGCTCCTCACTGGGTACTGCAGCTTCCAGAACCCCGATTCTAGAAACTAAATCAGCAAGAATACGATTTTTAGACTTTTTGGAAGCCAACCGTGCAGATTTCTTACCTGCTGGAGCGGTACTTGTGCCAGCCTCAGCATCCAGGGGCTGTCTGCGTTCCTTTTCCAACACCTCCACCCTAGCCACCAAGGCACGGACGGTCCCAAAATCCTCCTCTTTGTCAGAAGACAGGTTCTCCTGTGGTAGAGGGTGCTTTGTAGTTTGCTTGACCACCCGCACCGCTTTTTTCCGCTGAGCCTTCCTGGGAGGCATTTTGTAAGAAACAATAAACAACAACAATTATACAAAAGACCAAAATGCTATTATAATCTAATTATGGAGTCAACAAATTATAATAATAATTAGCATACACCAAGTGCCTATAACACTACAACTAATAAATTAACCCAACCTCTTTGGTTATTTATATATTTTATTTATTTACTTATTGACTTATACATTTATTTATTTATTATATGCAAAGGGAAAGTGGAAAAAGGATTGAAGGTAAAGGGAAGTGGGAAGGGGGGGTAATTTATATTTTTAACACTAATAAACGGAATAAATAACGACTAGTAAATGAATTTTAAAGTAATGGAATACCTTAGTTATTAAATTAACAGAAACAATACTTATTATATCTTTAAACCTTTGCTCTAAAATTAATTAGGTAACTACCAAAGTAACCAAAAGGATTAACAATCTAAATGGAATTACGCAACAAGAATAAATGGAGGGGGGGGCCAAATATCTCAACGTTAACTAAAGCAAAGGCAGAATTAATTTAAGACACACAAACTAAAACAGGAACAAACAAACAAACAACTCAAACCCTCGTAACTGAAACTTAAAAGGCAATAACACTAAAGGGAACTAAACCAGGAAATAAGGAAGCCGGATTGCCGCCCCGCCGCGGGCGCGTAGGCGGACTCCCGACGCCCAGCTGATCGTCGGAGATCCAATAATAGTAAGTAAAGGCTCGAAAAGGAAAACGAGAGGCAAAGGAATCACAAGCCATGAAAAATCTCCGAACGAACGCCAAAGCCGCCAACGGAGCAACGTGGAATGAGGATCAAACGCAGCTGCCGCGAGGCGAAAAAGGCAAGCGCGGGAAGAACGGAGCAGCCTTATATCTGCTGCTCAGCGCCCTCCCTGATAGGATGATTGATCTCACGTGGCTCCTAGCACTTGATTCGAGAATGTTCCCAAGTCTTCCCTGTAATTATGGTGGGGGCAAATACGCCCCTAATTAGGAACGACATTTCAGGAACAAAAAATATGCAACAGGTCTAGACTGTGTGTGGACAAGGTAGAAAAAACAAGAACTCAGTCTCCATTGATTCTACAATAAAATGTTTTATTTATTTATTATTTGATTTATATCCCACCCTTCCTCCTAGCAGGAAACCAGGGTGGCAAACAAAAGCACTAAAAACACTTTAAACATCATAAAAACAGAATTTAAAATACATTAAAACAAAACATCATTAAAAACACTTTTTAAAAAAGCTTTCAAGACTTTTTTTAAAAAAGGTTAAAAACATTGTTGTTGTTTTTAAAAAATTAAAAATATATATTAAGAAGCAATTCCAACACAGACGCAGACTGGGATAAGGTCTCAACTTAAAAGGCTTGTTGAAAGAGGAAGGACTTCAATAGGTGCCAAAAAGATAAGAGACATGGTGCCTGTGTAATATTTAAGGCGCCTGTCTAATATTTAACACAAAATGTGTGTACGCAGCCTGAAAAAGCTGTTTCAAGATATCATTCGTAGTGCAAGTGCTTATAAAAAGTGAAGATGGTAAGCACCATCTTAAAAGAGACGACCCCCACACGAGAGTAATATCTGTACTAAGATTATTTATTGATTTGGCATTTTTTATTTAAAAGATTTCCATCCCTTTTCAGATACAAAGGAAATACCCAAGCGATTTAGATAATAAAAACACAGCAATCCTCAATAAAAATCAATGGTCATCATCTGTAAAAGCATCCCAGTAACTAAGGGCACCAGAAACCAGAATTAATGGACAGGGAGAGCCTGGGTAAACAGATGTGTTTTCAGTCAGCAATAGAAGCACCTCATAGCCCACCTGATCTCAACAGGGAGAGCATTATGTCTGCTATGTTTGCTACAACACCTGCATGCATCATCTAAGAACAAAGAAAGCGAGCTTCTTGCTTCAGAAATACTGTCTTCACCCATATGCAATGTTATTATGCACATTTATTTCAGAGGCAGGACGCCTCTGAATACCAGTTGCTGTGAGTCACAAGTGGGGAGAATACAGGTTTCCCACAGGCATCTGGTTAGCCACTGGGAGCAGAATGCTGGACTGGATGGGCTTTGGCCTGATCCAGAAGGTCTCTTGTTATGTTCTTATATTATTTTACAGAGAGATGGCTGACAAGATAAGAAAAGTGATCAACATTCTCTAGCATCACACCATTAAATTGGATTGATGGTGCTACAGAGGGACTAGTTCGCACCTCCTGATGAAGCACTTTGTTTTTTTTTATATTAAGCGAGAACCCAGTCTGCAAAGACATTTAGGATAGTTTGAAGATCTTTCTCTGAATGTGCGGAGACTACATTTTCATCAGCATATTGAAGTTCTACGGCAGAGGTTGTAATTACCTTACTTTTTGCTTTGAGCCTACTGAGATTAAAAAGCTTTCCATCTGTTTGATATATGATTTCCACACCAGTAGGAAGTTTCCCCTCAATAAGGTGTAGAGTCATAGCAATGAAAATAGCAAATAAGCTCAGAGCACTGATGCATCCCTGTTTTATGTCTGATCCAACTCTGAATGGATCGCTCTGAAAGCCATTGTTATCCAAACTTGTTGCCATCATGTTGTCATGAAGGAGTCCCAACATATTCACAAATTTATCAGGTCATCCAGTTTTCAGAAATATGGTCCAGAGAGCAGTTCAATTCACAGTATCAAAGGCCTTAGTCAGATCAATAAATGCCATATATAAAGGTTGGTTTTGTTCCTGCCCATTTTTCTTGAAGCTGTCATGCAGTGAAGATCATGTCCACTGTCCCCCTGGAAGGGCAGAACCCATTTTGGGATTCGGGGAGGATATCTTCTGAGATAGGTAGGTGGCAATTTGCGAGGATCCTTGCAAGGATTTTACCTGTGGTAGCAAGAACAGAGATGTCTCTATAGTTCCCACAATCTGTTCTATCGCTCTTTTTAAAAAGAGTGATAATTATGGCATCAGGTCCACTAGCTTTGTTATTCTTCATTTTATTAATGGCTTTACTGACTTCATCCAGATTAGGGGATACTGCAAGCTTGTCTCTAGTTTGTTGTTGCGGAATTTGCGAGAAGACCTCACCAGTCACAACAGAGTTACGATTAAGGAAGTTATGGTAATGCTCTTTCCAATGCAGTGTAATAGCTCCTTTGTCCTTAAGAAGTTTGGTACCATCCATTGAAGGTAAAGGATTCATACTATAATTTGTTGGTCCATAGATGGCCTTTGTGGCATTAAAAAAGCCCCATATATTATGAGCATCTGCAAAGTGCTGGATTTCTTGAGCTTTCTTTATCCACCAGGCATTCTTCTTTGAACCTCAGCCTTTGCGCTGGCATAATTTTTTTCTTAGCAGCAGAGTTAATGTCTTTCTGCCATATCTGGAAGGCTTTCCTTTTCTTGTCGATGACACGTTCAATCTCACTATCATTCTCATCAAACCAATCCTGATGTTTCTTAGTTTGGTATCCAATACGCGCTGCAATAATGGAAGTATTTAGTTCAATCCAGTGTTCCTCGACATTTTCAGGGAGTTCCATAGGTAGATACTTCTTAAGCGTTGTTTGAAAACAAGCTCGCTTAATAGGATCGTGAAAGGCGTGGATGTTCATTTTACACCTTGGTTTTCTCCCTTGGAGCCTACGTTGAGGAACAATATTAATGGCCATAGTGGATCAAATTAATTGGTGATCTGTCCAGCAGTCATCAGCACTCATCATGGCCCTAGTGAGGAGTACATCATGATGATTTCTAGCACAGACAATTACATAATCCAGGAGATGCCAGTGTTTTGACCGAGGGTGCTTCTATGATGTTTTAAATTTATTTTTCTGGTGAAAGAACTTAACAAGATTATGCTCTGCACATTTAGTCAGAAGTAGAATGCCATTCAAGTTGCTATTGCTAACTCCTTTCCCAATGGTTTCTGGCCATAAATCAAAATCACTCCCAATTCTTGCATTGAAATCGCCCAGGAGGATAATTTTATCCTCCTTAGATATCTCTGATAAGACGGTGTCCAGCTGGTTATAAAACCTTTCCTTGATGTCTTCATCAGCATCTAATGTTGGTGCATAAGCACTTACAATAGTTGCCTGCTGGGTTTTGGTGAGTTTTAACCGGAGAGTTGAGAGCCGTTCATTAATGCCAATAAGAACTTCCGTTAAGAGTTTCATAAGATTATTTTCAATAGCAAAGCCTGCTCCATGTATTTGTTGTTCTTGTTCAGGCAGACATTTCCAGAAGAAGGTAAAACCTCCTTTTTCTTCCTTCAATTGTTCTTCTCCTGCTCTTCAAGTTTCTTAGAGTGCTGCTATGTCAATATTAAAACGTCTCAACTCCCTCGCAATGATGGCAGCCCTGCATTCAGGACGTTCACTATCTGTGTAGTCCAACAATGTCTGTATATTCTATGTTCCAAAATTCAATTGTCTTTTGTGACTGCTAAGTGGTGACCCCGCTGGATGCGGTAATCCAATCAGGGAGAAATGAGGCAGACTATCTTTAGGGCACCTTTTCTAGCCCCCTCCTCATATGGGGTGAGCAGAGTGGATCCTGAATAGGACTGCTCAGTTGTGGATATAGCTGCTGAACTACTCAACTGCCTTGGTCCTTGAGCCAGGATGACTGAATCTGTATCCACCACCCATGTGCCGGTCCATGACTAGGGGCTTCCGGATTTCACAATCCTGCCCTGTAGCCATTCGCCGATCTCCATGGGACTGTTGGTTTGGTTTGGTTTGTTTGGAAGATGCCCGTGTGTGAATTTGTATTATGTGGAGAGATCGGTGCACAATGATCAACACACAATCTTGACAGAAAAAGGCTTTGATCCAATGGCATGGATACCACGACGATTGGAAGTCTTTTATCTGCTGCAGCCTTCATTCGCCTTCACAGCTGTTGTAACATGCTCATTGTTATACTCTGCCTGTTCTGCCATTGAGGACATTTGTCATGCCCCCCTCAGAGGACTCATCTGAGGAGGAAGAGGAATGGGAGACCGCAGACCCAGGAGAGGGGACAAGCAGGGAGACAGCCCAGGACCCTTTGCCAGACCAGGGACAAGCCCCTGAGGGAGCCCATGTGATGTCCCTGTATTTATAATACTGTAAATATGGTAAGTGCGGGTTTATTAGAGTGTATATGGTGAGTAGACTGAGTGAGAGGGGGGAGTACATGGGCTGGAAGGCTGGAGAATGTTGTATTATGATTGGATGAGTGTTTGAGTGTCTGACGGTATAAATGAGAGGATGACAGTTGAGAGAGAGTTCGGTTGGTGGGAGTTCTGAGGGAGGTTGGAGTTGGTTTTGTGGGTTGGACTGGATTAGGCTGGTAGTGAGGCAGGTTATTGATGACTAGTAACATAAAGAGTAACGCATCTGATGAAACCATACGCTTGTTAAACTATACCTTTAAGTAATCTTGTTATTCCTGTGTATATAAATAAATATTTCTTGGTTTACCTAATGTCTGATCCTTGGCTGGGTTACACAGACCAGAAGGGTGGGCAGGGCATATACCAAGGTTGGGAAACAGTATCAATGGTGGCAGCGGTGAAGAGATAGTGTAACATCATCATGTATCCAGAGTAACCCAGGGCTGTATGCTTTATAGGCACAAAGATACGGGGGGGGGGGTTGTGGCCTGCAAGTGCACCCAGACACACAGTATCAATAGGCCTGGAGGAGACTAAGGCACAGTCTCAAGGCAATATTGAATTACTGGGAGTGCCTGGTGGTGCGGCCTAGCAGTGGGATCTTGAGAGATCTTTGCTAGAGCCTGTGAGAGAACCATTTAAAAACCAGGACCCTGAGGTGGGACCGTGACAAGGCGGTAGCCACAGACGGGATCCTAGCAGGTGGTGGCCTGAGGTGGGATCCTGATAGGAAGGGTCCTGACAGCCCACCTGTCAGAGTCAGGAAGCGACTAGAAGGCTGCCCCTTCCCCAGCAGAGAGAAGACACCAACAGGTGTTGCAGCAACGAAGGCAATCAATGTGATTAAGGAGCAGGAGAGCTCGCAAGAACACAGGCTGATTGTAAGCACCTGGGCCTTGTAAGCCTGATTGTAAGTCTGACCAAATGCAGAGTATAAAAGGCTGGAAGGAAAGGGAGACTCCTTGCTAGAGTCAATGTCAAGCCTTGCTGCAGACATTACTCCAGCTCTCCTGTTGACCTGTACCCTTGGACCCTGCCCCGCCTGATTGGAATCTCTTGGTTTATGAACATTGGACTACCTTAAGGACTTGACTCTCTGCATTCCCCTTTGGCACTTCCCAAATGTTTACACGCTGCCTGGCAGATTTATGGTCTGGCCTGCGGCTGGTATCTGTTAATTAGTGGCTTGCCTCTGTGCACCCCTGCGTTTGACAACATTCTTTGATCGTTCTTTGTCTGGTTCCTCTCCCTTGACCTTACAGCCATGGGTGACCCTGCTGGGAGTATATGACTCCTGAGGGCATCGCTCATAGGGTTCACTGGAACACGCAAGCCCACTCATCACTGCAAGGTGATGATCCAGCAAGTGAGAGCTATTTGCCAGACCAGTATTGGCCAGTCAGACTGCAGTGGCTCTGTTGACGTCTCAGGCAGAAGCCTTTCATTCGACCACCTGATCCTTATAAAACTGAAATGTCAGAGATTGAACCTCGGATCTTCTGCATGCAAAGTGTGTGCTCTACTGCTGAGCTGTGGTCAGGGCTGGCCAAAGGTGTTCTGCTGCCTGAGGTGGAGTAGCGGATGGCATTCATTCTCAAGCTGTGGTGCCTAGCACCCAACAGCAAGCAGCCAAGTTATTTTGGCACCTGAAGCAGAAAATCCCACAAGCTCCCTTCCCTGGAAATAACAGTGCAACCATCATAAATGTAAAAACGCATTTTGCTGCTGTGATGTTCCTATATATTAGTGTATATATGGTAAGTGCTGGTTGTTTAGAGTATACATGGTAAGTAGTGAAAGAGGAGGGGGAGTGAATGGGCAATAGAATGCTTGATGATTGGCTGAATGTTTAAAATGGCTGACAGTATAAATGAAAGGATGACAGGTAAATCTGGGTGAATGTGAGGTGGTGAATTGTGGAATCTGGGGGGAGAAGAGAAAGAGTGGATTGTTTGGTGGGGTTTAGAGAGTTGTTTACCAGGAGGGAGGTGGAGTTCGGATTAGTATTGAGTAAAACCATATGCTTATGTGCCTTAAGAAGAAATCTTGTTAATCTTGTTAGCTTTGTTATCTGTAATAAATACTTAATTTGGTTTACCAAAGGCCTGATCCTTGGCTGGGGTTTCACAGACCAGAAGGGAGGGTAAGGTAATGACCAAGGCTGAAGGGGAACTGTAACAAATGGTGGCAGCGCTGAAGAGAATAACAATACCAGTATTCAGAGTCTGTGGGAATACTAGTATTGGGACGTTACTGGTGGTTGCCTAGCAGGGGGATCTGTTGAGATCTGTGCTAGAGCGGGGAGAGAAATCATAAGAGAGCGGTCCGGACTGGTGGAGTCCCTGGTGGTGCCTAGAGACAGGCAGTAACCACGCGCAGGTAGGAACCTGACAGGGAGAGCCAGGGAAGGACGCATCACAAGTGGTGTCAGTAGCGGTGGGATACGAACAACAGAGAATCCAGATACAAACCAAAGAGAGTCCCAAAGACACGTGGTGACAAAGGAGACTACATCACAGGTGCTGGCTGTAGCAGTGAGATACGAATACTAGACAATCCCTAATAGTTGTGTGGCAAACAGAAATAACAAAACAAGATTTCTTGTGAGAGTGACTGGCAAAGAGTGTGTGGCAAAGAGTGAGTGAACTCAAACACCATGGCTGAATATATAAAAATGAAAAGAGAGGAGCTGGTGGAGAAGTGCATAACATTCAATTTACCTCATGAGGGTAAAGGGGTAGATGAATTGAGGGTAGCACTTATAGGATTTGCAACTGCCCAGCAAAAACAACCTGTCAGAGAAGAGACCCCAGAAGGATATTTAAGCAATCCCGCTTATATAGAGTACTTGAGAGAGAAGTTGAGGATGGAAGGTGCAGAGAAGGAAAAACAGAGAGAGTTGGAAGCTGAGAGATTGAGGATGGAGGCTGAGGAAAAAGATAAACAGCGGGAGTTGGAAGCTGAGAGATTGAGGATGGAAGGTGCAGAGAAGGAAAAACAGGGAGTTGGAAATTGAGAGAATGAGATTGGGGTTTGAGGAGAGGGAGAAGCAACGAGCATTGGATGCTGAATTACAAGTAGAAAAGTTAAAATTTGATAGAGAGAAATTTCACTCTGAGGAGGCAAGGAAAGAGAGAGATGGAGCAAAAATAAAAATTACTCCAAAGGACTTTGCTGTCTATGAGCCTGGTCAAGATCCTCAAATTTACCTCAGCACCTTTGAAAAAGCAGCTCAGTTGTGGGGGCTACCTGAAGATAAATACATGCAGTATTTATCAAACCTGATTAAAGGGGAATTGGCTGAGGTATACCAATATTTCCCCTCAGACAAGCCCGTCACCTATGCTGAATTCAAAGAAGCAGTGTTTAAAAGATTCAGACTGGGGCCTGATTATTTTAGAAAGCTTTTCAGAAATTGCCAGATACAGACAGGGAGGTCTTTTGTGGAACTGGGAGCAAAGTTGATGGATATATTTGGAAAGTGGATGAGTAGTGCCAAAGCTCAGTCAGTGGAAGAGGTGAAAAGCCTCATGATACTGGATCAATTATACCATCAGTTACCACCAGAAATAAGGCTCCTGGTCAAAGACCGTTCCCCTACATCTGTGCAGGAGGCCGCAGAGATGGCGGATCACTTCGCCTCCAATAGAACTGGCTGGGTGGGGAAAACATCAAGAGAGTTTAAACCCAGACCATATAGTGTTGGCAGAAGGGATGTGGTACCACAGCGAGTGAGTCCTTCATTAAAATCTGAAGGGCACAGGACACCCCAGAGTGGATCTGTGTACCCTAAAAGTGAGGAGAAATTATGCTACAAATGTGGTAGACCAGGGCACCTACGTTTTCAATGTGAGGTTGCCAACCCCATTAGTAATCCTGCTCAGACAAGGGCAGTGAAAACAGAGCCCAAGGCTTTAGAAACAGCGAAAAAGGTTCAGTTCTGCCAGATAAACTGGACAGAAGTAACAGACCTTGATTCAAGTCTGAGAGAGGAAGTGAGTGTACAAGGGGCAAATTATTGGGCATTGCTTGATACTGGTGCCGCTCAGACATTACTGAGGCCAGATTTAATAAAATCTGAGGTAATATTACCTCAGGAAACTGTGACTATCCAAGGAGTGAGGGGTCAACCAGAAAGTTTGCCTGTGGCCCTGGTGGAAATGACTTGGAGAGGCCGAGAGGGCCGATATAAAGTAGGCATTAATGCCCAGCAACAAGAACCAGTAATACTGGGAAGGGATGTAATGGGCGCCCAAGGAAAGATCTATGTAGTGACCAGACAGCAAATTGGCAGAGAAAAAGAAGCCATATTAAGGGGGGCTGAAACAAACAGGGTGGAATCTGTTAACCAGCCTCAGGTCACCATAGCAACCACTAGCAGGCCTGCTGAAGAAGACAAACTGTATCAAGTGGTCTCTGGGGAAGAAGCAGAGCAATTCAGGGAAGAGCTGCATAAAGATATCAGTTTGAAGCAGGTAAAGGAACAAGCCTTGACCCAACAGATTCCTTTCACTGACAAACTGAGGAATCAAGTTGTGTGTGAGAATGGGATTTTATATAGACTGTGGATGCCTGCTGAGAGAAAGGATGAATGTGAACCAGTGAAACAAATGATGGGACTAGTGAAAGAGAATTTGAGTCATGCACAGGAGAAGCAAAGTTACTGGTATGACAGAACAGCCAGAGAACGTGTGTATGATGTGGGAGATATGGTTATGGCGTTCATACCCAGGAAACATGACAAATTACAGGCTAACTGGGAAGGACCATATACCATCAGAGAAAAGCTTGACACAGTGACATATGTAATCACCACAGACCAATTAAACAAAAGCAAAGTGGTTCATGTAAATATGTTGAAGCCTTACCATACCAGGGATGCACAGGTGTTGCAAGTTACCTTATTCCCTGAGGGAAGTGGGCCTGAACTTCCAGATTTGGTACAGGAAAGCAAAGACAAAGGAGGGGTAGATCAAGTGGAATGGTCAGAGGAGGTAGAGGAGGAAGTAAAAGAAGAGATTCTGAGAGTTTTGAAAACCTATAGGAATCTCTTTAGCAACAAACCTGGCCGAACCAGTATAGTTATACATTCCATTGATACTGGAGATCATGCCCCAATCAGATCTGTTCCGTACCGTGAGAATGGGAAAGTTTTGAATGAGATCAAAAAGGAGGTGGAAGATATGCTGGAATTAGGAGTGATCAGGGAATCCATCAGTCCCTGGGCCTCAAGTATTGTCCTGGTTCCGAAAAAAGATGGAACGACAAGGTTTTGCATTGATTATCGGCTAATCAATAAAATTACTGTCCCAGATGCGTATCCTATGCCTAGGGTAGACGCTATGTTAGATTTATTGGGGGCAGCAACCATTATCTCTACACTAGATCTCTGTAAAGGATTTTGGCAAATGGAACTAGACGAGCAATCCAGAGCCAAAACTGCCTTCAGTACACCAGATGGGTTATATGAGTTTGTGACCTTACCCATGGGACTAAGGAACTCACCAAGTTCATTTCAGAGGCTAATCAATACTGTGTTGCGAGGCATGTCAGATTTTGCAGTGGCCTATATCAATGACGTGGCCATTTTTAGCAAGTCGGTGCCTGAGCATGTCCAACACCTGACAACAGTATTGGAGGCCTTAAGAAAAGCAGGCCTCACAATAAAAGCTAAGAAATGCCAGTTTGGACTAAAGGAAGTAATCTATTTAGGACATAAGGTGGGGAGTGGGAAAATCACCCCCTTATGGAGCAAGGTGGAGGCAATACAAGCGTGGCCGATCCCCTTAACCAAAAAACAAGTAAGGGCATTTCTGGGTGTGGCTGGATTTTATAGGAAGTTTGTGAGAAATTTTGGGGAAATAGCAACCCCCTTACATGAATTGACCAAGAAGAAGTGTTCTGAGCGTGTGGTATGGACGGATGAATGTCAGAAGGCTTTTGATCTACTGAAGCAAGCCTTGTGCCAAGGACCCATATTAATGGCACCAGACTATGAGAAACCATTCATCGTGGCTACAGATGCGTCGGACCTGGCGCTGGGAGTCGTCTTGCTACAGGAGAGAGAAGGCACCAGACATCCAGTGGCGTACCTGAGTCGCAAGCTGACGCCGAGGGAGAAAAACTATTCGTCGGTTCAGAAGGAGTGCCTAGCAGTCGTGTGGGGACTGAACAAGTTGCGCCCATACGTGTGGGGACGAAGATTCACAGTGACTACGGATCATCGGGCCTTGTTATGGTTGCAGACTATGAAAAACCATAACACTATGCTGCAGAGGTGGTCCTGGGCCCTACAGGACTATCAAGTGGACTTCCAGTTCATCAAAGGCAAGGACAATGTACTGGCCGATGGACTTTCCAGGCAAGTGGCTGGGACTGCAGTGACGTGACCAGACAGAGGAACAAAGAAAGACATTTTCCCCATAGAGACTTTTATTTGTTAATGCGACGTATAAATCCTGGAACAGGAATAATACTCTGCAGTTGTTTAAGGGGGGGGAAATGTGATGTTCCTATATATTAGTGTATATATGGTAAGTGCTGGTTGTTTAGAGTATACATGGTAAGTAGTGAAAGAGGAGGGGGAGTGAATGGGCAATAGAATGCTTGATATTGGCTGAATGTTTAAAATGGCTGACAGTATAAATGAAAGGATGACAGGTAAATCTGGGTGAATGTGAGGTGGTGAATTGTGGAATCTGGGGGGAGAAGAGAAAGAGTGGATTGTTTGGTGGGGTTTAGAGAGTTGTTTACCAGGAGGGAGGTGGAGTTCGGATTAGTATTGAGTAAAACCATATGCTTATGTACCTTAAGAAGAAATCTTGTTAATCTTGTTAGTTTTGTTATCTGTGATAAATACTTAATTTGGTTTACCAAAGGCCTGATCCTTGGCTGGGGTTTCACAGACCAGAAGGGAGGGTAAGGTAATGACCAAGGCTGAAGGGGAACTGTAACAAATGGTGGCAGCGGTGAAGAGAATAACAATACCAGTATTCAGAGTCTGTGGGAATACTAGTATTGGGACGTTACTGGTGGTTGCCTAGCAGGGGGATCTGTTGAGATCTGTGCTAGAGCGGGGAGAGAAATCATAAGAGAGCGGTCCAGACTGGTGGAGTCCCTGGTGGTGCCTAGAGACAGGCAGTAACCACGAGCAGGTAGGAACCTGACAGGGAGAGCCAGGGAAGGATGCATCACAGCTGCCCTTTTGTGACACCCACAATCTGCTGCCTTGTTTTGCCTCAGGGCAGAGCTTATGCCAAATGCCCTGTGTTTCCTCCCTGTGGGGCAAACGGGTGAACAAATAAGCACAGCTGCCTCCATCAGTCTGTTTATGGCTGCATGCACACTTACCCATCTGCAGTACAAAAATACACTTTTTCTCAGTACTGAATTGTTCATGCAGCTTTCAATCTAAATTGTTTTTGTATCTTGCAGTCCAGATAGATGCGCATGGCTACTTGATATGTGTTTAGAACCCTTCCCCTTATGATCCTGGTATAAGCGCACACATTGGACCAGTGTAGGTAAACACACACACACCAATTTTTGGGACCGCCTACATCTGTTTTGAAATGGATGCACCGCAGGGTCATGCAGATTCAATCTGCAATGAGCTTTTATTTTCAGAATGAAACCGGTGTGTCAAGAAATGCTTTTCAGGGACAAAAAATATGCAATAGACTATGTAGGAAAAACAAGAGCTCAGTCTCCATTGATTCTAGAACAGCCTTTGGGAACACAGATGTTGACGAACAACCACTCCCATCAGCCCAAACCACCACAGCCAGTGGTGAAGAATGATGGGAATTGTAGTCCAGCACCATCTGGGACCTCAGGAACGTCTGTTCTAGAATAACGTGTGTACTGTATACAGCTTTGGGCTTTAGAGTCAGGCATTAGCAGTAATTGCTTCAAGTTAAATGATATCCAGGCTTCCTGTGGTTGGACATTTAAAAAAAAAATCTCCTGAAGTTGTCTCCTGTTTGCAACATTTTATCCAGAAACTAATTCAATTTCGTGAGTCGTAAACATTGAGCTTATGTCATAACAAAAGCAAATTGGCAGTTCATTTTATCATGATCATCATTATTATTGTTGTAAAATTGTGTGTGTCAGTCAGTATTGTGTGTCAGTAAAGATCTACAAAGGAACCAGGAGTGGGAACATTGGTGGGAGTTGCTGCAATTTTTATTGCAATGTCAATAGCAGTAAAATTACAATCCTGCTGACAGACGATGATTTAATATTTGCTTATACTGCTGGCTGTGCTTGCCAAAATGTAAAAAAGCAGCAAATATTTCCATTGCCATTTTTCAACATGAATGAAAGATGTCACTGGTTCTGTAAAGAACATAAGAACGTAATAAGGTCTGGCAGACTTCTTAGCCAGTCCATTAAGCTCATCTTGTCCATCTATCCATTGAACATTTACTTCTGAGACAAGGAGGATCAGGACACAGCAACAATGAAGAATGGCAAACTCTCGCCACCCACATGAACAACAATTTAAATATTGCCCCCTAAAGGTCACCTAGGGAAGTGATTTAAATGGGGACGGGTCACAGGGAACTGTCCTTGTTAAACAGAGACCCGCATAGCCAAGGTAGGGAACCTCTGGCCAGACTCCAACTCCAGTCAGCATGGCCAATGGTCAGTGATGATGGGAATTATAGTCCAGCAATACAATTTCAGGCCATATAAAATACCACAAAAATCCCAAAGCATTACCTAAAAGCCAAGAAGACCCAACACCAAATGATATAAAATTATCAACATTAGGAGAAAACATTGTTCTGCAACTTGGATCCAAATTAGTTGCTAAAGGCAACTAAAGGGATATGTCTTTAAGATGAATTTAAAACCCACAAAGAATGAGGCTTCTATGATAACCCCCGGATCGCACCCCACAATTGTGAGGCCCCTGCTGAGAATGCCATCATCAATGTACTCACCAATCTAATTTCCTTTATAGGAGGGCACCTTAGTAGGGCGTATATATATTTTCATGGGTATAGAGAAAAATTCAGTGTGACCAATGAAATTAGATGGAGATGAAAGGCAATATAGTCTGTAAGAATTATATCAAATCCTAGCCATTTGTGACAACAGTAATTGATGATATCACAAGCATTTTAACATTACTGAATCAATTAACACCAGGACAAGCAATACTGGCTGGTGAACATTCGGACTGGTTGGGCAGAATGCAGGGAGCTCAACAGTAGGTGGCGCCAGAGCCAATGACAGGCAGAGCCAATTAATTCTAGTATGTCCCCATCCCGTTCTCCCTGCTGAGCTCTACAAGGGCAACGCTGAGACCAAAGAGGAGGAAGCTGACAGGCACTTCCACCCCCTGGACTGGATGTAAGAAAGAAAGCAGGAAGGTGGGGACTGGCTGAGGTCGATTTGAGGTTAATGACAAGTAGGGATGTGCTAGAATTCCACCAAATTCAGATCTGATACTGAATTTTCCATTAATTCACTTACTCTCTATAGTTGTGGATCAAATTTTTATGTAGCCATTTTCCACTGCTATTTTCAAAAATGGATTTTTTAAATTAAAAAATCTGCATCTAAAATACTGATATTAAGAATAATTTTATTGATATTTCCTTTCGTTTATCAATATTTCCTTTCAATATATCAATATTAATATCAACATTTTTGCGAGGGAAAACCAGCGGCTAGTGGACAAAGAACAAATGGGAATCGATACTGACCTGTTAGGTTAATGGAATACTTTTGAACTGGCACCAGCCAACGGATCCCATCCCTAATGGCAGGCTGAGGTGTGCGGGGTGGTGTCCTGGCTCCCATCCTAAAACACCACAACAAGGCTGCTCTTTCAAGTAACAAAGAGATTTATTCAGGAAAGCTCAATACAGGTTAAGTGGAAGGTTTAGATTACAAGGGTTGCAAATCAGGAGTCTGGGAGCAGGATCTGGGGTCCAAGACTGGACAGCAGCAATGACAATGCCCTGACAAGACTCCTCATTCTTTGTCCCTCACTTTAAAAGACCAAGGCGTGGCAAGCTCACTTGAGGGATTTTTGTCTTGCATGGGAAGACTGTACTTGGAGGCGGTGCTTCACTGAGGCCATAGCTGCAGAGGCACTACCAAATCTTTGTTGACAGAACAGAGACCGGTCCCCTGAATGCCTCCTCCTCCTCCTCCTCCTCCTCCTCCTCCTGTCCTCTGCTGCTGCTCCCATCGAGTTGGTGGCTCCCTCGGGACCCTGTGACATATCTTGCTCTAGGGGCAGGGCAGGGACGGAAGCCAGCACTTCCAGCACCCCGTCCCTAACAACCTGAGGCAAAGGGTCTGGGTCCCCATCCCCCCTCTCCTCCAGCTGACTCCATCTTACTCACCCCTCATGGCAAAATTCAGAGAAGTGCCAATGTCGAAGGATGCCTTCTGGAGTTGTTAGGAGATTCCTCTTCCCCTCACAGAGCTACAATTTCCAGAGTGGTTTAACAGTCAGCTCCTCTTATTTATTTATTTATTTTGTATACCGCTTCATACTTGAAAAGAAGCCTCTAAACCAGCCTTTCCCAACCAGTTTGCCTCCAGATGTTGTTGGACCACAATTCCCATCTTTCCTGACCATTGGCAATGCTGGCTGAGGCTGATGGGAGTTGTGGTCCAACAACATCTGCAGGCACACTGGTTGGGAAAGGCTGCTCTAAACTGTTTATAGTGTTGAGAAAAAAATCAAACCAAATTACACATTTAAAACAATACAAAATATTTAAAAGCAACCATCTTAAACATTAACATCTTAACATTAACAATAAACATCATAAAAACCAAATTATACATTTTAGACAATACAAAACATTTTTTTGAAAAAACATTAATACAACCTAAAATAGCTAACATAATAAATCATAATCACTACTAACAGATTAAAACACAAAACAACCTCACCCACCAAACACACAAGTGTGTGTGTACAGGTCGCAGCATCACTCCCACTTCTGCTGCTACCGCCCCAACTTACGCTCTCACCAAAAGGTGGGGCAACACTACACACTCCCCACCCCTGGAGCTCCCACAATCATTCCACTCCCACACAAGACCCATAACAACTCTCAGCACCCTTCACAAACTACGCTTCCTAGGATTCTTTGGGGGAACTAGGACTGTTTACCATGGAATGAGGGTGGAATAAATGTATTGTCTGAATCTGGCCTGTGCTCTAGGGACTACTTCCGCCTTGCATACTGAGTGCTTTTTTTTTTTTTAAGGAACAAATGGTGCTGGTTTTGGCAGGGGAAATTGGAAGTGCAAACAGCAGGTCGAAGAGTGAAGAGAGCATGAAGAAACAGGGATGCCACCTCCTGGGGATGATCAAGAGTGAGCCACATTCAACAAGAATGTTTTGTAGAGATGAAGGTGTGGGGAGGGGGCAGGGAAGAAATTAAGTGTGGGAGCTCAAAACCGCTGACAGAAAGAGGCCACTCTGGTTTTTCTCCCTCTTTCCACATCTATTTTTTCTTTTTCTTTTCTTTTTCTTTCCAAGGATGTTCTTTCGCGTCTTAGCTGTGCAACTCTTCAAAAAGTGCTGTTTCTTAAATTAGGGTCATGGTGAGGCTCATTAAATGTTTCACTAAAGATTGCTTCAGTTGGGGCTGACGCTCTGCCAATCAAATTGTCTCCAGTGAAGGAGCTGTAAATCTGCAAAGCAATAATAGTGCCCGGGGAAATAAAGGGCGATGCTTGGAAGTAGGCAAGTCTTTATGTATATATATCTCCATCCTAGGGAGAACAAATCTAACCTAGAAAGATGCCTTCAAACTCGGGGGGAAGGGGGGAAGAGGGGGAATGAAGAATGAAAGAAAACAAGGCACTCTCTAAAGCTGGTTCTGTTTTCCTGGAATCTTACTGTTATAATAGAGCACATCTGTGACACTTTTCCGAGTGCTTTTTGAAGCCCATGAGAGACAATAGTGCTTGATACCAAACTAAAGATGATATGATAGAGCAGTGTTTCTCAGCCGGTGTGCCTCCAGATGTTGTTGGACCACAACTCCCATCAGCCTTAGCCAGCATTGCCAATGGTCAGGAAAGATGGGAATTGTGGTCCAACAACATCTGGAGGCACACTGGTTGAGAAACACTGTGATAGAGGCTTAGAATCGTAGAATCATAGAATTGTAGAGTTGGAAGGGGCCTATAAGGCTATCGAGTCCAACCACCTGCTTCATTGCTTGTGGTGTGCTGAATTCTCACACGACAGCCTGTCTTCATGGGATTTTTGCCCCCTCCCATAGTGCTCATATGAGACCTGTTTCACCAGAGGTGGCAACTAGGGTAGGGGAGAGATTCGATTCAGTTCACATTTAAAGCCAAACCTATCACATTCAGACATCCTGAAACATATGAAAACTGAAACACAGAAATCCTTAGAAATTCGCGCTTATCTGAATTTTGCGTTGCAGTTCTCCAACTAACCAACGTTTATAAAAATACGTGTACAAAATGTGCATAAAAATGAAAATCTTAGTAAAAGTGACATACAAAAAATGCATTAATTGGAGAAAACTGCTTGCAAAAGTATGTACCCTAGTCAAAACTCTCTATAAAACTAGTTTATTAGGAGAAATTCACACTAAAATACTGAAGATATGAAAATCTTCAATTTTTAAAAAAATCACGAATTGCTGCAGAAATGTGGGGAACTGAATTTAAGTTTAGGGAACAGAAATTGACAGATCCACCCCTAGCGACGATAGGACAAAAAGAAATGAATGTGCACCATAGTCAACAATGACTGCCACATCATCTTTAAGTCTATCTACCAATTAAATTAAGATGGTAACTGAAGAAATGGCCAGGTAACTGAATAAATGGATCTGAAACAGAATTTATTGGATTCTGTTTGAAGAGGGAGGATAGGCTCCTTGAATTTTTCTGTTGAAGAAGAAAGATGGGATATCAATGCAAGGAGAAAACCAGCATTGTGATTATTTATTTGAAGACAGGCTTGATGGCAAACATGATAAGGGTGGTCCACCTCTTGCTGGTTATATGAGCTGAACAAAATGGATTGTTGTTAAGAAATACAAAGAAGCTCCAGTAAATCTTTTCCTCACCAACATTCGTACTGAAAATGTAAATGGGAAAGATACCACGACTGATTTATTTTCTTCTCCAAAAATTGCCAGTTGTGTCGAAACCAACTTCCGTTCCATCAGGAGAACATGTGACATTTGACAGGCTGTCATTGGAAAGACAAATGTGCCCAAGCAGCTGAGGAGGGAGATGACCTTCACTTTCACTTCTTGATGTGCTGCAGCAAGCTAATCAATTAAGCGAAGGAGGTTAAAGATACAGGCAGATGGGAAGGCAGTTAGCTGGACAGACACGGCAAAGAATTACGCCGTCCCTTGAGATGGCCCTGCCAAACAGAGCACTCCTGCACCAATGCTGGATACTTCTTTCCTGAGTCTCAGACCAAACCAGGAATTTACATGGGATTCTGTGTAATTTTGCCTGGATGTTTCTTAAACTGAAAAAGCCTGGAGGCTGCAGTCAGGAACTGAGGAAGGGCAAGAGGCAGTTCTTTTCTCTCTTTACTGGCCTTTATTTTTCTTTGTTGCATTTATCTTTGAACAAAGTTAAAATTACAAAAATCAGAGGGGGAAGAGAGAGCATTAATCGGACAATATTACATAAATTATTTGTGCATGGGATCTTAGTTTCAAAACACTAAATTAAATATTGACCTGACAAATAGAAATGCAATAAATATGGGTCACAAACACCCACACCGAACATTTAAAGCACTAGCATACCACTTTAAACAGTCGTGGCATCCCTCCAAGAATCCTGGGAACTGTGTTTATTTATTTATTGCATTTATAACCCACCTTTCCCCCAAGGAGCTCAAGGTGGTGCACAAACATGGCCCTCCCCCTCTCAATTTTATCCTCACAAAAACCCTGTGAGGTAGGTTAGGCTGAGAGACAGTGACTGGCTCAAGGTCGCCCACTGAGCTTCATGACCGAGGAGGGACTAGAAACCTGGCCTCCCAGGTCCTAGTCCAACACGCTAACCCAGCCTTTCCCAACCAGTGTGCCTCCAGATGTTGTTGGACCACAATTCCCATCTTTCCTGACCATTGGCAAAGCTGGCTGAGGCTGATGGGAGTTGTGGTCCAACAACATCTGGAGGCACACTGGTTGGGAAAGGCTGTGCTAACCCCTACACCACACTGGCCCACAACTGTAGCTTGCTAAGGGTCTCCTAACAACTCTCAGTACCGTTAACAAACTACATTCCCCAGGATTGTTGGGGGGAAGCCATGACTGTTAAAGCAATATAAGTGTTTCAAATGTATGGTGTGGATATGTAATATACAGTGATACACCAAAAATACAGACATTTGGTATCATACTCTTCTATCTCATTTAGAGTAAAGCTGTAAAATACATAGCCTGCTACAAGATAATGTACAATTTCATATTTCAATGTCTTCTGATAGCCTATGCAGATCTATTTGTTCTTGCCCTTTATTATTCCAATAAAATATAAACACACTCCATTTTTCACCCAGTGCCTCCTGTCAAAGCTGATTTTCCATCTACAAGGGAAAAATTTATCTTTTTCCTTGCACAGAAAAAAAACAGCTTGAGATGTGTGTGCACATCTGTGTGCATAGAATTCCACACAGGGTAAATTGGAATTATTTTCATTGGAAACTAAAGTAATTCATTCTCGTTCCTTTCATAGGCTCATCTAGCCACAGCGATGCTTCAGCCCTTCTGCCAAAACGCGTCAAGCTAAGATGTTTTCATGCAGCTGTTTAAATATTTCATTTTGAGTCGACTGCCCCATTCAATCCGGCCAATGCTCTGGCTTTAAAGATTTTATGTGCTTTTGTCAGGCTCTCATGTCTGCACTGAATATACAGATTAGGGAAATGTTTACTGGTCTGCTTGAATAAGGGTGGGCCACAGGATTTTCGTGGATACGAAAGGCTCCTTTATGTAACATGCAAATGAGCTCACCACATACCTTCTGTTGCCTCCAGGGAACATCTTTGGTGCTTAGTGAGGCTCTCTTTGTGTTCAGGTTAATTTGCTATCTGTGGGGCTCTGTAGGCGGAGCACAGATTCAGGGCTCACACAACACAGAGGCTTGGAAATGGCAATGAACATTTGAAACAAATCTGTAATGCATTGAGTTAAATCAGGGGTGGGGAACCCTGTTCATCCCAAAGGCCACATTCCCTTCCGGGCAATTTTCTGGGGGGCACACACCGGTGGTAAGTGGGGCCAGAGGCAAAAGCAGGCAGATCAACAAATGTACATTTTATCCATGTTCAGTAGGCTAATTTCTATAGATACTCACACACCCCTAGTCCCAGGGACAAGCGAGAGGTGATGTTAAATGCATCCTTGCACTTTAAGTGCAGGCTTCTAAAAGTGCAAATGGCATCAGCTTGGTAAGAGATAATTATGGTAGGCATGGAAGGACAGATCAGCCAGTGGTGGCTGGTGCCCACTGAGACTGGGAGGGTGGAAGGTAGGGAGGCCATCAGTAGGTGAAGCCAGAGCCAAGCACAGGCAGAACCATCTAATTCTGCTTTTGTCTCCATCCCCCCCCCCCATTAAATTCTACAAGGGCTCCACAGAAACTGAGGTTGCTTCCAGATGACCTGTTTATTTATTTATTATTTATTAATAGCATTTGTTAGTCACTTTTTTCCAAAAATAGGACTCAAAGCGACGTACAAAAAGGAAAACAAAAACACACTGCATATGAAATAGCTTACAGCAAGTCAAACAATGGCAAAAACAATTTCAAGCGAAATAATACAACAATAATAGAGAAAAAACAAATGGCAGATATAACAGCAACACAACAATCCTATTACACAACTAGTCAACATGGCAAAAGTAGAAGAGAGATAACACAATCTCAACTTCAACTTAGCTACTAGAACCACCCCACCCATGGTGTTATTCACAGTCTCATTCCTCTAGTAATGAAAAGTCCTTTTAAACTCCACCAATCTCTGCCAACCGCCCGCTGTAGCTCTTCCCTGGTGGCCCGATCTCAAGCCATGGCGTCGAGTGACCAACAGCACCGGCGTGCCTCCAGGAGAGTCCTGCTCGCAAATCCGCCGAACAAGGAAGGCTCCTCAGTCTCGCTGGGGTAGTAGGTAACGAAGATGAACGTGGGGACCAGGCCGAGAGCTACCGCCACCGCCACCATCTCCCCCCACACGCTGGGGATGGCATACCTGCAGACCGGTTTCCCTCGTGTCCCCTCTCTCCACAAGGAGAAAGCTTCCCAAAGAGTGGAGTCACGGCCGCAGCAGCCGAGGATAAGTCAGCCCTCAGGTGCCCCTCCGCCGGCTTCCCTTGCGGGGTGAAACGTCCTCGGCAGCCTCAGTGACAAACAAGAGGCAACTGCTCTGCTGAGATGGAGAACCACTCCACCGGGTTAAGGGACCAAACTCCATTGTCCTCCGGTCTCTTCCGACCCATTTTCGTGCCTTGTGCCTTGTGTGGAGGATGGAGCAGGTGGAGACAGCTGCTGTTACCTCCGCCATGATGATGAAAAAAGGCTGGGTTCCTGGTTGGGTCTCAGACCTGCCCTCATCGCTCCCAGTGTCATGCCAGAGCATGTTTGACGAACATTCATCCTGATTTATTTGTGGGGAAATTAGATGAAGTTGCATTACGCAAGTGTTATCCCACAGTTTCCACCGCATTTCCTTGTCGCAAAAAGTCCAGTCTTTGGGGGAAATGGGTTTGTTTTGCAAGAGCTTCAAATCAGATTTAATTGCACAGCCTGAATTTGCTGGGGTATTATTTAATACCATCCCAAAATAGTGACAGCCTGGAATCGCCTTAAAGAGGAGGAAGCACAGAGTCAGGACCACCCCCAGGACTGGTTGTAAGAAAGGAGACAGGCAGGTGTGCTTGGGGGTACCAAGACTGACACTGGTGGGGCAGTGCCCAATTTCCCTAATGGACCAGACTAAACTGGATTTAACTCTTTCCTTCCCCTTCTGAGGTTGAGGAAAATCTTTCTCTGGACCTGATGTTTGCTTGGGGGGGGAATCTCCCCCTTGATACCAATGGTAGATTTCCTACTAATGAAAATGTTAGCTCCAGAATGCAACTATCTCCCCGCACCCAAAAAACAGCCCAAGGAGACTTCCAAAATATACTACAGACACAGGAAGTGGCCTTATACTAGATCAGACTATTTGTCCATCAGGGGTAGCTAATGTGCTGCCATCCAGATGTTTTAGAGAAAGGGCAGAATAAAATAAATAAATAAATAATTCTTATCATCCCTGACCATTCGCTATGCTGGCTGGAGCTGATGGGGGCTGCAATCCACAGCACCAAGAGGACACCACATTGGCTACTCTACAGCTGGTGGGCAGTAGCTTTCTAGAGCAAAAGAGTCTTTCCTAGCACCTGCTACATAACCCCTCAGCTACAGGTGTCAGGGACTGAACTTGGGGCCTTCTACATCAGGTGTGGGGAACCTGCAGCCTGTGAATCAAATGAGGCCTGGTGAGGGTCTTAATTGGGCCCATGAGGCCATTTTTCCCAAGTCATACCCACCTGCACCACACCTGATGTCATATATGAAATCAGATGTTGGGCAGGTAAAGATGTGGCTGCAAAGCAACAACTGCAGATTTTTACCACTCCTGATTGTTCCTTAGCATGTTGGGCTTGCCGTGGTGCATTTTAAATTTGATTGATTGATTGAAACTTTATTTTTACCCCGCCCTTTTTCCAAACTGGAACTCAGGGCGGCTTACAAATAGAACTACATGTAGTTAAAAACATAGAAAAACATACAATTAAAATTTGGGCCAAATGCAAGCCCTGCGGGATTGGTTTCATTTGCAAGCTCCAAGGCAGCTGAATCCTGCTGAAAGCAGGGCTGGAAGCCAGTGCCAATCAGTTGATTGGTGGTGATTTTAAGCTCCACTGGAATCTACATGCAAGGTATCGTTTGGATTCAAACCGTGACTGCAAATGGACATTTCCTCCCCGCCTGTAGACATCCCCAGCTGCAGTTCCTGATGGGTAGTGAAAGCTACTGCATTAGGACATATGGGGCACTGCCCCACCAGCTTCAGTCTAATCTCAGCCAACCCCCACCTGCCTGTCCTTTTATTAACAACCACTCCAGGGGGTGGCACTGGCTGTTAGCTTCCCCCTCCTCAGTCTCAATGTTGCCCTTTTAGAACTCATCAAGGAGGAGGATGGGGGCAAAACTAGAATTAGTCGCCCCTGCCTGTCATTGGTTCTGGCTCCACCTCTTGTTGCCTTCTCTGCCTTCCTCCCCACCAGTCTCAATAGGCATCAGCCATCACTGCTGATAGGGAACTCCCTAGTGCATCCAATCCCACTGGAGCTTGCTGTCAACACCAATCAGCTGATCAGCACTGACAGTAAGACCTGCTTATGACAAAGCAATCAGGAGGTCACTTTATGCTCCCAATTATTACTTTGCAAGTGGGGTTCACTTTAAGCCCCAATTGGTCCTTTGGAGCTGCTTTCTTATGTGTCCCACAACTGATGTCACATGTGGGAAGGTGGGTGTGGTTTGGGGGAAATGGCCTCACAAGTCAAATTAGGACCCATGCCAGGTCCAGTTAAGCCCATGAGCTGGAGGTTCCCTGCTGCAAGCTACATGCAAGGTACACTCTCTTCCACTGAGCTATGATCCCCTTCCAGTGTGTACCTCTGACAGGAAATGATGCTACTGGGGATGAGATCTGTTGGCTGGTATCAACCCCAAAGCATCCCATTGACTGAACAGGCTGGTATTGATTCAAGTTGGTTCTTTATCTGCAAGTGGTTGCTTTTACCAATCTGTTTCCCTTCCCCCCCCCAAATATTGATATTGTTGTGTGCCTCCCCAATCTCCAAGCGGTGAGATTTCAGGGGTCCTGCGCTCGTCCTGGGCTTTGTTTCCTTGGGAAGAAGGTCAGTGGAGACTGTCATGTCTTTATGAAATATGGTTTGTTTATTTACACACATTCCAACCTGAGCTTAGGATGGAGGGGTTCAAGGCATCAGCAGTCCAATATCCAGCTTTCCCATCAGTGTTACAGGAGGTATCCTAAAGCCATGGTGCAGAGAGACAGACTCTCTTCCTGCCTCCAGTTCCCAGCCTTTCTCCAGACACAACTCACACTGAAAACACAAACCTCTCCTAGGTGCGGAGGGGGGGAGGCTCTCCTGAAGCGTTTCAATGACAAAAGGGTCTTCCTGGCCCATTCTTCAGTTGATGGGCACCTGATAGGCCCATTAACAACTTGGCCACTCTATTAGCGTAACAAAAAAAATTCCAGCAGAGCCAGCCCCTCACCCCAAAGGCACAGGATTCCAAATCAGAGGCTGGAAGGGGACTCGCAGGGACCATCCATTCTAACCCCCAAACTCGCAACAATATTAATATCAATATTTTAAAAGGGAATATCAATATTTTGAAATATTGATAAACTAAAGAGATAGCAATAAAATATAGATATTAATATCAATATTTTAGATGCAGATTTTTTTGAAAAAAATCTGTTTACAAAAATAGCCACGGAAAATCATTCCATAAAAATTCGATCTGCAATGATAGCAAATAAGTAAATTAATGAAAAATTCAGTACCAAATCTGAACTGGGCAGAATTCTAGCACATCCCTAGATGCTTCTATCACACTATCTCTGCCTGTCTTTTAAACTGTGTTCTTTCCCACAGGCATGGAGGGAAGCAATAGTTGTTCCTATCTATAAAAACGGAGACAGAGAAGACCCCTCAAATTATAGGCCAATCAGTTTATTATCTGTAATAGGTAAACTTTATGCATCCTATCTAAAAAGTAAATTACAAACATGGATGGAGGAAGAAAATGTTATGGGAAAGGAACAGGCCGGGTTTAGAAAAGGAAGCTCTGTCCTTGATCAATGTCTTCTGCTAAATTTCTTGGCAGAAAAATACATGAACTATAAGGGGAATGGCCTTTATGTCGCATTTGTCGATCTAAAATCAGCATTTGACTCTATTTCAAGGGACCATCTTTGGAGTAAATTAACAAAATCCTCAATAGATAAAAGATTACTTTTTCTGATATATAATTTACATCAACATACTTCACTGCGGGTCCATTGCGGACGCGACAGAGGTCTGACGAACTCAATCCCTACAAGAAAGGGGGTGGGACAGGGATGTACTTTGGCTCCCCTTTTATTTAATTTATATCTTAATGATTTAAATTTAAATTGTACATCCAGGGATTACCATTCTCCCAAAATAGGTGCACAATCCTGCCCCCTGCTTCTGTATGCGGATGACGCTGCCCTCCTTTCCTTTTCTAAGGTGGGGCTTAAGCGTTTATTACGAGCCTTTATGTTCTATTGTACGCAGAACCATTTAAATAGCAACTACGCTAAAACAAAAATCTTGGTGTTTTCAAGACGGAAAACATTAGGTACTTGGACAGTCAATGATCACCAATTTGATCTGGTTTTACAATATAAATATTTAGGTATTACCTTCCATTCAACGTTGAACGGTCCACTCATATACGGGTTGCTATACAGAAGGCACGTAATACCACAAGACATGTTCTCCATTATTTTTTCCATAAAGGGGGGAGGTATGTACCTGCAGTTATTCAGGTTTTTCAACTAAAAATTATTCCACAGTTACTTTTTGGTGTGGAACTATGGATCCACACATTTATTTCATCTGTCGAATCTGTTCTTTCCTTCTTCTTACGCCGTATATTGGGTGTACCAAGATGCGCCCCTACGGCGGCTCTTAGATTAGAGTGTGGTCTTTCTTCTATTGAATGTCAAGCATGGTCGAGAGCCACTAATTATTGGGCTAGATTGGCATATGAACATCCTCCGGGCTACTTAATATATCTATGGAATGATATTTCTACATTCAGTTGGAATGAAAAATTTAGGAGTAAATTTGCTTCGTTAGGCTTTTCATTAGAGCATTTATCTGTACAAACGGCTATTTCGGCTAAATCTGCTATACGGACTCGGTTAAAGGATATTGATTTTCAAACAGATATTACTATAGCCACAAAAACATGTTCTCCTATTTATTTTAATTTAGACCCTACGCCCTCTAATTATGCTGCTTATTTGGATTTTCTTACGATCCCAAAACTTCATCTTGTCTTTACTAAGGCTAGATTTAATTCCCTTCATTCTGCACTATTGATGGGAAGATATCAAGGAATTCCCTACGAACAACGCGTATGTCCATGTGGGGAAGATAATATTGAAACACTCAATCATGTTATGTTTAACTGCCCCATATATGATTTTATACGCTGTAAATTTTTATCTAATATAATGGGAAGTATTGCACAATTAGCCCCTGATATTATGTTACGATATTTACTAACATGTTCAAATAAAGCAACTACAATGAGGGTCGCAAATTTTATATACGCTGCGCAATTGTTACGTTGTGAAGTTTTACAAAGTTGAATGTTTTAATATATGAATGTAACAATTGAAGTGGAACCAAAAGGCATGGTTCTGAGATTTATATTTTATTTATGTTTTCATTCTAATTGTATTGTACTATACACAAGACGGGTCTTTGACCGTAAAATAAACTACATACATACATACAAACTGTGTTCTAACATCACCTTCTCCCTCTTTCATTGTGCAATATCTATAGCATCCTGATGGCTAGTGGTGGGAAAATCTGCTGATGCTCAAGTTACTGGTATGGTTCAATCCCTGGGGAATTAATTACCTGCATCATAGTCCTATACCAGCCAGGAAGAAGGGATTCTTGTCCAGATGACCTGAGAAAACAAATCTGCAGCATGTGTATGTGGAAAGCAATTATTTTCCCTTCAGGGATTCCTTAGGCTGGAATGGCACATTTGACAATGGAGCCAGATGGGCATTCGGGTCTGCCCTAAGCAATGGCAAAGTGGCAGGCTAAGGGGGCGATTTGAACTACAGAAGCAGTGGGCCAGAACAGGTTGCTGAATCCTCTCACCACTCCCCAGTTTTTCCCAAAACTCTCTGCCCCAGCCACCTTCCCCCACAATAATAGGAAACACCACAACCACAACCCTCACCAGAGGAAAGGAACCATAGGGGTAAAGTGGTGAGCACAGGAAGAGTTAAGTGGCCCCTTCCAACCTGCCTGTTGTCCAGAAATCACCCACATCCACACACACACTTTTCAACTGTTCAGCAGAGACTAATCTGGGCTCCTGGTTTGCTAGAATCATAGAACTGAAGGGTCCTTGTAGTTCATCTAGTCCAGCCCTTTGTTCAGTGCAGGAAATTCAAGCTAGAGCACCCCAACATGTCTCACACCAAACTTGTAGCCTAATGCGGGATCAGTAAATATGCCAATCTCAGTTTCTCTCAGTTTCTCATTTTTCCAATTTTAAGATTTTTCCAGTTTATATATACACTGCATATATGTATGTATATACATATATAAACTTCCCATGAAAATTCATCAGCACTTTTTTCCTAATATGCACATTGTGTATGCAATTTTGCCTAATGTACTTATTTTTGTACTGCAATGTTCCGTAATATAAAGCATGTTTGTATGTTATTTCACTTAATATATGCATTTTTGTGCACATTGCTTGACTGCAGAACGGTATCACAAAATTCAGAGAAGTGTGAATTTCAAAGGAAGGCTGTGTTTTGGTTCACAGAAAGTGCAAATTAGGTTAATTTGCCTTTAAATGTGAACTCAGTCAAATCTCTCCTCCAGCCCTATGCCTAAAATTTCTAAAGAGTTGAATACGGCTCTTCTCCAACATGAGATTATGGGCGCTTCCAGATGGGTGTTTATTGTGGGATTGGTGCTCCTCATATATACAAGTATTTTGCAGAGTCCACTTGACACCATTGTCATCAAAAGGCCAGGCTGCAGTTTTTTCCCTTATTTAATCTGGATATACCTTTTCCATGGAAAACACAGTGACTTAAAAAAACAAAACAAAATAAAACCTGTTGTCAACAATCCATTTGCACTATCTCATTGACCCAGCATTTACAACAGTGGCTCTCAAACTTTTTCAGTTCGCGGTGCACCGTAAAACATATAAAAATTTTCTGGCGCACTTTGTGTACAAAATTAAAAATATATTAATATATTTTAAACTATGAATAGAAATAAACTATAGAAAACTATTACTTACCCTATACAAATGGGTTTCTTCTCATTTTTAAAATATACTTTCATAATATTTGAGGCACACCTAGCCACTTCTTAGGGCGCACCAGTGTGCCTGGGCGCACCGTTTGAGAATCACTGATTTACAATCTTAAGCTCCAGTCTGGAAACATTCCAGATTTCTTTATCTGCCTTTTTAGGAAGTCTTACCTATTTGGCAAGACAGGTTGCCAAAGTCTGGAATTATGTGGATCGAAATGTAACATCTGTCCTGTTCATAACATTTGGATATGTTATAAATTGAACTTCATTTCTCCGATAATTTCTTCTTTGGCTTGGAATGTAAAACAAACTTCTGCATACCTACAGGATAGAGAGATAGAGGAAGAATCTGTCCTACTTGGATGCCAAAACGGACTCACTTGACTCACTTGATCCAAGAGGATTGGATCAATGGTCCACTTCAGAATCTGCAGTCTGGCAGATTCCATTGTGAGGTAGTTTGAAGGTTGTGCACTGCCTCCATTTTCACCTCCTTGCACACATTTTTGGAAACTGAGTATCCAACCGCTGCACGGAGAGAGTCTTGCCACCAATGTGCCTTGAATGAACATAGAGCAAGTCCCTCTGGCAAGGGTGAGGCTTAATGATGTTGCATCACTCCCAGGGAGAAATTGTATGGGGGGGAAAACATGGTTGCCCCCATGTAAAGACTGGATGCCTTTCCTAGTATATACCGGAAAAGGTATTCTGGCACTGACCTCACCTTTGGTGCATAAGATGCTATGAAGAGACACGCACCTGCATATTCATTAATGAGTTAATATTTTCCAACAGAAAAGAGAAAATTGTGTAATGTGATAAGAATGCCAGTACTCCAGTTGTTGCAGCTTATTGTTGTAATGGAAAATAATAATAAATACTTTTTTAAAAATTTCACATGTGGAATATTGGCTGAATGAACCAATTTACGAGCGAAGAGGGAGTTTTCAGAATGCTGGCAGAGAAAGCTCATACCCATGACTTCAGATTTTGCCCCAAAGTGCCCCAAAAGTGGCTCAAAGCAACTTAGAGAAACAACCATTAAAAACAAGTAAAAAAACAAAAGTCAAAACAACCTAAAATGCTCACCAACAATATGTATAAAAGAGGCTGCTTCAGTTTTAAATGAAAGAAAAGCAAAATGAAAGAACCTGAATTGTTTTTGTTAGAAGAACTAATGAGAATTCAAACAAATAGTTCTGAATGAAAATTACTCCCCCTCCCCATATGTGTCTCTAGGGATGAAAAATGGGAACAATTTGAAACAGTCTGTACACGGTACAGAACGGAGGGAGGGAGAGAGAGAGAACAACTGGGGCTGTTTCTGGGCACCTTTTAAAATCATCTATAAAATGGGGAGCCTTTGTGCTATTTGTCTGAAATTTGGAGAAAGAAGACACCTTAAAATTTTATGTTATTTGGATGCAAAGCGTCAAAGTTACAGGCAGTGGAAGCACTGGGAAAGGAAAACAAATGGGAATACTTAAAATAAATAAACTACTTCTGAATCAATTATGAAACTGAATAAAAAACCAAAACAAAGTTGAATAGTGAACTAAAAACCAAATGGAATAATAAAATTATATTTTTCCTTGCACACCCCTACTCATCTCTATAGAATTGTTTTAAAGTTGGAACTGTAGAGTGTTCTTTAGCCGAACCACCCTCCCATACATTTTTTCAGGGGCAAACTGACTGTTACAGACATCTGCATGTAATACTACCCCAATAAATAATAATTTATTTATGGTTTAATAAAATTAACCAAAAATCAAAAGCAGCTTTAGGAGAGGGCAATCTAGAGCAATGTTTTGAGATAGGGAGGTGGTTATTTATACTCCTTCCACCAGCATTCCCCATTTGAAATCCCCCCCAAACCTTTCCCCAAATGTACCAGTACCTCTCATATTAGAAATTACGAGGGCAACAGAACTTCCCATTCATCTCCTCTCCACTCAAGCTCCCCCCAGATATGCTCCAGAGTGTCCCCCAACACTCAATCAGATTTGGGGTGGGGTGGGGGAGAGGAGGAAGGGAAGTCCCATTTGCACAAGCAAAAGTACACTGTGGAAGTGGGGCACCAGAACTGGATGCCACCAGTGGAGGCTGGTCCATTAGGGAATTGCCCTGGTGACCTCAGTCTTCCCTCACCCAGCCCTCACTTGTCTGCCTTCTTACTTACAACCAGTCCAGAGTTCCCCTTGTAGACCTCAGCAGGGAGGAGGATGGGGACAGAACTAGAATGAGTTAGCTCTGATTGGCCCTGGTTCCACCCTGAATTCCACCCCCCCCAGTCTCGATGGGCACCAGCCACCACTGGATATCACCCTCTAAACATTAGAAGTGATTAATCTGCCCAGTGCCTCTGCAGAGTTCTGCAACCATTTTTTGGAACTTATACTACTTACAGACAGCATTTTTTTACACACACAGAGAGAGAGAGAGAGAGGATTTGCCTTGTCAGCAAGAGGGAAAAATTGGCTCTGTCTGGTCTGAGATTTCCAGGGGAGTGCTTCGGATTAATGGCTGTCAGCAGGCGGGGTAGCTGAGCATAGGCAAGTGCTTCAGGAAGACGTACAGCCGCAGCAGCTTCCAAGAGATAACTCACATCAGATGCCTTTCCTTGGGGTTTTATATTCTCCCCCTTTGGTGCAGTAATGACCTTGATTTATCAGTAACTACAGCACATGGAGCAGCTGCACCCTCTCCACCGTGACAGCATGCACGAAGTCTGGTTAGCATGCTTAGAGCTTTTATTAGTGGCTGGTAATAACTGGGGCAGCAAATCTCATTTTGGCCTGGGGGGTATAACACTGCCTGTCACAAACTAGGAAAGGTGGATGAAGGATATCAGAAGACCCTGGCTGCTAGATCAGGCCAAAGGCCTATCTAGTCTAGCATCCGGTTCTCACAATGACCAACCAGATGCCTATCAGAAGTCTGAATGCAGGACTTGAGTGCAATGGCACTATCTCTTTCATATGTCACCAGCAGGGATGGGTGAGAAATTCGGTTCACTTCCCATTCAAAGCTGAATCTATCAAATTTGCACATTCTGAAACGATATGAGAACCAAAACCAGCCATCCTTTGAAATTCACCTGAATTTTGCAATGCAGTTCTCCAACCAACCATTGTTTACAAAAATGCATATGCTAGATGAAACTGTGCATTAAAATGAATATGTTAGTGAAAATAATATACAATAATGTATAACAACAGGAGAAATTGCTTGCAAAAATGTGTACATTAGTCAAAACTGCATGCAAACAAGAGAGACAAATTTGTATAAAAATGCTAAAGACCCAAATGCCTATATACTTTGTAGCATAAATGAAATAAATGCAATTAACACAAAAAGAAGCCTCCAGCATTGTCCAAGAATGCTAACATCTGTAATGCTTAATTCCCCTTACATCGATTCACTCAAGTATGAGGAACTAAAAACCGCGTATCTCTGCATATCCCAGATGGAGGATTCTGAGAAGGCCTCAAAGCCTCCATGTTGACATGATAACACTGGGAAGTGGAAGATGCATCCTCCACTATCCCTATGCTTGCATGCTACCAGGTTTCCTTCTTGCTACTTCCTACTTGCCCAGATATGCCCCATCTGCACTATACATTTAAAGCACTTTTTATACCACTAAACAGTAATGGCTTCTCCCAAAGAATCCTGGGAACTGTGGTTTGTTAAGGGCGTTGAGAGTTGTTAGGAGACCCCTATTCCCCTCACAGAGCTACAATTAACCCACATAGTGGTTTAATAATCAGTCTCTTTTACCAGGGAATTCTAGGACCCATCTATACCTAATCTCAAAATCTGTGTTTCCCATATTCGGTTGGTGGCCTCGAGATCTATACATGTGCTGTTTGTGGTCGGATTATTGTGAAAATCCAATTATCAAGCATCCATATGTGTGAGCTTTTTTTTTGTCTAAATTGCTTTAGCATTGGCCACTCCCCTATGTCCACCCCTTTTCAGTGATTGGTCCATAATGGTCGTTATATGTTTCTGCGCTCTTCTGAAAAACGGCGCGAAAAGCAATCTTTTTTTTTTATTCCCACGCATGCTTAGGTTTGTGGATGTGCTATTGGGTGGGAAGGAGACAAGGGGTTTGGCACATGATGGAGGAACACCCATGGACCGCCTATTGCAGGAAAGTCCACAACATTGCTTCCGAGCTCAAGGATGTTAATGCGATTGATTATCGGTTTAGGAAAGCATAACAGGTTTTCAGTGGTATATTTCTAATGAGGATTTGTGAACGCAAAAATCCATACTAGCTTGCAACGTCATATGAATGATGGTGAATTAATGAGGACACAAACCTATAACACTGCAGATTATACAGTCACATAGACAGGCCCCTAGAAACTGTAGCTCTGTGAGGGCAAGAGAGGTCTCCTAACAACACTCAGTACCCTTAACAAACCACAGTTCCCAGAATTCTTTGGGCTAAGCCATGACTGTTTAAAGTGGTATAAATAGTGCTTTAAATGTATAGTGCAGATGTGGCATACGTTTTGAAAATGATGAGGAATCAGAACAGAGAGGGCTGGCAGATTTTAGAGAACTCTCAGCAAAGGCTTGTTTCACCAGGATTCTCTCTGAAACCCTTTGGAAAGGCCAGCCCTGTCCCCTGTCAAAATGGATATTTTCACCCACCGCTAATTGTCAGCAGGGCCGGTTCTAAAGGGCAGCCAGGTTGGGCACTGGCCCGAGCGCCCCAGAGGTACAGGAGCCCCTGAGGGGCCCTCCACTCCCCTTCCACGATCCACGTCCCCCCACTTACCTGTCAGCCGGCTTTTTAACATTGCCCTTAATGAAGATGGCAGCCGCAGCTTCCCTAAGGTACTGAAGCCACTACCGCCATCTTAGTTGATGGCAGAGATGTGTGCGCGTAGCACACACGTGTGCCATCAACAAAGATGGCGGCGGAGGCATCATTCCCCCTTAGGGAAACCGCAGCCGTCATCGTCATTAAGGGCAATGGTAAAGACTAGACAGGTACGGGGGCCACGGGCGGCACGCGCATGCACACACACACACACACACACACACACACTGGGGGGCCAGGGCAAGCTGATGCCCAAGGGCCCCCGCATGCCTGGAGCCAGCCCTGACTGTCAGGCTCTCCTGACAGTGACGGCTCCGCCGGTTGCTCTTTTGCCTGCTCCTTCCTTCCCTGCCTGACTCTTCCTCTTGCATCCACTTAATGCAGCCACCTGTGTCTTTGGGATAGGATGTTCACTTCATTCCAGCTGCATTGATCTATTGCTCATTATCTGCCTCTCCGCCAAGGCTGGCTTCTCTGTGCTCCTCCTAGAGCCAATCCTGGCTGCTCACCATTGGAATAAGAAGGGGGGGGAACAGATGAAGAATTGCTGGGAACAGAGTTGAGGCAAGGACTCTGTGAGTACATTGATTTCAGGATTTTTCATTCTATGTTCTCAATATGGTTTCGTCTTAGCTCGAGGCACGAGCAGGGCTGGCATGGTTAAATCTGCAGAATGGCCTGATCCATGGATGTAAGCAATAAGCACTTATTTCTGCAAACCTCTTTCTAAAAAAACAACAACCAAACAGAATGAAAATTCCCAGAAACATCAAAGAAGAGTCATGCTGGATCAGACCAAACCCACACAGGTTTCTAGTATTATGGTTCTAGTATAGTGTCCAACCCAGAGGTGGGGAACCTTTGGCCCTCCAGATGCTGCTGAACTACAACTCCCATCAGCCCCAGCAAGCAGGTGAATGGCCAGGGATGATGAGAGCTGTAGTTTAGCAATATCTGGAGGGCCAAAAGTTCCCCACACCTGGCTCCAGCCAGGAAGCTGACAAAGAGGGCATGAAGATTACCTTCCCACACTGGCTAGTATTCTGGAGGTTCTATATGGCTAGCATGGCTGATAGCCAGGATCTATTCTTACACCACTTAGGGTGGCTTACAACAATTTAAAATTCTTTAAAAAGCTCTAAGGTGGAATATAAATGCTAACTATTATGACTTATTCTGTTCTTTAAAAAAAAATCAATCTCTAGGACTGTGATGGCTACAACAATTCCTACCAAACTAGTTCAAGGAATAGTTCATGCACAAACCCCTTTTACAATTCAGTAAGTTAGCAGAAGGGTGGGGATCATATTTTAGAAGTGGCAACCTCTTTTGCAATTTTTCTGGGAAAGACTCTCATTAGCAATTTTCTGTGATTTGTTTGACCAAATAAATTTTGAACGCTTTTTCATTCTTTGGCCAGGTTTTGGTGGTATAAAGTAGCTAAGGCAGATTTTGTTCATATCTTTTGGTGAGGAATGATGATGGTGGTGGTGATGATTTGATTCTCATCAAGGTGACCCAAAGTGACTTACGTTAACAAGTTAAAAACAACAGAGTCAACAAAACTTAAAATCATTTCTGACAATTAAAAAGCAGTTCAAACAAACACATTCAATCAAATAAAGGGCAGGTATACAAATTCTACCCCACTAGAAGAGGTCATCAATAGCCAAAGACCCCATACATCAAGGGCCAAAGGCCTGTGAAAAGAGAGCAGTCTTTGCCTGGCACCTAAAGATGGATGAAAATGGCACCAGGCAGGCCTCCCTGGGGAGAGCATTCCACGGCCAGGGGGCCACCACTTGAAAAGACCCTTTCTCATGTTGCCACCCTCTGAACCTCCTAGAAATGGGACACACAAAGGAAGGCCTCTGATGATGATCAGGGTACAGCCTGGTTCATATGGGAAGAGGTGGTCCTTGAGGTGTTGGTTTCCTGAGCTGCATAAGGCCTTTATAGGTTAGAACCAGCACTTTGAATTTGAAACATTTGGGGCATTGTGTTAGACAATATCCTACAATTATGTAATTTCTACCTTAAAACCCTAAAACCAGAGCTTGGAAAAGTTACTTTTTTGAACTACAACTCCCATCAGCCCAATCCAGTGGCCATGCTGGCTGGGGGTGATGGGAGTTGTAGTTTAAAAAAGTAACTTTTCCAAGCTCTGCCTAAAACTATCTTGTTATGTATGATTAAGACAGAGGTTGTAAATGGTATTATACAGTTTTTTCCCCTTGTTTTTTGAGGTGTGTGTGTGTGTGTGTGTGCGTGCATGTGCGTGTGTGTATGTGTGTTTGGCATTACTGGAGAACTATAAACCCACTTTACACAGGATCTAGGAGGAAAACTCATGAGAATAGGTTTATTGAAAGATGGTAATTCCTTTTTAATACAGAATAATATACAACCTTACATTTCCTATCTGATGCTTTTTAACAAAGAACTTTACAGGGGAAGAGCCATAGCTCACTGGCAGAGTATCCGCTTTGCACGCACAAGGTCCCAGGTTCAGCCAAGAATGATGAGGGTTGTAGTCCAACCACATCCGGGGACCCAAGGTTGAAGAACAGTGCTGTAGACAATACTGAGCTAGATGGGTCATGAGACCATCTGACTCAGTATAGGGGAGCTTCCTAGGTTTCCAATTTACAGAAGCCAAATGCAGGATCTCTTCTCGATCATCCCAAAGTGTGGGACGTGGAATAAAGGCCTCAAGTTATAGGAAGCCAGATTTCAGCTGAACATCAGGAAAAACTTCCTGTTAGAGTGGTATGACAATGGAACCAATGACCTAGGGAGGTGGTGGGCTCTCCAACCCTGGAGGCATTCAAGAGGCAGCTGGACAGCTCCCTGTCGGGAATGCTTTAACTTGGATTCCTGCATTGAGCAGAGGGTTGGACTCCATGGCCTTGTAGGCCCCTTCCAACTCTACTGTTCTATGATTCTGTGAACTGAATGTTATAGGGAAGCTGTTATTAAAAATCAGAGACAGATGTATATATTTTATAAATGTACTTTTTTCCCTTCCCCATCATTTCTGTATTGTTACTTATTATAAATGATAACAAAAAAGTGTGTGTGTGAATAATAATTAATTCACCCAGCTAGAGCAAGTTAGCTAGAACCTCTCTGTGTAACTGGCATGCTGGCAAAGTTAAATCTCCAAACTGCTTGTGCTTATCTTGTTATTTAATTAGGACAAAGATAGGGATGACAGCCCAATTACCATGAAATGTGAATCTAGGTTGTAAGCAGAGAGCTTCACGCCTGGGATGATGGGAAGCTGAGGGCAAAGTAGGAGGCATTTTATTATTGGCATTTCTTAGGAAGTCCTTTTTTACCCAGGAAAATGTCTAGGGCCTGGGGGGTTACAAAGTACAGAACCCCATTTACATAGCCCCCCAAAAATGTTTCTTTTCTTTAAAAAAAAAAAAAACCATTCTCCTCCAATCAGTGCAAAAAGAAATTGCATTCAAACATTATCAAATCTTAAATTCAGTTCTGGAGCAATTCACTATTTCTTTACCATTCTGGGGCAAATTTCTCCTTATAAACACATTTTTGTATGCAGTTTTGAGTAACGAACACATTTTTGCAAGCAATCTCTCCTCATATAGCACATGTTTTAATGTTATTTTCAATAATATAACTCTTTCCTGGAGATGCAGGGATTGAACCTGGGACAACTCACACACACACACTCATGTGCACATGCACCATTTCAGCTATGCACATGATGCTTTACAAAGAACAACTATGAGAAGTGCCTGCCACCAGCAGGCTTTTGCATTGAATGCATGTGCTTTACCATTGAGATTACAGCCCTTTCCCCTTCAAGGAAACAATGTTTAAACAAGGAAACAGTTTAGTGCCCTTTACCTTCACAAATGCATATGGTTCAGAAGCCAGTGGAGGGCAGACTGTTGTCAAAAGCTATTACCAACAGTGTTGTCCTCCTGGGATTGCCCCAATCACTGTCCTCGTTTGACAGGCCCCCGTAATTTATTTTTTATACCAATGTGGTTTCCCAGTCTTGCAAAATGCATTGCCCCCATGGCAGATAGCAGCAGCAGATTCTTTTCCTAGAACAGCTGAGTGTCCGCTCGTGCCTGCCGGTAACCTGCTTCTGGATTCCTGGCCCAGAATAATTGGAACACGAGGAGCTGGTGGGAGCCATTTTCATCTTGGACCGAGCAGTTTCTCCACTTTTTATGAAGCCTAAATGGCCTGGGAGTTATGTTTGACTAATGTTTGACTGGAGATGTGCCCTGAAGTCATCAATTTGATGAAATAACTGGGTGGCCAGAATACAGGCAGGAAAGAAAAGGATTGGTGAAGAAACCTGCCTAGAAAGCACATAGCTGTAGCTGAGAAGAATGGGGAAACCGTCTGTACACAGAATTCTGCATGCATATCTGAATTCCTGTTCATGATTTATTGTTGCTGTTGTTGTTGTTATGTGCCTTCAAGTCAACTATGACTTATGGCGACCCTATGACTCAGTGACCTCCAAGAGCATCTGTCATGAACCACCCTGTTCAGATCTTGTAAGTTCAGGTCTGTGGCTTCCTTTATGGAATCAATCCATCTCTTGTTTGGCCTTCCTCTTTTTCCACTCCATTCTGTTTTTCCCAGCATTATTGTCTTTTCTAGTAAATCATGTCTTCTCATTATGTGTCCAAAGTATGATAACCTCAGTTTCATCATTTTAGCTTCTAGTGATAGTTCTGGTTTATTTGTTCTAACACCCAATTATTTGTCTTTTTCGCAGTCCATGGTATCCGTAAAGCTCTCCTCCAACACCACATTTCAAATGAGTTAATTTTTCTCTTATGTGCTTTTTTCACTGTCCAACTTTCACATTTATACACAGAGATTGGGAATAGATAGAACATATAATAAAATTATGTCATGGTGAGAATATATTGCTTTAAAGAGTTGAATATGATCTGTTTTAATCTGAGTTTCTTAAAATGTCTGATATGGGTAGGTTAGCACTTTAGTCTTCTGTATTTCATAAGTGAAATAATTTAATGATTGACTCTTAGAGGCTTTTAATGGTGGCTCTCATGGATGAGCATTAAGTGGTTGGTTAATGTCACAAACATATTGAAAATCTTAACACATCCAGCATTTCTTTATTACCCTTTGAAACCATAACGCTTGGTGACCAAAACTGGTCAGTGATGGTGCCAGCTGTACGGCAGGATGGGGAGTGTTCCACAATCAGGGCACCACCAATGAGAAGGCCCTGTCACAAGTTCTGGTCAACCAGAATTCAATAGTTGACGGTATAACCAAAAGGACCCTTCTGGTTGATAAGAGATTCCTCGGGGAGAGCAGTTTGTTTATACCATCCCATCATGTAGTCCCATTTACTCAGATGGATGTTCTGCTATGTTCAACAAAACCACTGCATACATAAGATTGCGGCATAAATATCCATAAATTTGCATTTCACTTAACCAATAGTTTAAGACAAAAACATGCTCTCATTGTTTTTTAAATGGTGCATGCATGTGCCATAGCATAGGAATGGGGGGGAGGGCTGAATCAGGCCAGATCTTTGATATCGCAGGTGGGCAGGGCTGCAACACCAAAGTTCAAAGGGGCTCACTATCACAGCTGATCAGCCACAACAGCAAACCCCTTTGAAATCTGTCTGCAAGTGCCGTTTGGTTTTTCCTTTAAAGACACTATTTAGATGTGCTGCATGCCGCTGAAGAAAGTGGGTTATCCAAAACACCTGAAGGGCACCAGGTTGGGGAAGGCTGGCAGACACAAAGTGAGTGGCAATGGGTACTTTTTTTGAGGAATGTGAAACCCAGATTGTTGGGGTGGGGGGAGAGAAAATCCTTAATGGGTTGAACTCTAATGAGCCTCTCACGACTGAATGATGCTTTTAATTAAATTATCTAGACATCTTTTTGTAGCATTCATGAGAAACAAAATCTCATGTAAACTGATTTGGTGGAAGGCTGTACCGTTATATGCATTTGCACCTTCGTGGTTCGTTGTTTACTGAGCTTCTGTAATTTTTACTTGCAATTAAAGTGATTAATGAGGCCTATGTGTGGGTAACGCTTTAAAAAAATAGCTATGCATGCAAGCATTTCCATATTTCTCCACCTTAACTACATGTTACATTTATCCTGTCAAGAGTAGCCACATTTAAACCATGCCCTTGTTTATTTATTTATTATTTGATTTATATCCCGCCCTTCCTCCCAGCAGGAGCCCAGGGCGGCAAACAAAAGCACTAAAAACACGTCATAAAAACAAACGCTAAAATACATTAAAACAAAACAACTTTAAAGACATTTTTAAATGCTTTTAAAACATCTTTAAAAAGGGTTAAAAACATATATATTTTTTAAAAAATTAAAAAATATTAAAAAGCAATTGCAACACAGACTCAAACATAGTTGTTGAAAATGCGCCCACTGAGACAGGCAGAGAAAGCTGAGGGGGGGGGAGTGGTTACAGTCAAACAAAGAGAATCAGAAGCCATAAGAACATAAGAAGAGCCTACTGGATCCGGCCAGTGGCCCGTCTAGTCCAGCATCCTGTTCTTACAGTGGCCAAGCAGGTGCCTACATTATGATTGAGGGAGAAAAATCTTTTCTCTATCCACTTTCTCCATACCATGCGTAATTTTATACACCTCTATCATTCCCTCTCCCCATGCAGTTACTCATCTTTTCGCTAAACTAAAAAGCCTCAAATGCTGCAACTTTTCCCCATAGGAGAGTTGCTCCATCCCCTTGATCATTTTGGTTGCTCTTTTCTGAATCTTTTCCACCTCTACAATATCCCTTTTGAGGTAAGGCGACCAGAGCAGTACACTCTTTTACACCCCACTATGTACAAGTTTCCCATTCATATCCTCTCTAAATAGATATGTTTCTGAAAGTAAAAAAAAAAATCAGAACTTTGTAATGTTGGGTTTTACATACAGCCATCAAGAGAGGCAGATCCTGCCTCTGGACTATAAGAGAACAGCTGGCAGAAATCCAAGTGCCAGAATGATGAGATTCCAAATATGTCTTGACGGGCTGGGTGTGAGGCTGAAGGCGCACTGAAGGCTGTCTTTTTATCAATGCACAAGCACTCTCCAGCTGCAACAGGCCAAAAAAGAGAAGAGACATGTTGCTTCAATGCAGTGGAGAACATAGCTCAAATGGCAGTACTGGGCTCTATTAAAAGCTGGACCAATAAGGAGACCATGTTTCAGTGCCAGAATCCAACAATGCTTTATGTTGTTTTCATGGAAGGCACCAGAGTTTGGTTGTGTTGGGCAAATGCCAAGGCACACACTTCCATGGAGGGCCTGCCAAGATCATGCTGCTGCCATTTGCTTTGGGTTGCTAGGAAGGCTGCAGGCAGATCCTCTTCGCATCCTTTCTGTCTGTGGGTGCATTGGCTCATTTGTCTCTTGCCATGGCAAGAAAAGAAGTGGTACGCAATTAATGAGAGAATATGGTGCATGATCTATATATATACCCTAATTAAATACGATCATTATTGTTACATTAGATCATAAGAATTTGATATTTCATTCATTCATTCACTGGCGATCACTTGTGGCCGAGTAAGATTGTCTTCCAAGATAAGGTCTTTAACAGTGGGTCCGTAAGTGACTGTGGAGGCCAATTCTGGATCCACACAGCCTCCCACAGTGAGGACATGGGTTTCCAGATGGAAGATGGTCGCAATGAGGATTTGTTTGACGTGCCTTCCGCTTAGCTCATTTGTCCCGTTCACCCTGTATTTGTGCTTCTTCAAAGTCCACAGCACCTTTGATAATAGCCGACCTCCATTTGGGACATTCATGGGCGAAGACTTCCCAGTTGTCGATGTTCATGTTACATTTTTTTAGATTATCTTTAAGAACATCTTTAAACCTCTTTTGCTGTCCACCAATATTCTGTTTTCCATCCTTAAGCTGGGAGTAAAGTAGCTGCTTTGGTAGATGGTGATCAGGCATTCGAACAATATGGCCGGTCCAGCGAAGTTGATGTTGAAGGATCATTGTTTCAACACTGATAGTCTTTGCTTCTTCCAAAACGCTAACATTAGTCTGTCTGTCTTCCCAAGTAATTTGCAGAATTTTCCAGAGGCAGCGTTGGTGGAATCTTGCTTCATCAACAGGTGCGAACTAGTCCCTCTGTAGCACCATCAATCCAGCTTAATGGTGTGACGTTGGAGAACATTGATCACATTTGATATTTAAATGAAACTGAAATAAAATTTAATGACTTATTTCATAATTCCATTGTACAATAATAAAGACGAATACTGAATTTCATATGTGCATGAAATCCTGCCTCCCACTTTTTATTCCGACACGCACTCAAACATGCAGGTGTGCACCATGCATTTTTTCTTTCATTACTGCACATTCTTATAAAGGAAGCGTCGGGAGAATTTTCTTGCAGAATGTATTAGTCAGAGTAGTACCATTGGACAGCCCAATTCTGTGCCTGGGCCCTCAGAAGAAAGCCCCTCTGCCTTCCCTGGAGCTTACTAAGTAAGTAGGCCTAGGATGGCACTGGCCATTGGATCCAAATGTGGCCTTCCAGGTCTCCGTAACTAGGCCTTGGAACTCTCCTGAGGCTCCACAACCTTCCCAGTTAAACCCTCAGTTGAATGGTTTTTTGCCTGGCTGAAATGTGTCCTTGAACTACGCTAACATATCTTGCTTGCCTGATGGAGGATACAGAGGGCTGTGTGACGGTGTTAGAAACTAGCCTACTGCACAAAGGTGAAATTCACATCCAGTGCTCTGCCCACCCACCAGTGTCATGTGGCCTGAGGCAGATTGCCTAGAAGGGACATTAAATGCACCTGGAGAGGTATTCATAAAGGACAACTCCCATTCTGTGGATGGTGGACCACTAGAGGCTTCTTCTTCTCAGTTGAGAGGTTATGTTCCTCTTCGGAATGAGACATTTCTTGCTGGGCCCTCTCTCTGCTATGGATGTCAAAATCTGTCCATTTCAGTTCTCTCATTTATTCAGTCTTAAATTCAGTTCTCTGTATTTTTTCAGCAACTTGTCATCTAAAAGATCGGTCATGAAAATTCTTCAGCATTTTAGGGTGAATTTCTTCTCTCAGGTGCATTTTTGTATGTAGCTTTGACCCAGATAATTTGAATAACTATAGACCGGTGGCGAATGTCCCTTTTTTGGGCAAGGTTTTGGAGCGGGTGGTTGCCAGCCAACTCAAGGCGCTCTTGGATGAAACCGATTATCTAGATCCGTTTCAATCCGGTTTCAGGCCCGGTTTTGGCACCGAAACAGCCTTGGTCGCCCTGTATGATGACCTTTGTCGGGAGAGGGACAGGGGGAGTGTGACTCTGTTGATTCTCCTTGATCTCTCAGCGGCGTTTGAAACCATCGACCATGGTATCCTCCTGGGGAGACTCGCGGAGTTGGGTGTCGGGGGCACTGCTTGGCAGTGGTTCCGCTCCTACTTCGCGGATCGTCACCAGAAGGTAGTGCTTGGGGAACATCACTCGACACCATGGACTCTCCATTGTGGAGTCCCCCAGGGATCGGTCTTGTCCCCCATGCTTTTCAACATCTACATGCAGCCGCTGGGTGCGGTCATCAGGAGTTTTGGAGTGCGTTGCCATCAGTACGCTGATGACACGCAGCTCTATTTCTCCTTTTCATCTTCCTCAGGTGAGTCTGTTGATGTGCTGAACCGTTGCCTGATAATGGACTGGATGAGAGCTAATAAACTGAGACTCAATCCAGACAAGACCAAGACATTGTTGGTGAACGCCTTCCCTGCTCAGATGGTGGATGCTTACCCTGTTCTGGATGGGGTTACACTCCCCCTGAAAGAACAGGTACGTAGTTTGGGGGTTCTTCTCGATTCTTCCTTGTCTCTCGAGGCCCAAGTGGCCTCGGTGGCACGGAATGCGTTTTACCATCTTCGTCTGGTAGCCCAACTACGCCCCTATCTGGACAGGGACGACCTCGCCTCCGTTGTCCACGCTCTGGTAACTTCAAGATTGGATTACTGTAATGCGCTCTACGTAGGGCTGCCCTTGAAGACAGTTCAGAAGCTTCAGCTGGTGCAGAACGCAGCTGCCAGATTATTGACAAGGACCAGTCGGTCTTCGCATATAACACCTGTCCTGGCGTGTCTGCACTGGCTTCCTATTTTCTTCCGGGCGAGATTCAAGGTGCTGGTTTTGACCTATAAAGCCTTACACGGCGTGGGACCTCAATACCTTGTGGAACGCCTCTCTCGCTATGAACCTACCCGCTCACTTCGTTCAGAATCTAAGGCCCTCCTCCGGGTACCAACCCATCGGGAAGCCCGGAGGGTGGTTACGAGATCTAGGGCCTTTTCTGTGGTGGCCCCTGAGTTGTGGAACAGCCTCCCCGAAGAGGTACGCCTGGCGCCTACACTTCCATCTTTTCGGCGCCAGGTAAAGACCTTTTTATGCTCCCAGGCATTTTAATCTTCTTAATCTTTTTTAATCTTTTAATCTGTATTTTTAATTTTTGTAGTATTTATTTTGTTTTTGCTGTGCTTTTTGTTGTTTGTTTGTATATGTTTTTGTATTTTATTATGATATATTGTATTTTATCTTGTTTGTTCACCGCCCTGAGAGCTATTTTGCTAAGGGCGGTATATAAATTGAAATAATAAATAAATAAATAAATAAATAATATAAACATTCTTGCAAGCAATTTCTCCTAATACAGTGCATTTTTGTATGTTGTTTTTGCTGCTATATTTCTTTCTATGTGCACTTTCTCCTAACGCATGCATTTTAGTAAGCACTCTTTGGAGAATAGCACTGCAAAATTTGGATACAAGGATGGCTGTGTTTCGGTTCTCATATTGTTTCAGAAGTGTGAATTTGATAAATTCAACTTTAAATGCAAACTGAATAGAATTCCTTCCCCATGCTTCCTCTCTACATCTGATTTTCGGAAAGCACTAAAGTCGTTCATTGGCGTTTTTTGCAAGAGCCTGCCAAGATGAACTTGAACTACACACTCCTCTCTTTTCTTTACATCAGCATAAATCTTCTTTCATTACTTCCAGTGCTGCTAATCCTCACATGTTTGGGAACTGTGCCATCACAATGCCCCTTGCTTCTGAAGAGGAAATAGGATTGCTAGAGAAAACACATCCACAGCTTTTTGAAATAATGTATTTCTTGTGCCTTCTTTGACAGTTTGAAGCCAAGGGATTGCCAAATTTCTGAGCTGGGAAAGACACATTGCCAGCCCTACCCCCAAGCTGCATCCCAAGCTGCATCCCACAAGCTTAAGAGTCATAGAGTTCCTTCTTATGTCTGCTCTTTGGATAGGAAAGACCTAAGGCAGTCGAGATCCGAGAGTCAAACCACTAAAATGTTTGTGGTCAGGTCTGGTTCAGCTGTGGCTGAAGATCTAGTACACAGAAACATAGGAAGCTGCCTTATACTGAGTCAGACCATGGATCCATCTAGATCAGTAAAGCCTACCCTGACTGGCAGCCACTGTCCAGGGTTTCAGATAGAGGACATGTTCAGCCTTACTTGAAGATGCCGGGGATTGAACCTGGGACCTTCTGCATGCAAGTCAGATGTTCTGCCGTTGAGCTATGGCCCTTCGCCAAAGAGCCATAGCTGTCCCAGTACAAACTAATACAACATAAGTGGGGAACTTTAGGCCTGGGGCCCAAATGTAGCCCTCTAGATCTCTCTATTTGGCCCTCTCTATCTTTCTATGCCACTGCCTCACTGGGCCACGCTCCTCATCATGGTTAGGCAGAAGCTACCTTGGACCCCTCCTCCTTGACAAAGAATTTGTGAGCCAAGATGCCCCTAATTCAAATCTCACCTCACCCATGATCACCCCTAGGTGGTCTCAGGTCCGCCAGTATTGCCTCAGCCTTCTGCAGTATAGAGATGATAATGAACCATCAACCTTGCAGAGTAGCTGTCCGAGATCATATATGTGAAAAGTGTGTTGGACGTTTGAAATGTGAGACTTAGTATTATTATTACCTTCTTAAAGAGCCAGTGTAGTGTAGTAGTTAGAGCAGGGGTGGGGAACTTGAGACCCAGGGGTTGAATGCAGCCCTGCAGAGCTCTCTGCCTGGCCCTTGGAACTCTCCCTAGGCCACGCCCATTCTTTAGGCCACACCCATCACTGCTTCTGTTCTGGACCCTCTTTGAGTGCTTTTGCCTGGCTAGAATATGTCTCTGATAATGCCTCTTGCTTGCTTGGGTGGAGGATGAAGGTGTTTTGTTCTCTCTCTGTGTGCATGTATAGAAATCTCTGACTCTTGAGTGGCTGGAATGTAACATTGCTCCATCCATATTTGCAGTTGTTCCCACACCCCCACTGGTGTGTGGCCCTCAGACATTTCCCTTTGAGGAAATGTGGCCCTTGGGCTGAAAAATGTTCCCCACCCCTGGGTTTGAGTATTGGACTAGGAGACATGGATTCAAACCCCCAGTGAGCCAGGAAGATTGCTATATTTCACAGTAACCTACCTTGCAGGGTTGATGTGAGGATAAAAGAGAGGGAGGCTATATGCCACCCTTCAGCTCTTCGGAGGAAAGGTGGAATATAAAGCATCAGGTTCCTTGAAATATCACCTTCTCCCATATAAATTTAACCCAACCTTTATCACCTTCACCAGAGGCCTTGCTCTGAGTGACCCTGCCAAATGAAATGTGATAGGTGGCTACTAGGCAGTAAGGATGTAATATGTAGTCCCGCCCTGTGTTTGTCACATGCAGCACTGTTTCCGTTCCCCTGCAGTTCATCTTCTGCCCAAAACAGTCTTTTATCCTGCTGTCTGCTGTGGTGAAATTAGATAATTTATGTAATTAGTTACATAATTACATCAATTACGGTGCTATTCGCTTATTTCACCCCACTCATTTCAGTGACAAGGAAACACAATGCAAACGTGTGTGTCAGAGAGTAATCAATTACATATCGCATGCAGACTTAAAACAACAGCAGCAGCAAATATTGTATTCACTGGGTTGATTTACGTTCCGGACATGGGGACAAATAAGCAAGTGTCGGCAATTTCTGTTCCTGTTTCAATTTTTGTCAGAATTCTCTGACATCCCTCTGAGGCAGAGGGCCTTCTCCGTGGTGGCCCAAGGAATGGAACAGCCTCCCCAGAGAGACTCACCTAGCGTCACCTTTATGGCCTTTTGCTTGCCCCATGAAGATCCAGGCCTTTTAAACATCTCCTTTTTTTAATAATCTGGGCCTGTGAATTTTGTGAATCGTGTTTTCTTGCCTATCTGCCCTTAACAACAAAATTTTTATGCTGCTTTTATTTTTATTTTAAAACTGCATTTATTCTTTTCATATTTGTGACCTGCCCAAATAATGTATTAGGCAACCATACAAATTTAATTAACCAATAAAATAAATAAATCTAATCAACAGTAGTATTCCCAGTGCAGCCAGTGGTGATATTGGAATCTCTTTTTTTCCCTTCCCCCCCACCTGCATCTGTCTTAGTTCTACAAGGTGAAATCTCATCCTTCCTAACCACGTTTATTTATCACTTTACACCAGTCTCCATGGCAACACAATCAAAATATTATGGGCTGATGCAGAGAGGTCGTAAGGTCTGTAGATGCTGCTGGGTGCAAGTGGCACAGAGCAGAGTCCTCTCCACTGTAACTGGAGAAGGCATCCTATTCCGAGAAATAACAATGAAATGATGGATCAGAGAGTCAGAGAGCATGACACACAAGGGGCCGGAGCTTTGAGCCATGTCAATTCTTGAATAAATCCTATTTATAGACCATCTGCAAAACAATGATAAAGCCACGAGTCTGATGGAACTGTCTCTCCAGCTGCTTACAAACAACATGGCTGAATCATAGCCAAGTGTCCTCTGAGTGTCCTGGCTTACTTGACTTGAGCCCTTGCTCATTTCTTTGAAGATAAATAAAACACTTAAAAAAAAATAACAACACGTGTGTGTGATTGGGAGCCATCCATAAAAGGGATCAGCCAGCAAAGCAGCTACATCACACTCAGAGTTCAGATTTGCTATTGTTGGGTGATTTCAATCACATAATGGCAAGTTCAGGTTGTGCAATTAAAGCTGATTTGGCACTCTTGTTCAACAAGCCCACTTCTCCCCTGACCCCCCAAAATCAGAAGATGAGATAAGGAAAGTGACAGGAAAAATGCACGAGGAAGTGTAGGATAACAATTGCTTGATGCCACATTGTATAACCTCCCGGCAAACAAATCAAAGTGGATGCATGATAAACAGCTAACATGGTCTAATCTCCTCACAAACTTTGCACAAAAGAATCAGGATGATTCTTTTGCTCAGTAAACAGATCACCAGAAAACAACCTCAAATTGGGTGGAGCATGTTGGATTCAAATATTATTCAGTGTGGCTCAATGGTAGCCAGAGGATTTAAGCCTGGATTCCACCGTAGTAGAGTCATTCATGTATTCAGACGTGACTTTCTCAGTTTTGCTCATTCAGCTTTTGAGTGAGAAATGCAGATGTGCATTTTGGAATGTGTTTTGTAATTGACCGTCTTGTCAGTCACAGTCAGACAAATTAGACCAGCAGGGATGGCGGTAAGCCCTGTGTTCCATACTCCTCACCTTTCTCTGAGCTGGGAATGGCCCACCTAGTCCAGCATCCTGTTCTCACAGTGGCCAACCGCATGCCTGTGGGAAGCCCACAAGCAGAACCTGAGCACAAGAGCCCTCCCCCCCCCGTGGTTTCCAGCAACTGGCATTCAGAAACATATTGTCTCTGACTGTGGAGGCATTGTGGCTAGTAGCCATTCATAGCCTTGTCCTCCATGTTAAGATTCCCTCTTTCCATTTGTAATATTTTTCTCTTTCCTTTGCTGGATGCAACAGCTTCCAGCCTAGGATGCAGATGTGAGACAGCTCAACCCTACCTCACATGCCCCAGTGCCCCCAGGGATGGGGAGACAAGAACACCTCCCTCAGTCTTCATTCACTGGGTGCCTCTCTTTATTTCCAGAGACTCTGAACCCCACTGGAAAGCAGCAGCTCTAGAGTCCACTCTGAAAATCTGCCCTCCCTGCTGCAAACAGTGCTTCCAGAGCAGCAGAATGGAAGTGTGTCCACTTTGCATGGAGAAGGAGCCAGTGTCAATCCCCAGCATTTCCAGGGAGGGCTGGAAGGATCTGTCAGTTGCAGTTCTCTCAGTTTCTTCTTTTTCCAATCTTAAATTCAGTTCTCCACATTTCTGCAGCAATCTGCAATTTTTTTAAAAAAAAATCCTCATGAAAACACTTCAGTATTTTACTGAGGATTTCTCCTAATAAGCACATTTTTGTTTGCAGTTTTGACTAACGCACATTTTTGCAAGCAATTTATCCTAATATAGTGCATTTTTGCATTTTCACTAGTATATTTTTACTAGTCTATTCATTTTTATGCACGCTTTTGTCCAATATATGTATTTCTGTAAACATCGATTCCATTACAAAATTCAGATACATGTCGATTTCAAAGGATGCCTGTGTTTGGTTCTGATATTGTTTTGAAAAATGTGAATTTGATAGATTCAGCTTTAACTGCAAACCGAATCTAATTTCTTCTCCATCCCTACTAGCTACTGAGACTACCTGAGTCTCCAGCAACAAAGATGGATCCGGCATCATGGAGAGGAAGGACTTCCTTTGTGTGCACTGGCCTCCAGTAGCATATTTGCACATTCAGAAGTGCAGGGTCCCTTCATGTTAGTCACAGTCATTCCCCCTCCTTTTTTTGCTGCTGTGTTGAGAATGAGGTCCTTGTTAGTACCTTCTCCCACAACAACAGACACCCCTAGGACCCAATAAACATGAAAGGGGAGAGTGTTAGCTATTGAGAAGGGTCTTCTCAGTAGCTGACTCACCTGCTTTCACTCTGATTGGCTCCAATCATCAGAAAAGGACAAGGAAGCGTGTTAGAAGACACTTCTCAGCGGCTAACACAATTCCCTTTTATGCTGATTGGCTTGTAAGATCCTGGAGACATAGGGACCCTGATCCCCCAAAAGTAAGGGGTCTTAGACCCCCTGAGACCCTGGATGACTACACCCCTGCTTGCCTCAACAGAATAGGTGCACTCTGCATATGAATGTTTGTTCCCATAAATAAGTACGACATGTTGTTATATCAGATTGCCTTCAGTGTGGTACATGTGAGTGTGGACAGTTTTTAAGCTCCTCTTGAAATGAATATTTTGGTCCCCCAACAGAAGTGACACTTCTTATTTATATAAAAATCTGTACTCCTCAGCTTTTCATTAAGAGTTTAATAGCTGGGTGGTTATAAAAGAAAAGAATTGCAGCAGCTGATTTTCTTACAGTTCAAATATGGGATCCAGCTGAGGGACTCCTCACATGGGAAACTGCATGGCGATAAGAAGAAATATAAGAGTAAAAGGTATGCATGTGTGAGAGACTGAAAACTAGGGCTGTAAATAGCATCCACCTCCGACCAGAGGACACCTGACTTGGATCCAGCCCCAGATCAAATAAAAATTAATTAGGGTTTTTAAAACCCTAATAAATATATGGTCAGGTGTGGGCCAATGAAAGGAGGAGATATTGTGTCTTCACCCACCCACCCCGACCGCACTGAGGATTCAATCCTGCAGGGAAGATGCTTGCAAAGCACAGCACCCTGCAGGATCGAATCCTCCACTCGCCAGACGATGAATGGAGGGCTCAGTCCTGCTGCAATTTGCCCTGTGGGGGAACACACTAGGGTTGCCTGACTCATGTCCTGCCCCTGACAGCCCCAGATTGCTCTGGCTGTCCCAACCCAACCTGCAGGGATCTGGGGCTGTCTCCACCTGACTCAGGGGAAGCCTGGATCCTGCCCCCTCCAATTGCCCTGGTTATGTTTGGGCTTTTGCCAACTCTGGGGCACAGTCCTACTGGAAACAAAGAATTTGGGCCTGTGAGATTTGAGTTCAAACCTTAGCTGAGCTGTAGCCCTAAGCAAGCCTCGCATTGCAATAAAAGACATCTATGAGGCATATTTTAGGTAGGTTGATTTTATTGAGATATTCTGTATTTTAATCTTTTTGTACACCGCCCAGAGAGCCACTCGCTATGGGCGGTTTAAAAATGAAACAAATAATAATAACAAAATAATATTCACTAATAAAGCACCTAAACTTTTCTAAGTGTTGTACAAATATTAAATGAAAAGGCTTCTGCCTCCAGGCTCAGGGGGTCTATCTGGTCCTCAGAATGCTCCCTAGGCTACCCCCCTCAGTGGCCCTGGGTGCTTTGCCTGGCTGCAAGGTGTCCTTGGTTATGCCTCTTGGTTGTCTGCATGGAGGACAGGGAGGGGTGCATGAACGTGTGCAGATACTAGTTTAACTGACAAAGGTTACATTTTATGTTTCTTGCTTTGCCCAGTTTGCCTCTGGCCCTGGGAAGGCTGACCAGAAATTTTCATCCCTCCTGTCTGAATGCTGTTTTCTGCTACAGCTCCTTGAATAATAGCTGGAGATCTGCCCTGATGATGGTTTAATACAAAGTATATGGAGATGTGTTTGGTTTGAATCATCACAGTTCAGACATGAACACACAGAGACAGAGAGAGAGAGAGAAATGAGAGCTCATTTCTATTATAACATGTCTACAGTTAGATTTTGCATTGTGCACCATCCACAGGCTGCTGAGGAATGAAGAAAAATGGAACCAATTTGTGGCTTGGTCTTTATTAGCATTTAGATAATATATCCCATTCATCACAGGCACAAGCATCTCCAAAATCCCTTGACTCTGTGTTCTGAACTCTTGGAACCATAGTAAATTACTTTTTTTTCTGCTCTCACAAGGAATTTAAAATGAAATAAAAAAATTGTCTAGAAGACACCAGTACAGAAAGGTGTTTTTTTCTTCCTGATAGAAATAAAGATGGATGGTGCTAAGAAGCCATAAAGATCAGAGCTTGATCATGAAGATAAAAGGAATCTACTGTTTTACTCTGACCATACAGATGTAAGTCAAAAAGAAATAAAATATAGCATGGGAAGAGAGCATAGAAGTATAGGGATGTGGGAGAAATTCAGTTCAGTTTTGCATTTAAAGGTGAACCTACCTAATTTGCACTTTCCATAACAATACACAAACCAAACTCATCCATCCTCAGAAATGTGCACTTCTCTGAATTTTGCAATGCAGTTCTCCAGCCAAATGTGTATAAAAATGCATATACTAAGGTGTGTGCCTAAACGCACACATTAATGAAAATGACATACACAAATGCATTATATTAGGGATAATATAAATATTAGGGAAATACATTTTACAAAAATATGTATATTAGGCAAAAAATTGCATACAAGATGTTTATATTCACAAATAGGCAAAAAAAAAACTTTGCAGTTTAAGAAAGTATCTATAGCCAACAGATATTTCTTTCAAACTTTAAAAAGTAGGATGATGTTACTGGCAAAACTCCAGCAAAACAGTGGCAGTGTTGAGATTTCTGTTGTCTTGTCAACCGGGCAAGAAATCCCAGACTCCCTTTCTCCTCTAGCCTGCTTAGCAAATTGTTGCCCATTCTTAAATGTCCAAGGAGAAATTGCTAGTTCCTGATCAGTCAGCCCAGAAAAAATGTCAACCAGAAATTCTTTGCTTCCTGCTCTAACAAACAGTTCAGCTCTTAGGTGTGCTGGATGGAAACCAATCATGCTAATTTCCTCAAAGATTGGTTTTCATGGGAGAACGGGAACTTCATAAGCTTCTTTGACTTGCAAATAAACAATAAAAAGATCAGTCTCTCGGCATAAGAACCCTGCTGGATCAGGCCCAAGGCTCATCTCTTCCAGCAGCCTGTTCTCAAAGGGGCCATCCAGATGCCTATGGGAAGCCCGCAAGCTGGACCGGAGCGCAACAGTACTCTCCCTTCCTGCAGTTTCTAGTAACTGATACTCAGAAGCCTACTGGCTCCAACAGTGGAGGACTCAGAGCTTGGAAAAGTTACTTTTTTGAACTACAACTCCCATCAGTCCAATCCAGTGGCCATGCTGGCTGGGGCTGATGGGAGTTGTAGTTCAAAAAAAGTAACTTTTCCAAGCTCTGGACCGCCATCATGGCTAGAGCATAGATAGCCTTCTCCTCCATCAATTTGTCTAATCCTCTTTTAAAGCCATCCAAGTTGGTAGCCAGCTGGTTCCTGTCAGGTGGTGGTGGAAGAGGTGGCGGAACCTTTCCCCAATACTGAAGGCTAAAGGGTAGTTTCCAAGAAGATTCAGATTCAAGTCAGGCTTTCTTTCAGGAGTCTGCTGCCATGGAATAGTTCTATATTGCATTTATGTCCTGCTTTCTCTCCAAGGAACTTGATTTTGCAGCACTGCTTCCATTTATCCAAATAACAGTTAAATTGTTCTGCAGGAGAATGTTTGGCCGAAGGTCACCTAGTGGCTGAGTGGAAACTTGAACATGGGTGCCCCCTAGGCTGGCTGCGTACCTTTAAAGCACATGGCTTCCCCCAAAGAACACTGGGAACTGTAGTTTCCCACTCACAGAGCTACAGTTCCTAGCAACCTTAACAAACTACAGTTCCCAGTGTTCTTTGGGGGAAGTCATGTGCTTTAAAGGTATGATGCATAAGCAGCAGTAGTTTGAAGCTTTAAATTCTTCCTGATCCTGACCCTGCAGTGGGTAGTATTGGGAGATTTTCCTATTTGCTATTTCTTTTGTTATTGGTCAGTATTTATTTGGGATTCACTGAGGGAGACTGCTTACCTCCCGTGCCCTAGAATCTTTCTTTAAAAAATAGACTCTAAAACTCAAGCAACTCCTACCCAGGAGCTTTGGGGAGCAAAGGAGGCAATTGGCCCAGGCCTCACATATTACATATTAATTAAAGTATTTATAAGCCACACTTTTCACAAAAGTACATCCAGGTCGCTTACAATATACACAGACAGGATAAAATAACAAACAATAACAACAAACATCAACAAATACTGCATTGATTGGAGGGGGGGGAATCATGTTAAAAGGCCAGTCTAAAATGTTCCATTTTCAAGAGATGTCTGAAAGAAAGGATGGTTCCTGCCGAACCTCTATTGGTGGGGAGTTCCACAGAGCAGGGCCTGCCACACTAAAGGCTGGGTCTCTGGTGGAACCTCAGGGGCATGGGGAACCACTAGAAGTGCCCCATCAGAAGGTCTCAGTGATTGAGACAGAACATAGGGAGTCAGGAGGTCTTTAAGGTACATTGGACCCAAGTTGTTTAGGGCTTTGTGAATTAACACAAGTACCTTGAACCAGAGCTTGGAAAAGTTACTTTTTTGAACTACAATCCCCATCAGCCCAATCCAGTGGCCATGTTGGCTGGGGCTGATGGGAGTTGCAGTTCAAAAAAGTAACTTTTCCAAGCTCGGCCTTGAACCTGGTCCCATAGCAAATCGGCAACCAGTGCAGTACTTTCAGCAACAGGGTAACATGATGCCAGTAATCTGCTCCTGTGAGCAGTCTGGCCTCTGCGTTCTGCACAAGTTGCAGCTTCTGGACCAGATACAAGAGCGGCCCCACATAAAGTGTGTTACAGTAATTGTGTCTTGAGGTTACCAATGCATGGACCACTATGGTCAGCCTATCATACACGGGGCCTCACACATGGAGGGGGCCACATCAAAATTGCTTACTTTCCCGCCCCAACTGAGAGGCAAAAATGACACTGACAAAAGATACTGTGAAAAGGAGGCGGCAGGAAGGGGCTTCAAGTGAACATTCTGTCCTGGACCTCTCAGCAACCTAAAAAGCCCTGCTTCTACCCATGTGGGATAGAGAACTGCTAGATGTATCTTGGGGTGTGTTCTGATAGCACATGATTCATCAATCTCGAAGCCAAGCCAGTCTGAATCTGGTCACTGCCTGGAAGGGAGAATATGTGGGAGACTACATAGGCTACCTTGAGTTGAAAGCAGAAAGGCAGCACAAAAAATATATTGATATAAATACTATTTCTTCTATGCTTTTGAATTAAAAGTGATCTGATTTCCTAATAATAAGCCTATGTTTTATTATCTGCTTTCATGTGCCTATGGATTTGAACTTCTGCACCTCTCCATGCTTAAACATTCTGGTGTGCCATATCCTTAAACTAAATGGATGTTTTGAATTTGCATGAGAAATCAAGGCATCCCGAAATCCCTAGAGGACCCAAAGAAGTGTTAATTCAGAAGTGTGGATTAAGTACCCAACATCTGTGGCAGATGTTGAATATCACTTATGAGGGTTTTTAAAACATTAACCAGGGAACCAACTGTGTGCGTGTCAATTTAGGAAGAGGTAATACTCTTACAACTCCATCTCCCACATATGATGAACTCTGATATGGAGCTGAATGGGTTCTTTGACCAGACTTTAGAGTCCACCCCCAAATCAATTTTACCTGGGATGAATACCTCTGGTTTCTAGGTCTGTCCTGAAACGGGGCAGTTTTAGTTCATGGAAGGGCCCCAAAAGTCCACTTCTTCCCCTTTTCCAAACTTACTGAGGTAGGAGATAGTGAGGAAGAGCCCTGGAAGCCACTGGGGTAGAATCCCATATCTTGGATACAGTTGCCTGTACTTGCTACAGCATCCAGGACACTGGGAACCATGGGGATTGTAATTCCCATAAAATTTTGGCAGACAACCATTCAGTCTATCATGCCAGAATCTTCTTTCTAGCAGGGAGTAGATAGTGGAAGGGACTCCTGTTGAATTCAAACCTGGTTTAGCATCTCTAGTGGCACAGAGGATTTGTCAGGAGACAAGTATTGACTCTAATAATTATTTGAGGTTCCCTTCAGGATCTCAACCAGGCACAGAAATGTTGGGAATATGTAAATATAATCCATTTACTGGATTAAAGGCAGATGATTAATCCACCATTCCTTAACTGGTTTATTGTTTCTACATTTGGAACCACACAAAAACCAATTACCTTGTATCTCAGGGTTGATGTTGTTTTAAACTACCCTCCAGCCCCACTGCTAGTAAACACGGAGCATGATCCTATGGGTCTACTTCAGTTCCAGCAGTAGGAACATTGGGCTATTAAACAGTAACAAAGCAGTAAAGTGCAAATAGACCCAATGTCATTCAGTGCTACAAAGTGGTAACATTTTTACAAAAGTAACACAGACACTTGCTGACATGGATTATGTGTGTACTAGGAGTGGGGGAGAAATTCACTTTGGTTCATATTTAAAGCTGAATTTATCAAATTTGCACTTTCCGAAACAATATGAGAACCGGAACACAGCCATCCTTCAAAAGTCACGCTTATCCGAATTTTGCAATGCAGTTCTCCAACCAAGCAACGTTTACAAAAAGGCATATATTGGGGAAATATCATACAAAAATGCATCATATTAGGATAAATTGCTTGCAAAGAATGCACAGTCAGAACTGCATAGAAAAATGTATTTATTAGGAGAAATTCACAGAAAAGTGTTGGAGAATTTTTATGATGATTTTTTTAAAGGAAATTGCTGCAGAAATGTGGAGAACTGAATTTAAGATTGGAAAAATGAGAAACTGAGACAACCAAAATTGACAGATCCTTCCATCCCTATATCTCACTCACTCACTCACACTCCAAATAAACGGACATGCAAATACAGCCTGGGGAATCTCAAGACCATCTATGTCAGCTCAGACAGTGAAAAATGTTGGGCAGAAAGATAGACGGTATACCAATAGAATTCCTAATCTTTGCCAACCTGGTGCCTTTCATCTGTTTTGGACTATAACTCATATCAGCCCCCACCCCCAGACCAGGGCATGCAAAGGCTGCCCTAATGTGTCTCATTTGTCCAGTGCCAGGCAGAAACACTCTGAGCCAACCCTCACTCAAAAAGGAGTTTGGATTTCTATAAACAGCAATGCACTCTCCCTGACCCTCAGGTCGGCTCTGAATTTTTGTAAAATTCAGTCATGTTGCAGAGCTAAGAATATTAGAGAATCTTCAGCTAAGTTTATTGTGCTGGATTCATGAATCAGCTCCCTGGTCTTCAGTAGGCACTGAAAAGTCAGAGGTGGAACCTGTCTCATATCCAATGGGAGGTAATTCCAAAGGGAGGTAATCCAATGGGAGGTAATTCCACAACACTAAATTTTCTGCAGAACGGACCTCCTGATGAGAGGGTATCTGTAGGAGGCCCTCACCTACAGAACTCATGTGATCGATTTGGTGTAATAAGGGGTGCGACTATTTTCCAAGTACCCTGGCAGAAGAGGTCCACAGATTAGTTACACCCTATGTAAATAAGCTCTTTGTTTTTTCTGTACTGAATATCCTGTAAAGTTGTGCACAACCCGCCATCCACTCTGTGGCTCCAATCCAGGGAATCTTTAGGCCAACCTGCCTGGGCTGACTGAAGGTGCAGTGGAAAGGGGCCACAGTTGGCCAAGCCAGCTTAGCGGCTGCTTTTTGCTTTCCACAAATCAGACAAGAGAAGTGCGTAAAGCAGCTGAACCAAACCCACAAATGTGACAATTTGCAGCAAGCAATTTGCAATAGGAGGTTAACTGCCAAAACCATCATCAAGTGGTGAAGGAATATGAGCATGACAGCAGAATGCACCCTCCTGTTTAAAAATATTCCTGCCCGCTCCATAAATTAATTTTGTTGTCACCAGAAACAGTAGGACCTCTTGGGCTGGATATAGAGAGAAGGCAGGACAAAGTGAGGTGACTGTTGTAATGGCTGGCCAGAGTGCTATGGGCTATAAGGAACACTGACCAGAGCTTGGAAGTAACTCGTTATTTTTAACAAGTTACTTGTAATTAGTTACAATTTTAAATAACGAGTGGGTAATTCCATTACATTTGGCAAGTAACGGAATGACTAGTAATTTCCCTACTTTTCAGCTGCAACTTTAACGTTTCCACGTTAGGTTGGACGTTACTTGGGGGTGGGAACAAGGGGAAGTCAGCTCCTGGCTGTGATTGGTTAACACAAGACATGTGCCTCACACTGATTGGACCTCTGCGCAGACTGTCTCTTCCCTTGTGATCTGTGTTAGGAGGCACGAGGGAAGAGGTGAATAGACAGGGCCTGCTAGCGTCTGAGAGGAAAAAACGGACGCCGGAGGAAAAAGCCAGGGCAAGGACAACGGAGGAGAAGGCAGCAGCAGAATGGCAAAGAGCTGTGGAGGTGAGTGACAATGATTTGTGTGTGTGTGTGTGTGCCCCCCGTGGCCCCTTCTGCCCCTCATGGCATTTTTGCCCCCCTGCCCCCCCACGGTCCATTCTGCCCCCCCACTGCCTCTCCTTGCCTAGGTATGCATGGGAACAAGGGGTGAGTTCAAAAAGGGGGGGAAGGAGCCCTACTTCTCTTCCTTCCCCCCCTTTTTGAACTCTCCCCCTTGTTCCCCATGCATACCTGTGTGCTGTATTTATCCAGACAGAGCACTCCTGCCTTTTAAAATGCCGGCTAGCTTTTTATTGTATATTTATTTGAACTCCATCTTTCTTTTTATTTGTATTTTTGTCCTGTTTAATCACAAGACTGAATTGTATGTGGGACAAAAACTGTCTCAGTAATAATAATAATAATAATAATAATAATAATAATAATAATAATAATAATAATAATCATTAGGCGTATAATAAATGGCTTAAGGCTGATTTTTTTTGTTCTTGGCAGAGATGAGGTGAGAAGTAGGGTCCTTGCAGCTCCTCCTCTCAGTCCCCCAGCTCTCAAACTCATGTTCTGTGAGAAAGAGAGAGATTCCCAGTCCCAGAGAGAGATAGACTGTTGACAATCTCTGCTAATATCTAAACAAATGTACATAATATGCATCACCTGAACTCACATGATCTAGAGTTACCTTAGATCTTGCAAGATTTGCAAATGAGAAGCAATAGGGTTTTATATTAGTTCTGATTGTCTATTGGGCTATCATAGGTTATATGTTTTTTTTCATTTTCTATGGCAAAAACTCCAACTTCAGTGGAATTTATGTGATGTGTTCTAATCATTTGAATTTGGCTAATGAATGCTTTATTCTTTCATCAGAACTTTAGCAGTAGTACTAAAATATTAATAAAAAAGAAAAGGGAAAGAAAAAATATTTTACATACATCATTCAGCTGTATTGCTAATTATAGATATAGATATAAAAGATAAACGGCATTTTGTCAAAAGTATTTTTGTCTACATTTTATACCTCATCCTTGGTTTTCCAAGCTTGGCATGCAATGCTTCTCATACAGAATTAATTTGAAATGCTGCATATTTATTATCATAATCATCATATTCAAAATAAAAAATATATGTACCGCCTTCAAGTTGATTCCAACTTATGGTGACCCTATGAATAGGGTTTTCATGAGGCTGAGAGGCAGTGACTGGCCCAAGGTCACCCAGTGAGCTTCATGGCTATGTGGGGATTTGAACCCTAGTCTCATTTTGTTCTCACAACAACCCTGTGAGATAGTAGGTTAGACTGGCCCAGGCAGGGTTATTCAGTGAGCAAAAATGATGCAAATAGGATCTCTTTTAATTGTGCTATCGACCTGCTTACTTCCACTCTGACTGGGGCATCTTGCAGCATGGGGAAGAGATGGGGGCACATCACAGCTGAAGTTCACCCATATAGGAGCATTATCTCTTGTTTATTACAGAGACGCCTGTTGCAGGTTTTGCTGCTGAGAGCAGCAGTCAGTTAGTGCGGCCACTTGAGTCACAGCTTGTTGATCCTGAGGAGGCAAAACTAGAAAGTGAGGTCCAGAAAGGAGGCCCTGTGCATGAGGAGGAGGAGGGCATGAAGCAGTGCCAGTTGCCCACAGCCACATCTGCAGAACAGCAAGTACCATGATTTGGCTTTGAGAAAGCTTGTACATTTGTGAGCCAGAGTGGGAAAAATGTTGTTGTACGATGCAATTACTGCCTTCCAAGGATCAAAAATCTGAGATCAGCTGTTTCCTCCTCATCCAATGTGAAGAAACATTTTGAGGTAAGCCTTTGTCATGCTGGTCCTCAAAGAGTGTCCGTTGTCTATTTATGTTTAAATTGTGAAGTTCCTCTTCCATTTTTTCTTGGATTCATGCTTTGTTCTTCTTCCTCAGAGGGCACACCCTGAGAAGCTGAGAGCAATTGAAGAAGCAATAAAGGCAAGGAGACGTGGCCTTCCTGAACCAATGCATGACACCCCTCCTCCCAAAATGCTGAAGCAGCAGCAGACAACCCTTGAGAGGTGGGGATCTGGCAGGGAGCTTGTCACCCAGAGCAATCTCGACAGGAGAATCATTGATTTCATTGTAGAGGAGACATTACCACTTCAGACTGTGGACAAACCATCATTCATTAATCTGGTTCGCATTGGACTCCCCAAAGATCTCACCATCATATGTGCCAAGACTCTGAGAGACAGAAGTGAGAAGAGAGCATGCCACATGAGAGAAACTCTTGCAAACCGAATGGGTGCTGTGGCATATATAGCAACCACGGCAGATTGTTGGACCAATGGCAAGAAGAGTTACTTTGGGGTAACAGCCCACTGGATCAACCCAACTACCCTGAAACGTGAGGTCGGGGCCTTGGCTTGTAAGCGTCTGAAGGGGCGCCATACATACGATGTCCTTTCAAAAGCACTGCATGATGTACATGTGCAGTACAGGATCCACAACAAAGTTATGTGCACTACTACAGACAATGACTCCAACTTTGTGAAAGCGTTCAGAGTTTTCATGGCCAAAGAACCAGTGGAAGCTGCAGGCACCAGTGACGATGATGGTGATAACCAGGAGGAGGAGGAGACTGAGGTCGAGTTTGTGCCTATCTGTGAGATCCTGGACACAGGACCTGAGGCAGAGGAAGAAGCTGCAGACTCAGGAGAGGATTTTGTTTGACCACCACACCAGAGATGTGCTAGCCACACCCTCAACCTTGTGGCAACACAAGACATAGAGGCCATGCTTTCTGACTCCTCCGAAAGTAATCTTCTTGGTCCTTTCAAGAAACAGTTTCGTTCCTTGATGGGAAAGTGCAGCAAGTTGTGGTCCAAGCAGAACCAGTCAGCCCAGATTGCTGAGTATATCCGTGCGCAATGTGGTGTGTATCTGAAGGTACCAAATAAGACCAGGTGGAATTCCACCTTTGATGCGTTGAAGCAACTACATGAGCTCCTGTCAACTGTGCCACTAAAAATGCATGCCATAATGGACCGCTGCTCCTTGTCCAGGATCACAGCTGCTGAGATTGAAGTGGTACAGGAATACACAGAGATTATGGAGCCACTAGCCCAGTCCCTAGATATCCTGCAACGGGAGAACGGCATGTTCATGGGGTATTTGCTACCAACGCTCTGCAATCTGGACCGCAAGTTAGAAGGACTGGAAAACAAACCTGAGAGGTACACATACTGTTTTCAGCTGCTGAGAGGTGTGCACGAAGCCCTAAGAAAGCGGTTTGCAGCTATCTGGGAGGACAAGAGGCTTCTTCTGGCAGCCTGCCTACACCCTCGTTTCAAACTAGATTGGCTGGAATCGTGTCAGGCCACCACCCATACCAACAAGTAAGAACATTAGGGAAACACTTTGGGTGGATTACTCCAAGGGAAATGTTGTCTCAAGGGAGGCATCAGAGGGCTTAAGGTGGTAGGCAGGGGCTGGGCCTTTTCTTCCTGGGGCTCCTCATCACAACCTTGGGTTGCTGCAGGTAATCCTTAAGGGTCTGCTGTGCTGCCCCATGAGTGTGGTGACTTGGTCACCTTCCTACCTTCCGTGTCATCATCCACAGGCTCAGGCTGGACCCTGAACCAGGGGACATGACAAGCATCAGGAAATGAAGAGCAGATGATGGTTTCCTAACATATATGTGTTAACATATCCTCTCTCTTTCTTAGATACACAATGGAAGCCTTGTTGAAAGCTGAAATAAAGATGGGTGTACTTAATGAGGACAGTGATCAGTCTTCAGACAAAGACCAGGAAGGAGATGACTTAGCAGATGACTTCTTTAACTTTCTGCCCCAGGGCAAGAAGTCAGCAGTGAACACTGCTGAGGAGGAACGGGTGAGGTACCTGAGGTCTCCCAGCAGGGAAGTGTCATCACTCCATGGCTTTCCACGTGTGCTGCGGTGTTTTTTGCAGCACAACACAGGCATGCCTTCAAGCGCCGCAGTAGAACGCCTGTTCAGTACTGGTGGCAACGTAATGACTGTAAAAAGACATTCCTTGTCTGACATGCTCTTTGAGCATCTTGTTCTTTTGAGACATAACAGAAACATATTATAAAAGCATTTCAAGTGTAAAATTTGATTTCAAGAGTTGGGGTATCTTCATTGCTTGGGGGGATGTGAGATTCTGTTATGCCATTATGTTAATCTTATGGATAATTTTTTTATTCTACTACCCCCTGTGTGTGTGTGTTTATTTTTAATATTGTTTTAGGCTTCTTAGATGTGCAGCAGCCAAGGCCAGCACCTTGTAGGAGTTTTTTTAAAAAAGTAACTGAAATGTAATTGTAGTGATTACTTTTGAGAAAAAGTAATCAGTTACTTTCAGAGCAATTGTAATTGTAACGGTAATTACTACTTTTTGGGGCCAAGTAATTGTAACTGTATTACTTTTTAAAAGTAATCTTCCAAGCTCTGACACTGACACATCCAATCAAGGGACTTTAAATCTTTCTCATGTCCCTGTCTTCCCAACCCTTGTAGCCCCCTCCAGCTGTAGCCTCCATGAAAACATGCTCACCTGTCTCTGGCTCTTTCAGGCAGCTGTTCAGGCCTTCTAAATATCCAGGCTTATCACCAGCATGGAGGACCTCTGATTACTTTGAGCTGATCTTAGGGTACAATATTGGTATGGATCCTCGGATGGGTCACATCTATAGTGAGTTCCAATGAGTCTAGTCCATTTAGGGGGTGGTTCCTTTGTCCCTGGTTCCACTCCTCCCTTTGTTCCCTGACTCCAAGCCCAGCTGATAGCGTTGAAAAGTCTTAGTTGAACCATGGGCCTTGGTTTCTTAGGACAAAGTAGTTCTTACATAACCTTAAAAAGTTGAAAGCAGATGTGCCTTTTCTTGAGGAAATGCACCTCCCCTCAGATGATAGACTGTGCAAAGAATGTGTAGGGGAGGTCTCTGCTAGCAGGTCGTCTAAGAGGTCCAAGGGGGTAGCTCTATAGTTCCTCAAGAAAGCCCCTTTCTCAGTTCTGGATGGAGTCACGAACCAGGATGACCAGTATCTTGTTCACAGTGGAAAGGTGCAGATGGAAGCATGCATTTTGGTGAACATTCATGGTTCCAATGCAGATGCCCCAAAGACACCAAGAAACAGCCCTTGAAGCTGCGGCCTGATATTGACCTTGATATTTACCTTCTCCAACAATGATTTCTCTTGCTTATCCAACCCCACTCATGAAAACAGTACAAAGGTTGTGCAGTTTCTGGACAATTTTTATTTATTTATTGTATAAATCTTTATTGACTTTCACATAGGTACAAAAACCCACAAGGTAATAATACAATGTCATAATCACAAATACCTAACTCCCCATCCCCCACCCCTGCCCAGCACTTAATGCCACATGTGAGCATCTCCCAGAAAAGGCATCACAGGCTCTGTCCAGCATCCATAGTCACAGTCACAGGTGTGACCTCAAGTCCATCATTCACTCTGGCGCTCCCTTATCAGTCCCATTTTCAAAGCCTTAGAACTGTTGAGGATAACTCCAGATCCAAACTAATGTCAGTTGGTATCCTGTAGAAAATTAGACCATGGGGCAATACAATGCGTGTTTCAAGCCTAATTTCAGTGGGAACGGGGGAGGAGGGGGAATACATCTGGGGTCACATTGGCACCACCTAATCAAAGTACTGCAGCACGCTGACACAGAGAGCTTGGCTTTCACTTCTAAATTGGTGAGGAAGATGGTGGTGGTATCTTTCCTCCACGCCTCAAGGCGCCGAAACACTTTGGGAGGGTTCTCCCTCCTGAATCATTCCTTTAAGGGGAAGATGATGTCCACTGGTGTTGGCGTCCCTGATGATGATGACCCTATAGGAAAGGTCAGAAGGAAAGCAAAATGAATGTCACCCCCCATCCTTCAAACAGGATACCTCCCAAGCCTCCTTGAATCAGAGACCTCCCTCCTTGTTACCCAATTTTAATTGGCCTTCCAATACCTACCTCTCAGCCCAGGACATTTCCTCACCGGAACTGCCCAATCCACTCGCATCCATCCCCTGGTCCCTGGGCCTCTGAAAGATGACTTTTATTTGTTGTTCTTGTTTGGATACCAGAGGATGATCTTGCACTTCCTGCAGTATTGTTGGAAAATATTTAGAATCCTCTTGAACCTAAGACAGAATACAGAGAAAGTGAGGAACTGGGGCTGTCCTGTCTTCATCCACTGAATCTGAGTCACCTGATACCTCTGGGCTTGACATTCATTTGCTGTCATGAGCCTCTTGTGGAGACTGCAGCAAAGAGTTAGGCCCCCTGAGGACATCTTGGGAAAAGACCCTCCAAAACCTGGAGGTGGCCTTCTTGTCTGTTGGGCTGGTGGCCAGTAGGCATTACTGTCTCTAGTAGTTTTCCATGAAGCCTGCAAGTGTGAAGACGTAACTGTGGTTAAGGGGGAGTTATGTCTATGCCCTGTCTGGGAACGGACGGCCAGGGCCGTTGCTATGGTAGCCATCTGATAGCGACTGGGAAAGTTCTAACAGAGTCTATGTGTTGTCGTTTCTTCTGAATTATGCCTCTGAGCTGAGAGGCTGTCTTGTGTGTTTATCTATGGAGAGAGATGTACCAGAAGGGGGGTGACAGAAGAATCTCTACATGTATTTACTCTTAAGCCTCTGGCCTTAATGTCTTTCAATAAAGACTCTTAACATGCTCTGAAGAAGTTTCTTGCTCAACTTAACTCCAAAGTAATGTATGCTGTTTCACACAACAACGCACACAGGCCAACATTGTCATCAAGCCCTTTCACTTGAAGCCTGTAAACTGGTTCTGAGCATCATCCTTTCAGAATGATGCAGCCGTGATGGGGAGGGATGATCCCAAAGGGTACTAACTCTCCATGGATAGGGAGAGAACCAGCATAAAGAAACTACTAAGAAAATCTACTTACATTTTCAATGATCCTCTGTCTCTCTCCACCTCCCTCCTTATCGCCTGACTCTCCACAAAGAGTTGAACGTGCCATAGTTCCCTGACAGGTCATCCAGCTGGGGGACATGTCACAATTACTTTTCCAGGAAAACTGTAGAGTTAACATCTACCTTAACATAAACACAGTGCTCCAAAAAAGGAGTTAAGGTACAGTTATAAAATGCAATGTTTTGTAAAATAATGTCAAAAAATGTTTTTAATATGTATATAAATGCTAAGCATTTTATATTGTCTGTTTTTATACACATATTAAAAACATTTTTTGACATTATTTTACAAAACATTGTATTTTATATCTGTACCTTAACTCCTTTTTTGGAGCACCATTACTTTTCCAGCCTTGCTCAGCAATGGGCATTGTTCCTCTTACTATTACTTTTTATAGCTTTCAATGGATTCAGCTGGTTTTATTTGATTTTTTAAAAAGAAAATCTAGACCACCCCCCTTTCAGTGGATCCCACTGCAGTGTTCAGTGATAAGAATACAATATAAATCCTCTCCTCCTCCAACTGTTTACTGCAGATGCTCCAAAAAACTTCTACTCAAAGACTGCATACTCCTACCTCCTTCAACCAAGCTCTACGCAGTAGACTCTGTGAGTCAAAGAAGACACAACTAGAGTCAGAGAGAATCTCAAAAAGCAAAGGTCTGGAGGCTTGGGATGGGAAGAGATGTATCTCAGAGCTGGGGAGCAAGAACGTTGCTCAGTGCCTTCAAAATTAAACCTGAACAAAAGCATTGCTTTTCTTGTTTTCTTGTTTTTCCCTGCAGTTCTTGCAGTAGGATAAAGAAGCTGCTTTGTGATAAAGAACAAAGTGGGTTTCGCAGCCAGGGTGTGTGTGCCAAGAGTGCAAGACCTTTGCTTCTGAAATAAATAATGAAAGGAGCTGCCTTTTTGGTCTAATGCTGGATAATGCTGGGCACCCAGGATGCTGCCTTATATCAAGTCAAACCATTGGTCCATCTAGCTGAGTACTCTCTGCACCAAGGGTGGCTAGTCTTTTATGCTCCACGGGCCAACCCTGCAGGGACTGCATGCCAGTAGGGGCTGTAGCCACCTCCCACTCTGCAATGGGGGTGGGGAACCTCTGACCTGGGGCCGCTATCTGGCCTTCTGGACGCCCCCGAGGCCACACCCCTCACTTGGCTCTGCTTCACACCCTGCATACTTTTGCCTGGCTGGAATTAGGGATGGAAAGACCTGTCAGTTTTGCTTCTCTAACTTTCTCATTTTTCCACTTTTAAATTCTGTTCTCTAGCATTTTAATGCTAATGTTGCGCGCCTCCCCCAATCTCCGAGCGGTGAGATTTCCGGGGTCCCTGCACTCGCCCTGGGTTTCCTTGGGAAGAAGGTGCAGCGGAGACTGTGGTATCTTTATGAAATATGGTTTATTTATTTACACATATTCCAACCTGAGCTCAAGGATGTGGAGGAGTTCAATGCATCAGCAGTCTAATATCCAGCTTTCCCATCTGGGTTGCAGGAGGCACCCCAAAGGCCACGTTGCGGTGCAGAGAGACAGTCTGTCTGCCTGCCTTCCAGTTCCCAGCAATTCTCTAGACACAACTAAAACTACAAAACTCTCCTGGGCTCCAGGAGGGGAGGGGGGCGGCTCTCCTGAAGAGTTTCAATGACAAAAGGGTCTTCCTGGCCCATTCACCATTGCTGGGCAACTGATAGGCCCATTATCTTACCTGGCCACTCTGTTTGATTAACAAAGGAGATTCATCTGGTTAGCAGAGCCAGCCCCCAGGCATAGGATTCCAAATCAGAGGCTGGAAAGGGGACCCACAGAAATCATCCATTCCAACCCCCATGCTCATAACACTAATTTCTCCTAATAAACACATTTCTGTATGCAGTTTACTTCTGCAAGCAATTTCTCCTAATATTATGCATTTTTGTATGTTGTTTTCACTCATCTTCATTTTTATGCACATTTTCCCCTAACATGGGCATTTCTGCAAACATTGTTTGGTTTGCAAACTGCATTGCAAAATTTGAATAAGTGCAAATTTCAAAGGATGGCTGCATTTCAGTTCTCATATTGTTTCGGAAAGTGTGAATTTCACAGATTCCACTTGAACTGCAAACTGAATAAAATTTCTCACCCATCGTTAACTGGAATACTTTCTTGAACTCTGATCATGCTTCTTGCTTGTCTGGATGGAGGACAGAAAGATACATGTGACTATGCAGACACTTGTCCAAAGGGAAAATTTGCATTCCTTGCTCCACCCACTTTTGCCTCTGCCCCCCCCCCGTCCACGGGCATGTGAATCTCATAAGGTTGCCCAGAAGGGAATGCCGCCCTTAAGCTGAAAAAGGCTCCCCAGGCCTGCTCTGCATGCACACTCTTGCACGTGTACACACCACACACATATACACAAGCCACACAAATGCATACAGAGGACATAAGCATACAAATACCACACACACACACACATACGTGTATGGAGTCCTGCCCTTTCTACACATGCCAGATGATCAATCTGAAGAGCGGGAAGGGAGTGATTTGCATCTCTGTTGCACCTCTGAGCTGGGCAAGGAGGATCAAATGTCTCTCCCCAGTCCAGTGACGGGTCTACTGTAACAATTTTTTTTCTTTTAGCCACTGCTAACATGAGGGGATTTTGCAGGGGGACAGAAGAAACATCCTCGGGGCTGGATTAGCATGCAGGCTCGGGGCTCACCATCCTTGGCTCACTGGCAGCAGCTCTTGGTGGGACTCAGGTAGAAATCTTTCCTATCACTTATGGGTGTCACTTGATCCTTTTAACTGGAGATGTCAGGAACGGAGTATGGGACCTTTGGCGTGCTGAACAGGTGCCCTATGAGTGGACTATATTAGTCTAAGCAGTTTGGAAAAGTACTATGCGTATATAAGATAGTAATTGTATATACCAGTGAAGGGACTATACTGTTTGATGGGGAGGGAAAAGCAAGAGCAACATCAAATCCAGAATATATTTCCCAGGATGCTGGACATCCATGCAGATAATGTGGGCTGGTTCACCTTTGCTCTGCTTTGTAGCTAAGGTCTTCCTTGGTTAATCAGAGCTGAGAGCATGATCTAAGAGTAGGAAGTCCTGGGTTCAAATCCCCACTCAACCATGAAGCTGGCTGGCAAGGACCCCAGAACTTTTTTTAAGGTGGAGGGCCTTCAAGACTGGCAGGCAGGTCATGTCATGATGACCTACTTGCAGGTGCATTTTTATATCTGCTTATTTAATGGATTAAATAAATAATAAATCTCATATTCTAGGGGCAGGGAGGGGAGGAGGAGGGGAGGAGATTGGGTGGGTGGGCACTGGGCAGAAGGGAAACCCTTTCATTTCCAAAAGGAAAACATTGCGAACAGTATCATTGCTTTTCAGCGTTTCCTCCACCTTTTTATTCTACAGCAGGCACATGTAGCCTCTCACCCAAATTTAAACCAAAGCTGTCCCTGGCCACATCCACACCAGACCTTTATTTCACTTTAGACAGTAATGGCTTATCCCAAAGAATCCTGGGAAGTGTAGTTAGTGAAGGGTGCTGAGAGCCGCTAGGAGATTCCCTGTTCTCCTCACAGACCTTCAATCAGAGCGGCTGACTGTTAAACCAATCTGGCCACGGGAGCTCTGTCAGTGGAATAGGAGTCTCCTCTCAGCCCCCTTCACAAACTACATTTCCCAGGATTCGCTGAGGGAAACCATGACTGTCTCAAGTGAAATAAAGGTCTGGTGTGGGTGTGGCCCCCTGATTAGCCAAGCCAAGCAGCTGTAAGTCTGGCTTTTAAAACACTGACAGTTGGTTCTTATTGAGCATGCCCGACACTATCATTCAGTTCAATGAAAAAATTTCTTAAATTAATTAAAAACCAGCCAGGCATTTTTTAAACTTTTCAACTGCAGAAGATGAAGGTCAGAGTACGGGGCAAGGTCAGTAATAGGATTACAGGTACTCTGAACATAGCTGTCTTTTAATGAATTTCAACAGATTATGTGAACTCTGACAGAAAAAAGGCCAAAAGGGCTCTGGGTTTCCTCCCCTCTCTTTTTAGACTTTGAACTCTCTATTATCTCTGATTGTTTTGTGTATTGCCATGAAAGGGTTGAGAGGGTTGTTAAGCAAGCGTTTCTGAGTTCAGAACTATGTTTTGTAAGGTTTTGTTTTGAAATGAGCTTATGGGAAGCATCAGAATGGCATGGGGGTTATTTACAATTTAACATTGTGGTATGTGAAAAATCCATGCTGGCTATAGTATACAGCCACTCTCATGTCTGTATAATAAAGCTCACTTCTACATTTGAAGAATCCTTCTCTATAAATGCCCTACTGCAACCATGGCAAAGAACCACTCATGATCCACACCATAATGAAGCCAGGTGAACTTCTCAAACCATTCCAGCTGACAAGAACTTTTACCCTTACATTTTGCAAATGTATACATTTTTGTTGGCACAAATCTGGTGGACGAATATGGCGGTCCATCTCTTTCTTGATGGTGTTGATCATCTTCATTCAGCTTGCTGAAATGATATGCGTCTTTAAGCAATTCTTCTGAGGCAGAAGCTGTCTTCTTTGATGGCAGCTATTGGCAGGCTGGCTACAAACCTATAAACCTGAGAGCCACTGCATCACAACATGGCCTATATGATTTTTAAAATGGCTTCAATTTGGTTCATTTTACAAAGATGCTGCTTGAGACCTGATGGGAAAAGTAGCTGAAAGAGGAAGTCTATCGTTTCAGCAGAGAGGAAATTCCAGTCAAATGCACAGGACATGGACCTTTGACAATCCAATCAATGCAATCACAAAAGTATTTGTAAAAGTTTGGCCCTCAAGAGGCGCCCATTGTTCGAACCTTATCAAGCTAGCAAAAAGGTGAATGCCACCACCTGTCTTCACAAAAGAAAAGCCCATTACCCTTTTCTGGTGGTCATATGACTGATGTATGGAAATGAAGGAAGGATACCTGCCTGATCCAATCAATTCTGTATTCTCCTGTGAGGCTTTTGTCCAGAAAGGTATAAAATCTGGACTCCTAGAGCCAGGTTTGAGGTTTCTGGCCTCTGGTTGCCCAGTTCCACTATAAAATCACCTGCTGAATCACTGTTCTGGGCTCTGGGTTTTGGTCACCCACTCTGCTCAATATCAGTCTACCTGAAATCACCTGCTGAATCACTTAGCCAGTCAGAAGCTAGGGGTCTGACTTTCTCCTGCCTTTCCCTCACTATCTCTGGTCCTTGCCTGCTGAAGTTGCTTCTACAGAGGAGTCTTTCTAACACAACAGCCAGGCATCAAGCAATGACCTTTTTTGGGACATTCTCCAGCAAGTAATCAGAAGAAGCAACCACTTTCCGTGTGTGTGTGTGTGTTGAAAAATCAGTGCATGCTGCAAAGATGTCATGCTGTCACTATGGCTCTAGAACAAAAAATGATTTTTTAAATTATTTTACAGAATTTCTGAATATACTGTGGGGGAATTCTCCCCAGTAGGAACTCTATGTTGGGAATTGTGGCTTAAACAGCTGCTTCCTATGCACATTTACCTTTGAATAAATCTCATAACTCAGTGGACTTCTGCGCAAACACGCATAGAAATTGGGCCACAACTATAATCTAAAATGTCTTTTAATGCTGAACAGGATTTCTGTTTTCTATGCTGGTCAGCTAAACTGTTAGGGGTTCACCCTTGATCTGAGTTAAGAACAGAAAAAATTAACAATGACATGTCTCTACCCTTATCAACATAACTTTAGCATACGCTACAATCTCTACTTATGAAACTAACTGCATTAAGTTAGCAAACCTGCTTATGTTACACTGCTTGAAAATTTCCTGCATATTTGCTTCTTTATCTTTATCAGCTGTAGTATATGGGCAGCATTTAGCTCAAAGTGATATTTATGAAACATTATACTCACTCAAGAGCCAGTGTGGTGTAGTGGTTAAGGTGTTGGACTACGACCTGGGAGACCAGGGTTCGAATCCCCACACAGCCATGGAGCTCACTGGGTGACCTTGGGGCAGTCTCTGCCTCTCAGCCTCAGAGGAATGGTAAAACCACCTCTGAATACCATTTACCATAAAAACCCTATTCGTAGGGTCACCATAAGTCAGGATCGACTTGAAGGCAGTCTGCTTCCATTTTCATGATTTCACCCATCCTCAGCTCCCCAACAAAAAATTGGCAGAGGTTTTAGGCCCCTTTTTGATTCCCCGAGAGCCAGTGTGGCCTAGTGGTTGGAGTGTTGAACTACGACCTGGGAGACCAGGGTTCGAATCCCCACACAGCCATGGAGCTCACTGGGTGACCTTGGGGCAGTCTCTGCCTCTCAGCCTCAGAGGAATGGTAAAACCACCTCTGAATACCATTTACCATAAAAACCCTATTCGTAGGGTCACCATAAGTCAGGATCGACTTGAAGGCAGTCTGCTTCCATTTTCATGATTTCACCCATCCTCAGCTCCCCAACAAAAAATTGGCAGAGGTTTTAGGCCCCTTTTTGATTCCCCGAGAGCCAGTGTGGCCTAATGGTTGGAGTGTTGGACTACGACCTGGGAGGGTTCAAATCCCCACACAGCCATGAAGCTCACTGGGTGACCTTGGGCCAGTCACTGACTCTCAGCCTCAGAGGAAGGCAATGGTAAACCCCCTCTGAATACCGCTTGCCACGAAAACCCTGTTCATGGGGTCACCATAAGTCAGGATCGACTTGAAGGCAGCCCATGTCATGTCATACTCACCCAAGAATAATTCTGAGTCACTGCGCTGCAGACCTTTGTTCTAAACCTTCAGTACGGCTCCAAAATACAGATTTAAAATGGCTGCTGCTGAACTCTCCTCTGAGTTCTCCTAGCTCCGAGAAGTAAACCCTCTGTTGGCTCGATGACAGTACTTTTAAAGAGAAAGGCTCCATTTTTAAGATGTGCGAGAGTCCCTTTTATGCCCAAAATAGACCCAAAATGATGGGACAGAAATCTGTGGGGAAGAAATGCAAGCACCCCAGCACAGATCTCTAGGCAACCGGGGGAAGGTGTAGCATTCTGAGTCGTTTGAGAGTGTTGCCACCTAGTGGCCAAAGGGCAGATGTATCGCCATAGCAATGGAGACTGAGCATGCTTGTTTACTGCCTGGAACTGTTCCTAAGATGGCTGCCAGGCTTTTAAAGGCCTTGATGAAAACAGAACAAGGTTACAGAAGGGATGCTCATGCTCTGGAGACCCCTTTGTAGTGGCAGTGTGGGAAGCCATTCCTTTTTTGCCAGAACTTAAGAACACTGCTGTACCGCTATCAATTTTGCCTGGTCATTTCAGGGGGGCTCATCCCACCCAAGCCAAGTCCTGGGGGTTTCAAACCCCCCCACCCCCTCTTCCAGGGTCCATGCTGGCTGGATGATCTTGGGCGAGGGCCCATCTCTTAGTCAACCTACCTCACAGGGTTGTTGTGAGAGGTGGAGAGACTCCTGTATGTATGTGAGGGCCCTGAGCTCTCTGGAGGATGAGATTTTGAAACACCACAAAAAAAGATGAAATGGTGAGAGACTTTCCTCCTTTCATCTATCACTGAAGTTGCTGATAAAGTTCCCTTTTCCAAACCTTGCCCCTAGTGCTGTTCCCACAAATCAGCCATGGTCAAATCAGCCCTGAGAAGGATGTAGGAACACAGAAATCTGCCTTCTAGTGAGTCAGACCATCGGTCGATCTTGGTGAGCATTGCCTACCCCAACCTTTCATCCCCAGATGTTTCAGTTCCCTTCATCCCCAACCACTGGGCATGCTGTTTGCACTTAAAGGTAAACTTTGCAATGCCGGGGTTGCCAATGTGGTGCCCTCCAGGTGTTTTGGATTACTACTCCCATCATCCTCTATATTGGCCATGCAGGCTAGGGCTGGTAGGAAGTGAAGCCCCAAACTTGTGGAGGGCATAAAAACACATACATTGCTGAAAAGAATGTGCACCATTGCATTACAGAAGTGTACCTATTAGGAAAAAATTGCATTGAACTGTCAATACATTTTCATGAGGGCTTTTTAATTTTTTTTAAAAAATCACAAACTAATGTGGAAAGGCGGTGATCTGAACTGCCGACTTGAAATATGAGAAAGCCAGAGGAATCAAAGTTGTCAGAGGCACCCATCCCCACGCAGAACTCCAGAACATTGCAGAAGATCTTGGAGCATAATCTACAGTGCAAGCTCCTGTGGGACAGTAGTTGGCCTCTCTGCTGCCCCACATACTCTGAGAACATTGCTGAGAACAAGGGCGTCAAACCTGTGGCTCTCCCTATGGTGATGGACTACAACTCCCATCAGCCTTGACCACTGGCCATGCCATCTGGGGCTGAGAGGAGCTGTAGTTCAGCACTACCTGGAGTGCTACAAAGTGAGGTAACTGTTTTATTAAATCACTGGTCAGAGAGTTATGGGCTATAAGGAACATTGACACGTCCAATCAAGGGAGCTTCAACTCTTTTTCATGTCCTCGTCTTTCCTCCCCTTGTAGACCCCCTTCCCCAGCTATAGCCTCCATGACAACATGCTCAGCTTTCTCTTGTTCTTTCAGGCAGCTGTTCAGGTCTTCTAAATATCCAGGCTTATCGCCAGCATGGAGGACCCCTGATTAGCTTGAGCTGACCGTAGGATACAATGCTGGTATGGATCCTTGGATGGGTCACATCTAAAGTGAGTTCCAGTGTGTCTAATCCATTGAGTGGGTGGTTCCTTTGTTCCAGGTTCCGCTCCTCCCTTTGTTCCCTGAGTCCAAGGCCAGCTGATGTCATTGGAAATTCTTAGTTGGAATACCAGGGGACTTGGTTCCCTTAGAAAAGGTAGCAGTTCTTACGTAACCTTAAAAAGGTAAAAACAGACGTGCCTTTCCTTGAGGAAACGCACCTCCCCTCAGAGGAGAAGAATAGACTGTGTAAAGAATGGGTAGGGGAGGTCTCTGCTAGCAGGTCATCTAAGAAGTCCAAGGGGGAAGCTGTATTGTTACACAAGAAAGCCCCTCTCTCAGTTCTGGATGGAGTCGCGAACCAGGATGATCGGTATCTCATTCACAACAGAAAGGTGCAGACAGAAGTTCACTCTGGTGAACATCCTTGGACATCCATGAACCCAATGCCCCAGTGGGCAAAGACACCAAGAACCAGCCCTTGAAGCTGCAGCCTGATGTTGTCCTTGATCTTGACCTTGCCCAACTTTGACTTCCCTTGCTCATCCACACACACCCCCCCCATGAAAACAGGACAGATGTGCAGTTTCTGGACAATTTTTATTTATTTATTGTATAAATCTTTATTTAGTTTCACAGAGATACAAAAACTCACAAGGTAATAATACAATGTAATAATACCAAATATCTAACTCCCCATCCCTGCCTAGCACTTAATGCCAATATGAGCATCTCACAGAAAAGGCATCACAGGCTCTGTCCAGTATCCAGAGTCAAAGGTGTGATATCAAGTTCATTGCTCACTTTGATGCTACCTTATTAGTCCCATATTCAAAGCCTTAGAACTGTTGAGGATAACTCCAGGTCCAAATTAGTGTCACTTGGTATCGTAGAAAATTATACCGTGGGGCATAAAAATCTAAGGCAGAGCACATCCCTTGCGGTACGTGAATGTTAACTTCCCATGGGCATCTGGTTGGGTGTTGTGAGTACAGGATGCCGGATTAGATGAGCCACTGGCCTCATCCAGCAGGATCTTCTCGTGTTCTTCCATGCAGTTGTTTTTCGTTGTTGTTGTTGTTTTGTGACCTCTATAGGTGTTCAATCATCAGATCATCTGGATGGAAGACAAATAAAGAAAAGTGATACTTCAGGGAAGGGAAACTATTACAGGCACTACAAACAAGCACAAACTGCATCTATCTTGTTGGCTACAATACAATACACCGGAGGATGCCTCCGGGGTCACATTGGCACCCCCTAATCGAACTACTGCATCATACTGACACAGAGAGCTCGGCTTCCAGTTCAAAATCAGTGAGGAAGATGGTGGTGGTACCTTTCCTCCATGCCTCGAGGTTCCTGAACACTTTAGGAGGGTTCTCCCTCTGGAATATTTCCTTTAATGGAAAGATGATGGCCATGGGACTTGGCGTCCCTGATGATGATGACCCTATAGGAAAAGTCAGAAGAAAAGCAAAATGAATGTCACCCCCCTCCTTCAAACGGGATGCCCCCCAGTCTCCTTGAATCAGAGACCTCCCTCCTTGTTACCCAATTTTACCTGGCCTCCCAATAACTACCTCTCAGCCAGGGCCAGATTATCCATTAGGCTTAGTAGGCTGAAGCCTAGGGGCCCGGAGCTCTTAGGGGCCTGTGGGGCACTGGCCCGAGCACCCCTGGAGCTACAGGGGGCCCTCCGCTCTCCTTCCTCGATCCACGGAAGCATCCGCGGATCACCATCCCCCCGCTATCCCCCTTTCTGTTATTTTTTGCAGCACGCAGATTTGCCATCAATAAAGATGACGGCCGAGGTTTCCTTAAGGGGCTGAATCCTCTGCCGCCATCTTGGCTGATGGCACACATGCGTGCTACACATGCGCATTGCTGCCATCAACAAAGATGGTGTCAGAGGCTTCAGCTCCTTCGGGAAACCTCGGCCGCCATCTTGATTGATGGCAAACCTGCGCGAGCCGCAAAAAACAACGGAATGAAGCGTGGGGATAGGGGGGCCCAAACACCAATCAGCCTAGGGTAGGGTTGCCATATTCCAGTTCCACAAATCCGGGCAGGTTAATTTGCATATTATGTAAAGTATTTGCATATTATTTGCATATTATGCAAATATTTGCATATTAATACTTGGATTGTCCAGTTGTTTTGTTTTTGTGCCTAGGAATTACCACCAAAAACTGGGGAAAGATGTGAGAAATCTTTTTTTTAAAAGCAACATTTTTACCCTTAAATGCCTAGACTCTAGTTTCCAACACTATGGAGTATTTATTGATTGATTAAGAGAATTTATATCCTGCCCTTTTGCTGTTAAAAACAGAGCTCAGCACAGCTTACAAATATAATAAAAACAATAAAAATACACAATCAATATAAAAACATAATAAAACCACAAAATAGCAACAAACATAAAGTAAGTCAGGGCAACAGTACGGTTAACCATATACGATATATTTCAAAGATGTGGTGGGTGGAGAAAAACAAGAAGCCAAAATGTTAGGAAAAGGAGTCTTTCACACCACATGCTCAGTTGTAAATACTGTTGCAGCAAGTTTTACAAGTTCCTCCAGTATTCCACTGGTGCAGGCACTCAGACATTCAAAGTATCTGTATGTTTCTTAGGTTTTATAAAAGCAGAGCTTTGCTTAACTCAAAATTTCTTCTCCCTTTGATCAACCACATCTAATAATAATAATAATAATAATAAATTTAATTTCTGTGTCGCCTATCTGGCCAATGGCCACTCTAGGCGACGTACAAAATCATTAAAATACAATTAATAAAATACAGTGATACAATATAAAACAGTGTAAAATCAATAAATCTGCAACAACAGTATTAAAAGAGGGCAGGAGGCATTACAGTTAGAGCAGTTAACCCTCCCCAGGTTCCACCTCCATACTCAAAATGAAACTGGGCCTGGAAGTGTGCAACAACCCCACACATACCTTGCTAATTAGATTACCAATGCCAGGATGTCTGTCTTATGGACTACTCTCCTGCTCCCCCCCCCGGGCATCATGAAAGACCCAGTCCTGGGCTCAGAAAGAAAATAAATATCTGGTCCTCTTCAAAGTATTGATAAGCCTCTTGTTTTAATTGAAATAATAATTATAAATTCTTGTTCTTATCACTAATGGGAGTTAATTATCTTGCATATGCTGCTGTTGCTTCTATGGCTGTTACGGAGTGAGGTTAAAGATAAGTGAAATGCAAATAGGAAAAAAAAAACACAGAAGGCAGTAACACTTTCCTAAATGTACTACCATACCAACCACAACAAGATTCCTATGAGTAAGGCAGAAAACTAAGCATCTCACAACCAAAAATATGATAAATGAAGAAATATTTATATAAAAGCATGACTATCAAATATATTTATTATTTACACAAACTGTAAAGATATTTATAGTGCAATCCTAGGTTTATTTATTCAGAAGCAAGTCCCAGCGTATTCAGTGGGGCATACTCAAACAGGGACATAAATGCAACTTCAAGTGATAAGCAACTTCATTCACACAACCCAAAATTCCGAATCATGCCACTTTACGCTGTTTTGCAACTGTTTATACTTGTTTTTATGGTTATTGGATTTTAAATGGCTTTATTTCTTGTTGTGAGCTGCCTTGGTTTCCAACCCTACCTCACAGGGGTGTCGGAAAGATTCCATACACGCACACGCACACGCAGACACTGCAGATGTACAAATACATACAGCCCATATAATAGTTTATTGTCAAACCAGTTGGTCATTGCAGAAAAATCAGTATTAGTTTTTAAAAAATCAGTATTACTTTCCTACAGAATAAAAACTGTAATATCTAAGTAAGCCCTGCCTACTTGCTTTAAAATAGGACTGGAGGGCACAAACACAATTCTTTTTTACATTCACTCCAAAGTCCCATTGATTTTCAGCACATTCATAACCATGTCTACTCAAAAGCAAGTCCTATTGAATTCAATGGGATTTACTCTGGGCATATGGGATTAGCATTGCTTTTACAAAAAGCAAGCATTGGGAAAGTTTTCAAAACACTGCCCAAGATCTGACTCCTGCACACAAGAGGAAAAAAACCTGAAATGTATATACTTACCCAATTTATGAGATTTTCAGATAAACAGGGGGTGAAACCACCATTTTGTTTTCTAGACACTGCCTAAGGTCAATGAAACTGAAACACAATCCCTGATTGGCTGCAATCCTGAACGGGCGGGGTTAAAGCTACGAAGTGCTATACAGTACTGTTTAAAGAAAGATTTAACAGTCGGGGGGTCGGCTGACGTTTTTATGTATATCTCGAGAACCGGACCACCTAGAAACTTAATTTTTTTTTAAATTAAAGCTGAGAATCCGGGCCACCTAAAGGGCTAGCCGGGTGCCAGGTGGCATGCATATGGCAACCCTAGCCTAGGGGCCCTCCTCAGCTTAATCCGGCCCTGCTCTCAGCCCAGGACATTTCCTCACCTGAACTGCCCAATCCACTTGCATCCATCCCCTGGTCCCTGGGCCTCTGAAAGATGACTTTTATTTGTTCTTGTTTGGAGACCAGAGGATGGATCTTGCACTTTCGGCAGCATTGCAGCAGAGCATTCCTGATCCTCTTGAACCTAAGACAGAATACAGAGAAAGTGAGAAACTGGGGCTGTCCTGTCTTCATCCACTGAATCTGAGTCACCCGATACCTCTGGGCTTGACATTCATTTGCTGTCATGAGCCTCTTGTGGAGACTGCAGCAAAGAGTTAGGCCCCCTGAGGACATCTTATCAAAAGATCACCCAAGACCTGACAGGGGAGGGATGGTCCCAAAGGGTAATAAGTCTTCATGGATAGGGAGAGAACTAGCATAATGAAACTACTAAGAAATCCTGCTTACATTTTATCTCCTCTCTCATCCTCCCTCCCTATCGCCTTACTCTCCACAAAGAGTTGAATTTGCCATAGTTCCCTGGTAAGTCATCCAGCTGGGGGACGTGCCACAATGGAGGATATGTCACCGGTACTTTTCCAGCCTTGCTCAACAATGGACATTGTCCCTGTTAATAATAGCTTTTATAGTTTTCAATGGATTCAGCTGTTTGAATTTGATATTTTTTTTTAAAAAAAAAAAGCTAGACCACCCTCAATTCAGTGGATCCCACTGCAGTGTCTAGTCATAAGAATACACTATAAATCCTCTCTGTTCACTGCACATGCTCCAAAAATCTACTTATAGACTACACTCCTACCTCCCTGAACCACCAGAGACGCCATCTGTTATCTTTTTGGCACCCCTTCCTCGTTCAACAAGCTTTGATAATGTTGAGACCTTATCCCAGTCTGCTTCTGTGTTGGAATTGCTTTGTAATATTCTTTTAAACCTTTTTTTAAAAAAAACTATGTTTTTTAACTTTTTAAAAAAATGTCTTCGAAGCTTTTTGAAAAAATGTTTTCCATTTTTTTTTGTTTTAATGTATTTTAATGCCTGCTTTTGTGATGTTTTAAAGTGTTTTTAGTGCTTTTGTTTGCCGACCTGGGCTCCTTCTGGGAGGAGGGGCGGGATAAAAATAAAATAATAATAATTAATAAATAAAACCAAGGCCTATGCAGTAGACTCTGCTGAAGCAAGGAAGACACAACTAGAGAGAATCACAGAATCAAAGGTCTGGCTGCTTGGGACAGGGAGAGTTGTATCCCAGTGCTGGGGAGCAAGAATGCTTCCCAGTGCCTTTGAAATTCAACAAAAGCATTGCTTTCCTTGTTTCCTTATTTTTCCCTGCAGTTCTTGCAGTAGGATAAAGAAGCTGCTTTGTTATGAAGAACAAAATGGGGTTTGCAGCCAGGGTGTGTGTGCCAAGAGTCCAAAAGCCTTTGCTTCAGAAATAAATAACAAAGGGAGCTGCCTTTTTTTTTGTAGAATGCTGGATAATGCTGGGCACCCAGGCAGCTGCCTTGTACCAAGTCAGACCGTTAGTCCATTTGGCTGAGTACTCTCTCCACCAAGGGTGGCTAGCCTTTTATGCTCCAAGGGCCAACCCTGCAGGGACTGCATGCCAGCAGGGGCTGTGGCCACCTCCCACTCTGCACTGGGGGTGGGGAACCTCTGGCCTGGAGCGGAAAGTATGATCTCAGAACTGGGTGTCCTGGGTTCAAGTCCCCACTCAACCATGCAGGTGGCTGGATGGTCTTGGGCCAGGGCGGATCTCTTAGCCACCCTAATTCACAGGGTTGTTGTGAGAGGTGGAGAGATTCCTGTATCCTGTGGCCCTGATCTCTTAAAACTCTGCAAAAAAGGACAGAATGGTGAGAGACTTTCCTCCTCTCAGCTATCACTGATGTTGCTGATATAGTTCCCGTTCCCTAACCTGGCCCTCAATGCTGTTCCCACAAATCAGCCATGGTCTTCTGGCCTGAAGAAGGAGATAGGAACACAGAAAGCTGCCTTCTAGTGAGCCAGACCATCAGTCCATCTAGCTGAGTATTGCCTACCCCATCCTTTGGCACTCAGATGTTGTTGGACTCCAGTTCCCTTCATCTGAACTGGCATTGAACTGCCAATGAATTTGCATGAGGGCTTTTTAAAAAAACTTTTAAAAAAACCAAACTAATGTGGAAATGTGGAGATTTGAATTTAAGACTGGAAAAATGAGGAAGTGGGAAAGATCAAAGGGCCCATCCATATGAATGTATAAACTGTAATTGCTTTGTGTCCTCATTAATTTGCCCTCATCGATATGACATTGCAAGCTACTATGGATTTTTGCATTAACAAATCCAAATTAGAAACAACCCCCCAAAACCAATATGTTTTCCTAAACCAATAACAAATCACATTTACATCCATGAGCTCAGACGCAATGCTGCAATAGGTGCTCCTTGGGCGTTCCTCCGTCGTATTCCAAGCCCCTTGTCTCCTTCCCCCCAATAGCCAGTTGCATGTCCGGCACTGAAGCTGCATCCACCCTCTGTCCATGACTCCTCTTCCTCTTACAGTTCACTCCTGCTTCTGGTAGTGAACTGGGGCACTTTCATCTTCTGACTTCTGTAAATGTATTGCATTTTTTTTAAAAAAAAATCTAATATTTTGCTATCAGACGTAAAATCAAATGTTTAATAATATTTCCACTTAAAAGCTATTTTGTGATATTACACAAACATTTCATTGAAAACACAGAATTTAAAGGAGGTTGTTAGCTGAGCTTCCTTGGGCTGATAGGGGGAAAGGGGGAGGAGGAGGAAGTTGTGGTATTTTAATGTGGCATTGATCTTGCAGCCGATCCAGCAGCACGCAAAGCCTCTCTCTTCCTGCCCAACAGCCAATGCTAAATATCCAAAAATTGGGGAACGAGAGGATGGGGAGATAAACTTCTCTCCTTCCTGGCAGCCAAATCTGTCTCTCTGCCTGTGCACATGCACTGTAAATTGCATTCTTTTCTGGTGCCTGAAATTGACTAATCTGGGTCCTCCCTTTGCTAGTCCTCAGATGCTGTTCATGGGGAGCGGGAGTACCCATGCAGCATGCCAGTCTTGTAATTTGCTTTATTTTAAAGTGATCCTTACACTTTTAATTACTTTTACTTTAAAAAAAAGAAAAGAAAAACAGGTATAACTATTTTTTTTAAAAAAATCAATAAAATTACAATCTAGTGGCTTGCATGTTTGATTCAATGGTGATTCCAATGGCTTGTATGTTGGTAGGCCTTTGCTTCTCTGTAAAGTAATTAGGATTACATTGCCCAATAAGAAGCTGACCTTTAATTAAGATGCCAACTCCTCAAACTGTAGTCATTAATACTTTCATTCCTGTAGTTTGCCACATGACCAAAGGTTACGTTTCCCTCTCTGGACATCCTTCCCATTCCTCACTGCCCATCTGTCTGACCCGATTTGCTTTCCCTACAAATCACCAACTCAGTTTTGGGCACTGTAATCCAAAGAGCGTCCAACAGCATCTATTGCTAGCTAAATCCTTTTGGACACTTTTGATAAGGTTACCTGAGATGCCAATGCTATATCCCAAACTTAGATATATATAAAAGGAAAGAGGGGAAGGAAGAGACAGAATAACCGTTAATGGGCTCCAGCAAGAAGCAACTGAGCTGCCTTTGAAAGGCCTTTGAGCTTCCCACAGTGGTTTGTGCCTCTTCAGCTGTCAGTCATCTCTGTTAGGAACCTTACTGTGCAAGCAGTTTCAGAAGCAACGTGACCTCAGCAGCTGGGATGTTGGAGCAGCAAATGGCAAATAGTCCCTTAGATCTCCAGAGTTTAACTAGGATAAAGAGAGATGTCTACATGCTTCAGCCAGATGCTTCCAACTCCCTCCCCAATTCCTTGTTTTATTTATTTATTTATTTGATTTATATCCCTCCCTTCCTCCTAGTAGGATTCCAGGGCAATTGCTCCCCACCTTTGTTTGAAAAATAAATGCATAGGCATGGAGAAAGCAGAGCAACAGTTTGAGCTCAGTGGCACATAAAAGAGGTAACTGCAGTTAAAGTAGGCCATGTTAAATGCTCACGGAAGCTTTCTGATCAGTTTTTCAAGGGGAGCCCATTTCCATAGAATCCAGATGCAACGTATTGGGGAGTAACAGAAAATCCAGACCTCAGAGGCGATACAAAGCAAAGCAAATCTATGCATTTGCCTCATTTCCACAAAGATGATCTGTCCTTCATTTACAATTGGAGCCCTCATTTGGAGCCCAGATACATCTTCTGTCGCCTCAAATTTGGTTGCTGCTTTTGCCCAGGTCTCTCTCCTTTTCTCTTTTGCCTGCAGTGCTTCAGTGCCCAACCAAAGTCATGGCTTCCCTTGACAAAACAGGTGCAAGCAGAAACAAAGCAGACTGGTAGGATTTTGGATATATAGATTTTTTAAAAAATTCATAAAGGTTAATCAAGTTGGCAAGGGGGGTGGATTCTGTGGTTTAAGGCTACATCCACACCAGACGTTTATTCCACTTCAAACAGTCATAGCTTCCCCCAAGGAATCCTGGGATGTGTAGCTTGTGAAGGGTGCTGAGTGTTAGTAGGAGACTTATTCCCCTCACAGAGCTCCAGTGCCCAGAATTCTCTGGGAAGAGGAGCTGACTGTTACACCACTCTGGCCACTGGAGCTCTGTTAGGAGTCTCCTAATAGCACTCAGAACCCTTCACAAACTATACTTCCTAGGATTCTTTGGGGGAAGCCATGACTGTTTGAAGAGGAGTTAATGTCTGGTGTGGATGTGACCTAAGTCCAAAACCAGCACCCTCTGATCTAGCCATGCTTAACAGCAACGCCAGTAACTTACACAGCACCATCAACACACATAATGCTTTCAAGATTGACAAACAAGAGAACAGGTGCCTGACTTGAAATGCTTAGAGGCCTTCCCAATCTTCAGACACATAGTGCAGCCAGAGAGAGAACCACACCTGTCCTTGGGCCGTGTAGTGCATTTAGGGGCACAGGAATCTGCCCGATAATAAATAAAAACTAATAATAATACAGAGGGAAGTTGTCAGGAATCAGCTTTACCCAGACATCCAACCAGATGAGGAAGAAGAGGAGCTGGACCTTGCAGTAGACCTCTGTGCTGCCAATGACCTTGAGGAGCCAGCAGATCTGAACATCCCTGGCCCAGGACTAGAAATGCCAGCGAAGGCTGGCTTTAGTCTGAATTTTCAAGGAGCTGTCCAAGGTGATGAATGCTGAAAGTTCAGATTAAAATCCAGAGCGGATTCACTGCCCCAGTGACACTGGAGCCATCAATCTCCACTGAGAAGTGCCACCCTTTCCTTCCTCTCAATCAGGCCCTGGTCTGAGCAGATGTTTCCATGCACTTAACCCTCCTCAGCGTGGCCTCACATACAACTAGTCAGGCACTTGGATAGCAGCTCAGAACGTCCTGCCAGGCTCTCCATCTTGTCTGCTCATGGGGCCCTGTGGGAGATAGGGTGGTGGTTGAGAACTAGCCAGGAGCCCAGGCAGCCAACAAAGGGACCCCCAGTCCTGGGTAGGGATGAGGGAGGAATTGGATTCAGTTTGCATTTGAAGGCAAACCTGCCTAATCCACTTTCTAAAACAATACCTGAACCAAAATACAGCCATACCTAGAAATTCTTACTTCCCAGAATTTTACAGTTCAGTTCTCCAGCTTAGTAATATGTACAAAAACACATATACTGGTGTAAAATGTGCATATATTTGTGCAAATAACTTGCAAAGATGCACAGTATTAGGGAAAACAGCTTTGTAAAAATGTGTATATTAGGCAAAACTACTTACAAAAATGTGAATAATAACAATGGGAGAAAGCTGCAGTAATATGCTGATAAATTTTTATGAGGAGTCTTTAATAAACCTGCAGACTGATATGGAAATGTGGAGAAGTGAACGTAAGATTGAAACAGTGAGAAAAACCAAAACTGACCAGTTTTCCCCTCCTTAGTCCTGGGGAAGGGATGTCCAGTTCCAATGCCTCCTCAGGAACATTAGCAGCATGCCGATGTGCTGGAGAGTCCTGCTCCATTTGCTCCTCCTCTGAGGAGACCTCAAGTTCAATATCTGGACAAGAACGAAGTCTGGAAGAAATGGAAAGAGATGCAAGCAGCCTAATACCACCAGATACCCTGGACTGACTCTGCATAGATCAGCCATTGGATGCTTTTGGGGAGGAAGGCATTTAAAGAGTTTCCTGTTTCAGCTGTGTGCCCGATTGGCTTCTCCAGGTGACCTGTTTATTGGGCATTCATCCTGATTTGCTTGCACAAATCTTATGTAGAGGTTATATGTGAACTAGATTGCCTTTCCTGTCTACTGTGTATTTCCTCCAATCATGTAAGCGTTTCTTGTTTAACCAAGTCTGAAGCCTCAGTGACTGCAGTAGAGTAAGAGTCTTTTCCATTACAGGTGAAGTCACACACTCTCAATCCACTGCTGCTGATCCACAGCCTAACTCTGCCAACACGAGGGCAACAGAACACTTTAATCTGCTTTAACTGTGCAAACTAAATTTATAGTACAGTAGAACATAAGAGCTTGCTGGATCAGACCAGCGGCCCACCTAGTCCAGTATCCTGTCCTCACAGTGGCCAACCAGATGCCCAAGAGAAGCCTGCAAGCAGGACCTGAGCACTCTTCCCTCCCGCGGTATCCACAACTGGTATCCAGAAGCATACCACCTCTGACTATGGAGGCAGATCATAGTCATTATGTTTAGAGCATTGATAGCCTTACCCTCCATGAATTTGTCTAATCCTCCTTTAAAGCCATCCAAGTTGGTGGCCATCACTGGCTCTTGTGGAGGTGAATCCCACAGTTTAACTATGTGTTGTGTGAAGGACTTTCTTTTGTCTGTCCTGAATCTTCCAACAAAATAGTGGCAGTCTGGAAGCATCCTGTGTATGGTATGTGAGGGTGTGCTGCATAAGTCAGGAGCAGAGCTTGGAAAAGTTACTTTTTTGAACTACAACTCCCATCAGCCCTAGGCAACATGGCCACTGGATTAGGCTGATGGGAGCTGTAGTTCAAAAAAGTAACTTTTCCAAGCTCTGGGACTCAGGAGTGTAAATGTGTGGTGTGGATGTCTATGGTCTGTAGGTGATGCTTGTGTTGTGAATGTGTGGTATCTGTACACACATGAGAAAGTGTACAGTGACCATGTTGACCACTGGCGTGAGGCCCTCAAAAGACTGGCCAACAGCTAATGTGGTCTTCGGGCCTAAAGTAGCCACTCCCTGATTTAGGGGCTTAAAGGTCAAGGCCAGCACATTGACTCAAACCCAGAAATGAATAGGCAGCCAATAAAAATGATGCAATAGCAGAATAATGTGACCTTGTCTGTGAACCCAAGTAAAAAATCTAGCAGTTACCATTTGAACCAACTGAAGAGTCTATGTGGTCTTCAAAGCATGCCCACATAGAGGGCATTGCAGTACCCTATATGTGCCCACTTGACTGCTTTTACAAGTGTCACATTATGTTCATTCCACACTAGCAAGAAAACAATCCTGCAGGGTGGCAGCACATATACTTTGGAACTCCATGCCCATTGATATTAGACAGGTGCCTTTGCTGTATGGTTTTCAATACCTGCCAAGAACTATTTTGTTCCAGCAAGTCTATCCAGGCTTGTAATTTTGATACACAATTTTGGTAAGTATAAGTGTTTTAAAATCATTGCTTTTATCACATATATTAGAATGTAATGATTGTTTTTATTGATATGTTAATGAATATTTCATACTGATTTGAATTATTATATTTCTAAACTACCCCTCATCTCTTAGAACTCCAGGGTGATCTGCAATTTAGCAAAAGCAAAAATCCACAATTTATACATTAAAATAAGTTAAAGCACAATATCATAAAATAGTCAAACTTCTTCCTTAGATGAATGGATAATGAAAATAACAGAGGCAGCAAATAGGGTGAAATTAATCTGTGGTGCTGTTTGTTTTTATATTTTAGCTATTGTTACTTTTGCTTTATTAGTAATTGTTACATTAATAATTGTAGCAATAATAGTAAATAAATACTTGCAAAAAATAGCCAACCAAATAAATTGATTAAAACCAGTCAGCAGCAGTCCTAAAAGTCCTCACACAAGACTGTGGGCACACCGGTTGCTTCAAAAGCAGCCAGAATGGTTTTTCTGACTGCATTTTGAAGTGACTCTGCCCTCTGCTGGCCACACCTCCCTTCTCTACTGCTGCCTTTGGACCTTTCAGGACCACCCACAGCAAAGTATTGGGCCAATCATTATCTCTGCCTGAGCCTGCAGAGGAGCATTTCCATTGGCCACACCTGGAAGACAAAGGGGTCAATCCACCAATCAGCCGCAAAACCTCCCTGAAGGTGAATTTTTAAAAAATGCACTGGAGTTGATCTGACAAGGCTTTCAGAGTGAAGAGAAGCAGAGTTTGATTAGGGTCGTGTGCCCCCATTTTAAGAAAAGAGAGGTAGAGATGCATTGGAACCAGCACAAGAGTAAGCATGTCTCCACCCTATGTTCAGTTGTCTAATCCAGATGTAACAAGGGATGAATGATCATCTGTGAAATCCTTGCAGAGAACATGAAGGGAAAAGGCTGCATGAAAGATGACAACAAGAGATGCTAAGAGCTGCATTTTGAGTTTCCTCAGGGGTGACATATCAAGGAATTAAACTCCCCACCACTGCAATTTATGCTGAAGGCTTAGATGAGTTAAGGACCACCTCCCCATTACTGCAATACACAGAACCAATCATTACCACGGGCAGCCTGGCTCAAAGCCCAGAATTGCCTACAGTTTTTCCTGGAGAAGGCATGCCAGGCTGCTGGAAAGGTCCAGGGGAGACAAAGGGTTTGGGGTCTTTTGTAAGAACACTGAAAGACAGGGGTGCCATTCAGAAACCAGTAAAATATCCCCATTGGCACATCCTTCCAGTGGCTAAAAGCTGGTGCTTGCATTTGCCTTGGGCACAATGAAGTGCTCTACCTGCTTCCCCCACTGTCACATCCCATAAATTAGTCAGCGGCTTTCGCTGACAGATCACAAAGCAATTGCCAGATGACTGCCCAGGCAAGCAGAGTCTCAGCACAGAGGCTGCCCAGTCCAGAATCTGACATGCCAGTCTCATAATGACACTTGTGCTGATGATGGGGGATTGAGGGTGGAGTTCCTGACATGTGGGTGTTCACTTTTAATTATGAATCACTTGTGTATGGGACAGAACAGAAAGCCAAGAGTTTTTTTGGAGCTATTAGAAGTGTTGTGGGGAAGGGGGGCCTCGGAAACAATTTCTGACTTTCAGGAACAGGAGAGAAAGTCGGTTCACATTTAAAGCCACATCACACACACACTTTCTGAAACAATGTGAGAATCAAAACATAGACATCCATCAAAGTTTGCACTCATCCAGATTTTGCAATACAGTTCTTGAACCAACCAATCTTTACAAAAATGAATATATTAGGGGAAGTGTGCATTAAAATGAATATTTTAGTGAAAACAATACACAAAATTGCAGTATGTTAAGGGAAATTGCTTGCAAAAATATGCACATTAGTCAAAACTGCATACAAAAATGTGTGTTATGAAAAATTCACAATAAAATGCTGAATTTTCTTGAGGGTTTTTTTTTTAATTGCTGCAGAAATATGGAGAAGTGAATTTAAGACTGGAAAAATTAGGAACAGAGAACCAAAACTGGCAGATCCTTCTGTCCTTACTGAGTGCACACTTGTTGAATACGTGTGAATAACTACAAGTATATGTAGGGTTGTGCATGTACACCCAAATCCACTTTGGGGCTCCCATTTGCAAATACAGATCAGGCCCAATCCAGTCTGGACAGATTCAGACTCAATCTGATCAGGATCCAAATCTGGATCACTATCCGGATATTACAAGTCTCCGGAAATCCCATTGACTTGCATTGCAAAACCAAAATGGCCATAACTGTCTTGTTCTGCATCCTAGAGACATGAAATTTTGAGACATGGTAGCTGCTATATAGGGGAGTAAATATAGGGGTTTTCATGCTAGACACCTTTAAAATTAAAAATGTTTTGAAATGAAAATGGACATAATTGTTTTTTTCACCCAGAGACATGACATTCTGTTACATAGTAGCCCCTATTAAGGGAATTAACCCTGACAAATTTCAGGTGGGTAGCTCCAGAGGTTTTCATGCTAGCCGCATTTAATATGTGCTTTCTCAAAGAAAGACTTAAAAAAAAAGAAGACCCTGTCATATAGGGGACAGATTGCCAACAGCAGAAGTCAGAGAAGGGAAAAAATAAAAATACCATTTAATATTAATATTCACTGTGGTTAGCAATTGGAAATAATAATAATTCTTAACTCATAACGCTGGCAAATGTGCCCAAAAGTTTTGGCTGGCCAATAATAACAATAATAAAGAAGAAGTATAACCATACCAGCTGGCTGCTTCTTATTGTTTGTGGTTAGCAACTGGAAAATAATAATAATACTGAATTCAGAAAGGTGCGGCTAAATATGCCCACAAGTTTTAATGATTCTTAGCAATGACAATCGAATAAAATACAAACACAGACAACTATTTAAATATATATATATGTAAATAAGGATGTACTGGGATTGATTTGGACACCCAGCCCCCAAACATTTCTAAGAGGCAAACTCACAAAAGATGTCTGCCTTTTAAGACTCCCCCCCTTTCAAGCACTGATTGGAGAGCATTTGGTGGGGTGATAGCATTCTAGCCTTCCTCCCTCTCTCCCCATCCTGGTATTCTCCTTCATGGCATTGTTATGTCTCAATTTCAGAAACACTCTGTCTGGGTTCGTTAGCGACCGTTTCGAGCTACAGATCTGTACAAATCAATTTGGGACTATCCAATCTGCTCTGTAGAGATTTGTAGCTGCTTCAATCTGATCTAGATACAAAGCCTGATTTGGTTTGTGATTTGTGATTTGTACAAATACAGTTTACAGCTTTAGTGTACGGCTCAGCTATGTTACACATGTACACAGACTGTACACTCATTGAAGACAACATGTGAACATCCTTAAGGAGACTTGGCTTTGAGTAGACAGGTATAAGATTGTGCTACAGATATCAGTATTTAGTGTCAAATTGGCAACCAGTCTTTTCAAGCTAGCAGAGTCATACAGAGATATATGTATAGATAAAAATACACAAAACATCACAACAGTAAAAAAAAGGAATAAAGGGGAGGACCAATCAAATTCACAGGGACGTCATTGGATCTCAGAGTTATTACTTGTCATAATGCAGGATTGATTTTCACAAAAGCAGCTCTAAATTTTGCTGCCAGCCATGCAAACCTTGCAGGGTGAAGGCAGGTCTTAACACCAGTAATTAGGAATTGCATTTTCTTTACCAGTGCCCAACATTTCAGTCTGCAACAAGAGTAAGAAGAAAATATCATTATCATCATCAGTTTATTACAGGCAACCAAATACAGGTTTTAGCCAGATAGAATACTAATATACAGAGGCAGTATCTGAAAACTTTAACAGTGGTATCTAAAACTGTAACAAAAATTATAAAAATTAAAACATTGTAGCAACATTTGAAAGTAAAACTCAGATCTCGAGGCAAACTTGTCTAATCTGAGCAGCTCTCACGGCAAATTTGGCTGTGCTGACCATTACAGATCTATCTGGACTGGTCAACAAATATTTGATCTTCTCTATATCACTAGAGGAGGAGGAAATTAGGAAGAAAATATCCAGTACTAAAAGAGACCAGAGGGCCATATACTAAATATTAAAAATATAGATGCCCTCTTGAAAGTGCTGTGGAAAGTGCTTTTTAAAAAACCATGTGTTGGCCATTTAAGAAATATGATATTCTACAGCAGGACTGTAAATGCTTCCCCCATCTGACTTAGGCCCAGTACAATGCTTCAGAGTAGCCCCATCTCACCCAGAACTGAATCAGGGGCTATGTACAGCATTTAATTAGGGTTTAAAACCTGTCTGCATCTCCTTCCCCCCTCCTCACTGCCCAGCCACTCCCCCTTTGACAGCCCTGGATCACTTTGGGTGGACCAGAACTGATACGGAGCTGCCTCATCTCACTTGGCTGAATCCCAGGTTGACCTGAATCCGCCTCATTCAGTTTGGGATCCAGCCAGAGCAGTTGCACAGCCCTGTTTGTAGCACCTTTGGATATTTTCATGTTCTTGTCCTGGATTGGTGCCTCTCTTTCTTCTGTAAAATGTTAGTCTGGTCTTTTGAGTAACTAACTGTCACTCCATCTAACAGTGAAATTCTTTGACGAGCGTTGATAGGACAATAGCCAAAATGGAATCAAATGAGACACAAGCTCCTGTCTTGTGCGACTGAAGTCCTGAGATGGTGAGCTGAGGGAAAGTATACTCTAGCCTCTGCCACTGTTGAGGGAGCCAAGAGCCACTGGGAGGCTGCTTTCTTAATTCCCAGGTAGAATATCATGGCAAGAAGGGCTGTAGCTCAGTGGTAAGGCATCTGTGTTGCATGCAGAAGGTTCCAGGTTCAATTCCCATCATCTCCATGTGGGGTTAGGAGAACCTCCAGAGCGTCACTGCCAATGGGGAGAAGAGACCTTTAGTCTTACTGTGAAATGCTCTTCTACATGCATGTAAAGGTGAACTCCATGCTGAGCTGGACAGGTCAATGATCTCACTTGGTATAAGGCAAACTTCCTATGTCTTAAGAGGGAGACCAAACTGCCCCCATCCATCATCCAAGGAAGCAGCAACTGCAAGGAACTTGTTTCTGTACTCTCTAGAGCTGTATACATACATCCAATGCTGGCTAACCCAGTGACCATCCACATCAGTCCCATATCAATTCAGGGATGGAACAAATGTGTAATCACCCTAATACTGTTGGGGGAAGAAGACAGCACCTCCCCCGCCACCAGATTCAATTGTGTGGGATGCTGCTTTGCAAGTGTTTTCACTGTGGGGAAGTCACTTGTGAAGGAACACACTGCAGCCCATAGGACTGAACCCTGCTGGGGTCTGCTTCCCCAGTGTGGTCTCTGGAGAGAGCACATTCATGAAGCAGACCACTGCCACATTTCTGTCCAATGCCGTGGTCCATGACAGCTCTGGATTGCTGCAGGAGGGCCAGCCTGATCCAGGGCTGTCTTCACCTGAATTTGCCAGAATTCCCCATACTGGCCCCATTCATTTTGGGATGGGATTGAATCCCGTGTATAGCCCTACCACTCTCTGCTAGAGAGACATTATAACCTCAACTGCACACTGCCATAAGATTTCAAAAGGAAAGGGAAGTACACCGTGCCCCGAGATGTTGCCCAGGGCCACAGCTGACCTCCCAGGAAGAAAACCAAAGCAAGAGGGAGGCTAGCTAGCCAGCCAGCCAGCCAGCCAGCCAGCCACCCATCCACCCACCGGGGAAGCAGCTACAAAGAAAGTGCTTCTGCCATCATGGCCAGAATGGAAACTCTGCTCCAAATGCCATTTGCCCTGTGGCTGGAGCAGCAAAAGGAAAAAGCAGTAGGGCCCCACACATTACCTAGGGAGCTGACGGGTGGGGGGAGAGAGACAGAGACAGAGAGACAGACAGAGAGAGAGAGAGCACACTCATACGAGTGTGCATTCTTACAATCTACTGTACACTACCATGAGCATCATTCTGCCAACAATCCAGACAAAGGCCTGTAACCCGAGAGACGGATGCAGTTAAGTGCTCTCAGCAAGGAGAGCAGCGTGAAGAGCTTGAACTCTGTTCCATTGGCAGCCCAAATGGCCTCGAGCCAGGCACTGGGAAAGTGCTGGATCCTTGGGGACGGTAATTAATATCATCCAGATGATGTAAAGGATGGCAAAAGGCGTTCTGCGGCCCCTTTCATCAGCCAGCTTGGAGAGGAAAATGCAGGATACAGGTTTATTGTATTTTATATTATTTATTACTACATTTATATCCCACCTTTCCGCCAAGGAGCTCAAGGTGGCATACAGACACAGTTCTCCCTCTCCTGATTTTATCCTCACAACAACCCTGTGAGATAGGTTAGGCTGAAAGACGGTGACTGGCCCAATGCCACCCAGTGAACTTCATGGCCGAGTGGGGATTTGAACTCTTTCTCCGAGGTCCCAGTCCAACACTCTAACCACTACACCACATGTACAGATACAGACACTCAATGCCAAGCAAAATTAAAGGATATGTACCATATTGTTTGAGAAGACATTTAAAAAGCTACGTGTCTCCAGGGACATAAGGACAGATTGAGAAGGCCAGGCCTATGGACCTATTATTTATCCCTTTTTGTTTCTACTGAATAGGAACATAGGAATCTACCCTATACTGAGTCAGACTTTGGTCCATCTGTTTCAGTACTGTTGACAGAGGCTAGCAGCAGCTCCTCAGGGTTCCAGGCAGGGGTCTCTCCCAGGCCTCCTTGGAGATCCCAGGGATTGAACCTGGGACCTTCTGAATGCAAAGCAGATGCTCTGTCATGGAGCTACACATCTTCTGCCTAACTTAACATGAAATCTCACAGCAACAATATTTTAAGCTTTCCATCCCAGCATTTTCACCTTTCCTATAGCAAGCTGTCCATCACTGAGCCCAAAGTCAGAGTTGAGCTGAAGGTAGTCATTTAGTGGGAGCCAAGATTAAGCACCAGTAAATACTACTATTAGCTTGATGGCGGGGCACATGTTTTGCATGCAGGAAGTCCTAGGTTCAATCTCTGTCATCCCCAGTAAAATGGTTAGTCAGTTTCTAGTTCATGTCAGTTTCACATATGTTGATTGAGGCGCAAGAAAATTCACAACCAGGTTGCTGGGAAATTTGTTCTACAACAGAATGTATGATCTGTTGTATAACAGGCTTCCACTAGTGCAACTTTTGCATTGGATTCATCTGTTGCACAACATTAAAACTACTGCAAGAGTTCTTGCACTACTGGACAGAGAATATGGGATACAGCCCTATTTTATTTAGACAAAATATATAACACTTCATGCTTGAAAGAATTCTGTAAGCAGTTTACAACATTCCAAAAACATCATTCCAAAAACACAACCCAAAAAATCAATTTTAAAGCAGTACAGATCAGATGAGATCACCTTAAACTTCAGTATGAGCTAAAACAACATATGAAGCCCATAATAACTACCAGTAGATCCAATATGCACAATCTGGAGATGCATAAAGTCAAAAGAATAATTATGACTCAATCCACATATTAGGCAGGGAGATGTGGATGAAGCCAGTTCACATCAGAGTCCACAGAACACAAATTCCTCAAGCATCCCTCGTCTCAGGCTGCAGATACTGTGCAATACCTCCACCTAAAACCTTCAAGAGCAGCTGCCAGCCAGGCTAGAAAAGAGTGGGGTTAGAAAGATCAGTGATCTGCCTCAGTATACAGCAGCATTTCATGCACATGGGGCCAGGCAAAGTTCTAGTCTGTGTCCTGCTTTAGGGGATCAGTACACCAGGAGTAGGAGTCCACTTACAGAGCGATCCAGAGACTGAGGCCAGGTCACAGTCTGAGGTCAATGAGACAGGCCAAGTCCAACAACAGGCCAAAATCATACCTGGAGGAACCAGCCTCATAACCCAGTAGCTCAAGAAGCTAGAGAAACAGAAGCTATTATGGAAACTTTTCTTCTTCTTCTAACTGGTGTCTAATGGCAAATCAAGACCAGGACGAAGCCCTATTATCGCCACCTACTGATAACCTCATCTAACGCAGCTCATTCACAACCTTTCATAAAGCTTAGTATCTTTAATGAACTGCCAAACAGTCTCCAGTACCAAAGGGCCAAACCCACATTCAGTTTTTTAAGCCCCAAAATGCTAAGCTTTTGGAGGAGAGGCTTTCTAACTTCCACATACCTAATGCAATCCCAAATGACACCGTCCATGGTTTCCACCACCCCACAGAGCTCACAATCCTCAGAGTCCATATACAGCCAACCCTGTACAAACCACTCCTAAGAACACAGTGTCCCATTAGGACTCTAAACATGCTAAACTGTCTCTGGCATCCTTTCAAGTGAAAGGCTCTGAAATAGTTGGACAAAAGAAGAACACTGATCAACCCATAGCTTCCATCTCTCACTGCCTCTGCTGCTCACTCAGCATTGGAAACTCTGCTGCTGCCGCCGCTGCCGCTACCGCCACCGCCACCACAGCCAACCTCACTGCTGCCTGACTCTACCTGTTTCTCTGTATGGTTCCCTTCAGGGAGTACCAGGTTTTTCTTGGATGAGGACTCCTCTAGTGGGGACATGACAGTCTGCCCAGAAAGCCTTTGTGACCCTTCCTAGTGAGGAATAGATTGAGGTCCCTTTAAGTCCCTACAGTCTTCCTCATCGGGGGTGGAGCTTTTGACACTAACATGGGTTCTTCAGGGTTTCCAAAGCTCCAGGAAACTCCCTGTTATTGCTTTGCATTGAGTCTGACTCTGGTGCTCTTCAAGATGATCCTCTTTTCATAAGCCTAATGTGCAGAGGTGTTTGTTTTTTTAATCCCACTTGGTATCTGAGTTGGATATGAATGATTTTAGATGTGTGTTGCTATTGTTTTAAACTGTGTATGCATATAATATATGCAGCTACTCTAACCGTTTTTATAAATGTAGCTTTTCTATATTGAGGATGGAAAGATCTGTTGATTTCGGTTCTCTCGGTTTCTCATTTTTCCAATCTTACATTCAGTTCTTCACATTTCTGCAGCAATTTGCTTTAAAAAAACCCGCCTTATGAGAATGCTCATGGATTTTAGTGCAAATTTCTCCTAATAAACATATTTTGTAGGCAGTTTTGACTAACATACACATTGTTGCAAGCAATTTCTCGTAGAATACATTTTTATATGTGATTTTCATTCATATATTCATTCTTATGCACACTTTCACCTATGTATCTTTGCAAGAATTAGTTGGATGGCAAACTGCAAAATTTGAATAAGTGCGTATTTCAAAGGATGGCTATGTTTTCATTCCCTTATTGTTTTGGAAAGTGCGGATTCAGTAGCTTCAGCTTGAAATGCAAACTGAATCAAATTTATTGCCCATCCCTATTCTGTATGTTTTTATTATATTGGAAATTGCTTTGGGATGTCTCATGGGAAGCAATTCGTAAAATAAATAAATAGTATGTGCCCCCCAGTGAGCTGACCATGGTCATAGAATCATAGAATCATGGTCCTGAGCTAAAGACTTCTGGGAGGAAGGGTGGGATATACAGTAAATTTAATTAATAAATAAAGGCTTCCAGTGGGCCTCTTCCACATGAGAAACCTATAGTTTCAGCACCTTGGAAGCTCCTTGAATGTTCAAACTAAAACCCGGAGTGGATTCCACTGCCCCACTGACATGGATCCACCAAGCTGCCACCGGTTACACATACATACAGGCTGTGTACTGGCTGATTCAGAGCTTTGGAGTAGCCCTGATCCAACCCAGGATAATCTGGGGCTGACCCAGACCTTGGCCCTGAACTGATTCAGGGATTTTGCACAATGATTTTAAGTCCTAATTAAACATGCCTTATAGGCCCCTTCCAACTCTACTGTTCTATGATTCTATGATTTTATGCAATCAGGAGAGGGGAAGAAGTCTCCTCCCCCTCTTGCTGCTGGACTGCTCTCATTTTTGACAGCCATGGATCCCTCAGGGTGGACCTGACCTGACCTGGGGCTGCCTCCAACCAAATCCCAGCATTTGGCTAGAGTTGGTGCACAAGGGTTGCATCACCTTTTTGATCTTTAACCTACACTCCATGCTAATTTCCCCCATTGCTGGAAGCAGAAGAGCAGACTGAGGCTTGACTGGGCCAGGCCTTGAGCCATCTATAGAATCTAAGCAGACAGCCATGTTTGCAAGTATTGTCCCACTCCTGGATCCTCCTGGATCACTGTCAAGCCTAGGCAACTTCCTTGGTCCAGCAAATCCAGCAGCCTTTGAAAAGTGGGCTCTGTGCAATCCGAAGGCAGCTTAACGGAAGATTGTAGCTGTATGATTTTTCTCTCTTTGGATGTCGGGTGCTTTGTTTAAAAAACCTCCAGATTATATTGCAACTAAATGCAACAGCCAATTATAGAGGAAGGAGATGTGTTGGCAGATCCGTAAATGGATTAGTCCTACACAGCCTGACAAAAGCAGGGCAGGATTTGAAGGAATAGAACCCAGGGAGAAAGCACGACTGGTTTTCAGCAGCCAGCCGGTTTCATGGAAGGTGTTATTAATGTTTTTACTGTGATTGGCATTGTTTGTACAGAGTTAAAGGATGGGGGCTCAAGGCTTGTGGTGTGCCCTGATGTTGTGATTCAGTTCAGTTGCCAAAACAGGGGAACAACTTTCCCAGTAGACATTTCGCCTCAAGAGCAGGATCCCATGTATTTTTTCCTGACGGGGCCAAAAACAAGCAAGGAAACACCAATACCCTCGGCATTGCACAGATGCTGGAGGAAGATTGTCGATGCTGATTACCAGCTACTGAAATCCTGCACATGGACTGGGGGAGGGAGGTTGTCCTGTGTGCCATCTTTGTAAGCCAGGGATGGGGAACCTCAGGCCTGGGGCCAAAATGTGGCCCTCCATGACTCTCTATCCAGCCCTCAGAACTCTCTGCAGGCCACAGCCCTCTCAGTGACCCTGCTGCTTGGGTATTTTTGCCAGGCTCAAATGTGCCCCTGGAGAGGCTGAGGGAAGCCAAAACTGACTTGTACATCTATCTCTAGTTGTACACCTGAAACATAGCCGAAAGGTACTTCAAATATATGCAATAAACGATTCAGAAAATTTATTCTGAGCTGTATATGTTGAAAGGGAGAACAATGTTTTTGGAGATGTGATTTAGTACCCTTTAAGGAGGTGAAGAAAAGATGTTTGGTCACTACATATTAGGAAGAGTTCTTATTTTCTGATGCCCGTCCTGGATAAAACAAAATTTTACCTCTTGGGAAGATTCTGGAGATTAGTATTAGTACAAGTTAGGTCCTGCCACAAAATGTTGCAACGCATCCTTGCCCTGGTGTGCTTCTGTTACCTGAGCCTGAAAATGAGAGACTGAAAAAACAGTAAATTAAGATTAAAGGCAGACCCGCTGCTGTAACTTGGGTCTTCCTTCATGTGGATTTTCTTTCTTTCTTTCTTTCTTTCTTTCTTTCTTTCTTTCTTTCTTTCTTTCTTTCTTTCTTTCTTTCCATTTTTGGACATCTAAAAGTGCAACCATCCTCTACACAAATCAGTGGGGCATGAGGTTTCTCAATGCAATTGAGTACTAGAGTTGGCCTAGGAGGAGTTCTAAAGGGCCAATTTAAATAGGCTGCTCATTGCTGCTGCAACCTGAGAGGTATGGGGGCTTTTGACTGGGAATCCAAACCAATTTCAGCCCCATCTCTGTCCTGCAGTATTAGGAACAGCCTGAACTTTCCCAACCCTGTAATGGAACCTGGCGCCTTTTGCAAGCGAAGCAGTGCTCCACCACTGAGCTACAGCCCTTTGCATTGGATTCCATTGTGGGGCTCTTGAAAACTGCTCTGTGTCAGCATAGCCTCCAACCTGCAATATGCAATGGGGATAAAACAATGAGCTACTCTGAAGGGTTGTTGTCTCTCATGCCAACCTACAGTGTGTGGATAAAAGTGAGAGATAACTTTGCAGGATTGTTGTATTCTCTCAGCTTCAGCCCAGTCTCCAACATTCAGTGGGGAGGGGGAGGTCTAGTATTGCTAGACAATGCCGCAGTGGTTGTTATAAAAATCACTCTGATCCTGACCAGCAGCATTCAGTGTGAACTACACTGCAGGGCTGTTGTCAGTCACTTTCTGCCAGCAACAGCCTAATGTTGTGTTGCAGTGATTTCTAGGCCCACATGACAGATACCTTTTACATTTTGTGGGTCTTGGGGAGTTAACGTGTGTAGGCCTGGAAGCAGCAAGGTCTCCAGTGTGCCCTGCACATTTCAAAGTGTCTCCATCAAGAGTCAGCTTGCTGCATGATGTGCAGTCCTGGTCGCTCCATGCAAGCGGATGGGGCAACCTGCATGGATAGCTGTTTTGTGTCCATTGTGATGTGCATGGAAGACCCTATGTCAGGAGTGCGCGACCGGGACATGTCAGGGCAGACCATGAGATAGTGAGTCCTCCTGATGCAATGTTTTACACAAGATGTCCACACCCCAAAGACCAGCCTTGTTACAGGTCAGGAGCTGCTGGGCCTAGACCCAGGGCCACAGGTGGGAGCATCACCAAAGGCAGTCAAGAATTCCCAGGTATTATAGTGACTCGGCTCACCCAGACAGCCATTGGCTCTTCTCAGAGGCTCCTTATTCAGCTCAGGACAGTGTTCGGGCAGTCATTCTTGTTATGTTTTGGTTCTCAGCTTGTTCTCTGGCTTGTGACTCCTGGCTCTGACCCTTGTGTCCTGGTTCCCAGCTCCTGGGCTCCCATTAAGTGGCTGCCTGTGGCTCAGCTCTGTCTCCACATCAGAAATCAGTATTGGAATGGATATACTTCACTTGAGTAGCCTTGCTTAGCCATGTCTTGTGCTTGTGTGATCTGTAAAATAATCTGTGAAACATCCTACACTTAAATTTAGCATTGACTGTAATGGAGACAAACACACCAGTGAGTCTGAATCTGAATCTAATGGGGTTGGCCAGTACACAGTTTCTAGACACAGGTACACATCCCCACCTCTCACCTATCCACATCCAGACATCAGAGTAGGGCACATTCTAGCCAGGCAGAAATACTCAAGGAGGCTGTGAAGCAGAGCTAGCGAGGGGGGTCTGGGGAGAGTCCTAGGGGCTGGGTAGAGAGGCCTGGGGGGCCTCATGCATCCCTCGAGCCTGAGGTTCTCCTCTCCTAATCCTTTATGAGATTTTAAAGACTTATTTATTCCACTCGGGATTGGGTTAATTACCTAGGTATCAATTACCTAGAGAGGTATTGGAACCAATGACCTAGAGAGGTACTGGGCTCTCCGACACTGGAGGCATTCAAGAGACAACTAGACAGCCATCTGTTGGGAATGCTTTGATTTGGGTTCCTGCATTACGCAGGGGGTTGCACTTGATGGCCTTCCAACTCTGCTATTCTATGATTCTAATTTTAGTACAGTGTGCTTTAAACTGAGGGTTTATCTGCTACTATTTTATTTCCAGTTTTTAATTATGTGTATTTAATATTGTTGAGAGCCAGTGTGGCCTAGTGGTTAGAGTGTTGGACTACGACCTGGGAGACCAGGGTTTGAATCCGCACATAGCCATGAAGCTCACTGGGTGACCTTGGGCCAGTCACTGCCTCTCAGCCTCAGAGGAAGGCAATGGTAAAACCACCTCTGAATACCGCTTACCATGAAAACCCTATTCGTAGGGTCGCCATAAGTAAGGATTGACTTGGAGGCAGTCCTTTTCATTTTTTCCCAATATTGTTTATTGGTTTCATGGTTTGATTCTGTATTTAAAGAATGCTGTATTCTGTGTTGTGACAGGTTTTACCCTGAAAAATGGGCCTGTCATCTATTAAATCGAATATGTAAATAAATGTTTCAGATCAGACTCAGTGGAGTCTCTCTCCAGTCCAATACTGGGTGAGACACATATACAACTGTGAGGGCTGCCCATTTTCTATCTGCAGTAACTGATCAGATGACTTGTCACGGAGATTCAGAATTTTAAATTGGTTTTATGCTTTGATTCATTTAGGTTTTGCATAATTTTATTTGAGATCTGCACAAATTTATTTTATTTTATTTTAACATTTACTAAAATAGGGACAGTTTTTAAAGGGGATGTGTGGTGATCTGCCAGGAAAATTCAGCATTTTGAGGGTATTTTGTTATGTTGCAGATAGCTTCATTTGGGTGTAAGTTAACTTTTATTTAGGGTACGTTGTTAAACTTTAGGTGTGTGATGGAGCAATGACTAGATGCAAATAAACCAACCCAACTGTGAGGAATCACAGTTGCAGCCTGTGTGGAATACAGGCTTGCAAAAGCAGTCGTCAGCAAGGGATGCTTTTTGTGATGTTCCTCAGGCACTTTGGAATTCCCTTCACACCTTCCACTGCACAATGTGGAAAAGAGTATTCTGACAGGTTAACTTCCATTATAACTGCCCTGCCATGTTCAATTGCATTTGGTTCTATGCCAGGCAACATGATCAAAAGTGACAGCCTGTGTTAAGAGTGGGCTGTAACATCGAGTGATGGAAATGCAAATCTCATAAGGATAGAAGTCAAGACATCACTTGGCTGAAAAGTGGCAGATGGCTACAGCTAGATGGGCTGGGCATCCCAAACATGGTTAGTTCATCCTTCCTTTCCTACCTTCTGATGGCTTTGCCTGGGGAAATAATATGCCCAAAGTCTTTCAGCCACTTGTCTCCTTTCCTCATCAAAGATTATAATGATAGTAACACTAGAAAGAGAGTCTACCACAACCAACCTCAAGAGATCCAAATGAAATCAGAACTGACTTGCCATTAAATTCCAGTTATGTTTGTGGAAAACATATTGCCTTTTCACCCATGATGTTATCTAAGGCAGGGTGTAGCTAACATGATGCCCTCTAGACGTTGCTAGATTCCAACTGCCATCAGCACCAGCTGTCCTAGGTGATAGAGATGATGGAAGTCAGAGTCCAGCAACAGCTGCAGGACATCACATTGGCTATCCCTGATCTGTGGCCTTACGTCCATGTCATTTTGCCATTGGAGGTCCAGCTGGCTGGGATGTGGAACAGGACCTTCTCAGTTGTGGCCCCCAGGTTACAGAACTCTCTTGCTTGTGAGTTGGCCATTGACCCCCTCTCTAATGCTTTTTTAGTGAGTTGCGAAGATGCTTTGTCATTTCCATGAGCTTTTCATTTGATCTGAGGGGTTTTTTTTAACCTATACTCTTTTGAATAAATATTTCATTAGTTAATTTTAGATAAATTAACTGGTGTGTTTGTCTACCCTAAACGTGTTTCTTGGGCAGCTTACAAAGAATAGAAATATAAATGACATCGGTTTTTAATTCTCTCTTTTATTATTGACATGCCATTGTAATTGAATTTATGATTGTGTGCTAAGGTATATGGGGAGGGGTCATATGGGGCTGAAAGGGGAGGTATAAATGTTCTTATAAATAAATACTGTTGGAGGCAGTTTCCCTCTGTATACCAGTTGCTGCTGAGCACAAATGACAAAAGTCCTGCTTTCAGCCTTCCCACAGGCATCTGACTGGCCACTGGTAGAACAGGATTCTGAACTAGATAGGCTACTGGCCTGTTCCATCAGGGCTTTTTTCATAGAATCATAGAATCATAGAGTTGGAAGGGGCCTTGTAGGCCATCGAGTCCAACCCCCTGCTCACAGCAGGAAATCCACAGCGAGAGCATCTCCCGCAGATAGCTGTCCAGCCTCTGCTTGACGACATCCAGCGAAGGGGATCCCACCACCTCCCTAGGCAGTCGGTTCCATTGCCGAACTGCCCTTACTGTCAAGAAGTTCCTTCTAATGTCCAATCTGAATCTACACTCCTGCAACTTAAAACCATTAGACCTAGTTCTACCCTCTGGGGCAGCAGTGAACAAATCTGTACCCTCCTCTATGTGACAGCCCTTCAGGTACTTAAAGAGTGTAATCATGTCACCCCTCAGCCTTCTCTTCACCAGACTGAACATGCCAAGTTCCTTCAACCTTTCCTCATAAGACTTGTTCTCCATACCGGCTATCATCCTCGTCGCCCTCTTCTGAACCCACTCTAACTTGTCTATATCTTTCTTAAAATGAGGCGCCCAGAGCTGAACGCAGTATTCCATATGAGGCCTGACTAATGCAGAATATAGTGGGACTATTACTTCCCTCGACCTGGAAACTATAGCTCTGTTTATGCAGCCCAAAACCGCGTTTGCCTTTTTTGCCGCAGTATCACACTGCTGGGTCATGTTCAACTTGCAATCCACTACAATTCCAAGGTCCTTCTCACACGCACTACCTTTGGGTCCCCAGGTGTTGCTGGATCACAGTTCCCATCATTCATTACCACTGGCCATGCTGGCTGGGGCTGATGGGAGTTGTAGTCCAACAACATCTGGAGACTCAAAGGTTGGGAAAGGCTGCCTTAAATACTGTGTGTGTGTGTGTGTGTGTGTGTGTGTGTGTGTGTGTGTGTGTGTGTGTGTGTGTGTGTGTGTGTGTGTGTGTGTGTGAGCTTTATAGTGTGAGGGCACTGAAAGGTGCATCACTTTACTATGTATACAGAGAAACAGCACATATACACAAACTCTGAGTTACATTATGGTAATTCACTCCAACAAGATGCAGAGCTGGCCACCACCTTGGATGGCTTTAAAAGAGGACTAGATAAATTCATGGAGCATAAGGCAATCAGTGACTACTGGCCACAATGGCTATGTTCCCCTTCCAGTCAGCCTCCTGTCATCTGAATACCAGTTGCTGGGAATCACAAGTGGGGAGACCTCAGGTCCTGCTTGTGGGCTTCCCATAGGAATCTGGTTGGCCACTGTGAGAAGAGGATGCTGAACTAGATGGACCTTTGGTTCTTATGACAAGATAGGATGTCGCTCCTACAAGTATCTGGAGCCAAGTGAGGGCTTAAGTAGTCCTTTCCGCACGTTTGATGTTCTTAGCTCTCTGCTGTCCAAGGTTCTGGATCTAGCTGAGCTGTGCAGTCTCCTGATGCTTCCGGAGGGTGGCACAGAGGCTGAGATGGGTATTTCCAGGGGTTCTGAGGAACTGAGTTCCCAGAGTCAGAAGATAAAGAAAAGTCTATCTGCATAGGCAAAGGCTTCACTTGTCTCCTGGTGCTCTTTTTCCATGAGAGTCACTGACTAAGCACCTTCTTCTGGGACTGTCCCTGAAACCAGTGCCTGTCCCCAGTCTTTCTCACCCACTGTATTCTCAGATCCCTCCCTGGATAACAGAGAGCCTGTCTCCTGGACCGTGGCAGAGATACATATTTCAATTGGGGAGGTCATCAGTATTGCCCCAGCTATTCGAAGATTCAGTCAGTCAGTCAGTCAGTCAAGTTTTATTATTTGTAGCTAATGGCCATTACAGTATGAAGACAGAAAACAAAATGTGTGCGCGCGTGCGTTTACGTGTAATTGTGATTAACAAAACAGAGATTTTTATTTTACTAGCAAAACGTTTCTGCCTTCATCAGCTACTAACATAGCAACTGACGCAGGTGGAAGCCACATTGTTTTGCTAGTAAAATAAAACCTCTGTTTTGTTAATCACAATTATGTGTATATATATTTTTAGATGATTAACACAATCCTTATAGGGATCCAGAACAAGCTTGGGTGAAGTTCTGTTTGCTGCCTTCAAAGCTGTGTCTGCCTGCCTCTCTCTATAAACAATTCAGTAAAACAGGGACAAAGTGCTAAAAGTACAATTGAACAAAACAATAATTCATTTGCCTATTTGAATATTGGGCTCACATGCCCAGAGGCCTAAGACATTTTGTGAAGGACAAGATGGCAGTTTAACCCTTGCATGTACAGAAGCTGACTGTTTTACTTGAGGGCAGCAGGCCAGGTATGGAAGGCGCAGAACAGGCTACAAAGCATAGACACATAGCTCTGTACTCCAACAGAAGGATACAGCTGGGAGGCTCAGAAGGAACTGTCAAAGCAATGCTGATGCTGCTCCATAGCATCTGCCACCTGAGGCTGTCCCCTCACTCTGCCTCATGTTAGGGCCAGCCTTGATTTAGGGCCACCTTACATAGTTCTGCTACTGATGCTAAGCAGCCCTGGCTTTGGACGTTGTCTGGATAGGATACTGCCTGGGAACTGTGTGAAAGCTGCACAATGCTCATTGGAAGAAAGAGATGGGGATGTGTCATAAGTAAACACGTCACAGGGAGCTGTTTCAGCTGAAGACTGGAGTAAAAATGCTGTGAATAAAGAAAAATAAATAAAGTGGAAGAAACAGCCCACGTAAGCCTGCTCAGACTGACACAAAGAGAAAATTCTCAAGCAATTCCCTTGAAATTTGAAATTCTCAAGGAAATCCCTCCAGCATTCCAAATTGTTAAGGCTGTTGAATGTAAGTTATTTGTGGTCAAACACAAGCAGTAAAGCATGTTGGGCTAAGTCAGATTGCATTAAAACTGATTAATCAGAATATTTCTCTCTGTCTCTCTCTGCAAAGTCGGTTTTCACCGGTGCATTTTTAAAGGAACTTTTGAAATCCAAAAAGGCGAAATAAATTCTGACATTCTGCTGATTTTATTTATGTATTTTATTTATTTAAAATATTTCTATCCTGCCCTTCTACCCTATAACAGGGCACTCAGGGCAGCTTACAAAAATAAAATCAAACACGTACATAATAAAATTGTAAACAGTAAAATCACAAAAACATGAAAATAAATTTAAAATACTTAAATTACAATTAAAATACACAAAATACAATGTGTGTATACACACACACACACACACATATATATATACTAAAGGGACTACAAAGGTAAAATATAACGCAGAAGGCATAAAATCAGTGTCAGGCTCTACCTCCAATCCCTCCCAAAGGCTCTCCGGAACAAGATTGTTTTCAGAAGTCTCCAGAAAACCAACAGAGAGGGAGCAGAGCGGACTTCTTGGGGTAGAGTATTCCAAAACTTGGGGGCCACAGCTGAAAAAGCTCTCTCCCGTGTGCCTGTCAGGTCTAACATCTTTCACTCCAGGTACGCAGAGGAGGCCAGAGGCAGATGATCTTAAATCCTGGGCAGGCACATATGGGCGTAAGCGGTCCCTCAGGTACAATGGTCCAAGGCCATTTAGGGCTTTAAAGGTCAGAACCAGCACTTTGAATTGGGCCTGGAAACAAATTGGGAGCCAGTGGAGTTGCTAAAGCACAGGGGTGATATGCTCCCTGTGCCGTGCTCTAGTTAACATTCTGACTGCTGCATTTTGAACCACCTGCAATTTCTGAACCGTTTTCAAAGGCAGCCCCACATAGAGTGTGTTACAGTAATCAAGCCACCACCATCAGGTTTCTAACAGAGAGCAACTCACCCCTCTGTGTCCTTTTCTTAATCCCAACCCAATTTGTCTAAAAAACAATCATTGATTGATTGCTTTATTCCCTCTGGCTCATCCCTCCTCCTGTCTAATTTGTGTGTGTGTGTGAGAGAGAGAGAGACATCTTAAGTTCAGTTCCCTACATTTCCACATCAGTTTGTGATTTTCTTTTTTTTAAATCCTCATGATAATTCATTAGCATTTTAGTGTAAATTTATCCTAATAGACACATTTTGACAAAGCAATTTTCCCTAGTAATTTTTCTATATGCATTTTTATGCACACTTTACTCTACCATATGCATATTTGTACACATTATTTGGTTGAAGAAATTTCTTCTTTTTTTTTAATAATTTTTATTCAAATTTTTCCAAAAACAAACAAAACAAAGTCAAAAAGACATAACAATACATCAACAAAAAATGAAAATAAAATAGTTGACTTCCGATTTGTCGCAGATCAGCTATAAGTATATAATATACATCAAACCTGTCCCTTAATGTATACATACAGAGTCCCTTTTCTCCATAGGCTGTCTTAATTAATCGTCAAATCCCAGTATCATCATTTTATTTTGATCTTTCAACAAAAAGTCTAAGAGAGGTTTCCATTCCTTAAGAAACGTATCTGTCGATTTTTCTCTAAGTAAACATGTCAATTTATCCATTTCTACTAAGTCCATTAATTTCAATAACCATTCTTCCATTGTTGGTGTTGATTCCATTTTCCACTTTTGTGCATATAATAATCTTGCTGCCGTAATCATATATAATATTATTCTTCCATATTTCTTTTCTATTTGTTTATCCATAAAACCCAATAAAAAAAATTCTGGTTTTGACTGAATATTTATCTTTAGAATTTTTTGCATCTTCCTACCTATCTGTGCCCAAAATGATTTTGCCTTTTTACATAACCACCACATATGATAAAATGATCCTTCTTGTTGTTTACATTTCCAACAAACATTAGAAACATTACTATACATTTTTGACAACTTTTCTGGAGTCATGTACCAACGGTACATCATTTTATAAAAATTTTCTTTAAGATTATAGCATAGTGTAAATTTCAAACCTTTTTTCCACATATTTTCCCATTGATCCATTTGTATGTTATGACCAAAATTTTTTGCCCACTTTACCATACACTCTTTTACTTGTTCTTCCTCCATATCCATTTTCAATAAGAGTTTATACATTTTCGCAATTATATTTTCATCATTTGTACACAATCCTATTTCAAAATCAGATTTACTTATTTCAAACCCATACATTTTCTTGTCCATTTTATATCTTTCTAACAATTGTAAATAGGCAAACCATTGAAAACTATATCCTTCCTTTGTCAGTTGTTCTCTCTCTTTCATTGTATATTCTCCATGTACATTTTCTAATAGTTCTTGATAAGTTAACCATTTCTCTTTTCCAGCCATTTCTCTTCTATAAAACGCTTCTTGACTTGAGACACATAATGGTATTTTCGAATAAAACCTTGGTTTATATCTATTCCATATTTTCAACAGAGGACGTCTTATGAAATGATTGTTAAAGTCTACATTTACTTTTACTTTGTCATACCATAGATATCCATGCCATCCCCACTTCAAATTATGGCCCTCCAAATCCAATAGTCTTTTATTCCTCAATAAAATCCATTCCTTTATCCAGACTAGACAGCAGGCAGCAAAATAAAGTCTCAGATTTGGTAATCCCAGTCCTCCTCTTTCTTTGGCATCTTGTAGTAGTTTAAATTTAACTCTTGGTTTTTTTCCTTGCCATACAAATTTAGAGATATCTTTTTGCCATTGTTTAAAAGGTAAATCAGAGGATATTACAGGTATTGTTTGAAACAAAAACATCATTCTCGGTAATACATTCATTTTTATCACAGATATTCTACCCATTAATGACAATTGTAGTTTATCCCATCTTAGCAAATCTTTCTTAATCTCTGTCCATAATTTTTCATAATTATTATGAAACAACTTTGAATTTTTATTTGTCATAATGATACCTAAATATTTCAACTTTTTCTCTATTGTAAAATCTGTCTTGTCCATTAACTCTTTCTGTTCCCTTAAAGTTAAATTTTTCACCAACATCTTTGTTTTTTGATTGTTGATCTTAAATCCTGCTAACGGTCCAAATTCTTTTAATTTGTCCATCAATACATTAATTCCTTCCAAAGGATTTTCTAGTACAATTATCAAATCATCAGCAAATGCTCTCAATTTATATTCTTCTTTTTTTATCTTTAATCCCGAAATTCTTTTATCTTGCCTTATATCTCTAAGCAGCACTTCTAAGACCAAAATAAATAAAAGGGGAGATAAAGGACATCCTTGTCTTGTACCCTTTTGTATTTCACATGAATCCGTTAAATCTCCGTTAACAATTATCTGAGCCTTCTGAGATGTATAAATCGATCTAATCCATTTTATAAAATTGTCTCCAAAATCCATTTGCTCCAAAACCTGAAACATAAATTTCCAATTCAAATTATCAAATGCTTTTTCAGCATCTAAAAAAATCAAAGCTGCTTGTTTATCATTTCGTTGTTCTAAATATTCCAAGACATTCAAGACATTCCTGACGTTGTCACGTAATTGTCTTTTAGGTAAAAACCCTGATTGATCTTCCTGAATAAATTGTTGCAATATTATTTTCAATCTTTCTGCCAAGATCATTGTAAAAATTTTATAGTCATTATTCAATAGAGATATTGGTCGATAATTTTTTGTTTTAGTTAAATCTTGCTCCTCTTTAGGTATTAATGTTATATTAGCATTTTTCCAACTATCCGGTATCTTTCCCTCTTGCAGAATAAGATTCATTGTAGACTGTAAAGGTAGTAAGAGTTCTTCCTCCAAACATTTATAATACATTGCAGATAACCCATCTGGTCCTGGTGCCTTTCCTAATTTAATTTTGTTTATAGCTTCAGATATCTCTCTTGACGTAATAGGACCATTAATAGCTTGTCTCTGAAAGTCTGTAATTCTAGGCAAATTCTGTTTAGATATATACTCTTCTATTTTTTCAGATGGAATTTCCTGACATTTGTACAATGTTGAATAATATTGATGAAAAATCTTTTTAATTTTTACATTATCTGTCAACGTCTCATCTCCTTCTTGTATCTTTAAAATGATATTTTTTGGCGTTCTTTTCTTAATTTATATGCTAACCATTTCCCAGGTTTATTTGCAAATTCAAAAGTCCTTTGTTTAGCAAAATTTAGTTTTCTTTCAATTTCTCTAACTGTCAGCATTGATACTTGCTTCTGTAACATTTTGATTTGATTTACAATAGAAACTTTAGTTGGATTCTTTTTCAATTCTTCCTCTTTTTGTTTTATTTCTTCCAAGATTAATTGCATTTTCTGTTGTTTCTTTTTTTTTAATTCAGAGTTACATTTAATAAGATATCCCCTCATAAATGCCTTACTTGTATCCCAAACGATATTTTCACTTGTTCCTTTATGTAAATTATGTTCAAAAAACTCTTTTAATTTCTTCTTACATTCTTGTACTACTTTGTCATTCTGTAATAAAGATTCATTTAGTCTCCATCTAAATCCAAGATTTTTCTTTTTTAAAGTTAATATCACAGGGTTATGATCCGAAAAAGTTTTTGGTAATATATCCATTTTAAAAGTGTCCTTCGCTAAAATTTTAGACATCCAAATCATATCAATCCTCGAGAATGTTTTGTGTCTTTCTGAAAAATAAGTAAATTCCTTTGCGTTATCATTTATATATCTCCAGGTATCCACCAATTCTAAATGTTCCATCAGTTCAAAGCAAATCTTCGGTAATTTACCCTGTGTCTCTTTGATATTTTTTTCAGAAAGCCTATCAATTTTTGGTGAGATTACCCCATTCCAATCACCCATAACGCACCAATGGTCATATGAAAACTCTGACAATTTTTCCATAAGTCCTGTGTAAAACCTTGTTTTATCTTCATTGGGGGCATAGATACCCACTATCAAAATGTTTGTACCCTGTAGAGTAATTTCGACCCCCACAAATCTACCACTATCATCCAGTAATACCAATTTAGGAAGCAATTGTGGGTTAATGTAGAGAACAACTCCATTTTTTTTTTTTGGTCCAGCCGAAATAAATTCTTCACCCAAATTTTTACAAATCAAATATTTGGAATCTTTCTTCTTAATATGAGTTTCTTGTAAACAAATTATATCCAATTTTAATTTTTTCAAATAATGAAACACTTTCTTTCTCTTCTGCGCCGTATTGGCTCCATTTATATTCCAAGTTAGATATTTGTAATCCATCTTTAAGAGTGTATTTTAAAATGTGCCTGATGCTCCCTTTAGTCCATCATCTTCCTTCCCTTCCTCTGCATATTTTGTTGACTTTGTTCCCCAGGAATTATATCCATATCTTTGAGTTTATCTTCATCCATATCTTTTGAAGCTTTTCTCAAGAAGTCCCTTGCTTTTTGAACAGTATTCAATCTATATTTCTGTTGTCTGAATGTAAAGATCACTCCTTCTGGAACATCCCATCTAAATTGAATTTTGCGTTGCTTAAGTTTCTCTGTAAAGAAAGCATATTCTTTTCTCTTACGTAAAAGTCTAATAGGAATTTCTTTCATCACCAGTATTTCCTTACCATCAATTTTAAAGGTATTTTTAAAGTGTTGCTGTAATACCATATCTCTGGTCGTCTTCTTTATAAAATGAACAAGCACATCTCTTGGAATTTTATTCATTGTTGCATATCTGGAATTAATTCTATACACTTTATCTATTTCAAATTCCATCCGATCTTCATTCAAATCCAGAAATTTTACTAGAGCATTAACAATTTTATCTCTATTGGATTTGGAGGGCCATAATTTGAAGTGGGGATGGCATGGATATCTATGGTATGACAAAGTAAAAGTAAATGTAGACTTTAACAATCATTTCATAAGACGTCCTCTGTTGAAAATATGGAATAGATATAAACCAAGGTTTTATTCGAAAATACCATTATGTGTCTCAAGTCAAGAAGCGTTTTATAGAAGAGAAATGGCTGGAAAAGAGAAATGGTTAACTTATCAAGAACTATTAGAAAATGTACATGGAGAATATACAATGAAAGAGAGAGAACAACTGACAAAGGAAGGATATAGTTTTCAATGGTTTGCCTATTTACAATTGTTAGAAAGATATAAAATGGACAAGAAAATGTATGGGTTTGAAATAAGTAAATCTGATTTTGAAATAGGATTGTGTACAAATGATGAAAATATAATTGCGAAAATGTATAAACTCTTATTGAAAATGGATATGGAGGAAGAACAAGTAAAAGAGTGTATGGTAAAGTGGGCAAAAAATTTTGGTCATAACATACAAATGGATCAATGGGAAAATATGTGGAAAAAAGGTTTGAAATTTACACTATGCTATAATCTTAAAGAAAATTTTTATAAAATGATGTACCGTTGGTACATGACTCCAGAAAAGTTGTCAAAAATGTATAGTAATGTTTCTAATGTTTGTTGGAAATGTAAACAACAAGAAGGATCATTTTATCATATGTGGTGGTTATGTAAAAAGGCAAAATCATTTTGGGCACAGATAGGTAGGAAGATGCAAAAAATTCTAAAGATAAATATTCAGTCAAAACCAGAATTTTTTTTATTGGGTTTTATGGATAAACAAATAGAAAAGAAATATGGAAGAATAATATTATATATGATTACGGCAGCAAGATTATTATATGCACAAAAGTGGAAAATGGAATCAATACCAACAATGGAAGAATGGCTATTGAAATTAATGGATTTAGTAGAAATGGACAAATTGACATGTTTACTTAGAGAAAAATCGACAGATACGTTTCTTAAGGAATGGAAGCCTCTCTTAGACTTTTTGTTGAAAGATCAAAATAAAATGATGATACTGGGATTTGACGATTAATTAAGACAGCCTACGGAGAAAAGGGACTCTGTATGTATACATTAAGGGACAGGTTTGATGTATATTATATACTTATAGCTGATCTGCGACAAATCGGAAGTCAACTATTTTATTTTCATTTTTTGTTGATGTATTGTTATGTTTTTTTGACTTTGTTTTGTTTGTCTTTTGAAAAATTTGAATAAAAATTATTAAAAAAAAAAAAACAATTTTATCTCTGATGTCTTCACCTGTTTCCTCAGGAATTGCACGGAATCTCAAACAATGTTCTTTATTTTTCATTTCAGTCACAGCCATATAGTCCAAGTTTTTTTCTAATTCTATTCTCCAAGATTTGTACCTTTTCTTTAGTGTTTTTTGCATCCTCCTTTATTTGCCCAATTGTCCCTTTAATCTCATCCACTTGTGTTTTAATATAGTCTTTTATATCTGTCAATTCAGTTTTCATTTCCTGTTTTATATCATTAATCCCTTCCATTATTTTTTGAAACATATCTGGGGGTATAACCCCTTCCTGTGGATCAGTAGAACTTCTTCTTCGCTCCTGGGTCTTAGTTGCTTTTTTAGTTGTCATTTTCAAGAAAAGCCTTTAATTTCTGATATTAATCACTGTTCCAAAACCTAGAGGCAGTCTATTTCTTTTTTTTTCCTCCACCAACAAAAAAGTTAATATTCCAGGCCTGTTATTGAAGTCCAGCCAGCACAGCACAGTTCTTATCTACATCCAAGAATGCAAAACAATTCTGATTGCCAACACCAAACAATTAGTAACATATACGAGCAGCAGATTCGTCCAAAAAGAAATAGTCCAAAGAGAAAAATAGTCCAAAATATAATAATTACCTCTCATCCGTTTTTAAACTTTAAAACTCCAAATTCAGGCCAGCTTTTTGTCGTAAAAAAAGTATATAAGTTGTTTACATTTTCTTTCTTCCTTAATTATATTTAAAAGAGAAAAAGTATGACTCACCCAGGTTTCTCAGTTGCTGATTCGTAAACAAATCCCTTTTATTGTAGTAATTTAAGCCAAATGATAAGATTTAGACAGAAATAGGCTCGCTGGTTAAGAACGTTTTTTTTAAGAAGAAAAAAAAGAACGCTTCGCTTTTTTCCAGTACAGCTTGCGTGGAAATCCTGACTCCGTCTTCAGCCGATCGGCATGCCTTCTTATCTCAGGAATTTCCTGATCAATTCCAGCCGCCGACAGCTCAACGAAGTCTTGTGGAAAATCTGATCGGTTCTCCTATACCTTGGAGAACATTTAAGCCAGTCCAAGATTCCTCTTGGCTGGCTTTTAACCTGAAAAAAGCTTCCTCTGAGGCAGAGCTCCCTCAGAGACAACCACCAGCCAGCACTCCTTCCGGGAAGTCTCGGTTGAAGAAATTTCAAAATCCAGAGAAGTGTGAATTTCAAGGGATGGCTGTGTTGCAGTTTTGCATAATGTTTTGGAAAGTGCAGATTAGGTAGGTTCATTTTTAAATGCAAACTGAATCAAATTTCCATGCAGTCTTGCAAGCTCTATCTCGGTTGTCTCTCTGTCTCCTTTTTGATGGCTGGTTGATCTTCTGTGATGTCACAGTAGCCTGGTTCATGCAGATTCGCCAGGGTCCTTCTGTCTGCCGTTGGTATGCCAGCTGTGAAATCATAAAGAGACACCATCAGAAGAGTAAGCAATTATCAGTTTTAATAGTCCTCGGTCTAGGAGCCAAATCAGACCTTTGACAGAAAACCCGAGTCTGGAAATTCAGGTTGTCACCAACAGGTGTGAAGGGTCAAGTTGATGGGGAGTGACCTGCAGTTTAGAAACAGTGGGAGGGGATGCTAAACTCTTATTCCATCAATCATTTCCCCAATGCAACCTCCTCCTTGCAATTGTATCTGGAAGCCCAGATGAGGACAAAACTAGGAGAGAGCATTGCGAGGAGGACTCCCTTACGAGGAAAGGTTGCAGCATTTGGGGCTTTTTAGTTTAGAAAAAAGGCGGGTCAGAGGAGACATGATAGAAGTGTATAAAATTATGCATGGCATTGAGAAAGTGGATAGAGAAAAGTTCTTCTCCCTCTCTCATAATACTAGAACTCGTGGACATTCAAAGAAGCTGAATGTTGGAAGATTCAGGACAGACAAAAGGAAGTACTTCTTTACTCAGCGCATAGTTAAACTATGGAATTTGCTCCCACAAGATGCAGTAATGGCCACCAGCTTGGATGGCTTTAAAAAGAAGATTAGACAAATTCATGGAGGACAGGGCTATCAATGGCTACTAGCCATGATGGCTGTGCTGTGCCACCCTAGTCAGAGGCAGCATGCTTCTGAAAACCAGTTGCCGGAAGCCTCAGGAGGGGAGAGTGTTCTTGCACTCGGGTCCTGGTTGCGGGCTTCCCCCAGGCACCTGGTTGGCCACTGTGAGAACAGGATGCTGGACTAGATGGGCCACTGGCCTGATCCAGCAGGCTCTTCTTACGTTCTTAAGTTCTTTTGAGAAATGTGCAAAGAAAAATAAAGGCCAGGCATCCCTGCAACATTCTTGGCTTAGGGCATCTTTGAGACAAAGGCTTTTGTAGACTCTAAAACAGGTGTGGGGAACCTTTGGCCCTCCAGATGTTGCTGAACTATAGCTCCCAAATGGCCAGGGATGATGGGAGCTGTGATTCAGCAATACCTGGAGGGCCAAAGGTTCCCCACACCTGCTCTAAAGCCATTAAGTCTGTGACCAATCCATATGACAATGAACTTCCTGATTTAAATCAAAGTCCATGGGTTTTCAAATATCTTTCTGACATAGATCAGCATAGCAGCTCTAAACTTTTTTCAACATTAACAGGCAGATTACATTTTATTTTATTTTATTTTCCAGAAGGGTAACGGTATTAGTTTCTTGCTGCAAACACAGCAAGGAAAGTTGTGGCACCTTAAAAGACTAACCACTTTATTATGGCATAAGATTTCATGGATCAGATGCACTGAGTGTAATCAATGCAATTACAAGTCTGCTGACGCTCACAGTAAGCACTGATCAGTGTGTCCTGCACTGCTTATTTATTTGTTCTCACAGACAACTCTGTCTAGATGGCTTCAAAAAAATAATAATAACAGGAGTGTGTCAAGGCTGTCTTTTAGCTCCTGTTCGTTTAAAAATCACTCAGAGATGTCTCTGAGAGGTGAATGCCTTCATTTCCCAAACATTCTGAATGGCCCGGTGCCTGTTTTACTGCATGCTAATAATTTGATATTGATTTCTGGAATCCCAAATAGGAATGGATCTGTCAGTTTCACTTCTCTCAGTTTGTCATTTTTCTAATCTTAAATTCAGTTCTCCATAGTTCTGCAAAATTTGCACATTTTTCTTTTTTTAAAAAATCCTCCTGAAAGTTCTCCAGCATTTTGTGTGAATTTCTCCAAACACACATCTTTTTGTATGCAGTTTTGACTAATGTACACATTTTTGCAATCAATTTTTGTATGTTATTTTCACTAACAGATTCATTTTATGCACACTTTCCCCTAATACATGCCTTTTTGCAAGTATTGTTTGGTTGAAAAACTGCATTGCAAAATTTGGATATGTGTGAATTTCGAAGGATGGCTGTGTTTTGATTCTCATTTTGTTTCGGAAAGTGCACATTTGATAAATTTGGCTTTAAATAAAAACTGGATCGAGTTTCTCTCCCATCTCTAATCCCAAATGAATTACCAAGTTGTTGGACAGATAGTATCAGTCTGGAGACACACAAAATTGCCTTATACCAAGTCAGCACACAAACGACAGAAAGACCCGCAATGATGAAAATATATTATATTGTACTCAAGAACCATCTATGAAAGGAAAGAGACAATGAAACAATTAGGACAATCAGCAATCCACCATGGAACCGTTTTGACTAATGAGTCTTTTTTAATTACGTCCCAACAATCTTAAATCTTTGGGGAACGTATTTTCAATAAACTTGTGTAGGGAATGTGTCCATTCCTTCACATGTATCGGTGATAGGAGACCTTTTCTCTGAGCAGCTTGCTCTCTTGTTAATAGGCTGTTCGCCAAGATGCAAATAGGATTTTTGACCCAGATTACATTCTCCCATTCTTCCCAGGACAAGAACAGATTCTGTGGCTCATTCCCTTTCATATATGTTTCTTGAGTACAATATAGTATACTTTCATAACTGCGAGTCCTCCTGTTGTTTGTGTGTTGTTACATAGGGACCCTTGCTTTAATTTGTACTTTATAGCAAGTCTCCACTGACTGCAGTGATTCTCCAGGGTTATAGACAGGATATATTTGCAGCCCTACCTGGAGATGCTGAGGATTGATCCCAGGGCCTTCTGCATACCACACATGTGATGTACCCCTGAGATACAATCCTTCCCCAAACCTGAAAGTAAATAATGCCAAAACTAAAATAATGGGAGATGGGGGAGGTTGTTTGGAATACTTACAAAGAAAATGTCATGGTATATCAGTAATATGGCCAGCAGATGTTGCAGAGAGAGATGACAGATCAGGTGGCAGATGAGCAGTGGGGGGGCAATCTCCTTGTTGTTCTTCTTGAGCCTCTGGCTACACCCTTCTGTTGGAAGACAGCGCCACATAACCTGACTTGTGACCCACATAAATAGCCTGCTGCCTTCAAGCGTTTCCCATTGCAAATATTGAGATGAGGCTGTGTTCACACCATACATGACTTCCGTCAAAGAATCCTGGGCACTGTAGTTTGTTAAGGGTCCTGGGAATTGTAGCTCTGTGAGGGGTAAACTGCAGATCCCAGCATTCTTTGGGGAAAGTCAGGTGCTTTAAATGCATGATGTGTATGCAGCCTAAGATTCAGCTGCTGGCCCACTTGGTTCTGTAGATAGAATAGTGAGGGTGCCATCTTGTCTTTCACTCAGGCAAGAAAATGTCTTGGGCCAGACCTCATCCATAACAGTAATGACTGCTTTTCTATACAAGGTGGAGGATCTCATTTGCACAGAATCTGAAACCAGGAAAAACCCTTTAGCAATACCAAAAGGTTATCAGATAGATGAATTTTGTGGTTGGTAGCTGACATGATTGCTCCTGAGCGCCCTCTCCTGTGTAGAGCTTGTATGGCTCCATGGTATACCCCAGACAGAGCTGAGAGCGATGAAACAATATCAGAGACAGCTTGAGTGCAGATGGAGACGAGCTCCTGGTGGATGCAATTACACACTGGTAAGGTGTATTTAGTGGCAGTAAGGGCAGCAAAAAACAATATTTTGCTGCCACTATCGAATCATCACTCTGCCGCCCAGCGGAGCTCTTCAGAATTCTCCAGGGGCTATTACACCCTGGCCTCAGGGACAAGGTAGAACCATCTGAGGCCCGCTGTAATGAATTTGCTAGGCACTGCCAGGATAAAATCTTTAGCATCCGCCAGGACTTAGACTTCATTGTTATAGCAGATGGATCAAGCGAGGTACCCAGACCACAGCCTTGTCCTGATTTCTTGGATGAGTTTCAGTTGGTGCAGCTTGAGGATGTTGACAAGGTGCTAGGACAGGTTCGTGCAACCACTTCTGTGCTGGATCCTTGCCCTTCTTGGCTAATAAAAGCTAGCAGGGATGGAACAGCTGGCTGGGCCAGGGAGATGATTAATGCCTCTCTGCGAGAGGGGGTGGTCCCTGGCTGCCTGAAAGAGGCAATAGTGAGACCACTGCTGAAGAGACCCTCCCTGGACCCAGAAAATCTTAATAACTATAGGCCGGTAGCAAATGTTCCATTCCTGGGCAAGGTCCTTGATCGAGTGGTTGCGGGCCAGCTCCAGACACTCTTAGATGCGACCGATTATCTGGATGGATTTCAGTTGGGTTTCAGGCCTGGTTTTGGCACAGAAACAGCCTTGGTCGCCCTGTGTGATGACCTTTGTCGGGAGAGAGACAGGGGAAGTGTGACTCTGCTGATTCTCCTTGATCTCTCAGCGGCTTTCGATACCATCGACCATGGTATCCTTCTGGGGAGACTGGCTGAGTTGGGAGTGGGAGGTACTGCATTGCAGTGGTTCCGCTCCTACTTGGCAGGTCACCTCCAGAAGGTGGTGCTTGGGGAACATTGCTCGGCACCCTGGACTCTCCAGTATGGGGTTCCGCAGGGGGTTCTCCTAGAATCATCTCTGTCACTTGAGGCTCAGGTACCCTCGGTGGCACAGAGTGCCTTCTATCAACTTCGGTTGGTGGCCCAACTACATCCCTATCTGGACAGGGATAACCTGGCTACAGTTGTCCATGCTCTGGTAACCTCCAAATTAGATTATTGCAATGCACTCTACGTGTGGCTGCCTTTGAAGATGGTTTGGAAACTGCAGCTTGTGCAAAATGGAGCGGCCAGATTGGTAACAGGGACCAGACGGTCCGAACATATAAAACCAATTCTGGCCCGCTTGCACTGGCTGCCTGTATGTTTCCGCGCTCGATTCAAGGTGCTGGTTTTGACCTATAAAGCCTTACACGGCTTGGGACCACAATACCTGATGGAACGCCTCTCCTGATACAAACCCACCCGTATACTACGGTCAAGATCAAAGGCCCTCCTCTGGGTGCCTACTCCAAGGGAAGCTGGGAGTCTCAGTGGTGGCCCCCAAATTATGGAATGATTTTTGCGATGAGGTGCGCCTGGCACCAACACTGTTATCTTTTTGGCGCCAGGTCAAGACTTTCCTTTTCTCCCAGGCATTTTAGCATGTGTTTTATACTGTTTAATTTTTAAATTGTGTTTTAAATTGTTTTTATAAGATCTGTTTTAAATTGTATTTGTTTTAATGTTTTTAGTTACTGTAAACCGCCCAGCAAGCTTCGGCTATGGGGCGGTATACAAGTACAATAAAATAAATAGATAAATAAATACTTGAGCAACTGGGATAGGCCAAACGTACAGAGACAATTTGTGACCTCAGTAGCATAGTTGTGACAGTACCTTTTCAGAGGACAAACACAATATACTTGGGAGAAAGGCAAATATTTAGATTTTGCTTGGAGGGAACATAAATGGGGGGAGTGGGTGGTACCTAGCTGGCTTGATAAAGATAGATCTCATCTCACCAAGCACTCAGTTCTTACCCTTGTCAGTTTTTCAGGGCATCGTTACTCCTTTTTAGCATACCAGCTGCCTCCCCTGGAAATACTGAGCAGCAGGTAGGATGAAACTAAGGCATGGTGGAGCCAGGCCAGATTTCATTGTAAAACTGTTATGCATACAGTAGATTCATATATATAAATATATAATCATGCACAAATGAGTGCAGAGTGACAGCAGAACAAGCTTTGTGTTAACACAAGCTTATTTGGGGGTGGAGGCTGACTAGTTTAGTCTGAGGACAATCCATAAGCAGTGAGGGCAGGTCATGTTTACTCTTTCGCACGTACCCTTTTCATCCCTTAATCCAGTAGAGCCAGTAACTGAAAAATCTCATATCAATAAGCATACAACAAAATTCAACAATCCACTGATAACACGCAAGTTCTAACAATAAGGGTACAAAATACTGTATATAATCCTGATAGAGCAAAAAGGCATCTCCAAAAATAAATCTTGACCCCAGCAACAATCTCTAAACAATAGGACTGTGCCCAGATCTGGCCAAATCCAAAACCAAATTGCGCCAATTCAGGTTGACTCAGGATTCATCCAGATCCGATTGAGTTAGCCCCAGATCACCCAGGGTCGGATCTGGTCTATCCAGAGTAGGGATGAAAATATCTGTCCATTTCAGTTCTCTCAGTTTCTCGTTTTTCCAATCTTAAAGTCAGTTCTCCACATTTCTGCAATTTGTGATTCTCCAGAATTTTAGTGCAAATTTCTCCTCATAAACCAATTTTTGTAGGCAGTTTTGACTAATGTATGCATTTTTGCAAGCAATTTCTCATCACAGAATGCATTTTTGTATGTTATTTTCACTCATATATTCTTTTGAAAGCACACTTTCTCCTAACATGTGCATTTTTGTAAACACTGGTTGGTTGGCAAACTGCATTGCAAAATTCAGGTCTTATTATTATTGTTATAATTGTTGTTAATTACCCACTCAGGGCAGACTACAACAATTTTAAAACAGTGAAAAGCAACCTAAACAGCATCACAGAAAATAGGGTGGGTCCTAAAAATATACATCTCAGGTGTTGAAGCCCAGAGTAAGAGGTGCATCTTAAGCCAAAAGTTGTACAATGAAGTTGCCAGATGCACCTCGGTGGGGTGTTACACAGCTTAGGGGCTGCCACAGAGAAGGCCCTCTCCCGGGAATTTTGAAAGAGGGCTGTGTTTCAGTTCTCGTGTTGTTTCAGAAAGTGCAAATTTGATAGATCCAGCTTGATATGTGAACTAAATCCGATTGCTCACCCATCCCTAATCTGGAGTGATTCGGGGCTGTCAAAAGGGGGGGGCTGGCAGGGAGGAGGGAGGAGAGAAGGAGATGCACAGGCAGCCTGCATGATTTCCTTCTCTCCCTCCCCCCCACCAGCTGCATAGTTAATCAGGTTTTTAAACAAAAAAACGCACAACTGCGCAAGCCTGCTGAATCAGAGCAGAGCCTGTATGTGGGGCAGGACAGCCCTGGATTATTCCAGGTTAGATCAGGGCAGCCCCAAAGTGCCAGATCAGGCTCCAAATCAGGTCAGGGGAGGGGGTGCACAGTGCAACTAAACAATGCCCCAGCCCATGGATAATATTTAAAGTCCCTATCATCTTTCCCTTTAGTGCTGTCCCCCCCAAACTAAAACCCTTTAGCCATTTCTCATAGGAAAGTTGGCTCCACTCTCTCGATTCCTACACTGATCAGGGGTTTGACTCGATGGCCTTATAGGCCCCTTCCAGCTCTATTTGATGATTCTACAATCACTTTGGTTGCTCTTTTCTGCACCATTTCCATCTCTACAATGACCATTTTGAGACACGCCAACCAGAAACATACACATACTTTGAATGTTGGTGCATAATTACAGTGCTTGCCATTTTGTCTCCTGTCCCTTTCTCAACAATCCCTACCCTGAAATTTGCCTTTTTCACTAGGTCGATGTATTCAGCAAAATGTCCACCACAGCCTCTTTTGAGATAACCATCTTGAATAGGGAACACTGTCTGATAACTGTGTGTCAGTTTATCCTGTCTACAAAGTAATCCCTGCTGAAATTTATTTAAATGTATGTATCACCTTCCTTCATTGCCTAACACAGTGTAATCCATGTCAATTTATGTTACAAATAAAAAATCAGTCAATAGCGTCTGCAGACTGTGACTGAATTCACCTAAGTCTTCTATCCATCTTCACAAAAAGGTTCATTTAGAGTGTTGACTGGTGTGAGAGCCAGAAAAAAAAGGCACTGAAATATAAATCCCAAGAAATTAATATATTACTGATAAATACTTGTTGTTGTTACTGTTATTATTATTAGAATTTATTACCTTCCCTTCACCCAGAGGTCCCAGGGCAGGGGAACAATTTTAAAATACATAATTACAACAGTTAAAAGCAACCTAAACAGCATCACAGAAAATAGGGTGGGTCCTAAAAATGTACATCTCAGGTGTTGAAGGCCAGGGTCAAGAGGTGTCTTCAGCATTCATCAACTGTGGGAGGGAGTTCCACAGTTTAGGGGCTGCCACAGAGAATAACTTCTCCCGGACCCCCCCCAAACTTCTGAGGGCGGTAGAACTACCAAAAGAGCCCCCTTTGCTGATCTCAACAGCCAAGAGGGTCTGTAGGGAAGGAGGCCATCTTACTCCACATCATTATAGATTGAAAAGGCATATCAGTTAATCACTCCAGTCACTGATCTTGTGGAACAGATCTGATGCTCCAAATGTGTCTGTGTTCGCTTGCTTTGGGTGACCAATCTTGATATGCTTTGGGTAAATCTGCTCAATGCTGGCAGTGTTGCAATAGACAGATACCCATCCCATGACTTTAAATCTTTCATCTGCAGACTGCCCAGGGAAAAAGGGAACAGTACCCTGCGACAAGGATTTAATCGTACAATGGAAAAAAAAAAGAGAGAAGCTCCAGTTTAGGGTAGAATACTAACTAATAGGAATTAATGGTTTTCATTAAAACGTTTGCTATTATGTTTTGTGGATTGCCTATACAAACTAGATGGGGTAGAGAAAACAAAGTACAAGACAGAGAATTTATTTTGGCTCATAATCTAAATCACAAGGCCAGGTAGAGAATGGTAAGATGAAATGGGATCTTTTTAAAGGAGTTTAAATACACCAAAGGAGTAAGCCAAATGGTAAAGCACTTTAAGAATAGCGAGTGACATAGTGGCCAAACATATTTGATGACTATTTTATTCTGTGGTTCAAGTTTGGTAAATGCCTGGGGAGATATTATTGGGAGCATCATGATCTCCACTCAACAGCCAATAATAAGTGTGACATCTTGGACCCAGATTCTGAGTCTGACCCAGATGACATGGGGCAGCCATGGAAGCAGAAGTGCTGGATATTGACCTAGGCCACTGTGTTACAAACACTGCAGATATTTGCAGTGGTTGCTACTCCAGGCATGCTTGCAATCAGGAAAAAAACCAGCTGCTGCTGTTTTGCTGTTGAATGAGGATTTGCCCTCTCTCCAACAATCACTAAACAGCACATCTACTTCCCATTTAAAAAAAAATGGGAAAGAACCCAGAAAAAAACAAGAACATTAAATAAATCACAAAAGGAGCCTCCATTAACTGGAGAATACACATGTCCTATCTCCATTTGCAATGAGAGAGGTTTTCATTCAGAGACTTGACTGGGAGTTTAAATATATCCAATTCTCCGAGCAAAACAAACAAATAAGTGAGTAAAAGAAGCCCTGAAGATGGGCAGCATTGCTAGCAAAGCATGTATTGAAGGGTTATCTGGGACCATTACAAACTTTGGGTAACATGATTTGACTGACTTGTAACCTGCTGAAAATCAGCACACACAGACACAAATCAAATAAAAATCTAATGTGTTTGATTAAAGGTAGGGACACACTTACTGTTGTGCCAGTTCCAGTGCATCTCCACCTCTCTTTTCTCAAAATGGGGGGCACACAATGCTAGTCAAACTCTGTCCCTTTTTACACTTAAAACCTCATCAGATCAGTTCCAGTGCTTTTTTATTTTTAATTCAGCTTCAGGGAAGTTTTGCAACTGATTGGTAGATTGACCCCTTTGTCTTCCAGGTGTGGCCAATGGAAATGCTTTTCTACAGGCTGACACAGAGACAGCAAATGGCCCAATCCTTTGCTGTGGGCGCTCCTGAAAAGTCTGAAGCCAGCAGTGGGGAAGGGAGGTGTGGCCAGCAGAGGGCAGAGTCGCTTCAAAACGCAGCCAGAAAAACCATCCTCATTGCATTTGAAGCAACTAGTGTGCCCACAGCTTACATTTCAGCATTCCAAACCAACAACAACGAACAAAACATGGAAGGGAGCAGAGCACCTGTCACTTAAAAAACTCTATACTCTGGCAAATCACCCTAGATGAAAAATTAACTCAAGAGTGAAGGATAGCGGGGGGAGGGGGAGGGGAAGTCTTCTGATAAATTCACTCCGATCTGGTACCCTGTTATATGTGTCATGCCATTGAAAATGGGGCAGATGTTAGACCACCTTTGTTGTCTTTCTTTTTGGTGGGATGTGTACCCTGCTTTTTGATCGTACGGCTTTGATTTTCCCCTTAGAATCATAGAATCATAGAATAGTAGAGCTGGAAGGGGCCTACAAGGCCATCGAGTCCAACCCCCTATGCAACTCCTTTGTCTTTGAGAATACATCTTTTTATAAAAAGAGACATATATACTAGTTACTATTTTTGTTATTGGGTGATGATGATGATTATATAGTATTATGCAGTTAACAATTTTCCTCACTGGCTTTTAATCTTTTAAGCATATATAATATACTGATTTCCCAGTCCAAGAGGCTGGTGAGGGGCAATTTGCTCACAGAGAGCAACGGCAGACGTTGCTTTGCTCAGGTTCAAACCCCACTGAAACAAAAGCAAATGTGTACAATGAAAACTATGTAACAGAATGGTTACCAGAGTAAAAGGCTCTAGAGGTTATGATTAGACCTCTGCCGATTACTCTCGTGTTTCAGTGGGGGCATAATAAACGACTCATTCTGGTGTAGTAGAACTTTCCCACGGACGCTGTGTCAAGAGTAGAGGTGTAGTTGTCAGTGCCTCGGCATTATACTTGTGCCTTCAAGGAGGAAGTGCTTAGGCCCCTCTTAAAGAAACCATCAGAATTAGTTATTAAATGTGCTGATCATTGTTAATCAGATAGGATCCCAGGACACCGTGCAAAATATAGTTAAAACAATACATCCAATAAAGCAATTAAAAACTGCAGTCAGTACTTTAAAACCATGATCCATACATGACATTGCTGCAGCTAAAAGCAACACCAATACGTCTGGCCTAGAACACCATCAGACTGTCCCAAGGCCTAAGTGAAGATATCCGTCTTAAGACATTAGATCCTGTGGACTGCAGGGACCCTAGGCTGATCCCCAGTTCAACTTTCTAAGACAAGGTTCTTGAACAACTTCAGGGCTTTTGGATGAAGCTCATTAACTGTGTCCACTGTTTCCATGCCTGATTTTGGACAAAGAGCATCTTGGTTGCCCTGGCAGATGACCTGTGCATGGAAACGGACAGAGGGAGAGTGGCCCTCTCGATTCTCCTGGATCTCTCAGCAGCATTTAACACAATAAACCAAGGCATTCTCCTGGACCATCTTCCAAAGATAGGGCTGGGGAAAAGGAGCAATGTTTTGTGGTAGTTCCCCTCTTTCCTGAGAGATAGGTTCCGGAAGGTGGTGCTGAGAGACAATTGTTCTCCAGAATTGTCACTGGGATCTCCTCAAGGCTCAGTTCTGACTCTTATGCTTTTTTTTACACCTACACGAAACCACCAGGTACACACTTGGAGGGCAGTGTCATTAATGTGATGATGACATTTAGCTCTGTTTCCATCATATCCAGGTGAAACTGTGATGTTCCTGAACAAGTGCCTGGTCTCTGTAGTGGATTGGATTATGGGTATCAGGAGGAGGACAGAGGGAGTGTAGCCCTGCTGTTCTTACCTGATTTCAAAGATGTTTTGTTTTTAAGATGCTTTTTGCCATTTTATCACTTCTTGTTGGCCACCCTGAGCTCCTTTTGGGAAGGAAGGGCAGGACAGAAATTTAAAAATAAATAATAAGGCAGGCAGGCAGGCAGGCAGGCAGGCAGGCAGGAAGGAAGGATTGGGAGAGAGGAGATGTGATACAGACCAAGTATCTGATCTAACATTCCTGTCATCAATTGTTTCCACTTTATTACTGATTCCTAACTTTGAAGCAGTTAACTTCAATGGATTTTAAATAATGCAGTGTATTTTCAAGGTTAGTTTTGTAAGTATTCGTCCTTTTCTCTTTGTATAGTATATATGCCTTACGTAGTTTTATGGTGACATCCTTACAGTTTTGTTCCTCTATTTGCAATAGCCTATGGCTCAAGCAATAAAGCTGACTGACTGACAAAGTAGTTACTGCTGCAATAAACGGAACTGCTGCCATTTTATATTTATCTACTTAAGGGATTTAGATGCCCATCTTTCAGGGCAAAGCCCCAGCAAAGTTACTTGTACACATAATGGTGAGAGCAATCCAAAAGGGAGAGAGGAGGAAGACTCTATAGTGGAGGAACTGTCAAATCCAAAACCCTACTTAGTATGTTCCAGTGGGTGGAAAGTAGTGGTAGGAATTTCTTTTTCATCATTATTTTTATGAGTAAGTGTGCCATCTCCAGGGCTGGTGTAATTTCCTCCCCCATTCCAGGGATGTGTTCTAGGAAAATGGGAGGGGTTTGGATGCAGCTCAACCAAAGCCTTCCCAATCCACCCCAGAACACTTCCATGTTTGCCTTTCTACCATCAAGTGACAGCCATGGAAGTTTCTGCAGCTACAAAGAGGATGCACAGAGGACCTTGTACTCTGCCACAGACCTTCCCTGTTCACCCACGGAGAGGGAGATTCACCCTGTCCTGTGGCTTCTGGGATGCCCTTCCAGGAACTATACATTGCAGTCTCAAACAATATGGCAGATTTTTATTGTGGATGAACCAATTTTTTTAATTACCTTCAAAACAAATGAAAGTACAGAACTCAAAACTGCAGCAGTTTAAAAGCCCAGCATGACACTTTTAGTAAAATGTAAACTGAAAGAGAAAAGGTTTTAAAGCCCCATTTAAAAGCTAGCAATGATGGGGCAGACATACTTCCCTCGGGAGAGAGTTTCAGTGATATGGGGCCACCACTGAAAAGGCCCTGTTTTTAATGCCTGCCAGCCTGATGGCCCTTGATGGTGGGCCTCCAAGCAGCAATCAAGTCATATGGCCAATTAGATGTTTTAAGTGATGGCAACTGAAGACAACTCAAGTGAGGGCAATGCTTCCTGCCCTCATTCTAGCATTGTTTGGGTAAAAGAAAAATACTACATCCAGCTGCAGGGTGAGTGGTGTCTACCACCGAAAAGATGATTTTAAAAAAATTGGGACTAGCAAAAAAGTAAGTAATGAGAGTGTTCATGAACGTTTGGCGTCACACTAAAAAAAAAAACCCAGGAGCCTGCAATTTCCCATATTGGAGGAATGAACCAAACAGTGTACTCTGGTTAGACCTCTCCAAACAATTCATATTATTATACATTTCTGTCATGTTCTTCCAGAAATGGAATTTGCTCAGAGTGTTGAGCATTTCTCATGCTTCTGGCCATTCTTTATAGCTCCTCTTCAGAGGTGTCAGAACAAGGCTTCCGTCTTTCTTTATGAGACAGAGATAAGTAAGATGGAATGGCACAGCATGTTCAAGGGCAGTGCAGACCAAGGACTTTACAAAGAGGTCCGAACACTTCCTACTCAATGAAGGCCGGGTGGGGAAAAGCTGCAGGGAGCCAAAAGCCCAACCGTTGTTATCAGGAGCATAACCATGCAAGCCCCTCTTCCCTGACACATCATCTTTGTTCGAGCTGTAAGGAGCACAGTTCTGTTTGTGAATGCGATCTCTTGTAATAGCCACTCCTCAAAATTATGCTCTTTAACGAAATGCAGCAGTGTTAAGGTCACAAATGGTATGTTTTAAGGAAGCTGAAATGTCCCTTCATTGGTGAAGGGTTTCGGGAACGGCAGTCACTCAGTGGCAGAGAATATGCTTTCTGTGCTGGGGGTCCCTGGTTCAATCCCTGGCATCTCCATGTAGGGTTAGGGGAGACTCCAGTCTGAAACCCCAGAGAGCTGCTGCTAGTCAGTGTATACACTACTGAGTTAGATGGACCAATGGTCTGATTCAAGATAAGGTGGCTTCCGATGGCGTGTGCTGTATCCCTCCAGTTTTCAATGTTCATTTTTGGGTCTGCTTGGGGCATTCCAAATGCCTTGGTGGATCGTGGCACCTTCGCCCCCCCCCGTCTGCTCCATCTCCCCTCCACTGCACAAGGTCTGCTTGAGTTGTATTTTTGCCTGAGGTGAGCAATGTCTTCCCAAGTGGGGGCCCTCCCAACAGCACCCCCCTCCTTCTGCTCCCTCAAGGAATGGAGGAAAAAGAAAAAGATGGTGGTTGGGGGAAGCAGGGCTATATGGGGTGCCCTATCCCCAGACTGGGTTATTCCCAAGATGGGAGCAACTCTGCCCCCCCCTTTGAGAGAGCTCCCTGCATTCCAAGCATTCTGCGCGCCCCCTCCCCATTGTGCTGGGCCAGCCCTACCAACATACCTAATACATTCCAGAGGGAATCAATGATGGCAGTTGGATAAAAGGTGTAACCAATTCCCTTTGTCGAAGCTAAAGCAAGAGAAAGGGTATGACATCCTGTGAGCATACTCTGCCTTCTTTCCTACCCCTACCCCCCCCCCCGCTTTCAATGCTTGCGTTGTGGAATCACCATCCCTCTTTGTGCCTGTGACTAATTCGGAAAGCTCTTGGTGAGGGGAGAGTTGCTCCTGCACCCAGGGATGCTCCTCCCAGTTCGGTGGAGCCCCCCTCCCCTTGTGATCTCTCTGCAAATAAAGTTGCCTTTTTGGCTGGGCTCACAGCGCTGCTGCTGAGGTGGACCTTCTGGTGCGTGCGGTGACTCTGTTCGTGCCTTGCCTGTGATGCTATTTCAGCCTCTCGGAGCCTGCAGTCCTACCAGCGGCGCGTCTGTTCGGCATTCTGTGCCTCCGGCTTCTGAAAGGACCACCGGGGAGACGCGACCAGGGCGCTAGCAGCCTCTCAGACCTCCGGCAAAATCTGCCTTCAGCACATTCTCAGGGAAAAGGGAACGAAGAAGAACAGGCGGGCGCGCACAGACAGAAGCGCCTCGGAAGAACAACGATGAGCATTAAAATCAAATAAATTGTGTCCAAGTAAGGTAAGTGTGACTGCTGTGCTTCATCAGATCGCTTTCTTTTGTTGGGAGGCTGAGGGGCGTGGAGGAATGGCTCGGTGCCTCCTTATGCCGAGGTAAAAGTGGCGATTTCGCCATCCCTCTTCTGCCGGTTGTGGAAATGGAGCACAGAGCACGTGTGATCCTTGTCCAGAAAGCCCAGGCTCACGCGTCGGTTTTCTGCAGAAGGAAAACCTGGGGAGATCAAAGGATTAGAAAAGCCATTGGGGGGGGGGGAGGAAGCCCCGTTCAAATGTGCCTTTTCCCCCCGCCAAATCTCCCCCCGCCAAGAGCGTCGCTGCCCGTAAGCTGCGGCGTTTCAAGTCAATTACCGCAAGCCCTCGCCTCTTTGCATGCAAGGCAGCCAGGCGGGGAAGAGAGCGACTTCCAGCACCTGGACAGCGCCGCGGCTCCTCCTATGCCGGTTGCCAGTTCAGACTACCGGAAGGTGGATCAAAGCTCTGCTGATAAAATCGAGGCGCTCGCGCTTTTGTCTCATCTGCAGCCCACATCGAAATTTCTTTTCTCAGAAGTAAATCCCAGTGCTTCCAGTAGGGCTCACTCCCAAGTGAACAGATTTAGGAAGCGTGCAGGCACTCACACGTACACACGCACGCAGACACACAGAGAGAAAACACACGCCACCACAACACACATCGCAACATATGTGCTCCCTTTCATGAGCACACGCTATGCTTTATTTGTTTATTATTTGTTCTGCATTAATATAAATATTATTTCCCAAAGTGGTTTCAAAACAAAGGGTGGTTTTCAATGCTACTCCTACTCAGAGTAGATCCATTGGAGCTTAGTTATTGTAAACCGCCCAGAGAGCTTCGGCTATGGGGTGGTATATAGGTACAATAAATAAATAAATAAATAAATAAATAAATAAACTAGACATGCCTAATTTAGGGTCATTCATTTCAACAGGTCTACTCTGAGTAGGACTTAGTTGAATACAACCCAAAGTGCTATGCAATGATTAGAATTGAATGCAGCTTCTGACCAGGAGCTGACCGACCAATGGACTAATCACTGTACCATAAACATACTGAAGGCCATTTCCAAAAATTATCCATTTTCTACATGGGGGTCAAGACTGGCCCTGCCATGCAGCCGACTGAAGTGACCTGCTTCAGGTGGTATCAAGAGGAAAGGAAGGAATGAAATCAGGAATTGGTGCCTGAATGGAGCAGGAAGACTTTTTAAAGTGTTAGCCCCAGCATGGTTGGTGGTGCATTCATGCTCTGCCAGCACTGATGGAAAGCAGTTGAATGTCATGATGTGTAAGGGACTGCATGTGAGGACTTTCCACTGTGTGTATATTCAACAAACAAGACTGGTGTGTGTGTGAGAGAGAGAGTGAATGAGTGTGTGTGTGTGAGAGAGAGAGAGAGAGAGAGCATCCTCACTTGTAACAACCTGCCTGTGATTTTCACACTTTTTTCTGCACTGTTGCACTTTCTCTTAGCGCAGTGCAATGGAAAGTTATGGGATGCAGAGCAGAAGGCAAAAATGTGCCACCACACATTCTGGGGGGTGGGGGACTCCTTACAATTCTCTCTGCCTCACTTTTCAGATAAAATGTTAGTCCATCACACCTTTTCCCAAATCTCAAGGGTGGGGGGAGAGGAAGATCACTTCTAGCTTGCTGGCTGGAGTTGTGGGGGGCACAGAAGGTTTTTTTATGGGGGGGTTCCTCACTTTCATCAGACTTCAACTTCAGCCACCTCAAAAGGGCACCCCTCATTATTTATTATTTATTTAATAGATTTCTATCCCGCCCTTCCTCCCAGTAGGAGCCCAGGGTAGCACAGACCTTCTGCAGATCCTGAAAAGACAAAGGATTATAGCCAACACATGCTATTGCTTTCCAACAGATCTTGCATGTTCCCTGTAATATCTTCATGACAGCTTCATACTGCCTGTTTCTGATGAACAGAACATAGCCCCTGCAAAAAGGAAACAGCTTTAAAAAAAGCAAACTAAAATTAGTTTCAGAATGTCTCTCAAAGAAGAGAATCTGTAGGATATTATTTCTAAAGGAAATATATACGTATAAGTGTGTGTGTGTGTTTGTCCAAAAAGGTGTGTCAATGTTGTTTGCAAGAATTTCAAGACGATTTTTTTCTTAAATGGAAATTAAAATGCTTAAGGAATAAAATATCACAACTCCTTCAGGGATTTGTTATGGCACAGCAGTACTGGTTTTTCCTCTTTCTCCCTGCAAGCCTGTTAGGCAGCACAACCAGGAGTCTAAATGAAAGGTTCACACCTGCACTGAATGGAGCATGCAGGGCTTTCTCAGTATTCAAGGACCCTTTTATCTTGCCAATCTATGGATTTAAATAGCGGTTGAACAGCAATCAACATGTGAGATATGTGTAACGCAGCTCTCTTGTCACTTGACCTTGGGAAAGGGAAGGAGGATTTCCTGTAAGGATTTCTCCTGCACATGGGAAACTCATGGCATATAGCAATAGGGACAGTCATCTATGCATGGCAGCTGTCATTTGGAGGGGGAGGGAGAACATACAATGCAATCCTATAGAGGCCTATTCACAAGGAAGCCCTGTTGATGTCAGTGGGACTTGTTCCCAGGTAAGCATAGGGCTGCAGCCTTAGTGAGTATTGTTCTGTAGTTGGAACAGCACACTGAGTTTCCTGTGCTGGGATTAAACGGATGGGGTGCTTTAGGACTCCACTGCCTTGTACCATTATCAGAGGAAAGCCAAAGATTATAAAGGTCCAGCATAAAAAAAAAGCACCAATGGTGAAATGGCTAAACCTGTAAAAGATTGGTGAGAATTTCTTAATCTACATGTGCCTATAACACAAAAATTGCCAATTTGGCATTATCCATTTTTATCTTCCTCCCCTCTTTTTTTGCAAAAGCTATCTTAAGTACTTACATTTTCCAAAAAAAAAAAAAAAAGGTAATAATGGATAACTCCGAACTGCAATTCCTGTCTTATAGGAACACTTGCAACCTGGTTGTTGCATTTACTTCTTTTAAATTTCCTGATGCAGTGGGAAGTATATTTTAAAAAGGCAATAATAAAAATTATGATCAAAAACAATAAAATGCAGCATAAAACTGTCCTTTCTTGGCAGAATGGAATAAAACCAATTAGCAACTTGACAGAATAGACAGGGTACACATTGAGAATCCAGATTCCAGTCCCTTATCCACTGTGCAGCATGCCTTGACCCATGCTGAGCACAGAAGTGAGAGAGAGGCGCATCACCTACGGCAATGGTAGCTTTACATTTAGCAAACCCATTGCAAGAAGATGGGAATCCTGCCTGCATCACTATAATAGCAGCCAGTTAGTATACGTGGATGCAAACACTATACGCTAAGGGTCATAGCTCAGTTGTAGAGCATCCCCTTTGCATGCAGAAAAGTCCCAGGTAAAATGCCCAACATCTCCAGATAAGTAGGAGTGTAGTCATCTGGGGCCTCCTTTTTTGGGAGCAGGGTCTCTATGCATGAGCTAATCAGCATGAAAGGGGAATGTGTTAGCCACTGAGAAGAGTCTTCTCACTTAACTAACAAAATGCTTCCTTGTCAATATTGTGCTGATTGGAGCCAATCAGAGTGAAAGGAGGTGAGTCAACCACTAATAAGACTCTTCTCAGTAGCTAACATATGCCTCCCCTTTCATGCTGATTGGCTCCTAGGGTGAGAAGTGAGCTTCATGGCAAACTTCCTTGGTCTCCCAAATCCTCGTCCCGGAGAGACTCTGCCAGCTAGCCTACACAATTCTGAGCTGGATGGACCAATGGCAACTTCTTATATTCCAATTTCTGTTCCAGTATCCCACAAGTAGAGAAGGCTATACAGTAGGGCCCCACTCATACGGCGGGTTACGTTCTGGACCCTTGCCGAAAAGCAAAAACCGCTGTCAAGTGAAACTCATTGAATAGAATGGCGTGCAATGCCCAAAAACCGCTGTAAAAGCGGAACAAGCGCCGTATGAGTGGGGCTTTAGTCTAATTGCGTCTAATTGAGACTGCCGCATTAACGAAGTGCCATAAAGCGGGGCCCTACTGTATATCGAGGAGAGGGGAGATCAGGACTAATCACTTCAGGCTGTGGCTTCCTGACTCAGTCAAAGGAGACTTAGTTCCCTCTGAGGTTGAGTCCTTGGTTTTTATTTTTAATAGGCTGCCCTTGGTTTTCCTGAATAAGAGCACTCGTATCTGAGACTGTGTCAGGATGATGGCTTGGCTTAAAGTTACATCAGGGCCAGGACAGAGTTTATTCTGAGCTTCCACTTCTGAGCTCAATAAGGACTAAGCATGCTCAGTGGCCACAGAATGCTGACTGACTGTTGAGGATGGAAGAGAAAAAAATTGGGAAGGACAGCTACAGCTCAGTGGCAGAGCATCTCCCTTGCATGCAGAGGGCCCCAGGTTCAATCCCCACTGGCATCTCCAAGGAGGGCTGGCAGAGACTCCCTGTCTGAAACCCTGGGGAGCCGTTGCTAGGCAGTGTAGACACTACTGAGCTGTATTACAGTCACATCCTACCTTTCCTCTAAGGAGCTCAAGGTGACAAACCTGGTTCCCCTGCTCCGTTTTACCCTCACAACAATCCAGTGAGGTAGGTTAGGCTGAGCGGCAGGGACTGGCCCAAGGTCACCCAGTGAGCTTCATGGCTGAGCAGGGATTTGAACTCCGGTTTCCTAGATCCTAGTCCGGCACTGCATTGACCAGAAGGACCAATGGTCTGATTTGGGATAAGGTGGCTTCCTATGTTCCTATGAACTGGGTGGAGTGAAATATCCTGGAAGAGGGCAGAACTGGCTGGCTAGAATCCTGAACAGGAGCACTGCAATATTTTTGCAGGCTCTGTTCTGTTTTAATGCTGAAAATAGTATAAGAACCATCTGTCATCCTGACCCTCAACACATTTGGATGTGAATTGCATTGCTTAACCTTGCTGCTTTTCCATGTAAGCGTGCTTAGTAGAGCTGAGATTAATGTTGGCTCCAGAAAGTCTCAAGTTTTTCTTAAGAATGAATATTCTCGAATAATCTTCAAATACACAAACTTTTTCTAAATATTTCCCATTCAATATCCAGTTATATTTAATTTGTTTTGATGGTTGATATATTTGTGAGCCAGTGTGGTGTAGTGGTTACAGTGTTGGAGTGGGACCTGGGAGACTAGGGCTCAAACTCCCACTCGGCCAGGAAGCTCAGTGGGTGACCTTGGGCCAGTCGCTGTCTCTCAGCCTAACCTACCTCACAGGGTTATTGTAAGGATAAAACCAGGAGGGGAAGAATTATGTTTGCATGCCACATTGAGCTCCTTGGAGGAAAGGTGGGACATAAATGTAATAATAATATATTTGGAAAGGCTGGCATGGGAAGGTTTTTGGTATCTGACAGCTGACCTATATTAATTTTGACTAATTGCAAAGATAAGTGGACATTGCTTTGGCTGTTAGTGCAGTGAATCACAGGGGAAAGCAAGGGCAGTAGCTAAGAATCTGGGCTGTAAACCAGGAAGACCCTGGTTCAATTCTCCTGTGATATCACAAGCCATTGTCTTTCAGCCTCAGTCTGTCATCTGTCATAGGTGGATAATAAGATAGGACTACCCTGTAGGGTTGTTGTGAGGCAGGCATGGGGAACCTGTGCCCTCTGGATATTGCTCGACTCCAATTCCCATCAGTCCCAGCCAGGATGGCCAGTGGTTTGGGATGGGTCAATCTGTCAACTTCAGTTTCTCTCATTTCCTAATTTTTCAAGTGTTCAGCACAGTTCTCCACATTTCCACATCTGCTTGCAAACTTTAAAGTTTTTAACTTTACAGTCCTCCCGAAAATTCATCAAGGTTTTAGTGCAAATTTATTTATTAATTTATTATATGTATATCCTGACCTTCCTCCCAGAAGGAGCCCAGGGTGGCAACAAAACACTAAAAACACTCTAAAATATCTTAAAAACAGACTTTAAAATATATTAAAACAAAGCATCTTTAAAAACATATTAAAACAAAACATCTTTAAAAGCATCTTTAAAAAAAAAGGTTTCAAAACATCTTAAAAAGCAATTTCAACACAGACGCAGACTAGGATAAGGTCTTTACTTAAAAGGTTTGTTGAAAAAGGTCTTCAACAGGCACTGAAAAGGTAACAGAGATGGTGCCTGTCTCATATTTAAGGGGAGGGAATTTCTCCTAATATACATATTTTGTACAGAATAGACAATTTTTTTCAAGCAGTCTTCCCTAATGTAATGCATTTTTATGTGTTATTTTCACCAAAATATGTGTTTTTTACACACACTTTATTTACCTAGTAGTTGCATTTTGGCTCAAGAACACTTCTTGGCTGGAGAATTGCATTGCAAAATTCAGAGAAGTGTGAATTTCTATGGATGGCTGTCTTTCGGTGCACATATTATTTCAGGAAGTGCCCATTAGGTAAATTTGCCTTTAACTGCAAACTGAATCAAATTCCCCTGCCCCCATCCCTACTAGTGGTCAGAAACAATATCTGGAGGGCAACAGAAACAGGTCCTCCATCTGCCCATCCTTCTCTTACAACAGCCCTGCAGTAAGGCTTATGGGAAAGTGCCATAAAACAGACTGTACATGGACTGGAGCTGATGGGTGTTGTAGCCCAAAACATCTGGAAGGCACCGGGTCGGGGAAGTCCACAGTAGATTGTACATCTTGTGTCAGCATGAAAGGCATGGAAAGAACAGATGAAGCTGCTTCAGCTGAGGCAGTCTAATATTGCCTTACCTATTCTGGCAGCAGTCTCCAGGGTCTCAGGCACCACCTGACATCTGAGACCCCTGGAGAGGGTGGGGGACTTGGCACTTTTTGCATGTAAGCACACGCTCTGTCACTGAGATACAGCTGTGGCTCAGCCCCATAAAAAAAAATCCACAATATGCAGTTATTTTATTTATTACACTTATACCCCGCCTTTCTTTCCATGCCAGAAACCCAATGCGGCTTACATATGGTTCCCAGGCAGTCTCCCATCCAGGCACTGACCAGACCTGACCCTGCTTAGCAGGGTGCTGGCCTCATGTGCCTTCAGACCATAGCCTGGGATATTAAGAGTCTGAAAGGCTATTTCATATTCCAGAATGCAGTTTTATGAAGCAGTGCACCATCTCACATTAAGATAAAAAGAAAGAAGCTACGGGGTATCAGAGCTAGGGTTTTGCAGGCTTACAGCCCAGGCCTATACATTACTTCACCGTGTACAGTGAAGCTTCAGGTTATTCCCAAGCAATGGTGCAGTGAAACAGGTGTTTTCACAGCAGGAGCAATGATGTCATCTTCTAGAGTACTATTTGCCAGCAGTGTAAGCCTGACGGACAGGACAGGCTTAGTCTGGCACACAGTCTCTTTGTTAGATAGGCTAGGCTCAGATAGCGTGTGGCCCAAGGTCACCCAGTGCATTTTTCTCCAGCCAAAGTTTAAGGTGCTAACCACTATACCAGCCTTTCTCAACCTTTGGGTCTCCAGATGTTGGACTACAACTCCCATCAGCCCCAGCCAGCATGGCCAATGGTCAGGAATGATAGGAATTGTAGTCCAGCAATATCTGGGGACCCAAAGGCTGGGAAAAGCTGTACTATACCACCCTTTTCCAGCTCAGTATTCCATGATCCTAACAAAATATGATGGATGTAAATATATATTTTGTGTATAGTGAATGGACACAGTTGCCTGTCCTTGGGGCATGTCTATGCCTCTGTCACAATGAGCTAATGCTCTTCACCAGTACATTGCCGTCCCTACATTGGACTACAGTCTTAAGCTATTTCCAGTCTCCATTGTACCATACGATAGGGAAGCAAAGCCTTTGGGGATGTTCAAGAGTGTCCACATATTTTTGGGGTGGGGGGTGGGTGGGGGAGGTCTATGAATTGTTACAACAGGTCACTGGCAAGCCACTCCACCCACCATTAATTTCAGGGGGAACAAGCACGCCATGGGCACCCTTAGGGATGCTGCCATTGTAAACTTGATGGACTTGTTAACGAGTTAGCAAATTCGCATTGAAAGATGCAAAACTACTGCATGTTTCAAACCTGGTGCCCTCCAGATGTTCTGGCTAGGGCTGATAGTTGGATGCAGCCCTATAATGCCTTTTACTCAGTGTAGACCAATTAAAATTAATGGTTGATAATTGATTTCAATGGCTCTATTCTGAGTAAGACCAGCAGTGTATGCAAATCATAATCCGAAACATCTGGAGGGTACCAGGTTAGGGAAAGCTGTTCTTGGTTGTTAGGACTCTATTCATTTTATTTTGGTTGATCACTGTTGATAATCATTCCAATTACTTGTTAGCCACCATGGGTTTTTTATTTCTGGAAGAACAGAGGAATGTGCATTTTAGAAATAAATATTAGGCTTTGTGAAACTCTTTACTTCTCCACAGGTGTCCAAAGTATGTCTTGATGAAGCTGCAGCTATTTAGCGTACCATTGGTTCCTCTTAAGGTCTTGTCCTGGAAAGTGCTGCGTCAATGCAATGAAACACTCCTGTATTTTTGGACTGAACCAGGAGGTTAAGAAGATTTTCCCCACCACCACCAATACTGTCATCAGTAGTTTATAACAAAAGTAGTATACTACCTAGAACAATAAAAATAATATAAATGAAACAGGAAAATTATAACTAAAACCAAGAAAATCCCCTTAACATTTTGAAAAACAGATATATTATCTCTTTGGATGGTACAAAAATATCAGAAACAAGGGACCTAATAATTTAATTATGACCCTGTTACAGTCTTGAGCCTGGGTGGAATTATTGAATAGACAGCTTTCTCTTTTCAATCAGAGAGATGAACAAATTTCAAGGTGCTAATGAAAGCCATGCATTCAATGTAGTGGGCCCAAGCCTGTGGAACTCCCAACTAAGACAACCCAGACACCCTCCGTGTTGAATGTCAGGCCCTCGACTAAGACTTTCTTGTCCCAGCAGGCATTTTAAGGTTGTGTTTGATTTTATGATTTTATTGTTTCATTTTCTGTAGGGCTTGTTTTTACGTACGCTGCTTAGAAATGCAAATGAGTCAGTGGCATATGAATGTCTTAAATAAATAAATGTCATACAGAGCTCTAAACAACTTGGGCCCCAAATAGCTGAAGGAGTGTTTTCCTCCAGATAGACATTCCTGTGTTGAGATCTGCAGAGTTTCTGCCATGTGAAGTTCTTGGGGGCAATGGTGCATTAGACGGTCTTCTCTGTGTTGGCCTCCAAACTGTAGAACACCCTCTCCTCATTGGTGCATCTGGCCTTGTTACGGTATACATTTCAGCATCACCTTTTTGCACAAGGAGATCTGAATCCCCCGCCCCATTTCTGATTGCTGTTGATCCAGTTTAATTTATGGTCTAGAACTGTTTTAAGTATTATATGGCTTAATTGTTGTATTGGACTATATGCAAGCTGCCCAGGGTCTGCATGGTGAAGGGTGAGTGATAAATGCATATAAATAAATAAAATCATAGATGATGATAAGTAAACAAGGGATGGATACAGTTGTATATGTCAGCCACGAGTCATAGAAGTCTTTAGCAGTTACTGCTTGGGGATGGTACTGCTGTAGTCAAAAGCACACCACAAAGGTATCCCATCTCACTTCAGTCAAGAAGCCAGGCAAAGCATCAATCACTTTGTCAGTTACCATTGTTCTTAACTTTCTCCATACAAGTGTCCTTCCTTCAGTGGCATCTAGTGCTGCAGCCGCATGCCTTCAGACACCATAGCTCAACTTTGCCCATGTTCTCTACCTCTTGAAAGTGTTAATGTTTCCCACCTGTAAGCTTCCTGAATGTGATGTGGCCTAAGTCATCTTCACATGAAACTGCATTTGGGCAGAGCTTATCAGTTTTAGAAGAAAACTTAAGCATGGGAATTCCAGGGCCAGGGTGTCTTAGACCCCCTTATGTTTTGGGGAACAGGGTCCCAGCAGAGTTCCTATATCTCCATTCTTTCCTGCTGATTGGAGCCTATCAGAATAAGAGGCCAGTCAGCCAGAGAAGACTCTTCTCAGTAGCTAACACACTCCCCTTTCATGCTGATTGGATCCTAGGGAAGTCGTCATAGAAGAAGGTGTGCACAGGAAGGACTAAGGCATGTGGAGACAATGAAGGAGAGCAGGCAAGCTAGGGAAAGTGGAAAAGGAGGTAGAAGAGAACCTGGGCTGAAAGGCTCAGTCTCTCTCTCTCTGCTGCACAACCTCCAGTTTGCTTGCTTGCTTGTTAACAAGGATCCTATCCTCAACCCAGCAGCAGAAAAGAGGGGGAAGATGAGTGGTTTTGTTCCAGCCCAGAGTCAGTAGTAGTAGGGGAGGAGCAGGAGGGAAAGAGAAAAAAGACACGTGTGTGTGTGTGTGTGTGTGTGTGTGTGTGTGTGTGTGTGTGTGTGTGTGTGTGTGAGTGAGTGAGTGAGTGAGTGAGTGAGTGAGTGAGTGAGTGAGTGAGTGAGTGAGTGTGTGTGTGTGAGAGAGAGAGTGAGAGGGAGATCGTGTTTCAGCTTTTAATGACGTTGTGTATATAGATGTAGATATATATGTTTTGCATGGTAAGGTGAAATACACATGAATATACCTAAGAGAGTGTGAGGTGCAGCCAAGACCAGAGGTTAGGATCAGGAACTTCCAAGCTTGCCCTTCCTCCTAAAACTCGTAAGTTCTGCCCAAATGCAGTTACTCTGAGTCTTAATATGGCAACCAAAAAGGGACTCTCAGCAAAGGAAGTTCCTTACTTTACAGCATCTTGGAACATTTGCCCATGTGCGTGCACAGAAAATAATAGGTCTATCTGAAAGGCAACACATGGAGATCTGCATTGATCGTTGCAATGCATCACTAAGAGAAAGTATTTTAAACAAAGTAAGAGACTGAAACATCATTTTACTGTATAATTTTAGAACGTCGTATAATCTTAGAAGTGGGCATGGCTGCACGGGAGCATGGGGTGACTATCATGAAGGGACCTGGCCCTTCTGAATTTACTGCTACACTACAGATGGTAGTAAATCTGCTTTGCATGCAGAAACTGTCAGGTTCAATCTCTGGGGTATCCAGGAGGGCTGGAAATGCTCCTCCCCCCACAACTGAAACCCTGGAGAGCTGCTGCCAGTCAGTGTGGACAATACTGAGCTAGATGTACCAATGGTCACTGGAAGGCTGCTTCCTCTGTTCCTAGAGTATGCTAGAATTTAAAATCCAGAATTTAATCTGCCTTCAGAAATGTCTTATTTTTCAACATATTATTTCTTACTGGCAATGAATTGCTCATTTACATCTTTCAACGTCAACAGAACGCTAATCTCTGATAAACAGTCATTACTAGAGTCAAATCTCTCTTTAGATGCGCTGTTAATTAGCAAAATAGACTCCCCCTCCCACAAATCCCTTGCAAGCCTGAGTGCCTAAGATTTCTCATATATAAGATTCATTCCAGCTGCATCTTATTAATAAACCCTTTCAGTTTAGAGGAAGGTGTGGCAGTGATCATGCTTTGAAGAAAATGCTGGGCTTGACACACTTAGAAGCCAGGGAAAGATGCTAGCTGTAAGAGAAGGGGAGGAGCTGCAGCCAGACGACATGCTTTGCATGCAGACGGTCTGTGGTTCAGTCCCTGGCCTTCGCAGTTAAACAGGCACTCGGCTGGTGGAGCTGGAAAGCCTGCTGCCAGGGGAGATGGAGAAATGGTCTGAATATAAAACATTTAAGGCTGAACAAAATATTTGCTAATTAATTTACATCCTCCTTCTCCCCCCCCCGTTTCTCCCCCCCCCCCGTTAAAAAAACCTATCCTGGATGTTTGCAGAATTTTGATGTTGTTCTGCATCCTTTTGCTTCCCTGGGTGCTGTTTCTGTGTGACATTTTTCTTTGTTCTGACTGCCCCAGCCTCATTTGTCCACCCTGCCATTCACTACTTGGTTTGTGGACCTCCGTAACATCATCCCACCAGACTGCAGCTTCAAGGGCTTTGGCAATAGGTGTAGGTGGCAATGTGTCGACAAATGAGGACTAGGCCAGTGAGGACAAATTTGGGGTGGGGGGAGAAAGAAATGCAATTTAAAGAAATGGCATCAATGCAGAGCTATTCAGCACAAGTCTCTCAAATGAGAGGGGCTTTTTTAAAAAGTCATTTCAGTTCAGGCCTAGGAACAAGCAGCTCAGAGGATGGCCACTTTTCTCTTCCAGAGTAATAAGAGTGGAGATGAGCATTTTGAGTGAGAGAAGTACCATACTCCATCAATGACACAGCTGGTATATACAATGAGAGAATTAAGCAAATTTAAAATCCAATACATTGCACAGCGTAATGAGCACATAGGATTGCACACTGCAAACCCCCCTAATGAGTTGTTCATAGAGTTCTGGGAAGCTGCAAGGCAACTCTGGAAGCTAAATGAGGTGAGTCAGGCCAGCCTTCAGTCAGGCTCCCAAGACTCCAGCACACATACACAGCTGTGCTAGGCAGGCTCTGGTTTTGCCATCTACCCACTGCAATAGGGAGGCAAAACTAAGAATTGGGTATGCTTAGGTAACAATGAGTGTAGGCCAGGTTTGTACTGAACATTTGGTACACTTAGTCCCCAAGTTTTGATCCTGGACCAACTAGATGTAGAACCATAAGAGAACAGGCCTAGGCTAGCAGCCAAGCCATTTCCCCGAGCCATGACCACCCGCCCAACACCTGACATTATATTTGACATCAGGTGTGGGACAGTTAATGACATGGCTGCAAAGGAACAGTTGGGACCCTTAAAAATCACTCCCAATTGTTCCTTAGCACACAGGGCTTGTATTTAGCACCTTTTAAATGTAAAGGTAAATGCTAGTCCCACTGTGACTGATTCCATTTGGGAGATCCTAACCGGAGCTCCTGACTCCTGAGTGCAGCCAATGCATGCTGAAAGCAGGGCTTGAAGACAGCACTGATCAGAGCTGGAGTGGAGCCAATACAAAACTGTTCCTTTATAGCAGAGCTTGTGTTCAAGCAGTGCTATAGAGGAAAAATCCATCACCTGATATCATTGAGATATCAGGTGACTGACAGCTAGGTAGCCACTCCCCAAGTAGCCCACCAGAGGGTGGGGGTGCACAGGATCAGGTCCACCATCTATAACTTTTACTGGAATGAAATAACACATACACCATCCTCAGCAACTTTGGATCGATAAGGTAAACTCCAAAGGGTGGCATTCTACTAACCTGTAAGCGCAAGGATTTACACTTGCGCAACAGGATTTCCCCCCTCCTTTTTCTGCACCCTCCCCAAATCTGCTCCAGAGGGTTGGGGGAACCCCTAGATCAGATTAGGGGGCACATGGGGGGAGGAGAGGGGGAGTACATTTCACTGAACAAACAGAAACCCTTGCGCTCATGGAACGTTCGACTGAGTGCTACATTGGATTTCACCAAAAATCCTGCACCCACCAAAATTCTAAACTGTATTATAACAGAACAATCTTGACAGGTTGTATACCTCATTCTTGATCAGGAACTAACCTCTGCCTTTTTCTTTACTTATGTCTCTTTTTCCCAAAGTCATAAACTACAAGGCCAACTCTTCACTTCCACATCAAGAACCCTGTGATGAAAAATAACTCATAGCCATAAAGTGCCAATGGAAAGCGAGTGTGAGCAGTTCCAAAAGGATTGAAGAGAGCAGCAGTACTTGACTATATGAATGAAAATTACATTGCTGGAACTGACTGTAATATTAACTATGTTTGGAAGAACACATTTCTCCCACACAGCAAGGAATCTTTGATTGTGAGCTTGCCCTATCCCTCAAGAGGGGGGGAAAAAACCCGTAAGATGCCTGCTATGACCAATACAGGTGTGCTTTCTCTTTGAGCCTTGTGCACAATCTTTTACTATGGTGAAGTTACGAAATTTTCCCAATTAACCAGCCAAGGCATAAAAGAATCCAAAACTGTTTCCATTCCCAGTCTGACAAGAAAGTATTTGGGGAAGGGCCATAGGTCAGTGGCAGAGCACCTGCTTTGCATGCAGAAGGTCCCTGATTCAACCTGATAGGATTAGGAATAGCTTCCATTGGAAACTCTGGTGAGCTGCTGCCAGTCAGTGTAGACAATACTGAGCTAGATGGACAAACGGTCTGACTCTGTGTGAGGTAGCCTCCTGTGTTCCAAAGACAACACACACCATTTGGACACGCATGACATCGGCTGCCAACCATCAGAGCCATTTCATAGGCTATGTGACTTTATAAACAGCAATAAGGACTGAGCTGTGCCCTTCTAAGACGCTGCCTCATGATCAGAGGGATTTGCAGCCCACTTCTTCAAAAGAATCTCTGGCTAAAGAGTTAGTGCTCTTAGGGAATTCCAATGAGGCCCAAATTCAGCGACGCTCCTATCCCTGCCTTTTTGGCAGCCAAGGAATACGAGACGTATGCCACCCTGAATGCCACGCGGAACGCCGATGCCCAACAGACAGAGGAGTCCCTTTCCTCTGCTGTCGCGCTGATCGTAGTGGTGGCTCTTATCTTCGCTTTGATAAGCATGTCCCTGGTGACCTACGGCTTTCATAAATGGAAGCTGAGGAGCAAAAGATTGCAGAAAGCCCACGAAGAATATCAGAGAGACCATGAAAAAAGTGGGTTTCAAAGCACATCAAGACTTGTTTCATAAAGACAAGGCCAAAAAACAAGCAGCAGCAGCAACCTAAGCTCCTACGTAATATTCCTGCATTACTGAGATTGGTGGGTGGAGGGAACTTTCAGAAGATACATCTGGGCAGAGTAATTTAACACTACGCCTCATTGCTTTCCCTAACTGGGCCTAGTTGTCAGTGGTGGCTGGTGCCCATTGGGACTGGTGGGCAGAAGGCAGAGGGGCTGTGAGTAGGCACAGCCAGAGCCAATGAGAGACAAAGCCAACTGATTCTTGTTTTGCCCCTATTCTCCTCCCTGCTGAGTTTTACAAAAGTCAACACTGAGACTAAGGATGAAGCTGACAGCCAGGGTCATCCCCTGGGTCTGGTTGTTAAGTAGGACGTCAGGCAGGTGGCGGCTTGCTGAGGGCAGACTGAGGTTGGCTAGGGAGTGCCCATACACCCAAATGACCAGGTTTCACTACTAGTTGTTAATGCTTTGAATTTTTCCTACTATCTCACTTTTATGTTATATTTGTGAAAACATACTACGATTGTATTGTTAAGTTGCATTTTGTTTACCACCATTGCCCAAGGGCTGCAATATTCAAACCGGTTGACAAAGTAATGATCCATAATTTGCAACAGGATTACTCTGGAGGAGATGGTCTGAGAACATTTCTTCATCTCAGATTTGCTACTGACAGCAGAGAGCTAGAAACAGCTCCACTAAAGATCAGACAAAGTCCATATGAATGTTCTGATTTTCAGCAGCTAAGGGTACAGACCCCCCCCCAAACTAGCAGAAAGCTTGCTTGATCAAAGACAGCACAATGGCACCTGATAAAATACTTTCCAGTGCAGAATTCCACTGATCTTAATGGGAATTCCATTAAAAGCAATGGAAACAAACACAAGGTTTACAGGAGAGTGATGCAGATTCCAGTGCACATGTAAACTAAAGGTGGGTTAACACATTCATTTCTGACAGACAAATCTCACTATAGGGTGAGAAATAATTGTAACAAGTGGATCCTGCAACAAAATGTTGCAGTGTAGACTGCTTCTGATTCAGGATTCCAGACGTTCCACACCATCCTCACATGCATGCAGCACAAACAGTCAGGATTCCGTGACCACTGACCACATTAAGGATGTCATATAATTCCAACAGAAACGGGAACAGAAATTGCCAATATTCACGTATTCATCCCATGCCTGGAATGGAAATCAAGCCAGTGAATACGATCCATCTCTATTCACTGTTGATTTCAGTCTACAAACAGTGCATAATTGATCTTGTCCGCAAGACCCTTTGCATTGTGTTTCCTTTGCATTAAAATGAATGGGGTGGAATAACATAATGACTATGTAATTTATGGATTTAATTACATAAGTTATGTAATTTCACCACAGCAGACAGCAAGTCGAATAATGCAGTATTTGGTGGAAGGTGAACTGCAGCAGAATGGAAACAGTGCTGTATGCAGCGAATACAAAGTGGAAAGGATGCCTGCTTATAGCCCTAGTCCTCATTAGCGGTCCACTACACTGCCACCCAGTTCCCCACTACATTAAAATATTGGATTTCTCCATCAATTTCTATGAGCAGCTTTCATATTTAACAATACTAGCAGCTGGGAAATGACCATTCCAGCCAATGAGTTTGTTCTCTCCATTTTTTTATCTGTGTGTGTCTACCTCTTTTTTCAACCATTCCATTCAATTACCCCACACACATACACACTTTACAGCCACAGGGTATGCTCAGCCCACACTGGACTGTTGGGGTGTGTGTTATCCCTCTTCCATAGGAGTTTCATTTTTATTAAAGGTTGTATGCCTGAAAACCTTAGGATTCCTCAGCCTGCTGACACCTCCCTCTTGAATAAGGATGGTGCCATTTTGGTTCCATAAGGACTACTACTCAGAAAATTGAGATCACTATTAGTAAATACAATGACAATGATTCTTCCATTGTTCCTTGCTCCTGAAAAAAATGTACCTTCATATTACAAGAGAACCACAAAATTTTTATTGGAAGATGAACTCTTTTTAAAGTTATTATTAATTCCTGGTTCCGTATCGTATTGAGAACAAGCAGTCATGGAAAAGTAAGGTCTTTCACCTTGTGCTAGAAGCCCCATACACAATACAAACAAACAACTGTAGTAATTGACCCAGGATTCATGAATCCTAAAGCCCTATCCAAGCAAAGCGCCCTCACAAGGTAATTACAAATGGTTTCAAACCTGACATGTGCTTCATTGTTTTAAATCCAATGGCTGGGCGTGGGATCCAAAGAAAAAGCAACTATTCTGAATGAGCAAAGGGACTTTGAGTGTCCATTTCAACTGTTCCCCCCCCCCACACACACACACAGAGCAAAGCTGAAAAGCAGCTTATTATAGGATTGTCAGCATCTGCTATGAAAAGGGGAAGAACATCAAAAATGCCAAATGGACACACCTAAAGTTACTCTTTGGTGTCCCAGCATGTGTTATTCTGAGTCAGGAAAGCATTCAGCACAACAAAGAACAGATTCCTTCTTAGAGCAACTTTTAGGCCAGGGGTGAGAAACCTGTGACCCTCCAGATGTTGCTGGACTCCAAACCCCAGCAGCCCCAACCAGCATGACCAATGGTCAGGGATAGCGGGAGCTGCAGTCCAACAACACTAGGAGGGGCATCCCAACCTGTTTTAATCAATTGGTTAGATTAACAGATGTAAACTCCTTTTGCAGACCAAAATGGTGCTCTTAATTAAATTGGGTCTATTTTGTTACTGTATTATACACACAGATGCTACCTTAGCAGAGGCATTACTCCCTCACCCACTGGAGTCTAAGAGTGCCTGCTGAAATGCGTGAGCATGAATAACAAAGTATGTTTTTTCTTTTCTTCAGAACGATTGCTTTTATTCATATGTAGACTTATTTGAAACTCATTATGATTAATCAACTAAGATTTCTTTAACTGGGTTGCAACCTTAATTTCAAACCTAACCCATTTTACTATTCCTTTTAACCAAGCTTATAATGGCATGCTTCTATTTTCATAGTTTATAAACATTTACATAATGCAAAAAGACAATTACAGGAATACCCCGCTATACGGACCTTCACTTTACAGACACTCGCGAGTATGGACATATTTACAGTAGCACCATTCCCCTTTTTATGTACGCTCGATTCGCAAGAACGGACACTTAACGGCATGACGCCACTGCCCGACCAGTTTCCCACTACAAACTTGCATACAGTACATACTGTTAAAATAAGGCCTACTGTCTTTATTTGAGTTACAAATTTACATCAGTTCTTTACATTAGTTATGCCCGTATATGACGATTGCAGTGCAGTACATGCATCGATAAGTGAAAAAAGATAGTGCTTCAGTTTAAGTACATTTTCGGTTTATGTACTCGCTCTGGACCCATTGCGTACGTTAATGCAGGGTATTCCTGTACTTGGTGCAAGAAGCCTACTCAAGCAATCCTTTCTAGCTGGAGTGTTGGATATAACATCAGAGTAGCTGGCTTTGGTTTTGTTTTTTAATTAGATAACTTCATGTATATAGAGACATTCAACCATCCTACTAAAGTATAGAGCTTGCTTGAAATTATCATTAGCAGTGTAATGCAATTTTTTCAATGAACTGTAAAACTGTAAGAATGTTCTATTACGCCTTTCTTCAGGAAGCAAAAAAGTGCCCAGTTTAAAAAACTACAGAAGGAAACTAACAGCAACTATTTAAAAGCATAAAATGGTTCTTAGAATACTAAAATATGGCTTTCATAAGACATTCTTAGGAAGCCTCTATTTAATTGCTACAGAGATATTTTGAAAAAATGTATTTATGGATCATACACATGATTATATGTGGGAACAAAACATTGTTATTTTATTACTAAATAAACAAATAAATAAGCAGTGATCACCCATGTCTTTAAGAAAGATGTGCTTCCAATGTTCTTAGCAGGGCATATTGCTGGCTCTGAAGCATGAGTGGAAGGGAGCCAATGGCGCTGGTACCAGCCAACAGGTGATTTGATTGATTGATTTGATTTAGTTTATTTACAGGTTCCTTTCCACAGTGAGTTGTGCCCAAAATAGCTTACAACAGACACTCATTGTCAAAATACAAAACATTTGGGGGTGGGGTGGAAGGTGGGGGAGAAAGCAGTCTACAAAACATATCAATAAATTCCTACAAGACAAAAACCAACAATTCAGCAAACACAGGCTAAATTCAATATTGCAAAAGAAACAATCTAGACTTAAATACCGAAGTACAAAATGAAAAATAAAATTGACAATAAACTTCCAGCTGCTGGTGCAGCATCCAGCAACCTGGTATAAACACCTCTCATAGGGAGATGGGTTTTATGACCAGGCTAGAAAATTTACAGCTGATGCCCTCATCTCTCCCCCAGAAGAGACTAACAGCAACAAAAGTGAAGTGCTGGGGAAGACAATTGTGGCATGTCCTCTTCCCTAGTCTCCTGGAAGTTCCAGCTACTGGTGCAGGTGTTATTGCACAACACTTGCCTGCTGCCTTCATGCAGGAACCTCCCAGATCAACTTCAGCGGTGCTACAGTGGGAGTGGAAGGCAGCTGGGCCCTGGGACTAACTCATCACTAAGCCATCAGGAGAGAATCTGGCAAAGCCAAAGATGACACCCTCTCCTTAGAGTACTCAGGTTTGGACTAGGTCTCACTAGGTCAGCCTTTCCCAACCTGTTGCTGTAGTTCAGAGGTTCGCTGACAACTAATCTACATCAAACAGGATACATGGGGGTGAGGGCTGTGTGAGGCTTACCACAGGAATGAAGGAAGCTGCTTTAGCCCACCTGTTGAGCCCCAGCTCTCCCAGGGGGATCAGGGTGGGGAGCCGGCCAAGTCCCAGCCTCCTCAGATAGGGCAGGGGGAGGAATCAGAGGTAGATGAGACTTTTGAGGACAATGAGGGAGGGGGAGTAGCTGACAGCCTGCCAGTTCCCAGACAGTTCTCACGCCGAAGCAGACTTTGCTCCCCCTACAGACGCCTCAACAGAGCCGTTGAGGGACGACCGGGCGGGCATGCCAGCTCCACCCCCCAGGATTCCCCGCCTGGCACTTCAAAAGCTTTCCCGCCTCCGGAGGCATCTACCGAGCCTGTACTGTCAGATGAGAAGGTGGGCCTTCACAGGAGTCAGGGATTGCGAGTGAAGACCTTCCCTACTTAAGGTGGCACCCCCTTGATCCGGCTGCTGAGTCAACACTCTTCACACGCTGCAGAGTAAGCCTAGGTAGCTTAGTTAGGGAATGTAGTGAGTTAGCACAGCTAAGTCTATGAAACGCATTGCCTTTGATGTTACTCTAATAAAACAGGAATTAATTCCAGCCTTGCCTCCATTTCGTGACTCTCACTCTCGACAGGACACCACCTCAGATTATCTGTCCATCTAGCCCAAGGATGGGGAAACCTGTGTCCCTCCAGATGTTGTTGGACTTCGGTTCCTATCAGCCACAGCCAGCATAGGCAAAGGTCAAGGTGATGGGAACATCTGAAGGACCACCAGTTCCCCATCTAGTCCAGTATCATTGTGATGTTCCTATATTAATGTATATATGGTAAGTGTTGGTTGTTTAGAAGATACATGGTAAGTGGAGTGAAAGAGGAGGGGGAGTGAATGGGCAGTAGAATGCTAGATGATTGGCTGAGTGTTTAAAATGGCTGAACGTATAAAAGGAAGAGTGAGAGTGGAATCTGGGGGGAGAAGAGAAAGAGTGGGTTGCTTGGTGGGGTTTGAGAGAGTTGTTTGCCAGGAGAGAGTGGAGAAGGAGGGGGGTGGAGTTCGGATTAGTATTGAGTAAAACCATATGCTTATGTGCCTTAAGAAGAAATCTTGTTAATCTTGTTAGCTTTGTTATCTTTAATAAATACTTAATTTGGTTTACCAAAGGCCTGATCCTTGGCTGCGGTTTCACAGACCAGAAGGGAGGGTAAGGTAATGACCAAGGCTGAAGGGAAACTGTAACAAATGGTGGCAGCAGTGAAGAGAATAACAATACCAGTATTCAGAGTCTCTGGGAATACTAGTATTAGGACGTGACTGGTGGTTGCCTAGCAGGGGGATCTGTTGAGATCTGTGCTAGAGCGGGGAGAGAAACAATAAAAAAGGACAGTCCGGACTGGTGGAGTCCCTGGTGGTGCCTAGTGACAGGCAGTAGCCACGCGCAGGTAGGAACCTGACAGGGAGAGCCAGGGAAGGGCGTCACAATCATCTACTCGGATTTGGGCTAGTTCTCCGGGGTCTCATCCAGTAGTGTAGTGGCAAATTGAGAAGTGCAGGGTCCCTTCAAGTTAGTCACAGCCATACCTCCTTCCCCCTCTTCCCTGTCGCCACCACTGCCATTTCATGCTGTGGGGTTGAGAATGAGATCCTTGTTAATGACTTCTCCCACAACCACAGACATCCCTAGGAGCCAATAAGCATGAAAGGGGAGACTGTTAGATATTGAGAGTGTCTTCTCAGTGGCTAACGCAACTCCTTTCACTCTGATTGGCTCCAATCAGCAAAGGACAAGGAAGCATGTGAGTCTCAGTGACTAACATATTCCCCTTTCATACTGATTCTCATAGGATATTGGAGACATAGGGACCCTGCTCCCAAAAAAGTAAAGAGTCTAAGACCTCCCCAATACTCTGAACAACTACACCTCTTGTCTCATCACATTATCTGCTCCCTGATCCTTTTTAACGGGAGATGCCAGAGATTGGCCCTGGAACTAACCACAATGCAAAGCATGTGCCTCTGCCATTGAGATGGGGCCAAAAGGCACCTGAGGCTATGGTCACACAGGGGCTATGCTTTGGGGCCCGGCCCACAAGTGACCTCCCACGAATGTTTTGCACCCTTTAAAGCAAGGATGGGGAATCTATGGCCCTCCAAATGTTGCTAAACTACAACTCCCATCATCCCAGACCATCGGCTCCACTAGCAGGGAATCCATCAACACCTGGAGAGCCAGTGGTTCCCAAGTTCTGCTTTAGAAAAAACACATTCTGAAAGAAAAAGTAACCACAACTTTTCCTGCTACGGCTTGTTCATTTCTTCACTATCATCCACTTGTACGCCCAAGTCTACCCACATCCGCCACACAGACCAAAAAATAAATAAAAATAGTTGGGTTGAAACTTGTAGTAAGAAATGACATGAGCTTGAAGAGGGCTTTCTGCTAACATCTTCTGAGCAGATGAACTGTACCCACAGTAACATATGTCCATAGTTTGTTTGACCAAGCAGAAACATTTCAGTTCATAAAGAAAAAAAAGAATAATTGTTTCAGATAGAAAGTAAATTCCTACATACTGTGTTCTTCAGTGCAACAGCATGTCACATAAAACACATATTAAAAATTGACATTTGTTTGTAATGGTAGATAATATGCACTGTATGCAGAAAGTCAAGGTTCAGTCCCTGGCATCTGACACTGATATCTGGCCTATGTCACCACATCAAGGCTTTTTTCTTCCTGTCAATTCTATTACATAAATAAGGAATAACTTGCTACTATTGAAAGTGAAATGAGACTTGTGTAAGTACTGAACAAAGATGAATAGTGTAGAATGTGTAAGGGTAAGAATTACATGCCCTCAGAAGAGCCCAGATCCTGTGCTTCTGCAACAGTTGATTGGAAGAGGGCAACCCTACAGCTATGAGTCATGCAAAGATGCAGCAGGCAGCCTCCTTTGCGGAAAGGCAATTGTGCTGTGCATCTACATCAGGAATGACTGAATACACCATTCAGCCTCCATGAAAGAGAAAATGCCTAATAGGACATCATGCAGAGATGCAATGAGCAGCCTCTTTTGCTATTAGGTTCTTTGGAGTCCTAGGAGCTTTTATTTCCTTAATTTATTTCTCATGGCACAGCAGCCGTTCCCTGCTGTTACAGATGGTTAGAGGTGGTGGTTAGAGATGGGATCTGGTGGCCGGTGCTGATTCCACAGCATTCCGTCAACTAACAGATTCAAGTTTGTTCTTTGTCGGCGAGCTGCTGCTTTTACCAATCCATTTATCAATATTTTGGAAATATTGATATAATTATCTTTCTGAACACCAATTTTTACAGGCAAATCACTACATAAAAATCCAATCCACAATGATAGAGAGTAACCAAATTAATGAAAAATTCGGTACCAAACCTGAACTGGACAGCATTCTAGCACGTCGCTACTGGTGGTACACTTGCTTGCCCTGGCCCAGGTCCAACCATGTGACATGGATGCGTGTAACCTTCAAGAGCAAACATTCTGACGACGTTCCATACCTCAGAGGCAAAAAGAACTTTAATCCCTTGTAGAGACATACAAACCTCTTTCCTTTGGATTCCTTATTAATATTTTTTTTTACCCTGCCCTTCAATCAAATTCCCTGTGCAGGTCACAACAGGAACAAAACAATTAAAAGGTAAATAGAAAAAACACCGTAACAAAACATATGTAATATAATTCTCAAACCAGACACTGCCATTCAAAAAAGAAAATACAAGAAATAGCATCTGGACATTTTATTCCAGTTATATCAACTGTTTTTGTTCCCTATTTCCTTCAGTATCCGCAAACTGACATTACGAATTTAATAACCCTGCTTGTTGTCTTGGAGTCCTCTGGGTTATGGATTAATTCCAGTTCATATTGTCATTGTTTTCAACAATATATATACATTTTAAAAAACCTCTCCATTTTACCTCTTCTGCTGTTCCTTTGCAACTTTCTCCCCCCCCCCTTCTACCTGGGCCTCCAGTTTTCAATTTAACCAGTGGCAGCTGGCAGAGATTGAGCTGAAACCCAATAATTACTTCTCCCTGCCTTGAAAAACAGAGCCATTTGTTTTCCTTACAGGTGGAAGCAGCTGTGAGTAGCTCCCAAATCCTGAAAGGAAATTCACAAACACTATACCCATGGCTTGTCAAAATAATAAGAATGAAGTCCCCTTCCATCATTTGAAAAACAGATTTAGTTAGATGATAGCATATTGTTCTGTTACAGGATGCCAAGTTGGACCCTGGAAATCCAGTCAATTGCAAGAGGCATATCTGTCCAGAGAATAGCTTGTCAAATATCAACGATTATATCTTTCTTAGGTCAGTTTGTGTGGCCTATGTGCCTCTTCCACTTTCATGAATGTTCATAATCCAACACGCATTATGCTTTCAAACCGCTCTCATTCAGTTCCTGCCAAATGTTCTTGGGATCTTCGGATAGCTTAGGAAGACTTCTGTGTATTTCTCCAATGAGGGTGAGAGCATCCTAGGAGAGAAACAGATGATGAGGTATTTCTCTTTGGACAAACACTTCTTGCCATTATCTTTAATAATGACATGGTGACAGTCACTGTGGCTACAATTTCTCTACATACACCTCAAGCTATGGAAGAATAAAAGCAATTATATTCCCCTTCACAGCATAGCGGCTAGGAGACTGACCTACGGATCCAAAAGCCTCTGATTTGCATCTGCCACAGGAATGGGGAACCAGTGACCCCCCCCCGATGTTGCTGGACTACAACTTTCACCATCCCAGACCACTGGCCATGTTGGAGCTGAAGTCAAATAACTCCTAGAGGGCCACAGGTTCCCCATCCTTGTCCTGCCATGAGCTCACTAGGTGGCCTTAGGTAAGCCACTCTCTCTCAGCTTCAGTGCCCATCCGCATCTGCAATATGGGGGACGATAATACAGAGTTGCTTTATGTACAGCAACTAGATAATGCATGTGAAGTGCTTTAAACACTGAAAGCACTATACCGAGATTAAGCATAAGTACTGTTTAACATTCGTGTACCATGTTCTTTGCTATGGTCAACACAGGAGGCTCGACCAGACACCCACTCTTCCATTCAATGTTTCACTGCTGTTCCCTACACCTTGAGCACTCTGGATAGTGGTGAGCAAGCAATATAAACAGATTAAGCACATACAGGCCACTATCCAGGTCAGCGACATATATTTTAAGTAACAGTGAGAAACACACAGCGGTGAAACGCACGAGCAAACAAAGTTTCTATCTACAAAATTCCTGAACTGAGGAGAGCAAGGCTCTCTGTGTCTGGGCAACATTAGATACGTGCCAGGTTCATATGTTTATAGACTGTGCCCATAGTAACTATAGCTGAGCATTTTGTGCATTCTCCATTTATATCTTGCAGAATGTTACTGCCTGGATTGCACTGAAAGGTTATGGAGAGAGAAAAAATTACTTTGGATTTCAGTGTTGAACTCACAAAGTTCATTTGAGAGAAATGTGAACTTCACAGATGTAAGCCCAAATCAATCACTTTGTATGAATTCTCCAAGGAAACACAAATAATCCAATACACCATGTGTATAAGCCATCTGCATAAAGTTGTTACCATAGCTTGCTGCTTGGCCTTCTTAGAAAAACCAAGTGAGCAAAATTTACAGAAAAGCCAGTTTTGGATTGTCAGATTTTTCATCCTTTTAGCTACTGGGATTAAAGGAAGATCAAGGACATGCTGTGTCAAATTCTTGCATTGGCAAATGAGCCCAAATGTGCTCCTACATTTCCCATAGGTGAGGGCAAGCTACACGTAACACTCAGGGTGCTTCCAGACGTGGGCAACTTAGCAGCACCCAAATGTTGCTTTAATCATGTAATTTTGCTTTAATCTGGAGGTAGAATAGCAACTCTGCTTCCAGACTTCTAAAACTGTACAGCCAAGTGGCAATCCCAATTTCCAATGCCAAATTTGGAGGGGGGAGTTGGGGGGAAAGGGTTAAATACTTCCTGCACTTCTGATCATGATTCCCATCCACCCTGCAATTTGGGGTGTGGAGAAAAAAATGGATATAAAAGCAATGCTATTTGGCATAGAAGGGTTAAACGATATAATCAATTCCTAGAGGGAAGAGACAGACCATACAGAAGGAAGGAAATGGTTGGAGCATCCTATGTCTAGAACAATCTTCTCCAAACTTGTGCCCTGCCAGCTGTTTCGGACTACAACTCCCATCGGACCCACAGAGCATGGCTATACTGGCTGGGCTGATGGGGGTTGTAATTCAAAATAGCTGTAAGGCATCACGTTGGGAAAGGCTGCTCAAAGCAATCTATACAGGCTAGTATAGCAGGGCACTTGGCCATCTACACTTCGGGAAACAACAGCTATTTCACTGAGTTAAAGAAAAGTCAGTGTTTTGTTTGTTTTTTCAGTTCAAAAGCTGAACAGGGAAAAATAAGAAAATTTTGTTCAAGACACTGTGCAGATGCCACATAAAAAAGTGAATGAATGTGTGGCCAGAGAGAGAAAGACTACACCCAAAGAGTCCCACGTAGCTTGCAGGCTTGTAAATAGATATCCCTTGGAGGTGCCCAGATGAGCAAGGACCTCCTCAAAACAAGGGGAAGGGAGCTGCTTAGCTTTTGTTTCACTTTTTCCTCCATTGTGCCAAAAACTCCTAAGACAAGATATATGTGAACACTTGGGCCAGTCAAAAGTTTTCCAAACGCATAACTTTCTGCAGTTTTTTGCAAGGCTGCTAAAAGATCTCTCTTCACTTAAATCACAGCTTACTTTGGTATACATGCATTCTTCCAATTTCTCTTGAAGCAAAACCTCTTCCATCAAGGTCTTCCTTCGTCGGAGAAAAATATCTTGGGCCAGCTCTGCTCTTTTCTTGGTACAATGAAGACATCGAGAAGGTTGGTGCATTTCAGCATCTGTTATCTGAAAGACAAATAACCAAGACTGTATTCATGAAAATGATGTCTATATGCACCTTCTATATGCTACTCCAAGATACTGCAAACTGGATAAAAACTTTTTGCGTAGAATGAGAGCAATAAGCAATCCCAACTTACTTTTTATGCAAAATTACATTTATTTTTCCTCATGCAATACTCTGCCTAGTGGCAACACCTGTTTCACTTAATTGAGACTAATCTTATTTTTTGAAGCTATCACATTACAAAAATTGGTATACACCAGTCTTTTCTCCATGTAAACAAACATGCCCAAACTTTTGGTTCTTTCTCCACCCCAAAGGTAAATATAAAAACTAACTTTTTAAAGAAGGGAAACCATGTAAAGAAATCCTGAAACTCCAATTAAGGCTGTGGTCCTACTTGCCTGGGAGTAAGCCCTATTGAACACAGTAAGACTTACTTCTGAGTAGACATGGTGAGGAGTGCACTGTAAAATGCCCTGAGAATGGAGCAGAAAAACAAACACAGGGGTCGCCAGAGCCCTCCCCCCTCCCCCAGGGGTTGCCGAAGCTCCCCTTTTGTAAGTGCGATGCTTCTTGTTGTTATGTGCCTCCAAGTCGATCACAACTTATGCAAATATATATACTATATATAGGAAGATATTTATTTATAAAAGTATTTCTGGACCACCATATAAAATATCAGGGTGGTGTACAATGTTAACATAAAACATCATTTAAAAATCAAAATATAATCACTAAGATGACTGGCTAATCAAAAATAAAAATTAAACAGCTACAAAGATTTGTTCACATAAAAAGGCTTTAAGAGACACATGAAAGTCAGAAGGAAGGATGTCTGCTTAATCTCTGGTGGAAGAATGTTCCACAGCACAAAACTGACAACACTACATGTCTGCCTTCTAGGTGAGGCCAGTCTGGACTCTATAACAGGGGACAAATAACAATGCTCCTCCAGATGATCTCCATGACTGAGCTGAGACATAAGGGCTCAGATAGTTCTTAAAGTATCATGGTCTCAAGTGATTCAGGGCTTTGTACACCAACACAAGAATCTTGAACCTGGCCTGGTAGCATACAAGCAGTCAGTGAACGCCATATGAACACAGTGGGACTTACTCCTGAGTAAACATGCATAAGATTATTCCATAAGATCATCACATACATACCACAGAGTTCTTAATACATATTTACTGGGAAAGGTAGCATTGCATTTTACTTAGCTCATTGATCCCACCTAGAGAGGTGAAGGCGCACCAAAAGAACCCGGAATTTTTTTTTCCCCAAAGCTTTGTTTTATTCAAAAAATTGAAAAAATGGATTATGATATATTTTCTTTTAGAATGATGAATAAAATGTTTAAGTCAAGGTGTTCATATATTTACTCCCACAAAATGGGAGCAAAAAACAAACAGGAAGACTTTTATATAAGACTATATATAGTATCAGATCATTAAAATTCCTGTACACTGAGGACAAGCAAATCCTGAGCTGTACACTGAAAGTACAACTATCAAATACAAGAGCCAGCTGTATTTCTGACTCTGGGAGGCATTGCCATTGACACAAGAGAAGGAATGTTCCAGTGCCTTCTCTGCTTGTGAGCTTCCTCTTGTTGGCATAGTTGGTGAATCTGTTTCTGTCCTCTTGGCTAGGTCTCAAAGGGTTGAGAATGGGAGAAAGCACAGCAGAAACCAACAGTGATAGAGAAAATGAGACAAAAAATTAATTGTATGTTGGTTCCCCTACCCTCTTTTTCTCAGCTCTTTCTATGGAAATGAGTGAATAAATGAATGAATGAGTGAATGAATTTTATTAATAAAGCCAAAAGCCATTCATATACAACAATACAAAAATAAAAATATTATCAGAATCGGTGATTGATTCAAATCATTAAAATAATTAGCTTCAATTAAAATCATTAAACAGTTTGATTATCAGATAGATGATTCATTATTATTTTTCTGGTTTGGATAGCACCCGCAGAAAATTTGGCGACTGCAAAGGTCACCTCTGGTAAGTGGTCACTTAATAAATAGTCTACATAAAAAGTCTGAGCCCTTCCTGGAAGAGGTTGTAAGATAGGTGCAATTATTTGGTTTCTCAAGTCCTTATAATGTGTACATCGAAGGAGAACATGCTCATTAGTTTCAGGTTCTTGAATATCACATGAGCAAATTCTCTCTGAGTAGGGAGTTTTATTGTATCTGCCAGTGAGGATGGCAGACAGTAAGATGTTAAGGCGCATTAAAGTAAATGTTCTGCGATAATTAGGGAGCTCTAGGGTCGACATGTATGTCATTAGTGTACAGAACTTAGGGTTATATCTCTGCTTCTTGATGAGAAGTAAGTGAGTCTGGAAATCGATGTCTTTCAGCCTTTGCTTAACTAGCTGGGTAGCAGATTCGAAGCTCAATTGTAATATATAAGAAGGAGAGAGCCCTAGACTTAATAATTTTTCATGGATCAGTGTCACCCACGAAGAATGGTAATTGTCAAAAAGAACAAGGGGGGCCAGCCCTAAGGGGTTAAAGCATAGCTTCAACCAGTATGCTATTCTCAACTTCCATATGTATGATTCTATAGATTGGAGGCCACATTCCAATCTTAGAATGTGGTTAGGTACACAGGTAGGCACTCCTAGAATAGCTCTTAAAAAGGAGTTTTGGGTAGCTTCCAGTTTTGTGAAATTCATAAATGTACTAATCTGGGTTCCATAGGTAAATTGGGGGATTATTTTGGCCAGAAAGACCTTAATTGCCGGGGGGACTGATTTGCCTCCTTTGGTATAGTAGAAGGATAATAGTGATTTTATTGTACGTCTGGCATTTAGCAGATTGCGGCCTATTGCCGAAATAAAACACAAACACCATTCATTGGGTTAAATCATGGGCCACTTTATTAAACGGAATCAATTAGAATAATGAACCTGCAGAGGGGAAATCAAGTGCGGGAGCATTCTGATGATCCAGGCAAAGTCTGCTTGCAGCCATAGGGCGACTAAACCTTGCCTGAGCCCGGGGCTGCCCTGTGCCAGACCCCAGCTCAGGCCACACCCTGAAGATGTGTAGGGGGTCCAACCCGCATCACCGCCCCCCGGAGCCGTGAAACTCCGAGCGGATGAGGCACGTTGGCCCCAAAGGCGGCCCGTGTTCTGCCCCCCGGACCGTATAGCCCTGAGCTGCAGGCCCCCGGACCGCCAATCGCCCCCAAAGGTGCCTAAAGGTGTCACCTAGCTGCCCTTTCCCTTTAAACCTTTTCCCGCACTTCTTTGCCACAAAAGGGGGACAAGCCTCTGCTTAGTCTCCCTTTACCCCACACCCAATAACCTCTGCAGGTTCATCAGGAAGATGCCATCGTTACCCCACAAACTGCATGTCCACGCATGCCTGCCACTGAGGGCCTTGCCTTCCATGTCTGACCACAGCAGACGACCCAAGGCTACCGAGGCCTCAACTGCATGTCCTCACATGCCTGCCACTGAGGGCCTTGCCCTCCATGTCTGACCACAGCAGACGACCCGAGGCTACCGAGGCCTCAACTGCATGTCCTCACATGCCTGCCACTGAGGGTCTTGCCCTTCCTGTCTGACCACAGCAGACGACCAGAGGCTATTGTGGCCTCACTGCATGTCCTCACATGTCTTGCCCTTCAGTAACCAAGGTAATTCCACCCAGGGGAATGACCACCACCTGAAGAACCTTCCGCCCTGAACCCTGCTGGAACGACATGGGTAGGAGACCATTCCAGCGCATACTCTGTCGGCCCAGCCACCAAACCGTGGCCCACCATCAGAGGCCCAGTTGTGAACCAATGTGCGTTTGCGGCCCCAAGGCCAGCCTATGAGATCATGCCATGGCTGCAGAGTAGGCTGCGCATCTGCTCCATCCCCGTCCAGCAACCTGCCAAAACAGAAACAATCGTGAATAGTTGGGTCCCGGACCTTCAGACTCGACCCCGGAGTGAATGTATTCCATGCGCCCCCTACTTCCACCTCCTGACGGCGTGCACCTGCATATACCAAAACCAAATACACCGTTCCCGGTAGGCAATTCCACTGCCGGGTAGGCAACCCCCATTCCGGAGGAGCATGTCCCTCAACCCCCCATGGGTCTGCTCCAGGGCATTGCGACACTAGACTGAAACTTTATAAGGGAAGATCCCTCCCCCTGAATATCAGGCAACCAGGCCTGTAGCTTCAGGCCAAAAACACTATGACGCCGTCATGGGGAAGTGTCCAGTCCAGGGGGAGGGTAAAATAATGTGGACTGACTCTTGTACCCCTGGTCTGCCTGGAAGTCTGACCTGGCCCCCAAACACCCTCGCCCCCCCCCATCCGGAAGGCTCCAAATTAAGTGTGAGGGCCGCTACATGCAACTGCTGAGCTTTGAAGCATGATGGTCACAGGGCACCTCCCTGATCAACAATCCCTGGCGGGTCAGGTGAACATGGAGGATGAGGATAAGGGGTATGGGGGTGTGCATGGGCCAGCTGGCCAGCACATGACATATCCCAAGACATCTGAATGGTCCTAAAGGCCCCCTGCCAGCCTACCTTGCGACACACTGACAGACAAGCTACACTCCTACCGTCTGTGATGAATTCCAGCACGTGATTCATAGGAATAGGCCACACTTTGCATAGCCCCTGCCAGCCCCTAACTCCCAGGAATCCCCTCCTGCCCTCTGATAGCTGGTGAGCATGCTGGGGCAGCAGATAGGCATATGGCCATCTCTGACTCCCTTCCCCCATCTCCCAGTATGCGGTATGGGACTAGCTGAGTCGGTCCTTCCTCTAACTGAAACACCATTGACGCGCCGCAGGAAAGGAGGGGGCCACACCACAGGTTGGCACATAAGGCAGCCAAAAACTTTGAACTTGTGGTAAGGCTGTGAAATCCCTGTTATGGCACCATCACCCCCACCGTAGAAGGCCCCCAACGCCTGAAGGGCAGGAAGCAAACACCTTCCCCAGCCCCTGAAAACTCCAGGATCTTGATCTGCAACAGTTCAAGCTTTTCCAGGGCAGCCTGCAGCCCTGGGTCCAAAAGTCAGTCTTAATACCCTGGAAGGTGAACACTGGGGCAGGATCTTCCCTTTCCCCAGCTGCCAAAGGACCCCCCCCAGTTCATAGCTACGCTATAAACTGTGCCATCAGGTGCTAACATGCACCCAAAGTCTGCCCTACCCGTGAACTGTAAATCATGAAAGTAGTGCCCCACTGCTTCTGAGCCCTCTCGTCTCCTGACTGTCCCTTCCAAGAAGGGGCTGAAGCGCTCCATGCAAGAATACAGCAGCCCCTAGGTAATGCTCTGCTGCATAGTTGACTTAAAGGGCAAAACTCAGCAGCTCAAAATCCACCGTGTGTAACAGCCGGCAATGCAGGCAGATCAGCTGCCACACTTGCCCATAAGGCATCACTGACTGACCCCACTTGTATGACGGATGGTGAATCAGGTAGTCTTTGCCCACTGCCACTTTGGGCACTATACGGGGGGGGCACTGAGAGAGCAGAGGTAGGGGATGATGGGAAGAGGCCAATAACCCTGCCCAACTGTATGTCTTCATCAACTGTCCCCTGGACCAGTGCGTCCATAGGATCCGGAAAACCGCATAATAAAGAAAAACCACATCATAAATGAGTCTCCCCATAACTGGGCAGTCTGCAAGCAAGGTCCATAGCCCTCGAGCGTAGCTGGGAAGGGACACTTTTCTCGAGCAGCCTCTGCTGGGGGCTGCTTCCTGCTCCTTTGAGGAGCCCTGGCCTTTAATAGCAGGTTCGTATTCAGCAGTTATTAGATGGCATGGAGTTAAGCAATGTCATCTTCTAATGTCTGCAGATCAAATGACTCTTAAAAGCACAGGACTAGAGGCCTGTAAAAAAAAAAAGGTGGGCACCTTATCTACAGACCAGTTTGTAAACTAGCTAAAGAGAAGATGCAAGCAAATGTGCAGCCTGCACGTGATTAATTCCATTATATTTAAATAATTTACTCAGAGAAATATGAATTGGACCAATTCTATGCATACTTACTTATGAGAAAATCCCCGAGTGTATCGTTACTTCTTCCCCTGGAAGGGTGCACGTGATTGCACACATACAGCAGAATCCTATGTGTGTTTACTCAGAATATCACAGATTAAATGGGTTTTAGAACAGAGGTTTATGGGACTTAGCTGATGGAAAGATTCATATATTCTTGACAGTGAAAAGGGGGGATGAGTTCCCTTTGCATGGTTGATTCATGTACTTTATGGTTAAAAAGGAAACATATCCCAAGGCCACAGAAGACCTAACGGGAAGCTTCTGATGTTCTGTACCTCTCTACACAAAAGCTTATTATGTCTTTACAATTCTGTAATACAACCCAAATACAGAATACTTTTTTATAGAACTGAATCAGTTGATACAAGCTAGATCAGATTGCAAACTTGCCAATTTAATATACCACCTCTCTCCCTTGTGGTATTTATAAACCATATATGTTCACTCCTCTTGCTATCGTTTTGTGCATAAATGTCATGTTAAATAACTACATTTTATTAAGAAGCAAAACTTGTATGGCACTTTATACCCAATACTATTTGGTAATACCAGTTTCAGTAACTCCAAATTTACAAGATCCAAAATAAATCACTCTGTGCAAATCCCATTAAAAAGTACCAATGTGTACATATCTATAGGTACACTGTATTTTTACAGAACACCTTGCACCAATTTGTGTGTGTTCTCTAGTGGGATAACCTAAAATTTATCAAATTAGTTAATTTAAGAAAGGGGCAATCACCCTGTATAAAGAATGCTATGAATCATCCTCAACCTCAATATTTACTATTGCAATACTCAAGCTTTTAAAATAGGCACAGGCCTACCCATCTTCTATATTTATTAAAAGAACCTAGCAACTAAGAAGCGTTAGATTTATTTGTGTATTTACATTGACTCAAGCTGGGCCTCTTTGTGTGCAGGGCAATTTTGTAAGAGAAAGCAAATACGCTTTCATTTCTGCAGTACCAAGAAACCGGCTTAACTAACCCGACCACAGTCTCTTGGCTGTTCATAGCCTCAAAAGCTACCTTGAAAAAGAACTCACAGCATTTCCGGATTTAAGGAGGTCCCTCCTTTCCTCAACCCTGACAAGCAGGTTTAAGATCTCCAAGCTTTTTAAGCAAACTGAATTTACATAGAGCCCAGAAGAACAACAGTGCTAGGCGCCCCAAGTAGGAACCACCAAGGAGCAGTCTGATGTCGCACAGGCACAGCTTGGGACCCCAAAAACTGACTCCCAGTTCTTGACTCCATCGTCATAATCACAAAGGTCGATTAGAGCCACGCACTTCAGCAGGAAGCACAGAAGGTAAAGAAGAAAGGATGGCGGGGTGGAGAAGGAAAAATCCACTTCTCCACCCAGCACGGCACGTAAGGGACTGGCTAATCCGTGTTAAGACACCCCGAGGACACACCCTGAGGGTCAAGCGCCCGTCCCTCACCCAGCCACAGTCACCCACCACATACCACGGGGGTTGAGGACGCTTCGGGGGCCCATACCTCAAACCCAGCGCGAGGCAGAGACCTGCCGCCAACACTATCCCCCGGATAAACAGAAGCCCCAAGGCCTCCCTAAGTACTACAACATGCCGGGCTTGGCGAGCTGCGGGCCGCAAGGCCCCGGCAGCCCAACACAACGGTACCTTCGCTCCGCGGCGAGGAGACGGTTGGCCGGTAGGCAGCGGCTACCACCTCCTCTTCCTCGTCGTCGTCGTCGTGCGGCGTCGGCTACCTGTCGGTCGGGTCCTCGGCTAGCGTTCCTCCCCCCAGCGTAGTTCGTCTGGGCCTGAGGCTCGGTGTCGGCCTCACTGGCCTCTCCCCCGCACCGCGGACCTGTTGCCACGGCCGGAAGGTTTCCCGCGCCCCGTTGCAGCCGCCGCCGCAAGGCCGGCACATCAAAGGCCTCCCGGCACATCAAAGACTCTCGCCCCGGCTGGAAAGCCTCCCGCGGGTCGCCGGAAGGCTCCCTGCGCCTCGCCACAGCCACCGCCGCTGCAAGGCCTCACTGCTCTGCAGGCCTTGCCGCCAAAATTCAAAGGAGGGCGGGAGGCTGGTGGAGTGGCCTTAAATGGCCTTCAGCCGCCCCACCTCCTTCCTGCGTGTCACAATGGCACAATGGCGCGCTGGCGTGCCGCATGCACACACGCCCACCCGACAGCGGCCTGGCTTCGGCTGTGGCCGCAAACTCGCCCCTTTGCCCGGAATTACCGGGCACGGAACGGGATTAGAATTTATATGCTGTTGTTGGGAACCTGATGCATGAAAAATAATTCCCAAATATCTAACGGTACTAACCTGATCTATGGGCCAATTATCAATCCTCCAGACATGTTTAATCTTTTTTTTAGTAAAGACTAAAACTTTGGTTTTTTGGAGGTTGATTATTAGGTCTTCCTCAAGACAAAAAGATGTTAAAGTTGCTAATAGTCTTTTGAGGCCTATCGGCGTTTGTGACAGCAAGACTATATTGTCTGCATATAATAAACATGGTCTGGGAGTATGGGCCAGAATCAGGGGATGCTATGAAATTGGAGCGATAGTAGATACTACGGCGTTTATGTATATATTAAATAATAGGGGAGCAAGGATGCATCCTTGCTTAACACCCTTGGAGGTTTGAATTCGTTTCGTTAGGTGGCCTTTATTATTACAACGAATTTGTAAGGAAGTGTTTTGATATAGACCTTGTATCAATATTAATAGGCGCCTGTCTATTCCCAAATTTTGTAGTTTTAACCAGAGTCTTGATCTTGAGATGGAATCGAAGGCCGCTTTTAGGTCCACAAAAGCTGTATATAGGGCTTTCCCATTAATATTGCTATACTTAGAAGTCAAATGCTGCAAAACCAAAGCATGATCACCAGGAGAGCGACCGGTGCGGAAACCTGCTTGCTCCGGTGCTAGAATGTCCATCTGAATGACCCAGTCTGAAAGTTTCCTATATAAATAAGTAGCATGTATCTTATTATATTTAGGAGACTTATTGGTCTATAATTAGCTGGTTCTAAGTGGGATCCTTTTTATAGATGGGAATTATAATTGCAGCTCCCCAGCCCTCGGGGATGATCATGGAGGAGTTAATGTTGGTAAACAGGGCGGCCAAAAGGGGGGCCCACCAGTTAGCATTCAACTTAAAGACCTCCGGGGGTATATTATCCGGCCCGGGGGCCTTATTTAATTTGAGGGAGGCTATAAGGTCCAGGATTTCTTCGGAGGTAACAGGAGGCCATGTAGGGAGTTCAGTAGGTATGTCTGAAAAGCTCTCAGGTTTGGGCATATTGCTTTGAAATAGGGTGGCATAATATTTTTTCCCAGTCAGCTGGAGCAATGGCACAATCAAATTTGAAGTTAGATTTAGGCCATTGTTGGGATATTAAATGCCAAAATTGAGTAGAATCTTTTAATTTAGATGCCTGAATGAGGCTTTGCCATGTTTGTCTCAATTCCAAGTTCTTTTTTGTTTTAATTAAGTGCTTAAAGCCTTTTCTAGCTTCTCGAAATTTGTGTCTTACTGTCACTGTGGAGGAGACATAATAATTTTCAGAATACATAATTTCCTTTGTTTTACATTATTACACTATGTTTTTAGATGTGTTACTGCTTGTGTGTTAGCCACCTTGGGCTCCTTTGGGAGGAAGGGCAAGATATAAATTTAATAAACAGATAAGTATGTTAATGGTTTCTTCTGTTTTCATTGCTTTTTTTTTCCTGCACTTCATAAACTGGCAAAACCAAAGAGATGCTAGGCTCCTTAGAGTTCAGCAGCTTCTAGCCCAATTTGTAACTCAAGTTTTAAAAAGTAAAATTCAATTTGTAATTATTGTGTGAATAAACTGTACTTTCAATATACCAAATGCGATAATGTTGTGGGCAAATCAATTTATACATGTTTTATGCTCCTAACAAAGTGACTTTCAATCTGTAAATAGTGCTAAAAAAAAGTATTGCATATTTTTCAATTTCCCCCCAAATCTGTTTTTTTTCTGGAGAAAAAATAGGAAAAAACTGTTTTTTTCATGGCTTCAAAATTTCTGGAAATTTTACATCTCTAATCCCACCGCATCGCTCTGAAAAGGATTGGAGTATGTGGCCAGAAGCCAGAGCATCCTTCACGGACACCTCTGAAACTCATAACTGCATTTGACTTCCCAATCAGATATTAGAGAGCTGGACTTGGATTTTCCTGATTTGCATTCAAGACCTACTTGTTTTAAGGATGTGTTATTATAGTGCTATTTGGGTATTTAATCCCTCATAAGATACTGCATCCAGTTCTGGTCTCCGCACTTCAAGGATACAGACAAACTGGAACAGGTTCAGAGGAGGGCAACAAGGATGATCAGGGGACTGGAAACAAAGCCCTATGAGGAGAGACTGAAAGAACTGGGCATGTTTAGCCTGGAGAAGAAAAGACTGAGGGGAGTTATGATAGCACTCTTCAAGTACATGAAAGGTTGTCACATAGAGGAGGGCCGGGATCTCTTCTCGATCATCCCAGAGTGCAGGACACAGAATAACAGGCTCAAGTCGCAGGAAGCCAGATTTTGACTGGAAATCAGGAAAAACTTCCTAACTGTTAGAGCCATACGACAATGGAACCAATTACTAGAGAGGTAGTGGGCTCTCCGACACTGGAGGCATTCAAGGGGCAGCTGGACAGCCATCTGTCGGGAATGCTTTGATTTGGATTCCTGCATTGAGCAGGGGGTTGGACTCGATGGCCTTGTAGGCCCCTTCCAACTCTACTATTCTATGATTCTAAGATCAAAACTGCATGAGGGAGAGCAGGGATGAGCAAACAAGCTCTGCACCACCATCACTGTCCTTTGGAAAGATGAAGTCAGAGTATTCTTGCTCATACTCAAAAGTAGTTTGAAACAAAAAAGACACTAAAGAAAAGCTTAAGTCAATGTCACTGATCACAACACACATTTGCTTCACCTCCATTTTTAAAAAACAAACTATAATACCACCAATGCTGAAAACGTTTGAGAGAGTTGAGACTAGCACTAATGGAAAAAGTTGTCTTGTGAGATTATGTGATGGTAAACAAAAATAATTTGGTTGAAAGATGGATTTTTTTAGTTATGCATGGAAAAAGAAGCTCCAAGACAATGTTCAACCTTCCGTTTTGGTTTTGTTGTTATGAAAAGAACTTTCTCATTTAATGACAATGATATAGGGTTTTTTTTTTCACTCCCTGGAACTAAAGATAGACTCATTCCTTCTTTTAGTACCTGTTTCAGTGTCTCCTTGATATTTTTCAGATGGAGTCTGTTCATTAGTTGCTCAGGGACAGTACAGTTCAAATCACATGTCAGTGGCTTTTCTGAAGTGAATCTATGCCTCTGATAGTTACGCTTGTTCCTCTTCAATGGTGTTGAGGTTGACACATGACACAGCTGGTTAATCTTGATGGCACAAAACGATTGTAGAGCAATCAGTTCTTCCTCAGATACCTCAGTAATTCCTGTCAATATAGCACCAGCAAAACAAAACTATCAATTACTATTTGAAGGGCAGGAGAAGGCTCATCTATACAACCTGTCATCAGGAATTAGTATTCCCAAAGAATGGTAGCTTGCAATACTCACTATGATCAAATGCAGAATACAAGCCTCTCCATTAAAAAAAACTGAAAAGAAATACCCCTGGAACAGAACGAAAGGTATGCGTTTCAGAAGAAAATTAAATGCTTGACATTAGAGAATATGCGGTAACGAAGAGAAAATGGAAATGTGGTAAATAAAAGTGACACAGAAATTACCCTTGATGCAGACATTAATTTGAACAATTTCAGATAATTGCTTAATTTGAGTCCTTTTAAATCAGGCATTACAATATGCATGAGCAGAACACATGATTTCCCCCCCCCCCAGAGAATAAATTCTAGATCTAGGATGTTAATAGGGACTCCATTAAACAAAACCACTGTTAGGAAAGGACGGCTCCAATGCAACAGAGTATATCTGTGTGAAGTAGCTGGGCTGCCTAGGCATATAAACATTATGTAATAGCTGAAATAGCACATCAGTGGAAGATGTGAGAGGACTAAATCCAGCCTTCCCTCTCCCCTTTTTGAGTATGCCATCAGTGAGATTTGGGCTTTTTAAAGAGGGCCACATGCTCACAGTCCTAGCTATGGGATCAGACTGGTGAACTGCACCTGCTCAGGTCCAAACCCAGGCCCAAGTTGCTGGGTGCCAGCTTCCATTTCTAAGAATGGGATGCCTTATTGAACTGCATATTTGTCTCTAAATTCAGGAAAGCCTTTTCTCTAGCACACTTTAATAATGCCTGACCCCTAAAACTTGTAGAGGGCAGATGTAACAAAGCTCCAGTAAATAACAGATACTACCCTTGCAATAATGCAGGGATGGAGTCAGTGCCACATTTTTAAATGTGGTTTTTATCAGGGGACAAGAGAAACTCTAATATGACCCACTGCACAGTCCTGCTGCAAGAGTCTGTTGATCATTTTATTGGAGGGCTCTAGTTTTTTAGTTACTTACAGAGAAATCCAACTCAGAGAAGCCAGTGTAAAGTTCTGCCGCATCCAACTGCCATTCAGGAGCCTCTGAGGTTCGCTGAACCCCAGCGTGCACAGGGACTAGAAAGTAAAAGCCTGCTCTCCCAAATACCCTACCAGGGAGTAAGTCCTCTCCATTGGTTTCCACCTCTGGAATACCTTCTCTCGGGTAATTTGTGAGGTGGAGACAGTCATGACCTTTAAATGCCTCTTTAAAATGTATATGTTTATCCCTAGCTCTCTTGGACCCACTCTAATTAATTCTCTGTCTTTTATTAAATTTCACTGTTGTATTCTTATTTTTTTAATGTAAACTGCTTATAGATATTTAGTAGATTAAGCGGCACATTTTTTATATATATAAACAAGCAAACAAATTCTCCTTTGGGGATCTGTGTTTCAAGTAAATCTTTCACTGTTCTTAAGCCACTGACATATGAGACACAAGGCACCCAAGAAGCTCTATGGCACTTAGAACAAAGCAACGTACACGAGTAAGCTTAACAGTTCCTCTTCTTCTAATGTCATTGCTCCCCAACCCATATTTGGAAAAAACATGCCTGGATGCTCATTTCCTGCCGAGGGTGGCAAGCTTAAATGTCACGGCATGTGCCTCTCTGTAAGGAACCCACCTGTTAGCACTGATTACCATTCCAGAGTCATTGATGCTTGGTTGCTCAGGATGATGTCATGTTCACTCACACCATTCTTTTTAGTGACAAATGACCCAATCCATATTGGGCATGATCCAGCCAAAGTGAAACACTTTGAAGCCCTTCAGAGTTGAATGGGACTTGAAAGTAGATACCCAATAGTGCAGTCCTATGCATGTTTACTCAGAAGCAAGTCCAACTATGGTCAGTGGGGATACTCTGCTAGGATTGCAGTCTTAATATCCCCAAATGAGAACCTAATGAGTGCCTAACTTTGGCTGGATTGTGCCTAGTTTGCACTAGAGAGCACGAAGCTGAATCCAAAAGTCAGTCAGGAACCCAACCAGCTGGTGACTTTCTTCAGTGCGGAAACTGGACGTAGGTTCAGGGAAGCAATACTTCATGTGTTTACATTTCAAAATTTGCTTTACAGTTTATAACTCAATGACCACATGGATTTTGTTGCAGCATGGGAGTACATCTAAGGAGTGGGCTTAAAAACTAGTAAAGACTATATAATTGCTGTAAACCGCCCAGAGAGCTTTGGCTATGGGGCCGTATATAAATGTAATAAATATATAAAATAAATAACAAAAAAGGAAATGAAAGTGTTTGCTTCCAAAGAATTATGTGTCACCGAATCAAAATCTGACTTTGAATTAAAGCAAGGAATGTAGGCTTCCATCTTAAACACACAATGAACTTAGAGAGGCCTAAATCTGAAGAAGCTTGCTTAGGACTGCACTGCATGCCTCACTTTTTGTTCTTACCTTCTACTAAAATAGCTACTTAAAGCCTCAAATTTCAAAATGCAATTGCATCTCAAAAATTGTGTGCCTGTAGTTGCAAAATCCAGAGACTATTTTTTGCATATTTGCAAGGAACACAATTCTGCAGAGACAGGTTCCCCTCCTTGCCCAGAGAATAGCTGGTGGTCAGAAGGGGACCCAGAGGGCTATCTGCAGTTGCAGGTTCCCCATCTCTAGTGAACAGAGAAGCAGGTAAGTGCTTCCTACTATGGACATTATCCTAGTATTGCTCCTGTACAACAACAAAATTAACAGGATTTACAGAGAAGCCAGCATGTGCAGACAGTATTTCACATTATTTGTAATTTATAGCAAAATATGCTAGCATTCATGTCGGCCTATTAGGGAAAAAATCTAAAAGCCACAATAGGGTAATACCTTGATTAGGACCAACTGAATTGTCACAGACCAGTCAACATGCTTTTGAGTTCATCAGAACTGGATTTACGCTTATTATTATTATTATTAAAAGGCCCTCAAGGCGGCTTACAAAAAATAAACACAATTATAGAAATATCTATCAATAAAAACAGTACAATTTACAAAAAATAAATAACAAGGTAATATCATTATTTTAAAAAAATTAACAACTTTCAATAAAAATACAGTTACAGTACACTACAAAACACATACACAAGAAGAAGTGGGGAATAGAGAAAATGTGTCGCTGGGAACAATGGAAATCCCAAATCCACAGTTAATAATAGATATTACAAACCACTCCCGCTAAATTCAAGGGGGTTGTCAGTAGGGTTTTTATGTGTTTGTTCAGGGAACCAGGGTGAGGAACTGCTATCTGGGGCATTTCAAAGGTAAACATTTGAGTCAGTATCACTGAAAGGCTAGATTTATTTTATTTCATTTTATTTTGGCAGCATCACCTGAAAAGTAATACTTCAAATGGACAAGCTGCTGTGTTTTCCTAAGCTTAGTGAGTGGGCTTAAATTATCCTGCAGCTAATCTTCAATTATGCATAAAACAATTACACCGTTATCCCCACCACTTGCAAGCAGATAAAACAAATTGTAAGAGGCTCCTGTGGCTGTGGATTCCAGCATTTATTAAATTCAAGAGATACATTTTTGGACTTCAGCACATAAAAGCATCTACAGTCATTTCACATGTCGTTATTGTTTTGCCTTCAGAGATGCAGTCTCAAGATACTATGGATGTGATTAAGGCTATATTGGTTGACCCAAATATAATACTACTTAATACAAAGCTTTCGTTAGAAGCTCAAAAAACCAAGTCAAGAAACCTATGGCAGTATACTTTAACACCTTTGAAGAAGGATCTCTGTAGGCTGGCTCATGTGGTCAAATTGCTTCTTGTAGAGGTTTTACAATTTAAAATCAAGACTTTTGTACACAGAAACGTACATGAAGCCAGTGGAGATACATTTCCACCAGCAAAATATTTTCCATGCAGCTAGGTCTAGACATTTAGCACAGGAATGGGGCCTTGTGTGGCAGATGGGAGGAACGCACTGACATCAGGTGACCTGTTTTATCCCACACAGGGTGCTTGCAAGCCCCCTTTGGCCAAGCTGTGTCTTTACCTGCCCCACACCTGGCGTATATGACAACAGGTGTTGGGTGGGTAGGTGTGGCTTGACTAGAGGTCCCCCCCCAATCTACCAGCTGCATTTTCATCAACTGATTAATTGAAGCCCTTGTTTCATGTGATTATCAGACTTATCATGAACAACTGTTTGCTGGAAGCACTCTAAGAATGTGCACACTTAAACCTGGCAAGCATCCAAATACAACAGAAAGCAAAAACTGCCAACAATGAACAGAGAGAACAAGATCACACCACATCACACAAAAGTCACCTTTCAAAGCAGTTGAGATAGGGACCAAAAGCCAAGAAAGCCTCCAAAGGCAACACCAGCAAAAGAAACCAACGTACCTTTTCCCAGCATACATGTCTTCGTGGCTCATATATGCCTATTAGAGGATTTTAGGAGGCAGAATATCCAATCAGAAATATAAAGGCAGCCATGGCAGCACAGTGATCTGAGTGTTGGTTCTGCATGTAGGAAACCCAGGATCAAATCCACACCCAGCCATGAAGTTCACGTGTGACCTGGAGGAAGGGGCCACAGCTCAGCAGATGCTGTGTGTGCATGAAGTCCCAGCTTCAATCCCTGGCAATTCCAGTTCATTATTTTAAAGCACTGTTCTTCAACCTTGGGTCCCCCGATGTTCTTGGACTACAGCTCCCATTGTCTTTGGCCACTGGCTAGGGTTGATGGTAGCTGTAGTCTGACAACATCTGAGGACCCAAGATTGAAGAATAGTGTTTCAAAAGACCTCTGGTCGTAGAACATCTGCCTGAGACCTTTGAGAGCCACTGTCATTCAAAGCAAACAGTACCGAACTAGACAAACCAAATAATCTTGCTCAGTATAAGGCAGCTTACTAGTTTGGTCACTGAGCAAGACAGATTATGTATACAAGTGCTACAACTTTACTGTATGAGCCAAACTTTAGTGGGCAGATTACTCCCACTACCACTTCCAAAAAAAGGAGCGAAAAAAGCAGGCCAACAAAGCATTGCAAAGCACTTTTGAAGCCAGGGGAGTTTCAAGAGCAAAAAGGGGATGCTAGTCTCCAGGGAAACAGAAGCCTTTGCATGCACATAGCATTTCATTGGATTGTAGTTGTGTCCTTGGTTAAAACTGTTGCACCAGTGCTTTGCAGACAGGAAGAAAAAGAGTTGAAGGCAAACAGACCATCTGAATGAATAAATGAGCAAATTTCTATCGGCTTACAAATCACACTTGAAAACTGACTCACTGTTATCTGGTTCAGTGACAGATTTGGCTTGCTTGCTAGCCCTGTTGTCTTTCAGAAGACAAATCCATCTACTTAGATATTCTCTTACAGCTGTAGAATCCAAAACCTCTGGCTCTTCTTCTAGAGAAAAATGGCAACGTATGAACACAATGCTGAGAGAGAGTATAAGTAACTCTAAAGAAAACAAAGAGATAAATCACCTTCACACAGGGCAACTTTCCTACATGGTACATGTCCCAGATACCAGACTTCAAAGAAAGAAGCTTGAAAGCCACCTAACGCACAACTGGGGCTTGTCCAGTTCAGCCAACACACTTCTTACATTCAGATACAGTCCATATTTTTGTTCTGAATCTTTGCAAACGTATGGTTTCACTAATATGCATACTAATCAGCAAGTAGGTCCCACTGAACACCCAATGGAAATAATGCTCAATTAAATGCACAGTGGATATGGAGAAGGACGGGGATCCTATGCATCCTTCAGAGTGAGGTCTTGTGAACTCATCAGGGCTTACATTCTGGATAAATATATTTAAGATTGCATTATGTTACCCAGTTTTCACAATGGTGCTTGCTTATCCAGAATAGCTACCACTTTTTGCCCTGTCAACCCTCCCCTGTTGTTATGACAGATGGCTGTGGAGCCACTATCAGCCTAGGCTGAATGGTTTGACTGTACAGCATGAACTAAGAGTGGGCTTATGTGAGAAAAATGTGTGTAGAGCCTTCCCCACTCTTGTTCAAGTAGTTATTAAGGCACTGGTATGAAAGGACAGCACAAGTACAGAAGCTGAAGTGGGTGCAGGATTTGTCATCTTTTCCTACATTAGTTGCCTCCTAGTTGCCTGGTAGACTTTCTCCTACATTAGTCTGACGAAAGCTAGAGAGCTTCATGTGCACATGGATAGGAAAGGGCTGTAAGTGATTCCCTGCACTTACCCAGGTGACCCCAAGACTTGTGGAAGATGGAGACACCTCTCTGACCCTGACCAATCAGGTCTCCTCACTGTCCCCAGGCTTGCTTCCACTACGTATCACACACTACACATTTACACCTCTTGCCTGGCATGTAATGCATCCTATGTAGTATCACTAAGAGCCTCGGGTCAGCAAAAATAACATTCTGACTTGGTAAACCAATACTTTGGGAGAGTTCAGCTGTTTTATACGTGAATGAGGTTTTCCTTTTCCTGTCTCCCGCCCCCCCTGCCCTCTGCTTCCCTTTGTATGTTTGCTGATTTAAGTCTCCTCCCAATAATTGTAAGATTGCATGAAAAACTGATAAAAATGCACAGGAAGCCTAACACACCTTCATCATTTTGACTCGATGATTGCCATGTACTTTCACGCAGATCTGTCACAGCAGGCCATTCTGACTCCTCTCCAGAGTAATAAGATTCAAATGGGTCATTCTCGTATTGCCTGCAGGTTTCCTCCTCTCCTTCGCTGAAAGATGTAAATGTATCCTCTGAGTAGTTTGGAACGGAGCTGCTGCAAATCCAGCTCAGCTCCATCTGCTCTGCTACACGTATCCCAGGATTGTCGGCCCAGATGGTCACCAGGGTGCTCAACTAAAAATAATCAAGGCAAAAAATTAATTATAGATGAGGTAGTGGAGGGCTAATGGAAAACTACAAGGCTGTAGACCGCCAGCCCAACAGCCAACAATGAACTCTGAGGGCATTTGTCTGAAAGACAGCAATACCAATAGTAACTGCATAGCCTCCCAAATGATAAACAAAAACCAAGAGGATAGCTGTGTGCAATGGACTATTGCAGAAAACGTAAAAGAGTGTTTAGTGGCATCTTAGAGACTAAAGCTCACCGAACATAGTGGCACTTCTCTGTAATCATACATAGGAATGCAACAGATTTATTGTGACAAAGCTTTTGTGGAGTAGAGCCTACTTATTAGCCCATTAAAGTTTGTTCCACAATACAGTCATTATACCCCATTTTCCCTTAAAACAGGGCTCCAGGTAGCTTACAAAAATTAAAATTAACAGTAAAAAAAATAAGCTATCAAATAAGCTATCTCATACCAACACACACACACAAAAACCCACCAGGAACAAAAGGAAGACAGAGGCTCTCTAGATAGATGGTTCCCATGTCTGGGAGACAGACAAGTTACCTGCTCTGGATGGGGTTGCACTCCCTCTGAAGGAGCAGGTCTGTAGCTTAGGGGTACTCCTGGATTTATCTTTGTCACTAGAGGCCCAAGTATCCTCTGTGGCTAAGAATGCCTTTTACCAGTTTTGTCTGGTTTGTCAGCTATGGTCGTTCCTGGACAGGATAGCCTGAATGCTGTAGTCCATGTATTGGTAACCTTGAGGCTGGATTACTGCAATGTGCTCCATGTGGGGCTGCCCTTGGGCAGGCTTTGGAAGCTTCAGCTGATGCAAAAGACAGTGGCCAAACTGCTGATGGGCACATGGCCAACAACATGTGACCCCACCGTTAAAACATCTGCCCTGGCTGCCCGTCTACTACCAAGCCAGGGTCAAGGTCCTTGTATTAATTTACAAAGCCCTGAACAACTTAGGTCCAGGGTACCTTAGGGACCACCTGAACCTTTATATCCTAGCTCCATCACTGAGATCATCTGCAGGAGCACCACCAGTTGACTCCCAAGTTGGTGAGGCTCGTTTAACATCAAAATCGAGCCTTCAGAGCTATCGTCCCAATTCTCTGGAATGCCCTGCCAACAGAGATTCAGCAGGCACCTTCTGTTTTAACCTTTGAACACCTGCTGAAGATGTCTTTTTGCAGTAGTGACCTTTTTCTATTGTATTTTTAATGGTTTCTACTGTAGAGTTTTTATTTGTTGTAAACTGCTTTTATGTTTTTTAAAAAATGAAATAGCGGTATACAAATATGTTTATAAATAAATAAAATCACTGAGAATTAAAAGCACAGGTGGTTTGCCTGATACTTAAAAGATAGTAATAATTACCCAGGCAAATTTGCTTGGTAAAGGAATTTTGTAGCCAGGCATCATTACAAGGAAGGTCCTCAGGTTCTTATAGGAAAAGACAGTAATTAAAATATCCTGGTCCCAAATCATTTAGGGCCAGTAAGCTTGAACCAAACACAAAATGGCAGCCCATGTAATCTTAAGATCTTGTGAAATACATTTTAGTTGTATACCGTGCCCTTAAAATACACTACCAGGGCAGCTAACAATAAAACATTAAAAACATCATAAAATAATTAATGCATTAAAATAAGCGAAACACAAAACAGCAACTCCAAATAAGCAACCATGTACATTAAAAGGTTAAAAAACTTTAAAGCCTGGAAAAATAAAGAAGCCTTTTCCTACCATTGGAAAGACATCAGAGTGAGTCCCGGCCAGGCAAGCTTTTTTGGGGAGAGCAACTCAAAGCTCTCCCCAGAAGCCCACTGCCATATTGCATCCATGCCATTAGCACGGCCATCACATTACAAACCATCTGAAAATGTCGTGTCCAAACATTTTTCAAAGATACCCCAGGTAGAAGGCATTGCAATAATCTGTTACCTGAGAATGGGTAACTGTAGTCAGCTCATTTCTTTCCAGAAATTAGATGTTAGTATTTAAGATGCCACAGGAGTGGTTTATGTTGAAGTAAAAATGCCCAAACATAAGTTACAGTATGCATAAGTGCAATGGCATCACAAGGTATGCTTCAAGCTTAGCATGCCCCAGTGTTGCAGTCATATATTTGTATTAAACTGCAGACCATGTTCTATTGTTTTAACTCAGGGGGCACTAACCCATCACCCAAGGGTGCCCACAAAGGCCTGAATTGGCACCCCCTAGCAGGTAGCCCAGAATCTGAGCTTTCATTTTTAAAAAGTAAGTCTCTACCCATCCTAGAAATAAAGTTGTAGAACAAATATGTGCAGGTACTCTTCTAAGCAATTCATGTGAAATGAGCCAGCCTGGCTGCTCCCACCTGTCAATCTTATCAGCCAACGAGTGAAGTCAAAGCTGGGATTGATGAGCAAGTTGTTGAGACACCAGGCAGTAGGAATACCTGAAGTCCTAAACAGCTGCTGTTTTGCCCTCCTTTTTAGTGCACTTTTCCTGCTTCTGTCTTTTTTTTTAGTCCTTGGAATCCCTTCCTTTTCCCCTAACAACTAAGATGCATCTTTTCTGTGCTGGGTTAGCCCGAGTTCAGGGAGTGCCTATAAACTTTTTTCTGCAAATACTACCACACAATAAGTGTGAATGAATGTTAAAGAACCCCCTTGCTCTCAAAAAGAAAATGTGAAAACATTGCAAAGAGATTTAGGCATGCCTCCTGATCTGCAGGAGCTAAAGACCATGGACTCATGAAGAATTCACTGTATAGTTAACCTACAGTACAATGGTATACATGTCTACTCAAAAGTAAGTCTATTTGTATTTAATGGGGTATACTTCCAGGTAACTAGCTAAAGGATGGCAACCTAGGCTTTGGTTTAGAGTTGGGGGGAAAACAGGGTTCTTGTGCCTTTAACAGCTGTATGGCAGGCAGAAATTCAACAGGTCAAGCCTTTTCTAGTATGGAAATACGATGGGAAAAGCTTCATCAAGGCTATTCTCTAATTATGTGTTATGCCACATCCCCATGGTAGCCATTTTGTGACTAGTGTCCCTAGCACTCTCTCAAAATTTGAAATGTAACCCTGGTCCAAAAAGGGTAGCAAGCCCTACTTTTATTTGTGTAAGTATTCTGAAAATCACTGTGAAGGCAACATACATGTTTTAATAATGCAAACTTCTACACGAATTTCATAGCTTTTTTGCTCAGTGCCTATAAAAAATAAATTTTCAGTACACACCTGTGCATATAACAAGGATAGTACTTTGTGCATTTGACAATGTGGGCACCAACCTAAGAAAGCTTATGCCACAATAAATCTTTTAATGTGCCAAAAAAACCTTTCTAAATGTTAAGTCCCCGTTGGATCTGTTCCAAATACATTTTTCATATAGGCTGCATTCACATGCGATACTAAACCATGGCCCTGTCTCCAGCACAGCCACAAGGAGACATTCAGAAGCAAGGTGCTGTCCAGACATCCAAACCCAGATTAATGGCAGCTAGTCCTAACTATGGATAGGGGAAACAAGCCAACTTCAAACCATACTTTATGAAGCTAACTTGTTTTCGTTAACTATAGTTAAGATTAACCACAGTTTAGTGTTCCAATGAAAGATAAACCATGGTTAATCTAAAACAGAATCAAAAACATCTAATCCATGCCCTAGTTCACATGTAAACCATGGTTAAGCATTACTAGGATGTCTTCCACTTATGCTCCTTGTGTACTCCCTCTACCAAACTTACTTCTATAGGTTTCTGCTTTTATTACACCTCGTACCTACCCTCCATTTGATTAGGATCAAAGCAAATCAGCCAAACACCGCCTGATGCCTTTCTTACTGCCCAATCCCTTTGTGAAACCAAGGCAGGTGAGCCAATCACTACAATCAAGTCCCTTAATACATTACAATATAGAATACAGTAGTTACGTTGGCCTGTAAAAGGAAAAAATGCCCTTCTACTTCCAGCCTAAATGTAAGGACAAGGAGCGTTTACTGGATGTGGAAAGGAAAAGGAAGGTTAGGGAACCAATGGAGGGATCTAAGGAACGTTGTCTCATGGCCTGAGAGAGGAAAGCAATAAATAGGTTTGATAGCAAAGTCCTGGAGAGAGATAGGACAAGTTCAACAGTACTTAACAACATGTACTTCAAGAATATGCAGAGTGCTTAATTATATGCAATGGTAATACTTTCAACACACAACCGTCCTTTTGGGCTGCAGAGTGTGGTCTAAATGATCTAAATACGTACATACATACATAAATAAAAAACCTGTATCTCAGTTCTAAAGCCGTTTGGTTTGAACTCACATCAATTGCAACTAAATTTTGTTTTTAACTAAGCTTGCTCACGACAGCAATCTTTAACTTTTATAGCAAGCGTATGGTATAGAGGTCCATGAACCATGCAGGTTCAGCCCACAGGGCAGCCTTATATTGCCTGTGGGCAGCAGAGAACTAGCAGCATGCTATTGTTTTTTTTAAGTTTACTGAAGCTGAATACAGTTTAATTGCACTGTGGGAGGCAATGAGTACTGACTGGATAGAGAAACATCAGCAGATAAAAAAATATGATCAGAGCTACTGTTGCATCTGGGCTAAGAGATCAAGCCACAAACTAAGAAATTATTGGTTCGAGTTTCACTAAACTCACTAGGTAGTCTTCGGCAAGCCACTCTCTCAGCTCCATCCTGCCAGTCTACCTTCTGTTAATAATAGTGAGATAATACTGACCTACCTTACAAGGTTGCTGTAGGACAGCAAGATGTTTGTGAAGTATTATGGAAACGCTGTATGGATTCTTAAAAGTCATTACAAGATAGCTCCAATGAACCCACACACACACTAAACACACAGTAAGCTAATGACTTTCCCCAACAGAAATTCACCACATGGCCTTAGACAACCAACTCTCAGCCTTAGCCCCATCACCTACAACAAGGGGATAAAAACACCCTACATAGTTTTTGTTAGCATATATCTTTGGACTCTCTCAATAAGTGATTATTACAATTATTTTTCACCACATGTCCAGAATGCTTTACATGTCTTGTTCCTGTGGGAAAGGCCCATGGCTCAATGATAGAGCATCTGTTTTGCATGCAGAACCTCCCAAGTTCAAGTCCCTGGTGTCTCCGGGAAGAGACCCCTGTATAAAACCTTGAAGAACTGCTGCCACTCAGCGTAGGCCATGCTGAGCTAGGTGGACCAACAGTCTGAGCTTTCTATATTCACAACGGCCCTGTAAGGTAGATCGATACTAATATAAACAGCCACAACAATAATAATTTTCAGGTTAAACGGCTGCCACCCTAACACAGCCAATGGAAAACTCGGGGGAATGGTCACTAAACTCCCGATAGGAGACACCAGAGACCGAAAGAGGAGTTTTGACGCCTTTTTCCATAACGAGGAGACACCAGCGATAAACTGTTTGCACGCGTTTCTTTTCAACTCACGAGCTTCTCACCTGAGCGCAGCTTGGCTTTAAATCAAACCGGGCCTGCCTCGCTCTCTCTCGTAGTAGGCCGCTCGCGTTGCCATGGCTCCCACTGGGCAGCAGCGAGTGTCTCGCTATTAACTTTCCTCCCGCTAGCATTCCTATCGCCCTCAGGTTCCGCTGTGGGGTTTGGAGTTGTCTAGTAGGGAGGAGAAGAAATCGTCTCCTTCACGGTTTTCATTGCTATCTTGTTTAATATAAAGGGTGGTATTCAGTGCTAGTCCTACTCAGAGTAGACCCGTTGAAATTAATAGGAACGTAGATTCATTATTTCAGTGAGTATTCTCTGAGTAGGACTTTGTTGACTACAACTCAATTTTTTAAAGGTTTTCCCATATTAGAATAGGCACTCTGCACATATCCACAGGGATCCTTCTTACAACGATTAAAAAAAAAAGATTCATCACCTATGGGGGTGGAACCACTCCGTACACATTCAGAGGCTTTGAATTTTAGGTTCATTTTCTTAAATACAGAAGCTGGCTTCATTCAAAGAAGGGCCCTCTGCTCATGTGCAGAGACAAGCTGATCAAGGTGCCCACATTTTAAAACAGAGCTGATTCTATTTTATTTTATTTGCCTCCACAGCCAAAACTGTTTGGAGGAGGGGGACAAATCAGGCCCCTGTGTTAGAATGGAAAACTTTGAATTGATTTGTTCCATGTGAAATAGATCTTTAGTAAAAGCCACTGTTAAGTTGTCTGACATGTAAGGGTTAAGGGATGGAGGCCGACACTGGAACAACAAGTGAGATTCACATATTTTGTATCATCTTGTGGTGCTGTGCGTGACTATGCCAGGCCAAGACAAGACTCCCACGACTCCCACCTATGTGCTTTGTGCAATCTGCCTAGTGATAGAAGAATATATCTACGCTTGTGAGAACTGTAACTTTAGACGTCACTGGACTGGCAAGAGCTGCCCGTGAGTCTCCGTTTGCAAACGTAATAAAGCTTTGGTTTGAAACCTTGAGTCTCACGTTGTTTGAGTATTGGGATCTCATCCAGCGGTACGAACCTCGGAATTGAGTGTAACACCTGGACTGGGACTGCATTCACACCATACATTTATTCTATTATTATTCCACTTTAAACAGTCAGGCATTCCCCCAAAGAATTCTGGGAAGTGTAGTTTGTGAAGGGTGCTGAGACTTGTTAGGGAACACCTATACTCCTCACAGAGCTACAATCTCAGAAGAGGGGCTGACTGTTGAACTATTCTGAGAACTGTAACTCTGTGAAGGGAATAGAGGGTCTCCTAACAACTCTCAGCACCCTTCACAAACTACACTTCTCTGGGGGAAGCCATGGCTGATTAAAGTGGGATAATAGGGGAATAAATGTATGGTGTGAATGTGGCATGGGAGTTAGCCACCCCTGCTTTGAGATGCCACAGGGATCATACCAAGATTCATACCAGGATTCACCGCCAGCATTCACCCAGCCCAAGACTTTTCTCTAGCTGTTCGTGCATGGTCTTCATTTAATATTAATATTATTTTATTGCCTTGTTTATCTTATGTAGTTATTGTTTCCAGTGATTAGCTGTCAGTAGCCTTGGGGTGGAAATATTTTATTTATTTATTTATTATTTGACTTATAGCCCGCCCTTCCTCTCAGCAGGAGCCCAGCAAGAGTTTTAAATAAAAAAAATTACTTTGCTGTAGCTGGTTCTGTACTGGCTTCTAAGGCAGATGGGTTAGTAAACTGATTGAAAAGGCCTGCTACTGCAGTCTTCTTCAGTTCAATGAGCTTCCAAGGAGAATTACACAAAGATAAAAATTTAAAACAATCACAAACAAGAATGAAAGAGCAGAAACAGTAAAACAACAGAACAGATAAAACTTTTTCATAAAACAGGAAAGGTAATATATATATATATATATATTTAAAAAACTAAGGATCAAAAACGGGAAATCAGTTATCGGGATATCCCCAAATCCTTCCTGACCCCACCCCCTGCCCACCAATGAAAACAGCCGTGGTTTGGGGGGGACACCTGTATTTTGCTGTTCATAAACTGGGTGTTGTCCCATTAGAAAGAGACTATCCATGCATATAAATTCATTCCTTTGTAGAGTTGCCAGTTTTACCATAACAAAACACAGCCCAATCTGCTCAGGTGCCTTTAACAGCAGCTTAATCGTCTGCAGAGAATTGCAGGTGGATTTATTCATATAACACAGAAATATGCATGAATTATCCATTTCATGTGGTACCGGAAATTCAAGACAAGTTGAAATCTGAAGTTGACAAACCTCAATGAGTAGGATTTTCCTCTCCTCCTTGTCCCACTTCTATCATTATTCAGCTTAGATCATTTCCGTTATTATTATCATTATTATTATTTAGACTTGTGAGTCTTTTGTTACTTGAAGGTCTCCAAGGTACTTACAATATATTAAAACCATAAGTATAATAAACACATACCATAAAAGCAGAACAATCTCCATAACAGCCAAAGGAACCTTGCCAGCACACTAATAATAGAAACAACATCATCTATCAAATGTCTGGGAAAAACAGAAGCCCTTTTTGGGTGGAGTCGGACTCGGTAGAAATGTACTGACTCCGACTCCGACTCCTTCATAAATGGCAAATGTATATTAACTAGTAATAACAAATTTACTGTAGTAAAATGGTAGCACAAGGCATTTCATCACCACCACGTGAATCCAGAGCTTGGAAAAGGTACTTTTTTAAACTACAACTCCCATCAGCCCCAGTGCCTTGTGCTACCATTTTACTACAGTAAATTTGTTATTACTAGTTAATGTACATTTGCCATTTATGAAGGAGTCGGAGTCGGACAGTAGAAAAATAGAGGAGTCGGAGTCAAAGGTCTGGTGTACCAACTCCACAGCCCTGGCAGCAGCTGTCCAGGGTTTCAGGCAGGGGTCGCTCCTGGGCCTTCTAGAGATGTCAAGGACTGAAACTGGAACCTTCTGCCTGCAAAGCAGTTAGCCATGCTTCCTATCATCCCAAAGGTCTGCTTCCATGCTTTCAAATTGTGCATTTCCAAATCAGGCCTTTTCATTGACTTTCCTCCGCAGGTCACATCACCACCAACAACGCTCCCTTTTCCTGTTAGAATGTTTGTATTTTGAAGAGCAGCATTCTTGCAAGCCAGCAGTTGTTTTTTCCCCTAGAACCTGGGGGTGCTAATGGATAGCTCAGCCTAGTTGTACCATGAGATATTTCCATTGTTAATGTCCCTGAGTTGTTTCTGAACAGAGGGTTAGCACTCTGTGCCATAAGGGACTCTGACAAGTTCTTATAGCAGTGAATTTAATAACGTTTGGTGATTTTTTAAAAAAAATCAGTTGTGTGTGAAACTAGGGGTAAACACTCTGATTCATTCATGGAGGAGCCGTATGATGAAGAATCAGAAATTTTAGAATGTGAGGTGAAAGCTGCTCTTAAAATACTTGGAAGAAACAAATCACCAGGAATAGATGGCATACCAATAGAGTTGCTACAAGCTACTGAGACTGAATCTGTCCAAATTTTGACAGAAATTTGTCAACAAATAAGGAAAACTAAACAATGGCCCACAGACTGGAAGCGTTCAATATACATCCCGATTCCAAAGAAAGGGGATCCCAGGGAATGCAGTAATTATCAAACTATTGCCTTAATATCTACAACAAAGGCTCTTACCATATATGGAGCGAGAAATGCCAGACGTCCAAGCTGGATTTAGAAAGGGAAGAGGCACCAGATATCATATCGCAAACATACGTCGGATAATGGAACGGAGCAAGGAATTTCAGAAGGAAATCACCCTGTGCTTTATAGATTACAGCAAAGCCTTTGATTGTGTAGATCATGAAAAGCTATGGAATGCTTTAAAAAAACTGGGGGTGCCACAGCATCTGATTGTCCTGATGCACAACCTATACTCTGGACAAGAGGCTACTGGTTCCCAATCAGAAAGGGTGTGAGACAGGGGTGTATTTTATCACCCTATTTGTTTAATCTATATGCAGAACATATCATACGGAAAGCAGGACTGGACCAAGATGAAGGTGTGAAAATTGGAGGGAAAAATATCAATAATTTAAGATATGCAATTATGCAGACAATTCCATACTATCAGCAGAAACCAGTAATGCTGAAACCAGAAACGAATGCTGATGAAAGTTAAAGAGAAAAGCACAAAAGTAGCTGAACGTCAAGAAGACTTAAGTAATGACAACAGAAGATTTATGTAACTTTAAAGTTGACAATGAGGACATCGAACTTGTCAAGGATTATCAATACCTCGGCCCCGTCATTAACCAAAATGGAGACAATAGTCAAGAAATAAGAAGAATAGGTCTGGGGAGGGCAGCTATGAGAGAACTAGAAAAGGTCGTCAAATGCAAAGATGTATCACTGAACAATAAAGTGAGGATCATTCAGACCATGGTATTCCTGATCTCTATGTATGGTTGTGAAAATAGACAGTGAAAAAAGCTGATAAGAGAAAAGTCAACTCATTTGAAATGTAGTGTTGGAGGAGAGCTTTGCAGATACCATGGACTGAGAAAAAGACAAATAATTGGGTGTTAGAACAAATTAAACCAGAACTGCCACTAGAAGCTAAAATGATGAAACTGAGGTTATCATGCTTTGGACACATAATGAGAAGACATGATTCCCTAGAAAAGACAATAATGCCGGGGAAAACAGAAGGGAGTAGAAAAAGAGGAAGACCAAACAAGAGATGGATTGGTTCCATAAAGGAAACCACAAACCTGAACTTACAACATCTGAATAGCGTGGCTCATGACTGATGCTGTTGGAGTTGCTGATTCATAGGGTCGCCATAAGTCGTAATCGACTTGAAGGCACATAACAACAACAAAATGTGGGAGTGATAAAATAAGGAGAGAGCACACCAGATTTATGAAACAAGAATTAAAGTTTACTAGATGAGAAAAATGCTGAGTTTACGAGAAGGATATGCAGTGCAAAAGTTACAGAACACCAGCATATTCCCTTCGGAGCAAAAAGACAAACAGAGTTAAACACAATCCCCTATCCCTGGGTAAATTACATCTCCTGCAGAATCTTCTCTAGAGTATAAACCTTTTTTCTTACCATGCTGAGTTCCACCTTTGAACTACATGCCTTCAGATTGTCCACCAGTAGATACAATCTGTTTATCCACCTCCTACCAGTCACAGGCTCCTCCCACCGTGATTCAGCCAGCAGGAGCCCAAATTACAGACAACAGGAAGTAGTACAACCTTTAATTTTCCTACCCTCAGACAAGAGACATGCCATCTCTCAAATACACAGTGGAGTTCTATCACATTCTCATCTGAATCACAAGGCAGGTCAAACGAGCAGGTTAACCCTGTAACCCCCAAATGAAGAGACAATAAAGATATCCAACAGACAAGAAAGTTTTGCATCCCCATATAATAAGCAGTCCACATAAAATCAGTCCATAAAGACTGTCCATTGCAGCAAAGTCTAATTCCTTCACACTCAGAATCTGATGTATCCTTGTAAACTGTGTAATTACTGTCTGAATGTTTGTCTGCCTACCGTATAGTAAAAAAAATAAAAAAATAAATTTAATTTTTGTGTCGCCTATCTGGCCGAAGCCACTCTAGGCGACGTACAAACTAAAATTCAGTAAATTACAATACAATACAGATAAAATACAATAAAATCAGTACGATCATTAATCACAGCAGCATGAAATCAGTTAGGGCGATCAATAGATAATAAAATATCCCAAAAAAGTTAGCCCTCCCCGGAATTCCTGAAGGCCTGTCCAAAAAGCCAAGTTTTTAATGCCCGGCAAAATATATCCAGGGAAGGGGCATGGCGAAGATCGAATGGGAGGGAGTTCCAGAGAGTGGGGGCCGCCACTGAAAATGCCCTCTCTCTAGTCCCTACCAACCTAGCTGTTTTCGTTGGTGGGACTGAGAGAAGGCCCTGTGTGGCTGATCTGGTTGGGCGGCTTAATTTGTGGTACTGGAGGCACTCCTTCAGATAAACTGGGCCGAGACCGTATAGGGATTTAAAGGTTAATACCAACACCTTGAATTGGGCCCGGAAAACAACTCGCAGCCAATGTAGGTGAAATAATACTGGCATGATGTGATCACGGCGGCGGCTGTTTGTAAGCAACCAAGCCGCCGCATTCTGCACCAGTTGTAGTTTCCGGACCGTTTTCAAGGGTAACCCCACGTAGAGCGCATTGCAGTAGTCTAATCGAGAGGTGACCAGGGCGTGTACCACCAGTGGGAGCTGATGAATAGGGAGGTAGGGTTGCAGCCTCCGTATGAGATGTAATTGGTACCAAGCTGCCCGGCTCACTGCCGAAATCTGAGCCTCCATGGACAGCTTGGAATCAAGAACCACCCCGAGGCTGCGGACCTGAACTTTCAGGAGTAAACTCACCCCATTAAACTGTAGGTCAACAGCACCCAACCTCCCCCTGTCACCCACAAGTAGCACCTCGGTCTTATCAGGATTGAGCTTCAGTCTGTTCCTTCCCATCCATCCACTCACGGATTCCAGGCACTTGGACAAGGTCTCCACAGCCATCTCTGGTGAAGATTTAAAGGAGAGATAGAGCTGCGTGTCATCTGCATATTGATGACATCGCAGCCCAAAACTCCTGATGATAGCTCCCAGCGGCTTTACATAGATGTTAAATAGCATGGGAGAGAGGATAGAACCCTGTGGCACTCCGCATGTGAGGGGCCAAGGGTCTGAAACCTCATCTCCCAATGCTACCTGTTGATGCCTGTCAGAGAGAAAGGAACGGAACCACTGCAAAACAGTGCATCCTATTCCCAATCCTTCCAGGCGATCCAACAAGATACCGTGGTCGACGGTATCAAAAGCCGCCGAGAGATCCAGGAGGACAAGAAAGGTGGATTCTCCCCCGTCTAATGCCCTCCTCATATCATCCACCAGAGCGACCAAGGCTGTTTCAGTACTATGTCCAGTCCTGAAACCCGATTGGTATGGATCCAAATAATCCGTTTCATCCAAGTGTGCTGCCAACTGGCCAGCCACCACTCGCTCAATGATCTTCCCCCAAAATGGCAGATTTGAAACGGGGCGAAAGTTGTTCAAGACTTTGGGATCCAAGGAGGCCTTTTTCAAAATAGGTTTTATAATTGCCTCCTTGAGGGCTGGCGGCAAAACACCCTCCTTCAAGGATGCATTTACCACCGCCCTGATCCCTTTGCCTAATTTCTCCCTACATTTCATAAGAAACCATGATGGGCAAGGATCAATCAGACAGGTGGTAGGCTTTACCGTTGAAAGCACCTTGTCCACATCCTCAGAAGGGAGAGGCTGGAACCAATCCCACAGAACCGGACTGCAATTGGTCAACTCTGGATCCCCCACTGCATACACAGCGTACGGAATCAAGTTCTTCAGGTGCTCGACTTTATCAGCAAAGTGCTTTGCCAATTTGTCACAGGAAGCCTTAGAATGTTCCAAGGGTTCCTGAGCAACTGGACCGACCAGGCTTCGGACCACTTGGAACAGCTTCCTGGGACAGCACTCTGCGGATGCAATAGAGGCAGCAAAGAAATCCTTCTTTGTTGCCCTCACTGCCACCTGGTAGGCAGCTATTGCTGCTCTAACCTGTGTCCGAGCATCTTCAGAATGGGATTTTCGCCACCGGCACTCTAGTCGTCTCACCTCCTGCCTCAGACTACGCAACCAGGGTGTATACCATGGAGCCGTCTGAGTCCTATTCAGGGGGAGAGGACGTTTCGGAGCCACCCGGTCTAATGCCCTGGTGATTCCCTCATTCCACTCCATCACCAGGGTTTCGACCGGGCGACCTTCAGCAGGTTCCAATTCCCCCAGCGCAGTCAGGAATCCCTCTGGATCCATCAGGCACCTAGGGCGGACCATTCTAATAGGTCCTTTACCCCTGCGGAGGGAGTGTGGCATCGAGATGTCAAAATTCACCAGTTAGTGATCTGACCATGACACGGGGGTAAAAAAAATAGCCCCCAACTTCAGAACACTTCCTACCGCTCCCAGGACAAATACAAGGTCGAGAGCATGACCGGCTACATGGGTGGGCTCAGTATTATTAAGGTGCAGTTCCCAGGAAGCCATGGTTTCCAGGAAATCCCGAGGGGCTCCACTGAGGGTGGTCTCAGCATGCACGTTGAAATCCCCCAGTACTAAAAGCTCTGGGGTCAACGCTTGTACATCCGAGACCACCTCGAGCACCTCGGACAGGGAATCTGCCGTGCAGCGGGGTGGGCGGTACACGAGCAAGATCCCCAAACTGCCCTTCGGGCCCAACCTCCAGTACATGCAATCAACAACCTTGGTCCTTGGGAGCGGAGGCCTGGTGAAAATCAAAGACTCCCGGTAGATGACTGCCACTCCCCCTCCCCGCTTACCTACCCTCGGTTGCTGTGCATAATAGAAACCCGGTGGACACATGGCCTTAAGGATGAGAGCTGAGGCCTCGTCCAGCCAGGTCTCCGTGATACACACCAGGTCTGCGCACTCATCCAGTATCATATCATGGATGACAGATGACAGATGTTTTTTGTGTCACAGACCTGGCATTACACATCAGCAATCGAAGGTCCGTAGGAATCCTGCTTCCCCCAGTTAACTTCTGGTTTTGGGCAGACCTGGAACACGGGATAGGTATTATGCATCTATCCCGTGTTCCTCTAAATTGACATGGTCTGCCCCTAGCATCAGTCCGGCACCTGCCGCCCAAACTTGGTATAGCTTGGCCCCTCTCCTTCTCTGTTCCATCCCTCCTTGGTATTTGTGGTTTCAACAACAATAATAAAGAGGTTTTTTTAAGAAACGAAAGAGTGAAAATCAGGTTTTTTGCCGTCAGTTACATGCTAGACTGTTGCCTGTGGACTTTGTTCCATAAATCTCCCAAGTTTCCAGTACTCTCTCTTCATAATGCAGCTGGTTGGGGTGGGGAATCTCAGGCCTCGAGCCCAATTACAACCCTCCATGGGTTATTTTTTCTGTCTGCAATGGGACTCTCCCTAGGCTATGTATGTACCCTTCCTAGGCCACACCCCTAATTGGCCATGCTCCACCCCCTCTGAGTGCTTTTGCCTGACTGGAACGTGCCCTTGATGAAGAGATGTACTGTATGCGGTGTGCATGTACTAGGAAACCTCTAAGTTTTGCATGGTTGAAATATACCATACTGTACCAAGAAAGAGTCTAATCTGTTTCTCTGCCACTTTTGCTTCTGGCCCGACCCCTGCTATATAGTCTCCCTGGAAGTTTCTGCTGCTTGGGAAGTGAGAACTTAGATCAATATTTTAAAGTGAATTGATGTTATTTAAAAGGTTGTTTAAAGGAGCAGTAATTGAAAAACTGTTGAAACTGAAATTACACTCAGCCACCATTTATCATGGAATGGCAGAATATTGCATTTAAAATTACTTGAGATATACATCCTTTGGAAGGACTGCTGCCATTTTTTTAAAAAAATTAAAATACCTTTGATTTCCATTTCTCCACATCTTCAACTAGGAAATAGCCAGCTTTCAGTTCAGTTGTTTTTCATTTGTCCCTGATGGGTCAGAAATCAGTATACAAAAGAAATCCCATTGCTATACAAGTGTGAATTGTGTAAGATTTTAATGAAACTGCAGAGTAATAATGAATAGTCAGATGTAGGACTCTCAACCCAATTAAGGATTTTTACTTGATTAATCATCTGGCTTTTAACTACTTGTGTAACAGAGCAATGCTAACCATGTCATAGATATGGTGTCAAGTATGGGGCAGGTAAAGCTGTGGCTGGGCCAAAAGGGAGAGGGGTTCAGGCTCCCCCCTCTGCCAATCTTAACATCCAAGGAATTGGGTAGGGATGAAGACGGTATTTGAGTGCTGACTGGGCCAGGGCATCGGAGGTTTCAGTAGCCACAGGAAGGGGGAGAATCTGACATCAGCTCTCTGTCCAGTATCCGAGCCCTGTCTCTGTCAGTGAAGAGGGGTCTCTTCAATTTTGGGGGGAGGGGGCTCTCCAGGTATAGTACTTGAACTTGTGTCTGATAAGGGTGTGGGCAAAAGGGCTCTTGTCCTGCAGCTCTCAGCAGAAGGTGAGCAGCTGCAGCAGAAGACACAGCAGACAGAAATGGTGTGTGTCCATTCAGGCAGGAGGCGTACAGAGACAGGAGAAGACCTAAATGGTTCCAGTGTGTTAGTGGTGCCTCCGTTTTTGGTACATTCGCCTTCTGGAGGCATGGATGACCACGGAGCTGTTGGTATTTAATTATGCCAGTTGTGGTTTCTTTGTATTTTGGAATGATGTGACCAATTTGTAATGATGTTACATTTGTCTGTAAACCTCTTTGAGGTCACTTGTGACAAAAGTGGTATATAAGTTCAGATATGATGATGATGATGATGATTCTATTTGAACTTACACACCACTTTTGTCCTATGACCCCTGAGACAGTTTCAGGAAACCACAGGATTGCACCCTCATCTGCAATTTTAATTTGTGTATAGTGGCAATTTTGTGATTGGCTTACTACTTTAAATTGGTTTTGTTGCATCTTTCATTATTGTTTTGTTTTCAATTACATTGCAAACAACACTTGGATAAATGTTACACAGAGCAGTAACAATTATTTAAAGAAATAAATAAATAAAGGTAAAAAAACTGCTTCTAATATCAATAACAAAAGCATCCTTGATTATGCGTTATTCAGGCACAGGCCAAAAAAAAAAAAAGTAATGAATCCTAATCAGACAAGATACAAAAGATATTAAAATCATAATTCATAGACAAAGGTGACAGAATGAGATGAGCCAGTAAAACAGAAGCCACATTAGCACGTAATGGAAGCTGATACAGTTAAACGTATTCTCTGGATGAATAAAATTGCTTGCCTGTTTCCACAGTGTCTTATTAACATCTTGCTCCTGAAGCAGAATCAAGAAACATTAAATGCAAGCAGAGGTTTCTTTTCAAAAACAGCCAAGTACACCCATATAGGAAAGTTGACCTTAATGTCATCTAGTAAAAATCTCCGGGGTCCCTTTTATAGATAAAAATAAAAGCTCAGTTTCCTTCAATTATATTGCATTTACTGTTGCCTTTTCCTTTTTAGTGATCACAGAAATGAGAGATCCACACAAATAAGCAAACTTCCATGCTTTGCATAAGGACACACAAAGAGTCCTGCTAGATCAGACCAAAGGCCTGTCTCAGGAGGGAGGCGCCTTTGGAGCTCCAGGGCCATCTTCCCTTCTGGGTCACCATCTGGGAGCCACATCCCAGAGGTGGGCAGGGCTGGAGGCAAAAGCAGGTGGAGCAATGCATGTCAATTTTCTCTTTCTGCAGACAGCTAGTTTCTACACACACTCACACACCCCTCTCTGCCCTCCATCCAGACAAGCAAAGGCATATCACAGTTCAAGGACACATTTCAGTTGGGCAAAAACACTCGAGAAGGCGTGTGTGCCAGGGCTGGAGAGAGTTAGGGTTGGGGAGAGGACAGACGCTCAGACAGAGGGACCTGGAGGGGTATATTCAGCTACCAGGCCTGAAGTGCCCCTCCCCTTCCCTATGTAGTCCAACACCCTGTGTCCCACAGTGTAGGCCAACCAGATACCCCCAGGAAGTCTGCAAAGCAGGGCATGAGGGCAACAGCCCATCTCTACTGTTTGCCCTCCACTGACCTGGAGGTTGCACGTGGCTCCTGTGCCTCATAACTACTGATAGGTTCCCAGAGGAATCCTATAAACCAGACGTCTCCAACCTGGTGCCCTCCAGATGTTTTGGACTACAACTCCCATCAGCCTCAGCCAGTATGGATGGAACACAGGAAGCTGCCTTATACCAAGTCAGGCCAATGGTCCTCAATATTGTCCAAACAGACTGGCAGCGGCTCTCTAAGGTTTGTGACAGGATTCTTTCCCAGCCTTACCTGGAGATGTTGGAGACTGAACCTGGGACCTTCTGCTTGCAAGACAGATGTTCTACCATTGAACTACAGCCCTACACTGAGCTACGGTTGGGAGTTGAAAACATCTGGAGGACACCAGGTTGAGGAAGACTGCACTACATCCATGTGAGCTGTGCCACTACTACACTGGTGGAACAACCACCACTTCCTATATGTTCCCTATGGATTCTATGTAGTATTTATTTATTTATTTGTAAAAGAATCCTCCAATTCATACATTATTATTATTATTATTATTATTATTATTATTATTATTATTATTATTATTATTATCAGCAGCAGCAGCAGCAGCAACTTTCATCCAAGGATAAATGTGGTGCTTCCCCTTTCCATTTCATTCTTACAACAACCCTGTGAGGTAGATTAGGCTGAAAGGCAGTGGACTTGTCCAAGGTCACCCAGTGAACATCATGGCTCAGTAGGGATTTGAACCAAATCTTAGTCCAACACTCTAACCACTATACCACAGTGGCAGTGCACAATGCATAACATGGCAGATACAACAAGATATACAATGGAATATGTATCACCATAAAAAGAGTAAAAATTACTAATATTTATTTATTTATTTATTGTATTTGTATACCGCCCCATAGCTGAAGCTCTCTGGGTGGTTTACAGTAACTAAAAACATTAAAAACAAATATACAAATTTAAAACACATCTTTTTAAAAACAATTTAAAACACAATTTAAAAAAATTAAAACAATTTAAACACACATGTTAAAATGCCTGGGAGAAGAGGAAAGTCTTGACCTGGCGCCGAAAAGATAACAGTGATGGCGCCAGGTGCACCTCGTCAGGAAAATCATTCCATAATTTGGGGGCCACCACTGAGAAGACCCTCCCCGTTGTTGCCACCCTCCGAGCATTGTTTTAAATGGTAAAAAAACATTATTTTAAATTGTTTTGATACATATTTGTTTTTTTATATGCAGATGTTTTTTCTGTTTTTAAGGTATACAGTTGTTCTGTGAATGTTTTTATCATCTAGTACAGTAAATCATTTCAGGATACCTCATGGGATTGGAAGCATTTCCTACATGAAATTAATTAAATAACTACGTGCTCAGCCCCCGAGGAGAAGGGGAAAACACTCTCTCTCCTAGGTCAGTATTATCCACACCAGGGTTAGCCAAGGGGGTTACTGTGTTCTGGCCCAGTGCCACATCCCCCAGAGAAAGCAGCAAGGCTGCTTGCGGCAAGGGCAGCTCTGAAGGAGCAACTTGCTCCAGTAAGGATTGAGAGCAAACTGAGGGCTTTTATGTCTTTGTCTCCTGACCACCTTCTCCAGGCTCCACCCCCCTTTGTAGAGAACTTCAAAACCTTAAAGGGCCAGCCACCTAGCCTGAAGATGGGCACTCTTCCTCTGTTCCACATCCTCACTCCTGTGTGCCCCCTGCAGTGCCAGACTAGTGATGTGTGGTGGCAGTAGGGATGGGTGAGAATTTCGATTCAGTTTGCCTTTCAAGCCAAATGTATCAAATTCGCACTTTCTGAAACAATATGATAACCGAAACACAGCCATCCTTGCAAATTCGCACTTGCTCGAATTTTGCAATGCAGTTCGCCAACCAAACAATGTTTGCAAAAATGCATGTATTTGGAGAAAGTGTGCATCAAAATGAATATAGGAGTGAAAATAACCGGCAAAATGCACTATATTAGGAGAACTTGCTTGAAAAACTGTGTACGTTACTCAAAACTCCCTACAAAAATGTGTGTATTAAGAGAAATTTGCACTAAAATGTTGGAGAATTTTTGCGAGGATTTGGGGGGGAAATCACAAATCGCTGCAGAAATGTGGAGTACTAACTTTAAGACTGGAAAAATGAGAAACTGAAAGAACTACAACTGACCGATCTTTCCATCCCTAGGTGGAAGCATCTGATATTCAGGCTCAGGAGAATGTGCTCGTGAGGGTCTGGGCTCTGGCCCTATAGGCCCTGGTGGTCTGAGAAGTTGCTCTGGGAGTTTCTCTCCAATGACTTCAGGTGCAATGGTCTCCCTTATCTTCAGCAGTCAGCTCTGAGACCTGATCCCGACCCGGCTTTCTGTCTGGTGCCCTTGCAGCTTCCAACTCTGTGTCCAGATCACTGCTGGATAGCAGGGTCACGACAGTGGTGCCCTCCAGATATTGCTGGACTCCAGCAGGGGTCTAGTTGCCCAGGGTCATGGGGGGATCATAGATCCTTTACTTTTTGGGTCCCAATGTATGAGCCAATCAGCATGAAAAAGGAGCGTGTTAGCCAGTAAGAAAACTCCTTCTCTTTTCATGCTGATTGGAGCCAGAGTGAAAGGAGGTGAGTCAGCCACTAAGAAGACTCTTCTCAGTAGCTAACACACAGTCCCCCTTTCATGCTGATTGGCTCCTAGGGACGTGTGTTGTAGCAGCGTGTGGCCTCACAATATGACAGGGAGAGCAAAGGAGTCAAGGGAAAGTGGAAAAGGGAGTGTGGCTTTGAGGAAGTTTGGCATGACTATCATGGAGGGACCCAGCACTTCTGAATTTGCCACTACACTGGTGGACTCCATCTCCCATCATCCCTGACTACTGGGCATGTTGGGTGGGGCTGATGGAAGCTGGAGTCCAACAACATCTGGAGGGCACCACATTGACTCTCCCCAGTCTACACTGACTGGCAGTAGCTCTCCAAGCTTTTAGACAGGAGTCTTTTTCAGCCTTGCCTGGAGATGCTGGAGACTGAACTTGGGACCTTTTGCATGCTCTGCGACCCGATGCTAGTGCAGATCACGAAGTGAAAGCTACACCTACCCAGCCAAGCAGCAGAGGCATCTCTCAGTTCCTGGACTTGGCTCCCTGCTGGCACCGGGCCTTGCTATTGCCCCTCAAACCCTGATCTGCTTGCACCAGCTCCAGCTGTGCATTTTTGGACCATGCCCTTCTTGTGGCATTCAACAGCCAAGGACTGTGGCCTAGGAAGGCAGCATATCAAGAAAGCATGGGCAAGGAAAGCATTATGTACAGAGTGCCATCTTAGGAAGGGTGGAATGAAAATATAATTTATAATAACGCTTGCAAGTTCCATGAAAACCAGTGGGATTTATTTCCAAGTAACTAGGACTGGAGAATTCAGTTTGTAAAAATGGCATTCTAAAGTGAAGACAAAGAGCAGAACTGTCTGCAGCAAAACAGACTGAGAAAGCTTTTCCTGGAACATCAGAGAGAGGAAATGTTCCCCTTTTCCTTGTTTCAGAGCCCAGTGAACTGGATTCTCACAGCACAATCATTTAACAATCCCCCTTGCCTAGCTGCAAACTTATGTTATGATGACAAAAATGATTTGCCTGGCAGGGCCAAGCAGAGGGAGAGGAATTGGTTGTGCTTGTTAATTCGCAAAGAGAGAAAAAGGAATAAGAGGGGAGAAATTGTTGCATTTCTCATGAGAAGCATCACGCTTTATTTTGCAAAACAATGTTTAGCCTTGTATTACACAACCTGGTAGGTACTACATAAAACTGCTTTTCCCTACCTAATAATCAGCTGTGCTATCAGTGCCTGATGGGACTTCACTGGTTCCCTTGCTGAGCCATGGTTAGAAGTCAGTAATTACATGTGGGTTTTTTATCACCAGAAAAGAGAGGCAAACTGTCACGCTGCTTAAGCAGAGATCCTGCCTGCAGCTGTACAGGTTAGTCTCCTGTCACTGGCTGCTGAACCTCACTCTGGCATTTCCTTGGCAGTCTCTTCTTCCAACAGGAGACCAAACTGTAGTCACAGATTTTTGCAGGCAAGCCAAGCAACATTGAGGGAGCTCCCTTTGATCAGTTGCAGCTCAAAGGTTTGAGGCATAATAACAGAGAGCGGCAGCACTTAATTGGGAAAGGCCACTTCTCACTTGGTTCTAAGGGTGTCGCTCCTGAGCACATATCTGACTCCTGGGTGGGTGGCCTTCACACACTGATGAAAAAGAGGAGATGCATCACCAAAATAAATAAATAAATAGGGGGAAAAGGACAGTCTTTGCATATAACCTGCATGGGCTAATTTATAGGTTTAGATGCAGATTTTAAACCAATTACTAACTATATACTACATGGTATTAGTGAGGAAGATGGTAGTCAGTCACTGCATTCTGCAGGTGATGGCTTCCTGCAGATACCATCTTATCAGGAGGTCCGTTCTGCACAACATAGGAAGCAGACCTCTCATGTTGTGGCAAAGACACTTTCGAATTCCCTCCCCTCAGCCTTTCCCAACCAGTGTGCCTCCAGATGTTGTTGGACCACAATTCCCATCTTTCCTGACCATTGACAATGCTGGCTGAGGCTGATGGGAGTTGTGGTCCAACAACATCTGGAGGCACACTGGTTGGGAAAGGCTTTCTTAAATACTAGACAGACACCATCTCTATTATCTTTTCGGCACCTACTAAAGACCTTCCGTTTTCAACAAGTCTTTGAAGAAGAGGCCTTATCCCAGTCTGTGTCTGTGCTGGAATTGCTTTTAAAGGTGTTTTTAAAGTTGTTTCTTAAAGATTTTTTAATATGTTTTGTTTTAATATGTTTTAAAGATGCTTTGTTTTAATATGTTTTTAAAGTTGTTTTGTTTTAAAATGTTGTAAAGTCTTTGGTTTTTAAGATGTTTTAGAGCAGTTTTTTGTGTTTTTGTTTACCACCCTGGGCTCCTTCTGGGAGGAAGGATGAGATATAAATTTAATAAATAAAATAAAATAAACTTGGTCTGCTGTCCAGGTAATCAATCACTGTGAGTGGGCAACTTCAAGGCCCCTACACTCCCTCATATGTATCATTATAGTTAAACTGGAACAAGCTTAAATAGACGACTCCTTCAAATATAGAAGATTGTCCTCTGACAGGCCTTCAAATAAGCATTCCCAGTTATCTGGATGCTTTTCAGCTATTTTTCAAGTCTCCTTAATTGCATGTGCCCATATACACCAGCTAAGGCCCCATCTGCACTTATACATTTAAAGCAGTATTACACTGCTTTAAAGATTCATGGCAAGATTCAATCCTGGGAACTGTAGTTAAGGATGCAGAGAGTTGTTTTGTTGTTATATGCCTTCATGTCGATTACGACTTATGGCAACCTTATGAATCTTTTTTGGATATATTCACAGGGTTTTCATCGTAAGAGGTATTCAGAGATGGTTTACCATTGCCTTCCTCTAAGCCTTCTGCACCCAGTATTCCCACACAGTCTCCCATCCAAGTACTAACCACGCCTGACCCTGCTTAGCTTCTGAGATCAGACGAGATAGGGAGTGTTCAGGGTGGTATGGCTGTAGTGAGAGTTGTTAGAAGACCCATATTCACAGAGCCACAGAGTTCCCTGGGAAGAGGGACTGATTATTAAACCACTCTGGGAATTGTAGCTCTTTCCAGGCACTGACCAGACTCAGACAAGCTTAGATTCAGCATGTTTATGGCCCCATGCATTTTCAGACCATACCCTGGGACTACAGAACACAGAAAATTAACACTATAGTCTTCTCCCACTGTTGTTCCGCAGTGAGTGATATTCACAGGCATAATGCCCCTCATCTTCAGGGCAGTATACAGCCATGACTAGTAGCCATCAATAGTCTTATCCTCCATGAAATTATCTGATTCAAAACTATTTAAATTAGAATTTGCCTAATCTTCTTTGAAAGCCATCCAAGTTGGTAGCCATCATTGCACCTTGTGGAAATGAGTTCCATAGTTTAACTGTACTGTGTGAAGAGAATTACTTCCTTTTGTCGGTCCTTAATCTCTCTCCCGCCCCCTTTCAACTTGATTGTATGACTCTAGGTTCTGATATTATAAAAGAGGAAGAAAAATTTCTCTTTATCCTCTTTCTCCACACTATGCATAATTTTATACACCTCTTGTCATGTATCCCCAGCTTACCTTTTTTTCTAAACTAAATGCTTCCCATGTTGTAACCTTTCTTCACGAGGAAGTTGCTCCAGCCCCTTAATGATTTTAGTTTCCCTTTTCTGCACCTTTGCCCAATGTCCTCCCCCCCCCCCCAAAAAAAAAAAATCTGGAGGCATCATTATGTGAGATAACGCATACTTTCCATAAGGTGCTTGTGCCATTCATATATTACATCAGGGGATGGGGAACCTCTGATCATAGGTAGCTATTCCATCCAGCAGGGGGAACTGCAGGGAGACTGCCATGGAGATCTGGCAGCTGAGCTCTAGTGCAGCCTTTCCCAACCAGTGTGCCTCCAGATGTTGTTGGACCACAACTCCCATCAGCCTCAGCCAGCATTGCCAATGGTCAGGAAGATGGGAATTGTGGTCCAACAACAGCTGGAGGCACACTGGTTCGGAAAGGCTGCTCTAGAGTAAAGGTCAGGTCAGAGGAGCCTGAGCAAGCAGACAGATCTTGTAAGCATGCTCTTAATAAAGCTTTAGTTATAGCAAGCAGGTCTCTGGCTTCTCTCAGCGAAGAAAGCACTATTAAAACATTCCAGATGCTGCTGGACTACAAGTCCCATAATTGCAGCCCATTGGCCATGCTGGCTGGAGCTGATGGGAGCTGGAGTCCAGCAACAGAGCCACAGGTTCCCCCATCCCTATAAAATGCTATTTTAGGCTGCATGAAGTATTGTTCTGCATGATTTTCATGAAGCACTAGTTCTATTCGGCATTGGTTAGGCCTCATCTTGAGTACTGCATCCAGTTCTGGACACTGCATGTTAAGAAGGATGCAGACAACCTGGAACAGGTTCAGAGGAGGGCAACAAGGATCATCAGGGGACTGGAAACACAGCGCCATGAGGAAAGACTGAAAAAAATGCACATATTTGGCCTTGAGAAGAGAAGACTTAGGGGAGATATGATAGCACTCTTCAAGTACTTGAAAGGGCCAGGCTCTCTTCTCGATCATCCCAGAGTGCAGGACATGGAATAATGGGCTCAATTTACAAGAAGCCAGATTTTGGCTAAATATCAGAAAAAAAATCCGGTTAGAGCAGTATGACAATGGAACCAATTGCCTAGGGAGGTGGTGGGCTCTCCAACACTGGAGACCTTCAAGAGGCAGCCACCTGCCAGCTATTCTTTAAGCTGGATTCATGCATTGAGCAGGAGGTTGGACTCAATGGCTTTATAGGCCCCTTCCAACACCCTTCTATGATTCTATAATACAAGCATACACTTACAATCCTCAGCTAAACAATCTGTTAATTGCACCCTGATGACTGTTTTGTATAGCAGCCTAACCAGAAGTAACAATCCAAGGGTTACATAAAGGGGGGAAATATATGTATTTACTAAGGGCAAAAACATTATTCTAGAGAGTTCAAATAAAGCTTTGTTGGAAGAGGCAACAACCCTGCTGCTATAGCACCTATTGGCACAGTTGCTGGCCTTTGTAATCCATCTCACCCTGCTCTAGGTTTAACGAACTTTTGTTCACATCAAGTCAACATTTCTCTCGGATGCCTGGATTTTCCAAGCTCCAGCAACAGAAAAAGGGGCACAGAGTAGCTGAAAACACAAAGAATGGGTGTTTTCCTCCCCCTTGCCTGTTTTGTTAGCTTTGCAGTAATCTATCTTAAAAGTTTTCTGTAGGAGAGAGGCAACACACATGCAGTGGAAGAAGCTCAACAGCAGGGGAACTTTTGATGCTATTAGCAAAGGGAAAAGAATACTTTTCTTAAAAAAAAGGAGCCAATGCAGTTTCTAAGACCTCATCTGCATCATCATCAGTTATTATTACTATTATTATTATTATTATTATTATTATTATTAGCACTATGATCCCATTTTAACAGTGATGAACTGCATACACACCATACATTTAAAGAACATGACTTCCCTCCCCCAAATCCTGGGAATTGTAGTTTAAGAGTCCTGGGAATTGTAGTTCTGTGAAGTGCTTCCAGTTCTTCATGCAGTATAGGGCACCCTCCTATACACAGAAGCCTCAGTCACCAGAATCTTATTTAGCCACCATTCTGGCTTCTTTGGTGATCAGAAAAAACCCCCCACCCCACCCCATTTCCAAGCATCTCTATGCAATCATAAGGACTAGAAGCATTTTTAAAATTACACTGTGATTCAGTTTAGATTTAAGGCGGGCTTCTTTTTCTGTGCTCCTGAAGACTTGCAGAATATGGACAGAGAAACCAGCTGATGTCGACAGAAGATGTAGGTTGTCATGTTGATCATTGGGGTGTTTTGTTATGTTACAGTTTATTTCTATGCCGCCTTTTGGCCAAAAAGGCCCTCAGGGCGGCTAACAAAAAATAAACACAAATAAAAAACACACATCAGAAAAGAACAATACAGTTTACAAACATTTAAATAAAAATATTAATATTGTTAAAAGAGCAACAGCAACATCTTTCAATGACAATACAATAACAAATATCATCTTGTCTCAGACGCAATGCTTCTTAATGGAGTTAGTTTGTATGTTCAGCTCCAAGTCATCCAGAGATGTACATGTATGTGTGAAACTGCCCCGTGTGCCTTTGCTGGATCTCCTTGCAGGCGTGTCGCTCCTCTCCTCGAGTGGCAGTGCTTGCCCAAAGCAGCAATAACAGAGAAAGCAAGAGAAGCACCAGGCGTCTCCACCCGAGCTCAGCAGCACGGAGGCACCACCAGCACCCAGCTGTATTCGGAGGTGGAGGGTGGAGCCTATCACTCCCAGCCATAGCGGCGGCGTAGAAGCAACAGGTGGTTGGGGGAGAATCACAATGGAGCAATAACTGTTATTAAAACTATTTAAAATGTTTTAAATGACAATTTTAAACACATAAGAACAGCCTGCTGGATCAGGCCAATGACCCACCTAGTCTAGCATCCTGTTCTCCCAGAGACCAACCACTTGCCTATGGGAAGCCCGTGCCTGCTGGCAGAGAGAGCCAAAACCATGTTGTAGCTACACATATGGGAAATGGAGGCGTTGTGGACAAGGTCAGGAGTCTGGCTACAACATTGTGCTGATTAAACATTTAACCAACTAAAACAATGAGACTAAAAGAGTTCCACTAATCTGATAGATTTTTATTATAGCCAAACCCAGCAGAAAGGAGGCATTAGAGCTATTTCCTCTTCTCTCACACACTACTGAATGCTTCTAAGATGGTCACATGATGCAGGAGGCAGCATCTAGAATAGGTATGGGACCATTTGGACCTCTAGATGTTGCTGAACTACAACTCCCATCATCCCTACCAAACACAGCCAATGGCCAGGGATTATGGGAGTTGTGGTTCAGCAACATCTGGAGGGCCAAAGGTTCCCCACACCTGATCTACAAAAACAGAAGCCAGCTCCTTTCTTCAAAGCTGTTGCTTCTTGCTAGGCTGATGCTCCACCAAGATGCTTCACACAAAGATTTTTTAAAAAATCAGATTGCTACCGTCTTCTTACTGAAGTAGGGTTTTTTTAAGCTGCACGAGTGAAGAATACAAAGATGCTTATGGTGTATTTCAGTGGATTTCCAAGGAAGTGAATGCAGAAGATATTTGAGGGGACCTTACACATGGTTTATGCAAGTCACATCGTCCACTCACACAAGCAACACAGCATCACAGGAGATGTCTAATTGTGAAACTTGGAAGCAAAAAAGCTACAAAGTTAGAACTACTCATTCAGCCATTATAACTTACTTGCATAGCCCAGATAGTTTCTTGCAAAGATGGGAGCAGGTTAGTCTTTTCCCCACCAATCCAAGTTCCAAGTCCACAACACAGGTCTTTGACCCTGGCCAGGGCCAACCCTACCATAAGGCAGGATGAGGCAGTCACCTCAGACAACAGATGCTGGAGACAAGGCAGCAGCTCTCCCTACCACCACCACATTCCCCCTCAGAATTCTCAGTTAGCCTGCCCCATGCTTTCCAAGATAGCCTGCTATCCACAATACAGTGTGCAACCCTGCCCCATTGTGCCAGAGTAAGATTCTTCTGCTAGCAGGCCAGTTAGGAACATAGGAAGTTGTCTTATACTGAGTTAAACCATTGGTCCATCTAGCTAAATATTGTCTACCCTGGTTGGCAGTGGCTCTCCAGAGTTTCAGGTAGGAATCTCCCCGAGCCTTATCTGGAGATGTTGGGGATTGAACTTGAGACCTTCTGCACGCAAGGCAAATGCTCTACCGCTGAGCTATGGCCCATCCCCATTCGGATGGATTCTAATTGCGGAAGGGGAGGACACAGTCTTGTCCTTCGCCTCAGGCACCAAAACATCTTGTGCCGGCCCTGATTGTAGCTAAGAAAGCAGAAGGCCGGGGAAGAATTTAATATACAACAGGTATGGGGAGCCTTTAGTCTTCCAGGCGTTGCTGAACTATTATTATTTAATTTCTATCCCAACCCAGGACAGCAAACAAAGCAACCTAACAACTACAGCTCTCATCATCCCTGGGCATTGGCCATGCTTGCAGGGGCTGATGGTAGTTGTAGTTCGGCAACATCTGTTTCCCCACACCTGATGTGCCTGGCAGCTGGATCAGGCCAATGACTTTCCTAGGTAGTCCTGTTCTTCTAAGGACAAACCAGACACATCTGGCAAGCCCACAAGCAGAACCTGAGTGCAATAGCACTCTCCCATCTTGTGACACCCAGCAACTGGTAATCAGAGGCATACTGTTTCCAACAGTGGAGGGGAAACGTAGCTATCATGGCTAGTAGCCGCTGACCTCTTCCTTTGCCAGCCTGGAAACTCAACACTTCCTCAAGTAAAATCATCTGCCAGCCATTCATGGACTGAAGTGCCATTCCAGCTCACCTGTACCTAGAATGTACAACTGTGGCTATAGATCAAGGCATGATTGCTATTGGAAGCAGCTAAAGCTTTGGCTGGCAGTGCCAGCTCCAAGGAAATCACACCACGTATTAAGCCAGGAGGCCATGATCAAAATACTACACACACTTTTATTGATGATTTGGTACACAAGTTTACAAGCATTAATTTGACAAGTGCATGCTAAAAAAGGGCTTCTTACATTCCAGAAGCAATTAATTCAGGAGGCACACATTCCTGCTTGCCAGGTTTTGCCTCTTCTGGGTCAAATACACTGAAAAAGTTATACAACTCGTAAGTTTTTTTTTTAAAAAAAGCCTTGGCATCCCATTGTCCCCATAGTAGCTATGCAAACATGCCCCTGGCTTGTATAAATTACATAAGCCAGCTTTCCCCAACTTGGTGCCCTCTAGTTGTTTTGGACTACAACTCCCATCCAGAAGATAAAGAACTAGAGGGCACCTAGTTGGGGAAAGCTGATGTAGAAAAGTCTCAAGAAGGAATAGTCACACAAATAAACATTCTTCAGTAACCCCACCCCAGGCGTAAAGATTTCAAGGCATACCCCAACACAATAGCAGCTCAATAAAACTTTGTCAAGTCTTCCCTGGCAAATGTTTGCAGAGTTTGCTTCAGAAACATCCTATACACTTTGCCTGTTCAGGGGTCTTCTAGACCCAAGACCCAACTCGGTCTAGAGGAGAGATTTTATGGCTATGCATGCAATGACTCTGGCCATATCTTAATGAATGTTTTCCACTCTCCCTACCAAAGCTTCAGACAACCACACAGTCATCCCACATGTACAGATACAGCTTTACTTTAGAGACATAGCCATCTAGCTCAGAGTTTTGCAAAAACCGTTCATGTGTCGTTTTAAAAGACGTCTGCATTGACTGCATATTTGTCCTTAAAAAGACAACACATCTAATGGTTTATCATGCAATCCCTGGTAAGCAATAAATGGTATAAAATGACAAATGCAGCCAACTTGTCTCCAGAGACCCTTTTCTTTTCAACTCAGTTCCACCATTAAGGCAGACAATATAACCGTTCAGAGGGTGGAGTGGTGCTTTTGTCTCCAAGAAAGCTACGTTGATTGGGGGGTTGGGAGGGGTCCAACATATGCAGACACATCTACACTAATCCTTATAACACCCACACAGGAGTCCTCATAACATGCCAGTTTCTTGTTTGCAAAAAAAGAAAAAGGGGGGAAGCATTGGATGAGGGAGCAGCACATTTTTTAAAAAGTTAGTCTAGTTAATATAATTAAAAATCACTGTCTACAGTTCGGGTTCCCTCCCCCCAATCCTAAAAGCAAGCTATGATTTATACAGAATGGGGCACTGCTTTGGCAAACGTAGCCTCGTCATTAGGGGTAGATCTCCAACTCTGTTACTAGCTCGATTGAGGAACCGTGTCCGGGGGGTCCTCCAAGGGACACGCAGAAACTGGTACGACCGGGAGAGCCGAGGGAGCTGCGAAGATCACCCTGTCCCCAAGGACTCCAGAACTCCCACGGAAGAACTGCACGAGAGGAACGTCCTCCGACACAGGGGGCAAGATCCAGGGGCCTCCAGGGTCCACAGCAGAGATCCACGGCAAAGCTCTGCCCATATTACTGTAGGGGGGAGGAGGGTCAGTGCAGGAGGAAGAGTCGAGGTCTTCCAGCTCAGTGTGCTGAGGCTCCTCTTTGCAGGATTTCAGGCAGCGCCAGAAGCGGTAGTAGAACCACTGGACGGCAGCACAGAAGACCACAAAGAGGATCACTCCAAAGCAAGACCAGACAAAGTCATGCAGGACTGGAAAGAGAAGGAAAACTCAGTTACAAAATGGGGCTCAGTGGTACAGCACTTGCTTTGCATGCAAAAGGTGCCAGGTGTCCCCCCCTTTTATAGTTTAATGAATATAGAATATACATTACATGTGCCACACAAACTCTAAATAATAATTTAAGTACTAGTAAGAATATCATACAATGCAACATCTTATATAAGCCTTTCAGTATCCCTGTATCTTATCAGAAATCCTATATCACACATTTCATCATATCTTCAAAATATACACGCCAAATATCAGTCTATTTTCTTATATACAAGTTATCTCTAAAACCTCAGTACAATATTTAAATGTCTGCTTGTAGAAAGGTATAAATACGCACACACTCTTTTCCTTTGTAGCAACAAACAATCTGACCTTCAATCTTTCATAACTAATTTTTTATTTCTATTTTATCTCTATTAATATACAGGAGACAGTTGGATATATTTGGAGGAATGTCACAGGACAGGCCATAGCTCAGCGGCAGAGCATTCACTTTGCATGCAGGAGGCCCCGGTTCAATTCCTGGCATCGCCAGGTAGGGCACGAGATGACCTCTGTATGACACCGTGGAGAGCTGCTGCCAGCCAGTGTAGACAATACTGAGCTAGATGGGGACAACGGTCTGTCTGGTTCAATATAAGGCAGCTGTCTATATTGACCACCGTCTACAGTAAAAGGAGGAAAACTGATTTTAGGAAGGGCAAGTACAAAACAAGCCTGCAAAGGAGAAAGAGACAGAAGAGGATTTAGTGGCGGAGTCGGAATAAGAGCCAGAACAGCCCTCTCCTTGTAGCCAAGCCTCTCCCCCGCCCCACCCCGCTCCAAAGGCGAGCGACGCCCTCGTACATTGCACAGTAATCGGAGAAGGAAGCGGCGCTTTAGGTGGGCTGCTGCTACGGCACAGTCGCTGGTCCAGGCGGGCCTTCTCAGACGAGCAGCAGACGGGCCTATTGCAGGTCCCGCAGCAGTACGTGGCGTCCGCGTGGTCATCCCTCTCCGGGCACTGGAAAGTTTCCAGCGGCGCAGGCCCCCCATATTGCCAGACCCAGCACCAGTCACCCTTGGGGCTCGTCGAAACACTCCCTTGGGCCAAGAACAGCAATAGCAGCAGCAGGGCGCTCAGGAAAGCCCTCGTCATAGAACAAACGTGCATGAACGCGGGAAGACTCGCGGTCTTTCCTTAACGCAGTTTCCCAGCCAACCCTCGCCACCTAACGAATCAAGCTACCCTAAAAGGCGCCCGGACACGCTCTGGAGAAAACCACCACCGGCCCCTGAAGCCTTTATAGGCCTTCCAACAAACTCTCCTTGACGAGGTCGCGAAACGCAACTTGTCTCAGCTGGGATGGCCCCGATCCCTCCTCCTGCCCAGCCGTCAGACAAGGATCCATCCCGCCGTCGATCGTCTCTCCGCCTGCCAGGCTCGTGTTCCAAATGGACAATCGGCAAAGCTCGTGGGCGGCCCCGATTCGTGGGCTGCTCCTGGCCCAAACTCCACCAAAGTTTACTCGGAAATGTGTTTAATGGCCCTTACTTCGTAGTGGCAGAACGTGTGATGGGCGGCTGCATCCTTCCTCGGGAGGACGACGACGCATCAGAGAACGTGGCGCAGCTCCCTACCAGGTCCAGTGGCACTTGCTCTCGGGTAGGCGAGCAGCCTTCGCCAGCCTGGTGCCCTCCAGATGTTTTGGACCACAACTCCCAGAAGAGCGTCCAAAACATCCGGAGGGCATCGGGTTGGTGAAGGCTGCCTTAGAGGAGACTTGGGTAAGTTAGATTTCAGCGGGGCTTAACCCTTTCGCAACAGCCATAGCCTATCCAGATCTACTCAAACATGAGTCTCATTTTGCCCACGGGAGGTAGAGTGGTATTCAGCGAAGACCTACTCAGAGTAGACCCACTGAAATTAATGAACCTAAGTTAAGCACGTCTATTAACTTGAATGGGTCTACTCTGAGTAGGACTAGCACTGAATGCCACCCTTAACCTCAAGTAAGTGTCGCACACGCACAAGCCCCGTTGACACCCTTGGGATGGGTTTCACAACGTCCACTTGTCTTCCTTGGGAGCGAGTGCCACTGAAATCCTTGGCGTCAGTTGCTCCGGAGTAAATGTGCCTAGGATCTGGCTGTTAGGAGCTGCAGTGTGCAATTGGGAGCGATTCCGATCAAACACAGTGCAGGGATCCCTGCGGAGCATACATCTGCATCAGATTGTAAGCACAGTTACTCCCTTGCTGGGAAACCCACCCGGCCAAATCCTGTACCTTTAAGAGAAGGCTAATGGACAGAAACCAGCAGATGGAGCTTTTTTTGGGGGGGGGAGCTGAGGTTAGGCAGGCTCACCTGCTATTACCTGTCCTTAGCTCCTCTTAAAGAGATATCTACAGGCACCCTGATTTTTCAGGGAAGCTACTGGCTCCAGCATTTGAAATCAGTGTAGACCACTGCCAGCCTGGTGCCCTCCAGACATCTGGATCAAGTTGGCAATGGCTGGTGTAGCCAGCCAGGCTACAGACTGCTCCTTGCTATATTGGTTTCTCCTGCCAGTGAGGTTTATTTATTTATTTCCATGGGGAAGCATTCAAAATTCTGCTTCCCAGCAGCACTCTTAAGGACATGAGAAGGGCCCTGCTGGAACTAGCCAAAGGCCGTTCGAGTCCAACATCCTGTCCTCACAGTGGCCAACCAGATGGCAATGATGGTGATGATGATTACTATTTATTGAACAACTACTTAATGCTTTATTTTATGTACAGCGCCATGTGCATTTGATGGCGCTATATAAAATACTAATAATAATAATAATGTTTCTCCTGCCCTTTCTCCCAAAGGACCCCAGGATGGCAAACACATCAACAACACCAATAAGAAAAGCATTCTAAAAACAGTTAAAAACATCATAAAGCACAATTACAATTAAAAACATTCTTTCATCAGTGATCATCGGGTTGCTAGGAACAGTACTTTTCAGCCATCAAATGCCTGGGCAAGCAGGAATGTTTTCAAATTCCTCCTGAAAGTTAATAGTGATGCACCTTACTGGGGAAGACATTCCACAAATGGGGAGCCACCACCAACAAGGCTCTGTCACAGTTCAGCACCAACCAGGCAGCACTCAGTGGCGGCACCACCAACCAGGCCTTGCTTGCCAAGATGGTTGATGATGGGGGAAGGCACTCGTTTAGATCTTTGGGGCCTGTTCATATATGTATGTATTATTTATTTAATTCATACCCAGTTTTTTCTCCAAGGAGCTTCAGGTAGTGTATACGGTTCTCCCCTCCCCATTTTATCCTCACAACAACCTTTGACGCTATTTAGGCTGAGAGAGAGCAACTGGCCTGAGGTCACTCAGTAAGTGTCATGGTTCAATGAGGATTTGAACCTTGGTCTCCCAGCTCCTAGTCCACTGCTCTAACCACTGGCTCTTTTGGGTGAAGGGAAACTTGGAGGAAGAGAGGAATGGCAAGAAGAGAAAACAAGGCAGGGGAGTTATGGGGGGATGACGACAAAGCCCTCTGCAAGCAATTGGTTCAAGCCATGGGTCAAAATGGTCTATTCCAGGGGTGGCCACTCCGTGGCTCTCCAGATGCTGCTGAACTGCAGCTCCCATCAGTCTCAGCCAACACAGCTCATGGTCAGGGATGATGGGAGCTGTAGTCCAGCAGCATCTGGAGAGCCACGGAGTGGCCACCCCTGGTTTATTCCTTCCTCAGCAGCTCGCTAGAGAGAAAAAGAGGGGAGTGACCATGCCCAACAGCTAGCATGTGGCTCCCAACAGTTGGCCCCCAGGGGGATGTAATCACTGACAGGGTAAAAAAAATTGCCCACTGCTGCTCTGATACAATGTTATTCAGCCTTGGGTCCCCAGATGTTAAACTACATCCTTGGCTGTTCGCTAAGTTGCCTGGGGTTGATGGGAGTTGGAGTCCAACATCTGGGGACCCAAGGTTGAAGAGTAGTGCCTCAAAGATGTAAACTAAAGGGAGGCTTCCAATGCTGGATTACCAAGGACAGTAAGATATACCAATTAGCAAAGAATTAAAATCTTATGGAACTGCCATATCAAGTCATATCATTCATCATATAATTTTGCCCAGGGATGATAACTATGACCCTAGATGATGTTGGGGGTCCACAGCCCACCAGCCAGCATCACCAATGGTAAGAGGTGAGAATATTAGTCTAAGAACATACAGAGGGCCACAGGCTCCACATCCAGGATTTAGCCCAGAGGTAACAGACATGGTGCCTTCCAGATGTTGGACTACTGCCTGCCTATTAGCTACCGGGCTAAGTTCAGAGTTTTGGTGTATAAAGCCCTGTTTGGACGCACCAGGATCCCTGAAAGATTGCCTTTCCCCTGATATATCCAGTTGATCACTGCAGGCGAGGGTCTCCTGCAGATACCATTTCTTCAGGAGGTCTGCTCTCCACAACACAGGAAAAAGATCTTTAGTTTTGTGGCACCAACACTTTGGAATTCCCTCTTGTTAAATATTAGACGGGCACCATCTCTATCGTCTTAGTTGGCACCTGCTGAAGACCTTCTTTCAACAAGCCTTTTAAGTAGAGACCTTATCCCAGTCCACATCCATGTTGGAATTGTTTTTTAAGATGTTTTAAACATGTTTGTTTTTTAAAAGATGCCTTTTTAAAAATATGTTTTGTTTTTATGATGTTTTAAAATGTGTTTTGTATTTAATATGTTTTATAGATGTTTTTAGAGCTTTGCCATTTGTTTGCCACCCCGGGCTCCTTCCAGGAGGAAGCGTGGGATATATGTTTAATAATAACAACAAGAAGCAAGAATTCCTATCAGGCCCAACCAGCATGGCCAATTGTGAGGGATGATGGGAGTCGGACTGCAACTCCAAACCAGGATACAACAATACCTGAGGGCACCATGTTGGCTACTGCTGACCTAGCCCCCCCATGGTCTTTTCTGACTGGCTAACACCATTCCATTGCCTAAAGGCAGGAAGTAAATGTTCTTTCCCATCAGCTTCTCTTATCTGATAGCACATCTGGAGAGAGCAGGGATTGAATTTGGGGCCTTCTTCACACACACCACAGAGCTATAGTCCCTCCCTAGGGACATACCAATGCTGTTAAGTGGATTGATCAGGGGTAGCCAAAGTGGTGCTCTCCTGGTGTTGGACTACAACTCCCATCATCCCTGGCCATGCTGGCTGGGAGTTGTAGTCCCACTATATCTGGAGGCTGCCATGTTTGCTAACCTCAGGCTAGAGTCATGTTACACATTCTCAAGTTGAAAACAAAACACTCTCTGTGTAATGTGTTAGTCGCTCTTTGTCACATCCTGGGTCCTGGACCTACAATCCTTCCTGTTCCTTCTCGCCTGAAACAGGAGACCCCAAAGATGCCCACCTCAGCTTTGGCCAGTTACCAACTGCACCACAACCCTCAGCAATCCCACCTCCTCCCTGGAAGCGGCCAGTGGGTTGAAAGTGGTTTAGACCTGTGGGGTTATTTATATGTATTAGCGTTTAGAATGCTGTTTGGTAGCATAGCGAAAAACAAACATGCACATGGAAATTTAAATAAATAAAAGTGTATTGTGGCCAAAGTATAAATTACTGACGTTGTATCTGCTTTAGTCCTAAACCTAACCTGCCAGCCTACCCATGCTAAACCCAACCCACAAAGGCCACACTATCTACCTCATAACCATAGCCCCATCTAACTCCAACAACAACCCCACTGTCACTTTCCCTTTATAAACCTTTCACTCACTCCCACTCCCTTGCAAACACTCCAGCCAATCACACGTAACATTCCGTTAACCCCAGAGCTTGGAAGATTACTTTTAAAAAGTAATAAATTACAGTTCCAGTTACATGGCCCAAAAAAGTAGTAATTACCATTACAGTTGCATTTGCTCTGAAAGTAACTGATTACTTTACTTTTTCTCAAAAGTAATCACTACAATTACATTTCTTTAATTTACAATTACTTTTAAAAAAGCCTACAAGGTGCTGGCCTTGGCTGCTGCACAAGTAGCCTAAAACAACATTAAAAATAAACAAACACATACAGCGGTAGTAGAATAATTATTTTTATTCATAAGATAGCAATGGTGGTCTCTCCGCTGGTAAGGGTGGTGGGGAGGGTGGCTGAGGCCACTACTCAGATCTTTGCATGTCAAACCAAGTGCAACCCTCCCCCACTCAGCCAGCCAGCATAATCTCTCTCACTTAACCACCTTCCAGACCCTGCCCTGCCACCAACTAAGGGACATTCACCCAAGCAAACATTTTCCCCTGAGATGCAAAAAAGTTAAAATACTGCCAATGCAGTAGAGTAGCCAGAGAGGGTGGTGGAGGCCACTTTGTGTGCCAAGTGCAAACACAGTATTTACACACACACGCATCGTCATCTTTCACCTTCACAGTTCTTTATCTCCATTCTGCTGCTGCCTCCTTCTCCTTTATCCATGTTCTTGACCTCCGGATCCTTTTCCCCTCCACTTCGTTCTTCACCACCACTATCTGTTTTTTAAAATAATTGCTTTCTCCACTCCACCCCGTCTCACTCTCCTCCTCCTCCCTCGTCGCCTCCTGCCCATCCACAGAGCATGAGGAAAGAGCGATGCTGCACAGAAGCCCAGTTTGAGGCACATGATTTTCATCCACAAATCAGAGGAGCAGAAGACTTCCCCTGCTGCCCCCCCCAAGTAATGCCCAAAAGTAACTCTGGAAATGTTACAATTACTCCACAAAAGTAGTAAAATTACTCCTAGTTCTATTACAATCAAAATGTAAAGGAATTACCCACTCGCTACTCAAAAAAGTAATGAATTACAAGTAATTCGCTACTTGTGACAAGTTACTTCCAAGCTCTGGTTAACCCTAACCTACCTGTACATAAGTTAATAGGAATTGAACCTTGTGCTTCTGTCACACTTTTCTAAACACATACACACATTCAGAGCGGCTTATGATTAATAAAAGATTAAAAATATGGAAAAGTTACAAACAAAAATGATGTTATGGAAATTTGTATATGCAGAGATCGTCAGCGGTCTGAGAGCATGTGTGCCAGTGTGTGCATTTACCCAAGTAGCAGGCTTTTACCCGGCATTTAGATCACTGGGACTTAAGACTTAGTAAAATAAGAAAAGCTACTGTATTTATAGAAGTACATAGTAGATAGGAAGGCATACCTAGTTCTAACTAACTAAGTTGGAGGCGCAACGCCCAGACTTGGGTATTGCCCTCATGGCTCAGGAGAGAGCGCGCGAAGACAAAGATGTCTCCTCTTTCCTTGGACAGTCGAAGAAGAAGATAAAGGAAGGAGGGACAGGTCAGCTTCTCTGAGCATATCAGTTTACAAGGGAAGGAAGTTAGGTAGAGAACAGCACAGGTAAAGGGAAGCAATTTGGATTCCTGCATTGAGCAGGGGGTTGGACTTGATGGTCTTATAGGCCCCTTCCAACTCTACTATTCTATGATAAGCCTAGCCAACTGGAAGCCCCTAACTCTGTATTCCCTTTGGGATGCAAACAAAAGAACCCAAACAGGAGTTGCTGTTGCCCCACTTCCAACAATGATACATAAGGCGGTGGAGCAACCCTTCTTACAATTCTATACAACAGACCCTCCAAACGCCTTCCAAAGTGAAGAGCTAAATGTCTGGGAGGAGAGAAATGTTTTTGCCTGGCACCTAAATATGGATAATGATGGTGCCAGGCATACCTCCCTAGGGAGGCATGTTCTACAAAAGGGGGGCCACCACTAAGGCGGCCTTTTCTCATGTTGCCACTCTCCACACCTCCTTTGGAGGGAGTACATGAAGAAGGACCTCCAATGCTAGGCACAGGGTCTGGGTTGGTACATATAGGGAGAGGTGGTCCTCTAGGTGTTGGGGTCCTAAGCAGTATAGAGTCCAAGAAGTTAGAGATCTCCAAGCCATGACAAACGCACTGCACTCACAGGAGACGTGAGTCTGGTTCCCAAAACTTGACAACTTGTCAGCTCCTGGTCCAGTGGTGAACCAACAGCAAAGGATGACTCACAATGTCTAACTTCAGAAGTCACATAAGCGATTGAACCAGGGAGGAAGCTATCGGAACTCATGCTGCATATATAGGAGTCTGGGCCCAATAACCTATGGGATGCTGGGCCCAATGTCCTGAAGGACCCTGCAGAGTTGCGTAGCGGAACGGAGAGTTTTGAGAGAGCGTGTGTGTGTGTTTGAATCTGTGCTAAGATTCTACCTTCCCTGCAAATTAGTCAGACAGAGGCTTTAAGCTTTAAAATAAGAAATAACTACTTTATTCTGGAAGTACATGCTTGATAGGAAAGAGTCCTATATCTAGCTAACTACCTAAGTTGGAGAAACGAGCACTGAGCCTAGTACTCGCCCTCATGCTGGTGGAGAGGGAGAGACAAGGAAAGATGTCTGCTCCCTTCTGGAGAGAAAGAAGACTGGGAAGGAGGGAAGGAACTGGGATCAACATCCTTTGCATATCAGTCTAGCAGGAAGGGAGAGACAGCAGGAGATCAAAGGACAGGTATAGCCTAGCAACCAAGAGGTCTCCTCTCTAGCTACCCTTTTTAACCCCATGCAGCCTCAACCCACAAGTTGGAGTTGAACCTCATACATTCCAACAGCATACACAGCATACATTTAAAACGTGACTTCCCCTGAAAAATCCTGGGAACAGTCGTTGAAGTTTTAAGGGTGCTGGGAATTAGAGATTTGATATGGGTAAACTACAGTTCCCAGGATTTTTGGGAGGCAGCCATCTGCTTTAAATGTATGGCGTGTACACAGCCTCAAGAGTTCAATAGGTGATGATACAATAGTACAATGCGTGTAAGTATTCACATGCAGGACACCCCTGGATTCAAATTTCCTTGTAACAAAATTGAAGGAGAGTGCTTAGCATGCCAAAAGAATCTGGTTTAAGGCTTTTAAAAAAAACCACCAACCTGCACAGAATACCTAATGTGGGAGGGGGGAGACAGAGAATGTGTAGAAGAGGAACCCAAAAGGTAAACCCTCCAGTTGTTTTCCTGCCTATTGCAGAATGAGTTGTAATGGAATCACCCCAGGAGTTGGATCAATACAATTTCAAGAGACCAGGATGAAAATACTATAGACATTTTTATTGGTGGTTTCATACATACATTTGGAAACATACATTTGACAAGTGTCTGTGCTAGTAAAACAGCTCCATGCATCCCGGAAGCAATTGATTCTGGAGGAGGCAACTATCAGTACGTGCCTAGTTTGCCTCTTTATGGGTAATGCACAGAAGAGGTCATACAATCATCATGTTTTAAAAAGCCAGGGGGTACCATCTGGCATATAAACCCCATGAGAGATACCCTGGCTTGTGCCAATGTGTAGCAGACAGCAACAAGTCTCCAGCAGGAACAGTCACAAAGAATGATACACAGATAAGTTGACCCAAAGTATATCCCACTAGGAGGTACAAAGGCATTGCCTACCTGAGTGTGCTTCATGTGGCAGCTGAACAATACTTCGTCATGTCTTCATGGGCAATGTTTGCAGCATTTGTTTCAGGAGCAGCCTCTGGGCATTGCCTGGTCAGTGGTCTCTCTAATGAGCTACAAAATGATAGCACAGAACTAGCTCTGCCCATAGGATTTGGTGGGTGCTCTTGGCAACATCTATCCCCCTGCCCCAATATTTTGGACATAACACAAGTCATCCCACATAAACCTATACTACTGGGCCTTAGAGATAGAGTCATCAGAGTTAGATAACTATCAACTGCATTTGCAACTGAAGACAAAGCATTTAATAGTCCACAGTTCTGTCCTTGAGCATGTGAACAACAGTGTAGTGTCCAGGCAACTTAGCTTCAGCCTTTTGTTGCCAGAGTGAAAAGTATTAAAACACGCCTTCTGGTTAAAGTAGTTCTCTTAAATTTAATGATCCACTGGGAAACATTTTGTCTCCAAGGAGCTCCCCCTAATCTATTGCATGAATTGGGGAGCCAGGAGTCTAGCAAACACCCAATTACAACATGCCAGTTTCTTGTTTGCAAAAGGTGGAGGACAGCATTCATGAAGGAAGCATTACATCTAAAAGAATAGTCCACCTTATTAATATAAATCAGGAGTTGACAAATGTGGCTCCCTTCAGATATTGTTGAACTCCCAGCTGCCATCAACATGGCCAGTGGCACCTTGGCTGATGGTGCAAGCTGCAGTCCCAACAACACCTGGAGGACACCCCAATGGGTAGCTTTGACACACATCATTAAAAACATATACGATTAGTTCATTTCCTTGACCCTGAAAGTGTGCTGTGACTAGCGGGGTAGTGCTTCAACTGTCTTGCTTAACTATTTAAATTAGAGGACAACATCCTTTAGACCGGAGAGCTTAAGATGCATTTTCCAAGCGTAGCTCTAAGATGTCCCTGGGAGTAACCCCAACTGGAAAACATGCTGCAGGCAAGATGACCGCCCCGTCACCGGTGCTCCCACGATGGAACTCCACAGCAGGTGCATTGTCCTGTGCAGGAGAATTGTCACAGCCTTCTGAAAGGTCCTTATAGGTATCTTGAAGGTCCTCAGAACCAAATGTTGGCAGAGCTCGTCTCAAGCAGGCACTAAAGCGGTGAAGTAAGTTAATGGTAGAGCGCCTTGTAGGGAGGAGATTCTCCAGATGGAACTGCTGACGTTCCTCACTGTATGATCTCTCCCAGAATTGGTTCCGGAAATAAAAATAGTAAATCCAATAGAAAGCTGTAACCACCACAATGGCTGCACCGATAACCAAAAACATATTCCACCAGTCTGGAAACAGAAGATCCATTTTTTATGTATTTCTACATGTTTATATATATCTTCCATAGTTCCCCCCCACATCTTTTCTGTATCCTCTATTCCTCATTTTTATTTTTATTTTTTGTTTCTTTTTTATTCCTTGTTTATTGTGAGCAGGTATAACTTGATTAGACTCTTAGTTTGCATGGTATGCAGTTGGCATAAAATAAGCTTGTAGTTTATCATTTAACAACATGTTTACATCCTTTGACTGTTAAAAATGTAGTCTTGCATGCATTTTGTACTTTTCTCATCTTAAAAAAATGCAGTTATCAATACTCGCTTTTAATACACATTTGCTGAACCATTCTGTTCATAAGACACATTATATTAAATGGTGTTACATCAGTGTGGTGTAGTGGTTAGAGGGTTGGACTACGACCTAGGAGACCAGGGTTCAAATCGCCACAGAGCCATGAAGCTCACTGGGTGACCTTGGGCCAGTCACTGACTCTCAGCCTCAGAGGAAGGCAATGGTAAACCACCTCTGAATGCCGCTTGCCACGAAAACCCTATTCATAGGGTCTCCATAAGTCAGGATCGACTTGAAGGCAGTCCATTTCCATTTTCATGACTGCAGCCTAAGCTAGATGAACTTGGCCCCCATTGAAACCAAAAGGAACTAAGCCTGGGCCATGAATAGCTTGCCTCTACTGATTTAAATAGATCAAAGTTCAACTTACTTGGGATCCAGCAACTTGTGCCCACCTCTCTCTCTCTCTCCCAATCCCCATTTTCTACCCTCAGACCCTTCCTTTTTTACCCGACAGCTCTTCTTCTCACAGGACAACAAGCTCACACCTTATTCACCCGAGAAGAGTTAAGCCACAGCAGCTATTGCTTCCTAGCCATTACCGTCCTGAGCATTATTAGATGCCCTGCCCTACCCTCCACACATTAATAAGCACTAAAAAAATGGGGGGTGAGGGAGCCATGCCCATCCAGACCAGCCCTCTGCTCCATGCTCACAACTGACAAGACAGAAGGGCATGGAAGGGGCAATCACACAGGACGAGTCTCGGCCATAAGCAGGAAGACTGCACACGATTTGCTGGACAGATTCTCAGTCTGAAGATGTAGAGCCAGGAATGAAGTCATGGGGCACAGTTCAGTGATCGAAAAAGATGTTAGCATGCTGTGATGGATGGACCGATCTAGTATCTCCATCCCAGCTATGAGTCTCACTCGCTCACTCTCTCTCACACACACACACCCGATTTCATAGCTTCATAGGATTCTGTCTCAAGAACTCAAGCCTTACATCACCGAGAGGTAGGGTATATAAGGCCAGGTCCCTGGTGAGTGCCTGGATGGGAGACCGCCTGGGAACCATATGTAAGCCGCCTTGGGTTTCTATCATGAAAAGAAAGGCGGGGTATAAATGTAATAAATAAATAAATAATAATAAATAATAGTTGAAGGCTCTGGGCAGCATGCTCCAGAATAAGAAGATGCATGCAATAACTTGCCTGGTATCTTTGAGGGAGCCACTGAATTCGACAAGGGACAGCAGGCACTTTCCAGTTAAGGATGGCTGAGGACCATTAACAGGAGCTGCAGCTAAAACACTTCAGCTCTAACTGCTGAGAAGGGCTTGTGCTGCTTTGTAGGTCAGAGAGCAATTCGCTGCGCATGGATCCTTGTGCAGCTGACCAGCACCATTCTTGCATGCAGGGGGCAACAAATCAAGAGGCAAAGCCCAAGGTTTGCTGCAGTTAGCAAAATGTTTAGAAAAGGCCACAAAGGCGTGGAAGGAAAGGGAAAGAACCCAAAACATCCCAAAGAGGACTAAGCAACTCTCACTGGCTGCAGGAGGGAGAGAAAATGAGCAAAGGGAATCTCCAGAAACGGAAAATTCAGGCAAAGGGCGTGGATTCCCTTCTGAAGAGGAGCACCTCATCCTACAACATTTTTTAAAAGGGTCCCACTTATGTCTTGGGGTTTAGACTTTACAATCTCCTCCATATAATCATAATAGGGCAAGAAGAAATCCCTCCCCTTCCTGTAATTTAGTATCTGCAAGGAAAGATTGTAATAATAACCCTACTCTCCATCAGACCTGTAGCCAGTGGGGCTGGGGGGAACCCCTTCTGAAAATGTTCTCCCCACACCCTTCTTGTTCTTTTACAAAAAAAGTAAACTGCAGGAAAAAAAACCCTTTTGGGGTTTCACCCCCCCCAAAAAAGGTGAGAGAGCATCCTAGTAATGGGAGGCTTCCAGCATCCATATGAGCTACCTCAAAACAAAAGAGCCTGCATTGGAGCAGGCAGGCAGGAGGCCAAGGTGATGGCCTTCAGCCTGAGCAGAGCCCAGCATCCTACACGAGAGGGGCGGCTTGGAAACCTTTCCAAAGGGGTGGCCATGTTAAGTCCTTTGCATCAACATCAGCAGAGGAGCTTCTAACATCTTTCAAACTTGCAAGGCACCTCAGAATTCTTTGCTTTAGAACGCACCGTTCCGTGTAATTTCAGTTAGGAGGACACTCGCGCAGAGTCCAAACCACTGCTACAAAGAAGAAGAAGATACCTTCTGGGGAAGAGAGCACCTCAGCGCTGCAAACAGGAGATTTATTTCCCCGTTATACAAATGGAGAGAAGGGCGGCTCTGGCCGCCTAAGGGGACCAGACTTCCCAGGCGCTTAAGGCCCACGCCAACTCCCCTGAGGCTGGACACGGCAAGCAACAAGTATCTTACCATGATCAGGTCCCACCTCGCCCCGGCCCTGGGTGACAGCCTGCAGCCTTCTGCCCGTGGGGCGCCGCTGCTCGCATATAGGGGCCTCTCCCAAGGAGCAAGAGCAGGGCGGGCTGCACGTCCCGCAGCAGAACCGGGAGCCCGCCCCGTCGCGCTCCTCCACGCATTGAAAGGCCCCCACCGACGGCGGCTCCGACCCGTACAGCCAGTTGCGGCACAATTCCTCTCCCTCCGTCTGCCTAGAGGCGCCTCCACCGATAGCCATCAGCAGGACCAAAACACACAGTAGAGCCCCCTTCATGGCGCAAACGTCTTCAGGGTAGGACCACGTCGGGGCGACGCCTCTTTCCACGGGCGGGCGCTTCTAGCTATTCAATCCAACCTCTCCGTCTAATAAACCCCAGTGGTCTCACCTGTTCCATTCAACCTCTGCCCAGCCATTTTATATGTGGCTGGAGACGTAACTGGTCTCAGCTGGTCTGGCCCCGATCCCTGCGCCAGAGGAGAACCCATTCTGGTCATTCACACTGGGCCAGAAGCAGTTGGTCAGTCTGACTGATGCTGCCCTGGGCCCCGATTCAGGGGTGCCTTACAGCAGGAGTCCATACAAGCTTACTCAGGAGTAAAAGCCTCGCCAATTTACAGATGGAACTAGCTAGCATAGATTTGCTCAGAAGTAAAGCTATACTTGGAGGGACATCACTGTTCAATGGAGAAGGCAGAAAATAATCTTCCCCATGTTGGACTATGACCTGGGAGACCAGGGTTCGAATCCCCATCTAGCCTTGAAGCTCATCGGGTGACCTTGGGCTAGTCACTGTCTCTCAGCCTCATGAAAACCCTTGAATTGACTTGAAGGCAGTACATTTACATTTTTAATGTTTAGACAAGTGACCAGGGCCAGCCATAGGACTATTATTATTATTAATTATTATTATTATTATTACCATTTATAGACCTCTTACTATCTAAAAGATCTCAAAGCAGTTTACAATGGATTACACATGGTACAATAAAAAAAAATCAAAATGAATATACAAAGCAATTGCCCCATGGGCCACAAGTGCCTTTGCCTCCCCCCCTTCAGTTTTGCACGGCCAACCAGAGGATTTATGGGGCTTGGTGCAGGTGTGATGTTGGGGGCCCTGCTGCTGCCCCCTGCAAGGACCCATGCAGTGTGTACAAAGCTGAGGGCTGTTGGAAGTGGGGCAAGAGCAACTCCTGTTTTGTTCTTTTGTTTATGTTCCAGAAGGAAGATAGAGTTGGGGTCCTCCAGATGGCTAGGCTTGACTACCTTTACCTGTGATGCTCTGACTTCCTTCCTTCCCTCTTCTCTTCTTCCACTGTCTGAGAGAAAGGAGACGCCTTTGTCTCTGCTCTTTCCATCCTGAGCCATGAGGGCAACTCCCAAACCTGGGCGTTGCGCCTCCAACTTAGTTAGAACTAGGTATGCCTTTCTATCTACTATGTATTTCTATAAATAAAGTAGCTTTTCTTATTTTTCTAAATCTTAAGTCTCATGATCCTAATGCAGGGTAAAAGCCTGCCGCTTAGGTAAACGCACACACTTGCACGCACACATCTCAGACCATTGACAGTCTCTGCTAATATCTATACAAATTTACATAACAAGAGCCACATGTGAGAATTATTGCATGTAGATGCTATTGGAAGTCGCTGATTCATAGGGTCGCCATAAGTCATAATCGACTTGAAGCCACATAACAACAACAAGAGACTGCACACTTGAGCATTCTGGCCTGCAGCTCCTCCTTGCCTTGGGATGAAGCAGAATAATAGATGGGCTTCATTTTTTTTCTTTCATGGGGATAAAGGAATAGGCATCCAGTTGTGCTTCCCCTGAATACCTCCTCCAAATTCCAAACCCTTTCTGGCAGAGCTTCGTTTTGCTTCCTAGGACTTACAGCTTATGTCTTTATTTTATTATTAAATATGTAGCGCTTATAGTGTTCATAGTAATGTTGCCTCAAAGCCTGTGTTCCACTGTGCTAATGACCTCAAAGAGGAAACTGAAAAGAAACATACCGTAAAGCTAACTGAGGGAACATCGTTTTCATAGCTAGTACCCAAACAACCTGAAGAACCTGGAGGAAAAGGTCACACTAGATTTGAAAAGAGATTTCTTAATATGCAATAAATAAATAAATAAATCTGGTTTTAACCTTACTTTTTAAACAATTCATCCACCTGAGCAGAATACCTCAGACAGGGAATGCAGACAGAGAGTGGGAATCCTAAGGGTGAGCACGCAAGGCCAGCCCTTCAGTTCCTTTCCCGCGACCAGCTGCAATGGAATCAAGCCAGAAGAGACCAGGATCAAAGTATCACACACCTTTTTATTGGTACATACATTTGGAAACATACATTTGACAAGTGTCTGCTCTATAAAAACAGCTTCATGCATCCCAGAAACGACTGATTCAGGAGGAGGCACCCATCAGTGCTTGCATGGTCTGCCTCTCTGTGGGTAATGCACAGAAGTGGACATATAATCCTCAAATTTAAAAAGGTCTTGCGGGTACCATCTGGCATATAAACCCCCATGATTACTATACTTGCATCAATGGTTTGTTGCATATTGGCACAATTACTATACATTACTAAAGCCTTGCATATAGCATGTGGCAGAATAACCCCCATGTTAAAGTATACTTGTGCCAACATGTTGCAGACTTTTTGGTAGGAACAGAATGATACATAAATCAGCCACCCAAAGGCCATCCCCTTAAGCGCAGAGGTACTAAGGTACCAAGTGTATTTCATGTGGCAGCTTAACAATACTTTGGGTATGTCTTCACTGGCAAATATTTACAGCATTCATCTCAGGGCCAGCCTTTGAGCATGACCTGGTCAGTGGTTTCTCTACTGAGCTATAACTTGCATCACAGAACTAGTTTTGCCCATTGGATTTGGTGGGTATGCAACATCTTTTGGTCTCCCCCCCCCGCAACATTTTAGATGCAACATAAGTCATTCCATATTAACCAATTTTCTTTAGAGATGGAGCCGTCAGAGGGAAGGCAAGTTTTATTAATCATACATTCGCAGCTGAAGACCAAATGTTTAACTATGCCCTCTAGTCTTGGAGTGTGTTGAAAAATGCATAGGATGATCAAGTGCAAGCAACTTGGCTTCAGCCTTCAATGTTGCCAGAGTGAAAAGAGTTAAAAAATATACTGCCCCTTGGTTAAAGCCATTCTCCTCTTAAATATAATGGTCCATTGGGAAACATTTTATCTCCAAAGAGCATCCTACCGCATGAATGAGGGGTAGGGAGTCTGCCAAATACCCAATTAAAACATGCCACTGTGTAGTTTTTAAAAGGTAGACAACATGCACCAAGGAAGCACTACATTTAAAAGAACATTCAGTCTCCTTAATATAAATCAGGTGTGGACAATGTGGTGTCCTCCAAATGTTGCTGAACTGCCATCAATCCCAGTCAGCATGGCCAATGGCATCAAGGGTGATGGGACATAGTCCCAACATTTGGAGGGCACCAGATTGGCTACCTTCGATATTAAAATCATTATTATACATGGTTAGTTCATTTCCTTGACCCTAAAAGTATGCTGCAACTAACATGGAGTGGTGGTTTGGCCACCGTGCTTAACTGTTTAGAGCAGCCTTTCCCAACCAGTGTGCCTCCAGATGTTGTTGGACCACAACTCCCATCTTCCTGACCATTGGCAATGCTGGCTGAGGCTGATGGGAGTTGTGGTCCAACAACATCTGGAGACACACTGGTTGGGAAAGGCTGGTTTAGAGGATAATGTCTTGTTGCATCACTGGGTGGATCAAGATCTATTTTCCAAGCTTGGCTGTGAGATGTGACCAGTTGTCGTCCCAACTGGAGAAGATGCTGGAGGCAAGACTATTGCCTCGTCCCCAGAACTCCCATGATGGAAGTGCACTGCAGGTTCACTGCGCTGTGCAGGAGAAATGTCACAGGTATCCTGAGAGCCTTCAGGGCTAGATGATGGTAGAGCTCTTCTCAAGCAGGCACCACAGCGGTGGAAGAAGTCAACGACAGAGCGCCTTGTGGGGAAATAATCCTCCAGATAAATCTGCTGTTCATCACTGTCTGGCGTCTCCCCAGACCGATACTGGGTATAACAATAATACATCCAGTGGCAAGCCATAAAACCAAGAATGGCTGCACTGAACACCCAAAACGAGTTCCACAGATCTGGAAATAGAAGATTGGTTATTTATGTATTTATATAAAAGTGTACATATCTGCATATATTTGTATCCTATATAATTCCCCTGTTTTCTTTCCTTATCCTCCTCTGTTCTTCATTTATTATTGTTAATTTTTTGTGGGTTTTTAGTTCCTTTTCTAAAAAACAAAGCAAAACATTACCCAGTGGTGGCTTGTGGCTCCATGTCAGTGGGGCAGTGGAATCCATTCCAGGTTCAGATTCCACTGACATGGAGGCACCAGCTGCTGCCACTGGTGTTACCTAAATGGATTCTGATTTTCTATGGTATACACTTCGGTATAAGTTTATGTTTTATTGTATGTGTATTGTACTTTTCTAGTCTTATTAATCCCCCTTCCCAGGCAACTCTGAGAATTATAGCTCTGTAAAGGGAATAGTCTCCTAACAACTCTCAGCACCCTTCACAACAGCCCTCGGGATTATTTGGGCAGTTATATATACTTGGTCTAACAGGGCTGGCACCAGGCATGACTGGGCATTTGGGCACCAGCCTGCCCCGGGCCCATGGCACCACAGCCCAATATCCCCCATACAAGTGGTGTGGGACTAATAAGCCCACCTGCATGCTCCACCTACCTCTCGAGTCATGTGAATGACATGCAGCGTAGCAAGCATCCCTGCCATCACCCAAGATGGCAGTGGGGGCATTGGCCCCTTAGGGGAGCCCCTGCTGCCATCTTGGGTGATGGCAGGCATGCATGCACTGTACATACAGCATCCACACTGATGCGAGAGGTAGGTGAGGCATGCGTGTGGGCTCATTGGAGCCCATGCTGTTTGTATTAAGGAGGTGCCTGGGAGCACCCTCTCCACAATACGTGGCAGGGTCAGGTTGCAGAACCCGATGCCACAGATCACTGAACGGGAACACCACCCACCTACCCTAAGAAGGGGCACTTCAGGGACCCCTTTGGACAGCAGGGGCCCTCTGCCAGGGCCCAACCTGGCTGCCCTCTGGCACCAGCCCTGTGGTTTAACCTTGCATTTGGTGAACTGTTTTGTTCAACTTTTTTTATTGTAAGCTACTGGGGTCAGTTTGTACCCCAGAGATATTTTTTTGTCACCACAAGTGTGCTTGACACTACAAAAGCATGTTGAGCCAACAAACGAACAAACACACACTTATGTGGAGTACTGTACATTGGCCCCTTCTCCATGCATATCATGTAAACGAGGGTAATTTTTGATCCAAGTGTTTATTTGTTTCCAGAAGGAAAAGGATAAGTGGTAACTGGCTGAAGTTTGGGAATGTTGTATGGGTGATAGTTTGTGCCAATGGCCTAGGAGGACAACCCTGTAGGTCTGCTCATGTGTAAATTACACAATAAAAGGCAGAAATTTGCCCCCGGGGCTTTTGCTGGGTTATTTTTGGACCACAGTAGGATTTTTGTTTCCAGAAGGAAAGTGGTAAGTGGCAGCTGGCTGAAATTTGGGGTTGTTATACAGATTAAAATTTGTGACAATGTCCCAGGAGGATATCCTTGTAGGTCTGCTTACATGTAAATTACACAATGAAAAGTGCACCTGGGGTTGAAAAGTACCCAAGTCTGCATGAATGCTACAAAGTACTAACACAATGATTATGCTATCAATTCAATTCAAATTTATTATACGGTCAAAGACCCGTTAAGCATGTACAGTTAAAAGAAATTAAAACAAGCAAACATATAAAATAAAAGTAACAAGGTATGGGGAAGTTATGTCTGTCAGGACACGGGGTTAGTGGTGTTTTCACAGCGTAAGGATTGAGCCGTGTGGAGAAACTTGGCAACCCCGAGCGGATTATGCTATCATAAAACGTGTTAACCTTTATGGCACAAAACGTGTTAACCTTTATGGCACAAAACGTGTTAACCTTTATGGCACAAAACGTGTTAACCTTTATGGCACAAAACGTGTTAACCTTTATGGCACAAAACGTGTTAACCTTTATGGCACAAAACGTGTTAACCTTTATGGCACAAAACGTGTTAACCTTTATGGCACAAAACGTGTTAACCTTTATGGCACAAAACGTGTTAACCTTTATGGCACAAAACGTGTTAACCTTTATGGCACAAAACGTGTTAACCTTTATGGCACAAAACGTGTTAACCTTTATGGCACAAAACGTGTTAACCTTTATGGCACAAAACGTGTTAACCTTTATGGCACAAAACGTGTTAACCTTTATGGCACAAAACGTGTTAACCTTTATGGCACAAAACGTGTTAACCTTTATGGCACGACAAGGAGTTGTATTCAATGCTAAGTCCTACTCAGACAGACCAACTGAAGTAAATAAACATGATTAACTTAGGTTCTTTGGTTTCAATGGGTTTAACTCTGACTTCACAGCTGGTATAGCACAGTGGGGAGGAGAGCCTGGCTGGGAGTCCAGAGTCTGTGAGCTCAAATCCCCGCTCCTGTCTCCTGGGTGTCAAGGGCCAGCTAAAGATCACCCCCACAGGCAGCGGCTCAGGGTTTACGTGCCCTGCCTCCTGTCCAGCCATGGGCAAGCGGCATAGTCCCAAGGAGCCCAGTTGCCCCCCAGCTGGCAGTTGCGGACAAGGGAGGGGCTGGCTTGGGCAGCTGTAGCAAGCTGAGCTGGCCCGAGCCAGCTGGGGAGGGCAAGCCTCAGAGGGAGGCAATGGTAAACCCCCTCTGAATAGTGCTTACCATGAACACCCTATTCATAGGGTAGCCATAAATCAGATTGACTTGAAGGCAGTCCATTTCCATTTCAACTCTGATTTAGTTGAATACAACCCAAGGTTCTTTGTTTAAAAGTGCAACATTCATGTTAACTAACTTAACATTCATGTTAACTTAGGCTGCTGGCCAACCTACTGCTACAGAGAGGAAAGGGAAAATTCTGGGGGAAGAGAACCTAAGGACTGCAGAGACAGGGGGCTCCTTTCCCCAAACTACAAAATGGAGAGAAAAGTATGTGAACACCAGAGAATACCAGACGGAGCCCCTCAAGGCCAACCCCAACTCCCTTGAAGCTGGCGGTGATGGCGGCATCTTACCTGGTGCAGAAGACGAAGATTGCTTGAACTCTCCATCGCCCTTAAGAATCGCCTGTAGCCTTCTGCCCGTGGGGCGCCGCTGCTCGCCTATAGGGGCCTCTCCCGAGGAGCAACAGCAGGCCACCCCGTCGCGCTCCTCCACGCATTGAAAGGCCCCCACCGACGGCGGCTCCGACCCGTACAGCCAGTTGCGGCACAATTTCTCCCCCTCCGTCTGCCTGGAGGCGCCTCCACCGATAGCCATCAACAGGACCAAAACACACAGCAGAGCCCCCTTCATGGCGCAAACGTCTTCAGGGTAGGACCACGTCGGGGCGACGCCTCTTTCCACGGGCAGGCGCTTCTAGCTACTTAATCCAACCTCTCTGTCTACTAAAGGCAGGCACACGCCACACAGGTTCCTTCAATAAGCTTTTATACGCCCATCCAACAACTTTCCCTTGAGGCAGCTGGGAAACACAGCTAGTCTCAGCTTGCCTGGTCCCGATCCCTGCACCAGAAGCAGACTAAAAGGGCTCCAGCTGCACTCTTGGCCCCGATTCGTGGGTGGCTTACAGCAGGAGCCCACCCAAGCTTACTCACAAGTAAGAACCACACCAATTTACAAACAGAGCTAACATACCTTTACTTGGAAGCAAAGCTATACTCCAAGGGACAACACCATCCCATGGGTGACGGTAAGGGAGAGGGGCTTTCCCAGTAAGCCATGACTCCTAATGCTTAAATTAGTGGCAGTGTCCCCCATACCTTTCTCTTAGCTGTTCCATACCCGATTGTATAACGACAGGAGTATTGGAAGCAATAGTGTAGCGGCCAATTCAGAAGTGGAGAGTCCCTTCATGAAAACCACAGCCATGCCCCCTCCCCCCCCTTTTTTTGCTGCTGGGTTAAGAATGTGATTCTTGTTAATGCCTTCTCCCACCTCAACAGACATCCCTAGGAGCCAATAAACATGAAAGGGGAGAGTGTTAGCTACTGAAAAGAGTCTTCTCAGAGGCCGACTCACCTTTCACCCTGATTGCCTCTAATCAACAGAAAGGAAACTTGTTAGAAGACTCTTCTCAGTGGCTAACACACTCTCCTTTTGTGCTAATTGGCTGAAGATACAAGGACCCTGCTGGAACCCTGTTCCCAAAAAAGTAAGGGGCCTAAGACCCCCACCCCACCCTACCCTGGACAACTACATCCCTCAGCAGAGTTAACACAGCAGTCGCAACAAATCAGTCTGTTAACATTGGAAGTGGGGCAAGAGCAACTCCTGTTTTGTTCTTTTGTTTATGTTCCAGAAGGGAGATAGAGTTGGGGTCCTCCAGATGGCTAGGCTTGTTTACCTTTACCTGTGATGCTCTGGCTGACTTCCTTCTGTTGCTAGACTGTTATGTGTTTAGGGAAGCTTACCTGCCCCTTCTCCTTCTGCCTTTCCCCTTCTTTCTTCTCCGACTGTCTGGGAGAGAGGAGACATCCCTTTGTCTCTGCTCTCTCTCCTAGCATGGGGCTAACTCCCGCACTTGGGCGTTATGCCTCCATCTTAGTTAGAACTAGGTATGCCTTTCTATCTACAATGTATTTCTATAAATAAAGTAGCTTTTCTTATTTTACTAAGTCTCCAGTCTCAGTGATCCTGAAGCAGGGTAAAAGCCTGCTTTCTTAGGTAGACGCGCGCGCACACTGGCACACTCGCATTTCAACATCTGCTGCTACTCTCTGCTGCTGTGGTGCTGCTTTTAAACAAAATTAAACAACACAAACACACACAGCAACAGTTAAGGCCAGTGGTAAAGGTGAGAAAGAAAAACTAAGGTTTATTTACTTCTAATATACACAGCCCTCTCTCCGAGTTAGAGCTCAGATAGAGAGCGCACCTCCTCATACATGGAGAACAAAGGAGAGTGTGTGGTCCCAGAAGAAGCAGGAAGAGATGCTCAAAACAAACTAAGTCGCAAGGTGGTCAAGTGAGAGGAACAGAAAACATTCCTCTTTCTGTCTAGCACCCCCTCTCCCTGGTTCAGGTAACCAAATACAAGTGTTGTTGGTTGTTGCTTTCTTCCAGCAAGGATGAGTGCAAGTATTTGTATGCAGGCCTCTTTTCAATTCAGATTTCCTTTTAGCACTAGATCTGAAGGCAAGAGATTGACTAGTGTGCAAAAACTAACCCAGCCCTGATTTAAGCCTTAAAAAAAAACCATCCACTTGAGCAAAACACCTCAGAGTGAATGCAGAGGAAGAATAGCAACCCTACAGCTAAGTACCTCAGACCACCCCTCCAGTTCTTTTCCTGCTCATTGCAGTACCAGCTGGCATGATATCCAATCAGAAGTTAGACAGCTACAATCAAAGAGACCAGGATAAAAATACTACATGCATTTTTATTGGTGATTTGGTGCATACATTCGGAAATATACATTTGACAAGTGTCTGTGCGACGAAAACAGCTCCATGCATCCCGGAAGCAATTGTTTCAGGAGACACCCAACAATGCTCACCTGTTTTGCCCCTTTATGGATAATGCACAGAACTGGTCATACAATCATCATGTTTTAAAAGGCCTTGGGTGTACCGTGTGGGATATTGGCCCTATGAGAGATGTCCTTGGCTTGTGCCAATAGGTGGTAGACAATAATTCTTCAGTAGGAACTGTCACACACAGAGAGAGAATAGTACATAGATGAGCTGCCCTAAAGCACATTCCTCTAGGAGAATTACTGAGAAATACTGTTTCATGTGGCAGCTGAACAATACTTTGTCATGTCTTCTCTGCCAAGGGTTTGCAGCGTTCATTTTAGGGGCTGCCTTTGGGCTTTGCCTGGTCAGTGGTCTCCCTACCAAGTTATAAAATGAGCACCCTCTTCCCCCCTTCCCAGTTTGGGGCACAACACACATCATCCCATATAAACCTTGAATTCAGAGATAGACCTACCAGAATTAGAGAAGGGAGGGGTGGAGTTGTATTCATTGTACATTTCCAACTGAAGGGGAAAGCATTTAATAGTCTGCAGTTCAGTCCCGGGGCATGTGAAAGACTGTGCAGCATGACCAAGTCCAGGCAACTTGGTTTTAGCCTTCTGTTGCCAGAGTGAAAAGAATTGAAAATACCCCCTCTGGTTAAAGCCATCCTTCTCTTAAGTATAACAATCCATTGGGAAACATTTTGTCCCCAAGGAGCTGCCTGTAACCTACAGCATGAATTTGAGGGGTGGGTGAGTAGGGGTCCAGCAAATACTCAATGACAACATGCCAGTGTCTTGTTTTTAAAAGGTTGACAGCACTAAGAATCAAGGAAGCACTACATGTAAAAGAACAGTCAGATTCAGTATAAATCAGGTGTGGACAGTGTGATGCCCTCCAAATGTTGCTGCTGAACTGCCATCAGGCCCAGTCAGCATGGCCAAATGCATCAGGGGTGATGGGACTTGTAGTCAGGAGGGCACCACTATTATGGCTACATTTGATGTACATTATTAAAATAATCATTATACATGGTTAGTTCATTTACTTGATCCTAAAAGTATGCTGTGACTAGCTTGGAGTGGTGCTTAAGCCACCTTGCTTAGCTATTTAGAGGATAATGCCTTGTTGCATCACTGGATGGATCAAGATCCATTCTCCAAGCTTGGCTGCGAAATGTGACCAGAAGCTGTCCCAACTGGAGAAGATGCTGGAGGCAAGATGATCGCCTTGTCCCCAGAGCTCTCACGATGCAATGGCACAGCAGGTGTATGGTCCAGTGCGGGAGAATTGTCCTGAAGGCGCTCAGGCCCAGATGATGGTGGAGCTCTTCTCAAGCAGGCACCACAGCGACAGAAGAAGTCAATGACTGAGCGCGTCGTAGGGAAATAATCATCCAGATAAATCATCTGCCGTTCACTACGGGGCTGGCTCTGAATCCAACATTTGTAAACCCAGTAGCAAAGCGCAATAAAAATAAGGGCTAAAGCGATGCCCCAAACGGTGCACACCGAGTCTGGAAATAGAAGATGATCTGTTATTTATGTACTGACACATTTTGTATTTATATTTGTCTTTTGTTGACAAATTTTCCTCAATCTTCTCTCCTTAACCTCCTCCAGTCTTCATTTTAGTTTTTTCTTTTTTGGTTCCTTTTATTTGAACAGGTGTGGCTTGATTAGATTCTTATTTTATATGGTATACAATTAGTATTGAGCTTATATTTTATTCCTTGTGCTATGTACTTTTCTAGACTTTTAAAAAAAGGTGGTGATCAATACTCAGGTTTTTAATTACACATTTGCTGAACTGTTCTGTTCAACTTTTTTTTATTGCAAGCCACTTATTTTATTTTACAGAAGTATTTCTATACTGCCCCCTCATCATTCATAGGGTAGTCATAAGTCAGGATCATCTTGAAGGCAGTCCATTTCCATTTTTCACAGATCAGGGTGGTGTACAGCAACATTAAAACTTTACAAACATTTAAGAGCAGTACAGAACAATTATTAAAATGGTTGGCTAAGAACTTGTCCCCAAAAGCAGGGCAGAAGTAAATAGACAGGGCATCTGTGCCCATCTCAGATTCTGGGTTGGACCCAGACTAAAGCTAAAATTCTAAACATGTCTACTCAGAAGGAAAAAAAGGTAAAGGTGTCCCCGCACTTATAGTGCGAGTTGTTTGACTCCTAGGGTGACGTATATATGGGGTGGGATTGCCAGTTCCTTCCCCGGCCTTTCTTTACCCTCCAGCATATGCCGGGTACTCATTTTACTGACCACGGATGGATGGAAGGCTGAGTCGACCTCAACCCCTTTTACCGGAGATTCGACTTCCTCCTTCTGTTGGAATCTGTGAGCAGAGCTTCGGCTGCGTTACTGCCGCTTATGACTCTGCACCATGGAGGATCTTAGAAGGAAGGCACATTGAATTCAGTGCATAAGTGGTGCCAGGCCTACAGCCTAAGCTAGCTGAACTTGGTTCCTTTTGAAATCAATAGGGACTAAGCCCATGCCATGACTAGCTTGCCCCCACTGTGTTTAATAGGACCAAAGTTCAACAGCATTTTGTGCCTCTCTTGCCCCCTTCCCCAGAACTTTCATTTCCCCTCCCAAGAACTCCTTCCCTTCTCACAGGGAAATTTTGCATGTGCAACAGGCTCACACTCAGAGGTGTAGTTGTCCAGGGTCATAGTGGGTCTCAGATCCCTTACTCTTTTGGGAGCAGGGTCCTTTATACAAGCCTATCAGCATGAAAGAGGACTATGTTACCCACTGAGAAGAGTCTTCTCACTTGGCTGGAAACATGCTTTCATGCCCTTTTGTGATGATTGCAGCCAATCAGAAGAAGATGAGTCAGTCCCTGAGAAGACTCTTCTCAGTAGCTAACACACATCTCTCCTTTCATGCTGATGGTCTCCTAGGGTAAGTGAGAAGTGAGCTTCATGGCAAAGTACTTTCTCCCTTGGTTAGCAACATGCTTCTTTGTCCTTTTGTGCTGATTGGAGCCAATCAGAGTGGAAAGAAGGTGAGCCAGTCACTGAGAAGACTTCTCAGCAGCTAACACACCTCTCCTTTCCTGCTGATGGGCTCCTAGGGTAAGTGAGAAATGAGCTTCCCCACAAATTACCTTGGTCTTCCAGAATTCTTACATTTCTGGCAATATTTAGCCCAGAGAGAGAGAAAGAGAGAGTGTCTCAGTCACAAGGAGGAAGGGAACAAGACTGTCAATCCAGCGCTATGGGGGTTCTGGGGAAGAGAGTCGAAGGGCTACAGAAAGAGGATTTCCCCCCCCAAAATACAAAGCAGAGGGACGCAGCCAGCTGCTCGAGGCCCACCCCAACTCCCTCGAAGCTGGACGTGGACGGAGTCATCTTACCCGGCATAGGAGCCGAAGCCTGCCTGAACTCTCCTTCGCCCTCAAGGATCGCAGGCAGCTTTCTGGCGGACGGCCGCAGCCGCCCTTCGGCGAGAGCCTCCTCCAAGGAGCCACAGTTGCAAGTCCCGCAGCGGAACTGGGCGCCCGCCCCGTCGCGTTGCTCCACGCATTGAAAGACCCCCACCGATGGCGGCTCCGTCCCGTACAGCCAGTTGCGGCACAATTCACCCCCCTCCCCCGTCTTCGCAGAGGGGTCTCCCCCGAGAGCCAGCAGTGGGACCAAAACGCCTAACAAAGCCCTCTTCATGGCGCACACGTCTCCAAGCGGGGGTGCTGTCCTACCTAATCATTCTAACCCCCCTCCACTAATAAACGCAAGTGGTCCCTCCCGTTTGCCCAGCTGCTTTTAATAACCCCTGCAGCAACTTTCCCTTGGTGAGGTCGGGAAACGCACCTGTCTCAGCTAGTCTGGCCCTGATCTCTGTGCCAGAGGAGAGCTCGGACTAAAAGGGTTCCAGCTGCAATTGGTTAACTGACCCTGCCCTTGGACCCAATTCCGGGGGGGGGGAGCTGACAGCAGGAGCTCACCCAAGCTTACTCAGAAGTAAAAGCCACACCGCTGTAGACCCTTCATGCAAACTTTTGGGGTACGTTTGGCCTCCAAGTGCACTTTCTATTATATAATGTCCATATAAGTAGACGTACAGGGGTGTTCTTCTAGGACATTGTTACAACATTTAAACTGTAAAAGGCCCCCAAATTTCATACAGTTAGCATTTACTGATTTCCATCTGGGGGAAAAACCCTACCTGGGGCCCAAAAATTCCCAGAAGTCCCGGAGGACAAACTTCTGCCCCAGGTGCAGTTTTCACTATATAATTGACATACAGTATGAGTAGACCTACAGGGTTGTCCTTCTAGGACAGTGTCACAAACTGACACCTATACAGTGTCGCCAAATTTCAGCCAGTTACCAGTTATTGTCCTTCCGGAAAAAAGAAACCACCGTGGTCCAGAAATAACCCCAGAAATTGTGTTGTGTTCAGTATGCATGGAGAAGTGGACAATGTGGATTGCTCAGAAAAAAAATTGCTTCCTCTGAATGACTGCTTTTTGGCTCAAGATGCTTTGGTATTGTCAAACACAGTTGTGGTGGCAACACAGAAAAAATGGTCTCTGGGGTACAAACCTCATCCTTTCCATTGGAAATCCTATTGGGATACAAATATATCCTTAGGTCAGCCAGTGTGACTTTTTTGCCGGGTCAGAATGAAGGTTTTTAAAAACAAATGAAGCTAGCTTATGTTTGCTGGGAAAGAAAGCCGTACTTTCTGAAAGTGTGTGGTGTCCTGCTGGGATTGTTGAAAGGAAAAAGAAAAGTAGCGGTGTCTTTGACTGCTTTGATACATATAAAAAATCAAGAATGTGAAGGACTTGCTATTGCAGCAACAATACCCTGAAAAAGAAATATGCAACAATTACAAAGATAAATATTTATTGCTGGACTTAACTATTGTTTCCCCTTTGTACTAGAATAGTGTACTGTATATTTTTGGAAGCTGCCTATAGCATATCATTTTGTCATAGAATATTTGGGCCTATGCAGTGCAGAACCCCCTCCTAGCAAAGAATCATAATGAAATTAAGGCTGTTTGTGTACAGGTGTGTTTTTGCAATATCATGTTTCATTGTACTTGCGAGGTCAGGCAGTGAAATACTGGGACAACCACACAATTGTTTTGTTTAAGTTTCCTGTATACCTTTCAGCACCTGCTTAAAACTTTTTTGTTTAGGCAAGCCTATCCTTACATCTATGGTGTTGATGTTGATAGATATTTTAGATGTTGATCTGTTTTAATCTTTTAGTAGCGGTTTTGTTTTAAATATATTTTGATTTCTTTTACAGATAATTTTAATGTTTTGTAAACCGCTCAGAGGTCTTTAGTTCCAAGCGGTATATAAATTTTGTCAAACACACACATACATCTGAGAAAGCTCATTGAATTCTGTGAGATTTATTCTGAGTACACATGTTGCACTACACTTCTGTGCCTATATGTGGCCAGATTTTAAGAATATTTACTGGTAAGAAAGTTCCACTATTTTCAGGGGAGGATTACACTCAGGTGGGGTGTTCAGATTGCCATGTTACACAGAAGTAAATGCCTTTGGATATAGCAAGAGTAAGCATGCAGAGAGATAGCTAGATAGATGTCTGGTTCCTTAGGTCTAGTGGAATCCAGATTACCAACATTCAGGAATAGTGAGTTCTGGCCCTATAAATGTTGTTGAACTACAGGTTCTCCATCCATGATCTAGTCCTTTATGATCTACTATAGGACTACTTTCCAGAGTCTGAAAGGAAGGAAGAAAATTATATTTCCCATCATTCCCTGTAATTTGATCCTCGAACTGGAGACTGACCTTGGGACCATGTGTGGGCAGACTGTGGTTTCTATTCAGTCCTATGCAAAGTGGACCCACTGAAATGAATGAACCTAAGTTAGCCGTGTCTATTAACTTCAGCGGGTTTACTCTGGGTGGGACTAGCATTGAATACCACCCTATGTGCTAAGCACCTCAGCTGTAGTCCCATCATGTGTATGTGCCCACATTGTCTATTGGCTAGAGTCACTGTTAACAAGCCAAGCACTCAACACAAATCAGAGCTCAGGATGTTGGAGATCTTCAGACCGGGATAACACACTGCACTCATATGAAAGACTTTGGTGAGATAAAGGATAGCATCTTGTGGGTCCTAAGGCATATGATGACTCTCTCGTTCCTGATCCAATGGTAAACCTACTTCAGTGCATGACATATGCTTAACTTCAATTTACATTTTACCCCATGGTTCATGCATTTTGGAACAAAACATCTTAATTTCACACATATGCTCATGGAGTCTAAACTGGCAGTGACTGACCAGGAACCAGACCTTGGGGTCATAGTGGACAGCTCAGGGAAGATGTTGACCCAGTGCACGGCAGCTGTCGAAAAGGCAAATTCCGTGCTAGGGATCATTAGGGAAAGTATTGAAAATAAAACTGCCAATATCATAATGCTGTTATAAAAATCTATGGTGCAGCTACATTTGGAATACCATGTACAGTTCTGATCACCTCACCTCTAAAAAGATATTGTAGAGTTGGGAAAAGGGCAACCATATTGTTCAAGAGGGTGGAGGAAAGGTTGCAGCATTTGGGGCTTTTTAATTTAGAGAAAAGGTGAGAAAGAGGCAACATGATAGAAGTATATAAAATTATGCATGGCATGGAGCAAGTGATAGAAAGCAGTTCTCTCTCATAACAATAGAATTCATGGACATCCAATGAAGCTGAGTGTTAGAATCATAAAATTATAGAATCATAGAATAGTAGAGTTGGGAGAGGCCTATAAGGCCATCAAGTCCAACCCCCTGCTCAATGCAGGAATCCAAATCAAAGCAGTCCCGACAGATGGCTGTCCAGACGCCTCTTGAATGCCTCCAGAGTTGGAGAGCCCACTACCTCTCTAGGTAATTGGTTCCATTGTCGTATAGCTCTAACAGTTAGGAAGTTTTTCCTGCTATACAGTCAAAATCTGGCTTCCTGCAACGTGAGCCCGTTATTCCGTGCCCTGAACTCTGGGACTATTGAGAAGAGAGCCTGGCCCTCCTCTATGTGACAACCTTTCATGTACTTGAAGAGTGCTATCATATCTCCCCTCAGTCTTCTCTTCTCCAGGCTAAACATGCCCAGTTCTTTCAGTCTCTCCTCATAGGGCTTTGTTTCCAGTCCCCTGATCATCCTTGTTGCCCTCCTCTGAACCCGTTCCAGTTTGTCTGCATCCTTCTTGAAGTGTGGAGACCAGAACTGGATGCAGTATTCAAGATGAGGCCTAACCTGTGCTGAATAGAGGGGAACTAATACTTCACTGTGATTTGGAAACTATACTTCTGTTAATGCAGCCTAATATAGCATTTGCCTTTTTTGCAGCCACATCACACTGTTGGCTCATATTCAGCTTATGATCAACGACAATTCCAAGATCCTTCTCAATATTGTACTGCTGAGCCAAGTATCCCCCATTTTATAACTGTGCATTTGGTTTCTTTTTCCTAAGTGTAGAACTTTGCATTTATCCCTGTTGAATTTCATTCTGTTGTTTTCAGCCCAATGCTCCAGCCTATCAAGGTCCCTTTGAATTTTGTTTCTGTCTTCCATGGTATTAGCTATGCCCCCCCAATTTTGTATCATCTGCAAATTTGTTAAGCATGCTTTGTACCTCCTCATCCAAGTCGTTAATAAAAATGTTAAAGAGCACTGGGCCCAGGACCGAGCCCTGTGGTACCCCACTCGTTACTTCTGCCCAGTTTGAGAAGGAACCACTGATAAGCACTCTTTGAGCACAATTCTGGAGCCAACTGTGGATCCATCTGATAGTTGTTCCATCCAGCCCACATTTAGCTAGCTTGCTAATCAGAATATAATGGGGCACTTTGTCAAAAGCTTTGCTGAAGTCAAGATATATTATGTCCACAGCATTCCTACAGTCTACAAGGGAGGTTACCTGATCAAAAAATGAGATAAGATTAGTTTGGCAATATTTGTTCTTCATAAATCCATGTTGGCTCCTAGTAATCACTGCATTGCTTTCAAAGTGCTTACAGATTGACTGCTTTATAATCTGCTCCAGAATTTTCCCAGGGATTGATGTGAGGCTGACTGGTCTGTAGCTCCCCGGTTCCTCCTTCTTGCCCTTTTTAAAGATAGGGACAACATTAGCTCTCCTCCAGTCATCCGGCACTTCACCGGTCCTCCATGATTTTGCAAAGATAATTGAGAGCTGTTCTGAGAGTTCTTCAGCCAGTTCCTTCAATACTCTAGGATGCAGTTTATCGGGCCCTGCCGATTTGAACTCATTCAAAGTGATTCCTTGACTGTTTGTCTATCAGTCTCAAGGTCCAATCCTGACCCTTCTACATCATGTTTCCCGGGAGGGTCATAGACCCTTTTTTGGGAGAAGACTGAGCCAAAGTAGGAATTGAGGACTTCTGCCTTTTCTTTGTCATCTGTTATCCTTTTGCCATCCTCATTGAGTAGCTGTGCCACCATTTCTTTTCTCTGTCTTTTACTATGGATGTACCTGAAGAAAGCTTTTTTGTTGCTTTTAGCATCCCTCGCTAACCTCAGCTCATTCTCAGCTTTAGCCTACCTGACACCATCCCGGCAGTTCCGTGATACCTGCCTGTACTCTTCCTTTGTGGCCTGGCCTTTTTTCCACTTCCTGTATGTATCCTTTTTTGTTTTAAGGTCAGCTCTAAGCTTTTTGTGAAGCCACATTGGCTTCTTCTGCTGTTTCTCCCCTTTTTTCCTTGTTGGAATTGCTTGCCATTGCGCTTTTAGAATTTCCTTTTTTAGAAACCCACCCATCTGTGACTCCTTTTCTCATTAGGGTCGCTTGCCATGGAACTGTACTTACAATTGTTCTGAGTTTATTAAAATCAGCTTTCCTGAAGTCCAAGGTGTGCGTATGGCTTCTCTCAGCTTTTGCTTCTGTTAAAATCAAGAATTCAAGTATGGTGTGGTCACTTCCCCCCAGAGGTCCCGTAACTGCCACTTCATCCACCAAAGCATCTCTATTGGTTAGAATCAAGCCCAGGATAGCTGATCCTCTGGTTGATTCCTTCACTTTCTGTAGGAGGAAGATTCAGGACAGACAAAAGAAAGTCCTTCATACAGCACATGATTTAACCATGGAATTTGCTCCCACAAGAGGCAGTGATGGCCACCAACCTGGATGACTTTAAAAGAGGACTAGACAAATTCATGGAGGAAAAAGGCTATCAGTCACTACTAGACATGATGGGTCTGCTCTGCCTCCACAAGCCAATTGCTGGAAACTGCAGGAGGTGAGAGCATTCTTGCACTCAGGGTCTGCTTGTGGGCATCCCATGGATATCTGTTTGGTCACTGTGAGAACAAGATACTGGACTAGATGGGCCAATGACCTGATCCAACAGGGTCTCCTTATGTTATGGTCTCTTAGCCGATTGTTGAATAGGCATTTATCTATGGCACGAACGTAAGCATTAGCATGTGGGTTCCTATTCAGTTCAGATTTCCTTTTAACACCAGATTTTAATGAGAGCAATGCTTAGTAAGTGGGGTGTGCGTGTGTGGATCTCTAATGCAAGCCTGATGGGGGGGAGAACCAGTCACCTGATCAGAAAACCTCAGGTGGGGTGGGGACAAGATCAAGAAATCCCACCAGTTCCCCCATGCAATTCAGTCCTCTCTCTTTGCCCAAGAAAATTACATCCATTGTGGTGAAGTGGCTAGCATGTTGGATTAGGACCTGAGAGACCAGGGTTCAAATCTCCGCTTGGTCATGTAGCTCCCTGGGTGACCTTGGGTCAGTTGCTGTCTCTCAGCCTAACTTACCTCACAGGGTTGTTGTGAAGATACGATGCTGTCGGGAGTCATGTGCTCCCAGCAGGGTCACCCATGGCGGTAAGGTTGAGGGAGAAGAACCAGACAAAGAACGATCCAAGAATGTCCTCAACGGCAGAACAGGCGGAGGATAACAATGTGTACGTTACAACGGCTGTGAAGGAGGATGAAGGCTGCAGCAGATAAAAGACTTCCAATTGTCGTGGCATCCCATGCCATTGGATCAAAGCCTTTTTCTGTCAAGATTGTGTGTTGATCGTCGTGCACCGATCTCACCACATAAAACAAATTCACGCACAGGCATCTTCCAACCAAATTATCTTGGAAGACAATCTTACTCGGCCAGGAGTGATCGCCAGCCACAGTGGGGAGGAGGAGAACTATGTATGCCGAGTTCCTTGGAGGAAAAGTGGGATAGAAATGTAATAAAAACATAAAAATATATTGGAGGCAGATAAATCCTTGGATCACAGGCTACCAATTACCATCTGTAATGGAATCAAACAAGAAGTTGGAACAGTACATTTTAAGAGATGAGGATTGTTGGAAGTGGGGCAGGAGCAACTCCTGTCTGGGTTCTTTTGTGTGTATTCCAGAAAGAAGATAGAGTTAGGGTCCTCCAGCTGGCCAGGCTTGCCTGCCTTTACCTGTGCTCTTCTCTACCTAACTTCCTTCCATTGTAAACTAATATGCTCAGGGAAGCTGACTTGCCCCTCCTTCCTTTGTCTGAAGGGCCACAGTTTTCCCCATAACCTGGTGCAAGAAATGGGGGTTGGGGGAGAATGTAAGGGAGTCCATGGCACTTCTTGACTGGCCTTTCTTATCTTTCCAGAGATCTCAAATGCTTCCTGGTCTTTCATTGCTGGAGCCCTCTCTTGGTTCCTTGGCTTTTGTAGCTTTTCTTAGTTTACTAAGTCTTAAGCCCTAAATGCAGGGTTAAAGGCTGCTACTTAGGTAAATACACATCCTGGCACAGACTCAGCTCACTCTGCTGAATCACTCTGCATAAGTATTTCCATAACAAGGATCAAAGTATTACAAACTTTTTAATTGGTGGTTTCATACATACATTTGGAAACATACATTTGGTAAGTGTCTGTGCTAGTAAAACAGCTCCATGCATCCCAGAAGCAATTGGTTCAGGAGGAGGCAAC